>NC_083857.1:13102725-14496845 GCF_029169275.1 Apis cerana
TAGATGGCCTAAACGGTGTCGGTCCTTCCTGTCTATAAATTTTCTCGATCTCGTCCGCATCGTAAACGAACAACAAATCCGGCCGACCTATTAAACCTGCCAAACGAACGATCTTCCCATACTCGTCGTAGAATATTTGTGACAATTTGGCAACGTCCGATATCTCGTACTGGCCAATCAGCGGAAACAGACGCCACGTATTCCCTAAAATTGGAATCGGTCTCGGCCCTGGTATGTCCTTGTACGGTTTCCCTTGAATCGTTGTATCGTGATCGACCATGCAACTCTTCGTCGAGGTTATTGCACCTGTACGAACACGACAGTATAAGGGAAAATGAGCGCGAGTTGAATTCGAAATGAAGACGTGTAGATATAACAATAGCGTTCGAAATTTATTTATTTTTCTGAATAAGTGTATAAGAAAGAATGTTAAAAAAAAATATCATTGCAAACGTTGTGATTTAAAATTGTGATTTATCAAAATATATATATATATATATATATATATATATATTGCATTTTTTAATATAGCATGAGCGTTATACGATATAAATGTGATAATGACATTCGCATGAAAACATCGTTTATTTTATACCTGAACATAATATTCTTCGAAGATCATTTTGCGTTCGCGACAATCGACGTATCGATAGTAATTGACAACTGGTTCTAGTGGTAGAGATAAAAATATAATTAATAATTTAATGTAAATAATTAATACATTAATACATTGTATAATAACAGAAAATGAATTTTGAAAAATAAATATCTTGCCTTACCTGTCATCGTATATGTATTAAAGAGAAAATCTAGTTTCACTCTCGTGTTTCGCGACTTCAATTTACCCTTTTATAATTGTAACGTGACGAGCGTTTAATAATTCTATACAATTATCGCAAGATTATCAAGATTCAATACCATTTTTAAATATCCAAATTAATAATTATTAATTACAAAAATATTGATATTAATTATAAATCATAAAAATAATATATCTTTGACAATAAAATTATTAAAAATGAAAATACTCGATTCAAAATTATTTCATTAATTTAATTTTAAAAAAATACAAAGTTTTACAGTTTAAAAGAATCTAAAATTTATACTTTTATCCGAAGTTATTACTTCGAATTCTGAGTTATCATTAAGAAGAATTAAAAAGATTTCTATTATTTTTTTTTTTTTTTTAACTAAAAACGTACAATTTTTTTTACAAGAAATTGTCCAAATCTTACAACTTGATGTATGTAAACACAAACTTAAACTCGATGCACAGGTGTAGAAGAGACTTTCCATTGATGCTTGCAATTCTACCTGAAATTCATTGTAATCCTCTTGTCCTCTTGTGTCTCGATTTTCCCGTTATCGTGTGAAAGCTAGTCTGCTCGTCATCAAGTGGTTCTCGTAAATCACATCAGAATATTTTTCAGCGAATTAAATTATTTATTATAAACCGGTTGAACACGTTAAATCACTTAAAGGAGAAATGATTTCCTCTAACTAAAAGCTTTTTTTTTTATGATTGGTGGGAGATCATAAGTACACCGATACACTATGAAGAATACTCCACGTAAAATGAGACTACACTATCTAACCAAACTGGAATCCCCACTTTGAAATCTCCCTCCACTGGTTAACGGTTACGAATTCTCTGCTCTCGTAGAGACACCATTATGACATACAAAGAGAGACTGTCCTAATGTTGTCACTTTCGTGGTTAAAATCAAGAAAAATAATAAATAATCCGTAATATATGAATTTGATTTTATTAAAAAAAAAATACATTTAAAAATGTAAAAATGTTTAAACCGTATTGTTTAACAGGGATACGATTTATTATAAATAAATAAAAATATATATATATATAGGCGATACGAAAAAAGTTAATAAAACGACGAATTTAGAAGTAATTTTCTCAGGAAATCAGGAAAATATTAGAATTGAAATTAATCTCTGTTTATTATTGTTTATATTCGTTGTTTAATTTCCCAATGCAAGTCTGTCCATATCGAAATTTGGACAGAATTATATACTTAAATTTTAATCTGTTTAGGATTTGAATTAGGAAACATAGGAATTACATAGGTTTGTAATTCTTACGACTCTTTACACGCTTTACGTAATTATCAATTCTCCTCTAAGTATTATGAGATTTTCAAACAGTTTCACTCATTATCACTTTTTGTAGTGACCCGAGTTTACCGCTTGATGCATGAATGTGTACACAAATGTACATAGTATAATACAAATTTTTGTTTTAACAAATATAACAAATATAACAATCTGATTGAAATGTTAGAATAACTGTTAACTCTTCTTGTCGTTGCATATAAATTTTAAAAATTTATTTATGTTATATGGTAACTGGAAAATATTTACATACAAGGGAATAATAAATTTACGTCGAAATTGCAAGGATACTTAAATTTCTAAAAATTTATTGCATTTTGTATCCTTGACCATTTCAACGCAGACAAGGGACCAATACCGTTATTTAGGATTAACCAAAAGCTTTTCTCCATTACAATACTTTTTCCCTTCTGGAATAAGTTAAATTTTCACATTTATAAACACAAATATATTTTCGTTATAAATATAAAAATATAAAATATAAAGATTCATTTTTCTTTCTTTTTTTTTTTATTAAACCTTAACATATTTTGCATACTTATTATTAAATCGTATTAGTTGTTGATGCATCGTTTGAAGATTGAAATTTGGAGAATTTAAATTTATCCGTATATTTTTCCATTTGATATTTAAAATTTACCAGTAATTCACTTCAAAGAATAATTCACTTTTCTTTTCTTCAAGTAATAAAACCTTTGTCAACCAACAACCAATAAACCATCGTTTACAGGTATAAGGTCTTTAAAATCCTTATATTGTATATAATTCCGAATTTTAAATTTCGGGTGCAGGTCACGTTGTAAATATTGTAATTAACGCGAAGCAGGTAGCGATGTTATTTAAAGAACGTGTACTCGAGGCTCAAGATGTTTAACAAGGATCCTCGAGGCTCGAGATTCTTAATAGATGTAAAGGAGAAAAGCATGGCAAGGTGACAGCACAACTACTTTGATAAAATACCACGAGATAATTGTAAAAATTTATATATTTATTTATATATTTACCGTTTTCATTTTATTTTCCTAGAAACGGTATCAATAGAGATCGATGTGATGTTCCTCTTCTGATGTGAAAATGATCCGGGCATAAATCGAATGATATGTCAATCGAACAAAAGTATAACACGTGTAACAATCATTGAATACGTTTTAATCGGATATTTGATTATCCTTTTTTTTTATTTTGCCGAATACATAAAAGGACAATTGATGAAAGATGAAGAGGATCAAGACAGATCATAATTTCTCTCGTGGAGTTTCGAAATGATGGATACGATCATTGGAAATTTATTTATATGATAGATTATAGAATTTAATCCGTATGTATGCAACGTGACGTATCGACATGCGACTGTCATTAATCAAACTGTTTCTACGTAAACACATCACAATAATTGGCATCCAAATAAACGTATAACGGATGATCTAACGTCACCACGCTTAGTATCTATCCATAATGGAATTGCGAAAATAAAACAATTATTTTTGGACAAACAAAATTACAATGATAGATACTACAAGTATGATATCGTGGCAATTCAAGTGATTGTAAATCCGTTATTAAGATAGCTTTCTAGCTTGTCAAAATCAACGAGAAAATAGGTCATTCGATCATAGTTCACTCGTATATATTTTGTACATATTTTGGACACCTGCCGATAGGGTGTATCTGTATAAATAGGCAGTTTGATAAACAGCATGATTGTAATGAATGCATACGAGTAGATGAAGTGTTTGAAGTGCAATACTTGCAACTTTTTTTGCGAATACACACCTCAAAAGCGGATACAGTTGTTCAAAACATTGATTTCCACGATTTAATAAATAACTATGTAATTTTTTTAGATAAATACTGAAACGGTAAATTTCGATATTATTAATTAGAGCAATGATTTATATCGCATTTAAATTTAATTTTTAAGATCCATCAATTTATTATCATTCGAGCTTTGCAATTGGATATTTCATTTTAACGTACACATCTCTGCTCTACTCTGATTATATCTGTTCACGATCTTCATCAATATGTTTGGGTTACGGTGAGCTCGTGTTTTTGAGTGGTAGGGAAATGGTGGGGTTGAGTCGTTTAATTTAGGAGATACAATAGGGAATTTAAGCAAATATTACTGTACATAATAAAGTAGGAATATCCTCATCTGCTCCTTTTTTCACGGAGGTAGGGGTACAGGTACCTAGCGAATATATAAATAGATTTACGAGGGTTGGTAGATCATTTGCTCATGAGAGTTTGTGTTTCGTGTCACGTTACTTTAAAATTGTTAGTTAAGTGTTGAAAATGGCAAGGTCGACAGCGTGGATCAGGAACAACATGTTGTACTCCGAAGACGAATACGTAAGTTGTTTTTAATTATTTTATTTGTTATTATTTGTTTGGAAAATTTTTCATTTTAATTTAAATGATTATAAATATTAAGTGAAAATTAACTGAAAATTAAGTGTTATTCTGGATTGAATATTGGTACGGAAAATAATTAAAATTATAGAAAATTATGAAAAATATATAATAAACAATAAAATAGAAAATTATAAAAAATATAAATTGAGTATTATAATTATGTTTAAAAAAATTATACTATTTTTTTCTTCAAAAAATCTTAGATTTACTATTTAGGAATTTTTTTCAATTTTTAATTTTATTATAATAACACCTTAATATTTTAAAAACATATAAATTAAAAATTATATTTATATTATATTATATTATATTATTAATTATAAAGTGTTATTAACAAAATTAACAAATAAAACAAATAATTTAATTATTAGAAAAATATTTTTATAATTATGTTAGATATATTTGTAAAAAATTATTATTATTTTTCTTCTCTATATCTTGTATAAAAATATGATATATTTTTATACAAATTATGGTTAATATTGTCACAAAATATTAATAATATTATCAATTACTTTATCAATGACATAAAGCAATAGTATAAGAAATAATTTGAAAAAAATTCGAAGGAATAAATATTATAATGTATGTAGTTATTTCTTATTTTGTATAATTATATTTAAATAATCATATATGTGAAATTATTTTTATAAAAAAAATTGAGTATTACAATAATAGAATTATATTTAAAAAAAATTGTTATTTTTTTTTCTGAAGAATCTTGTTAGATACTACTCCAATTTAAGAATTTTTAATTGTCAGTTAATTTTATATATAATTAAACAAATATAATAGAATATTTTTAATTTATTTCTAAGCTATTAAAATGTTGTTAAAATTTAATAATTATTATAAAAATACTTATACAATAATGTTAGATATTTATTGTATAAGTATTGTAAAAATTTATTTTTCTTCTTTGCATCTTCAATATAATATCTTTTTATGCATTCGTATAATTAATTATCGTCGTGTCACAAAATATTAATTTGCATTATCAATTACTATCTCTTAATCAACGACACATAAAGTAGCACAATAGCATAAGAAGAATTTGAAAGAAACTCAAAGGAATAAATTTTATGCGTTTTTAATTATATATAATTATTCTTTAAATAATTTTATATGCAAGATTATTTTTATTAAAAAATTAAATTTTATTTATGCATAATTTTGAATAATAATCTAATTCATTTTACTTAACATTTAATTATATTTTTTCTTAAAATTTTTCTTAACTTAACATTTTAATTATAAATAAGAACAAAAAACGAGCTTTAAAAGTATTTATTTGATTATCAATGGTAGTTTTAATATCGATAAATTTTTTGTAACATAGTTTTATTTAATCTTAATTTTTATTAATGTAATATTAAAAGTATGACTTTTGTTATTATTTTTGTTGACCAGGACGAGCAATTGATGGAAGCAAGATTGAAAGTTCAACGATCTTTTCAAAAGTTATCCATTTCAGACTGGCAGTCGCACAAATGTTCTAATCCATCAAACTTAGTAAAAGTTACGCCGATTGAATCTCGTCCACCATCCTGGAAAAATTTTAAAGAAAAATCTACACTGTATTCGATGAATTTATTAGGTATTTATTAATATTTATCATTTATAAATTTAGAAATGAAATATTATATTTAATTATATTAATTATATAAAATATCTTGTTATATTTTTATATTTTTCAATTTTTAAATTTATAATAAAACGTATTCATTATATTTATAAAAATATTAAATGTTTAAACAATTCAATACAATTTTTAATTTATTTATTAGATGACAAAAAGCTAAATGAAGAAATCAAGGCCAAGGTCCCATCTAGAACAACAATCAGTAATGAAAATTATTACCCGAAAAGATTATCAGCAACAAAATATAAAGAATGTTCAAATTGTTCATCAAAGGATAAAATGTTCGATACAAACATTCCAAAAGTAAAACTTTCCAAAAACATTTACGGAACCTATCCCAAAACATCCCCTTCTAGAAAAGTTCAAAATATAAATATTGTTTTACCAGTTAGACCAAAAGTTGAGCCATTAACAAATCAAATTAATGTTAACAAAAAAAATGACTATTCTAATAATAGCGGAACTCCTCGAGAAAGTAGGCAAAGGAAGAACGACGCCATTCAAATTTCCGACATGGTGACAACCCCTATAAGAACGCCAGACGTGAAATCAAGTTTCAAAATTCCCGCCACTTCTACTCCAAAATTCTCTCGAGCTTACTTGTTTTCGAATATCGGTGAAGATAATCCAAAAACGAAAAAGATATGTTCCCAAAACATCTTGGAGAAATCTTACATCTTCGAAAATAAATCTATGAACGAATCGGATGATTACAAGCTTGATAATACTTTTAAATGTAGAAAGTTGTCTAAGAATATGCTAGAAAAAGCATCTATTTTCGACAGCAGTTTAAGGATAGAAAACTTTGATCAAGATTACAAAGAAGATATAAGATCTTATAAAGAAACACCAATAAAGACACCAAAAGAGAATTCGCTATTACAGAGAAATATTCGATCGATTGATTCAATTTTATCGAAAGACGATTATGATTTGACTATGCCAAAATCTTCATCCATGGTTCGTGACATTGCGAAGAAGTTGGAAATCGCAAGTATATCTCCTTCAACGAATGAGTCACTAAGAACCAAAATGAATTCTATTTTCCAAAGAAAAAAATGGAATCGACCAAACTCGATTATTCATTTTTTAAGAAATAAATATGAACACGAAAAGAAAAATACTATTAAAGAAATGGGAAATTTAACAGAGAAAGAAAATAAATCTTCGTTATCACGTCAGAATTACAATACTAGAGTCAATCAGAATGTCGTGAAACAACTGGTGAATGTCATAGAAAAAGAGATTGTGCCTAAGGTTAAAACTTATCATCAATCGTTAAAAAGAAATTTTGTATGTGAAGAAGACAGTTTCAGCGAGTCTGAAGCAAAATCTGTTGTTACATCAACCTCCCCTAAGGACACGGATAGCAGCAGTGATACTGATCAAAAATCACTTTATGTAAATTATGAGCAAGATTCATTCGATAATGAAAATTCAACAACGGAAAAAACATTGGAAACCGAAGAAAAAGTTTTTCAAGATGAAAATGATAATGATGATGATGTTTATTGGATACCTGTATCTAATCCATATAAATTTCCAAGAACTAGTTCCTTATTGACAATCTCTAGTCAAATTTCTATTGATACCCCGTCTCCATGTATTAGTCCAATCAGAATGGAAGAGGAAGTGGATGTTGTGCAAAAACATTGGAGAAACACTACCAGAAAAGTCAACCCTTTTTATAGAATTGATGAAACAATAGTGATAGATTCAGGATATTCTGATAAGTCTGAAGCGATTATGAATAATTCTGAATCATCGATAACGGATAGTTATTATTAGTGATGTTTAAAATGATTCTAGATCGAAAAACAGGTTAGGTTAGTTTAAGAAAATCTTCTAGGCGGAAGTCAATCGTTGATTAGTTTTTATCTTGATATAAATTTTTATCTCCAAATTATCTTCAAAAAATATAGGATTTTGATAATTAGTAAAAGCGATAGATTTGTGAATTATACCGTGATATAATCTGATATCATGAAAAGTAATCTGATTTATTTGAATATTTGATACCTGCTAAGCGTAATTCTATAAATATAATTCTTGAAATGAATGATTGAAGCAAAATGTAAAATACTATTCTATATTTTACTTCAACATCTCATCATTAAATCTGCGATAAATAATTTTCATATTTGTTTTTATTCGAATTTAATTTGTTTTTTTATGGTGAATAAATACATTGAATGTTAAATGAATGCATCATTTAACAAAAATTTTTTTAATTGAAAATCTAAATATGAAATTGCATTACTGAATAATACTTTCATTCCTCCCATTATATTAATTTTTCTTGTAGGAGAATTATATGGATATTAACAAAATCATATTGTAAAAATTCTTTGATATTATTGTAAACTAGTTTTATTATATATTCAAGAAAAGCGCAAAGCAATAATTTAAGAACATTGCAGAGAATATATGTATATATACATAATTTTTTACCCGATTAAGAAATGATGAATAGTATAAATGATTTGAATGAAAAATCTATGAGGAAATAAATGTAATAGTGTTCAAATATATGTTTCATAAAACATGGTATTGTTCACTAGATATATAATTTACATTCTATGCATGCAAATTTTTTTCTTCGGCAATTCGAACAAATATTTAAATATCCAGTAATAGTTTCTGATTGCTATTTAGAGATAAATAGTTATAAGTAGAGACTAATGAAAATTATAGTGAATTATTAGTTACTTCGAATAGTTGGTCTAATTTTTTACTTCGAATATGGTCTAATTTATAGATCGTTCTTCATTTTTTTCTATAAATATTTTTGTGACTTTCGCATTTACTTTACTACTATTATTTTAAAATTCAACAGTTTTCTTCTTCTAAAATTATAATCATGTAATAATATATTTTGATATTTACTAAATTATAAAATTTTTAAATTTAAATAAAAATTAACATAGGAATTAAAATTGAAAATGTTTAATTATTAAATTTTAATATTACTTATGTGCCTTTCAGTAGATAAAGTGATATAAAATAAAAAAAAGTTTTGATTAACACTTTAAAATTTTATAAAATATTTCTTACAGTAATAATACAATAATAAATTAATATTTTTTGAATAAAATTTGTAATACTATTATTCTTATAATTCTTAAAGAAAATATAAAATAACATTGTAATAATGATATAACTTTTGGAAAAAAAGAGAAATAAAAAATAAAATAAAAACAAATTTATTTTAAAATGTAATTTTTTTTCTGTTATAAGTTATAATAATTTAAATTATATTAAAATTTTTATTTTAATTTCTCTAGAATCTTATACATATATACATACACACATATATATAAAATTTAAGAAATTATAATTTAAATTATTTTTTTCTTTTTGTAAAGATTTAAATAATTATAAAGTATGTTATTTTAATAAATAATTTAATACCTAATTAGAATTAATAAGTCATTTAATTTAACAATTAATTGTTTAATTTAACAATTATATATATTAATATTCTTTAAAAAGTTTTTGTAAGAATTTTTTATATAATAATACAAAATATACGATAGAAAGTCGTAATATGAATAATTATTTAAAACTTAAAATTATAATTGACAGATAACTGATTATAAGGTTAATATAAAAAAAGCTTGAAAAGATTAATTAAATGAAATACTTATGTGTGTGTGTGTATGTGCGCGCGCGCGTATATATGTGTGCGTGCATATTTATAAGTATACATTTAAGTTATTCATGACCTTTATTGTATTTATTATTTAAGAACAGAATAGATAAAGATAGATATCAAATTCGATGTTGACTTTGTTTGAATAATAAGAAATAGAAGTAAAAAATAAAAAATTTATTTTATTATAATTAATTTATCGAATTGATTAATTATTTAAATTAATTATTTTAATTATTTAAATATATTCAAATATACATTATAATAAATGAATTTCAACCATATAATATATGTAAAATATATATATGTAATAATTCTTTTAATAGAAATATATGAGTATTTGTGTATTAAAAACTATATATATATATACATACTATTTTTATATATCTTGATATATTTTATATAAATATACATATTTTGTATTTTTATTATATATATATCTTGTATATTTTTATATTTTTTATTTTCTATTTTAAAAAATTCCTTATTTCTATCTTTCTGAACTTTTTTACGAAACGTTTGTTTGCAATACTTTTCAATCAAATATTTCTAAACATAAAATTATTATTACATTTGTTCTTTTTATTAACTATTGATAGATATATGTATTTTGTCTATAAATTAGATAAATAGAAATAAATGTTCAATATTAGTGATGCCATCTCGTGAATAAACTTTTGAACTTTCCAAGTTATCAATAAGAAAACAGAACATGCAAGAAGGTATTCATATCATTAACAAGAACAACAATATTGCGCGAGAAAAACAAAAAAGACATTAATTTTAGTTAATTATAAATATATTTCTTTTAGTTTTTGACACTTTCATGTCAAAAATATAGAAAATTTTGATTAATTATTTATTTTTCATTAAAAATTTATTTTTTAAGTTCCCATTTCAAAATTAGAATCTTAAACAATTATATAAATTTGAGTGGAAATTTTTTTCCAATTAATTATTTATTAATGATTATCATAAAGAATATTTTAGTTGCAAATTTTCGATCTTTAATCAAATAATAAATGATCAATTTATTCGTTAAAACAGTAGTAAAAATTATAATAAATGAATAAAAATTATAGTAAATTTAAAATAAGTATGAAATAATGAATAAAGAGAAACAAAAAAAATATTTGAGATGTATATTCAGAAATAAATTTTATAATAATTATTAATTATTAATTAATTAATTCATATTAAAATTTGAAAAAGAAAATTTAAAGTTAATTGCAAATATATAAAATTTTTTAATAATAAATTAATTTTCTATTAAATTAATTAATTGATTTTATAATTTTTATAACTTTCTAATTTAATAGGAAATATTAGCAACTGTATCAAAATAGTATAGTTTCTTTCACATAATATTGCTTTTTTTTTTATAATATCACGAATTCTTTTCTTTTTTGATTTTTTATTACTATTAATAAATCAGAGCTTCTAGTATCTATCCACGAGATGGTGTTACGAATTCATAAATTTTTTTATTCAATTTTCTTATTCAATATTCAATTTTCTGATATACAAACAAAATATATTTAATTTATTTTAATATATTAAATTCTTTATATATTTTTGAATTTATATATAAATGTATATATGTAAATTTTGTATGTGTATAATATATATATATATATATATATATATATGTTATATTTTTTATATAGCTTAAGAGATATTATATCGAATTTCGTAGCTATATTTAAAAAGATGATTAAATAAATTTAATTCCTATGGCAAAAAATATTTTATATAAATATTATTATATAAAAATTGATATAAAATAAATAAATACATGAAATTTTAAAAAATTTTTATGCATCACTTTCTCTCAGATTATATTTTTTTTTTCATAAAATTATAAATTTGGATAAAAATTTTTTTATTTTTAAAAAAAATATAAATTTTTTAGGAGCTTATATTTATTATATATATATGTATTAAGAACATGAATTTTTAAATTCTTAATATATATATTATGCATGTTGCATATACATATGTATATTTTAATATATAAGCTAGGATTTCTAATATATATTTTTTTCATCTTCAATTTCAATTTCATCTTCAAAAAAACTAATAGAAGTAATAGAAATAATAATAATAAGAATATGCTCTCTATGTATATCTATTCAATGCTTGAACAGATATAAATATATACATTTTGCGTAATGTATAGTAAACTGTGTATACATGTCAAAATTTATGGTAGTTTATTCATTGTTTACTATCGTGTGTAAGAATTGTGGTTTTTAGTACTATTTTTAGGGACTATGCAGGAATATCCTTACGTGTTATCAGAATATGAGGAAATAAATCCTCTTCTTTATAAACCTATCAATTCAACTCAACGAATTAAGGTATTTCTTTAAAATTGAAAAATAATTTTTATGCAACATTATCATATTATATATTAATTTATTTGTCATTACGATAATTTATACATTATTGATTATATTTACGATGTCTTATTTTCTTTATATATATATATATTAATTTATTAAATAAAATTCCTATGTATTAAATTAAAATTTTAAATTATATAAATATTGTAAACGTAATAATTTTTTAATTTTATAAAATATTTACTTAAAAAAACATAAGTCTTATTTTAAATAAATTAAATAAATAAAATAAAAGTATTTCTAATAAAATTAAACAAATTTTTATTATAATAATAATTTTTTTTATTAAATGTCAAAATCAATATTATTATACTAATATTAATTTATTATTATTTTACAGTATACATGTTTTAATGTATCCTCTAATTATATTTTATTGGGTTCAACCAGTGGCAGTATTTATCTATTTTCAAGAAAACCATGTTCCTTTATACAATTAATACCTTTATCGGTATATAAATTTTATTTAATTATAATAAAAATATAATAAATTAGGACTATTTAATGTAAAAATATTAAAAAAAATAATTTTGAATTATTGTTTCTATAATAATAATAGGAAGGAATAGTTTCTCGTATTCTCATATCACCTGATGAGAAAACAATTGCTTTGACAACAGCTCGTGGTATAGTTTGTCTAGTAGTATTAAAACCAACACCGAAATTGATAGCCATATCAACTGAGCATATTCATAAACAAATTAACTGCCTTTGTTGGAATGATAATAGCTCTGAAGTATATATTGGTGATGAAAATGGAAAAATTTCTGTTTTGGTGCTATCTATATTTACAGTAAGTCTTTATTTTAATATGTTTGATATTATATTTTTTTATATTTTTTTATAAATCATATAATATTTTATAAATCATTTCTATAAGATAAAATTTCTATATAAAAAAAAAATCAAAGATATTTAAAATAATAAAAGAAAAATAGAATAAGAATAAAAGAAAAATAGAATAATAGAAATATATTTAATAAATATATTTCTTTTTATTGTAATGTAATAATTAAATTTTTTTCTTCTATTTATAAAATTCATCAATATGATTTGATTATTTATAAAGTATAAATTAATTATTGATAATAAATATTATTATAAAACATTATATAATATATCAAATAAAATTTTAAATATAAATACAGTAATATAATCATTTTTTAGGTGAATGGTATATTTCAAGCACCAGCCTGTACATTAATGAATTTAGATTCAGCTATTGTGCAACTTAATTTCTCATCACCTTTATTGTTAGTATCAACGCTGACTCGTTGTTATATATGTGATACAGTACAAGAACAATATAAACAAATAGGAAATAAAGCACGAAATGGAGAATTTGGTGCCTGTTTCTATAAAACATATGTTACAAAAAATAAAAATACTTTGATTAACCAGAAAGAAGAAAAAGTAATCAATAAAAAAGGTTCCTTTAACTTTATTGTAGAAAGTAACAGTAAAATACAAGAAGAAGAAAACTTTATTCAAATTTTTTGTGCTCGACCAGGATCTAGACTTTGGGAAGTATCTGCAAATGGAATAGTTATGAAAACCCATCAATTTAAAGAAGCATTTGCTATTTCACCAACATTGATATGTAAATCAAACATTAGAAAATCTAATTATCAGAAACAAGTTGAACATACCTGGTTACCACAATCTATAAATTTTTCCCATCTATTTATTATTGCAGAAAAGTACTTATTTTCATATACTTCTACTGGCCTATATATTATTGATCCTATGACTGCAACTGTAATTCTATGGAATAATGAATTTTCAAATATAAACTTTGCAGAAACTATAGACAACAATATATATTTGATGACTTCTAATGGTGAATTCCATTGTTTAATTTTATCTTCTTTAGATTCTCTAATATTGCGATTATATAATAAAAAGAAATATTACGAATGTTTAGAAATATGCCTCATATATAAACTACAATTAAAAAAATTAATCGATAACACTGAAATTAACGATATTTGTGATATAGAGACTAAGTTACAAATATTTAAAGATGATGAATTGTTTACATTATTACATCCTTTAATATTTTTATTAGAATCTAATTTAAAAATGATTCCAAAAAAATTAGATTCAGGTATTGTAGTTGTTAATTGTGGAAATTCAAATTTTAAAGATGAAGAAACTTTTATGCTTCATCCTGTATCTCATTGTTCTTTACAAGATAATGAAGATCTTTTCAAAATAGAGATGGAAACATCGATCAATTTATTAAATGATTCTGATAAAAAAGTAAAAAAAGATGAAGATGCAAATTATACATCAAAAGAAGTAGAAGAAAGTCAAAATGAAACTGGAGAATTGAATACCAATAAAAGTGTAACACAAAAAATACAAGAAGATTTGCAAATTATATATGCTTTAGTTGATAATATTAAATCTTCAATAGAAGAAGAAGAATTAGAAAAAATAATTCTGGATATAGATTGGAATATGAATGTTATCAAAGATTCATATCAAAACTTGACTGATTTAAAGAACTTTATGTATGAAGTATTAAGAAGCGTAGAACTACATTATTTTAATGTTCTGTTAGAAAATATTTCAATACAATTAATACAAACTGTAGATAATGAAAATATTATAAAACAAATAATAAAAGCTTTTGTAAATGTGAATATACAAAGCAAAAGGTGTACCTGTGGTAGTCCATATCCAATAAATGAACTCATAGAACCAAAGTTCCTAGACATTGGTAGATCTCTTCTTAAAAAAATGTTAGATGAATATGAAGAACAATGTATAATATTATGTAATAAAGTACCTTACATGTGGCGAGAATACTTGCCATTATATGTAGAACAACATAATATATTAACAAATGATTTAGTGCATCAATGTCTTCAAGCTAGAGATAATATTTTATTTTCCATTCTTTTACCTTTATTAGATGGAAAACATTGGAGTCTTATAGCAACATATGCAAAAGAAATTCAGCAAGGACAGTGCCTATTCTGTGGAAAGTCTATAAAAAAAGAAAATCATGAAGAATTGATAAATTGGACTGCTGTGATATATGAAATCATGAAAAAACAGGGACCTGATATTGCCATGACATTACTAATGAAATTAGAAAAAGCTATTCCAAATATTCCTATAGATAGAAGGTGAATTTTATCTTTATAAATATTTAAATATTTAAAATTAGGTAAAAATAAATAAGTATATATAAGTATATATAATTTTTATATTAATTTTAATCTGTTACAGTATATTTCAATCATTAATATTTACAAAACTTTTATATCAACATGGAATGAAGTATACTATTAATTTTGATAAACATAATCTGGAATCATCTAAATATAATACAATATGTTCCACAAAGGTAATAACTCTTTTTTGTATTTAAATAAACAAAAAACATTTTTAAAAAGCATGTTTTAGATGTTCAAATTAATTTTTAGTACATAAAAAAGATTTTAGTTATCATAAAAATAATTTTGTATATCCATTATATTTAATTAAATATATAAAATTTTAATATTCTAGTTTAAAAATTTGGCTTAATTTAGGAATATATTTTTATGTTTTTATACTCTTACAGATTCGAGATCAGCTAGTAGAAGTTCTTCAAAAAGATTTAAATAAATCAATTAATAGAAATATTTTTGAAAATGGAGCTCATCATTGGGGAATGTATTATCAGAATAAATTATCTACATGTTCTTGCTGCACATTATCTCTTCAAACACCAGTTTTATTAGGTAATAATGGAATTGCAATTTTTGATTGCGGCCACGCTTATCATGTAAATTGTATGATAGAAAAAAAACTTACCGCTTGTAATCTTCATTCTTAATTATATATGCATAAAAAACATAGATAAATCTTATTAAAAATAGTAAGTTTAGCTCATATAGAATAGTCTTCAAAATAAAATATATCTAGTCATTAAAAAATTTGTTTATGCATATTTATATAAACATATAAACATATAAATTTATTCGAAATATAAATTGTTAATCACAGATAAATATCATTAACAATAAAATTGAATTATAATATAATTTAATTTGAATTGTTGAAAAAATTCTGTCAAATACATTTTGTTTGTATATTTAAAAAATAAAAATTACAAATTAATTTTTGTATAAAAGAAGAATACAAAAAAAATAATATTGAAAATATAGTAAACAAAAACTTATATAATAAATAAAATATTTGAAATTATTAAAATAAATTATAACAAAATAATTTAAGCTAATTATTTTTTATTATTATTGTTATATTTAAAAAAAATTTTTTTCATTCTAAAAAAATATGCTATTTTATATTTATATATATATATCACATAATTTGTACTTTTGACAATTGTATATGCAATATAAAAAATTTTAATTTCAGTTTAACACTTACCTTATTTAATATATTTACTACTTAATTCGCAAAAATGTATGCAGTATGAGGCATTAAAATCATGTATTTTAAAAGATCATCTAAATTGTTTCAAATGACTTGTGTAAATATTTTTAAAAACTTATATGAATAATCTATAAATATAATTTATATAAATATATACAATTATTAAATTAATTTTACAATAAATTATTTGAATTATTTATTTATTTATATAATTACGCAAATAAGAAATTAATAAAATAAATTTTGTAATAATTAAATTAACTTTTAATATTAAAATTTAATTTATATTTTATTCAGATTACTAATTATTTGTAAATAATTTAATTTTTAATATGAATTATATCAATATTATGTTGATTTATTGCTGATACTTTTTATTTGAATTTTCTAATTCTTTTTTTTTTTTCATAAATTATTATTAAAACATTATTTTTTATTTTATATTTTTTCAAAAAGTATATTTAAAAATAAATAGTGATATACTTTGAAAAATAATAATAAAACATTAATAATTAAATACTCAAATATAATATATCATATTATTAAAATGATCAAAATATATTATTATTAGTATTGTTTATAATTTATAACATTCGTATATATGACAATTGTTTTTTTGATAAAAAAAAAAAGGGATAAAAGTTACATTATGAATCCTGTCGCTCGAAAAAATAAATAGTACAATTTTACATAACCTCGATTTATAAGAAATCATATAAATACACACATACATACACACATATATATATATGTATGTATAGTTATTTCCAAATTGCAATTATTTAAAGAAACTAAATATTTATAACATAATGATTAAATTAATTGAAAATCATTCTACATTTATCTATTGAACTAATATAAGTCAGTTTTGAAACTCCTATCTACATGAATATTCTTATCAATACTGTTTTATATTCATAGCTACAAAAATATATATTATTAAAAAAAACCACAATATGATAATAAAAATGATTTTTTTCTCTACAATGCACAAGTCATTTAAAAATAAAAATAATATATTTTTAAACAAGCAATAAGAATATTTAGAATTATCAAAAATGCCTCAATCTACATAACACGTGATTTAAAATTTCTTATCTTACGGTAACGAGCCAAAATATTGTTAAATATTTCGAATTACAATGAGAAACAACAATTTGTTATTTATAATAAACGAAATGTATTACTTTTCTCTTTTCACGCTGAACGAATTTGTTACGCAAAAAGAATAATTTTGTTTTTATTTTAAAAACACATTATTATCGATTAATATATTACGTTTTTGAAATATTGATTTTTCTATTAACGATCATAATTGAGTAAACAGAACAACTTTTTTTATCATACAATACTTAAGACTATTATATAGTATTACATCTTCAATAATGATTTATAAATTCTTAATGTGTGCAAAATACAATGAAACTAATGTAAATCAGAATTTTTTTTGAATATGATATAAAATATGAATTATATACTTGTTTCACTTATGATGGAAATTGATTTCATATAAAATTTATATAATTTATCACATATATATTATATCGCTTATTCGATGCAAGAATGAACATAACTCGAAAATAATTTAAAATGTTCTAAATCGTCATAAGAATCGTACAAAATGTCAAATTAAAAATGCAATTATTTGAAAATACACTCACAGAGATTTTAACAGTAAAAAGTAATATAAATATCAAGTTTTTTTCTGTTAAAATAATTAAAAAACTACAAATTTTGAGTTGTGTTATTGTTGTAACAAATGAGCAATATGTTTATATATGTATATATGTACAAATCTTTTAATATGATTGATTTATACTAATATACTATTTTTAATTAATCCTAATGAAGAAATAATTATTTCTTTTTTACATCTTATACAAAAGATTCGATTTAAGAGCGCATAAAGAACGGTACTAAATTTTTCATAACGATTTTTACATTTCAAGTTCGAAAATCGAAAAGTTTGTTCGATTTGACAAAGGCACAAGTGACTAGAATTTGTATTTCGAGAATACAAAAATGGCAAATTTATCAATATATAACGAAGCACACAAAAAATTTAAATATTATCAAATCATACAATATTTCTTTATAACTATCAATATTATCATCATCATCACCACTATCATAATCATTATCAATGTTAGATGATGATCAAATTTCAATTTTTTACCTGTTATTTTTATTATTTTGAATTTTTGTATATCGATTTTGATGAAATTTGAACATCCATAAAATCGAGTTTTAGAAATTCATAGAAACTAGCATGTTAATTAAGATGCAATAATTAATTAAATTAATTAACTATAAAAAATATACAAACATGTATTTTTGATAAATTAAATAAAGTAGTAAATTTTATTTAATATTATAAAATTATAATTATGTATTTTTAAAAATAATTTATTCTCATTTATTAACATGTTAGTAACTTGAATTTTTAACTGTAACTTCGATTTTTGTAAGTTTAATAATTTCTGCACATACAATTTAGTACGCTAGATGCAGAAGGACTAGGGTAACATAAAAATTTGAACAAAATTTTAGCTCGTGTATCGTTTAAAATCTGATATATACATTTGTATATATATATATATATATATGTTCACTATTGATAAACATATAGAAACAAAGTGATCCACAGAAAATATCGATTTTTAAAATTATATTCTGTGATATATACACTTACCCCTTAAGTCCATATATATTTCTCCAGGCAATCTCTATTTTTGACTTAATAAAATATGAACAGATTTATGAATAATACTTTATACAACAAAAATATATATTATTATATATAAAAGGAAATTCGTTACGAGCAATTATGCAAAGATGCCATGCGCGGCATATTTGGAAATTAAGCCTCTTAAAATACTATATGTTTATTAAAGATGCGCTTTATAACATGATATACTATGCGACTAAATTTAAATAAGTTATGTGTAACTGATAGGCAATTTGTTTTTATCATTTGTCTTTTCTTATATTTTTTTTACTTAGTTTTCTATTATAAAAACAATATTAAAATTGTATAATATTAATATAGAATTATTTTTGTTTTTTTATTTATTTTTAATATTTTTGACATAATAAAAAAAGATATTGGAACAATGAATGTCAAATTTTCTAATATTCTATATTCATTTTAATGTTTTGCTAAAAAAAATTTTTTTTTAAGATTACAAAAAAAATCCATATAGGATTTTTCATATATTTATATTTTTAGTTGTTTTTTCTAAATATTTTAAGAAGCTTATAAACATTTATAATATAACAGTTATAGAATTTTATAAAGAATTAATTTACTTATTTAAAATTATTGCAAAATAAAGATAAACTTGTACTTTTGATAATTAAATATATAAAAGTAAATATATATTTACTTTTTTATCTATTAACATTAATTTATCTCTTTCAGACATTTCTAATTTCTTGAGTGTGACAATTATAAATTCACAATTTTGTGATATTTTTTCATTATAATTAACATTAAGTTCTTCACATCTCAATTTTAATTCTTGAATTAAGAAGAAAAAAATTATCAATATAATGATATGAAATGTTGAAAATTCTAAGCATTTCATTGTATACTTACTTACAAAAAATTTCATTAAATTTATAATGATCTTTTGACAGTACAAAAGATTTTCGTCGATTCTGTTAAGGTCACTAAATATTAACAATTTTATGTAGTTTCACAAAAAGTGATTTTTAGTTTTTTGGTATAAAATTTTCTTGATAATAATCGCATTGTTTAATATTGTTATATAGAACTATAATAGTTCTCTTTAATAATATTTTTTAATAATATTTTATAAAGCGCTTTGTAGTTTCAAGAAATTGAAACTATATCATTTTATGTTCCATTATACGCTTGTTTATAATTTTATAATTCACAATGTCAATGTTTGATTGAAATTTCTATAATAAAATATGATTTTTATAAATAGAATATTATATATTGTTAAATATAAATCATTAAAAAATAAAATTAGAATTAAAAAAAATTTCACAGCTCTTTGTACTTTTTATAAAAACAAACACAAAATTATTCATTTAAAACGCAACAAATAAAACTAATAGTTTCTAGTTTAAGTTAATTTTATAAATTATGAAATTACACGTAACAAATTATTTAAAAAAAAAAGATAAGGTTAAGAAAAATCCTACATACTAACTTAATATTAAACTTATATCTCTTGAGCAATCATTAATTTTTCTTAAATAATGTTAAAATGAAAACGATAAAAAAAAAAATTAAAAAGATAAAAAGCGCAAATATCTTTGTAATTATAAATTTGAACCTTATCTCTCTTAAAAATTGCGCTTTAAATGAACAATTCTTATTATTAGCACAGAAAAAAATACTTCTCATGTAAAAAAAAAAAATATTTATCGCATAATCTAAGAATGTAATGTAGTTTTTTTTCTTTTTTTTTTAATCAATGAAAGGCAACATAATATTATAATTGCTTCATTGTTTAAATGCTTAAAGAAATTATATTGAAATCTATGTCGAAATGAAATTAAAATATTTTTCCTAATTCTGAAATAGAATAAAATAATTCTTGATTTTTTGAAAAATCACAGATAAACATAACATAGGGATTAAAAAAAAAATGGTGAATTGAACTACAGTGACATATCTTTCTAACTGATAAATCGCAATAAAAAAATCTATACATAATGAGATTCATACACAAAATGCTAACAAATCCAGGAGATGCAGGATTCTGTTGCAGTATGTGCACAACTCGAAGATTTTTTTTTAAGAACTATGATGTATACATTTGATTCTCTAAAAACTATACTTATAGTCGAATTGTCGATATATTATTTATAAGAATTTAATCTTTATATTCAAATGCAAAATGATTTTTACAAAAATTTTGAATTTGGAATTATATAAATAAAATAAAAGTAATATTTTACATATATTAATACTTTGCGATTCTATTTGAATAATTATATAAACATGGACAAATATTTATTACTTGTAAAATAGATGCAACATTTTTAAAAACATTGTTAATATGATTTTAGTATATTTAAAATAATTTAATATACTATCGAATTATTTAATATAATAATATTGAATTTATTATGTTAAAATATTATTTCAATATTAATTGCATTTATAAAATTAAAAATATTTGTTATAATATTAACAGTGTTTATAAATTTTAAATATTTCGTAAATTATTAATATTATTGCATTTTTTCTTTTTTTTTTTATAACGAATGTAAAAAGTCAATATTATACTTCAATAAAAGAAATATAGTCTATATTTTAAAAGCATTTATCTTTAAAAACAGAAATTTTACAAATCTATGAATATTATTACTTTTAAATAATATATTTATTTTATATGTAAATATATAAAATATATTTATTTTATTTTATCAAATTATATAAAAAGATCTTAAATATAATAAAATGAATGCGCATCTTTTTCACAAAAAAAATTAAAATATTGATAAATACAATTTAATTTTAATATCATGAAAACCTTACAAGTTATGATTAATGAAGATGGCAATAATAAAAAGTACAAATTAAAATCATCTAAATTTCAAATTGAAAAATTACTGAATCGCAAAGAATTAAAATATGAATAAACTCAAACAATTAGACTATGAGTTGATCATGCTTGATCTAGCAATGCCTCTTATCTCTATCTGCATAATCGAGTTAATTATTATGATATTTTAAAATGGCACATCGAAACATAATCACGTGATATGAATGTATGTGATCATGCAAACTGGTCTTGTGTATTACAACATAAAAATTTGTTGGGATTTTTTTTCTTTTTTGCATATCAGAGGATTTAATTATCTTATATTGCGTTCTGTGAGAGTCCATTATTCATTTCCTGATACTTATTAAAAGATACCAGATGCTCAGCCCTTTGTGGTCCTTTTTTCTTTTCATTTTTTTTTTAAATAACGCTTTTGATTAAAATATATATTAAATGAAATTAATTAAAGTTATAAAACTAAAATTTTATACGTATATACAAATAATACATTGCTAATTATATAACGAGATCATTTTTTACATTATAATTGTTATTATTATAGATTAATGTGGCCACAAAGAGTTCAGCTGGAGCAATGAATAGCTATGCGATATACAATAAAAATTAATATGTACAACTGGAACTCACAGAACAATTGTTATGTATATTATCATTTATTTTAATTATATCTGATAAAGAAAAATATCTTCGAAAGGTGAACCGTTCACGCTATGTTTGTTTATTTTTAATATTTTCTTCCTTGCGAAGATTAAATATATAATATTCATGTAATTTTTTTTTTAAGTTATTCTTAACTCTTTCATGCACAAGAAGTGATTGCAATATTTCTTTACAACTCTTATATTTGTTTTATATCTAATTTTGATGAATAGGTAATATGTTATTTAAAAAATAATTTATATAATATATGTAACTAAAAAATAAATTAAAAAATGATATATTCTTTTAAATTTATGAAATTCAGAGAAATAAAGATTAAATATATAAAAAAAAGGAGATATTAAATCTTAGAACACCATGTTAGAAAAATACAATAGCATTGATCTTTCACCATCTAAAACATGAAAGAGTTTTTCCTATTGCAAAAATACTAAATTTTCTAATTTCTAATTCTTGTATAATCAAGAATAGAAATTATTATAGCATATTATTATATTATATTAGATTACATATTTTTAAAATATGCATTGTCACATTTAATACAATACCATTATCATGATATTTTTATGTACATTTAATTCTACATTTTATAACATAGAAAACGAGTGGAATTTTTCATAAAATCTTAATTTCATGAGCCTTGATCACACGAAGATTAGAATATACGCTTAAAAGCGTACAAAGAAGAAAATTTTTTTTGCTTTTGCAAATATGCAGGAACATTTGTGATGATTCAAACAAAGTCATTCCGTGATTGTGTTGCGCTTTCACAATATTCTGTGCGTTTTTTAATATTTCAACTAAATATGAAAAATAAAATAACACTGCAATTAAAAATTAATTTCTCAAAATTATCCAAGTTGTTGACTTTAGAATATCTATAATCTTAGTATTTATTTACAATTAATAAATAATGGACAAAATTATAGCAATACATTAGAATATTTTTTAATATTTTATCTTTTAAATATTGCTTAAATATAATGTTTATTGAGTATTACAAAAAATACTTCTATTTATCACAAAGAGCTTATTACTATAAAATTGATATAATTTCGTCCAATAATGTATATTTTTTTTCTATTTATAAGATATTATTAGATATTATACACAAGCTTGGATACTTTTAATAAATTAGTTTTTAAGACTCAACTATTAAAAGATAAATATATAATTCTGATATTAATGTTTCCAATTTCACAGATGGGACTAGTATATATTATGGAACAAAACGGGGAACATAATCATTATTCATTTTACATGTAAAATTTTGTTCCGACTCATCATACACTTTCGACCCGTGCTGTTGAACACCAAGTTACAGAAATAAATTAATTAGCAAGATCGAAAGTGTTTAATTGAATTTGTTTCTTTTTTCAATCGGTTCCACCTTTCGATTAATAATTGGAATAATGCAATAGCATATAAAACAAAAATAACATATTTATCAGGAAGATAGTGTGTACTGATGAATAAAGTAAAGACATGTTTATCACATATATTTTTTTTTGAAAGCGTATATATGTATTATAGTTAAGATACAATCTTGCATCGTCGTGGAGCTAGAAGATCGATGACGAGACTCCAGAATGTAATCTTCTTTCTTCCTCGAGGCTGCCAGCATCAATTTAGTTCATCAGGAAATGTAGGGCCTTTTCTTCAGCTTTTCTGTAAACCGCAACTAAACACGACTCTCCATGAAACATAATTTTCGTTGTGCTTTCGTC
The DNA here is from genome assembly GCF_029169275.1 of Apis cerana. NCBI lineage: Eukaryota > Metazoa > Arthropoda > Insecta > Hymenoptera > Apidae > Apis > Apis cerana. The sequence continues at coordinate 13,127,298 of NC_083857.1, forward strand.
ACTTCTTTTTGTTAATTTGTTATTATTATAATTATTTTTTTTTTTTTGCTATTTTTCGACAATACATACTCTCTCTTCCCCTCTTTCTCTCTCTCTCTCTCTCTATTTCAAAACAAATATTCTCTGCTTAAATATTACATAGATATATATGTATATATGCACATATATAATGTATGCATTTTTGTTTACTTCATTATTTTTTCCAATTATTTTTTTCAGTAATTACAGTAAAATCCCGTATCTACGGGGATAAGTTCCAAGATTCTGCATAATTGAAATTATCAATAGTGGCGAACACTATTCATTCATTTAAAGCAATTTACGACCTGAATAACCTCACTAGCATTACTACATTTTTTTCTTTGGAGCAATTGTTAGATAAAATAAAATTTTTTTACAGTGAAAAATCGATATACTTTCGGAAAATACAATGCATGTTCGAACGCTGATTCGATATGACTAACGAAGTTTGATGGAAATTTATAAATTTTCCATTAATCTTTTTAGATCGCGATCGGCTGCAAATACGGAAGTTTCACTGTAGCGTAATGATATTTAATAATATAGTAGTATACGCTGCGTAAAAAGAGAAAAGAAAGGAAAAAACATCATTGTGATTTGAAAAAAAAATTATACGTGACAAAAATCTCTATAATCAATCTCCTAGATAACATTACTAGATTAAGAATTTCCCGTGAAAATCCCTTGGTAACTTGGCTAGAATGTTCATGACTGATAAATCTGCCGGAAGTTTACACAGAGGCTTATAAAATATGTATCCAAATATTAATTGATTCCGACACTTTCCAGACCGAAAATTTCTATTTTTAGATGTTTCACATTATGAATAAATACATCTAAGTACATCTAAAAATAGATTTATGGATTTATAGAATCATTATGATGTATATAATTATCCAATTATTATTAATCAATAAAAATACTAGTAGTCATCAAATACTGTAAGAATGAATAATCAAAAACATGAAGTTTAATTCTCTAATGCACATTACATATACGTATATTCAAAACTATCTCCTCTATCTCAAAACCATCATTAATAATATTTGATACACATGTACTCGTATATTTAAATATACGTGAAACAGAAATCTCTAATGCAAACATTAAAATTACATAGATGAAAGTACGAATACTTTTAATATATATGTATATATATATTGTATATATGATATTAAATATACATGAAATAGAAACTTCTAGCAAGACAAAGGAATTCATCATGTAAAATAAATAATCACAAGACAATTATTTTCTACTACAAAAATTAAATCTCTTGTATTCTGATAAAAATTATTCTGAATTGCTCATCATAAGATGGAATCATAAATGGAATCGAGATAGAAAATAATTTTAATTAATTTTTGTAATCATCGTATTTCATTGTCATTTTAAAACCAAATTATATTTTTATGTGGTCGAGAAAGTGTCTAGATACTATATGAATATTCAGACAAAATATAAAAGATAAACATGTGTTTTCAAGAGATAAACGGGTATATATATATATATATATATATATATATATATATATATATATATATATATATAGATATAGATATATATATATATCCTTTTGTGTCTATTTTTCGATGAAATTTGTAAGAAAATCAACGATGAGATCCTACGAACTTTGCTTACTAGAACACAACCATCTTCATCATTTTCTTTCCCTTTCTCGCTTTTTACTCTTACTGTATTCTCTATTATATTTGATTTTTAAAGAAAATTCCTTTTTCTTTAGCGTACAATCACTTTTAATGCCTCGAACGATGTGAAGAATCTCCTCGTTCGTCGCGACGATCTCTTTCTCGTTCTCGTTCTCGTTCACGTTCCGGTTCTCGTTCTCTCTCTGATGGTCTTCGGCTTGATTCTCGTTCTCGATCTCTGTCTCGTTCACGCTCTCTGTAGCGATCGTCATAATACCTACACAAGTACACGTCAGCCAATTATCTTACTTTACCGATACTATTAATTTTTTATTAAATTTAAAAAAATTTTTTTGCTTTTTTTTTTAAAATATATTTTGCATTCATTTCTAAATTTTTAATTAAATTATATATTTTTTTTTAATCCATTTTCTTCCTCATTATTATGATATTTATAATTACTTTTACATTTTCTTCATATTTTTGTTTTTACAATTAACTTCCTCATTAAAGTATAAATTTAAAAAGATGAAAATATAATCAAATTTTTAAAAAATTATTTTACTTTACTTATTATAAAAATAAATAAATTAAATAAATAAATAAATAAATAAATATATATATATATATAATATATATATATATACACACACATAATTCTATATGAAAATATTTTCGATTTTTTTATAAATATTATTTATTTGATGACAAAATCCTCTAAATGAAAACTTTAATAATGGGAAGAAATTTAATAAAGGAAAATTATATGAATTGCCTTATTTTTCTATTTACAATAAACAATTTCCTAATATGAAACTATAAATTTTTAATAACTTTCCTTATTATTGTATACACGTTAAGATAAAATTGAATTAAAAGATCTATTTATTCTTTTTCTCTTTCTTCATGTTATTTTTTTTATAATTTTTTCTTATTAAAAATAATTATAATTTGATAGATATTATAAAATTATTATATTGTTAATATACAATATTATAGATATAATTTATTATAATATATAATTATTAGAAATTCTAGAAATCTATTGTCGCATCTAAGATGATAGAAATCAATAAAAAAGTCTACATGCATTCATGTTATATGAAAAAAAAGTATAAATTACCTAGACGCCTTGGAAGACGAGACGGGAGCCGTCTCTGGCGGTTCTTCTTTTACTCTTGGCCTGGCTGACTGACGTGTCGTACTAATGGAAAATATGCATACTTTGTTATGACTTATATTGTTACCAGGCTTAGCACGTTGCTTTAGTTAAAACAAACTACATTATAAAAAAATTTAATTTGTTTTTATCGAAATATAATTCATTAAAAATTTTTCATTTTAAAATTTAAGCAAAATTTATATGAAATTTATATGAAATTATGAACTTACTCTGTAACTTAATGCTTATGTAAAGGATAGAATTTTTTTCTTTAATATTTTTCTATTGAAAATATAAATTGGATTAAAAGATACGATAATATGCTATTCTAAGTACTACTAATTATAGTTACCAAATACATGTAAGTGCATGTATAATATTCAAACATATTCAAAAAAATTTGAAGATTCGTCGTTAAACCTGCAACCATATCGGAATATTTAAATATCAAGTCAAAAGCGACTAAATTTGATAGAATATAATTTTCATTAAAGAATATATATTTATTTTGCTTCATCAATTCCATATTTGCATGGTTTCAGGATTACGACTATTTTATAGATAAATAATTTTACATTTTACATATATCTTCTTGATATTAAAATTGATATTACAAATTTTTTTTTAGATAAATATACAGATATTATTAATATGCATATTATATGAATTGAAGAAGCATTTAAAAGTACATTTTAAATTAAATATTTATACATTATAATAAGATATAAAATAATTATCAGTAAAAATTAATTATTTAACTTATGAATTATTAATCTAATAGATCGTAATATTAATAACTATATTTTTAATTTTTTATTATTATCAACTCCAATAATCTAAAAATTAAATTTCTATTCAAAAAATGATTAAAATATTTAAAAATATATAAAATTTTAATATTCAAAATTTATAATTAAAAATAGATATAATTCATAAATTAAATAATTATAAATATTTCATTTGAAATGTTTCTATGAAACATAATGAAATATGTTTTGAATAGAAAGCAATATCTACAATATATGTATATTTTTTTTTACATACTCTTTCTAGCGATAATCTTAGAAATAAAAATTACAAATATACAAAAGAAATAAAAGAGAAATATCGTATGTAACTATACCACTTCCTTTAAGAAAAAAATTAAAATTCGTTTATATTTAACATTTTTCAATTATATATATTTAAAAAATTATTATGCAACTTCAATCTTTAACTTTTTATTGATGAAAATTAATGTGATTTAAACGATTTTATAAATTTGTGCATTAAATAATATTTTATAAAAAGTATACTTGCATACATATTTCTATTATGTTGTGAAAATTGTGTAAAATTAATTATTAAGATATTACCGAGTAAACTAATATTATAATATTAGAGCTTATTTCTTCCTTTGAATTTAAAATATTAAAATTAAAATTTAGATATTAAAATATTTTGAATTATATTTTAATCCACTTGTAACCAAACCTTATCATGATAAAACTTATATATCGCATATTTTCAATTGGAACGGTATTATAAACTGCGCATGCGTATATTTTTTTCAGAAAATAGATTTAATATAAATAAATATACTTATTTTTCTCTTATATAAATGCACGAGGATTTATGATTAAGACATAATTTTTTTGTTTGTTTGGCGCTTTTTAAATCAAATTTTATAAAAAGAAATTATAACAAGTTATATGTATATAAGTATGAGAGAGTAAATATTTAGAAAAGCCACAGTTTGGCCATCATCTATTGTATTTAACAAACATACAGAAATTAATTTTAATCTATAAATTCATAATTATTGAAATTACGAACCATCATTCATTTTTTATTATTGGCCATCTAATTCTGAAATTTCAGTATTATACTAAATATTTCATTTATACTAAATATTTCAAAAATAATAAATGAATGAATCAATTTACAATAAAATTTGATTAATTCAGTATGATCATTAATCATTCCAAATGCATGATTTTACAATATTTGTTATTATAAATATTCCTAAAACATCATATTTTTTAAAAATTGAAATCACAACATTTTTAATTTCTGAATACTATAAAAACAAAAAATTTCTGTTGATTTTTGAAATAATTAAAGAAAATCAGTAATAATTATTGATTGTAACTATAATTTATCAATAATTGATATATAGTATTCAGTATAAAAAAATGATTACTAAAAATTGATTATTACTTTAAAATGAATATAAAAATATCTATTCCATATCATTCTCTATTGTTTTATTTTATAGTGACTAATACATAATAAATGTTTTCCTATGTTAACCAATATTCACTGAGTAATTTTTAAATTTTATAAATATACAATTAATATTCTATCTAATGATTGAATAATTGCATTTAATTATTGATTTCTTATATGCTATATTTTTTAAGTTGTTTTCATTTTTATATCATAATATTAAAATTAATTTCGATAAGATGATTTATTATCATTATAAAAATTATCTTTTTATATTATTAAAAGTTAAAAAAAAAATAAATTAATTTTTAAATTTGTATTTCAAAAAAAGCACAAAATATATTAATACTTAACATTAAATCTTACTTTACATATTCTTAAAATTGAAAATTATAAAAATAATATATATATTATATTATATATATTATATATTTTTGTAAAAAATTGATTTATTAATATGATTATAATAAAAAAAGTGTAAATATAATTATATTCTCATTATTATATTATTATACACAGAAAATTAAAGTTAACATAGGAATTATAACAACCCTTTAAAATAAAATATTTATAATTTGCCTATCACTTTTACATGTGTTGAAACTATATATTGAATAACTATGTAGAACATAAGATATTTGATTTTTTTTATAAATAATATCCACTTTTTATATTGTAAAATATCAATATAATAGTTATTCTAAATCATAATTTTTTCATTTTTTGATTGAAATTTTTATATAAAATATTTTTTTTATATAAAATAAATAAAAAGTAGACATTATCAAACAATTTGATACTTACAATAATAAAAATATTCATCCATTTGATATGTTAATTGTTACTTTTTATATTTTATAAATGTTTAAAATTTTGATGAACGTATTCTTTAATATAATTAATATTTTTATTTATTATAACAATTCATAAAATATAAAATTAAATTTTATATTTTTAATTTTTATTTAAATTCTATAATTTAAATATTAATTTCAATATAGCAGAACAAAAAACTGATATCTTTTTGAAATAATTATTAAAAATCGTTAAAAATATATAAATATATAAAAATATTATTTAAATACACTTATTCTGTGTCTAATAACAATTAACATAACAAATGTTCATTTTAGTTAATCCTGTTGCTACTGATTATATGATAAATTATTTTTATTTTATTAAAATTAACATTTTTTAAATCATTAATTCAATCTAAATTATTCCATATAATAATTAATAAAAATTTTCTCTAAATAATTATAATAGTCTAGAATTATAAAAAATACATAACAGCAAAAGGATTAATATCATTCTATATTATTTTAATAAAGTTTCGTAAGATTTTATACATACTATATTGTAAATTATAAATCTTATAAATAAAACTATTACATAGATCATTTGAAAATGATCTACAGTTCTTGTCTGCATGAATTTTTTTAAAATAATTAATTAATACAGACAATTAAAAACATGAGAAAATATTACAAATAGTTATTATTTAATAATAATTTGTTCCATCTAAATATTTCAATTTCTAAGTAGATATATATTATTATTAACTATTTTACAAATGAACACACTATAAATCATTTGTTTTCTTTTAAAACTTATTATTAATATTATACATAGAATATATTGTATTTATTATTTAATTTAGCTACATCTTTATCAAACTTAGCACGATTTATTATCACTTTAAATAAGTATTCAAATATTTTGAATGAATTCTGTAATGTTTTTTATAGCATGATTCGAAATATTTAAAAAATATATAGTACAATCTATGGAACTTATCTTATTTACGATAATATTGTTGATATAATGATATATCTATTTATGAAGAAAAAATTTCTTGTATCTAAATAGTTTTCAAGATACATAATATACTTTAATATATGCGGCTCGTTACAATATAAATGTCGTATATTTTATATAAACTTTAATCGTATTTGTTTTTTTTTTCTAAATCACACACATACGTGACTATTATTTTTGATCCAATTAAAATAAAATGGTACATCCAATATGACATTAAAATAATTATGTAAAATTTTAAGCTTACCTTTCTTCTCTGCTTCGTTCTCTATATTCGCGATCTCTTTCACGTTCACGATCTCTCTCTCTGCTTCGTGATCTCTCCCGTGGATATGGTTCACTGTAATAACGTTCTCTGTCACGATCACGATCTCTTTCTCTTTCACGATCACGTTCTCTATCACGTTCTCTATCTCTATCTCTACTTCTTTCTCTGTATTCTCTGTCACGACTCCTTGATCTCTCACGTCTTCTTCTGTGACTGCGTTCTCTATCACGTGAACGTGATCGTTCTGAAATAATTAGTTAAATATTTATATATATAAGTAAAAGATAATTAATTAAATATTAATTTATAAGTAAAAGATTATTAAATCTTTAAATAATAAAACAAAATTTATTATGTTTATTTATCCTTAATATCAATATTAAAACACAAAAATTTTATATTGAATCAAATTTTAATTAAAATTTTAATAATGATAATAAAAAAAAAGAAAATAAAAATAAAATTAATAGAATGAAAAAACTAAAAAAAGGAATTATATTATTATTTAATTTGATATGATATATGATATATATTTGATATAATTTGATATATTTAATAATGTATAAATAAAATAGAAAAAACTATATAAAATATTAATTATGTAAAAAAAATAATAAATTAAAAAAATATAAAAAACAAACTTTTATATGATGTTTAAATGAAAAGTAATTAATATAAAAATTATGAAATTAATTTAAGAAATTTACCCCTACGTGCAGATCCATAGCTCTTAGTCTCGACGCCACGTAAAGTATCTTGAAGAGAACTTATCAATATTTTACATCTATCATCTGCTGCAACTTTGGATTGTTTTATTAAAGAAATAGCCGTAACTAAGGTCTCTATAGCGCTTGCATATTCTCCTGCCGCAGCATCAGATACTGCTCGAGCAATTGCTGAAGAAGAAACAGTTCTATTTCTACCCATAATTTCTTCAAACTCTTGTTCTGTGAGAGGAGGAGGACCTTCTGGACGATGATCAGGTCCTGGTGCGCCATAAGGTGGCTATGAAATATATGTTTTCTTTTAATAAATATTTATCTTTATTTAGTGTAAAAATAAATAAAAATAAATGTATTCTAAAAAAGATAAAACTATATGTAATATTTTTAAATCAGGCATTTTTTTAAATTTTTTTACTATTATTCTTTCTTACTCTTTCTTATTATTATTCTATTATTTATTATTATTCTTTTTTATTTATTTAAAAAAATTTTATATTTTAATAATTTAAATTAGTAAAAATAGAATAACTTTTTATAGATTTTGTTTGTTTCTATTCTGGAAATGATTTTAAGTTAGATTAATTAAAATTTTAATTAAAAATAATTATTCTTAAAAAATTTTATTTATTTTACTATTAAAACATTTTTATTAAAATGCAAAATATATCTTATCAAAATATCAAAATATTAAAATAATTTAATTTCAAATGAAATTCTAATCTAATTCTAATCTAAAAGAATTTTAAATATTATTAATTCATTTAAATTCTATTATTGAAAATAATATATAATTTTTTATAAAGATTATACATAATTATATTTATTAAAGATGGTCAAAAATGTTAAAAAAAATTAAAGAGTTTTTAAATAATCATCATTTATAGAAAATATAATTAATAATCATTTAATAAAAAATTTTAAATATAAAATATTATATATATAATAAAATATTTATATTAATTATATAATAATTAATATGAAAATAAAATGAAATACAATATACCTGTGCTGCGGGTGGTCCATAACCATGAGGAGGCACATGGGGCGGACCATGTGGTTGACCATGAGGTGGACCATGTGGTGGACCATGAGGTGGACCATGTGGTGGACCATGAGGTGGTCCATGAGGTGGACCAGGAGGGCCTGGTGGATGTTGTCCTGGATGTTGATGAGGTGGTCCTTGTGGGAAAAATGCTGGATTCACATGTGGTGCAGGTCCTCCTGGAGGTCCTTGTGGTGGTCCTTGAGGTGGACCTCCATGACCAGGTGGTGGTCCTCCTGGACCTGGTAACATTCCTGATCAATATCTATGTTAGCTTGCAACAATGTATATAGCAAGCTTATAAAAATTTTGGATTAAACAAAATAATTGTAATTGAATTAATAAATTGTTTCTTGCTTTAGGATATGTTTGCACAATGCAATTATAATAATATTAGTATCAAAATATTTTTACTAAGAATTTATTATAAACTAAGAATTTGTAATTCTTTTAATAATTAATAAATTTTTCTTGAAAGATATACAAAACAATAAATTTTCAAAAATATATGTTCAATTTTTATTTTTAAATATTTTTGATTTATTTCTATTATTTCTTTGAATTATTTCTTTTGTATCATTTTATAAATAATCAATTTCTTTATATATATTTCTTATATGTATATATATTATATATATATAATATATAATAAATATATATATAAATATAAAATAACATCTTATCAATAACTTAATAATATAAAGAGAATTATTTTTCTGTTATTTTTTTATGAAACACCTTGTACCTTCATACTCCTAAGCTTAAAATTTCCCTCAATATCATGCATTATTGTAATAAAAAATTAATAATAGCAATATTGTTAAGATTCAAGGAACATCCTAAATTTCTCACCACCCATAGAACCTGGAGGAGGTCCTCTCTGTGGTGGGCCTTGACCAGGTTGAGGGCCTTGCATATGTTGATGTTGAGGGAAACCTGGTGGTCCCTGAGGCCCATGATGCATTCCTATGCACATTGAACAATGACATCAGTGAACTTCTTTTATAATAATTTTATTACATGATGCTTCATTATTTAAAATGATCTAAAGTTCTTTGTGTCTTATTTCAAATTTTAATTTCGATAATTTTTGTGTATCTACTTTATCATGCAAATTAGCTGTAAAAAAAGAAGAATTTTACCATAATAACATAAAATGAAGGGAAAAACTGAGCATGAAAGTCCAAGATGTTTCATATATAAACTATGATGAATTGTAATATTTAACAAACCTGGTGGTCTATTCCATTCTGGACGTGGTTTAGCACCTCTTGGATCACCTGGAGGTCCACCAGGATGTCCAGGTGGACCACGTGGAGGTCCTTGACCAGGCGGACCAGGCGGACCACCATGAAATTGTCGAATGGACACAAACGAAGACTCTATTTCAATCTATTATAATTAAATTAAAAATTCCTTTATTTATTTTAAAAATAAATTAATTAACGAAATGGATTAATAAGTTGAATTACTATTACTATTAGAATTACAAAAATAATCATGAATTAATTAAAATAATAAAAATTGTGATATTAAAACTCATTGTTTTTTAAACTATTGATGAAGCACTTATATATCAGAGCCAGTTAATTTATCAGAAATTTTTCAATGCATCATAAAAATCTAATTAAATATTAAAAAATTGAAAAAAAAATAATTTGGTAGATTTTTTAGAAAGCTTTTCATGTTATACATATCTCATGATAATAAATCTATAATGAAATATTTTTTTATAATAATAAATATTCTAACAAAAATTTTAAATATTCTCAATTTTGAAAATTGATATATAAAAATATTTAATTTTTTATATAAAATATATAAAAATATGCAATTTTTTGTTTTTTAATCTTTTTATTCAAAAGAAATATAATTAAATTATGAAATATTAATAAATAAAATTAGAATTTTTTTTATTTTTTAATTAATGCATTTAAATTTTTTTTTAAATAAATTTAATTTTAAATATTTTAGAATTGTGAAATTATATAAATTAAAATTTAGATTTAATATTTGTTAATATCAATAATATTTAATTAAATATTGCATTTTAAAATATGATGAACAAATGAATATTGAAAAAGTATGAAATATGGAGAATTTTTACAACGTGAAAAGCAGGAAAAATAACACATTGTGTGTTACCTGTGGTATATGGTAACTGGCTTCTGAAAGGTCTCTAGAGCAACTCTGTTTACGCGAAGCGTAAGACATGTAAGCGCAAAAAACATTCTTGTAATTGATACCATTCATTCTCTATCATTATCATTATCACCATCTCTCTCTCTCTCTCTCTCTCTCTCTCTCTCTCTCTCTCTCTCTCTCTCTCTCTCTCTCTCTCTCTCTCTCTCTCATTCACTCACTCACTCATCCCCCTTCCCTCCCCCCACCGATATATTTCTACATATAAAATATTATAAAATTATAATATAAAATATTATAAAATTTCTTTAAATCACACAGTTTTTAAATATTTTAAATTAATATTTTGAATTTTTAATCATTTTTTTCTTAAATATTCTATTTTATATTTTATATATTAATTTTATATATTAATTTAATTTTTTCTTTTGTTTTAAAAATAAAAATTTTATTCTTAATGTTAGATAATTATATGTTATATATATATATATCTTTTATAATAATTATTAATAAAATTAATAAGAAAATCTTTACACAATTAAAACATAATTCCATAAAATACAAATATTGTAATAAATATAAATAATTTTATTTAACTATTTGATTTAATTATTTAATACATTGATTTTTAATTTTATATATCTTAGACAATATATTAAATAATTGTATTTTAAATATAATTTACAGAAACTTTCCAATTTTTTAAGATTTCTTGTAAATTAAACTTTATATATAAAAAATCATTTTGAAATAAATAAAATTTTAAATATAAAGAATTGATTCGTAAAAAAATAAACAATATGAATTCATATATAAAAAAAAAATAATTTATATTACATACCATTCCAGGAGGTCGATGTTGACCAGGACCTGGTCCTGGAGGTCCTTGCTGAGGTGGACCACCAGGTCCATTTGGACCTCTTGGTGGTCCAGGTGGACCATTAGGTCTTGGTCCATTCCATGGCCCTTGCTGATAGCCAGGAGGTGGTGGACCTTGATTAGGATGTCCAGGTAAAGGATGATGTGGTCCAGGTCCTGGACCCATTGGTGGACCATGCATACGAGGTGGACCTTGTTGACCAGGTCCACCTGGACCTGGTGGACCCATGCCTGGAGGTGGCATTCTTTGTGGTCTCACGCCCTGTGGAGGACCCATCATCATTCTAGGACCATGATTTTGTTGCGAATGTTGAGGATGTTGAGGATGTTGTGGATGCTGCTGATGAGGTGGCATTGGTGGCTGATGTTGATGTGGATTATGAGGGCGTTGACTCTGACTTTGTTGAGGAGCCGGAGCTGGACGTGTCTTACACTGAGACTCAAACTGAGAACAATATACAAAATTTTCAAATATAACAGAATATTAAATCTATATTCATTTATTAACATTAGGAAAAAAAATAACTAAGCCGCCAAGAAATTCATATTGTTTCTACAAAAATGCAATAAATTATTGAAACAAAAAAATAAAAAATTTAAAAAAGGAAATACATATTTTTTTTTAAATTTTTGAACAGTCAATGTTATACATATGTCCAGTTTAACTGATAACTATGCTTTGATTGAAAAAAATTATTTAAATAATATTATATTATTATATTATTTAATATTATAATAAATATTAATAAAATACAATATTAATTTCTTGATGAATTTAATTATGTATGTTAATTTTAAAAAAAATTTATTATATATATAAAATTGTTTACATTTAAAAAATTAATTTCCGATTAAATAAATTTCAATAAAAATAAAAGAAAAATAGAATAATAATATAATTATATTATCATTATTGTTACAAAATATTAAATTTATAATAGAATTTTTATTATAATATAATATATATTTATAATAGAATTTTCAGTAATGAATATATTTAGTTTTTATAAATCTTGCATTTTCCTAAAAAAAGAATATTTTGCAACTTCATTTAAAAAAAAAAAATTTTATATCCAATCTTATATAATGTTATTTATGATTATATATATAGATTAAAAATTTATAAAAAACATAATAAATTTCTTATGATATCAATTATCAATTATTTTTTTCTCTAGTAGTTTATAAATAATATAAATGTCAATACTTACTTGATTCAGTGCTTGTTTAGTAGGAAATGTTACTACAGGATTCTGTCCATGTAATTCTTTTTTAGGTAATCTTTCCATACATATTCTCATGCTTTGTTCTGAACCCAAAGATATTACACAGAAACCCTTTGATTGTCCATTGGCTCGATTTTCAAAGAACTTTACTTCAACAAAATCTGATACACCAATACTTTGTACTGCATCAGTTATATCTTGATCACTTGTCCACTACAATATGAATATATTTTAATAATAAGTTTAATTATAAAAAAATATCCATTTCTTTTAAAATATATATTAATTAATAAAAATAAATTAATCTTTAATTACATACCCAAGTCAAATTTCCAACATATAATTGATGACGTCTTCCAATTTGATTTGGCTGGATGTTATTTCCAAGTTGATGGTAAGGTGCACTACCATTTGTTTCTTCATTTGGTGAAGTAGTATCACCTCCACCATCTCCACTATTTCCTGTAGAAACACCACCATTACCACCAGCAGGAGCTGCTATCACGTCATCATATAAATCAACACCATCGCCAGCAAACTCATCCTAAAACAAATCAATAAATATATATTATAAATAGATTCAATATCATAAAAATTCATCATATTAATTAAAGATATATATATATAATAATATTGGAATTATATACAATAATATATAATTCAAATATTTATACAAATAAAAACTAATGTTTTTATTATTTACTTATGTAATTTTTTTAGAAAAATTTATAATATGTCAATTTATTTCATTTATCATATTAATAAAATATATTTTTATTAAAAATTATTTATTAAATAAATAAACTAAAAATAAACTAAAATATTATAATCATACATTTAAAATAAAATAATACAAATTTTGATTTCTATTTTAAATTAAATAAAAAATTCTCGATGTTATTAAAAATTTTTAAGAAAATATACAATTTTAATTGATTTCAATAAAAATTTTTATTTTATGAATTATTTTCTAAAATTTTTTAATAAAAAATAATGTTTAAATTTTATATATAATAATATATTCTTTTAAATAAATAGTATTTTTTTTAAACTTTTTTTATTTCTATTTGTATTACAATAAATGCATATCTATGTATAAAAGAATAATCATAAAAAATATTTTTCTAAAAATATAAAAATTATTATTACAAAATATTAATATAAATTTGAATAATCTTAAAAAATATAAATTATTTATAAAGAAATTTAAAAAATAATATAATAAAAATATAAAAAAAGTAAAAATAAAGAAATTATTAGAAATATATATTTTTTAGTAAGATTAATATAATTATTTATTAACATAATATAATATAGGCATATAAAATGAAAAAGATTTTATTTTAAAATGATCATAGATCAAAAAAAATCATGAAACAAATCAGAAAACATAAAAATAATAATAATAATAAAATTCTTTAAAATAATAATTAAAAAGAAAATGGTGTTTCACATGCAATAATAAAACCTTTATTAAACTGAAGTGATAAACGAAATGGAGGAATAAAATGCTACGACATTTGCCTTACCGCTAACACCATTTTGCTTTTCTTGCTGTGAATCTGTATTATGTATTTGCTTTTTAGTTTTCGATGCAACCAAACGTGTGCAAATCACGGTAATTATATAACAGAATATAGAAAATGTTTATCGGTTGTAATAATTAAATGCAACAGCTATTCATCACGAACGAAATGTATGTTAAAACTCGTATTCCGTCTGAACAAGAATCAGATACCGCTTTCGAACAATCGTTACCATCTCTCCTCCATGACGCCGAAGAACCTCGCTTTACTATCGCTTTTTTTCTCACAGTTTCGAATGTTTTTTATAGAGATAATCAATTAACAATAATATTTACCCACCGACTTGGTACTTATTAACAATGATAAAAACGAATTACCTGCGCGAAATCTTGCTCGAGATCGTCGGCGTACAAATCAATGTCACCGTCCGCCATTTTACGTACACCGACGCTCACTGCATTTGACGAAGGCGCCAAGCCTAAAGGAATGGTATTATAGGCGAAAACGTGTTAGCGAATTACGTTAAGTTTTCGTCTCGAGCGGATATGACGTCACTACGCCATCTTATTCTCTTTCGAGATAAACGATGAAATGAAGTAGAACTAGAAATAAAATATGTATTACCAACGTGAATAGAAGTTAAAATTCAAAAAATTTACGATGTTATTTTCTATTTTTTATTGGAAAAATATTTATCAAAATAAATAGATATTTATCAAATGCGATACATTTTAAATTTTTTTTCTAATTTAAAACAATTTGAAAAAATTCTAGTTATTAGCTTGAATTTTGTATATAATTATATTTTTTATTAAAAATATTTTATATATACAAATCTTTTTTAATGATAATTAATATTAAGCTGCATTTACAATTTTTTAATACTTTAATAAATAAAATTTATAAAATTATAAGATTAAAAGTCATTATTATAAAAAAAAGAAAGAGATTTATTATTTGAAATTTTTTAATTATAAATATATTTCATTATAATTTTGAAATTATTTTAAATTATTTTGATATATTATAAATTAAAATTTTTTTTAATGGAATTTTTTTTATCTAAAGATTCAATTAATAAATTTCATGAAATATTTTATTAAAAAATCGAGAAAATTGAGTTTTCTTTAATTTTTACTATGATAAAAAATGATTAACTTCGTATTTGAAAAAATAAAATAGGGATTTTTTAAATCATATGATTGTAATACTTAAGAACAGAAAAGGATAGAAGAGGAACTAATTTCGTATTGTGCGACTTACTACACGAAAGTAACGATACAACGACCGGTTCGTTGTCCGTTCTGTGGTCCGTTCTTCTTTTGTGAACAGCTTCAGTCTTGAAAGGTATGTTTGTCGTTGATTTTAATGCTTTTATTTTAATCTTTTAACATTTTGAAATAATGTTTTTACTTAAAAATAATTGTATTTTATTTTTTTAAATCTTCATGCATTTATAACCCTGAAAATTATTGCTTTTTTCATTTATTCCATGTGCACGCTCTTTGTATGCAAAAATTGAACCTTACGATAGTTTCATGATTTCTGTACTGTTCTATATTGTTCTATTAAATATGTAACAAAAGAATAGAATGTATAATAAATGTGACGTAGTTGAATCCGACAAATAGTTGATGAATTAATGTGATTTCCGCTTTTTTTACGGTCTTTGCGTGCTTCAGCAAATAACCTTTTTTCTTTATGAATATGGTGACTTTCAAATGTCAGTTCAACATTGTACCGAAATCAAATCAAATTGGGAAAATTCATTACGTGTAAATATTTTAAAAAAACGTATATTCGTTCTCAGCTATATGTAGATAGAATTTATGATATTTTTCGTGCATGTTTAATAGATAAAATACCGCAACGTGCAACAAAATTTTAATACTTTCGTGCATTTAATCTATGCTATATTCTTTATTCTGAAATGGATATTCGATATTTATTTTATATCTTGTTCTTTAATATACTTGTTTTATATTTTATTGTTTTTACATGATTTTAGATACATATAATCATTTTTTTAAATATTTTTTTTTAAATATATGTATATATTTTTTTTTATAATTTTTTTTATCTTTAAATAAAAAGTGTTATATTAATCTCTAATTAATCTAATTAAAAAATTTGATTGAAATATGTTCTTAATATGGATATCATAATTTTTAATGTGATTTTAAATATAAATATATCTTATTGAAATGGAATATTTGTTTAGTTACTGGATATTTAGTAATATAATTTATAATATAACAAATAATTTGAAATATTTATTTCATTTTTTAATATGATATGTATATGTATGAAATCTCTTATACTATAATTGGTTTATTTAAATTTTAATAAAAAAAATTATTTCATTTAAAATTAAATAAAATATACTTATTGTCTTGCATATTTTATATATTTTTAAGTTAAAAAAAAAAGAATTTTAAATAATTTTTTTTTTATAAAAGATGTTTAAAATATTTCATTCTTACATATTAAATATTAAATTTTATATATAATATTATAAAAAATATTTTTATTATATTTTTGTATTACTAATAATAAATTTTAAAATTAAATAAAATAAAAAATTATATAAAAATATAACATTATTTCTTATTATTAGAAAAGATTAAGAAATTTTTAAATTTTTAATAAGTTTATTTTATTTGATAACTTTTTTATTATTATATTTTTAATAAGATTATTTTTTTTTATAAATAAAATAAATTTAGATTATAGTACTATGACAACTGATCCAGAGCGTGCTGGAGATAATAGTGAAATGGAATCTGTTGAAGATGAAGACGATAACAAAGCTCCAGAGCTTTTTGCTAAAGCTTTAAATAGGTCTGACATGTTAGCTGCTCTACAAGATCGTACTGCACCTGGAATAGAGGTATTCAAATTTAATATTGTGAATTATAAACAAATTAAAAAATTAAACAAATTTTTTTTATAATAAGAAAAAGATTGTTATAATCATAATTTAAACTTTTTGAAATGAAAAATTAAAAATAATTTTATTTAATTTTATTTAACATTTAATTTCACATAATCAGATTTTTAATATTGAAATTTTGATTATTCAAATTTATTTAATGTTTCATATCATAAAATTTACATATTATAATAATATATATATATATATATATATAGATAATTCTTAAAAAAAAATAAATATTATGCAATATTATGTAAAATATTAATTTCAAATCCTAAGATAATCCTAAGATAATTAAAATTATCTTATTGATATGATTGGTTAATATTATAAATTTTTTAATTAATTAAAAATATTATTATAAAAGAGATTCCATACAAAATTTAAAAAAATATTAAAGTTTTTAGTGTTATTACTATAAATTTTTAATATTATAATATGCTTGATTGTATGCATATAATTTTGTTTTACAACAATTTTGTTTTAATTTTTTTTTTTATTTAAGTTAACATATATGTTATGAAATTTTTGCTTGGTAATTGACTATTAGTATAGACTATAATATATGCATTACAGTAGATTACATCATAATGTTTTTTCAATCATCTATATGTTAAATGTTTCAATCGTAATCAAATCAAACTTATGATTAAAATATTGTTTGTAATATTTTTTAATTTTTTATTATATTTTATATCTTTCCTTAAAAAATCAAAATTTTAAAAATCGATTTAAATATTTTGCTTTGAATTAAAATAATTAGAATATCATATGTTAGATAAATATCATTTGGATGAAGTATATAATCCTGTATTATTATATTTATCATATTAATCATTTTGATATTATAAATAAAAAAAAAATAATATTTAAAAAGATATTTTCAATTTTTAGCAAATGCAGAATCTTCCAGCTCCTGTAAAACGCAGAATTAAAGCTTTGAAACAATTACAGTTAGTTACAACTAATATTGAAGCAAAATTTTATGAAGAAGTTCATGCCTTGGAATGTGCTTATTATAAAATGTGTGCTCCTCTTTATGAAAAAAGAAGTGAAATAGTATCTGGTGTCTATGAACCAACAGATGAACAATGTGTATGGGAGAGTGATGATGATGAAGAAGGATTAACTAATGATTTAAAAACAAAAGTGAATCTCGAAGATGATAAAGAACAGAAAAAAGAAGAGTATGATCATTTTGTTTTTATTAAATATAATATTTATTTCATTTTTATTGTTATTATTCATTACATAAATTTTTATTTAAAAATAAGCGCACTCAATTTTTATTTCAATCATTTCATGTTACAAAAGAATATTTAAAACAAATAAAAAATATTACAATTTCTAAACAATTTTATTAAGTTGTTTAAAACACTTTCTAAATAGATTTCTTATTATATTTTTTATTTTAATCTATTCTAATAAATTAATTTTTATTTCAAAGATTTCTTATTCTAAATTTTTTGAAAAATAATAATAATTAAACATTAAAACATTAAAAATTATTCTCTACATTGATCTTCTTATTAATGAATTATTTTAGAGTTGAAAATGAAGATATTAAAGGCATCCCAGATTTTTGGCTCACAATATTTAAAAATGTTGAAACATTAGCTGATATGGTTCAGGAACATGATGAAGCAATACTCAAACATTTATATGATATTAGAGTGATATTTCTTGATAATCCAATGGTAAGTTGGAAAAATATGTAGATATATATCATTTAATTGCTATAAAATCAAAAGATTTTATATAATTTACATGCATAAGAGTAATCAGATACATATATAAATCTTATATAGTTAAAAATAATAATAAATAAAAAATATAAAAAATAAAGTAAAAAAAATTTCATTAAAGATAATGAGATTTTTTATAGGGCTTTGTTCTTGAATTCCATTTTGCGCCAAATGAATACTTTTCTAATTCAGTTTTAACAAAGGAATACATTATGAAGTGTACCCCTGATAAAAATGATCCTTTTAGTTTTGAAGGACCTGAAATATACAAATGTAAGGTAAATGTTGTTTTTAATTTCAATTTATATATTTATAAATTATATATATCTATATTATTCTTTATTTTCTAATAATATTTATTTGAAAAGTATTTAAAATTTACAATATATGTATGTATATATATATATATATATTTTAATTATTTCTATAGGGATGCGTAATTGATTGGAAGAAAGGAAAGAATGTTACAGTAAAAACTATAAAAAAAAATCAGAAACATAAGTCTCGAGGGTCCATACGAACAGTAACAAAAACTGTTCAAAACGATTCTTTTTTCAATTTTTTCAGTCCACCAATTGGTAAAAATAAATTAACAATATTTCTATTTTATATTTTATTTTCATATTAAAAATACATTCATTTTTACAATTATTCTTTTAGTGCCAGAAGATTCTGAAGCAGAATTAGATGATGAAACTCAAGCTTTATTATCCAGTGATTTTGAAATTGGTCATTATATTAGGGAACGTATAGTTCCTAGAGCTGTATTGTATTATACAGGTATTTTATAAATCAAAATATATCTTTAATGATAAATTATAAAAATTATAGAATATTTACAATTATTTTTTTAATTCTGAATATTTTATAATTTTTATAATTCATTCGAAAGTAATATTTTTTACGAAAACAATATTTTTATTTCAAACATTAATTATAATTATTGAAATGAAAAATATAAATTTTATTTATTCTTTAATCATAAAAAAATCAAACCAAATAATATATTAAAAAATGCATATTAATAATTAATAAATTTAATTCAATAAAATATTATAAACAAAATTAATAATAAATAAAAGAAATAATCAATATTTCAGGAGAAGGTTTAGAGGATGAAGATGAAGATTACGAAGAAGAAGAAGGTGATGAGGATGACCCTGAGGAAGAAGATGAAGATGATGAGGAGTCTTCTCCAAATAATGCACCACCAGGTGGGAAACAACAGGGAACAGATCCTAATGACTGTAAACAACAGTAGAATTACATACAGATTAAACTAAGAAAAAAAATTGTCCGTGCGTACAGTAAGCGACACATACATACACAAACACTAACGAAACTTGACCGATAACTGCCTAGATATCCTGCACCAGTGGCTCCAACGTAATCCTGTTTGTATCAATCATCTAATCATATCATATCTCCTATTCCAGATCAAGCCTAGACTCTTCGACATACCGGTGAAAAAAAAATTATGCGTATCCTCCCTTTATCCAACGTTGACGATGAATAGAAAATATGGCTTATTAACAGCCTAAGATTTAATGTCATATAAGTATAAATGAATTGCGCTCTCCGCTCCACGTAATCATTGTCATTTTTAATTGCTTCATTTTATACTATTGTTACGTTTATATACAAACAAGAAAGTTAGTTGAATTTTTTTTTAAAACGCACGTTGACCTATGAAGAAATTTTTGGGTACTGTTAAAGCATTTTTAATACAAAAAATTGAAAAAAGCAAACAGCAGACAGCGCTTTGTTTCTTCTTGTCGTATAACAAACATATAGTGCCATTTTCCTCTCCTGTTTCTTTTTTTTTTTTTTCTCTCTCTCCACTTTTTTTTTAATTGTTATTCTCCTTTAAGTTCTTAGTATTCCCTTAAGTTACATAAAGTCTTTTTATACGGTTTTATACTAAATTGTTTTCATTTCAATTTGTTATGGATTTGAATTATACTGGATTTTGAAACTGATCAAACTTGTCTATATTACCTTTATAATAAGTTCTATAAAGTTTCATAAAATACTTAAATCGTATTTAAGATCTAAATTAAATAAATTTTGACAATATTAAAAAGGTAAGTATTAAAAAATATATTATTTAAGAATTTTTTTATTATAATTTTTTTATTATTATTAATATTTTTTGCATTAAAAATATAAATTTTTAAAAAATTATAAATTTATAACTATTTAATATATATATTATATATATATTATATATATATATATATATATATATATATATTTATATAACTCAAATGCTTATAAAATTATTCTTTAGAAATTTTAGATATTAAATAATCTAAACAGTTGAAATGCAAACATTGATTCAGACATATAAATAAAGTGAGATGAAAATAATGTGAAAAAACGCAGCTAATCAATTAACAATATTATATTACTGTATTATGATTATCTTCGAATATGTAATAAAAAATGTAAAAAAAATCTATTTACATGATTTAAGATATACAATTGAATCTATTAAAATTTTATCGCAATATAATAAATAATTCATTACATATCAAGATACATATGTTATAAAAAAAAATTTTTTTAACTTTTTATCTTATATATCTAATGCGATAACTTGAATAAATATTTTAAACTCTTCTTTAAGTACTTCATTGAAATGTTTGATTATGGATAATTGACATTACGATAAATTAACTTGAAAAATAAAAAAAAATTTTTATTTTAATTGTTTATATATTAACGTATATATTAATATTTTTATAAACATCTTATAATTATGTAATTATGTATATCCTTTTTCTAAAGATATAACAAATTTATTTTTTATTTTTTATTTTTTATTTTTTATTTTTTATTTTTTATTTTTTATTTTTTATTTTTTATTTTTAATTAATACGTTTATTTAAAAAAATGGATGAATGGAAACTATGGATGAGAGACGGATTATTTAATTTATGATAATATTACTTTTTATTTAACGAGATATTAAAATCGATTTTAATATTTCTTTTTCTTTAATAACAGAACATAGGTAATTTTAAAGATATTTTAAAAAATATTTTTTTATATTAAATGTCAATAAATATAAAATGCGATTTTTTGAAATAAAAAATACATTGAAATCACATTCAGTGACATCTTTGAAGCTGCATAATAATTAAATTTACAGGTCATTGCTACTTGACTTTTTGTAATTTAACGGAATGATAATTTTACTTGTGATAATACAATACTGAAATGTATTGATAAGCATCATTTTTTCTTTTTTTTGTAAGCAAAGATAATTGTGCATTTTGATGTGAATGATTTGTGAAGTTAACATGTCTCAAAAAGATCAACAAATTTTAAAACAATTTTATAATTGTTGTATTTTACGAGATGGAAAAATCTTAAACGAAGATTTGTGGGTTCGTGATGGAAAAATTGTAAATCCAGAAAAAATTTTTTATGATGAAAAGATAAAACCAAATATAAGAATCAATTGTAACGGAGCGTTAATTTCCCCTGGGTACATTGATCTTCAGATTAATGGTAAATCAATAATAAGTTAAAATAGAAATATAAAATTTATTTTATTTGCATAAATTTTTTTTTATATTAAAATTCAAAAAATATCAAAAAATTTTTATTTTTGAATAAACATTACAATATTGTATAAAAATTAAATAATATGTTAATTTTAGATAGCATACTGTATTTTAAAATATTTGTACATATAATAGAATGAATATTTGTATAATATTATTTATATGTATAATAAATAGTTTAATTATATTATGGAAATTATTATATACATAGTTATAATTTATAATTATTATTTTATTTATTTTAGGCGGATTTGGCATAGATTTTACACATAATGTTAACAATGTACAAGAAGGAATTAATAAAGTAGCCAAAAAATTATTAGAATTTGGTGTAACATCATTTTGTCCAACTTTGGTTACATCACCTAGTGAAACTTATCATAAAATAATTCCAAATATTAAGAGAACCAAAGGTGGAAAACATGGTGCAACTGTATTAGGTATTCATTTAGAAGGACCATTTATTAGTCCAAGTAAAAAAGGAGCTCATTTAGAGTGCCACATAAAACAATTTGAAAAAGCAAGTTTTACAATTATTTTCAATATGTATTAATCTGATTAATCTGATATTATGTTATATTTAGATTTTAAATATTTAGATTTTTATTAATATTTTTTATTATTTATCTCAATATGAATTTTAGGGTTACAAATCACTAACTGATATGTATGGAAGTTTAGAAAATGTAAGTCTTATTACATTGGCACCTGAACTTCCCAATACCCAGTCCGTAATCATAGAATTATGTAAAAGAAATATTAAAGTTTCTCTTGGTAAGAAATAAATTATCATTTTTATTAATTTAATATCATTGTAAATTTAAATATTTTAGGACATTCTATAGCAAATTTGAAAGAAGGAGAAGAGGCTGTAAAAAGTGGAGCATCCTTTATTACACATCTTTTTAATGCAATGTTACCAGTAATTATATAAAATATGAAAATTAGTTTCTATTTTATGAAGAATATAATATTATAAAGTAAATAATAAATTTATATTTATAGTTTCATCATAGAGATCCAGGATTAGTTGGTCTCTTAACATCTGATCAAATCTTCCCTGGAAGGATTATCCATTATGGTATAATTGCAGATGGTATTCATACTCATCCAGCTGCATTACGTATAGCTCACAGAACTCATCCTGAAGGTTTATATATTTTTTACTACTATTATTTATCTTTCTTTTACACACCCATATATTTATTCAGTCATTTTTGTTTTCAAACTCAATTCTTATATTTTTTTGAAATTATTTAAATTATGATAATAAGATTACTTGAATTTTTCTATATTATAATAATTATCTATGTAATTCTAATTTATCTATTTAATAGATAATTTAATAAATAATTAAATTTTATTCATAAAATAAATATAAAAATTTTTTAAATAATTATTTAATTTTATATTTTAGGATTAGTTCTAGTTACTGATGCATTGTCAGCATTAGGATTAGAAGAAGGAGTACATCAATTAGGACAGCTTAAAATCGAAATACGCTCGGGACGTGCATATATTGCTGGAACAGATACATTGTGTGGAAGTACAGCAGAAATGACGAAATGTGTTCGTCATTTCAAAGAAGTAACAGGTAGTTCAAATATATATATAATATTTATATGAATTTCCTTTATTTAAATTAATCTTTTTAAAAAGAAAATTTTATTTTTAACAAATTTTCTGTTTTCTATAGGTTGTTCAATAGTAGAAGCTTTAGAAGCAGCAACTCTTCATCCGGCAAAAACTCTCGGTATTGAAAGAACGAAAGGAACTTTGAGTTATGGAGCAGATGCTGATATAGTAATGTTAGATAATGATTTAGAATTATTATCAACATGGATATCAGGAGAATGTGTTTATAGTAAACACAAATGCTGCCGATAAAATATATTATTTGAATAAATGTGATTCGAAATATGATTCCAAATTACCGATTCGAAATTATTGTTAATATTATTTGAAATGGTGGCGGAATTGATTTTATAAATAATAATTGTTTATCTAGAAAATTGTATAAATTGTATAAATATAAATATTCAATTTATAACATTTATATCTCAAATATCACAGTTTTCTTGCACAATGGCTGTGAATATTATTGTAATTATATTTTATTCATTTATGTATTCATATTATACATATATTTTGTATAAAAAATTTTTTAGAAATGTATATTTTAGTATATATATAGAAATTAAATTTAAATTTTATTATTGATGAAATAAAAATAAAATATATTTATATTTTTATAACAAAAAGACAAAAAAGTTTTTATAATTTTTGTCTTGAAATTAAAAAAATTAAAGATATTCTACATGAGATATAGATAAAATATATTTATTCTAAACAAAGATTAATTGCATTAGTTATAAAATATTTAAATAAGAAATAGTTTTAAAATAATAAATAAATTACTTTTTTTATTCATTATTTTTTATATCATTTAAAAAATATTTTTAATCAAATTGTATAAAATAAAAGTTTAGTTTTTTTTTTAATTATATTTATTATATTCATATCAATATATTTAAAATAAATAAAAAGGGAAATTTATTTACTATTATTTTTATTCATTTCATAAATATAAATGTTATATAAAAAATATTTATAATTAATATTATCTGTATTCATAATTATCATAATTTGTGTCAGAAATAAAATTATATGATTAATTTAATATATTTAACAATATTTTTATTTTTTATTTTTAATAACATTTTAATATTTAACAACACTAATATTTTAATTATGCAATATTTTGTAGTTATTTTAGCAAAGCGTTAAAAAATAATTTGTTTATATGAAAAATAGTTATTTTTCAATGAGATATTATTATATTATTCATATTTTATGTTGCTATTTTGTTATATATTAATTATTATATTATTAATTTATTTATAAAATAGAATAATGATTAAAGCTGAATTATATAAAATTTCTTATATTAATAAACGGTGTCCTTCAAATTGCATATATACGGCGAATGTCTAATACCAAATGAATGTGCTGGAGGAATATCAAGAATTACCTGCAAAATAAATATTTCATAAAAAATTAATGCTAATATAAAATTCAATCAAGAATTATTTTCGAAATTGAATTAAAATTCCAAAAGTATTTTCCAATAAAGTATTGAAATTTTTAAAATTTATCAGTCAAAATATTTTTACATACTCATTAAATTATATAAATTAAAAAGTATATTCATAATATTATAGTTCATATCTATTATTTATTATTAATTATTTATTAAAGTTATTATTTTATTTTAAATTTTAAATTCATTTATTAAATTTATCTTTGAATTTCAATTTTTTATGCTGAGATTTTCCGAATTTCGATTCGATACGAATCTATAATTTCTTGTATAGCTTCAAAAATAATACAATTTATTATAATGAAATCTATTAATATTATAAATGAAATGCATTAAAAAGTTTTAAAACTTTTGAATTGTTTAATATATAATAATTTAATAATTTAATTGTGTAATATATAAAAGTTATATTAATTATATTAAAATAGATTAGAAAAAAATTAGAAATACTTTTTCTGGACAATGTGCACCAGGTCCTGGAATCTGCGAGTGATCGTCAGGCAGTTGATAACGAGCACTTATACTATAAGCAGGACTTTTTATTCTAACTGAATCTGGTTTAACAGCTTCATATGTTCCAGGTCCAGGAACTAAAATGCGATCATCAGTAAAATCTTTTTGTCTACCGGATATTGAATAAGCTGGTGCTGTTTTTTTATTTCCTTCCTTTGTTCCGCCAAGAGTAGAAGGAATATTATAAACATTTGGAGCTAAAACATAATAAACATAAAAACAAAATATTTATAATATTATATTAATTAACAAACGTTAATATAACTCTTTTAATGATGTAAAAACTAAAATCTTCTTTTATAATTAAATTAAAAAAATTATTACTATGATAATTATGTAATTATATAATATGTGTTATGATTAATTTAATTAATTTTAAAGCATATATGAAAAAATTTATTTTTTTTTTAAATAAGAAATATTAAATAGTATTATGTTATAAATACATAACAAGAATATTTTTAATCTTGAATAATAAATGCTACTTTCATAATATATTTATACAGGAAATTTTATAAGAAAAACGTGCAATGCAAAAAAGAAAATGATAATAAGAAAATGGAAAGAAAATAAGCGAATCTTATAAATTTACCTGGAATATCATTTGATTTATTTATATTTGTTCTAAGACCAAAAGTAAATAGCAATGCTTTTTCTAATAAAAGCATAGCTTTCTCTGGGCTATATTCACCAGGACCTTTAAACCAAATATTAAATCTATTTAACAAATACAAAAAACAAAAAGTACATTAAATTTCATATACTATACCTGGTATAGAATTTGTTTCATGTATTTCAGTCTTAATTCCAAAACTATATTGGGGTGATTTATTTAAATTTACCTTTTCAGGATGGTAACTTCCTGGAGCTAGATTTTTAATATATTAAAGCAAGTAACTTTTATAGTTTAAACTATAAATTCTATTTATAAATTTTATATTTAATAAATAATAGTATAAAAATAATATTTAATATTACTCACCAGGTATATCATTATTTTTTTTTAAAGATGTTTTTAAGCCAAATGAATATTGTGGCGATTTATCTAAATTGACTTTTTCTGGAGAATAAGTACCAGGAGCTACAAAGTAAAAAAGAATACTGATGCAATGTTAAAAAATATAACGAAAAAATATTTCAATTTATACATAAATTATAACATGATACATGTTATAAGACATATAATCAAAAAATAATTTTAGAATTGTAAATATTATTAATGATTTTTATTTACAATATTTTTATATTTTCATATGTTGTTATGTATAATTATTTAAAATAAAATATATAAAATTTAAAAAATTTTAATATTAAGTGAAATTTATAAAAAGCTTATAATTTTAAAATTAATTAAGTATTTAAAATATTTTTAATTATTAATACATTTAAAATATTAATATATTCAGCAATAATATTAAATATTAATTATAAAGTTATGAAATTATAAAATTATAAGCAAGAAAAAGAAATTGGTAAAAGAAAAAAGCAAAAGCTTTGAGCCATGTTTCAAAATAAAAATTGGAATATACATTAGAAGCATAAAATTTTCATTAAAGAATGGATTATAATAGCTGTTATTAATAATTTGTTAATCAACACCATTACCTGGTGTATCCCTAGGCTTATCCAAAGGTTTTCTATTACCAAAACTGAAATAAGGTTTATGTTCCAAATTTACTATTTTCTCTGGATAGTAATCAACAGGGCCTACCAAAGCAATCAAAACATTAGCTGTTTCTACAGAATGTTAAAACCTATACCAATGAATTTTCAAAATAAAAAGCTCCAGCAATTTACCAAATAAAATTCACCTGGATTTTCATTGAACTTTCTTGGTAATCCTTTACCAGATAAACTGAATTGAGGACCTTTGTCTAAATTTATTTTCTCAGGACTATATGTTCCTGGTGCTATTAGAAAAATTAAATATAAGAAGACATTAATCTAAAACAATAATATATTAAATAATAATCAATACAAAAAACATTAAAAAAAAATAAAAAATATTCACCTGGGTTATTGTTTGGTTTTTCTGAAATCCCTTTCCCATACAAGCTATATTGTGGACCTTTATTTAAATTTACTTTCTCAGGACTATATGTTCCAGGTGCTTTAAAATTAAAAAATATCATAAATTCTATCCAATAAGAATTTAATGTTAATTAGAAATTTTTATATTATTAAATAATAATAAAATAAATAAATACAAAATAATAAAGAAATAAGAAATTTAGTTATACTAACCAGGAATATCATTTGGTTTTTCAGAAAGTCCTTTACCACTTAAACTATATTCTGGACCTTTATTCAAATTTATTTTTTCTGGACAATAATCTCCAGGTGCTATAGAAAAATAATAAAAAGACAATAAAATAATTCTTTTATAAATTTCTTTACTGACAAGTGAAAAAATAATAATAAAAATAATAGAATAATTTTAATAAACTAATATTTTATAAACTAATACTTATACCTGGATTAGTGTTTGGCTTATCAAGAAATGTTCTTAATCCAAAACTATATTCTGGTGCTTTATCAAGATTTACTTTTTCAGGAGCATAAGTTCCTGGTGCTAAAAATTTTTACAAAATTTTTTTTTTACAATTACATTTTTAAAAATTATTAGATATTTTTTCAATATGATATTTAATATAATAAAAATTTTAATTTTCAATAAAAATTATATTCATATAAAGTATATATTTTTAATTTTAATTCAATAATTATAAATTAAAGTTTTGAATTCCAAGAAAATAGACTATCATTTAATTGTTTAATTTTCATAAAAATTATCTAATATATATATGTTATTTGGATTAAATTTTTCGAGATTATATGTATCAAAATAAATTGATGTAAAAATAAAAAAAATTAAATCTTTTTCATTGCAATTACCTGGAGTATCATTTATTTTTTTAAGTGGAGTCCTCAATCCAAAAGTAAATTGCGGCGTTCTATCCAATTTTACATTTTCTGGACAATACGTACCTGGTGCTGAGAATAATTTCTTTTTATAATTTATCAATTAGATAATTTATCAAAAAATATTTTTTTTTATTTTTTTATATATTTTTTAAAATTATTTTTAACATGTTTAAATATTTTTACAAAACTTAATATTTATTTATTTATAATAAATTTTTTAAATTATTTATTAGTTTATTATTTTATATATATATTTTTATTTTTTTATGTTTTAATAAATTATTAAAATTTATATACCAGGTATGTTATCAGGTTTTTCTACTCGACCTTTTCCAGTAAGACTATATTGAGGACCCTTATCTAAATTGACTTTTTCAGGATAATACAAACCAGGTGCTATAAAAATAAGTTGAAATATGTGAATGGGAATATAATTACCAAATAATATTATTACAAGTGCAGAATGAACATATCATCATACATATTATCACAGATAAGATGAAATGTAAAATAAACCTATATATTATAGATCTCGTCTATGATTTCTTATCATATGAAATATCTTTCTGTGATAATATGTTTGCCAAAAAAGACAAAACAATTACTACTTCATTGACCAAACAATTATATGCTAAATTTATTATAAATTTATATTTATTAAGATATTTAATGAATTTTATTAAATTATACAATTATATTATTGAAAAAATAATAAATATAAATTTATTATAGATATTTTCTGTTTTTAGAAAAATTACTAATTTTAATATTTGTCAATGATTCAAATAAGAAGTTTGGTTAACGAAATTTTAATCAAGTATTTTAAATTTTTGATTACCTGGATTATCGTTTGGTTTTACGAGAGGAGGCCTAACTCCAAAACTGTATTGCGGTGTATTGTCCAATCTTACCTTTTCGGGATGATAAGTTCCAGGTGCTGATATTATAATATACCAATATTAATTAAATTTCTTTTTAGAAATAAATAATAGCAGAAAAAAAATAATAAAAATAAAAGATAAGAATATATTTTATAATAATTAAAATAAAAAAGAGAAAGTTTATAAAATAAAATTTGTAAAACAATTTGAAAAATATTTTTCTATAATTATAAAAAAATGCATTAATATTTTTTTATAACTTTTTGTTAAATAAATTATAATATAATTATATATAACTAATATGATTAAATAAATATCAGAATTGCATGCAAATATATCATAAGCATCGTTTTTGTTAATATCGATCTATCTACAAAAAATATATAAATATAGTTTATAAAAAAATTTAAATAGCAAGAATGCGATATTAATTATCAAGCTACAGTTGCAAAATAAAATAAGAAGCTAAACAATATTGTCCTTATATAAAAATCTAAGAATACCTAAAAGTTTATTCTTCGAACATCTAAAATTATGCTTACGCAGAAATTCTCCATTCTAAGCAATTCCTATAATCAATGAATAGTTATGCACCATTTTCGATATTGATTTTTTTCAAGAAATTCACAAATGTACACGAAGTTAAAATTATAAAAAAATAGATCTAATTTAATAAAATTAATATATGTGTAATTTTTTAAATTTATACAGAATTTATAATTTATATATGTAGAAAATGTGTATTATTTGCGATAAATTTTTGTTATAGCAAATAAAATTATTTTTTATCATTAATTTCGTTTTATTCTAATATTTTAAATTGAAAATAAGAAAAAATAAAAATTTCTATATTTGATTATTAAATGAGATAATTTAAAACAATCTTATTTTCTTTTAAGTCTTATTTTTTTTAAAATTCAAAGAATTGATTAATAATATTAAAATATTATTATAATAAATATATTAAAATATTATTATTTAATTATTCTCTATAAAAATATAAAATTGTATAAATTTATATAAAATTTATATATTATTTTGATATACTTAATTACCAGGTATATCGCTTGGTTTATCCAGTACAGATTTCAAGCCGAAACTGTACTCGGGCGATTTGTCGATATTCACTTTTTCGGTGCAATAGTCATTCGGCGCTACGATTAAGATGATATAATTATCATCGATATTTATCATAATAATTTTTGAATGAAATTGATAATGAAACATGCAAGAAAATACAACAGAAATTATTCATCATAATTTTTCACAATTACAAATTATTACAAAAAATCAATATTTTAAACTAAATTCATTTAGTTCATTCAATTAAGTTCAAAAAAAAAAAATAATGAAGAAAGATTTTCGTGCACGTCATATATATTCTCAATCACATTTTAATATTTACCTCAAGATTATTATAATTTCATGATTATTATAATTTATTTATTAACTTTAAAAAATTAAAAAATTAAGAAAATTTTTGTTTCTTAATATAAAATTAACTTTTAAATCTATTTTATTGCAATATATATACATGAAATATACTCACCAGGTGTACAACTAATTTTTTCAGTTTGAGTTTTGATGCCAAATGAGTATTTTGGTGAGTGATCCAAAATAATCTTTTCTGCTTTTTCTGGATTATAATCACCAGGCGCTGGTGTGATTTCCTGTTTCGTGAATTTCGTGCGGCTATGTAACGATGATGCTGGTGCTGCATCTTTTCCTGCACCAATTTTATTAATAAATTTTCAAACTTATCAATAAAAAATTAATGAAACTTAAACATTAACAAGAAATTTGATAAAAAAAAAGAAATTTAAAAAAATAATTAGATTAAGATTTAAAATATTTATATCACATAAAATATTTGATAGGATTTTAAAATATCTATTTTTTAATGTTTTTGATAAAAATATTTTTTAATATATAAAAAAGTTTATATATCCAATATATTATTTATTTTTTGTTTAAATAAAATAAAATATTTAAATAAAAATAAAATATTTTAAAATATAAAATAGTTAATAATATTTTAATTGAAGATCTAATATCTAAATATTTTAATTGAAGATATAATATCAAATTGTTATAATAAAATAAAAAAACAAATTAATATAATAATATGTTTCATAAGTAAGTCTTTTTAATTTTAATATTCTTTTATAAAATAAAAAATTAATTATCATACAATTAAAAATTCGTTTCATTAAATATACGATGATAAAATATAAAATATAAATATTATCAAAAATTTATGAACATACAATATTAAAAATTTCGTGCTCTATATTCGATTATTCAAAGGAAAGTAAAGGAATTTCGTG
The DNA here is from genome assembly GCF_029169275.1 of Apis cerana. Classification (NCBI taxonomy): domain Eukaryota; kingdom Metazoa; phylum Arthropoda; class Insecta; order Hymenoptera; family Apidae; genus Apis; species Apis cerana. The sequence continues at coordinate 13,159,962 of NC_083857.1, forward strand.
AATAAGAAACATTAAAAGCGTACATTCTTGCGAAATATAATACTATCCTGAAGTTTGATCAATATTTAATTATATAGAGAATAGCATTATCAATACCATTCATTTCTTGTTTTCACAGTGTTATCAATTCATTTATATTTTCTTTAGTAATTTCTATTTTTATTTATGATTCGATTATTAGGGTTGTATTAATTTACAACTTTTTATAATTTAAAATTTTTTTGTATTTGCGTGAACGAATAATGTAATCAAAAATTTATTTTTTATAAACGAACACAATATAAAAATCATATATTTTTTCCAAAGAATATAAATTTTACATATTTTTGTCCATATTTGTATTATAACAATAATTAATAAATTGTATCAATATGTTTCAACTGTTTTAATATATATATTATTATATATATATATATATATATATATATATATATATATATAAAATATATATATTTTTGGGAGAAGTTTCCTTAGATTCAGTGAAAGGAATAATCAAAATAATGTATCATAAGTTTCTTTAAATACTTGAACTCTCAACCTTTTCGTTTAATTGTTATTATCTATGATTATCTTTATTAACAAAGATAAAATAAGACTATAATTTCATATCTGTAATAGCTATTTTTTATGTAATACGAATATATTATCTTACCTTTCGCGCTAAGTCCGAAAATATTATATTGACCAGGACCCGGTCCAGGGCTATCATTTTTCGTTGCATGTCTAAAAATATATAAAAATACAATTAAATTAATTTAGTAAAAATTATTAATCAAAATTAAAATCAGTAATCGAATCTACCTGCTTCCAAATGAGAAAGCAGGAGCTCTACCTCGTTTGGAATCGGGAACAATTTTTCCTAAAAATTCGTATTTTTTATTCGAAATGTTTTTATTTAATTTAAATTTTAACAATAATCATACTCTATGTCCAAATTATTACCGATCAACGGGGGTAATGTTACACAAGCAGGACCAGGACTATTGTATTCTGCAGCGATAGGACCTCGCCTCTTTGTTGGTGTCCACGGTCTTTGTGTCATACCCATGTTTTTTATAATATATTTACTTTTATCTTTCCTTTCCTAAAAAAAAATAAAATTTTCCTATATTTTTTGAAAGAATGAAAAGAAAATTTCTATTTCTAATTTTCAATAGAATCATCCCGATATTTTAAAAATATGTTATTTGTTAATTTTATTTACTCATTTTTTTATCAAGTTAATAAAAGTGTACTGAATATATGTTTTTTCCTGTGAGATTCCGAAGAGATTACTTTGGACTTGTGCAATAAATAATTTGAAAGATGGTCCACGAAAGAAACGACTCACGAGTAACCATATAAGAATATGTCCATGGTGGATATCCAGAATCGCCCACCATTTGACATTGGACTGAATAAGACATGAATATAACAAATTGTATAGCGTACAAATAAGTCAAACAAATGCAGGTTAAACGAATGACTCATGACCCATTTATAGTATTTTGTTGTCCATTCGCATATATTAACGGCATAATACTTGTAATACGATATTTATGTGATTATAGATATCTACATTATAAAAATTTATTAATTAATTATACTTAAAATATAATAAAAAGAAATTTTTAGAATTAATTATTGAAATTGATATAAAATGTTTTATATTATTGTTATGATTGTAATGGAAATATCTTTTCTATCTCGATAATATATTTATGTTCTTCAAAAAATATTTTGTTTTTAATTAAAAAAAATATATATATTTTGAAACAAAACCGAAGAAAAAGAAAGAATTAAAAAAAAATGGAAGAAAAAATAATTTGACGTAATGATTAATCTACTTGATGCAATTGTTAAAAATTGATCTAAATTGACAATAAGTCTTTCTTTATGCGATGGAGACAAAAGTGGCTTGATCATCACGTGACCGAATTAATGTCTTGAAATTATACAAGACATTTTCATAATTATCAAGAATCAATCATTTAATGGAACATACCCAATATGGCAAATGGCAGAGATTCTTAGTCATTCTCATATACTATATTTCTTATAATCTAACTAAATATGCAATAGTCAGAATACAAAATTAAGACAAAAAGATTTCTCTTATATTTGATTAAAAATATTCGAAAATGTTCAATATAAAAATTATATAATATGAATTAATAAGATAAAACTAATAAGAACTAATAATTAATTCAAAAATTTTGTATATAAAAAATGATTTATTTCATAAATTTCATAAATTTTATGATTTAATACTAATGTAAATATTAATTAAGTTTTTTTAATATTATTTATATATTAGAAAAATTTATTATTTATATTGATATTTCATTATTTATTATTGTTTTGATATTTAAAAATTTTTAGTTTTTTAAATTCTTTATATTTTCTATAATATATAATGAGCATTAATTAATTAATATTATCATATCAATAAATTTTAAAATTATTAGTAAATAAAGTTAAATTATTCAATATAATTTAATCTAATTATTCAATAAAGTTTATTAATTAATTATTCATATTTAAATGAATCAGAATTAATACAAATTGTATTACAAAATTTCATATAAAGAATATGTATTTTAATGGAATATTATATTATAATTATTGGATATTAATGTTTTAATTAAAAAAAAAATTAAAGACAATCTAAACATTATTGAGATTCTAATAATATTGCATAATAATATTAACATGATAGATAAATGTTTACATACAATTGATTATAAAAATATTCATTATAAATTAAAAATTTTAAATGATTGATTAATAAAATTTTTTATAAATTTAATTTTTCTCTGGTTTTTTTTCAATATTTCGCAATAATATAATGGAACTATAATATTTGATATCTAGAAATATATTTTATATTTTTGCTTTATTTTATCGAAATAAAAATTCGAAATTCAAAAATTTTTTAAATAATATTATAAAAAAATAATACTTATTTTTAGTTAAGTAATTATATTTTTGCTTGTCTTATCGATTAATATTTATTTAAAAAATAAATATTGCAATAATTTATATATTATCATTATTATACATTATACATTATTATAAATTATTTGCATAATATAATGTATCAATTAATTCTATCAAAACTAGTTTTATAACTTACGATTTATATCTTATATAATATTACAATTGACAAAATCATTAATTCATTAATATGTAATGATGATATAATATTTATTTATATCATATTAGATTATTCAGAATTACTCATCGTAAAAATCTTTTATATATGCGTAATCAAAACTGAAATATCTTTGATGATTTTATAAACAAGATTTTTTTCTATGAGCAGTTTGATTTAAAAAATTTAATTTGATTGGTCGCTGAAATTAATTGATTCGATTCTTATATTAATGTTTTTTATATTAATGTTTCTTAATTAATAAAATAAAAAAGTAGAAGAGAAGAAAATTATAAAATTATATATAATATTATATATAATATATAATAATTATATAATATAATATATAATTATAAAATTATATAAATATAATTAATTAAAATGTAATTTTAATTAAAAATATAATTTTAACTACATAATTAAATGTATCATAATATTTACCTTGACTTTACGAAATGTATTGAAAAAAAGTAATAGTTTGTTGAAAAAAACCGTGAACAATAACAAAACTGACAGATAAATTTGTAAACTGTTTTACAAAATTAATGTAGAAGCACCAAAGATCGTTGAATACCTGCACCCGAACTGTTTCTGAGCGACTGAAAATTAAACACGCAATCGTGACATGTGCTTCTGTATCCCTACTACGCGATCCTTAATATTATAATTGAAACTATTTGACGCATGCGCTCTTAAGCTACAGATATTCTTTACAATATAAAAATATTCTTTATAATGTAATATTAAAAATTTATATATTTTATCCCTTATTTTTTAAGCAATGAAAAAGAAAAGAATGAAAAAAATATTAATAAAATATTTATTAATAAATATTAATAAAATTGATTCTTTATCAATCATGAATTTTTCAAATTTAATTCTGTGTCTATATTTAGAAAATTATAAGAAAATTAATCCTTAATGTAATGCCTTTGTATTTCTTTATATTTTTCATAAAATTAGGAGAAATAATCTAAGAGACACAATAAAATATTATAAGAAATAAAAGAAAAATAGAATAAAATTTTAAATAAATTTTATTTTATTCTCTTTTGAAAAATAAAAAATATTGTATTCAAAAAAGAATTGTATTCAAATGCAATATTTTTGATGTTTCATTTACTTATTGAAAAAAATATCTCCTTGGCTCCTTTATTGGATAAACAGGATTTCGCAACCCACATATCCTAACGTTCTTGATTTCCATCCTTGACTTTTGTAACCTTGTATATCCAAGGCAAAAGATGTTAAAATTAGGAGTTCACTTTATTGTTAAAAATGTCGATATAGAAAAATGAATTATATAAAATATAGAATATAATATATTATATAGAATAATGAAAAAAATGAGTGTAAAATTTATTTAGTTCAGTTTTCACCAAATATGAAAAAATACCAAAAATAAATCATGAAAAAAAAGGATACCTAATTCTTTCTATTTCTTATCATTGGATCAAAAAATTTTTTAGGATAAAATTACACTATTTAAAAAAATATATAATGATAAAAACAAATTTTTTTTTTACAATGTTTTTTTTATGAGATTTTAAAAACATTGATTTTTTTTTAAAATATTATTTATTTTCAAGAATTTTTATTATTCGTCTTTGAAATATTTAAAAAATATAATGATTATTAATATTTAATAAATATTGATAATATATTTTTATATTTCAACATCAAAGATAAGATATATATAATTATCTACATATATATTATATATTTACATATTTACTTTCTAATAATTAATAATTCTCTGTAAATGAGAACTGTATCTTTTTTTATTGATACAGTAATAAGAAAAATTTAAAAATTTATAATATTTCTATTTTTTAAATTCCATATTTAATTATTATATAAATGAAATTTAACTACACATATATATATTAAAATTATTTTTATTTTAATATTTTTTTAACATTTAATTTTCAATTCATTTGATGAAAAATATACATTGTTCGTTGTTAGAAGAAATACCACTTAAATTCTGTCTGCTTGACACTTTATCATTCCCCTCTCTTTAACCGCTGACATCACCTTCCACCACAGAACTGGTCAGCAAAGCAGCTTCTACAAGTTATAGTATGACAAGTTATCTGTATGACAAGTTCAGTACAAGTTAAGGGATTTACATTTTCTTTGCATTATCTTTGCATTATTTTAAGTGTATATTTTTATCTTAATTTATAGAAAGTGTTCAATAAAATTCATTATGTCCATCTCTTAATCTGTTCATATATCAAAATTCAAACTATAATTTAATATATTTATTTATATAAAGTGAATTCTTCATAAATTATAACTAAAGGTGCGTCATTTGATATTAGAATAAAGAAATTTTAATACTAAATTCATAAATAAATTTATATAGCATAAAATTACAAATTATATTTATAAATAAATATTATATATATCAAATAAAATAAATGAAACACATAATCAATGATTTTAAATTATTAATAAATTTAATTTAAAATAAAAATTAAGATATATAATAATGTAAATTTCCTTTCTTTTTTAATCATTCATCATTATATAATATATATATATATATAGTATATATAATTTTAGTATATTAATTTTAATTTTAATATATATAATATATATACTTTAATATATAAAAATATTAATATATATCAGTATATATAATTTCAATAAAAATATTCCATTTAAAAATAATGATTATTATAATGATTTAAATTCATTTTATTCTTTCATAAAGTTATGTTATAAGAAATTATCGATTGATTCAATAAGGAAAGACATCGCTTATCATTTATTTGATTACATACTCATTTTCTTTTTGAGGCGTAAAACAATTAATAAAACGTAAATAAATAATTAATATACATTAACTGATATAGCTAAGTGAAAATATTTTAATTATTAACTCAGAATATTATAACAATGATAACTATCTTTATTCATCGTTTCACGATGACATTTGATATTATATCATAGATAACAAAGCTTGTAACTTTTAATATTATTACATGGATTATTTAATGATCAAGGAATTCAATGGCATCGTTGTCAACGTTTCTCGTTTGTCTGAATTTGAATTAATGCTAATGACAGGAAACGCATCCGGACAATATTTTTACTTCCATGCATGATAAATACGTATTTGCTTCGTATTTTAAGATGTTATAATTGAATTTATATTTGAATTTATTTAATAAATAGAATATGTAGCATATTAAAAATATTGAATAAAATATGTTTTTTCTAAATTATTTAAAAATTATTAATTTCTTATATTATAATATAGAGATAGTTTTCTTAAATAAGTGTTTACAAAAATGTAATATGATATAATATTTAATTGCTTTATCAACAATATAAGTATACATTAATGACATCATTGCTAAAAATATATCATGATGATTCGTTATACTTACCAGATATCAAATAGTATATTTTATTCCAAATCTAATATATAATTTCATATAAAATTTATTAATATTTTATTACATATTAAAATTAAAAAATATTTAAAATTTTTCAATTTTCCAAAGTTTGAAAATGAAAATTTTTTAATATTTTAATAATTATTTTCAGACTCGAATATGGATCTTAAGGATGAAACCTTACAAATGCATCTTTTGCACGATTATACTACAAATTCTATAAAATCTCAAACTAAAGGAACCAAGGAAATATATAAGTTACTCTTAGATTATTTACGAACAAAAAATTTTAGACATTTCAAATGTCTTGTTGAGCAAAATTTGAAGAAACAACCATTTATCATTAATATAAACTACGCTTATCCAAATCAATCGAATGAAACTTGCTTGGATATCGCTTGCAAGAATGGCCTTTCAGAGTTCGTAAAATTTCTATTGGAAAAAGGGGCGAAGGTGAACAGGATCAATGAAGTCCATAATCGTGGACCAATTCACTTTGCTACCGAAAATGGCCATGCGGATGTCCTTAGTATATTATTGGATGAACCCACGATAAATCCAAATCTGGAGGTTGTACAACAAACAGCTTTGCACATGGCGGTGAAGAAGAATGATCTAAAATGTGCATCGTTGCTTCTAGAAAAAGGCGCTAGTCCTAATATTCCCAATAACAAAGGTTTAACAGCTTTACATATAGCAGCTATGAAGGATTATAGAAATATGGTGAATCTAATTTTAGAAAAAACTAAACACGCTTTGAATTTAGATACTTATAAAGATTTTAACAACCAAACTACTAGGCAAATATTACAAAAAAAAATACCGAATATTTTATTGCCTCCTATCGAGAAACAAAATGTAAATATTCATGATTTGAAGTATTATTTAAATGCCAATGATGAGGTGAATTTCTTAAGATGTCTAAAAATCGTTCAAAATGATGTATTAAACAATGATATAGAAAAATTGATTGAAATGGCCGTTCAAAAAAATTTCAAAGAAGCAATCATTCTTTTGTTAGAAAGAACAAAAGAAATTAAATGTAACTTAGAAAAGGCTGCAAATTTAGCAATTCAACGAGGTTCACCATACATTCTTCGACGGATATTGGAAACTGATATTGAAATTAAAAGCGATTTGTTATTAAATGCTTGCATAGAACTCAATATACCACATAAAAGAGGATCGGAAGATATGAATGATCGTTTGGAATGTTTCAATCTAATCTTGGAAAGAGAAGATGTGGATGTTCGATGCATAGATGGTAAGTGTTACATATTTGTATTAAATTGTAATATATAAAAATAATTTTTTTATATATTATATCATAAAAAATATATCAAAAAATATTTTGTATTAGAAATAAATAAAAAAATTTTAAATCGCTTTATCTTAATATATTTATAGTATTAAAATTAACTTCATTGGAATTTTTAAATTTTAAAATAATAAACTATAAAAAACTTTTATATAGGCAAAGGAAATACTCCACTTCATTATGCAGCAAAAGCTGATTGTCGCGAGGCGGTGACATTGTTACTCGAAAAAGGAAGCTATATCGGTCACATGAATAATTTCGGCATTCCACCAGTTGCTGATATTTCTATATCTACTTTATCTCAATATTTTGACGACTGCATAGTAGCTAGAAAAGAGCGAACGAACGAATATACAATTGAATTTGATTACAAATGTTTAATGCCTCACGATAATTCGTACATAATAAATCAACAAAAAAATTTTAAAAATCAAGAAAAACGAGAAATGGATATTTTCCAATATATTGCTAGCAATAATAGTTTGAAACACTTGTTAAAACATCCTTTATTGTCATCTTTTTTATATCTCAAATGGCATCGAATAAGATACATATTGTATCTAAACTTTGCATTTTACATTTTATTTTATCTTTTGTTAAACATCTATATTCTGCAAATTACTTACATGAAAGATACACAAATGTCGACGAATTCGAGTGAACAGATGAACGGAGAAATAAAAAATTCAATTTCGATCTATATTTTACAAATATTTACTGGCATTGTGACAGCATTACTCGCATTTAGAGAAATTCTTCAATTATTCTCTTCGCCATGTCATTATATGTCATGTTTGGAAAACTGGATCGAAATGACATTAATAATACTTGGATTTTCTATTCTAACTGGCGCTACTACACAAGTCGCAGCCGTTACAATATTATTATCTGCCTGGGAATTAGTAATTTTGATTGGCAAGCATCCTCGAATGTCCACTGGTATTGAGATGTTTAAAACAGTGTTTTTCAACTTCATGCGTTTTTTGTTTCTTTATGCATTTCTTATTTTAGCTTTTGCACTGGCTTTCTTCGTTCTTTTTAAAGATGGCGGTAATGAAAATTTTCCAGATCCTGGGCACTCGTTATTCAAGACTATTATCATGCTCACTGGAGAATTCGACGCTAATGATATTCCCTTTGTTTCGCATCCTATTCTTAGTCATTTTGTTTTTATTCTCTTTGTCTTCCTTATCGCAATAGTATTGTTTAATTTACTAAATGGTTTAGCAGTCAGCGATACTGTGAATATTCTTGAAAAGGCAGAATTGGTAGGATTAATTTCCAGAATACGAATTCTTGCTTATATTGAAAATGTGATTATTCAAGCACCTTTTACACATGGATCATATTGTTTAATTTGTTGCAATCTTTTGTATGGCTGGAGATATAATCCATTAGCGTTTCTTATTCAGAAAATTCTCCTTTTTCCGAACTATTTAAATAATGGAAAACTGAGTGTGATATCGTATGACAGCTTGGAAACTTATAAAAATAAATTATACGATAAAGTAGAATTAAATAAAAATTCTCAAAATAAGATGATTCCTACCTTTAAAATGGATCCAGATATTATTAAACAGGCTAAAGATATTCTGATGAAAAAAGGTCAAGAATCGGATAGTGAAAAAATATTTAATGAATTAGAAAAATTGGAAAAAAGATTCGTGACAATAGAGATTACTTTGAATTCTATAAAAAATAAAATTGAAAATAATAATTGTAATATTCTAGAACATGAAAATTAAAATGTCATATTCTTTCATTTTTTAATTTTGTTACAACTGTGATTGAATAATTAAATTTCTACCCATGCTATAATTATTGAAAGTATTATACTTTTATACTAGTTTTATTTAACATTATTGTAATATTTTTATTAAAAAAAATTATTTAATAATATAATTTTATATAATTATATATATATATATATAAAATAATTTCTAAATTTTTGTTATAGAGGTTAATATTAAGACTGAAATAAATAAGTTATGAAAAAAATATACTTGGTATTATATTTAATGTCTAAAGCCATTTAATATATTACTATTTAATACAATATTTAATAACATGTGAAAATAGTTAGAGGGAAAAAATTATAAGTAATGTTGTTTAATTTTATTAAATCATTAATCTTTGAATCATTATATCAGAAATTTGTTTCATTTTATCTCTATCTTATTTTATTTAGTACAAAATCAAATTGTTATATATAAAATGTATTATAACTTAATAAATAAAGTTCAAATAATATTTTTATATAATAATTTTTATATTAATTTTAATATTTAGAATTGATTTTTCAAATATATTAATACTTTTATATATGTTGTATATAAATAATTCATTTTATAATTAATAAATCTATTTTTTATATAAATAATAAAAGAAATTATTAATTAATTATCACAGATAAATTTATAAATGAAATTTAATTGTTTATTGTTATTAATATATAATATTCATTAAATAATAAATTTATTGTATAAAATTTTTATATTATTATTATAACATAATAATTTTATATTATATATAAAATATGTTTCTATATAGAATTAAAATTATATAAATATCTTAACGTGAATATTGTGAATTATTTTATATTTTTTATATTTATAAAATACATTTTATTTTTTAATATACAAAATATCATTATTTTAGAAATTTATGATTTTAAAGAAATTTCAGGTGAATTTAGATAATTTAAATAAAATGTTTAACATATGATTACATAAAATTTGTTTATAAATTTTTTATATTAATTAGTAATTATTGAATATGAAATTGATTTTATAAATTAGAATATTATTATATAAATATAACATAGAATATAAATATAAATAGATCTAACATATGTTATTTGATCATAAATTTTTTTAACCGACATCATATTGCATAATTATAATATTATAATTTTAATTTACAATAATTAATCATAAGCTAAAATTACAATTTATGGTTATATGTATTCTTCTAATGAGTAATAGTTAACCAGAAATATCTTCTTGTATTGTTTTTTCTCTCCCACGTTTTATTAAAATATCGGTATAAAATAAATTGAAATCTAACCTAATTGAAAAAATAAAATTTAATAATAATATTAAAAATTTTATTTTTGTTTTATATAAAAAATATACTGAATATTTCATAAAATGTAGCATTATTAGATTATTAGTTTGATTTTTAATAAACATTTTTGAGAAAATTGATTTTAAAAATTGATTTTAAATACTAAGATTTGAATTAATTGCAAAATAGATATTGAAATAAGAAATAGAAATATATTTTTTTAACATGATAAAATATCACTTATAAATATCATTTTTTAATTATCTCTCTTTCTTATTATTTAAAGATATAAAATATCTTTTTGACTTATAAATTATTTTTTAAATTGATAACATCAATATTGGATAAATTACAATAAAATTAAAACTCAGTTACGATGATTATTAAATTTAATAATTTTAAATTCTCATTTAAGACATCAAATTTGTAAGATAGATGATGATAGATATTTAATATTTAAATGAATTAATAATAAAATATAAAAGATGCAGATTGTACGAAATAAAGTAAACAATATTTTTATTTAAAACAAGAAAACAAATTTCAAAATAAAAAAATCTTTCTTCTATTTAATATTTATAATTCATATAAATAAGATAATAAATTCAAAAAAAGAAAAAAATAATTTTCAAAATTTAATTTTTTAAAATTTAATTTTGATTTGATTGATTTTCTCAAAAACATTTTGTTTTACTTTTTTTTTTTTAGAAAAATTTTATTTTGCTTTAATACTGCATTTTATGGATCAATTTTTAAAATAAATATTTATAACTTACCTACAAAAAACGTTAAGAAGTTTTTCATTATTATTATCATATCCTAGATTACATATTCTATCTAAAAGACGAATTAATACTTGAGTAAATTTTTCATCCAGCGATATAATTGTTTCTTCAAAACTGGCTGCATTCTCTTTAGATGTATCGCCATCTTCATCCTAATAAATGAATGAAATATATAGCTATTAATTTTATATTTTAATTAAATAAATATACCAAATTTTTTGGAACTAAAATTAAGAAGCATTTATTATAAAAAATATAAATGAATAGAAATATAAATGAACAATTATATTTCAAAGAAATTCATAAAATTTATTATTATTTGAAAAGTAAATATATTTTAAATTTAATATACCTGTAATTGAAAATAAAAATACTGAAAAAAGAAACGAAAATTTTTTCACTATAAATGTTATTTTATAATAAAAATTTATAATTCATAATAAGATACCATGCTTGTATTTTCATAATTTTTAATATTAAGGGATAATAACATATTATTTTTATTAAAAAAAATATATATTCAGAAATATATTACAACTATAATATTTGATTTGCATGCAATTAATATAGAGAAATAATTGTTTTTTATCTTATAAATATAATATAAATTTAATATATATTGTAAAATTTATATTATTTTAAATATATAATTATATATTTAATATAAAAATATATTTAATATAATATAATATATATTTAATAAGCATGCAATTTATTATTATCAATTAATGAAATATAATATATATCATTTATGAAGTCAAATTTATTAAATTTATATATTAAGTTTTAATTAAAATAAAATTTTAATATAGAAAATTTTAATATAAGATATATTATAATATATATGTATAGATAAGATATATGTGTACATAAAACCCATCAAATATTTAATTATCTTGTCACTGAAATAATATAATATAAATTTTATAATTTTTTTTGCCATTTCATAGAATAATAAAAAATATATTTATGATATAATTTATGATATAATAAATTTATGATATAATATTTATTCACCAATATTTAATTGGATAAATATAAATATTTAAAATTTTTTAAACTTTATAATCAAGTAATAATAAATAAATAAATAAATGAAATAATAAAAAAATTTTTAAACAGTAATAATAATAAAATTTTATTACTGTTATTATGATGATAATATGAGTTAATAGTAATTAATAATATGAGTTCATATATAATATTATCTTATTATCTTATTACATAACATTATATATGAAAAAAAATTATAAATAATAATAATAACAGTTATAAATAATAATTGTAAATAACAATTATATTTATAAATAATTAAATTTGATAAATAATAAAGTAGATAATTTATTATTAATATTAATAATTTAAAATCAAACATATTAATAAAAATCAAATTTATTCATTTATTTATATTGTTAAAAAATTTTCAAATACAAAAAATTTAGATTTATTTTTTTCTTTATTAGAAAGATTTAAATAAAAAAGTTGAAGTTTTTGTATCAATTTATATTGTGTCAATATATCATACGAATTTAATTTTTATATGTCATATTGATTAAGATGATTCATTTTTTTTTTTTTTACTAAAAAGAAAGCTTCATGATATTAATACTACATAGATGCAAGGAAGCGAAGTTATAATTTTGGGGATATACCTCAGAATCATAGACATCTTCCTGATAGGCACCAATCATGGACGTTAATTCGGCGTCAATGTAGTATGGGCTCATACGCTTAACATTAGTAAAATATTAAAATTCAATTTACTACACACAAAACTACTTTTTTCAGTGTTATGTTTATTAAAAATGCTTATTATAGAATTTATTAAATTAAAACATTATGTGACAATTATACATTAATAATAAAGATATCATTCAGATCCATTTTGTTATATTTATTTCTATTCAATAATTTTATTTTTAACAGGTATTGATTGAATAATAAAGATTTGAAAGAATTTGAATTAAAATAAAAAATGCAACTTAGTCAAATTATTTTGATTATATTTTATATATATATTATATATATTATATAATAATTTAGAATTATTTTTCATATATTTATATATTTTATACATGAATATTGTAATACCTACCTCCATAAAGTTACAGAACTCAAGGCAAGCAGCACAAATGCCTGTTATGCAGCCAAGAAGATCAGGATCTGTTAACATGCATTCCTTCAAATAACTATCTTGTAAATCTTGATGCACACTTAGAACATCATCCACATTACTGACCTATATATTCAATTTAAATTTTTCATTATATAGATAAAACTAATATATAAATATAATCAATACAAATAAATAAATAAATATAATCAACAAATAAAATCAATTCTAAAAGTAATATATATATGTATATATATATATTTTCAATGATAAATAATTATCATTGAAAAAAAAATATGTATTTTAATGAAAAATTTCAAATTTGAATTAAAATTATATTTTACAGAAGAACTTCATTACATATATATACATACCTTGTTCATTTTATTTATAAATGTAAGCCAATTTGGTTCTATAACTTCAACCATCATATAATATGCTAAATGTTGAATACAATCAAGCATTCGTTGTCTTAATGAAAATGCTTGCCTATACGACATTGCTACATTATGAGTAAAAGTTTTAGCAATTTTATTGCTCACCCATACTCTAAAAAAATCAAAAAATAAAATATAAAATATAAAATAATAAAATATTTTATTATTATGTATAGTATTTTTAAATTATAAAAACATTTAAATTATAAGACAGAAATTTTTAATAAATGGAAAGTTAACAACCTGCATAAACGTCTTTCGATATATTTGCAATAAAATAAATGTCTGAATAGCATTTGATAACAAGCTATTGCTTTTCTATTCAATATTAAAGAAACAGGCCATTTAACATCATAATTAAATACAAATGCATCCAAACCAGTTAAGATTTTATCAGTCTGGAAACTATATTCTAAAACAAAAATTTTTATTATAAAATTGTATATGCAAATAAAATAAAATAAGAATTAAATAATTTAATTAAAATAAGCATAAAAATATTCTATTATTATAAAATAAAAAAAAATATAGGCACATTATTTTTTTTTCATTTAAAATCATATAGTGATTACATAATATTATAACTATTATAACTATAATATATATATTTATTATAATATTATATATAATTATATAGTTATATTATATATAGTTATATATATATAATATTATAACTATACCAAATATTAAATTTATTTAATTAATTTATTTATTAATATATATAATTTGTCAATAATTTTTTAAAATATTTAATTTTCATAAGAAGCTTTGAAATTGCATTAATTAATATATTAATAAAAGTTAAAATAAAAAATACAAATTTCTTTAAAAATTGAAAAATTTAAAAAATGAAAAAAAATTCAATTTAATATCTATTTTTACTTTGATGAAATTTTTCCAATTTTAATAATAAAATATGCTTTTAATTTATATCTTTATTAAAAGTATATTTTTTGCAGTTATTTTAACGAATGTTATATTCGTTAAAATAAATTATTTAACATTTTTTTTAAATTAATTACGTAAATATATTAATAAGATGTACCTTTCTCTTCTCTAGTTTGAATAGAAAGTATCCTAAACATTTGAAATTGTAAATCATATGGTAAAAGTTCTGGTTTTAGATCATCTTTATATGGATCTGAATCTGCAGTAGACATACGTAACGCAACTTCAAGAAGAGATGCTAGCCGATGAATAACAATATCATACATATTTTTATTTAATTCAGTTTCGCAAAGATTCATAAATTGAACCTAAAATTATATAATATCATGTATTTCTATGTTATGTAATCTTTCAATGAAATATTTTGTATAAACTTACTACAAAATCTCCTTGTGCAAGAAGAAAATAATTTTTCAGACTACGAAGTCGACCCATTAAATCATTTTCATGGATAAGGACTTCTAATAAAGTCTTTGCTGCTTCAGAATATGCTCTATCAATAGCAGTTATATATTTTTGTCCTTGTTGTTGATAAATCAGAGGTTCTTGTTTTCCCCATTGAACTGTCTTACCTTTATATAATTATATTTTTAAGATTTATCTTAATTTCAATTTTTATATAATAATATTACATACCACATTGTCTAATAACATTGAAATATTTTCCAGTTCTTAAAATTGTTTGTGCTTGTTCATTAAGAAATGTAGGAGTTCTCTCTGATCTCATGGTATATCTTTTTTCCCAATAATCTGCAGAATAATCTATAGGTAATTCCTCTCTATGAATTAATTCATTATCTTCCACAAAAAACTAAAAATCATACAAAAATTTATTGGTATATTTTTTTTAAATGAAATTATAATATATTATTTCTTTAAATATTATTCTAGCTTTACTTCTTCATATGGATCACATATCACTCCTTTATATACCCATTTTTCTAACATTTGCATATATGGAACACTTGCTGCTTGTATAAGAAACAAACATAATTCTCTAAATTTTGCTTCTCCACTAATATTATTTGCTTGTTCGTGCAAAAGACTAAGTACTTTTCCACCTTTTGCATTAGCCTAAAATAAAGTACTTTTTTCATATATCATTGTTGTATTTAAATATAAAAAAATATAAGAAATCAAAACTGACCTTACATATAGTTGATGTAATTTGAAAAAGAATAGTCATTGCTATCATAGTTGGTTGAATATAGAACCATAATTTTTGCAAATTTAATTTACCCCGTACATGTTCCATTTCCAATTGTACAACAAATAACTAAAAAATTTTAAATATTGAATTATTTTATATTTTATAAACAATTTAATCACAATTTTATCAAAATAAATATAAATATATTAATTTTAATATAAATATATTATATTATTATACATACTAAATAATCTTTTAACAAAGTTTTTATGGCTTCTCTCAGAGCATGATTTACTTGACCATCTTCTGGTAAAACTTTTTCTTCCACAAATCTAGCTGTCATAGAATAGTGAGATGCAAGAGGTAATATCTGTTGTGTCAATTGTTTATAAGATATACCTAAAAATGATTTAAAAAAAAATTATTTTATAAATTATACATTTAATTATGAAAAAAATTAAAAATATAATCTATTATTCTTACAAACATCTGGAGATATATTGAATGTTTTCATTGCATATGGACTTGTTAAAGGTTCAGAAACAATATAAATTCCATCTATACCTTTCAAGCAATATAAAATATCCCAAAGTAGAATAGATTCTTGAGAAACTATTGGTACGACTTCTACAAATATTTTATTTTTAATAAATTAATTATACTAATTCTTTATATAAATTTAAAATAATATTTACTTTGACATGGCATCACATTTAGTTCATTATAAAAGTCCCATGTTATTCTAGGTCTTTCATGAACCCAATTATGTTTTATTACAGATGGTTCTATCTTTTTTGAAATTGCACATACTTGTTTATTTAATTTCTTTTCTCCTTCAACTGCAGCTTTAATTACATTCTTACATATCTATATTGTATATAATATAATATAATATAATTTAATAAATTAAAAAAAATTATAAAATTTAACATTCTTTTATAATTTATAAAAAGTAAATTTTAATATATTTTTAATTTTATTATAAAAATATTTTTAAATTGATAAAATTATCAAATATGTATAATTTATTTAATAATTAAATTTTTTAAAACATAATTATAAATTAAATAGTTACTAAATTAATATTATATTTATAATATAAAAAAACAGAAAAAAACCTGTGGTAAATCCTCTGTAGTAATAGCAGCATTTTTTGTAGAAATTGATGTTAAAGCTGATGCTTCTTTAGTCAAATAACTCTTTAATTCTTTATCTTCAGATATCAATTCTAATACTTGAATGAATAAACCTAATAAATCTACTCTATAAAAAGAATATATTAATTATATATTTTAATAATATTTATTTTATATTAAACTTATATATACCATTTATAATAACATTTACTTTTTTGCTTTTAATTCTTCATATTTTTGTAGAAATAATTCAGGAACAGGAGAATTTTTTGCCAAGTTACGAACAGAACTTTGTGATGCAACTATAGTTAAAGCACTTGCACTTGTTGGAATTCCTTCTTTTTGTAATTTTTCTACATGTTTTTCCGGTGCAGAAGATGATCTAATTAAAAAAAATAATCATTTAGTGAAGTGATAAAATTTTATATTATAACATCTAATTTGAGAACAAAATACGCAATTAATGAATCAAAATAAAATTTATATATTTGTTAATCAAAAATTTATAAAATATTAATATGAAATATTTAATCTTTACTTACCCAAGTAATCCAATTAATTCAACCACTAAATGATGTAATTTAAATTCACTCATTGTTTTAAATTAATAATTACATTATATTTATTTAAAAAATAATTATTTTGTTTATATCATTAAAATTTAAATTTAATTATTAAAATTATTAGCATATTTAAATACACTTAAGAAAAAGATGTTTCATCAATCGTTTTAAATATTTATTTAGTTTTATTCTTATAATAATTAATCGTTGGTTAAAGATATAATAATTTAGGTTAAGTTAAAGAAAATGAAGTAATGGGAAATATTATTAAATTTTCCAATTTAATGTACAGTTAAATTGTATAAATCTTAATCTAATTTTTAAGATTATTAATTCTAAGTATAAGTTACGAATTTCAAGTTACTTTGAATTGGATTTGAACGCAGTGATTCATATCAAACAAATAAACCAATAACGTGCATGCATTTAAAATCTTTTATATCATTGGCAATTATTATTTATAATTTATTACAAATTTGTTAATTTTATCAATATAAAATAAAATATTTTCATATATATTTTATATAAATAATTATATACAATATGTAAATATTGCAATATTAAAATAAATTATAAACTATAATAATTGAAGTATATTGTATAAATATATAAATATATTTTTATTATTAATTATATTTACATATATAATTTAATAAAATTTGACATTATCTATTTTAAATTTAGAACATATTTAAAATTAGAATCTTTATTTATTTATTTATTTAATAAAAAAAAATAATAATTGTTAGTTTTATTTCTAATAATAATTGTTAAATATTAAAATAATAATTTAATACTATTATATTAAATTTACTAATTTGTATTATCTTTAATTGAATTATTATCTGGTGGAGTGAGGAACATTCCATAAAACAATGATTCTTTATATTGCTTGTGAAGAACAGCTGTTTCATCTTCAAATAATGGTAATACATTTGTATGTAATTTCGAAGTCATTTCAAATACGTATTTATTAGCAGGAATTCTGAAATTATAGAATTATCTGAATTATAATATATAAAAATTTCCCATTTTATTAATATATCATATTTAATTTTATTAATATAATCATATTAATATAAAAATGATAGCTAAAATTATTAACAAAAGTTATTTTATATTATCAACAAAAGCAAAAATTATATATGTTTTTTATATATATAATAATAGAAACTCTAAAATTTTATTATACTATAGAAACTCTAAAACTCTAAATAATAAAAAAGAAAGAATGAATGAATATATTATAAATATATATACTATACATATTATGGAGAAGAGGATTTTAATAATTAAAATATATAATAAAAAAAAAAGAAAAAAAAATGATTAATTCCAATAAATTTCATGAAATATTTCATAGACATATATAAAATATTTTTCATATAAAATAATTATCGTTGTAAATTATTATTATTTTTACGATTAATATCATATATATAAGATGTCATATATAAAAATTTAGAAACATTCGTTAACTGGAAATAAAATTGGCATTACATAAGTCGAAGTAACATATGTCGAAAAAAGTATGTTAAATATCATAGTATACAGATTATTATTTTATTTTATTTTTTTTATTGTTCAATATAATTCAATATAATTTTTTATTGATAAAAGAAATATTTGTTATATTCAACACACTTTCTTTTGACATATATTTGTACTCTGTTAACGATCTCATGGTAGTATATAACCTATACTACTATGATTCGACTAAAGCTACGCATAATTGATCAGTTTTTTGATAATAACTTATTAACAAAAGTTTTTGCAAAAAGAAAATTATTTTAGGAATGGTTATTTTCATTTAATGAATGTTTTTTTGGGATATTCAATATATTTAATATAATACTGTACAAATTATTAAAATATTTCTTAACATTATTATATAAAAAAAATATAAAATAATTAAGAATAAATTATATAAATACATATATAAATATGCATTATTTATTGTTTAAAATATTTAATTTTTATTAAAATGTACCTGAAATTTTTATCTAAGATATTAGAAGATAATAAATTTGTATATTGCATAATATTTTTATTATTAAAATTTGGTAATATATTAGGTTTTTCTTTCATAATATTGTTAATATGATTAAATTGTTTGTTATGTAATGATTGTATAATATTTGTATGATTTGTATCCTTTTTAAATCGTTTAATAATATTTTTAGTTTCTTCATCAATTATTGATCTTTTTTTTTTTACTAAATTTATATTATAATAATTAGTATTTGGTATATGATTTTCTTTAGAATGTCTAAATTTAAAAAAATAATTAAAAATTATAACTGAAATATAGAATATATGAAATAATAAAATTTTTCTTACAATATTCGTTTTTTATCAATTTCTAATTCCATTTTTTTAAAAAATTGATCATCATCTATAAATGCAATGGTTGAAGCATTTGATTTCTTATTTAAATTGTATCTAGTAATATTATCGGAACATATGATTCCTATAATCAAGTATGAAAATAAAATTTAATTTTATAAAATTAAATTAAATTTTACATGTATTAATTACAATCAAAATTATAAATTAAAATTTTAATTACTTGAACTTAGTTTTTTTAAATCCATTACATGATTTTCTTTATTAATCATATCAGTAATATTATTATATATTTTAATACTACTTACAATTTGCATATACTATGTAGAGATAAAACGAAAATGCATATTTTCTTAAAAAAAGTATGACTTTGATTGGTTATTTCTAATAGATCCAATATTTAAAAATAACATGAGTCAAAAGTCAGATTGCATATCGCATAGTAATATGATAATGAATATTTAATTAAAACCTAATTAAAATATTTTTAAATATAATTAAATAATTATTTTATATATATATCAAATAATATATATAATATATAATATAATATATATAATTATATATATTATATATAATTATTATATATATATATAATATATATATATATATATATATATATATATATATTATATATATATTTACATATTTATATAATTATATAAATATAAAAATAAAAAAATAGGAAAAATAATATTTTGCTTTAATAATATATCTTCTTTAATAATATTTTTACGAAAAAAAAATTTATTATTATTTTTTTTTTATATTATTGCATTATTATTATTTCTTATATTTATAATTAGTTTTATCTTAAAAGTCAACTGCGCTAGTAGTATCTTTTTTACAATATTCATATATTTCAAAATTTATATCGATTCGTAAAAATTCACATTACACATGTAAAATTGAAATATATAAAAGAATATATCGCTATTTGCACTAAGCAACAAACGAATATCACATTTTTTTTACATTATTACCTGTTTCATTAAAATTTAATAAAATATGAAAATATGAATTTTCGCACGAATACAACTATCAATTCAATATTTACAATTATATTCGGAATGTATACAACAGCTGATTGATGTATAATTAATTTCTCCTAGGTTAGCAAAGTTTCATCAGACTGATCAGTGTGTGCTAGAGTAGAATTATAACCTGTAAAAAGTTTCAAGTAGATCAAAGCATTGGATAAGACGTTTATGCGTTTCATTAAAATCGAGATTGTGAATGTGGAACGATGCGTTTTATGACAGCGGTGAATTTCAAGATTTTGTCTATTTTTCGGCTTCGTATGACGAATGTTCGATCATTCTGCAGAAATCATCAATCAGATTATAAAGAGTTGTCGGTGCATATACGACCACAATTTAAAAGAATAAAATTTAATGATCATGGAACGTTTACCAGAAATATCCATAGTCGTCGACAAACTGCGGCCATTATTTCGATTAGATCATTTGCTACAAAACGATTCAATGATAAAGATTCACCTAAGTAAGTTTTCTTATTATAAATATTGTAAATTGTTCTTATTATATTTTTTTAATTTTTTAAATAAAATACATTCATATTTTTAAAGAAAATAATTTTAAATTACTAATTATAATTTTCATATATGATTATAATTCAAAGAAAATTTTATTTTAAATTTATAATATGCTTAATTCCATCTTAAATAAATATATTTTTTTTTGTAGTGGAAGTAATGAAGATGATATTGGAGATCCAGCTTCATTACCAGCCACAGTTGTTGTGCCTGAAGTATGGCCTCATGTTCCTGTTATAGCAATTAATAGAAATCCAGTATTTCCAAGATTTATAAAACTCATAGAACTTAGTAATCCAATTCTCATGGATTTAATTCGCAGAAAAGTCAAACTAAATCAACCATATGTTGGAATATTTTTAAAAAAATTAGAAGAGTAAGTGCTAAACATATAAATATAAATAAAGTATAAATATATAATTTTTATGTTCGAACTTAATCATTTTGGTAGAAACGAAGCAGAGATTGTACAAAATTTAGATGATATTTACTCTGTTGGAACATTTGCACAGATACATGAAGTACAAGATTTAGGAAATCGATTAAGGTTAGTTGTAATGGCACATAGAAGAATTAAGATTGTTGGTCAAATTTTAGAAGAACTTCCAAAACCTACTCATGGTAAGTATTTAAATTTATTTAAATATTTATGTATATAAATGTATAAAGCTTGACAACTAAATATTTTTACAAATATTATAAATTTAAATTTAATAAAACTAAAAAGTTTTAAAATATTAAATATTTTAAAATATTAAAAAAATAAGTTGGTTAAATGTCAAGAATTTTTTATAAATTCTTTTTTTATATATCTACTTAATTGATATTGAATTATTATATTTATTAAATCTATCAAATGGATTATATTTAGATTATATAAATCATACATATTCCAAAACATAATATTCTATTTAAAAAAATCAATCATATTTATATTTTTATATATAATCATTTTGACATTTTCATGTACAAAATAAAACAATTAAATCAAGAATTGGTTCTAGTTTTTTCTAAAATATTTTAATTTTATTCATTAATTTTTTTTTATTATTTATATATATATTTCAAAATATAGTTGTCATGTATAATATATTATATATATATATATATTATAATTATAATATCTAATAATTTTTTATAATAATATATTATCTAATAATTTTTTATCTATTTATAATTTATATTAAAACAAAGTAGAAATGAAACAAATAAATTTTTTTTACTTATTAAATATTTTTTTTTTAATTCTTGCTTAAACATAAAAAATTAAATTATAATATTTATTTAATTACATTTTTTCAAATAATTTTTAATATTTATATAAATACTACTACTACACAGAAATGAAATTGACGTTTCCCCTATTAAATGCAACAATTCACGTCCCTGTAGACGATTCAATTTCTGGTGGCAAACCAAGCCGTAGGTCATTAATTCGTAAAAAAACAGAAAACAAAGTGCCAGAACAAGATAAAATACAGAAAATTGAGGAAATTAATATATCAGAAAATAAGATGACAGAAGGATTGCAGGAAAAAGTTGAAGAAAAAATTAATCCTCCAACAGATTCTACAGCACAAACTAACACTCAACCTTTGTTAATGGTAGAAGTTGTAAATATCACCCATGAGAAATTTAGACAAACTGAAGAAATTAAGGTGAATTTAAATAATATTTTTTATCTAAGACTTATAAGTTGACATTATATAATAGAATCGAATTTTAAAAAAAAACATTAAAAATCTTTGGTTTATAGAAGTTATTGAAATTTTCAAATAAAAAAAGATCTCTCAAAGAAAAATTTGATATATAGAAATTTTATAGGAAGATTAATAATTTTTCAATTTAAAATAAAATTTTGTCTGCTTAATATGTTATGCAATTTATAATTTAATTAAAAATCTATAGTCTCAGATAATATTGATTTTTACATTTCATTTATTTAATAAATAGTAATTATACATTGAGCAAAAAAATTAGTTTCCATGCTTTCATGGATGTCTACATGATTAAAATGCAAAAAAATAGAAATAAGGCTTATGTTATTTTATGTTTCCCATATTGTTTAAGACAATTTTAATAGAAATAAATTTTAAAAGAAAAAAAAACAATATCAAATGATTTCTGATTCAATTCGTTTCTGATATGTTATGATATATATTCGAATTATAGAAAAAATGGTAACAAAAATTTGACTCATTCTTCTGGCTATTTTAAATTTAAATTATAAATATAAAATAATGCATCTAGATATATATAATAAATAATTTAGATTAAAATACATCTTATTTCTATTTAAGAGATTTTCTATCAACATCAGATACTATATATTTATTATTTCAAATGAATAAATAAATTCAAAATTATGTATGAATTATTTATATATTATAATTGTAACGTATTAATATTTCTAGAAACACACATCTAATACTGATAAAAAATCCCACATTTATAGAAGTTTTCATAACAAAACAGAAAGGAATAAATAAAATTTTAGTCTTATAAATATTGTCTTATAGATTATAGATTAATCTTATATATTAGTCTTGTAGATTCAAATTATAAAGCTTAAAGTTATTAAAAATTGATTTCATATTTAATTGTTCTTGTTTGATGAAAAACATAAAAAAAAAACAGATGCAAAGATTATTAGACGAATGCATAATGACACATGGCATAACATTAAATATATGTATACATTGGAAAAAAGCTTGAAATAGCAATGGAATAGCATATTATATATATTTATTTATTGTAATTATTTATTGATTTACATTTGCTATTGCTTAAGATTTATGAGTTGTATCCAATAAAATTATTCAACTTTTTATCAACATTAAATTATACAATTAACAATTTTTATGAAATAATTTATAATATGAATATAATAAATAAAAATAATAAAAATTTCACCAAGATAATAATATCAATATGTTATTTGATTCTTGAAAAAGTTTGTTGTAATGTTGATATCAAAAATAAAATTTCTATTAGATATAATTCTATAATAAATCTTAAGCTATAACAAAAGCATAAATCTATATTATAAGAATGTCAAATTTATTAATTTATTGCAAAATAATTAAAAAGAAATATAATAAGTTTTAATATTTGAAAAATAAATTGTTGATAAATTATATAATGGTAATATGAACTTTGCATATTCATTATTTATAATTCTTTAAAAAATTGTCATTTTTAAATTTACTTTTATCATTTTGTATTATCAATTTATCATTTTGTATTAAGATTTTTAATTTGATTTCAATTTTATTATAAGAAAAATTGATTTAATATACAGGCTTTGACACAAGAATTAATAAAAACTATTAGAGATATAATAAGTATGAATCCATTATACCGTGAGTCTTTGCAACAAATGTTACATCAAGGACAGAGAGTTGTAGATAATCCAGTTTATTTAAGTGATCTGGGTGCAGCTTTGACAGGAGCAGATGCACAAGAATTACAACAAGTATTAGAAGAAATGGATGTAAGTTATTGTATTTATAAATATTATATATTATATATTATATATTTATAATATATTTTTATATATTTATAAGTATTTATAATTAATTTTTTAAATAATTAAAACATCTTTTAAGTAACTTTATTTATAGATTTTGAAAAGATTAAGATTATCATTGGCACTTTTAAAAAAAGAATATGAATTAAGTAAACTTCAACAAAAAATTGGTAGAGAAGTTGAAGAAAAAGTCAAACAGCAACATAGAAAATACATTCTTCATGAACAATTAAAAGTTATTAAAAAAGAACTGGGACTTGAAAAAGATGATAAAGATGCTATAGGAGAAAAATATAGAGAACGTATAAGAGAAAAAACAGTTCCAAAAACAGTAATGGATGTGCTTGAAGAAGAATTAAACAAATTAAATTTCTTAGAAAGTCACAGTAGCGAATTTAAGTATGTTTTTTAATTTTATAATTTATATGTAAAAAAATTTCATTCAATATTTACAATATTAAACGAAATATTATTTTTAATTTAAATAATTTAACTAATTTTTTAATTTGGTAGTTTAATTTTATTTCCAGTGTGACAAGAAATTACTTGGATTGGCTTACGTCCATGCCATGGGGTGTAACTAGTACGGAAAATTTAAATCTTCAGCAAGCAATTGAAATTTTGGATAAAGACCATTATGGAATGGAAGATATAAAAAAACGAATTTTAGGTAATTGAATATTTAATAAATAAATAATTAACTATAATTTATGATATATATATTAAAATCTATTTATATACTTTTTATTGTTTTATTTTCAGAATTTATTGCTGTCAGTCAATTAAAAGGTTCGACACAAGGAAAAATATTATGTTTTCATGGTCCACCAGGTGTTGGAAAAACATCAATAGCTAAATCAATTTCTCGTGCACTTAACAGAGAGTATTTCAGATTTAGTGTTGGTGGAATGACAGATGTAGCAGAAATCAAAGGTCATAGAAGAACTTATGTAGGTGCTATGCCTGGTAAAATTATTCAATGTTTAAAAAAAACCAAGACTGAAAATCCGCTCGTTCTTATCGATGAAGTTGATAAGATTGGAAAGTATGTAATTATTAATAAATATTATAGTAAAATATTATATTTTATGTATATACATATATTTTTTCTTTTTTTAGAGGACACCAAGGTGATCCAGCATCAGCTCTTTTAGAAATGTTAGATCCAGAACAAAATGCAAACTTTTTAGATCATTACTTAGATGTCCCCGTTGATTTATCAAAAGTGCTTTTCATTTGCACTGCGAATGTGATTGATACAATTCCAGAACCTTTAAGAGATCGTATGGAAATGATAGATATGTCAGGTTACGTCGCAGAAGAAAAACTTGCAATTGCTAAACAGTATTTAGTACCGCAAGCGATGAATGATTCAGGTCTCAATAATGGACAGATCAATATAAATGATAACGCACTTCACGCATTAATTAAATCTTACTGTCGGGAATCGGGAGTAAGAAGTCTTCAAAAACATATAGAGAAAGTTCATCGAAAAGTTGCATTCAAAGTTGTTAAGAAAGAAGCGGAAAAGGTAGATGTAACTATGGACAATTTACACGAATTTGTTGGAAAACCTGTATTTACACATGACAGAATGTATGAAATTACACCTCCTGGAGTCGTTATGGGTCTTGCATGGACAGCTATGGGAGGTTCTACTTTGTTTATTGAAACAAGAATTAGAAAACCTTCTACCGGCAAAAAATCGGAAGGTACTTTAGAATTCACCGGTCATTTAGGTGACGTGATGAAAGAATCTATTCATATAGCGATGACAGTTGCAAGAAACTTTTTGAATCAGGAAGATCCATCTAATAGTTTTTTGATCGATTCTCATTTGCATTTGCACGTACCTGAAGGTGCTACTCCAAAAGATGGTCCCAGCGCAGGTATTACTATCGCAATAGCATTCATTTCGCTTGCAAAAAATCAACCAATTAGACAAAATGTTGCAATGACTGGTGAACTTAGTCTCATGGGTAGAGTTCTTCCTGTTGGCGGTATTAAAGAAAAAACAATTGCTGTAAGTATAAATAAAATAAATATTTTATTATATTTTTTTATATAATAATCATTATTTAACATATATATTTTCTTTTTTTTTTCTTTTTTTTTAAGGCAAAACGAGTTGGTGTAAACTGTGTAATTCTACCTGAAGAAAATAAAAAAGATTATAATGATCTTCCTAAATATATTACGGATGGTTTAGAAGTTCATTTTGCTTCGACTTTCGAAGATGTATATCGTATATGCTTTACACCACAGAAAAAAACTAGTACTGTTCATCATCAAAAAAGCTTAGATCTTGATATTTCACCACCGCAAACCGCACCACTTTTGAGTAAAAATATCGACTGAATTGTATTTAAGAGGATTAAGTACTTAAAGGCATTTTAAAGGTTGATTGCTGTACGACTTTGTGTGCATGATCCATTTAAAAGAATTAGATTTAAAAATAATTGAATCTATTTTGACATATTGTTTTATATAGTATCATAGAAATAAAAATGTAGAGTAATAATTTATTTAATTTTGAAAGAAAAAATTGAAAATCTCACGAATTCATTTCATTTTAATTTCAATTTCATTAATGAATGATATATTTTTTTTTAATATCAAAATGAATTAAAAATTATCAAGAATATCATTATTACTGTCAAAATATATTTATATCTTTTTTTTAATAAACAATTTATTAAAAAAATATTTTATATACAAAATAATATTCTTTATTATTATCATATATTCAATAATAATAGCAACAGAACATTTATGATATAATGTAAGACTTGTTTATATGCAGATTATTCTGCATTGTACAGTGCTGTTTGCTACAGAAATAAAAACTATGTATATAATTCATAGAAAACAACAAAGACTAAAAGTCTTAATTAAAAGAATAATGTTTCTTACAAATAGATATTTATTAATATCCTTATATAAAAAAAAACTATTAACACAATTACATTGTTTTTTAAATTATTTATATGATAAAAACAAATTACTAGGAATTAAATTATTTATAGGATAAAAAGAAATTATTTTAAAAAGGTGCTACTGTACAAAAAAAGACACTATATTAATTGAACTATTGTACAATTTGTTGAAATAAATAATTATAATAAAAATCATACAATTTAAAAATTTATTTAAAAATAATTGAAAAAATCCTTATGTATGTTTTATAAATTGTATATTAACTTGGAACTTCCATTTTACTTAGTCTAATGATAAAGTCACATAATCTCATTTGTACTTGAATTTCCATTGGATTGTTTGTAACATAAAAACCAGGTACACCAGCCTTTTCTAAAATACTTTGTTGATCTGCTACTTTTTGGTCCAATTGTAAAACTAATTTCATATCCATTTGTTTAAGTTCTTCTTTGTGTTTTTTATGTAATGCTGTTTTTATTGATATTCTTTCTTCATCTGTAGATATTGATGATAATGATTCTTGCATTTCAATTTTTTGTTGATTTAATAATTGAAGACGTTGTTGAAAAAGATGTTTTTCTGTAACATGCTGTATTTCCATTAATCCCTTAACAATTTCAAATATTGTATCATTTAATAAAGAATTAGCTAAACCAGATAATAGTTCATATGGAAGACGCATTTGATATTTTGGAGGAAGTTCACCAGCCATGTGTTGAAGTTGTTCCACTAGAAAGTATAGTTTTCTTTGTAGATCTTGAGGTGTTGGAGTAGCAACATCCATTGTTTCATCATCAAAATATACTGATAAAATATACTAATTTTAATAAATTTATAATAATCATACTATTATTTTATTTATATATTAAAAAATGAAATTGAGGTTAATTTTATAGTATTATTTTTTATTAATACAGTACATTAATAAAATTTTTTTAATAATTTTTAAAATAACGTAAAATGAAAACAGATTTATAAGTAAATAATAGATTATTTGTTTTATTAAAAATATGAAAAAGACATTAAGTAAGTTAAAGCATTGTTTACAACAATCAATTAGTAAATATTAAATGCAGTGCTTACATATATCATGTAATTATATTATAATAAACATAATTCTAAAATAAAGTTTCAAGCTATAGAAAGGACAAAAGACTAACATGTATATTTTAACTCATCGAATTAAATTTTTTTAATTAACATAGTTTTAAAATATTCTATTTGGCAACACTGTTGCGTAAGTTTTCCAGGTGACTTTCCTGCGACAATTATAAGTAAACCATATGTACGTATACATACGTGCAATTGTGGTGAGCTCCGCACGTCGTGGGAGGTTTCTGGAGTTAGGTGAGGGCGAATGTCGAATTTTCTTACTGTGGGACGGAGATGCGCGTGTCAAGAGACCGCGGGAAAATGAATAATGACGAAGCGGCCAGGAAGTGAAAAATGATCGAAGCAAAATGAGGAGGGCGTATAACACTGCAGCAGATGTCCGAACGACTGATTGTCTTGAACAAACAAGACGTTTACACAAGTAATATTCAACTATAATAACATCAGAATTCCTTTTTCTTTCCACTACTTATCCGACATTGTATTTGGAAGAATTTTTTCACAGTTAGTGGAACATCTAAATTTAACTTGTGTTAACATAACCTATACTCATATACCATGATCTTCTATTGGCGCGCTTTTATGCATAGTTCACGTTTATTAGTTAGAGAACTTTCTCTGTGAAAAGATATGTTATTAATCCGTATATATTGTACATGTATATTTATGCTATTTGTTTGAATGTGATTTTTTTTTAATGTAAACCAACTATAAAACAAATTTATACATTTAAACTGTAATCCTGTATTACAAGACTTATATAAAAATTTGTTAATATAGTTATAATTTTTTATTTTAATTATTATTTTTTAGCAATATTTTTTAAAATAATATTAATACTTAGTTCATCATAATAATAAACACTTGCAACAGCAATTTTTTAATATCTTTTGAAAATTTTTATTCTATATATATATATATATATATATTCTATAGATGAAATATTAAAATTTATATTATTTAGTAATATATATAATATGAAAAATGTAATAATAAGGAATTTTATAATAAATATGAATTTATTGTAAAAAGACATATATAATAATTAGAAATTATATTTTATTAATAGGGGTATAACAGATATTGCCAAAAGATTAGATGAACAAAAAAGCCGTGCATTAACAATAACAGATTTATTTACCCCTTCAGGGGAAACACTACGAGTGAAACTTAAAGATTATTGTGTACGGTTAATAACTAAAGATCCTGTTGAATATGCACGTAAAACTGAAGAATTGTTATGGAGAAAAGCATTTTATGATATTGTTTATGCATCTAAAAAATTGCGAAAGGTATAAACATTTATAAATAATTAATTATATAATTAAATGTATAATTATAAATTATATTTTATACAAAATTTTATTCATTATTATTTTTATAAGAATAACATTAATTTTAGAATAATAAATTTTGTTTAGGGTAATGCATGGACTGAAACAGAAAAAGCAATGTTATCTGTCCACTTGGCAGTAGGGGTTGGATTTTACCATCATTTAATATTAAAACTACAATTAGAATATAATTTAGATCTAGTTGGTACTATTGATTTTGCATTTATGCAAAATGTAACAGAATTATCAAGTGTAAGTTTCTTTGAAATATTTGTATCACGTAAATTATATAATATACATATAAATATGTATAATTACATAAACTTTGATTTCCTGTCCTAAATTTAATTTTTTTTTATGAAAATGTATAATTAGTATTTTTTATTAATAAATAATTTAAAATCATTATAAAAAATTTAGGAAACTTGTAATTTGATAACATATTTGTGTATAAAATGATATAAAATGATATAAATTATTAAATATTTTTATACAAAGATATATATTTAAATCAAATATGTTCAATAATCCATGTGATTTTTTGATATTTTGTATATGTAATAGAAAAAATTAATAAATATTATATTCAATAGAATTAATCTAACTTTTCATCTTTTTGTATTTTATTAGGCAAAAAATAAGATCAATCAATCTAAACATCATACTGAAGAAGTGAAATTATGTGTTATGCGCTTGATTCATAGAAGTTTGGTATGCCTTGGGGATTTAGCTAGATATAAATTAGAATTAGATCCATATTGGGATCCAATGATAGCAAAGAGGTACTATAAAATGGCTATAGTGATTGATCCAAATATTGGAATGCCACATAATCAGTTGGGCACTATAGCAGGCAATACAAATTATGGTCTTGATGCAGTATATCACTATATGAGATGGTTAGAATATTTTTTTATTTTATATTTAAATAAAAGCATTTTTTTATCTATTATAATTTATAGAAATTTGTTAGAAAACATACTATATAAATTTTATGAGATATATTATTTTCATTTTTTTAGAAATTTATTGTATTTTTATAAATAAATATAAATATATTTAAATATATTCTACATTTAATATGTATTAACGCTAATTATTTTATAGCATTTTATGTTCTGAACCATTTGAAGGAGCAGAAGGAAACTTAAAGAGAGCCATTGTTACACATTCTGTTTGTACAGATGAAAAATGTCCTACACACATGTGTGTTTCAAGATTGTTTTCTTTACTCCAATTATGGGATTATGATGTACCAAATTCTGATAGAATAAATCAAGAATGTCAGGTATTTGAATTAATATATTTATTTATCTATTTATTATAATTAAATTATCTTTTATTATTCTTATTATAAAAATTATTTTTATTATATATATATTATAATTTTTTTTTTTATAGGATCTTTTAACTAATATTGAAAATTGCTTGAGTTCAGAACAACTTGAATCAAATGATATGAATATAGATGAAAAAGAGAGCAATATCGAAGTATATCTTCAAAACTGTAAATATGAACAAACAAATTATTTAACAGATGATATGATATTCAAAATTGTAGCCATATGTTTAATGTCTATTTCAAGATTAAAAAGCAAAGAATCTAGTGAGGTGCAAGGTGTTGTCGCCATAACCTTAGCAATATTGTCTCAACTAATACAATTTACAATAACTAGATTACAAGAATCTTTTATAGATTTATCACTTCCTGACATAGGATTATCACATTCAAAAGATAACGATAACGATTGTATCACTGAATCAGTGGATGTTGAAGAAAAGGATACTACTATAAAATCAAATCCAGATGAAAATAATGAAACTAAAATTATTGATAACAAAACAATTTCCGATAAAGGAAATGTTGTAAAAAATGGTGACATTCAGAACGGTTCACGAAAAACTCGAGATAAAAATAAAAGTTTGCTCACAAAACTTCGAAGACGAAAACGGAGAAATAGTAGTGATTCAGATGTAAGCGATATTGATCATACAACAATGGAATCATCTAGCGATGAAATAAATTCTGATGTTTCTGAAACAGAAGATGATGTACTAAGTGAAGAAAATGCATTATCAGATGATGCATTATCCGAAGATATTACGGATGATGAAGGTGCATCTGTGCAAGTAAATAAAGAAAATAGTGAAAATACTGAAACAAAGACAATGAATGGACATATAGACTTGGAAAAAGAAAATGAAACATCTGAGATAATGAATGATCATGTACCAAATGGTGAACAAATGCCTGATGAACAAAAAAAATTAAATGATAAAGATTTAATAACTAATTCTGAAAATATAGAAATAACTAATTCTAACAACACATTTGATGAAAATAATACAGATAGAGTAACATACATTGCTCAATTAAAGAAACAAAATTTAAAACCAGATGATATACTAAATATTATATCTGGAAAAGAAATATTGGCGTCTATTAAAATATGTTGTGATTGGTTGAAAAGTAATCCAGATATTATACGAATATGTGGAAAAAGTTCACGCACTTTATTAAAACGTATTACAATTTTATTAAATTTGATTAATATAAATGCAGAAATGCTATTGAAAAATTATAAAGATGACAGTATGATTTTATCGAATATAGATAAATTGAAGGAATGCGTTAAGATAGTACCGTTACCGGAAGATATTGATTTAAGAGGATTAAATCTTTTAGAAGATGCCCAGAAATCTCTGAATTGGAAGATATTACATAAACATAAAATGAATAAACAAGAAGAAATCTTATTGAGAACATTAAAATTAATTGAATTTGGATATTTTCTTAGTTCTGTTGAAGATGCTGGAGTAAAATATGAAAAATCAAAAGAATTATTTATAACAATTGATTTAAATACTTCTAATGTAAAGGGTAATAGTAAAGATTGGGAAATGGATCATTCACGTGGAAAATTAATGAGACATATGGGAAAATTATGGTTGAAAGCGGAAGTCTGTGCTTTAGAGACTCGTTTAAGATCTAGACTCATGTCTCCTTATTTGGTACCTGATCATGAGGCTTTATCTAAACATACACCGGCTCTAAAACGTTTGGTATATGCCAAGAAATTTATTGTTGTAATTCCTAGTGTTGGTACGTGAAAAAAAAGTTTAAAAATTATATTGCTTTTTCTCATTTTATTTTAGTTAAAAATAATAATAAAATTTTTTAGTTGTTTCTGCATTGGATGAAGTAAAACGTATTAGTGGTAGAGCAAGAGAAGCAACACGTTGGCTGGAAACTCAATTAAAACGTGGTTCAAGATTTTTACGAGCTCAAAGGCCTCATGAACGTTTAGCATTACCATTTATTAAAGGACCAAGACCAAAGGATAAAGAAGCATGGTTATTTTTTCAAATTATAGAGTGCTGTCACTATCTTACTCAACAGACAAAAGTTGGTATAACAAATGATACAGAAACACCAGTTGTAACATTATTAACTGGTTGTAATCCAGATGATAAAAGAATTTTCACATTTAGTCCTGAAGGATTGGCAAAGAGTGCAGGTATTTTTTATTATAACATTTTTAAAAATATTTTATATTATTTATTTTAATTTAATCAATGTTTATGTATAAAAGAAATTATATTATTTAATTTGCATAATAAAAAATCATCTGTGCTATTTTTTTAATTTTGAATGAATATAACTGTTTTTTGTGTAATATACTGTAACAATGTTTTGAAATTTTATTTACAATCTATTTAAATAAAGACACTATTAGATCATAAAAAAATTTTTTAAAATTAAGTTTTTTTTCAATTAATTTTTTTTTTATATTTCAAAAATTAATTAAAAAATAATTTTAAATCTTTTACAATATCATTTTCTTTTGAAAATATCTTGTATATTTTGATTATTAAATTTAATGTTCAATTACAGGTGTCAATATTGAATATATTGAATCATTTCATACAAAGTGGAAGGCATCAAGTAAAAGTCATGGTTGAACATCTAGATTAATGGAGATGATCATCTGCTGCTTCCTTGTACTAAAGTGAAAGGTAAAAGACTTGGCCCTTCTTAAGAGCTGCGTATACGGTGACGCTACGGCATCAGCTGAGCGGGCGAGTCAGAGAGGGCTGGAAACCCAGAAAGGAAAATCGACGGTTCTCCTGCAATAAAACCAGTGGATTAATATCTTTTTTTTCATGAATTCTAAATAATAAAATGGTTTCCTTTTAATCACTAGTATTGTCTTTTATGTTAAAAAATTGTATTTTTAGGTAAATATTTTTCAATAAAAATAAACTTGCCTTCACAATTTTTTGATCCCTCAAAAAAAACGAAAATTAAAATGAAAATTAAATTAACTATATTATCGTATTAAAAAAAGCGTTATTTTTTAATTATAAATGATTTTATTGAGATAAAGATAAATCGTTGTTATTATAATATTAAAGTTATTCTACCTAAATAATAATATCTCGTAATAATATTTTTTTCTAGAAAATAATATTGTAATGAATTGTGATGCATAATATATTATCGAAATACAGATTTTCAATATTGTTTAAAAATCTAAACTAACTGATAAATATCTTATTTGATAAATTCTATGTAATAATAATTTTAATAATAATTTCATTAAACACATATTTTATATAGTGGATTTGCTTAGATTTCACAATTTCTTCGTAAAATACATCATTCTTTAATGCGATACAATATATATCTGATAGATACTTAAAACATGATATATAAGCAAACTTGTGTTAGTATTTTAAAGTTACGATAGTGGTAACACGACATAACCTCTCAACTAACAATTCGAGATTTTTCACAAATAAGACCACATATTTTTCAGTAAGATTATTATTTCATTATTCATGTATTTAGATAAAGATTATTTAATAAGACAATAGGATTATTTTTTTGGTAAAGTTAATATATTTTAATACTTAATGAAACTATATATGAGTGCTTGACATATCGTGTACTTTTCATCATTTTATATATTATGGTTCATAGAATAGTCGCTCAAGTTGACCCTTCTATGTGATCTTTATAGTTTTTTGGAATAACTTGTTAACAAAATTTAGCGTAGTTTCTTCGGGAATCGGTTCGTGAACGAAATTCCCGTGGTGCAAAAAAGAGTTAAAGCATTCAAGAAAAGTGGTGCGCAATTGGCCCTCAACGAGGGAGAATCGAAAGCGTCGAAAGTAACGAGTCATCTACCGATTCAAGATGGCAGAAGGCCAGGATACTCGAAAGAAAATTACTGTTAACGTCAAAACGCCAAAAGAAAAACAAAGTATTGAGATCGAAGAGGATGCGAGTATTAAAGACGTAAGCTTTTTGATCCTATATCCTGTAAACTTTATTAAAGATTAGATTAAATATTAAATAACATACTTGTTACACACATTATTGGGTTAACTCTAATAATTATTTTTTCAAAAATTCATAGTTCAAAGAAGCGATCTCGAAGAAATTTAATGCTCAAACAGAGCAATTATGCTTAATTTTTGCTGGAAAGATTATGAAAGATCATGAAACTTTGAGTACACATAATGTAAAAGATGGTTTAACGGTGCATCTGGTTATCAAAGCACCACGTACTCCTACTAATCAAAGTCAAGATTCTACACCTCAAAGATCACAAGGTATGAAAATATGAAGAAATATTTATTTCAAATTTTCAATATTATTATTATGATAAAATAAAATATATTATTCATTTTATTTTATATATAGCTGACATAAATGCAAGTCCTTTTGGATTAGGAAGTTTAGGAGGGCTTGTAGGTCTAGCATCACTTGGTTCAGGGTCCACTAACTTTATAGATTTGCAACAACGTATGCAACGTGAACTGTTGTTAAATCCAGAAGCATTGCACCAAGTACTTAATCATCCATTGGTGCAAAGTCTGATGAATGACACAGAAAGCATGCGTAGCTTAGTTGCAGCCAATCCTCAAATGCGAGAATTAATGCAAAGTAATCCAGAAATTAGTCATATGTTGAATAATCCTGAATTGTTGAGGTAAAAATAAAATTATTAAAAATGATTTTATTAATTAAAATATTTATATTTTAAATATATATATATATTATATTTTTAATTTGTAATATAAATTATATTTTTTCAGACAAACAATAGAGTTAGCACGTAATCCATCAATGCTTCAAGAATTAATGCGTTCTCATGATAGAGCTATATCTAATTTAGAAAGCATACCTGGTGGTTATAGCGCACTACGTCGCATGTATCGTGACATTCAAGAACCTATGTTTGCAGCAGCAGCAAATGAACAAAATCCTTTTGCAGCATTAGTGCAAAATAACAGTAATGAAGATAGCCAAAATAATCCACAACAAGGCCAAGAAAATAGAGATCCATTACCAAATCCTTGGTCTCAGAATCAAAATGATTCTTCTAACCAACAACAACAACAACAACAACAACAAGGAAGAGGTCTTTTGAATTCACCAGGAATGCAAAGTCTTGCAGCTCAAATGATGGAAAATCCACAATTAATACGAAATATGTTAAATGCTCCATATACAAGGTCTATGCTAGAAGCTTTGGCAGCAGATCCAGCTATGGCTAACAGAATGATTTCTGCTAATCCTTTTCTTCGAGGAAATCCACAAATGCAAGAACAAATGAGAGCTATGATGCCCGCATTTATTCAACAAATGCAAAATCCTCAAATTCAAAATGTTGTTACCAATCCAGATGCTTTAGCTGCTATTATGCAAATCCAACAAGGCATGGAACAATTACGTACTGTTGCTCCAGATTTTGTTGAAAAGCAAGTAGAAATATATATAATTTATAATATATATTTTTTTTATCATATATATATATATATATATTTATATAATATTTTATATTATATATTTTATATATATCATATTAATATAACTTTTAATATAATTTTTTTTTAGTATGGGATTGACTGTACCACCTACAACTACAGCACCTAGTGCAGGTACAACAAATACAACGCCACCGACGACAGAATCATCAGATACAAATCAACAAGACGCATTTTCTCAATTTATGGCACGCATGGTAAATATCTCATTGTTACAAATAATATATAAAAAAAACTAATTAATATATAAAATTCTATTTTTGGCAGGTATCAGCAATGGCATTAAATCAAGGTGTAGAAGTGGATGGTCAACCTGTTCCTCCACCGGAAGAACGTTACAGAGCGCAATTAGAACAACTTACAGCTATGGGTTTTGTCAATAGAGAGGCTAATTTACAAGGTAATGACAAATATTTTTTATATTTTAAATTCGAATTATTTAATATAAAAAAATATTTAATATTTAATATAAAATAAATATTTTATATTTTAATATAAAATTAATACATTAGAATATTTGATTGCATAAAAATAGTATCTTTATTAGCATTTTCATTTTCTTTTGCATATTTAGTATACTTGAAAAATATACTAAAGAATATTTTTGTTATCAATTAGAGTAGTTACTTTAAGACGGAATTTTTTATAAATGTTTGACGCATTTAAATACGAAATATTTAAATATTTCAATTAGATATAGCCCTACATATAATTTTAAATATATATATATATTTTGCATCTGCATATTTAAAACATTATACTGTCTGACGTTTATAAGAAATCCTTTTTTATGTAGCATGAAATATATTTATAAAATATATATTTAGATATATATATATTTGTGAATGTTTATAGTATATATAAATATAATGGATAAAATATAATATATACACATTTTAA
This sequence comes from Apis cerana, assembly GCF_029169275.1. Taxonomy (NCBI): domain Eukaryota; kingdom Metazoa; phylum Arthropoda; class Insecta; order Hymenoptera; family Apidae; genus Apis; species Apis cerana. The sequence goes on from NC_083857.1 coordinate 13,198,572, forward strand.
TATCATTTTCAGCACTAATCGCCACTTTCGGAGATATAAATGCCGCTGTTGAGCGACTACTATCTAATGGACAAGTGTCTATGAGCTAACCACCAATATGCAATATTGTTATTCCATTACTATTTCTAATTTTTTCCTTATTTACCTCTTACAATAGGCGTGGTGAGAGATATTTGAGGTAACTGACTGTCGGAAAAGGAAAGAAAAGAAATAATTATAAACTTCTACCCCAACTCTTGACAGAATACACGCTACTGACTCGTTCAATATGCATTTTTTATTTTTGGTCAATATTTGTATCGTATTTCGATGATACAAGCATTGATATCTAAATGTTTAACTTGTTATATGATATATTTCACTCTTAAAATTTTCTAGTTTATTTCTGTATTCTGTATTTCTCGATGTGCTCTAAGTACTAGATAGCTCTGTTAATGTATTTCGTCGGTGTAAATTTGTTTATGACATATTCAAGAGAGAGAAAGAGAGAAAATATATGGTATCAGGACGAGAGAGAGAGAGAGAGAGAGAGAGAGAGAGAGAGAGAGAGAGAGAGAGAGAGAGAGAGAGAATGGAGAGGGGGGGATGAGTGGAGAGGGGAGAGGCGGGAGGGAGGGAGGGAGGGAGGGTGGGAGAGTGAGAGGAAAAGAGTTCTATTAGATCATAATATGAAGGATCTACCCTTCTTTGTTATATTGTACATTTATAGTGTTTCTTAGAAACAGTGAAACCTGCATGGAAAATAGATTGCCGTTAAAAACAAATATGCTTCTGGCTTTGATCAATCAATTGTAAATTTCATGGAAAAAATGGCCATTTATTTTGCTTAAATGTATGTAATAATCATATTAGTAAATGTATTGCATGAAACGTTCATATGTTTGCCATATACAAAAATGGGTATGTTATTATATACAGGCATGTTTGTTATACAAAAATGATTATGGGGTAATTATTGATCATATTAAGAATAACACAGTAATATTTGATGTATAGTAATAAACGATTTATTGAAAGCAAATTCGAAAACTTCGAATGAATAAATCATAATTCAATTTGTTCTTTCTGCTTAAGAGAGAAAGTATTCGGTAATCCATTAATGTTTTCCATGTAAGTTTTGTATGTACGGCGATAAGAAGCGGAACATTCTTTCTTTATTTCTTCTTTATGCCGACGCACATTGTTTTCCCTTTTCCTTTTCTTTTTTGTTTTCTTTTTCTTTAGTTTTTATGTTATTAAAAAATTAAAAGAAAAGAAAGAAAATTATAAAAAGTACTATACATTATATGTCTTTAAGATACAAATTTAGAGATTTGTAGCGTGATGATCGAGAATTTTATGGTGTAGGTTGTTTATAGAGAAACACGCGAAAAGATCGATTATAAACAAAATATTTCATGTAAATGTGTTAAATTGGAAATGTAATCGTCGGTTACATTTAAGGTATACAGAATAAAAAAAACGAGGGAATGTTGTAAATTATCTTTATTAAAGGAGAAAGAGAATAATACAGTTATAATTTTAATATTTTGGATTCATGTACGATTACACAAATAATTATGCGCATTATAATAAACTTTTATGTGTATTCAGTAAATCTTCATTAAACAAGCTATTCTGTACAAGCGATTATATCACAAAATAAAAATTATGTTTGATTCATATTTACTTACTTTTTAAATGCGAAGATATTCGATTTCTTCAGCAATACACATGAGTGGATGATATATATACAAATATAAAACGTTAGGAGCAACATAGACTGCAACCTATGTAAAATATACATTTTAAATCGAATCATTTTATTTAGTAACTCTTTCCCAAAATCATAATATATTATTCATATGCAAATTCATTACTATTTTACTACAATATCACAATTATTGGAACATGCATGTAAACTGATATATTAAATTCTATTATGATATAAATGATAATGATCTATTTATTACCCTGTCCTCTCATGATGTATTGTAAAAAATTTTTAATTTGTAGTTATCTACGTATGTTATCTCATAATATACGTAAATTAATATACGTAAATTGTATAATGTAATTTAACTTTATTTTATCAATTTATACAATTTATATTTATCAAGATAGTTTAAATATTAGTCATCACATTTAAATACACTTTCAATTAACGGCAAAATGATTTGAAAAAATTTTAGTGTAAAATTGAAAGTATATCCTAGAAAAATAATTGAAAAGTATTTTTTTTATATCTGATTGAGATTCTCTTATATTTTTAAAAAATTCATAGTATCATAAAATTTATATAAAATTATATATCGAAATATTATAATTGAATTAATTTTTATTATTTATCATAATTTTTCAATTAAAATATCAATTATAATTATATATTAATTAATTGATAATCAAATTATGATAATTTTTTGATTTTTTTTTTCATTATTCAACAAAAATTTAAATTAGAATTAAAAACCAAATGATTTATTATTTTATATATTTAATTTTTTTTAACGCAATATTTATAAAAAAATTATTTTCAAAATATATTTTTATAACAATATTTTAAATGAAATATTTCAAAATATTTGCAATTGAATAATAATGAATTCATTCGAAATATTTCTTCGCAAAATTATAAAAAATAAAGAATTATAATAATTAATTTTCCGTTTCAAAGAACAAAGATTTTATAAATACGTTTATTAAATTCATATATATAATGATATATTACATATAAAATTAATTAAAAATAATAAAAATATCAAGAATAACTACAATAATATTAATAATATATATATTAATATAAATAATATAATATATATAATAGTTATTATCGTATAATTATATTGTAAACGAATTCATTGAATCCATGTAAATATTTTAACAATTATATAACAATAATTAATAATTTTTAATAATTTTCGAGATTCGAATTTTCATGCAGAGAAAAACTGTATGTAAACGTTCGATCTGCGCATCCCCTCTACTGTTTCGTTCCACAACTGCACTATACATACTACGATCAGTCGATTGGCGCGGCGGCAGTTCAGTCTGTGTTGATCGCTCGCACGGTGTATGTTATATGGTATGTTGATGTGATATGTGTAACGCCGGTTTTTCAAAGCAATTAATGATCTCAAGAAAAACACAATTGTCGGATTGACGTTTCTTGTGGTGTGAGAAACTTCGTCGGAGTCTGCGCGCAGGCAGCGCGGACGAATCGCATCGCGAGCATGCGAGCCCGCTGAAGCCTCACGTGTGCATTTGAATTTTCAATAAGATCATCTGCCAGATAGTGTAGGTGTAGTTTGTTTGGTGCAAAAGGTGATACTCAGATCCAACTCGGTGCATTCTCGTCTTCGAAAACGTTGGCAGACTTTGCGGAATGTGGCACGAGGTGAGTTAGCAGCCCGCCCGGTTTTGCCGAGGCCAGGGACGGCTCTTGAAGGGCCCTTTTCCTTTTCTTTTACATTTTGCAGTTTCTTTCATTTGTTATGAATCATTTTGTTCGTTAAAACGATCAATTTTACTTATTAGTGTGCAAATGAAACTATATAAAAATGTATAATATATTTTATAAAAATTTGACAATCTATACAGTGTTTGCTTTAAGCAAACTAGCAAAGTTTAGTAATTTAGTCTGTTAGTATTTGAAGTTTACGATTAATGCATATGACAAATTGAAATCAATGAAACATTTAGTTTTTATTAACAGCTAGATTTTATTAATTAATTTGGTAAAAATATTTAAGGAAATGGATTGTTAAAAGAATTATGTGAACATATTAATATATGAATAATTTCTTTTATTTTAAATCATTGAGATTTTAATTTGCATATTGAATAATACTTATAATTTATTTATTATATTATTTATAATATTGTTTATAATTAATATAAATTTTATTTGAAATATGAAATATGTCATTATAATTTAAAGAAGAGTAACGTTCTGTTCAAAGAGATACGATCGATAAATACGTTACGCGCCAACTGTTTGGCAAAAAAACTTGAAATATAATGCGACGCGTCGTTCGTTTAAAGCTGCGTTTACATAGGCAATTTTTGGTTGAACAATTGAGTTATTAATTTTAAATTATTTATAATAGTTCATGTAAATACAATGTCAATTAAATATTGAATTATAATTAGAAGTAATTCATCAGAAATGATAATTCATTTGTTTTGTTTTTCATCGATCGATGAAATCGTTCGATCAAAAATTACTTAATAAAAATGTGATTTAAAATATATAGGTGCTTATATATAGCAATATAATTGTAATTATATATAAATAAATAAATATATAAAAATTATATAATAATTCATAATATTTTTAATTAATAAAAATACGAATAATATATTTAGATTTAAATAATATATATTTAATATAATTTAGTATAATATAGTAATTTTTAAAAATATTTTTATAAATATATTTTTTATATTTAAAAAAATATTTTATATTAAATAATTTATATTAATAAATTTATATTAATTATATTATGTTATAAATTATATTAAATTATATTATTTGCTTAAGTTTTTTAATGAAAAAATTATCAATGAATTTTTGGATTTTTTATTACATGATACGTATAAATACAATCATTAAAAAGAATAGAATTCAAAAATGGTCGAATAATTCCATAATTATATAATGAATAGATATTATTTCAAAGAAACAATTCACAATTGATATAAATAATGAGGTCATGTCTTATTAGCCTGTTTCTTATTATTTAGCCTGTTACTACAATTACTTTATTTTTTTTATTGTATGAATGTTGAATTTGCAATGAATTATTAATTTTTAAAGAATTTTTTTTGGATTAATTTTTTCAATATTAATAATATTAATAATTATCAGTAATATTGCTTTAACAAACACTTTTATATTTATTATAATACTTTTATATATATATGTATCAAATTTATATGGATATATATATATATATATATATGTATATATTTATATTGATATAAAATACTTAATAAATATATAAAATAATAAAATATTTCTGTTTTCAAGTATTATTTAAAGTCAAAACAATTATCTATTTTAACAGCACTCTACACGGAAATTTTGATCACGTAGAAAAAATATGTATTTTTAAGAAGATTATGAAAAAAATATTTTTCAATTTCGTTCATAAAATAATATAAAATGAAGGCAAGAAAAATATTTTGAATTAATTATCGTAAATCAAAAGGAAACAAAATTCAAATTAAACCCTGTGATAAAGATATGATGAAGATTATATATATAAAATGTACTGTAACAATAATATATCTTGATTTTGACTCAAGATTGAATTATTAAGAATTAAAGCATTATAAAGAACTTATTGCAAGATGGACTTTGAATTAGGAAGTAGTGAAAAAAATGAAATCAATTTTTATTTATGCTAAGTATGAATCTTTTCATTGTGTTTATATCTACTATATAGCAACAAATACTATGTGCAACGTTACTTTTATTTGTCTATTCCAATTACAGTTTTAAGATATTCGCGAATTAAAAAAATGAAATTGAAGAAGAAAAAATTATAGAATATGAACGTGTACATTTTTTTAATTTTTTAAGATTTGAATTAAGATTAAATTTTCAGCAAAATATTTTTAATGTTTTTATAAATTTATAAATAAAATAAATTCATTTTAAGAGTGATCTTTTATAGATAAAACGAAAGAAAAAAGTTCAATTGTACTTTTAATAATTGTGGAGTTAAAAATTTTTTTGTGAAAACAGTTTTTGTAAAAATCTAAATTGCTAATTTTAAGATTTGATGATTTAAAGAATAACGAAATTTAAAAAATGATAAATTGAATCATCTCTATTTTTATATGAATTGTATATGAAACATATAAAAAACATTTTTCAATTTTACAAAATGCTAAAATATATATATGGAATCAAAAAATGATCGATTTAACATTGAAAGATTTAAGTTTAATTCTGACCAAGCAATTCGTATCTGCACATATAGATGGCGCGAATTATAATATTTTATAATTAATCATCGAAAAAAACAAACGTTAAGTAATAATTAAATTAAAAAGTTTTCAAGTAAATTATTAATTTTTATTTTATAATTTGTAATTAAATAGTGATTATTAATATTTATTAATGTTTGTTATGTAATATTTGTTAATATTATTGTATTCCAACATATTCGTTAATATTCCAAATATATAATAATTAATGTATTGTAAATTAATATAATGATTTCGATAGTAGTATACACTCATTCTTATTTTTAATAAAACATCGAACTCGAAAAGTGGAAGAATTGAGACTTAGTTTAAACAATCATCTTGACTTCTAATCATGTTTAATAATATAACTTGATTGATGAATTAATACGATATTGTAATCTATTAATTAATTTTGTCCTTTTTTTTAAAATATGATTTAGTACTTATGATTATTGTTTTTATCATATCATTTTATTCGCATAATCAAGATTATTTTATGCCTGATATATGATTTCAAATATACTAAATGTAGTACAAGAAGCAGAAGAAACAAGGACAAAGCAAGGAAACAAAAGAATGAGTATAAGAAAGATAGAAGCAGAATGAAAAATGATCGCATTAAGAAGCACAAATGCCAGTAAAACGTCAGGTTACAGATCATCGTGATATTTGCCTCATTGTCGACTTGTGCGGTCGCTCTATGGCAATTTTGTAATTTTCCTTTTTCCCGCCATTCCTTTTATTACGCCTTTATATATATATAGCTTGAACATTGCATTAGCTACGATTTGTCTCATATGTCTACCTTTTCTAGTGAATTAACTTATATATATATATATATATATATATATATATATATATATATTTAATGAATCGGTTGTCAACGTTTATAATTGTATAGATAATGTAAAAAAGATTATTTTTATTTATCATTATTTAATTATAATTACAAAAAAATATATTTAAAAATCTACTTATAATACAATATTCTTGTATATGTTATAGATTGAATAATGAAATAATATAACATTATCAAACTATATTATTTGAGTATGCTACTTTTTAAGGATGTTATAAGAAAATTATAATTTTGAATAAAAATATTTTTGAAAAGTTAATTTCTTGATCATATAGTAATAAAAATTTGATTAAAGACCATTTCGTATGTTCTTATCTCTTTATTCGCATTTTAAGACATTAGAAGTCAATGAACAAAAGATTGTAGTACATCAAATTCGTTGGCATGCGCAGGCGGCCTTTTTGCTTAGCGCGTTCGTGCGCGCATTGACTTCTCGATGGGACGCCAGGATATGGAAGGCCGCCGCGGTAGAAAAAGAAGTAACGCGAAGGCTCGTCAACGAGAATGACGCTCTCTGTAAATGATCAGGAGTACACTGCCGGACAGTTCTTGCCTTTTTCGAACAACCGCTTGCGAAACCGGGCAGTGCGACATGTTTACCAGCTTCACTGATCGTCTTGCTATTCTTAATTTTTTGAATGTCTTTAAGATTGATTTGGACTCAAAGATAATTTGCAAAAATTAAATTTTTATATTTTGTTTGAGTATAAAATGATTTTTTTATAAGTATTAATAAGTAATCAAGTTAATCACTCGAAAATAAAATATTAAATTGCTTTTCTATAGTGTACGATTAAATGTGTTTGGAATAAAAATTAATTTATAAATATCAAAATATTATTATCATGGAATTATTTGAAATCAAATAGTCTTCCAATTAATAATCAAAATAATATACAATAATCGTTGTATATTTTTTAATTGGTTCTGTGAAATAAATAAATATATATAGCATTCATAACGAATATAATTCAAAATGTACAAATATATTTAAGCATTTATATGTACATATTTTTATCAACAATATAAATAGCTAATGAAATTTATGTTGCGTTATTTATTTTATGTGGAATACAATGGATTAAAAGAAAATCATCATTAGAAATGATTTTAATTTTTTGATCTATTACTATAAAATATAATGAATTTGTTGGAATACATTGTTGAAGAATGTTGATACTGAGATAGAGAAGCGTTAATATAGAAGAAGATATAAGAAAGCATAGAGAAAGAGACAGTGAAGAATTAGAAGAAACGAAGAGAAGCAAGATCCAGTGTCCATTCAGCAGGCACCTGCCACGTTAAATTCAACCAGGCCAGAAATGCTGCTGGATGCTTCCTTCGAATTGACCAATGTGAAACAGAAAGAAAGCGAGATCTGTTCAAGTAGAAAGTTGAAGAAAGAAACATTGGGTTGAGTGTTATGGCGATAGAGGGGCAGGAAAGTGGAGGGGGATGAAGACGCCGCAACAGGGCTGGAGAGAAGGAGGAAAAAGAAGGAAGAAGAGGCGCCCTGTAGTTACATCTCTTTTACATCACTTGTTGTCCTGTTCGTCCTTCCTGACCGCGTGTAGAATGGACTAAAGAAAATAAGTCGAGATATCATGCTGATGACTCGCTTCCTTTTCGTTTGTTCTTTCTCTATTTAAGTTTCACATTGATTGATTAAAATTGTTTCATTTCTTTTTTTTAATTTTATTCAATACATCATTAATATAATGATATCTCTCATATCATTTAAATTCATTTCATAAACAATGTGATAATAACTTATTATATTTAACAACTATTATCAATGATCTTTTTACTTAATAATCATTAATAATTTAAATATGGCAGATATAATTAGAACTTGGATATTTGTCTGTTTAAGAAGATCATATGAGTTAATATTGATTCGAAACTTAAATTATATATCTGAATCGATTGTAATCAATACCAATTCATATTACTATTATTATTATTACTACTAATAATAATAATAATAATTATTGACAATATCATACATTTAACATCAATCAAAAATTAAATCAATATTACTAAATTGTATAAATAATAAATTATAACAAATAATTTGAAAAATTTTTATAGTTTTAATCATCTCTATTATTCTTCTTTGTCTTAAATTTAATATGTTTCCAAATAAAATCAACAATATTAAAAGCATCTTAATCATTATTAAATAAAATATTCAATGACTTAGCTCTTTTATGTATTATCTATATTTTTTATATATTTATATATTTTTGATAGTAATATATTATTATAACAAACAGAATAGTCACAAGATTATTCAGTAATGTATAATTGTAAAATTACATTTATATACAGATAAAATAATAAATACAAGAAAAAAATAATAAAACAATAAATGCAATAGAAGGTGATAGAATGAAAAAATAAAAGATGAAAAAATATCGTTGTTACCTGTTGGTTCTTACAGCGGTAAAATGCATCGAAATCATTTTTGAGCATATTTTTCTATTGAATTTCACATAACAATATCATTTTAACAATGTAATTCTTCTCACGTTCTCCCGTTTTTGCTTATGTTTATACATATTATACTTGTTTTCAAGATTATTTATCCCATAATCATATAATAAATGAATCTCTAATAAAAGTTGTTTTTTTTTATTCATATTTGTCGAATATATACTCTAGCATATTTTGTATTATGTTTTGTGTGTATATATATATATATATATATGTGCATTGTCTCGAATAAATAATTATAAATATAAAACAAATTTCACTAATCTAAGGAATGTTAATATCAACAATGGTGATTTGTTCACATAATTTCATATAATATACAATGGTGTAATGATGTAAAACAATGGATAAATTATCATAATCTTGAAAAAATTTCCTTCGTCCAATTGAGATTTCCTTTAAACTAATCAATTCCAATTAATTCATAACCTATTCTACAAAAGAAAGAGCATTATTTTTAAAACTAGTTAACCGATAAATAATAATTTACACCATAATTAATGATAATACGACAAACAATTTTTTCTTTCCCTTTTTCATTATATCTGGTTGCTTAGTTCCAGGTATTGAAGTCAACTGTACCTTGCAACTGTTATCTAGGCAACGACCTTGCCTCCTCTCGTTCTCTATCTCTTTCTTTCTCATTTGCTCTCCCAGTATTGGTACCTTCTGTAGTGCACGTATGTACTTATGTGCAAGGCAAGTTCATCGGTCTGCTCGGAAAATCATTGACCTTGCAGTTCATCGTTGCTGGATTCCTCCAGTTCCTATTACGTCGTTCACTTCCCGTTACAGGCAAATGAAAGCCAGCTGGCTGCTCAGGGAAAACGCGTTTTTCCTCGTTCCGTGAATACTTGGTTGTGCAGAATACCTTATGAGTAGAACAGTAACATTGCGTAAAATAGAAAGAATCAAGGAAGGCCTACGATTAGTTGTAATGGTTAACACAAGAGGGCTCTCTTTTTCAATGTTTAGTGATCTCCACGTTATAGGTTACAAGGTTGCAAAGTCACTTGGTATCAAACTTTCCGTGTTTTTTGAATCTATTTTCTCCTTTCCAAATCAAAATTAAAATTGTAGATTAGAAAGATTACGCCAATGTGAATTGGTCAACTAAAAAACAAAAACAAAGAAAAATAATTAAACATCAATTATAACGTTACAAAAAATTTATACAAATATATATACATTCTATTTGATTTTAAAATATTCACGAAATAAAGTATGTAATGTGGAAAACTTCTAACATAATCTGTTATAAGCACTTTTTTTTTAAAATAGATAAACATCTTGAATAAATTATAAATTATTATATTATGTTATCATTATTAAATCTGAAATAAATTATATTATATATTACGTTGCATACGTAACGACAGAAAAATAATACGAGGAACAACAATAAGATGTTTGTGTTTATTGGCATAATATATAATAAATAAATATATTACTGAATAACATTAATTGATCTTCATATAATATTTAATTATATTTTTTGAATACATCAATTGAATGTATGTATGTTTAATTCGTTAATAATGACATCGTATGATTTAGCTTTCTTTTTCATGGTGATTTGTGAATCACGATGATAATATATGTAATGAAATTTTATTAATATATAGCATGAACATAATTATGTATGTATTTTATTTTTTAATAATTTTGTTTTTGTAAAAAATAATAGAATCTTCAATCAAATCGAAAGAGAAGTATAAAATTGTAAAAAGAAAATATTATGAAATAAAACGACGCGGAAATTGAAAAGTTAATTAGTGCATTATATTACAGAGTCGAGCGCACGGATCGAATCTCAGGTTTCAAAGTGTAAATTTCCTGCGTTGCGGAGATTTTTTCACTTCTCGGCACTCCGGGATGCCATAGAGTCGTCGCGACCTTGAAACGAAACATGTCATTATTGCTTTTGAAACGTGTATTTCCTTCAGACGAAATGATTGCAACAGTATAAGCTATTTGAGATATTCAAAAAAGAAATTTCATTATCGAGTTGTTTCGTAATGACTAATTCTACTAAACCGCGTGCTTCTGTACAGAAATAAAATTGTTTTTCATTTACTACGGATCTACTTACAATATTTTAAATACTTGTCTTTTGAAAAAATGATTTTATTTATTATTTAAATTAAGTTAAAGCTTTATTTTTTTTTAAAAGTTATATAAGAAATGAATAGGAATTTTTATATTCTATGCAAATGAATAAAAATATTTATTTTTAATTATTCTTTTTTTATTTTTTATATTTTTACTTTTAATTATATAGATTTTATTTTACATTTTATAAATATAAAAAAAAATAGATTAAAAGTTTCGAGTTCTGCTAATTTTTATTTCAAAATCAGAGATAAGAGATTATAATTTAGAGCAATAGCTCTAAATTTGTTTAAATTAAGAAAAACAATTTTAATAAAAAAATTCCACGATAAACACTATATCACATGAACACGCGTATTTTCTGATTATTTATCAGCTTTAACTCATAAGTAGAAATAAAATTTTTTTATGATAAAAGAAATATTATATAATTCATTTCTTTAAAAAATATATCTATCTCGAAGTATTTGTATATGTTTTAAATAAACATAAAAAAAATATAATTTACTACTTGCAATTTATTGCAAATGCAATTTAAAGCATTATTCATCTTTATTATAATCTAATTAATTTTTATATGCTATTTGCAAACAATCATTTTTAAATTTTCTTTTTAAATTACTATATATATATATATATATATATAAAATATGTATTATTAAAAATAAAAAATATAAAATAATATTAAAATTATAAATATTAAATAAATATTAAATAAATATTAAAGTAATAAATAAATTTGTAATAATATAGTATTTAAAATAAATTTTTTAGACGTTTTTGTTAAAATTACAATTGTTCCACAATGACAAGTATAAAAAACAAGTTTCTGTGACTAGTGAAACGATAAAGAAATCGACAAAAAAAAAGACGGCTCGAATTACTCGAGAGTAGCTTTTCTAGATATACACACAGCTAAAATTATTAGTAAGCTTACCGTAACATGCGAGGTTTCTTTGATGACGGGTGAAGTCCTATACGAGCTAGTTTTATCCAATTTAACAAATTTACTGCTTTGCATTGTGGTTTTCAATGCATTCACTTTTCATGGTTTCTCTTCATCTTTTTTTATATTTCCATCTACATTTCATGATAGTAGTTATCGATAGACAAGTTGTTCAAAACAATTTAATTATATTAGTGTTATTAAAAGAATAGTGATAAGTAGTGTAAAGTGAGTATATATAATATTATGTACATAGAAAACAGAATTGCTTTAACTTCATCTTTGTTATAATTTTTTTATTTACATTGTTATTTTTATGACTTAGTATATATTTTTGTTTGAATAGAGCGATATATGAGAGATTATATATCATATATATTATGATTTGAAGTAAATCATTGATTAAAATTAATTTAAATCATTTAAGTCATATATATTTTTATTGTTGAAATTATTAATAATATTCCAATTTAAAAATGAAATTTTTCATTAAAAATTTCATTCCTCTTTTAATTTATTGTTTCAATTTATATTTCTTTTTGTATAAAAATTCATTTTCTAGGCAAAAATTCGTAATCGTAATCATAATTATATATATATATAAAAAAAGAAAAAAAGATTAAAAACTTCCATATTTCGTAACTGTGTTCACATCGTTTCTTCAATATTATCACGCTCAACTAACCAACCGATTAATTTTGCAAAATTCTCAAAGAAGAACATTTCCTCATTTCAAACCAGATGGAGACCTTTTATCCTAATTTTGGGAACCTGCTTTGGTCAGCATCTCCCTGTCCAATTACTCGAGACATTAATTATGCTTAATTATTGCCCAGACGATCTGAAATAAGCCCGCGTTTTACCCACGTCAAGTTCTTAGGCACGGTTTAATGAAACGGACGTCCGGTGTGTATCGTTGATAATAAGTTTGCCGCTGTTAAGGGATCGCGTCGATTTCATGAAAGGCGAACGCCCCGTAGAAAGTAATTTAATTCCAGCCGGTGGATGCGTGGCCCGGAGACCGGTGTAAATCACGTGGTCTGAACACATGTGGCTTGAATGCCGCCGCCATTGTTTTCCGACGAATTCTTCATCGAGCTTAAATTCTTCTCTAGTAGAAAGTATAAAGAAAAAAATTATCATTATAGAATTATGTGGGAACAGGGAAATAATGATTAAAAAAGATTATAAAAATAAATAGAAAAAAATATAGAAAGTGTTATATCATCGTCGTTTAATGATCGCAAATTGACAATTTGTGTAACAATTGACCATAAGATAACCAGATTCAAATGAAGAAGTTTGTATTCATTGAAATCTATTTATTTTCTTACTTGCTATTAAAAAATAAGAAAGTTAATTACAGATGGAAATTTAACTTTCGCTTGGTAAAATTATACAACTTCTTCTCATCAATTCATATACGTATTTGTTTTCAAACAATAACCGGAAAGTAATGAATAAAAGATGAAAATTTCAGTATGCACGTAAATCAAAGTGATTGAATGACGACTTTAAATGTGTTGGCAACTATTTGTGTGGGAGTAAACGTTCTTGAATGCGTATGCTAACTTACGAATGATTATTCTTATACATTTTATTCTTCGATCTTAAGACATTTCTATAAATATCTTTATATATATATATTATTTTTTATCATATTATATTATTATTAATATTTTAAATTCGATATAAATTTATTAATAAAATAAACAAAATTCAATTATTTTGAATTAATAAAATCCTCAGATGTATACGAAATGATTTTTGTATTTTATGATTTTTTAATTTTAGTACTTTTGTATAGATTTGTTATTTTTCTTATTATTGTTAATTGCTTATTAAGTGAAGATCTTAAGGAAACTTTAAAGTTTCCACTTTCCGTAATTGAAGAACAGTTACACGAACATATGCACATATAACTGTTACTATCAAAGAATGACGCGTGTCAAGTTTCACCGGTATATTTCAAAATTACTTGCACGTGCATCAATCACAAACAAGAGCCAAGTTAATTTTTACCTTAAAATGCCAAACGACAGAAATAACAATGACACATTGTTTCTCGTTATTCTGTGATTGATTCATGAAATACAGTAATTTTAGTTTTCAATAAATCTTCAATGTATTAAACGATCGATCTTTCATGTACACACATCAATATTAACGATTTCAAATTTTGTATGATTTCATGTAATCTGTTGAAGTCTTTGAATTAGCATATAATTAAAATCAAAACCACAATAACATTCCCATTCAAGATCTTCATTCAAGTGTAAAAATAACACAATCACAGATGTAATATCATATGAATTAGGAAAAATATAGGTTATGTGCACGCGCTTAGAATTCCAGATTCTGCCAACCTATCTAATTCTCTGCAAACGTGGCGCGCGCAATCGTTTACCTCGTTATATACGTAATATATATATATAAAATACACATGTATATATACATATATTCATGGCCTGTACCGTTTCGAGAAGTAAATCGAAAGAATGTAATCTCCAATCTTCATCTTCTACCGATTCGTTTCATGGCTGGATACGTTGGTCGGCTACTCTCTTCATTATTCTGGTGGAGGACACGTCGATTCTCTTACGAAACCTCTCACTTTATACATCGATTTAACATATATTGCTGTTAGTTAAAGAGAAGCCGGTCTGAATACGCGAGAGGTTGAACTATTGAAAGTCGATCAGTAAATTGTACGGGAATTGTCGTTTCTTTTTGAATTTACGAATTTTTTTGTTTCTTCTATATGCCCATATTTTGATCAAAATTTATTGGGATGATCACACAAAAGTTTTTAAGAAACAAGTTTCCTTTTTCGCTATGTTATAGCTGAATTTGGCAAATGATCAACAATGGGCGTTCATCTGATTCGCTCTCTTCCTGGATCGACATAGTCTGGTTATTAAAATTAAAATTCGAATATTGTTATCTAATAACTTTTAAAATTTTTTTATCTTTTAAAATTTTGGAATCTTTTGTTTTGAGTTTTTCAAATTGTTTTATTTCAATTATATATAAAAATTGATAAAATTAAAAAAGAAACAACAAAAATAATTATTAAAATATAACATCAAATCAAAATTACAGTTTTTTTAAAAATTATTTGAAATCGATTCCATTAATGTAAAATTTTATTGTAAATTCGCATTGTAATATGTTTCTCTGTTTTATAAAGTACACATACTATGCAGATATTATATTTCTTCTCCATTATTAAATAAATGTGTAGAATCGTGTGATCTTTGTCGCGGTAGCGCATGTGCACACGTATACTACATTTACAGAAATCCCTATAAAAGAAAAAGAAAATGTTCTAAGGTTGAACGAAGTCAGTGTGACCAACGGAGGGCTGGACACACGGAATGCGAGCGGAACCCGTTTCTATGAGTCAAGTATGGCTATTGACAACGGTCTCTACTCTATTTCTCTCTCTCTCTCTCTCTTTCTCTTTCTCTCTTCCTCCTTTCTTTTCTCTCTCTCTCTCTTTCTCTCGGTAAATCCTCTCCTCGTGCCCTACCCTGTTCTGCTTGTTCCTGCGGTTCAAGATTGTGCCACATGATCTGAAACGTAGGGAAGAAGGGAGTGATGGTGAGAGGATTCACGGGATCGAATCAAGTTACATAGTCAAAATTCAAAATCGCGGTAGAATTCCAATGGCAAAGGACGCTTAAAATAATATATGCCGTGTAATGAGCTAATATGGAAAATTTAAATAAAAATAGATATAGAGAAGATGAGAAATTGATTTCTATTATAACTTTTGTGTGAAATAGTAATATAAGTAACGTAAAGTAATATAAGTTGATCGAGTGACTAAATTCTAATTTCAATAAAATATTTATCAATTTTCATTTTCGTTTGATCGCAAATATTTTTTTATTTTTTTGATTGTCATTATATTCAAAAAAATTAATAGAAAAGAAACATTAACTATCAAAGTTGCGATCTTAGAATGTAAATGGAGAATAATCACGAATGGCAGTTCTCAACTAACCTATACCATCCTTATCTACCTAATAATGATAACGATATCCGGCAATTAGAATACGCCATTTCTTTTACACCTTTATCGATTTTTATCGTTTTTATTCGAGCATAAATGTTATATCATTAACTTTTATCGCTTACCTGTTATTAGTTGTAAATATATCTAAGTATTCTAGAAAAATTTTTATCTAATCGGAAAAAATTTCACTAAAAAATATAACTATATCTTTCTTAAATAGATAGTTATATTTTAATTCTAATGAAATTGAATATGATAAAAAAATAATTTAAATAATCTATTTAAATATATTTTTTTTATTGTAAAACAAGACAAATACAAAAATAATAAATAAATATTAAATATTATAGGAATATCTGTCTGGAAAAAACTTCAACAAAAAATATAACTATATCTTTCTAGATAATTATATTTTAATGAAATGAAATCGTAATAAAATCGAATGTGGTAAAAAATATAATATAATAGTGCATTTAAGTATATATTTTCTTTTTATTGTAAAACAAGACAAATATAAGAATAATAAATAAGATTTGTATTTATATTTGCATATATAAGGATATTTGTATTATATAAAAATTTTTTTATTGAATTTCCAAATGTTTATGAGTACAGTAATAAAAAAGTTTTCCATGAAATGATGAATGAAAGATGAAAATAATGAATTGTGATTCATAATTCCATTGATAAATTTTTCCTTTTATTTCAGAGTTGAATCTATCGATGATTTATAATAACTAAGTTGACTCGTTACATTATTATATTACGCGATGTGGTTTCGGAGGACATTAATATTTTATCGAGATTCGCGTATTTTCGCGTGCAATGTTTCCATTGATCGATCATAGAAAATAACTTCGATCTTCCGACCGAGACGCGTCTTAACTCGAGCGTTGCGAGTCTTCAACCGGATGTAACGGTATTGGAAAGAACTACTACTTGAGAAACTATTTCTAACCCTTGTATATAATCCTTTTGAATGGATTGCTTAGAATAGAATAATTGAAACTTGTAACTCGAAAATCGAAGAATAAATAATTTGACAACAGAGAAAGAAAGATCGTGGAAAGTTTAACTTTTTTTTTTCATCAATAATCAAATTTTAAAAGTACAAAATTTAATGGATGTAAAGAAAAAATTTGATTAGTAGGAATGTTAGATGAAATTATACTATTTATACTAAATTTTAAATCTTAGATTAGATTGTGAATGCAATACAGAAGCGTTTTCGACAGTTCATAGTTGCATTGTATACATCGATCCTTAATGATTATTTCTTCACAGATAATAGGCCTGTAATAACGGAATAGCCAATAAAGTATATCCTGTCGATTTAATCGTTATCCCTATAGCGTGCTACGCACACAGAGATTGGACCTGTGATTTCACGCGATGTTTCGTAGATCGTGAAGCGTTTGCGTGATCCGCGCGTTTTGCGCATTCTCGTTCTCTCTACCGTCAGAAAGAGAAAGGGAGTGGGGATAAAAAAAAAGAGAGAAGATACTCGATGCGTGTTCAACTTGCCGCGGGAAACTTTAAAGAAGGTCGATACAACAGGAGATGTAATTTTAAGTATTGGCCAATGTAGAAAATTTTAGAATAGGAAAGATAATAGGAATAAAGTGTTGAAAATCTAACTTCCTTTTTTTTTGTTGTTTAAAATTTTTATTTTATTTATTTAAAATATTTCGATAATTATTCATAAATTTAATAATTAAAATAAAAATGATCCGTGTGTGTGTATAAGAAACAAATTCAATGTTTATCGAACCGTTGATGTAAAATACTAATTTGTTACAATTTTGTAACGAATCCTAATTTAATAATGCAAAATTACAGTTTTGTATCTGTGCTCTTTAAATCCTATTATTAGGGAATTAACGACTGGAAAATATACCGTCTTACTACTTAAAGAAGTAGATCGTAGAAGACTTTTGTATTCGAGCGAATTTTATCGTAACGATTCGCTTATTTATTTGACTTTTGTACTTTGTACATGGCACGTAGATTATGATCTAATAACGTTTCGGTTTAACTAATAATTATTCTATATAAAAATGAAAGATTTTAAAACGTTATTTAGATTAGGAATACAGAAATGTTTCAAAAACAAGGAAATTATTCGATTTGAAAGAATTTATGTATATCTCCGTTATACATATATATATATATATATATTTTTCTTATTCAAATCCGAAATATATTTTTTCTATCTATATATTTATTTAGCATAAACAATGGTGTATTTATGAATTTTTTTTATTTGTTTTTATTTTATTGATTTAATAATAAAATTTTATAAAATATAACAATTTTATAAAAATGTCTTTCTACACCCTATCATTCTATTTTTTAACTTCTAATATAATAAGTAATATGTACTGTTTAATTTAAACATCTTAAATAGGCTTGTAACATTGGAACGCTTTACATTGCGTAATCATTTAAATAAATACTCAAACTCGGTTAAGCTCAAAGCGTGGGAAAGAGTTTTTGGTTAGTTGAAAATGTGATTTTTGTGTATTCAAGCAATTAGGACAGTGATCGAAATTAATAAAAGGCGTCTATCTAAAATATTATATGTACATAGGACAACGAAATGATGGGAATTTTCAGTCACTTGTTTCTTTTTGCAATATAAAAATATTTGATCGTGTACATTGAAAATTTTATTTTTGTTTAATAAAATTAAATTATGAATTTTTTATCCTCCAAACAAAAATCAAATCTCCAAACAACTGAAAGGATTCAAATAATTATTATTCTTATTATATATTTCTTGCTTTAATATTATCTATTTACTTTTTATGATTCTAATATACGTATAATCGATTAATTATTTTCTTTCAATCTGTTTCAGGAGGAGCATCTCGGAAGCCATGCCGGCTAACGAGTTCTCTGGACATAGAAGCAGACCAAGGCTGCAACCACCTTAACGAACCGCTATTCTCACTAGCAAGGTCATCGGGCGGACCGGATCTAATCATGCTCACGCCGACTATGTTTCCTGTGCTCTCGTTCCTCCTTCTTAACGACGTGAGGCAGAAGATCGAACATTAAAAATTTCGACTTTGAAAAACCGTTTAAAAAACCGATTGTTAAAATTCAAGATTTCATTTAAAAGCAAGATAATATAATAAGAAACAACCCATCGATCATTTGAAAAAGAGGAAACGAATCAGCCAGGAAAAGAAATATTATTGATAATACTGCTCTCATCTCCCTTGTGGAGAAGCGTTTAATTTCCGAGTTTTTACGAGTTGTAGATAGAAGCTGAAATGATAAAGTTATTAACGAGATAGTTAGAAATGGATAGAAAAAGTATTTATGTACGAATATATAATTCAATACTTAATTAATAAAACGTAATCAAAGAACGAAAATAAAGTGGGACCAAGTATTTATCTAAGTACAATAATTTTTTTATTTACAATTTATTAAGAGTAAACTCGAGTAAAATAACGTATTCTTTAAATAAAAGATAGGATAATCATGCCTTTAAAGCGGACGGTCCCTGTTCTCATGCTTCATTACAAAGTAATTCACCTAAACTATTCTGAAGCATGAGCTGAAAGATAGCTAGAAATGTAGACTGCTTATTGAATGCCGTCGCCATGGTGGAGCTGGTGTGTAGCAACTCCCTAAGTCCAGGAACCTATTCATGTGTTGAAAAATTCGTAAAAGAAAAGAACAAGGAAAAATCGCACAGAAATTCAACATCTGACGATAACTAATTAGAAGAAAAAAAAAAAAAGAAAAAAAAAAGAATTTTTTAAAAAATTTTATATAAAAAAGAAATTTCCAATATCTAAAACGTCACATGAAACGAATCCCGCGTGGTGCCATGTAGAGGAGCAACCTTCCTTCTGACAATCCAGCATCGAGTAATGCTGAAACACATCCTGACGGGGCAACCGTCGTCAGCGGGCTCCAGGCACCAGCACAATGATTATCAAGCGAGCTCGGGCTCGTTGCACGGCGGCCACCATCATCACCATCATTCCAGTCACCAACAGGATCAGCAGCAACACCTTCATTACAACCAAAGCAGCAACGTTCGTGGAACAGGAAGCCAAGGACGGGGAGTCGACGTTTACGACTCTGTAGTCCATCAGAGAGGCAATGTGCATCAAGCTGCCACGACGCCATCGTCCACTCACAGACATCCTCTGAATCATTCCCAATTGAGCGTGAACAATCTGTCCCAACGATTAAATCATTCCCATGCCCTTAACTTGTCTACGTTGTCCACGTCGAAGCATTCGGTGAATAGTGTTAGTCCTGTCGGTGGTGGAAACAACAACAACAACAATAATAACAATAACAATAATAATAACAACAACAACGTGTCGACTTTGGGACATACAATAGTATCCCAGGTGCCGTTGCATCAAGATAGCAGACCCAAAGCGAATGGAGGCTTCGATATTTCAAGACTGTCCAGGTTACCCAGTCAGACGACACCTTCACCTGCACCTGTTCTCCAAGGTACGACTGTCGGCGGCCAGTTGACCGGTGCTGGTTCTACGGCGTTCCCGTTGAACGCTTCCTGGTCCTCGTCCCTATCGAGGAATCACAAAGACCACGAGACCGGAGCGAAAGAGACGTTGACCAGTTTAGGCTTGTTGTGTCTGGTGTCGTTATTATTGGCATTACTCTCGTTAATCTTCTTGCTGAAGATTTCACCGTTAACGGTGACGCCGAGTAGCCTGATCAGCCCGGAGGAGTATACGATTGTGTACGAGGTGACATTGGCGCTGTGCGCCCTCGCCCTCTCCTTGAATCTTTGTTGTCTCCTCGTTTGCGCTATACAGTTCCTCTTCACAGTGAAGCTTGTCAAGACTTCGTATCAAGGACACTGGTAAGTAATATTTTTACTTATTCTTTTGCATTAACATTAACATCGACTCTAAATGTCATTCCGTCGCCAATTATTTCTGGTCAAGTTTAATTTAATGATAATAATAATTTGGTCTATCATTTTCACTAATGCCATTTTGTTGCTGATTATTTCTAATCAAGTTTAATAATAATTTTCTATCATGTTCATTTATCGTATACATTCATAATTCCAAGATTAATATTTATATATATTTTTAACAGAATAATATTATAATTAAAATGGTTGAAAAAACATTGAAAATATTTAGTAAACATATTGATTTAATATGTCGTGTCATCAACCTTTATTCAAAGGACTTCGTAATGTAATTGTTGTGTTATTGACGTACATTGTTCAATCACTGTAATTAAATAAGAAAAGTGTTAAATCATTGAATAGATTCAAATTATAAAATGAAAATAATTTAATTTATGAAATAAGCTAACAAATAGTATGAGAAATAAAATAATATAGATTAAATTAAAATAAAAAATCATTCTTCCACACATTACTCTTTATAAACTTCAATAAAAAGACTTTAATCATTAAAAAGAATCGTACATTTTTCCAGTAGTCCAAGAAAAAAATATGCAGGATTCGCGGTTGAACGACAGTTAATTTTTGTAATCTCACGTTACTAGCGACATCTTCAATCAAGATTATCCTTATATACCGGATTATAAGTTCTCATTCGTCCATGCGTGGCCTATCTGTATATGTCTGGAACAAAACGCAGTGTCCCGTATCCTGATGCGATATATCAGAGATTGTTTCTTCTCACGCGGCCTAGAAGATGAAACGCAAAAATTCACGTCCTGTAACCGACATGTATACATTAACTGACTGCGTGTTTTTACCGACGAAACATGCATTTAAACACAATATTACAATACATACATGTAATGTATATTTCGTGATGTGAACTTTGAAAATGAAAATTACACTTTCGTTTATTTTTTATGTTCCATGTGTAGCTATATTCGTTATTTTTTTTGTGTGTGAATTTTTAATTAATGTATTTGTTACTATGTATGATATATAATTGTTGAGCTCTTGATATACAATTCTAATTTCTTTCCATATTCCTTTTTTTTATCTTTCCATGCATAATTCATTTAATAATTTTATTAATGAATTTATTATTAATTAAATTTTTAATTTATTATTAATAAAATTTATTATTAATAATTTTATTAATGAATTTATACATAAAAATTTGTAAAAAAAAAAAATGATTGAATATATATTGATAAAATTACAAAGAGAATATAGATATGTTCATTTCTGTCACAAAACTTGAAAGTGTTTTTAAAGACGATATTTTTCTATAAGATCCAATCTGTTCGAAAGTTTCCTTATCGGTGGTTGATCGGTTTTTTTCGTTGCCGACTGAGACAAAGCAAGCATTGCCGACTCTAATTATCAGCGAATGGAAAGGCGCGTTAAGTTATGTAGATTGACCGAAATCATCGGCCAAATCACTGTGATTATTCTCGACTCCGGACATGCCATTTTGAGTTTTCTCTGGTTGTTTAATTCCGTTCTTTTTGTTTCTCGTTTATCTTTTTTTTCTTCAATGCCAATCCTTTATTATGTGACGAGTTGATTCGCGGGAAAATATCATATGCCATTCAACAAATGGAAAGATATTTGTTTTTTAAAACATTATGTGATTGGTGTATTGAAGTTTCTTATGAATGTTGCTTCGTGATTAAGTTGTTACAAACATTATCGTGTAATAAAGTTTTTAAGTGTACAAGAAAAGACGAATTTTATCCGTCTCTCACGTACACTCATATGAGATAGTCCGTTATAGGTTAGGACAAAGAATAGGAAGAAAGACAGTGACTTTTATGGAGAAGAAATTGAAAAGTGTAAAATAAAATTTTTAAAAATTAGGATTCGTTTTCTTTTTATAAATATAAATTATGTATTTTAATTTTCAATATTGAGAAATGAATTAAAATTAAAATAAACTCATTTGCAGAACAAGAATAATTATAAAAAACTTGAAAATATCACTGAACATTTTATGATTTGTTTTCAATTTTAGTCATAACAATTATTTAAACAGAAATGTAATGATATTCTTTCGTTTCTCTTGTTATTGTTAATGTAATGAATTGTTCTGTTTTATCCTCTTTTTCGCATCAACGAATATAGTTATTGCTTTTGGTATTTTGTTCATTTTCATTGCTCATCTAGGGAATTTATTAATAAACTTTAAAGAAAAATCTCAAAAGAATAATTTTTTAAAATGTTGAGTATATTCTATCATTTAATATATTTTTAGTGGAAAATCAAGAGAAAGTAGCAATTAAAGAAAAAGATACATCATTTAAAAATATTAAATTATCTTACGTTTAATCAAGAATGTATAGTAATAATATAGATAATTTTTTAAATTTTAGTAATGAAAAAATTCGTTTAAAATGTTTTTATAATTCGTTGTTCTATAAAATGACCATAACAACAACCATATTGATAACTCGACGAATATAATAAAATTTACATTACATATTGTTGCATAGACATAAAATTGATCGAATATATGATTGATCGCATACATTCTAATATTACGTTACGTCTATTATATTGATACACTCATGTGGTTGAACTCTTATCGATCATTTACTGACACGGTTATTTCTATAGCGACAGTTGTGATCATGACTATCATTTACAATTGTCTACGATGTTATTGTACTGATATAATATAGTTTATTCGAGAAGTAACTAATTAAAATTGTAGTATCGACATTTTTTTTCTTTTGCTTTTATTTTTTATTTTTGCTTTTTTTGATAGTTTTTCTTGATTTGTTTCAGAGGTTTTAAAACAATTTAAAATTTTGCTGAATCTATGAATTTGAAATGTATATATATGTATATCTTTCTATTTAAAAAATATTTAGTTAGAAGTGATAATTCAACGTTGATGAATAACTTTTAATATTTTCATAAATTATTATATAAAAATATTCAAATTATAAATTTATTAAAAATATTCCAATTTAAATTTTGTTTTAAAAAAAAATATAATATAATATAGTAAAAGTTTTTATTCTAAATTAAAGTATCAAAGATTCGTTTCATCAAATCAAGTCAACTGCCAACGAAAGACTAAATTCAAGAGGGTTCTTGGATCGCGTTTCTTTATACATATCATCGTCTAGCCAAAGATCGTCCGACTGAAGATAACTGCGAAGTCTGCGAAGTGGCATTGTTAGTAGAGGAAAAGAAGCCCTCTGGGATAGCAGACGTGCTCCGAAAGAAGCACGAGCTTTAATGGCGGTTCCCAGTAGTAGACGGTCGTTCCTCTTCGCTTGCTCATTGTCACTCGAAGCTTCAGTACTCGTCTCACACCACACTATGAATTCTGACAATGAGACTAGAGGGCTAAAAAAAGTTAAGAATATACGACGGAAGATGACGATGACGACGATCACAGAGATATAAGAAGAATGAAAGACAAGTGGCACTGTTAAGTGCCAGCTCATTACTTAAATAGTGATAAGAGATCTTTAGTGCTACTAATCCGAACACGTAGTATAGTAGATTTTTCAAATAACTTTAAATAGAATAGCTGGTGCTTTGTGAATAAAATCTATTCTTCGACATTAGATGGCGTGTTCTTATTAAAAGCATATTTTTTTCTTAAGGATTTTATGTTTGAATGTCTTCAGTAATTCAAACTTATCGCAAAAATTATTAATACTAGATCGTTTGAATGGATTATTGTTTTGAAATCGAAAATTGATTGTTATTTTAAGTACACAATTGAAAAGTGATTGAAAAAAGTTGAGGTTAAGTTGGAGGAAAAATATATATAGGATAAATTAGATTAAACAGCAGAATTATATAGGTTATTGTTTGTTTTGTTTAATTATTTTGTAATAAATTAAATCCTTATAAATAATTATTAATGAAATAACGAAATATATAATATATATATATATTAATAACATACATAACATTAACAAAACAACAAATTAATAATTATCTATAAATTTAAAAATCGTTAAAATTATGAATGTTTTCATCTTATTTTTTTATTATTTTATATATTATTATTATTATTTTCATTATTATTTTATTATTTTCATATAATTTTCATTATTAATTTAATAAAAATTTATGTTTATAGTATAAAAAAATTAATTTGTAATTAATATCGAATTACTATATTCATTTTTAAAGTTACTTATACCTTTGAATGAATAGTTAGATTAGTGGATGTTAAAATGATGTGTTAAAATTAGCGGTCGAATCGGCTAATTTGTGAGAAACTGGCTATAATGTGTTCTTAACTTAAAAGATGGTGGCATAACGTAGCTTCGAATGATCCGTGAAGCTCCACGATTCGAATCTGTCATTAAAAAAGCCCATCCGTCGCGGAAGTCTTGTTCGTTTTTCATCGACGACCGGGTTTAATGTTACAGGCGTGTCTGGTTTCTGTTCACGGCAGTTCTTCGTGCGTCAGAGCGGCCAAGCATACGCGTGCGGCCCTTCGTCTTTCCTTAAGAAAGAGATAGGAGAGTCTTTCGTGGCTGTTGGCATTCCACACCTTCGAATCCGGCGTCTGGAATTTTTTTCCCCGACACGGGGCACTGGGGAAAGGGAATAAATTTGGCAGGCCATGACTGCGCCTTAATATTCGAACAAGAAAAGAGAAAGAGAAATTCACGTATCTCTAAATATTTGTAATTTATTTTTCGATTAAACTCTGATTAGCAATCGATAATTTTGATGTTTTCAGGTTAAATTAGCAAAATTGAGAAGAAATTTAAAAAAATTTGCATGGTTAATTTTTTTTTTTTTTTTTGATAGAAAAATATTATTTTTTTAATAGATTTTATATTATTCTATTTGAATAATTTTATGTATGAATATTTTAATTTCTTTTCCATATAAACTTAATTAAAAAATTTAATAAGTGAAAAAAAAATATATATTTTAATAAACGTAGTGATCTTTAAATATATAATATTTAAATTGATGTGTTAAAGCTATTAGTCTTTTCTACGCCTATATATTTTGTAACCATGATTGATATCTCGAAAATTTAATACACCAAAGAGAAATAGACTTTTAAATAGATGCGTTATAAATCGTCTCTTGAATATAAAAGACTTCTTTCATGAGGATTAAAATATCGTGAAATCAAATTTTATAATGTAATCTATGATTCTGGTTTATTTATTCAAGCAAAATGTATCTATAAATATATGACAGAAGTACTCATAAGTACAAATGCTAATGGATGAATTAAGATTTATTTTTATGTTTTATTGTTATGTTAATTATTCATGCATAAATTATGTTGAATTATGTTTATATGTTTAATTTATTTCTTCACATATTTATCAAATCATATAACAATTTTAAAGTAATAAACAAGAATATTTTCGAAAATTTAATCTAATTTAATTCTTCATCTCAGTCAGATACATATCACATATGTTTAATTTTTATTAATCAGATTTCGCGTGGAATCCTATATTATAGCAAAAACATATAGTAATCTTTTGGATACGCTTCATATAGAACTTTCACATTAAACATTATATTAGTCAATCAGGATTTCAATGATACTATATACGTGTATATGTATTTACATATGCGTATATATTTTTTATGCCAATGAAATAATCTTATAAAAATTCGTATTTCTATGAAAATCTATTTGACAATGTACAATCTTTAAGAATGAAAAATTAACCAACTAAATTGATTGTTCTGTAAAAAAAGGAACAAATGTCAGGAAATGATCGTGGAACACTCGTAAAAGCGCACAATGGTTCAGTTGCAGTAACCTAGGAAGAGGAACAGGTGCTACTCGGTCGTAACGGTTGTCGTGGTTCGTTTCAAACAACCCATGGCCACCTTTTAGTTTCGGCATCATTAAACCTTCTCTCTTTCCTTCGTTCAGACTCATTTAAAAACGAAGAAAATTTCGAAGGTTGTTTGATATTACCAGCTGGCGTTTTCTTTGTTCGGTATCATGATACAATGATAAAACCGCTATTTATAAATTTATTACTAGAATAATATTCTAATAAAATAGATATTATTTTTTAAATTTCTTTAATGTTTGTTAAGTTTCTTTAAATTTCTTTAATATTGACTTCTAATGACACGATCATATCACTATTAAGGAGAATCTCGAAAGAATCAAGAATGTATATAAGCGTATATGATTCGTCATTCACGGTTGGTATGGTTCACGTGCATAATCTATCATCCGCGTAACAGTTTTACAATTCATACCGTAGAAATGCCGATCCGTAATGCTATTTTCGCGCATTCTCGATTGCTTAGAAAAACGTTTCTACTACATGCAGACAACTTTGTTTTTCTTATTGCAATTCAAAGTGTGAAGAATGGGATGTTTTTGATCGATCCATAGTCAAATGATATATTATCATTTGTCTAGCACTTTAGAAAAAAGAGTAATAGATAAATAGAAAACAGTTATAATTAGAAAGCAATATTTTATCGATCAAAAATTATTTTATTTGTTGTTAACTAACCTCACTTCCCCGTCAAATAAAAAAATAATCCAATATTTTGTTTCTAATCATTTTGCAATAATTTATTAAAAATATTATACACGTTTCAGTAAATAATTTATCAGGTTTAATAAAAATAAACTCTATTCTAATGAATAAATAATTAAACTAGATTTAGATAAATAATTGGCTGAATAAATTTCTTATGATAGTCTGTTTCGCATATAATTTATATGCATAATATAAATAAAGTAGCAAATTCAAAATTACTTTTTTTTAAACTAATTTTTTTTTTATATATATAACGAATGATTTTCTCTGAAATCGATATGATTCGTATCGAATGCTTCTTATATGGAAATTGAAAATGCACAAAATACGTGACTTGTGACCGGATATATAAGCTTTTCAAATGTAGGGTTAAGTTACGAATTTGTTCAGATTATCAAAAATGATTTGTGATAATTTGGAGATTTGAAACATATTAAGTCACTATAAATAAATCAAAATTAAATATCAGATTGAATTTAATATTAAAAATAATATTTTTGTTTATATTAAACATATACTAATTTCTTTAATCAATATCATAAAAGCTTCTCGAGAGATATCTTTATGTAAGTGAAGATATTATACAGTATTTACCTATATAATTTCCTTATGCGATTTACAATCTCTTTTTTCAATGAAAAAAAAAAAAAAGATTTACCAAATGTTATTGTTACCGAAGCAAAGACGCTCTGGCGATTCTTATCTTCATTCATCTCTTCGAGTGAAACTATTTGACGTCGTGTTGAATAGGCTCAGACGGTTTTGTCGGGGACCCGTGTCGTCGCCTGTAGTCGGTTCCGCACGATCGTGAATAGAGAGACTCGTACGAAATCAAAGGACCGACAGACTCTTCCTGCTTAGGCGAGATCAACGAGATCTTGTTGAATGGAGACTTTACCTTCTCGCCGTATTATCCTCTAAAGTCACCGGTAAGTCGTATAGCCAACTGATGCAACTCGCGAGTAAAATGAGCTTCTCTTATTCAAGCTCTGTTTTTAAGGATATCAAGATTATTGTTGTAATTATTTCCGGTTAAATTTATTTAAATAATGATTGAGAAATTATAAATCTTTGTTTTCAAAGTTTTTCGAATGTAAACATAACCTACTTTAAACTTCACGTGCAATGAATATAAATAAAGCTTTCGCGCATGTCTAAAACAAAAGACAATGCGCGTGCGCCAGTACTCGTCACTTATGAAACCATATTGTCTTATATGTTAAGACTCTCTTTGTGTTGTCATTATATTAATTTCTAGCCATTAATTTTAATACATTAAAATATACATATTATTGATTGCAATTGCACATAATTTATTAATTTAATTATTAAAGTGATAAAGTATGAAGTGTATGAGAATTCTTATATGAATACTATTAATATATGAACTGAATTTCGAACAATTGATTCAGTTCATAGGAAATTTTCGTGTTCCTAAATCGGTTGAAATTGCATGCGAAATGCAGGTCAGAGAACCATTTAATATTTATTGTTCAGATCGCGCATTCAATCTCATTGTTTATAGCGCAGTGACACGCGATTCTTTATCAACTATGCTCCCTAAATTTAGTCTTTAATCTTCTTTTCGATCCAATTATTTCACGTGATGAAATTTATTATGTATGTACTAAATTTTTATTGAAAATATAAGGTATTTAATATTCAATATAGGTTTTAAGAATTCTTGCAAAAATTTATAGTATTTATTTATTTTTATTTATGTAATATTTATAGAAAGATTTGCATGTAAGTTTTTTTATTAATAAATATGAACTTCTAAATTTTTGAATATTAATTTTTTTTATAAGATAATTTTTTTACAATGGCAAATAACTTTACAATAATATTTCTTAATTTCTTTAAAAACAAATTATCAATTTTTTATTAAAATTTATTGGGAAATTTAAGAAATACCTAAAAAAGTCTTGGAATTTTATGAAATTTGAGGTTTGATCAGTGTCGTAAGAATTATATAGCACTTTGAGATGAAATAAGTCTGAGGAGTTTAAGGTGCGGCGAAGGAACGTGGAATGTTGCAATGGAAATTTATTGCAGTATTAGTAAATAGATAGATTGATCAAATTTTGTGCAGTATAAATAACATATCTAATAATTTTTTTTCTTTGATTAAGTGATTTTGTAAATTAAAAAATCAGCATAAAATATGATATAAAATAAATAAATTATATTATTGTATGATAATTTTTCTCATATGCCGTTTATAGATCTTTTAATCAATTTTATAAGATAATTTCAATTGTGGATGTTGATTATTCTTCCTGTGAAGAAAACGAAAACGGAAAATAAATGTTCGTTCGGAATAACCAACGTAGGCTAAATTTACGCACCGTGCACGGAAAAGATCAACGAGGAATTAGTCTAAAACTCGATGTTTTATTGGTATGGTGTTCTTGAAACACATCCAAAGAGGTTGTCGACCTCGAAAGGGATGGACGCAACGGTTTCTTAAGAATTTTTTATTTTGCCTCATTCTAATGAAACTTGTTTAAAATCAACATATATCTAAATATGTATTTTCAATTTTCCAGAATAATAAATGCTTAAAATTAAACAATGTTGGATTTCTTAAGAATTTTTTATTTTGCCTCATTCTAATGAAACTTGTTTAAAATCAACATATATCTAAATATGTATTTTCAATTTTCCAGAATAATAAATGCTTAAAATTAAACAATGTTGGATGAAATATGCTTTTGTTTAACTCTTTGTATTTTTGATATTATCTTTGTAATGTGTATTATTTACATTACTACATTATTTAACTATTCATTATTATTTATTAATCTAATAATAACTAAATAATAATTAAAAATTACAATTAAATTAAAAATTAATAAGAAAAAATTAATAAAAAGATTTAACCAATAATAAAATTATTAATTATCGATATCATATTTTTTTATATTAATGAATATTAAATTAAATTCAAAAATTTTGTGACATTTTGCGCATAATAATTTAAAATACAATATAATATAATATAAAATATTTAACAAATTGTATTCATACATATCTACCATTCTAAAAACTATTCTCAAAACCTAGACATTCATCGATGTACAATCAGAAATAAAAACGACTTACGACTATACTCGACAATGTTATAAAGAGACATTCAAGAGAAATGTCTAAGAATACAAGAAGAATTATTCTAGGAAGAATTTACTCTTCCTCGATTCCAGTTATTATGATTTTAGCGCGTGAAAATTAGTCGCAACCAGAAAATGTCCAAACAAATTATGTTTTTCCATCGAAAATCTATATGGTATGATTCGTTTTACGATCTGGCATGTATAATCGAGCCTTTTAAGAGAGAATCGGCAAACTTCTTGAACACCAGTAATTGCGGTGAAATCGTTTGTGGTTGTAGGAAATTACCAGTATCGTTTGCGGTCGGGTTAGTTGACGTGCGTGAGCGGAGAATTATATAGAGCAATGTTGCTTTGTCGTTTGACGAATATACATAATATGTTTATGATAATATGGTGACAAATAAAAACAGAAAAGCAAAATGGAGAAAGATAATAAAATAGAAAGAAATGTGTTATAAGAGTGATTATATCATTTATGCGAATAATTATAAAATATTATATTATAATTATACGAATAATAATACGAATAAAATAAATTATAAAATAAATTATTCAACAAGCTAGTAATCAGTAGTTAATATAATAATCTTTTAATTATGTTTTATAGTCATTTTTTTATTTTCATATTATAGTTTTTTTTTATTTTCATATTATGAATATAATTGTTCTCTTTAAATTATATTTTTCATACATTTTTTTTCAAAAAAAAATTTTTTTTACTTAATTATCATAGAATTGCAAAACATTTTTTTTCAATCTTTGTTTTAGGAGTAACAAGTACCTGCAAAAATCATCCATCAGTCGGATATGTGCTGTCGGAGGATTTTTCATTAGCATTCCTGTTTTTCTAACTGGTAAGAGACTATTCATTCTATCAAATTTTATTTTTTGTAGTATTCATACATGTATCTTTAATTTTTTTTTAACTTAAACATAAATCATAAAATATACATTAAACGTTATTTTTGTTATAGAAAAATTCAAAATAATTATCTTTTAGTTTTAATAAATTCATTCTTAAAAAAATTAAATTGTATATTTTTTCATTAATGAAAAAATTGAGATTCAATTTGAAGTTTTACGCAATTTAGATTACATAGTTTTCGTTTAAATTTTCGATCGCCGATAAAACTCATAAATTTTGTTTAAGCATTCAAATTTAAAAAAAAAATATATATTTTTTATGCTTTAATAAATTTAAAGAAATTAAAATATTTTTTTTTTACATATTAATATTGTTTTTTTGGATTTGTTACGATATATATGATATATATATCGTAACAAATATATAATATATTATACTTTTTAATAATGCTTTCAGGTATGATATTGTACACATTCATCCAGTTTCATTCAACACCGGCAATCGTCACGTCCGTTTTTATAGGTCTTGGCATTGTGTTTTGTGGATGTGCAATGGTTCATAACGTCTTCGTGTGGCAGAGGGTAATACATTTTTGCATTCAGAGATCTAATATATTCAAAATATATTTTTTATTTTATTTTATTTTATTTTAAATATAACTTTATTCTTTAAACTTAGTGTAATAATATGATAAATTTCATAATAATATATATTTCGTAAAAATATAATATAATTAATTACAAAATTTTAGAAAAAATTAGAATTTTATATAATTTTTTAATTTTAATTATCTTAATCAATTTATATAAGAAAAAATGTTAAAAAAATTTAAATTTCAAGTTTGTGTTATGGAATAACTATTTTATTTAAAAATATTAAAATATTTTATATTGGCAATCTTTACATACATAATAATTTCATAATTATATTCGTCAGATGTTAAGAATTTTTTATTCTACGATTTATCTAAATTTCATATAAAACATAATATAACTGAATGCACAAACACTACAGAAATAGCCTTTGAGAATCCTATTACGCAAGCGTACACGATTAGTATATGTTACCTAAAACGTTTAACTATGTCGCGTCATTCTATTCACAAACTATATTAAATATGTAATTATTGATATTGCCTCTTTTTATTATAAGTATTTTATAATTTCAATCACAAATTTTTTGTTTATTCTATAACATACATTTTTTATGTAAAAGAGTTAGATTATTTATTTATGTCATAATTAATAATTTTATTTATATTTGAATGAAAATATCAGAAAGTATATCATTAAATCATATATAACATATTTATATATATAAAAACATTTAATAATATAATTATATTGAAGAAAAGAAAGAATTCGATGATCCAACATTTTTTTGTCTCATATCAAATTCATTGACAGTGAATAAGAAAGACATTTTGAATCACGTAAATCCGAATTAAAGTTACGATTATTATATTATATCTTGAGAATCGGTTTACAAAGTTCTATTAAAACAATATTATTTTTCTTTCTTTTCTTTCAAGTTCGAAAAAAAAATATATATATATAATACATTATGATCAAAGTAATCTTTTATTATTATTATTATTATTATTTTCTAGGAGAAGACGAACGCCGTAAAGGCGTTAGCGCGCGAACAATGTGAAGCGGCAGTACAATTGCAGCGTCAACAGCAATTACAGCAGCAAAATCAACCTCAATTACAACAGCAACAACAACTACGTGGTCCATTGACTATCCACTATGCTGGCTGTCCTACAAAAGTTGGATCTGTGACAAATCAACTAAATGCCAGTCATACAATACACAGCCGTGCGACACAATACCAACATTATCATCATCATCATCATCATCGACACGTGTCAATGTCCCCACCGCCCTTGTTGCTTTCATCGCCAGCTTCGATCGCAGCGACGCACAATCATTTAAATGTGAGCGGACATAGAAACATAGTTACGCCACCAGATACACCGGCAGATAGATCGCCACCAAGTCCTGGAAATAAATTGAATAGATCGCAACATTTGCCGCGGGAAGCGACTGGCAGTGTTAGCCCTGGACTTCCAGCTGCCACATTGGATTTAAGTAGTGCAGCAACTACTAATAGTCCTCATGAATTGTCTACATTGGTTTAAAATCTTGATTCAAAGATTGTTTTTAATGTAGAATTGAATATTAATGATTACTGATTTTTTAATTAAATTTTGATTAAAGAGAATTTCATTATTTTTAAAATTATAGATTCGTTTCAAAATTTGGATGATTTAATTGGTAGAAAAATCGTTTTTCAACAATTTGGTTAAGCGATTAGTTCGTTTCTTTTCCTACAGTGGGCACTAGTATACAATGTCATTTCTGTGGTTTCCCGGTTAACCTGTTGCTTGTAGAATTATGTAATCTTGTTGTTTAATACTTATATTTTGTAAACTTTTTAATTTTTTTTATTTTTATTCAGTTTTTCTAAAGAATTTTTCTTAAAACGAGTTGAATAAGCATAAGTTCCAAGCATCGGAAATATACAATAATTGTTTCAATAGACAAATTCTGTCAATTAGATTTTTTATAATGAAGTTTGTTATAAAAAGAAAAGCAATTTAATGTTATTTTGAAAACGAGAAAAAAAACATTAAGAAGATTAAGACTATTATGAGAAATATAAAAACAAAAAAGAAAGTAAAATTGTTAATATTAATATAAAATAATTTTTAAGGAAACGTCCAAAAGAAGACGTAACAAAAGGAATAATTAATTTATATTCGCGTGTATCTTGCCATTACCATTTTATTACTATTATTAATATTGTTAATATTACTTAATTACAATTATTATTAATATTAATATTGTTACTATTACTATCATTAATGTTATGAAATTTCTAGTCCTAGGTTACTTTCGCCTTCACGAAAGAATAATTTTTTACTGTTGCGCGTAAATCAGCGATTATAGAATTCTCGTTGTGCATGCACAGTAGAAAGAAAATTGGCGAAGTGCAAATCTTGAACTATAAAGAGTAAAAAATATATGTAGATATACAAGAAAAACATTTTATTCGTATTATATAAAATTTAAATTTTATAATTTGTGATAGTATTTCGATTTTTCATTATTTACAAATTTTTTTACAACTATTAATTTTACTTAGAATTGAATAAAACATTTTATACTTTTTAAACATAGAAATTATAACAAAATATTGAATTTTATAAGCATGATAGAAACTTTATAATTCGAGACTAGGACTTCGATCAAGTTCACATTGAACATAAATCATTTTAATTTTGTTATTTAAGCGTGTATACTATACGTGTTTGTTCCTTCTCCTCATGTGCGCAGAACTATAGTTTAATTATATTCATAAATACAGTTATCGAGTCAAAAATCGATATGTATTTAGACTTTAATATTTAGAATTATTTAAACGCGAAATTAAAAAATAAAAAAAGTATTGTTTTCATGTTCCATTCATAATATGACCGATCGTTTTTATATATAAAATTTTTTTAAAAAAAATAATATCTAGATTTCTTAGCTTATTTTTAATTATTTCGTATTCAATATTAATTTTATAAGTAACATATTTATACATTTTTTTTATAATTAAATACTGAGTGAAAGAGATGAAATCAAACAAATAAAAAAAATTTGATATATTGATATACAGAAATTAGTGGAAAATTAACGTTATATTTAAATAGCAAACAAAAATTGTTATCTTAATTTTAATATTTTAATATAAAAACATTTTTCGATTAAATAAAGATTTTTGAAAAATTGTTGAACAGGGTAAATATTTACTTATTACATTTGTAGAAATACGATGATGTTTTGAAAGATTAAAAGTTTATATGTAATATTTAATGCGATTCTTCGTTTTAACTATTATGAAAGCATTCCTAAATATATATTTATAAAATATTTTAATCTACCAATGAAATAAATTATCTCTAGATACTTTTATTATGATTTTCAGTATATATATATTATCATATACTCGGCAAGAAAAATACTAAAAAAGTAAAAATTTAAAAGATGTTATAAAATTTTAAAAATTTCAATATCTTTCAAAGCATTGCTATATATTTGCTATACGATGATACTATTAAATCAATAGAAAAAAATAAAATTGTTTATCTATTATGATCAATTGTTGTTTAACTACTCCATTGTTCAACAAAATATAACAGAAAAAATTTATGATCTTCGTGAATTACAAATATAAATCATTTATAAATTTTTTTATATCGTATTTCATTATATTCGCGTTTAGATAGATCAATGTACATACTATGTAAAACAATTCAGAATAGAGAAATATATTACATATGTTCTGAATTGTATTCGAATTGGGCAGGGTAATATTGTACTGAATGAAAATATGTAAATTTTACGGTATAATGTTATATCGAATTTGTAAGTAGTGTAGAAATAGAGTATTTTGCACGTAACGAAATATACAAATGACAATACACAAATTAAATTATTTGTTAGGTCCATGAACATAGTACAAAAGTGTTTTAGCTTTATGTACTGGTACTTACAAGAAATGTATTTAGTATGTACCTAGTTAAGGAAAAAATAAATTATTCTGAACAGATAACAGGAATTTAGATTCAGTAAAACATTTAATTTATAAAAAATCATATAATTTATAAAAAAACGAATGTTCAGAAATATAAGTATTTTATTAAAAAAAAAAAGCAAATAAAATCAATAATAAAAATAAAATTTTTTTGAAAGGTATTTTTGTTTAAAAGATATTTAACTTATTAAATAATCTTTCTTAAATTCTTAAATAAATAAAATCTTCAATATATAATTATATTTTAATTATAATATAAAATAAAAAAATATTTATGTATTCGAATTTATTACTGAAATAATTTTTAAAAAGTTTATATTATAAATATATCTTATTTACAATATTAATAATTTAAAATATAAATAATTAGACAGAAAAATTACAACATGCTTTATAATTGATAACATATTTTATATATATATCAAAAAATATATAATTTATAAATATATAATTTAAATATATATTTTAAATATATAATTTTTGATTTTAACTTTTAAATGATAATAAAAGGAAGAAATATATTTCTTTTATAATTATATAAGCTTTTTACAATAACAATATACAAATATGGAAATTATAACTTTACATAAATCTTATTGTCCTCTATAAAAGTTTTCATTTCTGCTACAACATATGTCTATTAGTCTTGCATTTAAAAATGAATTTTTTTATTTATATATTTCAATCCTAAATTTGTTATCATTATAATAAGAATTATTATACAAATTTTTTAAACTATAACGAATCTTAGTTATGCTCTTGCATCATTAATTGTTGTTGGAACTCTTACCTCAATTCCATCAAGTTCTTTAGTCATTACTATTTGACAACCTAGTCGTGATCTGAAATAATAAAAAAAAATTTTGAAAAAAGAGGTAATGTAAAATTACCAAAAAATTTAAAACGTTATTTTAATATTTATTTATGCTTAAGGATTCATAAATAAAAGATTATGAAAATTTATTCACATAATTTTGATTTCATAGAATTCAGAGCTAGAAAATTGAAATTCTACTTAAAGATAGTGATCTATTATGTGATTATTTATTCTAAAATAAAATTTATAATTATATTTAATTTTGAAAATAATATTACAATATTTGGTTTTATATTAAAACATAAATTATATATTTGCAATTTTTTTAATACAAATTAATAAAATAATTATTTAAATAATTAAAATATCTAATACTTTTAATATATATTATAATATGCATGTGAAAGTGATTAAACATGTAAGTATATATCTCTGAATTTTCTTAATTAATAATAATGAATTAAATTCCATTGTATTTCAATTAATTATAAAATTATTTTTGCATAATTGTTATTTTTAATTTGACTACTTTTTTTTACTCTATATTAAATTATTAAATTATTATTGACTTACGTGTCTGTTAATTCATATGCTAGATCTAACATATCTAATTCTTCATCTGTTGGTTTGTCAGGAAGTGTATCATAAACTTCTTTTGGAAATATCAAATGACATGTGCTACAAGTTAATGTTCCCTCACAAGCACCTATACCCATAAATAACAATATATCTTAAAAATTATAATTCATTTATATGGTAGTGAAAAAAAATATAAAATATCATATTTCTTATCTTACAATTATTTATTCTAAAATAAATGCAAATTATGTTTTTTTAGAACATACCATATCCATCTAAATCAATTTCGTTATTTACTACTATATCTAAAATAGTATCTCCAATTTTTCCTTTTGCTTTGATTCTCTCTCCACTTGCCTTAACAAATGTTATATTAACTCTAGAAATAATCAGATTTAAAATAAAATTATTCAAAGATATATTATTATATTATATTATTTTTTTATACAAATTCTATTTTCATTTAAAAATTTTTTTTATTTAGATAAGATTTTCAAATTAATTTTATGATATATTTCATAATACACTATAGTATATGTTATATATAAGTATATATATGTTATATATTGCATATATGTATATGCAACGCGTACATGTTTTTTTTCGAATATATATGTTATACGTAGTAATAAAATTAAATGTACACTATACTTATTATTATTTATAATTTACAATAATAAAAATAAAATACAATTATTGTAATGCATAAGATTTGCATAATTATTTCATTAATATTATTATATTTTTAACTGTTCATAATATTGCTTTTATTAATACTACTTTATTAATACTATTTCAAGAAAAATTGCATCACTTACTCTTGTTTTTCTGAAAGTGGTTGCGTCGTTGATGTTCCTCTTGTTGTCTGTAAAAAAGGCAACATTGTGTTGCTTGTGAATTTTGAATAATTCGAAGCAATGCAGAGAATTGATCTCGAAAACTTTTGAAATTGATTTACTAACGCCATTCTACTAGCATAAGTATGGGACACTACGTCGAATACCACAAAAGTATTACGATAAGTACCAATTATAGTTTAATTGTACTTTGTACAGGAACTTTCACGACATTCTTTCGATCAAATACTACTGTGTTCTTCTAAGACGACAGGTTATAAAATAGTATTAACTGACATGTACTGAGCACGTGTTTCAAACCATGCGTTATAACACGAGAATTGCCACTACAAATAATTGATTTATAATTTTTTAAAAAACTATTTGATATTATATAAATATAATTGATAAAATATATATTATTTATAAATATATATTTTATATATATTATCTTATTTAATAATAAAGCATATAATTTACTATTAAAAATTTAGATACAATTTGTCTTTCAATTTATTGTCTTTCATTTTATATTTTTATTTTTTTTATTATTCTTTCTAATCTATTGTTCTTTCTAATAAATATAGCAAATTAATTGCGAATTTATATCGAATATATAATTATTATATAATATATATAATAATTTAAAATGACAATAAATATCATATAGGTAATATTATATGTGTAATTTTCAATTTCAGAAATGAATTTTTTAATAAAAATAAAATTAATATTTATAATTTTAAGTAAAAAGAATAATTTTAGTTTATTATATAAATAAACTATCATATTTTAATATCTTAAATCTTTAATAATATTTTTAAAATATTATTCATATATCATATTATAAATAAAATAAAATACAATTAGTGATAAATAAATAAGAATATTTAATTAATTGGTATTAATCATTTCTAAAAAAAAAAATAGTTTCTTGAATAGATATCTGTTGTTACTGATTATAAAAAGTTTTCATATTACGGTTGGCATTAGTGATAGTATTATCATTGTTTACAATTTGTTGCGTTTAAAGAAATGTAACAAATTAATTTTTCGGAAAGAAATTTAATATTTCAATGAAATTATTTTCATAAAATGGCAGATGATAATGTTCTTTTCATACGGGGAAATGGAAATGTATGTCTACATTTTTAATATCAAATTTAGGTTATAATTATTAATAAGTTAAATATAAGTATTAAATACATAATTTATTATTTTTTAAAAGAGCACAGAGCATAGTGAAGACGTGTGGGATGATAGTGCATTAATAAAAGCATATGATAAAGCAATAAATTTAGCAAAAGAAGAAGTAGGCAAGCGTATGGGAATAGGCATTAAAAATTCTGAATGCAAACAAAAGTTACAAAAGCAATCTAAGCTTACAAGCAAACCATATAAGGTCATGATTTTAATATAATTTTATAAGTTTGATTAATTTTAATTTAATTCTATAAGTAGAAAAAAAATTAAAAAATCATTTACTATATTAGGAAAAAAATATTTATTTTATTTTGTTTACTTATGATATTAATATATATATTTAAATTTTTTATGAATAGAAATGGATTGTAGGAGCACCTTGTCGTGCAGTATACTCAGAAGATGGTGAAATTTATGAAGCAATAATAACAAAAATTTATGAAAATAATGGAACTTGTATTGTAAAATTTGTAGGTAATATTTTTAATCTGATTGTAATATCACTTAAAAAATATATTAAAATCACATACATATATTTTATAAATTTTATAACTTGGCAAATAACAAAATTTTTTTTTAATATGTTTAGGTTATGGCAATACGGAGAAAGTAGAGTTACATTCTCTTCTAGAATCAGAAGGTTTACAAAGTCAGATAGCTCAACAAAAAAATGCTATGGAACATAAATTTGATGAAGAAAATGAAGAAATTAGTGAATCAAATTTTTCTACAAATATGAATTCAAGAAAATATAGTGGAGAAAAAATGGATTGTGAATCTGAAGAAATAAAAACTTACAAACATCAATTTATGCCTGGAACATCTTTTAATTTAATGGCAGATACAATGCCACCTGCACCTCCTTTACCTCCACAATTAATGGCTAAGTAAATAAAAATTTTATGAAATGTTTTACTCAAGTATTTTATATTTATCCATGTAATTGTAATATTTATTTTAAAAAAATTAAATTTAAATAAAATTTGTTAGATTACCAGATAATGATGCAGAGGCACTTTCAAGCATGTTAATGTCATGGTATATTAGTGGTTTTCACACAGGTAAATTATTTATAAATTTATTTTATATGAAACTTAATAAAGTAATGTTTATTTTACAGGCTATTATCATGGTTTAAAACAAGCAGAGAAGAATCAAACAAAAAGAAAAAATTGTTGATTATACATCCTTTTAACATGAAATACAATTTTTATATAATAAGAATAATAATATTGATATAAAAAATTACTATTTATTTCATTCTTTCATTTTATAATTTATTGAAATCTTATTACTAGTTGTAGAAAAATATAATATATATTAGTTATTATTTAAAATAGAAATATAAATTTTATTTTATTATATTTTGTTTTTTTAAAAAATAATTTAAAGATTATAAAATTCAAGAATATATATTATTATATATATATTATATTATTATGTATAATAATAGATCAATGACATTTAATATATTTTTTTAATATAACTTTTAATATAAAATTAAATTTAGGTATAATAATATTTTAATTAATTGCTTTTTATTGAATTTGATTATTTGTTATTTATATTTGTATCCCAGTTATCATATATATCCGTGTTTGTTACTGTAGGTACTGTTTCTTTAAGTAATTTTTTTAATATTTCAATATTCCTTAATTCATATTTCAAATCTGTAATGAATATTTCTTTTTTTTCAAGATTTTTCCACATTGGAGTTACTTCTAACATCCATGCTTGTTTACAAAGCAATTTTATGTCTGCACCAGAATATTGTTTAGTATAACTCATTAAAAAGTCTACAACATTTTTATTCTTTAACAAATTATCACTGAGATATAATTTGAATATACCAAGTCGAGTAGCTTCATTGGGTAATGACACATATATTCGTTTCTCAAGACGTCTAAGTAAAGCTGAAT
The DNA here is from genome assembly GCF_029169275.1 of Apis cerana. Classification (NCBI taxonomy): domain Eukaryota; kingdom Metazoa; phylum Arthropoda; class Insecta; order Hymenoptera; family Apidae; genus Apis; species Apis cerana. Next base: position 13,240,322 of record NC_083857.1, read on the forward strand.
CAATATTCCTATCAAATAAATCCATTATTACAAAAAAATTTAAATATTTTAAATATAAAATATTTAAATTTTTATGTTTTTATGTTTTTTTAAAAAAAAATGTTATATAAAGTATTATATAATAATGTAATATATAATTTAGGAATCTTTTTCTCAAGATTTTTTATATATTTCTTACATATTTTTTTTATTAATATTATTACTACGTATTTTTACGTATTTTTATTGATTGCATATCATTACCACGGAGAATTAGTTGCAGCTAGAAGTAGTACGTTTGAATTATCAGTAGATACTAATCCATCCAACTTAGTAAGAAGTTCTGATCTAAATCTTTTTGCAGGTTCAGATAATGAATTATTTTGTACATTTGTAGCTATCCAATCGATTTCATCTATGAAAATAATTGTGGGCGAATGGCTATAAGCAAGATCGAATAAAACCTATTTAGAATAAATTTATTTCATTAAATAATATGTAATTGTTTTTTAAACTACTGTTTTACACAGTAGTATTCTATTAAAATATATTATATTATATCGGATATCCCATATAATTTTAACTTTAATTTTATCATATTATGCTTTTCTGGAACTTAACTTTTATCTAAAATATTTTTTAATGTTTCCATAAATAAGTGAGATATTTCAGATAATAAAGTTACACGATTACCTTATATATATAAGATCTTTCTTTTATACAGGGTAACTTACACGTATATATTTTTCGGAATCACCTCTCCATTTGCTAACTAAGGAACTAGCTGTTATATTAAAAAAAGTGCATTTGCATTCTGTTGCTACAGCTTTCACTAACATTGTTTTGCCTATTTCATCAATTTTTATGAATATTTTTATTTATTTGTGTATAAAAGAAATAATGATATATGTCTTACCTGTGCCAGGTGGTCCATATAATAGAATACCTTTCCAAGGAGAAAATGGACCGGCAAAGAAGACAGGATATTTAAGAGGATATACAATAGCTTCTTTAATAGCTGTTTTACAGTCATCTAAACCTACTACATCATCCCAATGTACATTTAAATTCTCCAATACAATCTCCTATATTACAAAAGATATATTACTTGGAAAGAAATTATAATATTTGAATTATGTTGTTATTTCCTGTTATAATATATATATATATATATATATATATATATATATTGTTATAGAATAATTATCAATTAAATTGATATTTTATTACATGTGATATGTCGACAGCTATTTTTCGCAATTCTGAATTTACTGAATATAGTTTTTCGATACATTTCCATATTTTCGATTGTATAAATTTTTCTTTTGGAATGTCAAATTCTTCTGATGAAAATTTAACTGTGTTCTGATTGGAGAAAATCGGTTTTACTGTCATTGCAAGATTAATATTATTTATTTCATTATTTATTTCTTGTTGTATATTATTTTCTTTCACTAGTTCATTTTGCGATTGTTTGGCAGCAGGCATTATGACTTTTGTCTTACTTTTTCTGCAAATCATTTATCATAATTGAAATCTGTATTAGTTTTATTATTATGGTACAATTCGATTACTCATAATTATATAACAAATAATAAATAATTTTAATAATTTTTACTTTTTAAAAATAAACTCATAAAATAATAAAATATTACGAAAGAAAAAATTTAAATTTTTTAACTGAACAATTTAAGTAAATAAAACTTACTTTTTATCTATATTTGTTGCATTTTTTTTACAAAACATGGGATATTTATTGAATTTCATATAATAATAATTTTCAAATTCCATTATAATCCTTTCTAAATCTATATTATCGCAAACCTGAATTTCGGAAACAAGTTCAGCTTCGGAGATTAGTGTTTCGCAAGTATCTGTATAACTGTACAAAAAAATTCTTTAAATATTGTTTAAAATGATGCTGATTATCGTATCTAATAATATTACAATATACATAAAAATAAATTTAAATATTATTAAAGCTAAATTTATTTATACAATATATATTTATTTATAGATTATTATTTATATAATTAATATACAATTGTAAATATTGATATTTAAAATGTTAATATTGATACAAATGATAATGATTTCATTGAAAATTTAATAAAAAAATTTATTATTAATTTACTGTTAAAATCATAAGATTTAAATATTTTTTATTTTTAATTAAATATTACAGCCGTTTTTTAAGAATATAAATTTTGCAAAATATGTGTAGACAAAAAGAATAAATAGTGAGAAAAGAATAAATATAGAATAAAAATTGTAGCTTCATCTCTAGAATTCACAAATGAAATATAATTCAAAAGAAAAGATAGTAGAAGAATAGAGATAAGAATTGATTATCAGCATTATTTTTTGAATGTCAAAGAAATTTTTTTAGAACTTAGATAAGATAGAGTAATTGAGGATTACCATCATTTTTTAAATTTTAAAGATCTCTTTTAAAAATATTCAAAAGATGACGCTAACCTTCAATTCTTTCTCTTTTTAAATGTATTTCATGTACGATATCTAAAGATGGCGTTGATTTTCAAATCTTTATACTATCTCTTCTAATTTTTATACTATATTTTCTTCTCCATTATTTTTGGTATTATACTATTATGTTATTACAAACGAAAAAACGAAATGTCTATTCAAAATTCATAATTTTTCTTTCAAAATTAAAATATTGATTTTTAATATAAAAATATAAATATTAGATTTTATTACAATCTACATAGTCTTTTGAAATAGATATTGAAATAGATCTGGCCTAAAATTTGATATTTATAAATTATTAAAATACATTCATTTGAAAAAATAGTATATATTCGTTGTCTATAAAAATGTTTATAAATGTTTATAAAAATATTAATTATTGAATATTTATAAAAAAGGATGTAATTAAATTATTTTAAGTTTGTAAATATTTCTCTTTTATAATTATTAATGAGTTAAAATTAAATAGTTTAAATTATTTAATATATCGAAACATACATATATATATACATATACAAGAAAAAATTTTAAATGAATAAATTTAAAATAAGAAAAAATTTATATTTATAATACTTACTTATTTTCGCTCAAATAATCATATATAAGATATAGTATATTTTGACGACGTTGTGAAATACGACTCTCCTCCTAATTAAAAATTAATCAATTAATAATCTTTATAAAAAATTATATAAATATCTTCTCTTAATTTTTCAAAATAATGGAAAAACGAAGTACTATTTTTTAATAATTTTTTGTTTGTTTATTTCAATTGTTATTATTAATATGTATTTTTCAATTATACAAAAATTGCAACTATGAAAAAAAAAAAACAACAAACAAATAAAATTAAAAAAAACTGTATTTTTTTATGAGAAAGTTTTGTTTACAGTTTTGTAGACTGTAACATTTTCTTACCTCTTTTCGCAAACCGTGACGCATCTTATTCATGCTTCCTTCCATAGACAAAACACTCATGATGATTATGATGAATATAATATTTTTCAATAAGAAGAAAAAATCCTGTTAACTTTTTACGAAAAATAAACATAAATCTAAATATCTTATCTTATTTGTCTGATAGACAATAGAGTAAATAATAATAACTCTCAGATCCAAAATGACAGATCCGTAAAAACAACCCGGAAAAATATTATTTCGTCAACTTCAAAAATAATCTCGAAATGATAATTATTATGACAATTCATTCATAAAGAATCGAAGACTTGTTTCAAAACATAGATTCGTTGCTATGGTGATGTTAATTCTGTATTAGTTCACATATATATTTTATACATTCTATACATAGTAAAGCTTACATGATAACTTTACATATACTGTAGAATAGATGTAAATATAATGCCATTGTAGAAATTTTAAGCCGTAGTCGTACGTCAAAAAGCATCAAAAAACAGACGTTAAATTTATTTTCTCCTATAATTATTTCTATGTTTAGAATATAATATAATAAATGTTAAAAAAAACGTTCGTTTTTTTGATGTTCATTTGATCCCTGCCTTAAGGGATAAAAATCCTATCCTTCAAATTTCTTTTTCAAGAGTTTATTTCAAGAGATATCTTTGAAATAATAATAAGTATTTAATTAAAGTAATGAAGATAAATTAATAATTCTGAGAATGCATATGGATTCTCAGATATGGTGTTTAAAGATATTATGTGGCAAAAATATTTAGTTGCTAAAAAATAAATTAAAGAAATAAATAAAAGAAACAAAATTGAAATTCTAATTTATTTTAGTGTAATAAAAATAAATATATATATATATATATAATAACTTTAATAAAAAGTCGTACTTAGATTAAAAATTAATAATTTCTTTTGCTTTAGTTATTAGTATTCTTTCTTTTCAAATTGCGTCAATATTAGCGCATTCTTTTTTTCTCGTTCCTCGAAATTTTTTTCCTTTCTTTGTTGTTTGAATCGTTGAGACTCTTTGTTTAAGTAACTAGCTTCCGGATATTCTTTATCGTTCAACTTTACAAACCTTTTAGATTTCCTTAGGCTAGTTGTTATTATCAGATTGTAGGAGACTTACAATGATTTTCTTAAACATTTGAAAATAATATTTTTAAGAGAAAAAATACTTAACTTATAAATATAGAAATATTTGATTAATATATATATATATGATGAAAAGATGAAGACATTATCAAATAATTATACGATTCGGAAATTCTTCTATTATTTCTATTATTATTATTCAAAAATAAATAATCAATAGGAATTTTTGAAATGGCATTTTTGCAAAATACTTAAATTTTAAGATGAAATTTTTTATTTCAATTTTCGGAATAATTTTTTGAATTCCCCGGATAACATGATAAGATTTTCAAACTATTGCGAACGCTGTACACGATTTTTATTCACATTTTCGAATATTTTAATTGTTAAAACAGTACTTTTCTTTAGAATTCGCAAGAATTCTTTGGAATTTTTGACTGCACTGCATATCATGGATGAGTCAAAAACGATAACTGATGTTGCGGGTGCACCAGTGCGTTGCGGCCGTCGGAGTTGGCTTTAACGCCGCTGCCGAGGAGAGGCGCAGAACATGTTCGATCGACCCGCGAACGCATCTGTGCTCACACTGCGACAGAGTTCATTTCGGTTAGTCGCTGTTTGCCCGTCAACGGCGTATGGTCGCGTCGGTCTGTGATTTTTTGCTTCTTATTCGTGAATCTTCTTCCGACAACCGGCCTACACATCGCCACTTTATCGTATGATTATTGTTCTTCTTATCATTCTTCTCATATTCGATTTCGTCGTAAAAGAAGAGAATTGTTTGCTCTGATCTTTATTATTTGAAGGGAATATACATTATTCGGACACATGGACTGCAATACACGAGGAATGATCGAGACATCGACGTGATGCACTTTCGAGGTAAATTAAAATTGTTTTTTTAGTGAAATTATTTTTCTTATTTTCGTTGTTTACTATTTTTCTTTTTTCTTTTCTTTTTTTTTAGATGGATTAAAAATTTTGTGACATTCAAAATATTTTTTCAAGGAAAATTAAAAAATTTAAATGATACGAATAATTTGAAGTAATTTAATTAAAAAAATAAAATGTTTTAATATAATTAAATTTGAAAAATGATGTACTTGTAAATATGAAGATGATTTGATTTTATAAACTATTTTATAAGCATCCAAATATTTTTTAAAGAAATTTAAAATTTCTTAAAAAATTGAATAAAAATTTGAATAAATTTTTTTTAATATAATATTTTAATAAATATAATATAATAAATATAAAAATAATGATTTGGAAGATATATGTTTTCTTTATAAATTTAACTATTCGTATTTACAATAATTAAGACTTTCTTGTTTATCTTGCTATGTAAATGAATATAAATTTTCTATATAATAATAATTTAATAAATTCAATGGCTAAAATGATGTTTTTATTATTTCTTTTTTCTCCATCTTATATAAGAATTTATATAAGGATTTATATAAGGATTATTTAAATTTGCCTGTAAACCCGCTCGCAATATTATGTGTTACATATATATGTACTTATAGCGAAATATTTAAATTAATTTTTGATTCGTTTATCAAAGTTATGGAAATCAAACCGTACAAATCGTAAATCGAAACGCGTATAAAAATCTTTAAGAAAATTTTTTTTCGAAATTATTTTTTAAAACTATTTTCATTCTTTAGACTACAAAAGATTACAATTTTTTATTTTATATTCTACATTTTTTTTTCTTATTTTACATTCGAATCAATGTAATAATATAATTAAATTAATAATGGAAATTAAGGTTACTATGTTTCGAAAAGATTGTTACATGTAAAAATAAATATTTCTAAAATTATAACAATGATAATTTTACTTTTTTATCATTGAGATTTAATTATTATATTAATTTTAAAAATGATAAAAAAATTAAAATTAAAATATTCAATTATTTTAATTATCATATTTTATAATACATTATAAAAAATTTTATTATATATATTTATTTACAAATTTAAGATCAATCAAATTAAAACGAAATTATGATTCTAATGACATTTTCAATTCATCATTTATCCATCATTTCAGATTAGTACTTCTAAATGATCAATTTTAATCACTAGATGGCAGATCGTGATTCAGTGATAGAGCTTTAATATATGGCAGAGATTCTAATATACATAAATGCTTACAAGATTTCATTGTAATTATTAGTGATAGCAGCGTTTATAATGAAATAAAATATAAAATAAAATTTGAACTAAAATATATACATAATTTCTAATATGAGTGCAATTAAATAAAATCACAATTTATAATATATAGTAAAAATGTTTTAAATTAAAATAAAAAGATCATAACTTTTAATAATTGAATGAATTCATTGTAAGAATTGAAAAATAATTTAATAAAAATTTTAATAAATTTAATATACGAATAAAAGGAAAATAAATTAAATTTCTTATATTTAAATTCGTAAAAGAAAAGAAAGCAAGAAATATTTTCATTCGATAAAAATTACTTAATGTCAAACGATTATATATTTGAAACGATATAAATAGAATAAATGTTTGTTTAATTAATTAACATGTGCAAAATTAATTAATATCCAGAATGATTTATGTATTTTATATATTCAATGTTCAATAAAAGAAAATTTTGATACCTGAAAAGTCGAGAAATAATTAAATTCAACCGCTTCGTTATATATGCAACTGTGTATTCGTATTTGTACATTATATTATATTATATTTAAGAGTATCTTATATACTTATTATATATCCTTAAGTATATATGTGATGAAACGAAAGATAATAATTCTTCTTTTTCGCTTATTTTATGTAGTGATCATGTTTCATGTAATGTAAATTAATTTCGTTAAATAAAATTAATGTAGCTTAGCACAAAATGATAGCTATAACGATAGTATTGGTATTGACGTCAGCTTCTCAAAATTTCTCAAGTATTCGAGGTCGACTATTTGGGTTAAGAATTTATTTTCAAGATTCCGTAAGTACAAATGTTGCATAGATATGAAATTTCCAATATATTTTTTAATAATAATCATATTGAATATTAATAAAATGTTTTTTTTATCTTTATTGTTTATTCTTTTCTTTATTATCTTATTTTTTATTGTTTATTCTTTATTCTTTTATTTTCATTATTTTTAAGATATACATGTATAATTGTATTATAAATTAAGAAAAATAGTATATATTTTGTTTATCACATTATTTTTAATAGTGAAGAAATGGATGGTTTGAAACTGGATTATTTTTGATGTGAAAAATTCTTGTATAAAATATCTTATGAAATAAAATATAGAAAAATCATATTATTAAAAAGTTAAATTTTAATTTCTATAACAATCGTGTTGCATTATTTCTTGACAATTTGTATTCAATTGATTAAGAAATATCACTATTTTCAAAATAATCTTCGAATTGATCATACTATGTTAAATTGTAAGCAACATTATGTTGGAAATCGGAAAACATCGTCCAAATCGGTAAACGCGTTTGCCTTGTGAACGTGTAATGTGTAAATAATAGATTAGATGATAGCAATCATGTATATAACTGGTTTGTCTTGTACACCCATTGTACTATTCAACAATCGAGCATATACTATATGAATCGCAATCAGCGTTATAAATTCAAAGTTGGTAAAGTTTGTTTCGTCCCATTTTTTAAATCAAACTATGGATCGACGATTCGTATCAATTTCGAGCATTGTTCTTTCATTTCAGACAATTTTAAAGCATGCTTTATCGATTTATTCGTTTTGTAACATCTCCTGTAACAGATCCTGTGACCAATAAATTGAAATTTGAGTTAATTGATTTTCAATCCATTTTTCCTTTTTCTTCTTTTTTCTCCTCTTCTTTTTACATTAATGTAAAATTAATAAATAATAAATTATATGGATATTGACTATCACAGCCAGATATTTGTAGATTTCAAAAATTCTGACCCTTACAAATTTTATTTAATTTGTATTTTAAAATAATTTTGAAGATTTGAAGTTCAATTTTCCAAAGTACAAATGTCCTGTGTGTTTATGAAAAAAAAGGGCAGTTTTAATAAGGGTAGTTTATTAATGTTAATAAGAAGAATAGAAAAATTTGTCATTTACCTGAATCAATGTTGTCCAATTTAAATTCTTAAGTTTTGAAGGCTTTCTTAAGAATGTTGATTGATAACTTGCTATGTTTAAGAATCACATACAAAATACATACTTAAATACTTATAGAACTTCTTCGATATCAATTGATTCCACAAAATTAAAATCCCAATAATTTGTTGTATAAAGTTAATTTGTGGATCTTATACGAAGAAATTAACTTTTTTGCTGTAATAATTAATATAATTGATGATTATCTTTATCTGAGCTTTTAATATAATTATTTTGTATATATCTATTATAAATATACATTGATGTAAATATAAATTCATAAAAATTGAAAAGACAGGTTACAGAATATTCTTTTTTTATACTTATTATAATTTTATTTCTCCACGAAGCACGAATCTCTAATTCAAAGACCATCCTCGAGATTATCATAGGTTCATCCCTAATATACATTGTAATGAATCGTTTATAGCAATCCCGTTTGTCATCCTACGCATTCCAGAAACTCGATAATTCACCAGATGGTACGCTTTAATCGTACAGAAAACCTACATCTATAAATAATTGATCGCTATTAATATTGCATCGACTTTTGAAAGTTCTTGATACAATCTATTTTATACCATATTGAAATAAATCGAGGTTGCTGATCGACCTTTATCAGAGTTGGATAAATCGAGTTCCAATACATAATAGTTCCAAAAAAATTTGGAAATTAAATATCTATCAAGAACGTTAACTGTAACGTAATGAAGTTTGATGATATACAGATATAATTATAAAGAACTAGTGATTTTATTTATATTATTTATAAAAATGCAAAAATATAAGTGTTCTTTTTTTTTTAGTCTTGTTTATACGATAAATATTCTGCTTCGTTGACGTAATGATAATATACATAGATGTTAACTAATCAATAACAAAAGTACATGATAAAAAAAAAAACTATGAACGCGTTTAAACAATATGATTCTGATTAAAGGCATGAATTTAATTAAGAAAGAATCAAAATTTATCGTCGACGTTTTTATTGAAGTTTCTTTAAACCGAAAAAACTTTTCAAAATTTATCGTTGAGAATATATTGTTATTTATATTTGATTTTAATGTATTGTTAATTTTCAATTACAAATTAGTTTAATTATAGCTAAATTACTATATTAATATTCAAAAGTTACTTATTTATAAATTACCATATTGAATATTGCAAAATATTTCTCATAAAATAAAAAAAAAATTATCAAGATAAATTTTGTATTAAATCTTTTTTTCTTATAAATTTCTATTAATATATAAAAGTATGTGAATGTTTAAATTGTTCATGAAAATATGTATACAAGTATCGTTTTATCTTTAATCTAATTTATAATTTAACCTTTTTTTTTATAACAGAATTGGTCAGAATGCTATTGTTGCACAAAATAATATTTTACTACATAATAGCAAGCATATAATTTTATATTTTTCAATTTTTTAAATAATATAATTTCGTATCGTATTATATATGAAAAAAATTGTTATATATAAGTATGAACTTTTAATAAGAAGTTTATAAAGCATAAGAAGAAATATAAAACATGAATATTAATTTTATTTTACTTTTACTTTATTTTTATATATTTTTTAAACAAATTTTACCAGCAAACTATTCGAAAATTTTTGATAAAAATATTTTTTGGTAAAACATGGATGAAGTCAGTTAAATCGGATGAAAATTCACTGACCTGCATTGAAAAAAATTCTCTCGAGAAATGAAAAACGAGTTTGAAAAGAGGTTAATTTCACCATTATCGATTGTAAAACACTTTTTTACAATTTTTGTTCGTTCTTAACAGAATATGTACACGAATAAATAAACAAATGTACAAATAAAGAAAAAATGAAAGTAAAAATGAAAGATTAATTTTCTGAAACGGGCCATTAATGTTAATGCGATACAGAACTGTGTGCAATTTCCATGCTTTTGCTCTCGCGGAAATGGTTCTACTCGTTAAGAAAAAAATAAGAGGGGAAAAAAGCTTTTAAAATGTTGGAAAAGCGTGCGTTGCCACACATAGCGTTTGTCGTCGCGTGAAACTACGACGCAACTACTTATTACTCGGTTTTCGAGGTTTTTAGCCGGGAACACGTGTTGAAAGTGTTCGTAAATTTCATGAATCAAAGGAATAAAGAAACGCAAAAGTACTGATTGTCAAGGACCATTTCTTCTAGAAAGGAATTTTAACCATATTGCTATAATAGTTGCTTTTTGTTTTTTAAAATTTTAAAATTGATTCTTAGATTAATGGATACATGAGAGTGAAAATTCTCGAAAATTTTAGCTCGTGGAACTACTTTTTTCAGTGGAAATGATATTGAGAATGATTTCGAAGAAATAATTTTCACTCTCGACACAGCGTTCACTTACGAAAAAATTATTTCGAGAACAACTTGTAAAAAATTTACTCTTAAATTTATCCTTACATTTATCTATTTTTTTTTATAAATAGTATGATAAATTGTTAATTATTAATTGTTAATATTAAAATAATTATATGTTAAATTATATAAGAAAAGTGAAAATTAAAAAACATATTCAATGTATAGACACAATAGTTGGCTAGTTAAATTACTAGTGAATAATTGAATAATTGGAACTGAATAATTGGCTTCGATGAATAATAATCAGTGTGCAATGAATATTTAAACCCGAGTTCCCGAAATGTTTAATGTTTCGCCATTTGCATTATTTTAAAGATGACCCCGTTATATAAAAATTAAACAAATGACATCTTTTCTTGTTGCATTCTTACTTATTATTAAGATAATTAATCACGATCCTGAGGACAGAATCTAAGAAAGAATGAAACATTGGATCCATTCAATTTTTGAAATATTTTATCTGAACTTCCCACATTATTGTCAAAATTCCTATTTTTTATCCTAGATAATTAATAATATAAAATAGATATTATTTGAATACTTTTCAAGTATTTAAAATAAAAATTAATAAAAAAAAAAAGTAAACAACAAAGTAATTTAGAATTTAAGGATTAAAAAAGAGAAATTATTATGATATACTCTAATTCTGAAAAAAATAAAACAAGCTTAATCTGGAAAGAGTCCAAGTGACAATTTCAGACATTTACAGGCAATCAAGCAGCTAGTTAAGGTCGCGAACAAAGCAATTATCCCTCGTTAGTATCAATCAGAATAGTCCCACGCAAAATTGATTCAACTTTGAAAATACAAATGTGTTCTGATTTCTATCGCAGATAACATACTCCTGGCCGCTGCAGTGCATGCACAGTGGTTGTTGGCATAACTACTTTTCATCTATCTAGCCTCTCTGGTGGACATTATTCTTTGATCTTCCGTGGCTAACTCAATCGAGGACCATGAAGAGTAGTTCGAGCCTCTACTCGAAAATACTCGTGTGGGTATTCTATCTGTCCGCTATTCTTCTTCTTCTCCTTCCGTCTAGGACCGGTAAGTTGAAAGTTGAAGAGTTCTGTAATCGATACAGATAAAATCAATTTCAATACGTACATCACGAATTTCATAATTCATCACGAAAATTTCGAATTTCAATTAACTCATAAGAATTACATCTTCTATTTTTTGTATTTAATTATTATTCTTATATTATTGTTATACTTAAATTAAAAAAATAATAAAAAATTAAATTAGTTTCAACCTTCATATATAGTCGCATAATGTAATGAATTGAATATTAAATAATAAGTTTTACTTTAAGTTAATTATATAATTATATAAAAAAAATTGTAACGATTATTTATTTTTTTGTTTTAAAATATCCTGTTCTATATAAAGTTTCACATAATAATTATCAAATTTCTTCATCAATCATAATCATAAATGGAATCTTTCTCGGTTTAATATATATAGAGATGTACATACAATACTCGAATAAGTATCATATGATATATTAATTAATAGCTTCGACCGAATTGGTTGATTTAATCAATTGACTTTGCGTTCATTTATCGATATTGCATTGAAAACTATCCGATACCCATTGTAATTAATTGTTAATCGCGCGCGGAATCGAAACGATCCAACCTTATTCCAATGTTAAATAATAGGATTGAGACAGAAATTAATAATTTTCGTCGATTAATTGTTCGATCGTGTTCACAAATTCAAGCACGTTTGAAAATCATTTATAATCATATGAGTCGTATATATGTATATCTTATGCACAATCCTCCTTTCGAGATCATGAATTATTTTCTAATTAATTGTATATATTCTGTATATAAATGATATTATAATGATGAATATTTATAGAGTGGTCAATCGTTCTCCGTTCTTAATATTTTTTAATATTGTTAAAATTATCAAATTGATGGTTTTATTTGATGATTGTTGTTTATTTATCAATTGTTTATTATATTATGTAATAAACTTAATCAAAATTAACTTGATTTAACTAAACTATTTTGAAAAAATATTTTTGTTCATAATTTTTTAATAAACAACGATTGCCAAGTAAAATTTTCAAGATGATGATAACAGTATTTAAAAAAATCATCAAAATCAGAGATTATCTTTTTTTGTAAATAATTACCTGATATTACAATGTTAGATTATAAGATTGGATCGTAAAATCTTAAATAAAAAAATTTTTGATATAACAATATTATATATATATATGATCATATAAATGATTAAATATAATATTATTATATTATTTCAACAAAGGATCTAATGTTATTAAAATGTTATTAAACAAAATCTATAATTCCATAAAAACGTACCATGAAAACTGCAATGCGGATCTATCGAACAAAAATTAGCGCGCATGATAATTTTACCTTCCGTAATTAACAACACATGCAACTGAACATGCAATTAAGTATTGAAGATATTCAAGTGAAAATCATTTTTAGCTGCCTTGGAGGAGAATTGCACGGATTTCCAAGGAGCGATCGTTCGACACGGTCTCCTTTATGTACCAGGACCTGCGGTTTGCAGTCTCTGCGTCTGTTATCATTCGGAACCAATGTGGTGTCAATCCATCTTCTGCACACCACCTTACGTGAGTATTTGTTCATTCAAAAAGAAACACTTGCTGCAAGCAGAAATAATTAAAGTGTAATATTAATTACCAAATTGTCAAAATTAATTTTCATTATTTTTTTTTTACTTTCGTCATTATTATTAAAAACTTAAAGGTTTCGTCGATTTAATTACTCTTTTTATTGCGACAGAAATATAATTTTATATTCTTCGTTTAATAATTCCAGTTTTGTTTTATCTATCGATAGATGCAAATTTATTCTTACTTTCTCAATCATTTTGGAACCATTTATATTTGTGTAAAAAAAGAAAATTACTGGAGAAATTGCTTTATAATAATTGGAGTGTCGAATTCGTTACAGGGATTAGTATATATGCATGTGCTTTTTACTGAAACTGGGTTAACGATTCGTTATTCACACGTTGCCTTATATTCCAAACTTACAATATTTACACAAGAAATTTTATTCTAAAAATTATTCTAGAAATTGAATTTAATAAAATTTCAAATAAAATATATATATAAAAAAATAAGTTAATTGATTGTAAATTTGATACATGATGAGCCAAATCTTGCAAAGTCTAAAGATATCGTGGAATTAACGGATCAATTACTCGAGATTAAAAAGTGAAAGAAAAAAGAAAGGGAAATCATACCTTTGAATGCACGACACTTGTAAAATCCATGGTTCGTGAAATTAGGGAGTAATTCAATTAAATGAAATTAAAACGATGGTTTAAATCTGTTTTCAATGGCGAGTTCCAAACTTCTTTTGAAATTTTTAATCAACCAAGCTTTTCTTACACAGAAACCATTTGTAGTCGATGAAGCAGATGAGAGACCTGCGAAACTTTGTTGTCAAAATTATCATTTAAATTGGATTTTTGCCATTTTTATTTTACGATGTAAGATTTTTATATACATATATTTTTATAATCGTTTTCATCTTTGTACAAAAAATATTACCAGTTGATCCCAACAAAAACGAACAATGTATCGGCAACTCTCTTTAACTTTCTTTCGCCTCCATTTTTTTTCTTTTTCAATTTCTTCTCTGAATAGATAGGACGTTTAAAAAAGTAGAAATTAGCGATGTGTGATCTCGGGCTAATGAATATTTTTCCATTGGGAGATGGCAGATTTATTCACTCGCTTCACCAGTTATCTCGACTTTTCTTGCGCGACATGGACAAACGAATAATAAATATTACGGATGCAACCATTGCTTTCGATCTAGGCCATCTAGTTTTCTTCCTCTTCCTTTTTTTCATTCTTTTTTTTTATTAATCACAGGAAAGCAAAGTTCGTTCGTTCGAGAAATTATGGTTCGCAGGAAATTGTATTATATTCCCCGGAATCTCATCGAATTACGTTACCAGATTATTCTCACCTGTTTCTTAATAACATGAAAAACATTCTTAGAAATCAATAGAAGATGTTGATGACGACATTGGTTAAGTTTCCGTAAACAGAAGACTAATTTATTTAAGAATTATCTTAACACGATTGTTATCGGTAATACAGTTAATATTCACTTTATTGAATTTTCATTCAATGTGACATCTTCAAACTTCTAATGAGATTCTTGTTGTAAAATCGTGCTTCTATGACTGCCGTATTTTTTTCTCGGTTTCCTTCAATTGAATAAAACAGATTATTTATTACTAAAATATCCAATCGATTTTTAATAAGAGGAAATATTTCAATCAAAACGGAATAATTGTTTTTTCATCTTTAGAAAAATTGAAATTCACAATTAAATGCTACATTTCGATTGGGAAATATAATACATTCATGGAAATACGTGATTTTTCAATCAAAATGAAGAATTTAGATGAATATAGATTATGATAATGCGGTGAATGGATCGAGCGTACGATGTGAAAATAAATTGGATAATGATTATATTGGAGGAATAATGATTTCGAAGTATCAATTTTTGAAGTATATGTGTGCTTATTTAATACGAGTAATAATTTCTTTAAAAAATGAAATAGATAATATTAAAATTATTCGCGTAAAAATATTTATTTTTAGTAAAAAGTCTTCTAATAAAGATTTCATTTTCAAACTTTATATTTTCAATCTACATATTTCTACTTTGAAAATCCTATTAACAGTAATTGCATCTTGTCACAACGTGTATTCTTCTGGAGAGATTATATACCATGTAATTCGTAAGTGAAGAATATCGAAGAAAATTCTCACAGGTTTCCTCTTATTTAAGCTTGAATCAAGGAAATCCTATTTTCAATAGAAGGATTACCGGTTCACTTCTTGTATAATCCGTGCGATGTTTGATGCTTAACTTTTTAAATACATACGCACATATATAATATAATTGCTGTCGTAATGTCAACGTTGCGATGCAAATTCAATTTTAATTCCGCAATTTCCGCGTTGCGTGGCAAAAGCATAAAATCAATATCACATACAACGTTTTCTTTTCATTAACATGTTTCAAACATATTACCTATTTCTTCGCTTTATGTTGCAAAAATGTTCATGTTATTTAATCAATATAATTATAATTATCATAAATAATTATCGTGGATATATTTAGAGAAAGTTTGAATAATCTTACTTTCAATCAACGTGCTTTTTTAATAATAAATTTTTCTTTTATAAATATTTATTCTATGCAAAAAGTGAGAAATGGATAAGAGATAAAAAAAAATCTGTTAAAATTGACGCCAGTTTCACTTTTTATTTATATTATTTGAAAATGATAGTGATAAGTTTTTTTTTTATAAATATCTAATATAAAAGAAGAAAATAATTAAAATAAGAAAATAATTATCGAGTAAAAAGAGAAAAGAAATCTATTTAAAAATTTTTGAAAAAATTTTATATAAATATCATTGTTCCTTATTATATCTCGATTTTTTTTTCATCTTGTATATATTGTTATTTGTTGTGAAATATAATATTGCCACATATCTCGTCTTTGATCACAATCGTTACTTTTCAGTTAAACGCCTCGAATCACGTAACTTTACCTCCTTTTACTCGACATTCAGGCCACCTGATCGCATGCGACAAGTTTTATGCTAATCTCGTCCGACTATATCTTTCGTTTACTAGAAACGACGAGACTGCGAATTGCGTGTTTTCCGAAACAAATTAATACTTGTCGTATTAATAATCAAACTTTAACCAATTTTGTTGAGTTGTTCTTATACTTTGCTTGTACTATTTTTGTGACAAAAATAGAACATGGTGTTTCATTTGATGATTTTTTGAATTTTTGATCTTGGAAGTATATATGCATAGTATATGATGGATAAACAGCAGGCCTGTTTTGAAAGAGTGAGAAACTGAAAAGATTATGCCATTTGACGCGATTTTAACTCGATATTTTATTCGGGAGATAATATATTAAAAGCATATTGGTAGATAACGTGAAACTAATAAATGGAATATAATGAACAAATGAACAAAATTTGAAATTAGTAAAGCGATGAATCGATATTGAAATCAAAAAATTATTTTGTCTAAATATAGTAATTATTTTTATAATGTAATAATTATTTGTTTTGCAATTGGAATAAAAAAAAAGTGAAAAAAAAATTTAGATAAATTATTAAATATACTAAAAATTACTTGAACTGAGATGCAACAAAATTTAAAAATTGTAATGCGAATTAAACATCATTTCAAAATTTTATTGCAAAAATTTAGTTTTACTAATTATACATATATATATAAATTTTATTACATGTAATAAAATTCAACGATATTGATTCTTAATTATTGAATGTATTAAAATTTAAAATCTTGTTTTAAATTTACAAATTGAAATTTCAAAATTAGTTTACTGAAGTTTATTCAATTATAATTTATTTCCTCAATTTTTTAATTATTTTACTATATGTATAATTTTTATTTATTTACGACCATTAGAATACGCTTTTATAATTATAAAATATATTTAAATCCACGATCAATAATATATATTATCATAATCAATTTATAATTTACTTACCCAAAATATTCTTTTAATCTATTGTAAACTCGTCAATTTTCCCTCCTAACCTCTCAGAAGCAATTCATTCACATGCACTACAAAAGAAGAATCAATTGTCCTCAAAATG
This sequence comes from Apis cerana, assembly GCF_029169275.1. Lineage (NCBI taxonomy): Eukaryota > Metazoa > Arthropoda > Insecta > Hymenoptera > Apidae > Apis > Apis cerana. Next base: position 13,258,033 of record NC_083857.1, read on the forward strand.
TCATTCAATTCATTCTATCATACCCATCCTTATCTCCTCTTACTATGATGCATATATCGCATTTTTTCATACCTTTAGTTCATTTCCATTTATGGCCTGGATTCTCAAATCGTTGAATGACGATTGACTAATGCGATCGATCGATCTTTTGCCACAGAGATGCAAGAAGTTTCGGGTCGGCGAACGATGCTGTGAATTCGAATGTCTGGACGATATTGATACGAATTGGACAGGACCTGATTTGATTATTGCAAATGGTTCCACCAGGATTCAAGAACAAGGGATACTCTGGCTGATGGGTTTAATAATGCTGTTAAGAGCGTTCTAGTTTTTTAACGAGGATCCAGATGGCGTCATCGATGGAATTCGACCATTATGAAATGTCAACGGCAAATATGGACCAGTAAAGGATTAAAGAAGGTACGATATAATGTGATGATGAAACATCGCGTTTGTACCTGTTGATTATACCTCGAGAAATAGTGTGTTATAATTATAAAAGTTTCTTGCAAATTTTTTTCATTGCTTTTTCATTATGGGTTCATTATAAATTATAAATCAAATGGATTTCAATCCGATAGGCAAGATTAAATTAAATTGAATTGATTTAACTTGCTTCTTTATAATATTTATCTATTTTTATACAGATAGACAATTGTTATTTACTGTTGTAGTTTTTTTTAAATATTATTATTCTTTTAATCTTATTTATATTTTATGATGTTTTCATTAGGAAATATGCATATAATGATATATGCATACTTCCTAATTTAAATTTTTATGAATTAAATGAATTATTTGTTATTCATCATTGATTAAATGAAAATGAAAATATAAGAAATTGGATAGTATTAAAAGTATGAAAATAATAATAATAATTTATTATATTTTTCTCCTTGTTAATGGTAATAATAATAATAATAGTTTACAAAAACTGTTGACATATGTAGGATAAAACTCTATTTTAAACATGAAACATGGCTATTTTGTTTATAAATATTTAATGCATAATAAATTAACAATTTACATAAATTAAATGAAATGATTAAAAAAAACTATTGTAAAATAAAAAATAGATTAATTATCACAATTATTTCTATGCTTAGCAAACGATTCATAAAGTGATATAAAAACAAATTAGTAAATTATATTATTTTTAATATCTCTTTTATAATCTCTTGCTTCATAATTTTCTTAATATTATACTTATATATTTCTCGAATTCTTTCACTGCTATTATGAATGAAAAACGATACAACACACATATATTTATTTGAATACAATGTATTTTCTACTTGAATTATTGATTATAATCTACAATAAAAATTTACATTACAAAGTAAAGAGTTAAATAAAATTATATAAATTATAATAAAAAAACGTTTTTCTCTGCCGTATCTTAATTAATTCCAATAATTCAAATTATAATAAATTTATAAATCTAAACGAAAGAAATAACAAGGGAAACAATTATGTGACCAAAAAATAGTTTAATAATAAAAATAATGCAAAATATTTATGAAATATAGACTACTACTTTCTTATACAATTTTTTTCGTTTTTAAAGTTACATAATAAATCGAGTTTCTACAACGATGAGAATCAACAGAATTAAAATAAGATCAGATAAAATTAATTAATTTAAGACAACGATATCAGAGGGATCAAATCAATGATTTCGAAGTTACGGAACATCGTTGCCAAGAAAAATTACTTTTTCAATAAAAAATTTTTACAACAAATTTGGCATACTTACCGAGTATTTCGTAACCAATAAACAAGCAATAATAAGTGCGCAAGTATTAATCAAGAATATAAAAAAAAAAACTAGAAGGCAATAATGTCGTTGCATTTCAAAAATTTATTTTTTCATTATTAATTACAAACATCATAATAAAAAATCGTAACGAGACAGAAGACGATGATTTATTGATGAAAAACGCTTGAAAAAATTCTGTAAATATCAATGATCGTTCCGTTGAATAGTTCGTTCGATGATTATCGGATGGAAAAGTCGAGAGCTTGGCTAAATATCGACTTTGATGCTTCAACGCCTCGCCTCTTTTTCAGTTCATCAACTAATAGCTTAATCAATATATAGATCTTTTTGAAAAATTCTTTTTGCATTTTTATTCGACGAAAAATTATCACGTTATTATATTCATAGAAGATTTTTCAAATTTAAAATTTTTAAAAAAGTTTTTTATTATTATAAATGATTGAAAAAAGTAGTTCGAGAATCGATTGGAATTGATAATATATTTTAGAATATATTTTTTCTATTGATAACTTGATGAAGAAATGTATCCTTCAATAATTCTGATATTTATTTTATTAGTATTATTCTTTTTTTTAATTATTTTTATTAAATAGGATATTATGACATAAAGATGAATCGATAACTTCCGGTTGATTGATTAAGTTTATAACATTAGAAAAATACTTTTTATATCAGTCAAAATGAAAATAAATGCATGACGTTGCACATTAACAAGTTAATCCTCTTGTTGTCCGGAGAATCTTACTATGTATATTGTTACGATGATTTCATATTAGCCATTATTTCAATTTTCTAATTTAACTATGACGTTTGATTTAATGATAACCTAATCAAACGATAATAATTTTGTCTTAAAAAATTTATCTCATGATTTTAATTTGAAGAAAAAAATGAAACTTTTTTATTTTACATCTTTTAAATGAATTTCTTAATGTCCAAAAATTAATAATTTGATAATATCGAAAAAAATTTTGGATTATTTTTTATATTAATAAAAAATATATATTTTTTTGTAATTTTTTATTTTTATTTTTATTTTTTTAATATTATAATTTCTATTCTACGTATTAAAGAAAGAAGAGATGTCACAGGAATGCAATAAATAAGTTCTGCAATATCATAGAACTATTCGTATTAGTCGATTAATTAAGCTCTCTCAAGACAGCAATATTCTCTATCAATTCTCAAGATCGTTATTTATTGATTAAAAAATAGTTGAAAATTTCTATAGCTTTCTAGAGGAGAATTTTAAAATTAAAGATTTAAGGAGATTTATTAAATTTAAATTTCATTAATATTATAGCTTTATTAAATCATTTAAGTAGAAAAATTTTTGTTTCATAATATTCTTCTTCTTTTTTAAAAGATATAAAATTTTCATAAAATGATTATTAATTTAACATGAATACAATCTGTTGTTTTAATTTTTTTATTATCTAAGTTTATTTTTCCTTGATAATTCAAAGTTTTTAAAAAAAAGGTCTACAAGAAAATTACAAATTCCAAAATTGTCACGTGTTTTTCGTTTTGATATTTCTAAAAATTTAATAAAAATTTAATAAATATTGAAATTCGTATTATTTATGAGCGAATTCTTTGAAAGAAAGAAATGTATATACTGAAACAAATTATTTAATTAATTATAAATAAATCTATCCATTGTTCATATTATGGCCTATGAATTTTTAACGGCTAAACATATTCAATTTCTGAGAAAAAGAAAAATGTGATAGAATAAAAATGATTATTATTATTGGTGAGGCAGAAATGTAAAAAGTTTTTAAAAAGTTAATAATAAAGTTGTATAGAAGCCATGGATAAGGCACAAAGAAGGGATAGATAATATCATAAGCGTGGAAACGAACTTCAGCGTGGGATGAACGAAAATTGATCGAAAGATTGAATTTAATCCTTTGAGGTTATGAAGAGCACGCTTTGATGTCTTGTTTGAAAGGAAAGATCTGGGTTTATAGAAGAATTTTAGATCGTTTAAAGTTAAATGGAAGTTTATTGCTCGATGAATGAGATTATTTTTTTTTTTTAATATAATTTTATTTATATTTTATTTATGTTATGTTAATGAATTTTTTTATATTTGATTTTATATATCTCATTCATAAATTATATTTAATTAAAAACAAATTTAAAATATTTAATATTATCTTAAATATTTTCTATATTAATTTTGAAAATGTTAATTGAACAAATTTCAAATATCATTGATCATAAATAAATAAATTTACTTTTAAAATCTGTAACCTCAAAGGATTGAATCATATACATTACAAAATTTTAAAACTTTATTGAAACACACAAAAATCACTAGTAGCCACTATTGACACTTAATCAAGCGTAATAACATGCTTTTTTAGTCCAAAATTTTTAAAATATTCAAATATAAATCCAAAAATATAATGCCATCTGTGCTGGCGTAGTAAAGAAATACATTAGCATTTTCGTTTTACATAAACATTTTACATAAACAAAAATAATACATATTTTCTATGTATAAAAGTATGTATATTAATCCACATAAATACTTTATATATACATATTTGTGAAAAACAGTTTTTCAAAGTAATATTATTTATTTACTCGAGAAAAAGAAATAGAAAATTATATATATAATATTATACAGAAGATTTAATAAATATTTTATTACTATTAATAAAATTATTTCTGCTTTTATTAGAATCTAATTAATAGACGTACTAAAACATCATTTATCAAATAAAATCATATTGAATACAGGTATATGCTCAATGAATATAACATAATCTCATAGAATTTTAATGAAAGGGTTATAGTGGACTCAATTTTAATATATCAATTTTAATATTCGTACGTTAACCTAACCTCAATATTTTTTTCTTCGCTTCCTAACTTATTACAAACAACTATTAAGATTTTGTTTACTAAGATTTTTAGTTGGAAAAATATTTAATGTCGAATAATTATGTCGTACTTTATTCAAAAACTTATTAAAGTTATGTTATTAAATCGTACTATTAATAATTCTTATAATTAATTATATTAATTGTAGTTTCTACTATAGTGATCTAATCAAAATAAATGAATTGATGAATGACATTTTATATTTTTTAAAAAATATATTTTCTTTTATTTTATAAAAGTAATATAGTAAGATTAATGATACCTAGCAGAGACGATTTCTTTGAAACATAATTAAGTTTCCCATTTTAGAGATATTTTATTATAATTGTTATTTAAGAATTTATAAAATTATTATTATTATTATTATTATTAAATTAAATATAATTTCATAGAAATATACCAATCATAATGTTAAAATTTTCAATATTGTTTTAATTTAAGATATAAATTAAAATAAAGACTGAATGATAAAAGAAATATTTAAAAAAAAATTAAATTATGAACAAAAATTAAATTAAGATTGACATAGTAGCTACAGATATTATACGTGAGTAAATATTTAAAAAAAAACCTGTGATCTGTTATAATATATTAGCAATTCAATCATAAAACAAATTGTAAGTGCCATAATGTAAACTCCTTAATATTGAAATATTAATATTTAATTATTTGATCAAAAATATATTAATGATTTATGCATGACGATCTACAAAAATTATATGACAATTTTGAAAATAAAAAAAAAATTTAATTATACAAGTAGAAATTATAAAGTTTGTTATGTGAAATTAAAACATCAAATTAAATATGGAAAAAAAACCTAACCTAATATATATATTTCATTTATTTATTTAATATTTATATGAAAAAAAGAACATCGTTTCTGCAAGTGTGTCAATCCAATAGTAAATTTTCTTTTACAAATATATACATTATGAATTATTTTAAAGTTACATCGATGCGAGAATAATTGGTTCCTCTAAATCGTTCAATTTCCATTTTTTTGAATATATATATATATATTCAAATATTGCATTTGAATTGCAAAATAACTGAGTATAGAAATCCTATATTCGCCCGTGTATTATGATATAAATTGTTTTCTTTGTAGAATTATGACATATTTTTCAATAAATTATTAAACTATATAAATTTTATAAATTCATTTATTTGCATTATTTTATATCAAACATTTATTGTTTTTTTTTTTAATTAACACTTTATCTTGAATAAATGAATTATAAAATATTCTAAATGTTTAATATTGATAATCAATAATTTATTGATAATCACAAACAATTATTATTCTCAAGCCAAAAATTTATATATATGCGATACTATTCATTAAAAAGAATGATTCAAACTTTTTTAAAATTAAATTATTGACAGAATATAATTTTTTTCTTTCGTTTTCCATATTTTAGATCAAATAAAAATAATTTTAAATAAACTATATTTTTTTTATTTTTTATGTTTTGAAAGAAAAGTTTAAGAATTTTTTATTTCGTACTAACCTTACTATTTTCATGATTATGTTTCTTGAATATCATTACATATTCAATACAGCGATTTTACTGTGTTATATTTCGTGAAAGAAATGAACAAGACGTTAGATGGCGTTGTGATTTCATTGTTTTCATACATTTCTGGTTTTAATATTATTTGTATATGAGTATATCTGTAAATATATGTTTTCAATATTCTTTTTTGTTTTTTAATATTATGACATATAATATTTTGATGGATTAATTTTTTCGAATAATTTCATATTTCACATTTTATTTTTTTTTAAATTATTATATTTAATTATTTATTTGTTTGATAATAAATTGTTGATGATAAATAATAACAAATAATTTAATTTAAAAAAATAAAAAGTAATTTAAATCATAATTAATTAAAATTGAAAAACAAAAATATAAGATGAAATATAAACAGTTATATTCAATTATTATAAAATACATAACAAATAATTTCTTAAATTCACGAATATGAAATTATCAAAAAAGATAATAATATATATATAAATTGGAAACTGACTAGCCAAAGATTAGATTCAGTTAAATTGATAAATAAGTTATGAATTATTGCATTGTATTTATAAAGGCTGGAAAATTATTATTAAATATCAAATAAACTAAAATGCTGATTATACTTTATAACTATTATGAGAAATGAAATTTTTATATAATAGTAATAAATAAACTATATTTCAAATTGGAATATAATCCAATGAATTTTTTAATTATTAATTCACATTATGACATATAATATTATATAATATACATTATTTATTAATAATAAATTTTTAATTTCACTATTCAATATCAAAAATATATGATGATTAAAAATCAAAAATTCATTTATTGTTTTCATTTCTCTTGTTTTCATTTGAATGAAAAATATTCTATAGAAGTCAAGAGTATTGGCAATATCGCGTATAATGTTATTATTCTCGATTAAATTGTCATTATTGCCAACTTCTTTCTATTGTATTGTTCTATTAAATTTAACCTATTAAATTTATTAAATTTACATTCAATTATATATTATATATATATTTATTACTATTATTATATATATATTTATTATTTATACAATTATATATATATATATATGTATATATATATATATATATATTTTTGTATATATATATATATATATACATATATACACATATATATGTATATATGTATGTTTTGATTGGTGATAAAAATAAAATATGTTATTGCAGAATTGTTAAGATAAGAGAATATTTAAATAATGGAAAATTAAGTGATAGAAGTTCTATTATATTTGTTATTATATTGCATTTTCTATTAGAACAATATTTTTTGTCTTTTAATTATTAATGTTCAATGGGCAAAAAAATTTAATAATTTTAATTTAATAAATTTAAAAAAAATATAAAATATTTCAATTTATTCAAAAATTTAAATCTCTAAATCTTTAATTTTAAAAAATTTTAATCATAAAATAAAAAAAATTAATAAATTGTAAATGAAAATAAAATTTATTTCGAAAAATAAATATAAAAATATCAATTTAATCATCGATAAATTTTTCTGCTCATATTATCTTATATTTTATTTTATGTGTTGTTGTCTACTAAATCTAGTTCCATGTTAGCAGCAATAACACTAAGATTGTTAGCAAATTATTGCGTAAAATAGATTTTAGATTTGTTATAAATAATCATATTCAAGTTTCACAAAGATTATACAGCAATTCGTTCTCCTAAAAATTACCAAAAAAATTACTAGAAAATTATTTGTGTGAATAATTTTTATTGGTTAAATTATAATATATGATAAATCGCGATGAAATCTATATTGATAAAAAATATTGGGTATTTCCAAGCAAAAATAAATTATTTTCTGTTGTTTTTGGATGTTATTATTTTTTTCGATATATTTAATAAAAATATTTTATATATCTAAAAAGAAAATATATCATGAAAAACTTTTTCTTAAATTTAAGAATTCCTATTATGCCGAAATTTAAAAAATAGTTGATACGTATACTTATCAACTTCCTAAAAACTATTACAATAAATATTTATTATACTTAATTCTAATACTATTTTTATTAGTAATTTTCTTATTCATTGATCCTTTTCTATGAGTTTTCTACAGTAAGATCGTAATGATAAAATTTTATCAGATTTTAATATTAATAAATGATATCAAAACTTTTCAATTAGTTATCGAGATATTTAAGATTTTTATTATTTTATATTTAAGATCTCGAATGACGAGCACTTAATAGAATTGATGCAATGTAAAATTCGATATCTTGATTTCTATATAAAACAGCTTCTTCGCTTTAAACATATATTATATTTTTATTAAATTGTATTTTATAAAAAACTTCATCAATAAATGTTCATTACAGACTGTTCATAAAATTCTATTTAAAGGAATTGTCGTTAATTTAAATCAAGTAATTCTACTTGTCGTACAGGGTATTAAATAAATTATTTATAATAAATAAGCATACGTCCAAATATAATTCGAACTCAAAAGTTCAATGTTATATTGTCATGACAATAGCTTGATTTTCTATCTTTTTATGTATTGATTATTATTATTTACTCAGAATATCCGTTGTAAATGAAAGCAGAATTATCAAGACGATAAGTTTTTCTAAAAAAAAATCTGTAATTTTTAGATATTTAGATATTTTTAGATATTAACTTATCCTATTAACTTATCGATAAAAAATATAAAAATATAATCACGATTTCAATCTGTTAATATCTAATACTAATTATTTTCAATCAATGCATATAACCTAAAAACATCAAAAGAATGATCGTTATCAACTTGTATTTATCTTGTAAAACTTACTTCTTTTTTTATTAAACTTATCGTATATATTGATAATTTATAATGTAAAATTTCTTTAACATTATTTTTTAAATCATGCAAAAGAATTCAGAAAATTTCAAAAAAATATGATAATTCACAATGAACAATGTTCACACGTGACAAATTGGCGTTATACTAGAATTTCTGATGCGAATGTCAGTAGTATTTGGAGTGGGAATATAAAGCACAACGTACAGCATGTTTCGAATTCATTATGTATTTATAAAGGGCTGTCAATTCAACGGATGGTCCGGGTAAATTTAAATTGTAAATAGACGCATTGCAGATTTCAAGTAAAAGCATCGATAAGAGTGAATATGATATGCAGAAAAGTTTACTTGGAGAAAAAGAAACTATATATTTGTAAAGTTTGAATATCAAAAATATTCAAACTAAAAATCTTGGTTTAACTTATTCGAGGTCAAAGTTTTATTATAATATTATTTATCTTTAAATAATTTTTTGTAATATATTTTTATATTTTAATTTTAAATTTAGACCAATTTTAATCTTTATCCTTCATATTTTTAATTTTATATTTGATTATATAATCATATATTTAATGTACAATATAAAATTGTACATTATATACAATATGAAATTATACATATAATTATATAATAATTAATTATATAATTAATAATAAATTATATTATAAAGATATAAAAAAAAAGTAAACAAATTTAAGATATCTTATTAAAACCTATTCAGAAGGAACATCTTATAATATTTTGATATTGATTGATTGAATTTGAATAATTTTCACATATATAACATAATCATTTATTTTAAAATAATTTTTTAATTAATTGATAATTTACTGTTTTATTCGAAAGATAATTATAAGTTTAAATCAAACTTTATACATATATTTTATATAATATATATTATGATAAGAATTATATATATATATATATATATATATATATTTATATATATGTACTTATGTATATTGTATTCTTCAATATAGATTAATTACAATATATTTTGGCCTTGAATATGTTAAGAAAAAATAAAATAAATCATTGTAATTAATAATAAATTTCAAAGAAAATATATAAAGATAAATAAATTAAATTATATTGTTTGAAAACATGCTCGAATCGATTGCTTCGTTCTTCGTTTCTTTCGAATTTCTGGCAGCATGTACAATATAAAATATTTAAAGACAAAAGTATTAGAGAACAAAATTTCTTCAGTTCAGTCGCAAAGTTCAGCGATTACTTGGTATCCCTCATTTTGCGATCTGATTTGTTTTAAAGGAAGAGAGAACAAAAACAAGAGAAGATGATGATTTGTATTACTCTTACTTATTTTCTTTGAGGGATAATGTGAACTCTTTCCAACTGGCAAATAGCCTACAAACGAATTGCAACTCTGAATTTCTTCCTATTATATTAACAATGTTTTTATGTTTTTTGCTCTCTTTAACCTTTTATCGAGACAGGCGTTGAATTAATCATCATTAATTGACCAATTTCTCTAAGCTTGTAACTTCGAACTAATGTTTACATATAAAAAATGTTATTAATCTATTTGAATGTAAATATTTAGATCGACTTATATAGATATAATATTGCTATATATACGATAACTAGCCTACCCACGCTGAAATTTGTATCAATATCGGGCTTGCTCACTAATAAGGATCGATATACTAATTGTTAAATCGGTATATCGATTTAAGTTGCATCTAAAATCGATATATCAGTTTATATATATGCTATAATTTGCATTATGAAATCTAAAATGATACACAATGTTTCATCGTGTGTAGGCCATTATACTACCTTGATTGTGAGGTTATCATTTAATCATCAAGGGGCCTTTTATGTATGAATAATCATTTTAAACCCACAGATTATAACAATATATTTAATTGATAATAAAGATATTTAAAATTATATATATTTTTTTGTGTTCTTAATTGTATATTGTTGATACAAGATATAACATAATATGTTGCATGCAATATAAAATGGATTCTATATCACATTACATCCTCTATAGTATTCCTATAATAAATTAATATAAATAATATATTATTCATAGATATTAATATCTTTTAATTATTAATAATTAAATTTATATAATTATTTTTTAATTATTATAATTTGTATTATTAGAATGATTTACAAAAGATTATTATTTAAAATATTTTAACTCTAATTTGTATTTTTTATTTATTTTCATTTAATATAAATAAAATATAATATGTAAAAATAGAAACTTACATAACATTATTGAAACATTAAAAATATGATTTTATGTTTCAGTATAGAATTAGTCTTTTTTCCAGACAGTGTCATACAAATCGGTACGTCTCTGATAAAATAAGGGTATTTGAGCCCTTACCTCTTCAACAATTTTCAAATCTGTTATTAAAAATAATAAATTGATGTTAAAAAAATAAAAAAAAAAGAAAAAACAAAAATAGATTAAAAAAAAAGAAAAAACAAAAATAGATTAATTAATTTAAAAATAAATTGGATTACTTTTCACTTTTTATATTAAATTGTCAATTACCAATATCGGTGACTACCATGCTCTCATCAGTTTCCAGATCATGAAGAATTTCTCCCCAGGGACTAGTTAACTGTGTATGACCCCATGCGACATAACTGGCTGAAGGATTCCGAGCTGGAGATATACCAGCGATGTATAATTGATTGTCATTCGCTCTGGAACGCTGCAGCAATGACCAATGTAGTGGTCCGGTGGTTAAATTGAATGCCGCCGGATATATCAGCATTTTGCAACCTAACCCGGAGAAATGGAAAATATGAAGTTACGAAATAGTAGTTATGTAATTCTGTAATATATTTCACAATTTAGAAATATATAATATATATAATATATATTATATACTATTTCTATTATAATGATTTTATTAATTATACAATTTTAAGATGCAGATATAAAATAGAATTATTTTTTCATATATTTTTTAAAAATTATTTAAAAATTATTTACGAAAATGTAAAAATTTTAATGAAATTAAAATTGACATTTGTAATGTTAATTAAATTAAAAGGTAATTATAAACATAAAAATAATCCAGCTATTATAAATATGAAATTAAAAATCTAAAAAAAAATTTTAGAATATAAAACTAAAATTAAATCTATAATAGAACAAATATTGCAAGATTTTATTATATATATGTATATATATATATATATATATATATATATATATATATATATATATATATATATATACATATACATATACATTTAATTGTTTTAATGTAATTAATAAGTGTGATAGGATTTGGAAGAAATTTTATTAATATTTAATAATATAGATTAAAAAAACTCAATTATTAGTGAACGTTTTCATGTTTTGACAAAAGAATTAAAATACTAATAATAATCTCTATTTAATAATTTTCATTATACATTAATATAGTAAAATATAAATAAAGGAATTCACTTAATATTTAATCACATCCATTGTATAAGTAAAATGATTTATATATAGTACAATAGTACATTCAATTTCATAATTTTGATGATAATTAAATATAGTAAATATCTATTCAATTATAGATATATTTTTAGTAGAAAATAAAAAATTAAAATTAAAAAAAATAAGTATAAATAATATAAATAATATTGTTGAATCTCTTGATCTGAATTTTTTATTATATATATATAAGGAAAAAAATATATAAAGAAAAAAAAAATATAAATAAACCAAACTTAGTTGGTCACTATACCTTTATTCCGATAAATACGTGCCATTTCCTCGAATCTAATATCATAACAAATGCCAATACCAATTTTGCAATTCTTCACTTCAAACATTGTCAAAGAATTACCAGAACTGAGTGAATCACTTTCGCGAAAAGTAATTTTATCAGGGATGTCAATATCAAATAAGTGTATCTAATAACATAAAAAATTAGACACTAATTATATTACTACAATTTTTAAAATTTAACATCGAAATTATTGACAAATTTTATCATTTTCTTTCATTTTTTATATTTAGCAATTGAAAGTACTATTTTTCATTATTTTTTTTATAAAATATTAATCTTTCGAATAATTAAAATTATTATTAATTTATAAAAAAAATTTCTGTTACTTCTGTTATGAAAGAAATATTCATTTTCTTTATCATAATATAATAAAGAGAATACAAATTATTATTTTAGAATATGAGAAATTTTCTAGAATGCGAAAAATTTGAAAAAATGAATTTTCTGTTCATAAAGGCACATATTGCTTACCTTTCGATGTTTTGCTATAAGAGTCCCATTAGGTCCCCAAATAGTGCAAGTATTAAACAATTTATCACCATCTCTTTCAGGTATTGTACCACCAACTACATAAATGTTGTTTTCTTTAGCAGCTTTTGATAAAGCGACGCTCGTTTCTCCATCAGGAATATGCTCAGCATATTTAGGAAAGTATTCTGCAGTGCAATATTCCAATTAATTAAAAAATCTTTTGTTTGAACGGCAAATTATATTAGAAAATTATTTTTTCAATTTTATTGATTAATAATTATTTATTTAAATAAGTAATAAGATAAATAAATTGGATAATTCTTATTTATTTTTTTCTTTTTTTAAATTAATTCTTAATTAATTTTTTTTTGTGTTGATTATTTTTATAAAATATAATTAAATTATTTCATCAAAAGAAGGTGAAAAATTCTTTATTCTTGTAATTGTTGTAATTTAAAAAATTATTTTTTCAATAATACGATCATTTAAATATAAAAAAATTCAAAATGTATATGTATATATATATTTTTGCTATACTATATTTTTTTGCTATACTATGTAATTTTTTATAAAATTTAAATAATGATTAAAAAAAATGAAAATAAAAAATTTGAATAATGCATTTGAAAGAGATAGTGATATAGTGATATAGAAGAGATTACTCAACGACTTCGTCAGTATTTCTGAAACGAATTTTATTTTATAAGTACACAAATATTTAGAATTATAAGTATAAAATAAATAAAAATAATAATTATAATTGTTTAATTATTATTATTTTTGCATTAAAAATGTATTTATAAAAAAAATATTATGAAATTGTATAAAATAAGAACGTAAATGAAATATACAATCTCCATAAATATAAATACTTACAAATAAAATATTTTATATCTTCTGTTCTATTTTTTAAAAATATTTATTAGAAAAATATTAGTTAAAAAATTATTACGTATTCCATATGGTGAATTAAAGCATTCAGGAAGAGCGACAATGTCAGCATTCTGCTTTTTTGCGCTTGAAATGTATGAAACTGCCTTTTCTATATTCTTGGTTTTTACTTCATGAACTTCGAGCTGTACTAATGATAATCGAAATGCTGAAAAAAATATTGAAGAAGTTAAACGGATTAAATTATATATTTTTTAAAATTTATCTATAATATTTTATAAAAATTAAATACTTACTCGACATTGTTCGCACTATTTGTTTAGCGATGTTCATAAGTACCATAATGTTTTTTGAGGTTATCTATATTAATATTCTATATCAACATTATATAATCAAAAAATTTTTGATATTGTAAAAATTAATGTCGGTACATAAAAAAAGTAAATTTTATGCAATTTTGTAATCATTCAAAAATTTTATAAAATATTAATAAATTTTTAATTTTTTAATGATTTCTATAAAAAAAAGGTAGATTTTAATTTGCAAATAAGAATAAGAAAAAAATGATTTTGTAAAAATACATTTTATTAAAAAATGTGTATAAACAAAATTGTACAATTTGCCACGAAATTAAAATAACGAAATACATTTTTGAAAATTATCGTCTACTAGAAGATCGAGATCTTGATCTTTTTCGTTTTTTTTGTTTCCATCTATCTGTATAATCTTTTTTATCTCTAGTTTTTTCTTTTTCTTTATCTTTTTTCTTGTGTTTTTTATTCGATTTTTCTGGTGAATAATGTTTTTTTTGTTTCTTTGATTTTTTAGATTTTTTTGATTTATAAGAATCACTACTAATGGAACTACTCTTTTCTCTTCTTCTCTTTTTTCCATGATCACTATCATTGACATCAGATTCAGAATATCTTTTTTGACTTTTTGATTTTTTTTCGGTTATTTTATCATATTTTTTCTTATCATGTGTAGTACTTTTTTTTTTCTTTTCATTACTTTCATCATCATCTAAATTTTCAGATTTTTCGGAAGATATCGATTTTCTTTTTCTATTCATTTTCTGTTTAAATTCCTTAGTTTCTTTGTCCTTATATTCTTCATATTTCTTCGCATCTAAAATTAATCCCATAAAATACTAAAAGCCAAAACATTTATATTTATTACGATTCTTATAAAAAATGAAGAGACCTTTAAAAAGTATTTGTAATAATATCACGAAATTGTGATAAATATTATTAAAAATTAATAAAATAATTAACAAATTTTATTCTCACTTTATTAATAATTTAGATATTGAATTCTTTTTAAAAGTCTCTTAATGAAAAACTAATTATTCATACTAACTTAAAACTTTTGAATTTTTTGAATATTCTGATTTAGTCACTGGCTGAACCATAAATTCATTTACAGATATCATGCTTCCACCAAGAGCTAATTTTATTATGAGCCTTCCTGCATCATCATCAAATCCTTCTATTTGACCATAATTATTACTTTGTTTTCCAGCTATAATTTTTACAAATGTCCCTTTTTCTATTTTAAGTTCTTCTTCTTGTTTGTTAGAATCTGTGTTTTTTTGTTGAGTTACTTTATCTGCTCCAAGACCCATGCCTTTTGGTCGTAATTCTGGTATAACTGCTGATACAATTCTATAACAATAATATTAAATTAAAAAAAATAACTTTTTTCTATTTCTTAATATGTTATATTTAATAAATATACAATATTAAATTTATATATAATATAAAATTCTTACTTTTCATTTCTACCAATTCCTTTTCCTGGTTGCCAACCCATTCCTCGTAACATTGCGAAACCATAAACATCAACAGGAATTCTTTCATAATCTTCTAATGTAGACTGAAAAAATAAAAAACTAATTTATAATGTACAGAAATTGTTGATACATAAATCCATATTAATAATATACCTGTTCTTGGCCTCTTAATGATTGATCTTCTACTAAAGGCAAAGTAAAATCATTTGTTTTTGTTTCCTGCTGCTCCTTTGATTTTAATTCTTCAATAATTTCTTTAGCTGCTTGTTCTTCTAACGTAACAACTTTATTATCCACTAATTGTTCTGGTTCTTTTGTTATAATTTGTGGTGATGCATTTCCATTAGATAATTTTGATTTGACTTCCTTATTAATATTAACATCTTCTATCTTTTCTTTATTTTCTTTAGGTTCAAAAATATCTGCATCGATATGATTAATAATTCTGTCATGCCAAGTTTTTGAACCTAATAATGGAATGACAAGAGGTTCATCTTTTTTTTCCTCTTCACTGAAATAAGAAATTATTTTCAAAAAAATTTATTATGAAATTATAATATAACTGTATAAATTGGTTATTGTCAAGTTTTATAGGTTAGATTGAGGTTATGTACAAAAATTATATTTTTTGACTTACCCTATTACTTTAATATTTTTCTCGTCAAGACATTCAATATAATCAACTTTTTTTTCTTCTTGTGGCACAATATTTTTTAATACAGGTTTCTTAATAGATTTTGCAAAACCGAAGGAGACTTTTTTTCCTTCTTCTGCCATTTTTCAATAATAAGCATTGATTTACAGATTAATGTATATAAAACATAAATAATAATTTTTATAAATTATATACATGAACTTAAACATCACATTTCATTAATTGATTTAAAGTACTTTAGAAATTCTTAAAACACTATTACAACGTTATATAAATGTCTGAATAAAACGACATTAGAGTCACTAACCTATACTGATAACGTATAGTATTTTCACTTAAGTCAAAAGATCAATATTATGTATTCATATGAATAGAATGTTTGTTTCTCTTAAAACTATATCCTGATAGGTTAAATCTTAATAAAACATTATGTAAATTTCATATAGTATATTGTTCAAATATGATATAAATTTAAATTGAAAATATAACATATAAATATTTTATATTACATTCTCCTTACTATTAATCAATCGAAAAAATTTTAAGATAAAATTTATTACACGTAATTATATTTTGAAGTAAAGACACATTTAATTATCAAATATCTTATAAATATAAATATAATTATTTTTATACTTTATTTTATAAGTTTATAATTATATTTACAAGTTATATGTTTAAATTTATATATAAAAGTTATATATAAATTTATATTATTTATTATATTTAATGTAATCACTTCTCTCATAATATATTTAAAAAATTTTTATTTCTTGAAAATATTGCATACTATAAGCATTTGATTCTACCCTAGTTTATGCATCATAGCGCGTAACAGTGCTATTATGTATTATGTTATTTATATTTTATTCAAGATCATTCTATTTTCAGATTCTCTATTCCGCTGTTTTGTATTTTGTAAATTATTGCATACAAATGCAAAGTGAAAACTATTTTTTCATTAAAGTTTGATATATTTTCTATCAGAAAAATAGCAAATTTTAAATCAAATTAATAAATCAAGATAACAATAATAAATCATACTATGCTCTATTTGATGTTCAAAAGAATTATTTTTTTCTTTTTTTTTGTCAAAATATAATATATATATATATATATATTCAATAATTATAATAGATAATCTTGATAATTTTTACATATATTTTTTAGCGTATAAAAGATGAAAGTATATATATATATATATATATATATATATATATATATATATATGAATAGATAAATTATTTTCACTATTTCTTTATTTCATGCGCTTTTAATTCTTAAAATTAATAAATATGTGTAAATATTCAATTATAATACCGAAATAATGATAAATATATGATTAATTTTAAAGATCTTCTATTTTATATATATTTTTTTTTCTAAGAATTTTAAATTCTTAATTTTTTTTAATATTTTAAAATATTTAAGATTTTATATGATTAATAGGATAATGTATTATTTTCCTTATTTCAATAAATTTTAGAAGCAATTATCTTTGATCATATTAGTTCATAAATTATGGAAGAAACTATTCCTCCATAATTATATACTTATCTTTTGATACAAGAACTACAGTTAAAAACGATTACCAATTGAGAACGGTAGTTAAGTCTGTAAAGAGAGGGGTGAGCGTGTTTTAGCGGCGACAACAGCACGATATTCAGATACGAAGCCAGGGTAAACCGGGAAGCCGTAGTTCGTGAACTGTAGTAAGTGTGGTAACTCCGGACAATCAACGACATTCGGAAGCCGGCAACGATCTGAAATTCAGGTAAATCTATACATTTTTTAAATAAAATTTTCTTTTTAGATTATTTTTTTTATAAATTATTATAATTCTACATTCAAATATATTCATAATATATGAATTTTTAAGAATTATTAAGAATTTTATATTTTTGAAATATCAAATAACAATTTTATCAAATTAAATATAATTATTAAATTATATATTAACAATGCGCTTAAACTTTTATTATTAGATTTTGTCATAAAAAATATGAATAAATGAAATTATTAATCTTGGATTCGTTTGCATATACAGTAGATCATAAATATATTGCCGTATAATTAATGATTGATGATATAAATTCAACATTAATAATATAATTTTTATTTTTTTTGTATACATCTGACAGTAGAACATTAATTTTAATATGTAGATAAAGTGATTTGAAATATGATTGTTAAAGAAATTAAAGTGGTCCACGAGGCTAACTGTAAAATACCGAGCGGTAACTACAAAGTTGATGTTAACGGAAGAGATCTTCCTGTCAAAGATTTGTTCCGCTATGTCGAGACATTCTATCCTTTGTTTCTTCATCGTTGTTTTTATTTCTTCTTTTTATCATTACACATTGTTTAATTTAGCAATGTATTCTACAGCACAAAAACTTATTACATGTATCTAAAGTTTCCTTCAATAGTCCATGAACCTGCGAATTAAAATGATAAAAAGATAAATCAATTATATTGTAGATTTATTGTAACATTCACAAATATTGTTTAAGGATATGATGTTTCTACGAGTATGTTGCTATGAATAATTTTCGTTTCTTTGATGATATTGGATAGTTTATGATTGAAATAAATACATAATTAGAAATTAGGTTATGTAAATTAATAATAATAAAATTAAATATTTTAAATTATTACTAAAATCGTTCGATTTTCAATAAATCGTTTTATTCATTCAATTTTCAATAAAAATTTATAAAAAAAGTAATACTTTTTTTTTTATTTAATTTCATGTCGAAAATTGGATTAATTAATCATTATAAAGAATTTTTGACAATGTTCATTGTTGCTGAATGTTTCACAAGTGAAACCAACTGGCGGCGCTCGTGCATTGAACTCTTTATATGGTTGCGCGCGCACACATATTGACAAGTCAAATTCTAGTTCGATTTCGCGGGAGAATGCTATGGTAAATGTAGTCGAGTGAACAATCATGCGACCGGATCTACATGTTGTCCGGAACTCGTCGTATAATGCTACGGAAACGACTGGTAAATTATATTTGTCACGGGGAATCGGTAGTGACGTTGAGGACATGATTTTATCTAACCGTGCAAGTTTACCGGACGGAACGGTCATTAAACGTCTGTCGCTAGGTTTTCATGGTTTTCAGTGAAAAATTAGAATGATGATTTATTTAGACTAATAACATTATTGATGGATCATTATTATCTTTCTTTTCTTTTTTAATATTTGAACGCATATTATTTACATTGTACACACATCTACACATCTACATTGTTATAATTTATATAAAAAAGAAAGTTCAAATATATATATTCGTCATATGAATTGAATTAACATCGTGTGAATAATTCTCTCATTTTTTGAAGTTATATAGAAAATAATAATGTACAAAAGAATATTTTTAAAATTACAAATACAAATTAAAGTAGTTAAATAATAATAATAATAATTATTTTTTTTTTAGATAAGCGAATATGTTACTTCTGTTTCAAATATCGCTGCTATTGTTCCTGATAACAGAAATCGGTACAGTAGGAATTGGAAAAGCATGGCAAATTCTTCCATACACAACTGATTACTGGAATCATCCATCATGGCCGCGACTCGATTCTTCTGCGTTCGAAGTTCGCAGCGTGAGTGGTGTCGGTCATCTTAATCCTTCAGAAACAACTCAAAAGGAACTAAAACTTGACCAATCAAAATCCATCCAGCCCAATATTATTCCGTTATCAAAATCAAACATTTTATTCAGCCAAAAGTATTTCAATCAATTCGAAAAAAATTTTGAAGATTCTTCCTATGATCAATACGAAAACCAAAACCTAATGAATGATGCAGCGGAAGATAAGATATTTAAAGCAGGAATTGCAATGACTATTTTAGATCCAAAAGACAATAAAGATTTATTAAAGAATACTGCAGATGAGACAAGAAAAATTGTACCAAGGATTCGTCGTGACACAGAAAATGAAACGAAGATGGAACAAATATCTACTAGTAAAAATGTTCGAGAGATACGTTTAAATTCTCCAGATGATTGGTCCACTCAACCATTGTCCATACAGTTTCCCCATAGATCTAGTTTAGATCAAATGATTCAGCAAACAATGGATGACGAAGAATTACCAAGTGCAAGGAGTTATCATACTCCACGAGCTGATTTTATAACAAGTCACCATAGAAGAAGTTATGAACATAGAGAAGCTCGAGATATGCCTATCACTAGAGCCTACGATGATTATGATGTTCCATGGTACAGGAGTACCACCATCAGGGAACGAGATTATGAACCTCTAAGTTATCGTCGTGGATATAATTATTATTATCCTGATCGATATAGAATGGAAAGAGATTATTATATGCGAGTTCCCCCCAATGATTATTCTTATTATTATGATCGGTATAGGGACGAGGATTTAGATCTTTATGGTCGTAGCAGACCCACGCCCAAGCCCAAGAGGATTATCTACTATGCAACATTGCCGGAAATAGTAAGGAAACCTGTAGATCTGAGAAATTACCCTAGACCATATGATGGAACTAGGACAGGACCAGTTTCTAGGGATGGAAATTATAAACGTATTCCAGGGAATGTAGATCCTAGTAGATATCGATATAGACACGCGTATGATGGTTATGATAATTATTCAAAGAGATCGAGCTTTGTAGATAGGCCTTATCCATATCCCGAAGAGGAAAGTCGCCGCAAGATGGCGTTAGAAAATCTTCGAAATAGCGATCCATTTGATCAAAATAATGATAGAAAATTGGCGAATCAGATTACAGTAAGAAATGAAGGAAAGTTACCCTGGCCAGTGCAAATTGGAACGGAAGTGAGTGTAAAAGATGACGAGAGAATCTCTGGAAGAAAGATTTTTGGAGAAAATAATGGATATGATAGATTCCAGAATGCGCAGTTACAAAAAGCACCAGATGCAACTGGATCCAGCGAATTACAAAGCGATAATTGAACGTAACACGTAGTTTTTTTTCTTAGAAATTAATGAATTTTGAAAAGAATTTTTGGATACTGTTCTCTTTGATATACTGTTATTTTTTTCTATTGGTAGAAAATTGAATAGATTTTATTGTAAAAATGAATATTAATATTAAACTTTAATCGAATATATGAAAAAGTTAATATGCAGTATAATATTTAATTATATTATAGTTTAATGCAAAAATATAATAATTGAAAGATGTTCGTCTTATAAATCTCATGATTGATTTAACATTAATATTATATATTGATATTTATAATTTATATAAGTTATGAATATCTTTTGAAATAATATCTCTATGATGTATTGATTTACAAATTTTCAGTTAATTTATATTTATATGGATCATTACTAAAAATATTTATTATACTATTTATATAATATTTTTTACAAAACTCTTTCTAAAAAAATTTATTACATTAAATTTTTATTATCAAATTTGTAAAGATAGAGTGTTGATAATAGTTTTTAAATCATTTTTTATATTGACTGAATCTTTAGAAAAGGCGAACTATATTTATTTTTTAATAATATTGAAAATAATGCATTACATATTTTGTTTATTAATATACAGAAAAATAATTTTGAAAAAAACATATAATCCCATATAATCCCATATAATCCCATATAATCCCACTTTTCTTTGATTTTCTTCATGTCTTTATTTTCTTTACTGCTTTTTTCAATAAAAACTTCGATAAATCTTTAGAAAAATGATCTGTTTTCGTTATTCGATTTAATTCAACAATCCATGAATTAATCTACAAAAATTATTAAACATTTTATTTATAATTATTATCTTTTTTTATAAATATGTTATTTAATGAATTAATTGTTAGCAATAAATTACCGAATTTTGAGTTTTTCCATTAATGAAACCAGATAATTCATCTGGAGTCATATTCAAAATATTACAGGCAGTTTCTTGAGCTTCTCTTTCACTTGCTTCACTTTCATTTGAGCTTTTGTGCGATTTATGATCTGCTTGATACTCATAATAAAGTTTCTTCAAAAATTCCTAATTTAAAATAATATTTCTGAACGTCTTTCACAATTAAAATATTTATTAAAACGAATAAATTATCTCTAAACAATGAAAAATGTTTAAGTTTATATAATTGCAATGCTATACCTTAATGGCATTTAAGTATTCGATATTTTCATTTTGAGTAATCGATATTTTCGTTTTTAAAGTCTTAATAATTTCCTCATATTTAGTTCTAATAATTTCAATTTCTTGTTGAATCGTTTCTTCACATTTTTTGGAACATTTTGTTTCCATCTAACATTAAACATATATTTAATCTATATCTATAAATTATCTTCTTTTTTTTATGTAAAAATTATTAATATATTTAATATATTTTACCTTTTCCTTTATATCTGTTTTCGATTTTTCCTTGTCTGAAAGTAACTTATCTTTTTCAACATTTAAAACTGAAATCTAATAAAAACAAAATATATTAAATCTATTAAAAATTTCATTTCAAAATACATACTTTTGCTCTCAACTGTGAATTAGTGCTTCGAATATTACTGATCTCGTTCTCCAAACTGTTAATTTTAGATGTCAGTTGATTGTTTTCTTTAGTTAAGTCTTTCAATTGACTTTTGTAACTGTTCAGTAAAAATCCCTTGTTGGCATTTGCCGAGTCCGATCGTACTAATCTAAGTTTTAATAATTTATTTCTCTCTTATTGATTTATCAATGCTAAAATATAACAGATATTTTCTATCAAAAAAAAAAAAAAAAAAAAAGATTATAATTAAACATAATAATTTGTACATCTGATAAGTAAAAAGAAGACTATATACAGTTTTCCATATATTTAAATCTTATACCATTTGAATTATCAGATATAATTAATTTAAAGAATTTCAAATACTTTTGTTTAAGTTGAATAATCGTTGCAGAATCTTCTTCAACTTTTTTTTTCAAATTAACCATTTCTCTGTTCTTCGTGTCTCGAATCATATTATATTCCTTTCCCGAAGTTTGCTGCAACCACTCTCGTGTTTCATCGATCTTCTTTCTCAAGGAAACGTTCTCGCTTATCAATTCGTTCAAATTCGTTTCGGCGGCTTCCATTTCTTCCTTCAGCTGATCGAAGCATTTGCTCATGGAATCGTGTTCTTCCGATTTGTCTTTCAACATTTTTCGGGTCATTGCCAATTCTTGTTTCAATTTGTTTGATTTCGTCACTGCCATCCGTAACTGGCAAAAATGAAACAAATCTTTGATACATTACAATAATATGATTTATTATGTAGAATTTATGATTTTATTATCAAGGAATAAATAATAATAGATAATGATAGCTTTTAAATTATGAATAGCTAGTTGATATTTCTAGTTTTAATAAATATGAGAAAGAATAAGAAAGAACAGTAAGGAACAGCTTTTCGATTATTTTTAATCAATGGTAAGTATAGTAAGTGTAGTAAATAGATAATAGCTAAATATAATAAATATAGTGATTAGCGTTTACCTTTTTGTGTAATTTATTCATAATTTTCTTTTGATATTTTAATTTTCTACAAGGTTTAGTTTGAAAACTATTGCATCTTCTACGATCCATGGAGTAAGGACCGAAATTTTCCAAAACAGAAGTACAAATACGCACAATTCTTTCTTGCAATATTTCGTTTTCTTTTCGAGCTTCTGCCTTTACATTTTCTAAGGATCTAAGTCAGATACAAATACAAAATATATCTATATTGATATGTAAGTAAAATATCTCATGCAATCTTACTTCTTATATTTTTCCTTTACAGCAGATTTTGCTTTTAAAGCTTCTTCAAGCTCTTCTCTAGTTCTGCTGAGTTTTACCTCAAGTTCTGCTATGATTGTTTTGTATCTAATTACAATATACATAAAAATGAATTAATATAATTTTATTAAAGATAAATTTATTTATATACTCATATATCTACTATACAATTGTAAGTATTGATATTTATACAATATAAATAATAAAATATCCATAATGATTCAATACAAATTTAATGTTATTAAAATTATATAGAAGAAAAAATTATTATAAAAGAGTTTTTTATTTTCAATCAAATTTCTTGAGAATATTTTGTAAAGTATAATAATGAGAAAAGGATAGAGATAGGATAAAAATTGTGAAATCAACGCCATCTTCAGAGTGCCGCAAATGAAACATGTACAATAAGGATGGTAAATAATAGGAAAAGGATAGATATACAATAAGAATTGATCATCAGCGCCATCTCTTGTGTAATAAAAGCAATTTTTTGTAAATAAAATAGAATAAGAATTGAGAGCTAGCGCCATCTCTCAAGTACTTTAAAAAACATAATTTTTGAAGAAATGTTTTTAATATTCAAGAGATGGCGTTGATGATTAATTCTTATTCTATCTATCCTTCTTTTATTATTTGCTATCCTTGTTACATATGTTTCATTTGCGGCACTCTGAAGATGGCGCTGATTCCCAAATTTTTACCATATTTCTATCCTTTTTTCATTATTTACTTTTCTTGTCTTTACTTGTTCTTGATACGTAACTATAGATATAGAAAATCAATTTATATTTTCAATTGTTATGAATATATTTTCACTGTTTTTGTCATACAAAATTATAATGAATATCTAATCTACTAAATATTCTATTAATTGAAATTTTAATTTTAGGTATGAGATTAAAAAAAGCATTGAATATTAGATAATATTCCTTTTATGGTTCTATAGTATGACAAACATGAGCATATATATATTTTAAGAGAAATTTTATCAATTCACAGCCACATTAATTTTGAAATATTCGCGCGATAAAATTTTCCATGAATTTGTAACGGACAGATAAATGGTCAGACTTTTTCCATTAAAATATAATTACTTTTATGTATTCTCTATAAAAACTCACTCAGTTTCCTTGTTCGACGATATTTTTTCCTTTGTCTGCTGCTCGACGCGTCGATTCAATTCGACGAGGATATTTTGTTGAAAAAAGAAAATTTACATTAGAATTCGTTAAATAATATTATTGTGAAAAAGTTACCGTTTGTTTTCAATGCAAATTTTAATTACTATAGTATATTTGACGGAAAATTTTATGCATATTCAAATTATTTTTCTATTCATTTATTTAAAATAATTTTTTATTTAATTCGGTGTTAAGATGAAGATGATTTTACGATCATTTATATAAAATAATTTAAATATTTACAAATCAATAAATTCTATAAATAATATGAAAAAAGATAAAACTTTACGACAAATCTAATACGTAAGTCATGAACTATTTAAAAGTATTTTAAAACCAGGAATTATCTTATCTGAATTTACTAAGCGGAGTTTTGGAAAGGAGTTTTGGAAAGTAATCGTTATAACAAAAACTGATATAAATTTTGAGCGTTTAAATTCTTCGAATTCAATAACACACGATCGCAAGTTTCAATGAATCGTTCGAATTTTCGTTGGAGAATTTTGCAATATTTTAATATACATACTCTTTGCATACCTCAGTCCCACTAGCGAGGGCTTCCTCGATTAGCCATTGGGGAGCAGGATCTTCATCGATATACCAAAATGCCGACGATTTTTTTTGTTTCAAATAAATGCACGGAGAAAATTGATTCGTATCACTCTCTACTTTGTTATCCTGATTTTTCTCGTTAAATTGGATAGCTTCCATAGACGTTTGTGTACAAATTGTTTTTCTTTCCATATCGATTTTTTTATCTAAAATATATGTTTATGATATAATAATTATTATATAACTTTGACGATAATAAAATACTTATAAGAAATAAGAAAATCTAGATTATTTAATCGATTTAAATATTTATAATTAATTTTACATTATATTTAATGATATTTTTATTAATATTATCTGAAGAGCATTTTAAATGAAAGCTAGTAAATGATAGAAGTGTTCTGTGCGCTACTGCCACCTGGTGAAGATTATTTTTATTATTTTGTACGAGATATCTTCTCATACATCGACAAATTTATATAAAATAATATCATTAAATATATTGTAAAATTTTATGCAATAACATTTTAAAATACAATGTAAAATTAAAGATATATATTTAGAATATAATTAACAATTCGAAGTTTTAAAATTTAAAGTTCGAAGTTTTAAATTTATTTTCATTCTAGGTTTAAAAAGTTTTAGAGCAGTTTTTACTTCAACTTCAATTTATAAGTTCTAAAATTGCAAGCTTCTAAAGCATTAGAACTATTAAAATTTTTAACAATTTTAAAACTTCGAGGTCTAGAAACTAGAGTTCTAAATAATTTCTATTGAAAGAATATCTTTTTGAATAAATCATGCAATATAATTTAAAAAGAATTCAAATTTGTATTCAATTATTGAAGATTTCATTTTTTCTACTTTGGAGGTAATAGGAAATTAAAACACAAGCATGAAACAAACTTACTTAACTTAAATTTTAGAGATAAATCTAAACAAAAGTGTTTTCTGTAAAGATTACTGTTATTGTTATTTCCTATATTGCAGAGTAACAATAACTTGACAATATCTAAAGATATATGAACAAATGCGTAGAAAAAAGCAGGTTTTGAAAAGGATAGATAATACGATCGATCAGACACGACTCTCGTCAGAACAAAATGAATATATCCCCACTCCAATCTATTTGGTCGGACCATATTATCGGATATTATCGGACCATATGGAATTTGGGACCGAAAATAGTCCCGTGCAGGAAATTGCTAACGACTTAAACGTTGGGGCGGTGCGCAAAGACCGTAAGTCCCATGGGCCCAGTTGTGATGGATGGTGCTTGGCCACTCTGTAATTTGAAGGCGTTATATGTGCACCCTGACACCGTATACTTTGCAACGATCTTCCATATGTCCCCGACCGCTCTTCTTATATAATTCGCACACAATCTTATAATTGACGTCAACTACTCGTGATTAGTCAACATGATTTTTTTCTAATTAGTTTGATGACAAGTGCTTGATTGAAAGTGTTTTTTAACCTCTTTTCATTCGAATAATTATAACTGATCTAATTTGAAGAGATACAAATTACTCTCTTATAAATTTTTTAATAATTTTTTAAGATTTATTATTTATTTAAGATTAATTGGTAAAAGATTTATTAATTTGATGTAAAAGAAAATTCTATTCTATATACATAACCTATAAATTCTGAATTTATTTCATTTTCTTTCAATTTGAAGTATAGTTTTTATTTAGAAAGATTAAATTAATAAAAAAGATTAAAAAGTTATGTTACCTCAAGATACTAAACAATGCAAAATTGTAATAGAAACCAGATGATTACGTGAAGCGTTCAATAAACCAGTACTAATTAGACGAAACAGCTTACACACGTAACCTGCATGGACTAATGAAATTTGTTTGTCAATTAAATGGCGTTGCTGGTGAATTTTCCCTATACTTTGCCGCTTGGTCGGTACACTAATTAATTTCCACGCTCGAGTTCACTTTATTTATGCGCGACAGGCTTCAAAATTGCACCACAGCCGTGGCTTGTATATTTACGCGGGCAGGTAGACTGCGCAGACCGCAGCATGCAAAAATAGCTCGCCGCGAATTGGGACCGGCGTTTCGCTGACGAAAACATCGCGTACACTCTGTAAATTGATCCCAGACTGAATTGATAGCCGAAACATTCGAGCTTTTCTTTATTTAAAAACGAGAAAAAAAGATAAAAAAAAAAAAATAGAAAATAAAAAAATAAAAAAAAAACGAATAAAATATCTTTTTTCATTGTATTGCAATCTGGTTTACGCTGTTCGCGTTGTTTCGATATATCATGAATATGCATGTAAGGTTAATTTGTTATTTTTTTCCCATTTTAGGCAGGTGAAGTTAGATTAATTAGTTAATTGATCGAGTATTGTGACACGTGAAAAAATATGAAATATTTGTATATATTCGATAGTTTTTGAATTTATAATATGATTTTATGGTATAATAAAAGAATTATTTATTACTAATTTAATTCCAAAAATCAAATTAGAAAAAAGCAAAATATTTTTTTCGTCATTCAATCCATTTCCAATAAACCATTTCGCTACGAAATTTCATTTCGATACGACGCAGATGTACCTATATCCCCCAATTCCTGTTCACTCGGCGACCCAGTACCATGAAATTATTGTAGATAATATGTGGATAGTTAGTCCGCGATTAGTCTGTCCAACGGATTATATTCCTCCCCTTTTCATTCCCGTGGTGCCTCAGGGGCAGCAGCGCCGTGATAAATGACCGAATCCTTTAGTGTTTTTTAGCCGCGGATCGCTTAGCTGATTCGTTCCCCTCCTATCCCCCTACTCGGCTGTGCACACGAGCCGTCCTTTCCCCTGGCCCTTCCTGTCCCGGAACCTGTGCCGGCTGGACGAAGGTCGCCGTTACAATTTCGCCGTAAATCATTGCAAATCGTTGACGTAAAACGGCACGGGTAATTAGATACACTAACCTGCGATGGACCGCGTTTCTTGCGCGCCAGCGAGCAACAAAGAGGCATCTTGCTCCCGATTCATCGTATTCCTCTCGTTCTTCTGTAATGAATAACAATGATAACGTTTATTGCGAGACTTGGGATTGATCATTCGATTTTTTAAATTATTTTTCAGAATAAATGTTATCGAAAATTTTTTGATTTGGAAGAAGAAAAATATTTTTATCTATTGTTATAAATTTTTGAAATGACTTATATAATTTTATATTCAATAAAAGTTTTAATTATTCGCAATTATGTATATAAAAATTAAAAATATATAGAATACAAATATCAATAAATAATCTATAAATAAAAGAGCAACTTCGTTAATGCATTTTCATTTTAGGAAACAATATCCTTATACAAATAACTACTAAGATTTTTCGTGTAAGTTGCGATGCTATGGGTAATTTCGAGATCCGTTCTTTATAGTCGAATCCTTTTAACTAAGACAATAGGGAGCTGTAAGAAGTTCTATCGTGAACGGAAAAAAAAGGGGAGACAGTAAGATTTCGTCATTAACGACACGCCTCGTATTTTGTTTAGTGGGGAATCTACCCTCGTTAGGGATCGTTAGAGTTTTAATATCATAAAGTCTCCCTTTGGAATCAGTGGCACGTGGTGTGCCAGTAAGTACATGGGTTGGCTTTCGCTTTTTAAATTTTTCCCCAAGAACGTTCATATTTTCATTTGATGTCATTAACGAATTACGTGTTATATATTCTTTTTTTGGCGAAGTTATAAAAGGAAAATTGCGTTAAGGTGCGCGTTAATGGGGATGGTTTATTAATCGTAAAAAAAAATAAATGTTTTTGTACATGGGGAAGATTGCGAAATGGTTTTTGAGGTTAGAATCGAATGATTTTATTAAGACTTTACAGATTGTGTTTTTTTAAGATGATAGACGGAGGAATAAGTAATAAATTACTAGATCATTTTTTATTTTCTAATATAAATTAAAATACCTGTAAACTTTTCTTCAATTTCGTCAACTTCAACTTTTCGTCAATTTTTTGAATGAATTCCATCAATTCTCTAACTTTTATAACCTCTTCAAGAAAATAGTTAATGTACTAGCATAAGTGATTCAAACCAATAATTTAACCACATCTATATAAAATTGAATCTCGAATTACTTTAATTACAAATAACATTATGATACGATATAACAGGAGGAAGAAGCGCGCACGACTGAATTAGATGGCGCACAATCCGTCAAGGATACAACAAAATCACTTATAGACGGCGTAAATGTCGCTGTTCAATTACATTTAATGCCGTGGCGGACACATCACGAGTCTAAGGCGGCCATAATCGATGAATAAGCGAGCTTCGCGGATTCCGTGGAAAAGCGGCAAATGTGATTTTAATGTCAAGCGGCTCACAAGGCCTCGTATTTTCCATGGGCGTGTCTCTAACGACCGGACTCTCGATGGCCCGCAGCTACTTTTACCATTTTGTTACGTTACGTTAGGTTATGTTGCATTCGTTCGTGGCTCGCTGATGTTGCTCGGCGCATCTATTATGAATTGCGAGGCGGGTCGGACTGTTTCGAGTGGGAATTGTGAAAGTTGTAGATATTTGTGAGATTTAAAGTGGTTTTAGGATGTTTGAGTGAAGTGGAATTGGTGAAATGTTGATTTGAAGAGAGATTTCAATAGACGTTGTATGTGATGTCTTTTGATTTTCAATTGATACAATTATCATTGATTGAAAAGTATTTATTTGTTATAATTATCCATAATTAATTTTATTTGAAAATGATGTCAATAGCTTTCTCCAATGAATCACATTATCAATGTAATAATTATATGATTATAATTGAGTCGTTAAGATTCGTATCGGTTCCGTTTCATTGAGCTCTTCAATAAGAGTATACCTATAATTTATAACTGTGTGCTTTCGGTGCATAAACCTAATGGAAAAATGCATGGCCAATTTTATGCACAGGTGCCAAGCCAGATTATTGGTTGGGGCAAGACTGAACGAGGAAGAAAAAGATGACAGATAAAAGAGAATAAGAAACGAAAGACTAAAATTGGGATTTAATTTTTGAATGAATTGTCGATCATATATAGCTTCTTCAGGCTAAATTATGAGTACGAAGAATTGATATTATGATTTTTATATTAGTTTTATATTTATAGTTATATACATTATCATAAATTATGTATATATAATTAATTTGTATTTTAATTTCATGAAAATTAATTTTAAAAATTGATCAATATATCCTGTCGTTCTTAAACATTAAAATCTATATTTTTTTATCACCCTGTATATGTACATACATATACATATAAAACAAAAAAACAAAAGTTTCGTCCTCGTTTTCAACGCGGATAT
Organism: Apis cerana; assembly: GCF_029169275.1. NCBI lineage: Eukaryota > Metazoa > Arthropoda > Insecta > Hymenoptera > Apidae > Apis > Apis cerana. Next base: position 13,289,461 of record NC_083857.1, read on the forward strand.
CCCTTCGGATGAATAAATGTTATTCAATATCCCTCGCGTTCCGTCGACAGATTTTCATTTACGGATCGCGGACCCTATGTATGGGGATTCAAAACCAAACGCGGGTATCGCTGTATCAGCGTCGGCGGCCGCTCCAAGCGTGTTCCGCGGTGTTCATTTCAATTCGCCTCTAATTGAACGCTGTTCAATATTGACGAGTTAAATAATTGTCTTTGGAAAACTGAGCTCTGCGTAACCGTTAATCATTCCTCTCGTCGGCTCGTCGCGTTGTGCACGCGATCCCATAATAATTCGCGTCCTGCCGCGAGGATGGAGAAAAATGAAAAATGAAAAATATATTCAACTCGTATATATTTATTCGAGATGCACAAGTACGAGAATTTTAAATGATAAAAATTAAATGTTACGTTGATACGTTTGAAATCTTGTTATTTCAGATATTTAATAACTTCGATATCATATATTTATCGAATTTTATGTTCTTTGTTCAAATAAAATATCTTTAAATATTAATCTTTTCAGAGATATGTATTTAATTTTTTTTTAAATTTAAATTATTCTATATATAAAAAAATTAAAAGAATTTTTCACTACAGAATCTTTTATTATTAAGAATAAAAAATGTCGAAGAATTGATAATATTTTATTTTGACAATCATGAGTGAATATATTTTTCATTTTTAAAATTTGTATTATCTTTGGTGATTAATTTTATATTTATTAACTTTATTAACTTTATGTATCAATGAAATGTTAATAAAAGAGAATAAAACATATTCTCAAAAAATGAGAAAAGAAAAAGAGAGAAACAAAATGATTAAAAAAATAAGAATAAAAAATACAACGAGCTAATCGAAGGACAAGTATCGCGGTCCCCAGCATCATAAGCAAGTAACAACCCATGTATTCTCGGACGTAAAGATGTCTCGGCAGTCGGTTCAGTTATATCTTCATTATAAGACCGACAGACTTACGTACTGCCGCGGCAGGCTCGTGGTGCTCAAAATTATGTGCCGCCCGCAGTTATCATTGCCTTCAGGGTCAGCTGCACGAATAATTGGCTTCCACCCATATAATATCCTACGTATACTCCTGGCCGAGTTGTGTCCGCGTGTGTAAAAGCTATTCTACGTCCCACGATTATCCTTATAGTTGATTCGATTCATTGGCAAGTTAATCATTATATTCGATACGATCATAGCGGGATCATGTTAGGCTGACGAAATTGTTTCATAATTTTGGCGATATAAATAAACTTTAGAATACAAAGCTTTTATTACATAAAATATCTTGAAATTAAATTTCACGCAATAAGTTCATTTCCAATTTACTTAATTCTTAACTTCATTCTTTCTAATAATTCTTTACTTAACCTCTATCTTTTTTTTATATTATTATTCTATTGCAAATCTATTTTCAAACCTAACCTCTATTCTTCACTTCACTCAACTATTCCACGAATGTGGACCATCGTACATAAAGCAACGAGCAACCGTCGTGCTTATCCGGTCGCTACGAATTCGCGACATCGTTCGAGGGTACCGAGGCGTGCCAAAGGGTAAAAGGAAGCGGCTACAGACCGGAGAAAGGAAGATCCTTCTCCTTCGTCTTCTTCTGCTTCGGGGTGCCTCGAACCGCGTTTGAGAATGCAGATACATAAATTCATGAGCGAAGTAACAACCGGTGACGCCACGCTAGCTTCCGTGCCGCGGTGAGCTGCGTCGCGCGGCAATCGTATTCATGAACCGACACGGTAATTAAGGACACTAGCTCGCCTTGCAGCCGGAAGTCGCATCGGGAATCCTCCCTGCGCGGTCTGGAACATCGCCGGAAATACTTATGCATTCCGTTCGTTTCGTAAAGAAAACGCGAGTAGAACACACACTGGAATCGCGGTGCGACTGACGCGACGTCTGCAAAGTTCGATAAACTCTAGCGACGCCTAGCGAGTTAACGGACGAAGAAGAGCGTGTTAAAGTGATTGTGGAGATAGCGATTTGATAGATGGCGCAAGAGGTAGCAAAGATGGTTGTTCTTTGCTTTCAAATTATTTTATTTTTTCATTTCTACCTTTGAATTTTTCTTTTTAATATTTGTTCTTTGAATCAAATCGCATTTCATTATTTCCTACTAGAATAATATTATTTATTTTAAAGTTTTCTCTTCGAATCGAATTCATCTAAACCAATCATTTTTACACGTTAATTTTCCATTTTTCTACATACGAAACAAATTCTTTGCTACTCAACTCAGCGAACGGTGTTACACGACACCGGTAATTACCGTCTAAAAGCGATCGTTGCTTTTCTAGCAATTAAACATCCAAGCTTTATCTATGAATCTTGAATGCAAACGTCGATATTTCATACGGGTAGCCTAGATACAAGTAAGAATCGCGCGCAGCTCGCGTTCACCGTGATACTAACTAGGCGAATGCGAATCGTCGTCGACTCGCAGCCTAGCGATGAACAAAAGAAGCCAGCGAGACTTAACATATTAGCGTTAATTAAGGCAATTATGTCTCCGCGTGGCAAGCATGAGAGTGTGTCCGCTACAGCTCCACTCATCCATATTCAACAGCCGTTTCCGACTGGAGCTACGAAGCCAACATTGCAACAGACATCGTCGTTGTTGTCCTCGATGTTGTCGTTGATGTCTTTTGAAGGTTCTTGTTGACAATCATCGTGGGACTGTCCCGTTCACCTAACCTATTAAATCCGGAGGTCATTACAATCCGTGAAGTTTTACGTAATGTTATTCGTAACGCGTTTGTATTTTCTAAATTCTAACCTAATCCAAATATTTTGTACGATTATTTTAAAATTAATAATTTAATAATCGCTTTGTTTAACACATTTTTAAATTATATGATATTGAAAATAATACTCAAATTATAAATTTATCATTCATTCAGAAATTCCCTTATTAATTTTTTTCCTTATTATTTCAAATTTACTAAATAATTTTTTAATTTTATTACGGATAAAAGGAAGAAGAAAGGCAGAACCGCCCGATAGAAAGGATAAAACAAAGTAAAAGGGAGTAAAAGAGGTAAGAGAGGTAGTCGTGGCCGGCTAGGTCGACTGGATATAGACGAAGTCCAAGGGGTGGTTGGCCGGAAGAGGGCGAAGAGGACAAGAGAGAGGCAGGAGGAAAGGAGAAAACCGGGCACGTCTAGGTTTTGCTATGACCAATGGCAGACGGGGACACAGCGCGCGCCGTTCGTATCGATCCAAGAGACTACGTTGGACTACGTCGAGTACCTCTCTCTCCCGGGTCACCTCATCCGTCCTTCGCGGATCTTCGTCTTCTGCACCTTTCACACCCCCGCCATCCCGTGACGCTCCTCCCGCTCTCCTGGAATTTATAGCGGACTATTCTTGATTTCATACTTTCGCAGCTACGCCGAAAATCGACGCCTTTAAATTCTTCCCGGTGATTTCTTTTGTTTCATCGTTCTTTCAAGATAGTTGACCTTTGGAAAAGTCTATGGTACTAATGGGAATCTTCTTCAGGGTTTGAATTTTTTAGGTTATTTTTACAACTTGGTTCACTTGATTCGGTTATATTTTGCTGCATTACGAGGTTTAGAGAAAATGAACTTTATAAAGGAATACTGAATGTTATATAAAAAAGTATTTATATAATAGATTATTAGATTAATATTAGATATTATTATATATTTAATACCGAATTGATTTATTGGTACTACATTTATCATTGATGTTTCACAGAATTCTGAAAGTGACACGTTCAAAGAACAAAAGATAAAAGTATTTAAGAGAGTGAACGCGCTTGCGCCGTAAGCGAATCCCAGCTAGGTCCTCCCTGCGCTGCGACACGATGAATCGAGGGACAGAAGCAGGGATGTGACACGAGAGAGGGAAGGAGGAATAGTATGTCACCAGCCGTGGCGACACGCGCCTCCCGGTGACACTCTGCTGGACATGCGTACTCTTTCGACCTATCATTGCAGGGGTTATTAAAATTTTCGAGCCAATGAACATCCGCGGATTGAACGACAGGGGCTGCGCCCTCGTAGGGCCTGCTTTCCTCATGGTCAAGAAGGAGGTCCTTAGATTTTTACTCAAGCTTTTGTACTTGTATTATATGTATATTTTAATCAAATTATTAATTTAGCAATATGTACTATACATATATAGATTTAAACAAACATTAACATTTGTTTTAGATAGATCTTAATCATCTTAAGTCTTCTGTTATTGGCATTTTAATTCTACAAGTTGAAGGTTTGTTCCAGGATACTGTTCTTTTTTATATTATTTATATTATTTCTATCATCGAATAGAAAATATATATAAAGAAAGAGAAGTATCTCAAACTCTTATATATCATTGTACACATATAGGAAGAATAGAGTAAGAGATAAAAAGAGAGAAGAGGCGGGGTGGTAGAGAACTAGGATGATTTTATGGTCGTGTAAGTTGGGCCAGGGTCATTGAGTGGTGGTTTTTGTTGTGAGCCACACTTGGCCGGGTCTCGAACCATCCAGCATTTCTCCTCCGTGTGTAACGCCCACTCCATTATCTCAGTGATGATGAGTGCGCGGGCGGGTGGACCTCGTAACACACATCAGTAGAAGGATTACCCTTCGTTCTACCGTCTCCTTGCCTGCCACCTTTCGGCCGTCCCGACAGTTGCTTCTCGCGGTCGCCCCTTCTTACTTCGTTTCCTTCTTCTTCTTCTTCTTCTTCTTCTTCTTCTTCTTCTTCTTCAGGATCGACTAATGGGCAAAGTGATTTGCGAGCAAAAAATAAATTGCCCAGGAATTTTTCGATGACGGAACGGATTGAGGATATCGTTGTGATATTGGTTCGAAAGATCCAATAGTAGCGCTTCCAAAAATATGAATAATAAAGTAAATGATTGAATAAATTTTAAATTTTTATCTATAATTTTTATATCATTCTTTATTCTTTGATCAAGAATAATAAAATTACAGATATAAAATTGCATAATATATTAATTGCATAATTATAATAATTAATTCATTGTATAATATATGTATATATACATGTATCATAGTTTAATAATCAAGATTGAGTGGAAAATAACGCTTAAGATACTGTACAAGCACTTTATATATCCTTTGATGAAAACGTTTCTTCATTCTAAAATGATCAAGATAATTTCTCATTCAGAAAACTCTCAGAATTATGCTTGTTATTCTGCATAAAGGTTCACCAGTCATTCTTAGGTTACCGGATCTGGCATTTTAGAAGGTTGTCACGTAGGAACAGTAAACTGACGATGCCGGTAGGTGGATCGACTTGCCAACAGTGGAGCATCCAGTGGTCCCAGTGACCAGGGACAATCTTATCTTCCGTGGAAAAAAATTGAGACGTCGGTTCGCGTCTTTGTGAACTTCTGCACGGATATACATAACCGACGTGGCCGTATCAGGTTCTCTTGCCTCTGATGGGAGTAGATAGAGTCCAGACCTGAGAAAGCTTTACGCGTAATCAGACCCGTATCCTCGCACATATTAACGAGGCGGACGCATGATCCGCGTCTTTCTGATCTGCATCGCGGACACAAGAGCAGCGACAAATCGGCTGGAGTGACTCGACCGCTATTTCATTCGTTGAAGATATTGTGTTCGAGAAATTGTTTTACGATGTCAAATATAGGTTAAAAATTAAAAATACTGCTGCTTTTCCGATAATACTCACAATTAACACCAACAATCTTCCACTTGCTACTTTTGAGCAAACGTTTCCTTTCAAGGTTTCAAGCTTCGTTGCCAAGCGAGAAAGGAAAAGGGAAAAAAACAAGACAATTTCAGTCTCAATGAATAATGCACAGGAAACGGGAGAAGTGCAGCCGCGAGCGACATTATTCCCGGCGTTTCCCGAAGGAAATTAGGAAAGGCGGAGCGAACGTGGCGCCTCGTATCGCGCCACGGCTAGTCACAAATGTAATATTCAGGAAATAATACAGCCGTCGACGTCCTGTCTCTCGTTCTTTTCCCTTTTCTTATTCTTCCTGGACGTTTTAATAGAAACCATAAATAGAATCAAATAGAAATCCAGAGAACGCACTGCGCTTCCTGTAATGTCGTTCGTTCGTATAAAAGCAGTGAGTTTGATTTATAACACCGATTTAGAGGTTAGAAATTTCAAATCGAAAAAGTACTTTCATCGCGTATAATCACCAATCATTTCTTTACATTTTTCTTCAAACTCGCTTCTTTCCGCCATAGAAAAATAAAAATATTCCCCAATAAAACGAAAAATGTAGAATATTATAGAACGGTCGTTAATAAAAAGCACAAACGAATCCGCTTTAGCGAATTCCATCCAAGCGGTGGCGCTGACGGCGCATAAATACGTATTAAGGTATAAAAACAGTTTACAGCGCGTATCTTTCGAAGGATCTCATATTTCCATGGACGGTGTTGCCCTGTGTCGGGGGAGAAGTGTTGTTCGGAGGCGTACCGAACTCTTGCCTTCATTTTGTCCTAAAGCGACAAGCTTTAATATCCTGGCCCGCTCGTTTTGCTCCTTCCCAGTCTTGCTCCCATCCCTCTTCTCCCTTCCCACGCTTCTTACCATCCTTTTTCCCTCTACCCAGTATCTCAAGCCCGCTACGAGGTGAAACTTTAATACAATTTCATTTGGCTCGCGCTGACAAACTCACCTCTCTCTCTTTTCCCTATTCTCTTTCCTTTCGAGCAACTTCCCCTTCGCAGTCGCTTCTTTACTGCCTGCTGAAGACTATTTATAACCTTAACCCTCCTTGGAGCATCGGAGGGAAATGTTCTTTGTTCCCAGCTAACGGGACACGAGCAAACAGAATCGCGAGTTATTCCAGGAGGACATTAATAATTTGCTGGTCTATTAGCGCGGCCTTTGTCGAATTCGGTAATTATCCGATAATGTTTCTCGGGGATGAGGGTTTGTTTGAATTGGGGATAATTAGGAATTGATTTGATGAATGTTGATTCGCGTCGACGCATGCTTTTCACGAGTATTTTCGTATTTTTTGATAAATTCGATTATAAAGATATTTTTTGGGAAATCATTGGAAAATCAACACGACGAGGATGTTAAAATTTGACGATCGCTCGGCAGTGGGTTATAGTCTTCGCACCGCTGGTTTTTTTCTCACCCCAAGACAGAGGCGAGCCAGCAGGGGATCTGTGGACGTTAAACGCTTTTAAAATTTAACTTTCCGAGTTACTCGTGGACTCGCGAGGAAATCTCCGCGAAAATTTACTTTCTTTCCGTTTCTCCTGACAACGCAACAGATTGCCCAGGGAGATTACCCTCCCCAACTAAGTTTTGCGCATTTCTGACGCTTAACTCTCGGCTAACACATCACTGATCTTTTTTAAAACATTTTAAGCGTTAAATGATATACAATTAAACTTAGTCATCAATGTATAACACGCATATTAATTATAATTAATTAGCGATTAATTTATATTACTTTCCATTTAATTATAAAATTAAATACGAAAAGCAAGTTTAAGGAAAAGTTTAATACGAGTAAAGATCGTTCTCACCTATTTCACCAGACTAATAAGATGCGCGTTAACCTTCTTCTTCTTCTTCTTAACGTTCAAATTACGGTTCGTCTGTGTTCGTTCTTTCGCAGGAACACACAGTTGGACGTCTGTATCTCGGCTTTCAATATATCTCAATTATATCGTAAATAAAATATGACCGGCTAGTTGCGTGCACCCGGTAAATTGGTAGTCGAGGTGTCCGTTAGCGAACCTGTTCTCCTCCTCTGTCTTCTTTCTCTTCTTTAGTCTCTTTAGAACAGGGCTGGTGGAACACATAATGGCCGTTTTTTTGTTCTTAATTCGATTTTTCTATCGATACGGGTTAGGATGCCGTATCCTTTCTACGAGCAATATCATGTTTTCTTCTCAAATTTTTCACAATAAGTCCCGAGTACGTTGTCATTAAGAGATGATTGATTAATGACGGGTTGTTAAGCAAAAATTTTCTTACCTTTGTTTTTTTATTCTCTCTTTTATATTGAGTATGAGTAATCTTGAGCAAAAGGAAATTTTTTGCTTAGTTTTTTTTTTTTTTCATTAATGATACACTCTCGTAAAAATGAACTTTATATGTTAATTATTATATTCAATCATTTTTCTTTATATTACCTATAAAAGAAAATAAAGAAAAAATTTATTTCAGCAACACAAAAAGAAAAAATCGAATTCTCGGAAGATCTTATCCAATAAAATATCAAGAATTAATTATAACCTATTAAAAACGGCCATATAAATTAGTTCTTCAAACTAGAATCAGAACAGAGCCACTTTTTAATCTCATTGTCAGCCTTGCCAGCGTTTGATCGATGTGAAATTTGTTGGCAAAATTGCGTGAAAAAGGGACTTCGTTAAAAATGTATAGAAGGAAAGATGGTGGCCCACCGATCCCTTTCGAAAGCTTCTAGAGAAGATCCTAGATATCTGTCGACTACTGACGGCAAAGATTTATCCGTAAGTAATCACAGGGTTCGTCCAGGTTAAGGATTGTTATTGGGTGCATTTTAATGCGACCCCTCCCTGACCGGGTTATTATTATTGCGGTTGTCCGAGAAAATTAGCGGTTCGTCGATCGGGAACGCTTGCGAAAGGGGGCGGACACGTCGACCGTCCGACGAAGATCCATCTGTCACAGCATGGCCGCTCGCAATTCGTCAGTGGCACGAAGGTCTGCGGGATTGAAAAGTTTATCCCGGCAAAATTTACGTGCCTCTTCCTGTACGCGAACAGATTTCTTTGGAGTCGAGATGAAAGCGCGTTAACCGAATGTTTTGAATGGAATTTTCGATGAGATTGGAAAGGTTAGATCGAAAGTGAAGTGGTTGTTAACGATTTTTGAAAATTATAATTTTGTTCATAATATTTTTTTGTATTAATATATGAGAAAGTTGAGAATTTATTAAAATTTAAATGATTAAAAAATTATTGTTAACTATTTTTATTTCGTGTATTTTTAAATCATTAATTATTAAATTTATATTATTATAATATAAGAAATAGTTTTAGTAAATCTATTGTATAAAAACACATATTACAATGAAAAGTAGGTTATGTTTTTGCATGAAAATTATCAGATGATTTTTAATTTAGAATACATTTCAGGTGTATAAATTCTTACACCTGCTGATTCGCCAAGGGTTGTTCCGCTTCAGTCCATATTTATTTAAAGAGGACACTTTTGGTCACGCTAGAGTCACCTGCAGTGTATTTCTAAATTATCATAGAATTATAATTCAGTCTGGAGGGTTATGAGCATTATCTGATTAAAGTGACAATCTTGCGATATAGAATATGAACTAAATAAGTAAAATTATTATTCTATTTTCTATAGAATTTTTGTCATTTTATAATTTTAAATTATAAATTATAATATATTATCATTATATTTATAATTCTAATTTAAATTTATCTTTTAAATATTATATGTAATCTCAAATATTTATTTACTTTATTTAAAAATATGTTAACACGCTTAAGCAAATCTTTTGAATGAAGATAAATTTGATTCTAGTCAAATTGGAATTGAATTTCGAATTCTCATCAAAGAATAGCACCGAACGAATGAAAATAAGAGGTCCTTAATTACAGGTTATCCAGTCTCGTCGATATAATAACTATCTTCAAAAATGACGCAGGGTTTCGTTCATCGTGTGATTTATGCCCGGAAAATAGATCGTGCCCGTGAGGCTAAATCGTCTTCGATGTTTTGAAATAAGAAATTAGCCTAGTCTTCGTTAAAAGAAAATGGTTGATAGTTAGAAAGTGGAAGACACGTCTTGTGCTGCATGTGCAAATGGCAGACATAAACCCTTTATAAATCATCGGTTTATACTTGTCATACAGTTCAACAACGGGAAATCTACGCAACGGATGCAAAAAGCATCGTAGTAAGTCGTATCTGACCAACCGCGAAGATCGTATCGTTTATGCGAATCCTATTCTAATACACTCTTACATTTCTGAATATTAAGATTTATGTAACATTGTCTGTTTACTTCAATTGTTCACAAATCTATTGATTCAAAAGTTTCCATTTTCGAAAAATGGTTTGTGATAAGGTAATTTATTTAAAACCATTTAATCTTAAATTTTTCTCCAATTGCCAATTGTTTCATAATCTTAATTTCACTTACTTGCATGTGATATGATGGTCTTGTTGAATTCTTGACACGATCAAATCAGATCTACAGAGGAAACTCTAACTGCACAGAAAGATGAAATAAGCTGACTCTATTACGATACGGCAAGTCGCGCAGGAATTCGTATTAATCGTTAAAAATTACACAGCAACAGCAGTGGGATGCAACGAATCGAATCATGGAACAGAACGCGTAATCATAGTTTTCACCGGCATTGCAAACGAATTAATTCAGTCGGCTGCGAGTCACCCAGTAGATTAGCGCGGCAGAACGGTGGCCATGCGCGTCGTAAATTTTCGTTTTCTCGTCGCGTTATGTATTATGCATTTTCTGTCCACCCGGCTACAACTGGCCGTATTTAGAACTCTTGACAATTATCTTTCCGCTGGGTAAGAAGCCATGTAATATTCATGGCGTGGATTGTAAAGTGGACGAACGGTCGGCACACAATACCCGTAGATTCTGAGATTGCGCGTTCACCGTGACACTAATACCGGAAAGGAAACGGAGAAAATCAGTCTTAATTGGGACATACCGCAAAAGACGACCATGCTTTATTTAATCTTAGAATGCACTTGACTTCTCATCACGATTTGTCCTTTGATCCATTATTTATTATCACAATTCATAATCTAACCTCCTCTTGTCACATACTTAGTATGATATGCTTTTTAAAACTCTAAGAATCAGATCTTCTTTATTTTGAAAATGGCTATTAAGAAATACGTAATTATATAAAATACTTTAAATATTATATTTTTGAAATATTTCGTATTTTCTATTATTCAAGTAATCTTGATTATCTTGAAATTTAATCATTTCATATACACACATTTATATAATTAATATCTTCTTTTTAATTTCTAACCTCTTTTCATAAAATACACACACTCTCCATTATATTTCACTATACGTATTTCACGCTTCTACCTTAACTGCAACTCGAACCAAAAACTCAATCTTCGCGTTAATTACGAGCCGATCATACTCGAGTAGCATAAAGGCAGAAAATTCCTTCGCGTCGCGAGCGTAAATCCAGGAACTAATTTTGCCGTAGTAAAACGCAAAACGTTGGCTGACACGTCGAGGAGATAGGTAATTCGAGGTGTCGTGAGATGTAAGGAAGAGGTCGAGAATACTTTCACGCCTATCAGTCCCGAGTCTTATTTCGCAAGTTCACCTTAAAATTTCGTGGTTTTTGAAATGAACATCTATGTGATCATAAGCATAGTGTAACACAACCGATATGACAAAATCGTTTACAAAAAAGTTACTAGATTGAGATAGAATGAAATTTATTAAAATAAATTATAATATTTTGATATTTTTTTTAATGAATATTTTTTATAATATTATTGAATCATAGATGATTCATATAAATTTTAATTGTTTAATTGAATTTTTTAAATATTATACATTATACAAAATACAAATACTGCAAAAAATAAATTACTAACAATTATTAATTCATAATTATGTATATTCTAATATCTTTATCAAAATAAATTAATCTATATTTAACATCATTTCTTGAATTTTTCTATCTATCTCGTTCCCTTTATCGTAACTATCGAATAGAACATTAATATTTGTCAATTATCCTAGAACCCTCCAATGTGCGCGATTCATCGTCGAGACACGCAAGGGTCCACTTCCAATGTGCGACATAGAAAGCAATTATAATTCTTCGTTCGTATCGTCCACGTTATAATTGGGGTTCCGATAATGGACGGCCAAAGAAGATTAGGAACAGAGACCGTTCACGTGGTCCACTTTTCCGGACAAAGAAAATCTAACCTAGAAATCAGAAAAAGTATGAAGAGAAGAAAGAGACTGTCTGAAGGGGAAGAAGAAAGAAGATACGCGTCGAGGGAAAAAAGAGGAAAAGAGAAAAGAATACAGGTGGAGAGGGAAGTTGAGACAAGGAGAGAAACTCGTACGTATAGTCTCGATGACTTATGTGGCTCTGACGCTATCAGCAAAGCGTCTCTGGAGTCCAGTCCGAGCCTCGGAACAGCGCTTCTCGTAAATCATCGCGATCCACCCACACACCAGTATCGCTCCTCTCACCGCAGAGAGTTCGAGCTTCAAGTTCGAGATGCGATATGACAATTAACGAGGTCAAAAGGGAGAATGAAGTTTACTCACGAACAACTATATTCTTTTTCTATCATTCCTTTATAGAGAATTATCCTTTATACTAAATTTATTAGCAATTGGAAACCTATTATAATCAAATCATTATGAATTGAGATAAGTTAGGTTAAGGCAAGCAGTTTCATAGTTTGGAAAGGAATGTTTGAAACGATTCAAGTAAGTAAATTTATCTTTTATAATAAAATTTTGAATGAGTTAATGAGAAAATAAAATGAGTTTTATATTTAATGAACAGAAAGTATAAAAATTACATTTCGACTAATATTTAATTTTTATTCAAATAGGCCTCAATCTTAACCTCTCAAACTTAACCTCTTCGACTAGTAGACCATACCACTATACCATGCAAAAAATTAGATGCAGAAAACAGTATGATTCTCAGAAGTCGGTTTAAAACTTATCTCCGTCCCACAAAGAGAGATATCGCGCTACAGCTATGCGACCAAACGAAAGCAAACTAAGCCAAGAAAAAGAGAAAGACCGTGGGTCCTTTGATTGTCGTCGGTGGCAGGGTGCACCCGTGGAGATACAAATGACAATGATACTACTGTAACCGAGCTACTGCGTTCACGGTTATCAAGCGTTGTGATCGTCGGCTACTAGAGGCCTTCTTTTTTCGGCCGACAGTTGGCTAACTCCCACGCGAAAAAAAGCGTAGGCAGTGTAGCATTTTTATTAGGGCAATTCGCCGAGTGCCCACGAGCGCTCGTTGACGTTGCGATCATACGTTTCTTTTAAAATTTTTTTTTCGAGTCATCACTTAGCTCGTTTGGTTATCGTTGAAGCGACTTTGCTCTGTTCTTGGTAATTGACTAGACATGAATGTTTGATACTTATTCACTTTTGGAAGATTTTAATGTTTGAATGAAATTATTCGAATTAGATGTGATTTGTAATTTATAGTTAGAGAATTTTATATTTTATACATAGAATTTAATATGTTTTTTTTTAGACTTTTTAAATATAATGTTTTTTATATAAAATATTTTTTGTAATAATTATATTCTATTCGTTCTATTCGTTCTATGTTCGTATGAAAAAACAATTTTTAAAGAAACAACAATTTAAATATTTATTAAATTATTTTTCTAGCATTATTCTACTATGCTGTACAAATATCCACATGTAGTAAGTCTATCTCAATATCAAGATTATTGTCAACCATACTCAGTATCGAATGGTAGTCATGATTTTCAATGCAACTATACTGAAGACGCGTAAATGCAACTTGTGGTCTTTGGGAAGCGTTGTAGTATTGCACACTGAGAGATGTCCTCAGGATAAACAAGCAGGCTTTGTTCTACGCTTATGAATAAAACATTCGATAGTGCATCTCCCGGAGCTATACCGTACGTATACACGCTGCTGCAATCCATTACTCTTTTACTCAAGTCCAAGCCCTTTTCCATCATCTCCTGTGACATTTCTCTAGCCTTTCCGTTTGCACCATTTTTATTCTTTCGCTATCGTTTATCTTATTTTTAAACTAACTATCACACAAAATGTTTTTCCATTAAATTGAATTCTTTACAAATTGAATATTTTTTCATAAATGAATTTATCTTTTTTTCAGTTGATTACTATTTTTCACTCATCTAAGCATAATATATTTGAATTAAAATCAATATCAACAACTAACTAACGTTCCATCACTAGAAGAAAGAAACAAAATCAATTTTCCAACTGACCATAAGAATTCACAAAGTGTATAAAGCGAAACTCGTGCGGCGGAAGCTTTTAACGCCGTACTTTCCTTTCAGGAAAACAGGAATGAGGAGGAAAAAAAGCAACAACGAAGAAGCAGATGATACGATATAGAGTCTGGAGGAACACGGTCGATTCCGTGAAGCTAGGAGAGTGTCTCAATGTCTCCCAGAAGACTGAACCTAAGCAATTTGTGCTTTCATTCGCACAAAGCTTGAGCGCCGAGGAAAATGCCGGTGTAAAAGAGAAGTTAAAACTATGCCGTCGTTCTTATTACTGCCTGGAGCCACCCTGACCTATCCTGGATCCACCTCTCCCTCCTTCGTTTCTTCTTCCTTCCACTCAAGGAAGCTTCCCACCCTTTTTCTCTCCCTCTTTGTTGGCTCCATCCACGGCTTCTTCCCTTTTAGTTGTATCTCGCTCGAATTAACGGCACGAGTAACTTTCTTTCCGCTTACTTCGGGCTTGATTAAATAATTTATAAGCCAACACGGTGGAATGTCGCGTTACGGAGGGGTAGATCCTTCTTTTGCCTCGCCTTTGCTGGATTCTCTCTGTGATCGTGGATTGGGGTGGATTGGAGTTTGCTGTTTTGCGACACAATGTTTTTCAAGGGAGCGGTGGAATGGTAACTTCAAAATTAAGGGATGGTGTTAGGACTTGGTACTTATATTGGTACTTTCAATTCATGTTTTTTCAATCTTTCGATAAAGATCATTTTGAAACAAAAATGTACGATAGATTATTTTTGGTGCGTTATATAAAATTATCCAAAAATATGATACAATTATTAAAGGAAGAAGCAAAAATAAAAACAAAAATTGAAATGATCTTAAAAATCTGTAAACGATGTTCAATATTAATGTGTTGTAATAGGAGAAACTTCTTGTACACAGATTTAACGTTGGCAACGAGGAATCAGGTATTCCGAGCCGGGAGCAGGGAATGGATTACACGTGGAAAATTATTCTGGCAAGCGGCATGTTTCAAACAATGCGGTCGGTTCCTCGGAACACGACCCGGCGATAAGCGGCTGCAACGTCGAAAATCGTAGATACAATAACGTAAATAATCGTTAGGTAAACAATAGCGTAGTTGTTCGTTTCTGCATTGTTTACGCGGCTTGTCAACATTGTAAGTAATTTGTGTAATTTAATTTTTGAATAAATTTTTTCTGAAAAATATAAATATATAATAGAAAATACAAAAGATGAATTACAAATTGCAGGTTCTTTGTTCAAAGAATTATCGCAATTTTCAATAATTTTCCTTTTAGTGAAATTTAAAGATCTATATTTGATAATAATTTTTATCAACTATTATATTATAAAATCAATAATATAAGCCTTTTGTTCATTTGATATATTGATCGTTTCACTAATATTAATTTTTTATTGCAAAATTTAAGTTTATTTCTCTTTTGAAACACTTTTAGTTTAATCTTGTATTAATATCTTAACAGATCAAGAAAGATGCCAAGAGGTCAAGATGATCCAATTCAATTCGTTTGAGATCCAAATATTAGATAAATACTGATTTTAAACATTTTTCATGGGAATGCTGAATCACGGAATTTTATGGTTCGTTCAATATATAAATACTCCATAATAAAAATACATATCATAATATATATATATATATGATTTGCATATGTATGATTAATTTTTAAAATTTGCAATTAAATAATAAATTCCATTTAATCCTTTAAGTTAAAAAATCATTGAAAAATGTAAATAACTTCAATTTTTTGATCTAGAAATTAATCATAATTTCCTATAATTTATAATCATTTGAAAATCCATATAACATGATAACCTTATTTTGTTCATTTTACAGATTATATTTTCGAGATTACCGAAACAAAGCTTTCCAATGCTTTAAAACGAAATACAAGCAGAATGAAATCACGACTCAAAGCGACCACGAAAACCTGAAGTTATTCGAAGGGAGCATTCTTATGACTAACACTGAAATATGTCGAATTTCTCGTGGCGGAGAGCAAAGAAAAATCAAGGGGTCGCGAGAAGCACTTTGATTAAAGTATGTCGCGCGGTTTTACTCGCGGCCCAATTTGTTTCCCCCTTAAAACGCAGAAGAGGATGAAACTTTTCGTTCAGAATGGAATTTTGGAATTGCGAATGACAAGCTAGAAGCCACGAGGGTTGTTGCGGTCGTGGCTGACCTATCTTTTGATGTTCGCCTTTTGGAGGAAGAAATCTCTGTTTATTACAAAATTGAGATTCTTTCAAATAATATCAGATATATTTTCAATGTTTAAGGATTGATAATTTTATTGATCAGTAAGGTTTCTTTTATATAATATATTCATAGGAAATGATGATTGGAATCATGATTAAATGAACGGCAATATCGCGAAACACGTGAGAATCTTTTCTATAGCGACAAAGGCTAACGTAACAGGCGAATGTAATTACAGTTTCCTCGTTATTTTCCGTCACGAATACGGAGCAGAAAACTCGGTGAAACTTATCTTGCGTAACGATTGTTCATGATTCGTAACGAAACACGCGTGGCACGTTCAGGAAGTATCGATCACAATTCGTGTGAATCTGAAAGCAAAAATGCCGAAGAATTATGATTAATTTTTTACATTTATATAATTTTTATATAAATATATTTTTTTACAAAGATATAAAATATTAAAATATTGTTATAATATTCGATAATACCGATTAAAAGTGTTCAAATGTATATGCATTTTCGTAACAGATTGTTTTCATTATCTACGTTCCCTTGGCACGTCTAAACATTGAATCACATCGATCAAATAGGGTTCATGGTGTGACTGCGACACATCGAGTTGACAAAGAATGATCGTGCGTCGAGCCACGTGTGTTTCTTATATCATGATTGTTGGTTGCTTTACATTTGCTACGTGATTTTCCTTGCTATGCGTCACATTCGTGCAGTCCATCAATAAACTTGTTTATATGGATCATATATTTTATTTTTTCTTTGTTTGTAGGTATAAAGATTAAACCATCATCAAAAATATTATATACTTTAAATTCTGTACTTAAAATATAGATTTATTTCATAAAATTTTATATAGTTATAAAACTCTTTGATTATTATTATCAAAAGATAACTAATTTTAAATAGAAATTCAGTTATCAAAATTTATAAAAAATTTCTTATAACAAATTTATAATTCATAAAGATATAAATTTTTTTCAGTTACTATATATATGTATATATATATATATATATATATATATATCATATATCATATATCATATATACAAATACATGTATATAAAATCTTCCATCTGGAAATCAAAACAAAATCTTGCATTTTGAAATCGATTTGAAGCATGTCGTTTCAAGAGTAGTCGGAAGGGCGAGGGGTGAGCAGAAGAGGCAGAATACAGAGGCGTGCAAAACGCGGTTTGCATTTCCGGCGTGGATAGAGGCCACTCTTAGCTTTATATAATTGCGAGCTTTCATATTTGATGTTGGCGAGCGGTTCGCATAGAGCCGTTGCCTTACACACGGCCCATTTCTAGCATTTTCAACCAGCAGACTGCGCGGCGACCTGCAAACACCGGTTTGTTTGAAGCCGGGATTTACCATGCGTTATTCCACGGATTTGCGGGAAATCGTGCGCCAGCCCTTCGTCCTCATCCCCTCTCCAGCACACTTGCTGCCCTGCAGCAGGATTTTTGAGCCCTGAACACAGCGGGCTGACTCTTTGCCTTTCCTTCACGTCACTTTGTCTACGTCGATTTTAGTAAAATTCATTTCTCTGAATCAGTTTTGAAATGTTCGATTCGAATTTTTCTTTTTCTATTTATCAAAGTGTTTCTATTTTTTCCCCTTTTTCCCTATCGAAAAGATTAGAGTATTATGAAAATATCCAAGATGAAATTCTCATCTTTAAACGAATAATAAGAATCACGGAATGTATAAATAAGAATTTCTTACAAATTGTAATATTTGAATCAAAAATTTCAACAAAGCTTTTAATTAGTAACTGTGTTGAAATATTCTAACTTATTCAACAGATTTCTTTATGACTATTCAATGTATGCAATTTTCCTATTGGTCAAGCTCGACTTCGAATTGGATTGAAAAGAACAAAACCATGGCATGGATATTATTATGGAAACAGTATTGAAACGCTATAGTTTGTATCAAGAAAAAAGAAGCGAATGCGAGCGTGTCGCCCTGCGTTTCGAGCGGCAAACACTCAGTATAGATATGTATCCGTGGTGGTTTATGCGCATGCCCCAGTGTGTATGAGTGCGCAGCCGTTGTTATATTCAAATTCAGTCGCTTGGCTAGTCAGTGATTGTGCGTTGGCGAATATTCCAATATCCGCTCACTGGCCATATTGCAATTCTATTACTGGGGAATTCCACGACTGGCATAAGTAGCTAAGGCCTGAGAATCTCTTCCCTCTATTGGGGGCCACGTTTTCTGTTTCGCATGGACAAATTATTTAGGATTATTGCGAGATGATTTTACATTATGCGAAGGAGAATCGTTTGGTTAGGTTAGGTTCTTTTATTTTTCGCGCCTTCTTGAATGCTGATGCTTTCGGATGTGTACTTTTGTTTTCTAATGGTAATGGAAGAGATTTGTTAGGGCATTTATGGACTTAAATTTAAGATGTGTAAACGTTCTACTATTTATTTATTTTTTAATTTGCAGTCTATAAATTTGATGATAATATCGAATTTATAATTATACCAAAGTTAAAATTGAAAGTATTAATTGTTACTAACATATACTTAATGATTTCTTAGTTTAGATTGCATTGTCAATTTAATTAGATCAATTCTATCGCATCGACTACTACACCGACTATTACTGAAAAGTATTGAATTATGTAACGAAGAACAAATAATTAAAATTATAACAAAGTAAGTACGTGTTCAATTACCAGAGAACCGTCGATCCTGGTTTCATTGATACAATCATACAATTTCTATCTGATAAATATAACGCTAGAATCGAGTCGTTGATCAATAATATCCTCTCATCCCTCGAGTAGGGAGTAAGAAAAGGAGAAGTACAATAAAGGTTCATCGGTCATCCGAGGAATCAGGTTCTCCACCATAGCTTGTTATTCTTCGCCGAAGAACAATGCAAATTGGCACAGCAATTCGGATCAGAGTTTCTCGGTCGCGCTTCATCGAGTCCATTATTAATACAGCTAATATTTACCAACGAGCTCAAAAGATCTTCGATGCCAGAGAAGTTTCTTCCTCCTTTCCTTCTTCTTCCTCTTCCACTACTAGATATACGTATACCCACCGTCTTCTCTGTGTTTCGAAAGGAGGATCACGTGGCCCGCGGGCGCAATATGACATTTAATTAAGAAACTTGGGCGAGCTCTCCGAGTGATATTTGAGGTAATTAAAAATGTATCCGTCGCGGTTCTTTGAGACAAGCCATTTTCATTGCTGCACAAAGGAGCCTCCTGGGGCTAATCTCTTCCGATCCCTACTCTGCCGTTGCACGCTCTGTGCTCTTTTCTCGTCCACCCACACGCCACGCCGCGTTCGTTCGTTCGTTCGTTCGTTCGTTGGTGCTTCGCACGAAATTGCCCGGGAGGTGACCGACGATGGGCCAGAGACAGAAACGCGGCGGAACGAACCGACCGGGAGAGAGATAAATAACACAGAAAAAGGAGGAGAGTGATAGAGGAAGGCGGAACGAGGAACCGTGGTAGAGGTTACGTTAAAAAAACAACCGCTAGATGGAGAGAGTCTGAGGCACTGAAGAGTTTAGAAGGCAAAAAAAAAAAAAAAAAGTATAGGAATGAGATCTGGAGGGATAAAGGAAGGAAATATGCACTCGAGAAAGAGAAAGGGATAAAAATCGAAAAAAATACGTTAATGTGAGAGGGAACGAGAAGGAAAGAAGAGGAATTGGAAAGGAAAAAAAAAAGGGAGAGAAAACACGGAGTTGAAATTCTTTTAATCGTTTGATAATCTTGTTTAAAGCTGTCGTCTCCCTTTCAGTATTGCTCTCTGTTGCCTTTTGGTGCAATCAACCTTTGTTTGGACGGATTATGAACAGTTTGTGAAAGAAAGAGGAGAAGCGGAGGTCGAAGAGAAGCTCGCCCTTTGCCAGCGAGGAGCCAGATTCCAGTTTCTGCAAAATTAAGCGATCCCTTCATTGTTGGATGCTTTCACATACACCTGCGCGCCAGTCGACTTTATTCGAAAATTCGCGTTATGTTGAACGATCGATTTTGAGGTTAGAGGACCGTGGTCGCATACATATTTTTGATTTGCACGATATTTGAATAGAATAGTTTTTCCATTTCTTCAACATAATTTAGAATTCTTAGATTGAAAAAAGAAATTATTTTTTTATATATTTATTCTGAATTTTTATGAATGATATCGTATATCTTTAAAGTAATATAGTGTTCAATTATACATACTAATTAGTAAATTTTGAACACGATTCAGAATTGATACATACCAACATCGAAAAAGATTTTCATCAAAATGAAAGACTTGTCCTCGAATTATCTCCACGATTGCAATGGCAAGTGATCGGTCATCCAGCAAAATAATCCGGGACAAGAATCCCAGAAGCCTCGACTCTCTCACCCATCAATCACCGTTTCCTTCCAATCCACCCCTCTCCACCCCGCCAACAGATTTAATTAATCGCTTAATTATTCCCGGCACAGTAAATTATTCCTACGACGAGACAGCGGACACGGGACCCAACTACCGCGTACACACACACACCCGTACTGTGTATTTCACCACGGGAAATATCCAGGGCAGGGACAGAGACGCGCGTGTCGTGACGGCCGATCGTAGATACGGGAAAGATGAGCGCGCCGCTTCCGTGGAAGCGAGGACAGCCGTAATACGCGCGTTGCATACGGCCACGCCACCTCTCATCTGCATAACACCGGCGGACGCAGCCTCGACATGAATATTTACCGGTCATTTATAAGTGCTGCCACGCCGTTTATCGCGATTCGTCGCCGTGCTCCCCCCTCCGATCGTGGACGAAGGCGGACCGCGATCGTTCCACGGATCTCGCGCGCGTCCCACACTCTTCTGTACCGGAAGTACCGCGGTGCACCCTGCACAGGAACCGCTCGCGTAACTCTCGACCGACCGTGGATCGTGTGGAATTCACGTGTGGATGGGATCGTGGTTTATTCTTGGTACGATATCACCTTCCAGTCACCTTTGAATCGTTGAATCTTCGTTCCACGTTGCGAATGAAGTTTCCTCGGGATTTTTAATTTTTTGGAAATTTTTTCTAGTTTTCTTGATCTTTTTTTAAGTTTCGAGTGGAAATTTTCTTTAAACTTTCAGAATTTCTTTTCCAAGAATCTCTGTTCCAAATTGTGAATGGTTTCTTAAAGGATCTTAGTTTTTTAAACTTTTTGATCTTTTTAGAATCTTTGTGCCAGGTCGCAATTAGATTCTCTAATTTTTTCGAAGTTTCTTCCACTTTTCTGAATTCCTTCATCTTTATGAATAGCTTCATGAAAATATAGATTTTGGTTTTTTCTATATATTGTATAAAATATTATATATATATAGTATATTATTATAGACCAGGTTTATTATAACTAAAAATAAATTGCTGAATAAATAAGGAAACAAATAGATCACGTATAATAAATGATGCATAAACGTGTTAGCGTAGATTCAATGAACCATTAAATTACGAATTACAGATTACACATTTGGTAATTATTGATAGAATAAACATTTACATGATAGGGTTAACTTGTTGCTAATCAGAATTTGAATATACTGCTTAAAATTCTGAATTAAAATGATTATCGATTGTTTAGAAAAATTAAGAATTCTAGGATTTTTAGGAAAAATTGTTTTCCTTCTTTTACGAAAACTAATCTAAGTCGACGAAGCATAAATCATATCCAACATTTTTTTCCAAACATAACCTCGATACGTGATCAACACGATTCGATGTATGAACACACGTAAATGGCATCGATGCAGAAGTAAAACGACTCGCGCGCCACCAACAACCACAGGACTTTTCATCCAGCTCGAGGCAGCTAATTTAATAAAAACTGTGGACTCGTCGGTTGCACGAGAGTTTGCGGCGAGAATCTGTGAGAGTAGGAGGTCCGAACGAGGATGGAACGCAGAAGGAGAAATCAAAAGAGGCGGAGAAACCGAGTAACCAAGGGGTGGCAGTACAGGGGAGAGAGAAAATTTTTCATATGCTTACTTGCACAGAAATAATGAGCTTGTCCATAAATAAAGAATAGAAGCCGCCTCGCGGCGAATGGGTAATGAAGTCTCTCGTGGATAATTGTTATCGCTGGAAAAGCGTTGCCAGCGTTGCGTTTCCCGCGATGAGGCCAAACGAAACAACTCCCCATTCCCCTCTTTATCATCCCTTCGTTTCGCCAAGCTTTCGCATATCACGTTTTCGACCGGCCGAACATAACGACGAATCGACATATAAAGTTTTTTTTAAATATGATTTGACAAACAATTTTTCATACATTTATGTGGAACAATTATTTTTATCGTTGAATAAGTCTGAATTGAATAGTTTGATTAGTTTACATTTTAATCATTCCCCTGCTACTACAACTCCTTTATCGATGCCAATCTCAGACACACAGTCATTCTCGAATACTCGTGGACGAGCTTAAAATAATCAGAGCATTCCGTTTCGTTCGTAAAATGTTTCGAGTTAATTTCATCCGAAAAGTAAAGGATTCCATTTCCTTTGTGAGAGGCGGGCAGTGTGTACTTAGCTCGGTAACAGAGCTTCCGGTATCACCTATATGCGATGTCGACTATCGGCCCGCCACGTATCGTAGCTACAAGTCTACGGGACCCAGCCTTCTCCACAGAGAGAGAGAGCTTTTTAATTAAACGCTCCAAGGCTGGAGGGGGTGACTCCTATCCCCTTTTACCCTCCTCCTCCCCAACAGTGGCCCGGGAGTTCAGAGTCGAGGCTCGAGCAAGTCAATATCAAATACCTCGGAGCTAGACGGAGTGGTAAGCGCAGAGTAAGCACACCGGAGCAGAGACAGCTAACCCGATACGATCTGACTCTCTGCGTGGATCAGCTGGCTCTTTTCTTCCTTTGCACGCTTAGCTCGTCCTCCTCGAGAGAGTTGCATCGATATAGCACACGCTGAGAAGATCACGTTTTTCATGGGACTTCACGTGTAAACCTTCCCAGTGGCGAAGTAGCGAAGTTGTAAACTATCAAACGGTATTACCGATCGATGCCAATGCCATCTGTCTTTATTTCCTTTAACAATTTCTTCTAAGCTGCTATTTTGATAGTTCTAGAATCTAAATAGTTAATTACTAACAATATTTAAATAAATATAATATTGTTTATTGCGTTATATATATTGTTTATTATAATGTTCAAAAAAATATTAGCAAAGCTTTTGTCATATTATGATAATTATTTGAAAAGATAAGTTTCTCAGAAATTGGTAATTATCTCAACTTCAGTTTTGAGTTTTAAAAAAGTTAGTCAAAATTAATTAAAGATAATTCTGCACTGTTATATTTAACCAATAGATAAATAAATAAATAAAAAGATCCATTGAATTCTAATCAAGATTATATATGATACGTTATCAAGGATGAGAGTTCGTGAGAGTAAGCATCTTCTCTGAAAATCGAGGTACACGGACGAACTCGGCGAACTTAATGTCGCCTTAGTTGCACGCGAGTCTCGAATTAATGATTTCCCCGTATTCACCCGCGAAAAATTATTTCAACACATAAAGAATTGCTATCTTAGAATCTGACACGAATTTCGGCGAATCTGACATGGATTTGACGAATGTAATAATTTAATTCGTTTTAAATGAATATTATATTTCTTTTAAAGGTGATTATAAACCTTTAAAGTTTAAAAAAAGGTGATATTAGAATATATATTTCATAATAAAAAATCAAAATATATTTTTATTAATAAAAATACTAAAGAATCTATGCAATGTAATAAACAATATTTATCGATATTATACTAGAAAATTTCTCTTCTTAAAAAACAATATTGCCCTCTACATTTTAATTATCCTAATTAACATTAAATAATAAAATTTCATTCTTTCTTTTTAATTTTCTTTATAAAATATAAAAAATTGAGTTCTGATTTCATAAGAACTTATATATTTTTTACAAATATTTTAAATTTTAAATTAAAAAATACAGAATAGCGAGCAATATCCTTATTAATAAAAAAATTAATAAGTTATTCCAGTTAATATCCTTATTATCTACAATATAATTGCAATTTTCTTAATACCACAAAATTATAGATGTCGCGTGCAGTGGCACGTTAACGCACGTCTTCTAGCGTGTCCGTGAGGCTAAATGATACACGATGGCGAAACGACGCGAAGCAACGCGATGCTTTCCATCTGTTTCGCCTGTTCCCGCGGTGTACGCGTTCTCTGAAAGAGTACGACGAACCTGGTGTAACTGATGAAATTTAGAAATGAATTATTCATTTAATCGCTCCACGGACAATTTACTTCGCGAACGCTTGCTTCTACTGTCCAGACGAAGATCGGTTTGAGAAACGCAACAAATTTCTCTGTTTAGCCATCGTGAAACTGCATCCAAGAAGATCACGTTTTCAAAACTTTCTTTTCTTTTTCTTATTATTAGTCTACATTGTAATTTTTTTTTAATAAAAATATAGATGTTTTATATGTTCAACAAAAGATTGTTTTTTATTTTTTTATAACTTTAATGTAAATTAAATTCTTCTTGAATATAACTGCAACATTATGTGAAATAAAAATTTGAAATATCTTTTTTGGTATTTCATTCACTAATATATATTTAAAATTTAAAAGAAAGTTATAATATTTCAAAAACATGTGATCATAAAAATTATAAGAAGAAAATAATTGGATATGTCGTAAAAATTCGACTAGAAGCATGTTTCAATTATCTCCAATTAAAGAAACTATGAACGTTAGAACCACATGGAAGAGGAAAGGAAAAAAGAACACGTGCTCGCGCGCGTACGCAATGCGTGCATGCGCAACGAGGATCGCAGAAAGAATAGCCGGGTCACGCGATGAGAAGAGAAACGTTTTTTCCGTAAATGGGAACGAGACTGACGTGTTACTGCCACTCTAAGGTTTCTGAATTAATCAGACCGTGGTTTTATTGCAAAGTTACAGAGTATTTCGAACTTTACGAGTCGTTTGCTTTGTGATCCCAGCTTTACTCCACGAAACTGTGTACTGTCCAGAGACTTAAGAACAATTCCCTCCCTTTCACACAAGAGACAGCAACTTGTACCAACACCCAAGAGAAACAGAATATATACCCGGAATCGAGGGCCACCGATCTGAGAAACGGAAATCCGAGGAAGAGAGAGAGAGGAGGCAAGAAAATAAATCCCAATGATCTGCCGCACTGTGGCGGCCTCTATACTTGTAATTGGCTCCGTGAGAGCGCGTCCGCGGCGATGATTGTCGCCAACCAGTCGATATACATCACACGAAAGACACGGATGCGCACGCGCGCGGGCTATTCTCACTACTGAAAGGACCCCAAACGAGAAACGAGGAGAAGAGGTTGGAAACGTGCGCCAGTCGAAGCAAAGATAGCGCTGACAAGCGGCCACCGGGAACCCTCGCGTGCAACTTCGTTTCTTCTTCTCTTGATTCTGCTTCCCTTACCACGCTCGGTTTCCATCTTTAAAAGGGGCTATCGATACCTTCTTTCTCGATACAGTCTGGCATGAATCGAAGTCGTCACCGCTAATTTGGTGTTGATGCGGTATTCTATGATTTCTTAGTTCAGGATTCGTAGAAAGTAAGGTTAGTGACGTAAAGTTGTTGTTATTGATGCGATTAGTTTATAAACGATGAAATCATATTGATAAATAGATCTTTACCATTTCTAAAAATTTCTAAATTCCATTTTTCAAGATTTTTGTTATCTGTTATCTATCTATTACGTTTATTAAGAAAAAAAGAGGGAAAACTGAACAGAGGAAGAAAAAAGAAAAGATATAGATGGTAACCTCCATATATGATTACAAGCACATGAAATTTCAATCGACGTGAATCGTTACGTGTTACGAGATGGTATGAGACACCTTTTTTCATCTCGTCAGCATCGGTGCCATGTACGTAGTGGATGTCGGCGTCGGCGAGGACATGGCTTGGTCCAGTGTCGCCAAGACGCATTGCGCGTCGCGTTATCGGCAAAAAGGCCGGCTTTCCAATTGGATTTATTCGCTTAACGAGTGTAGATTCCGTCGCGCCGGCTATGGCCAGGACAAATGGCGCGCGCGTCGTACGCTGCGCTGCTTGTAGCTGGAACAAGAGAATTCCGTTACGAGTGGAAAGCGTTGCTGGGAATTGCCGGTGACAACGTTACGAGTTGGATCGTAGGGAACGAGAAAAGACCGATTCAATTTGTGTTCGTTAGTATTTGAAATTAAAGATGATTGAATTTGATTCTTCAAGTTTTGCATCAAGTATTTTTTGATATAAAATATATTTATTGTTGAAACATCCTATAATCATAATATAGTCACAAATATAAATATAGCTTAAATAATTTCTGGAAATTCAACAAAAAAAGAAAATAAATATGAGTGAAATAATAATATTCATGATGTATTGACATGTGTTGAAACAATTAATGGTTGGTATAAAGATTTGACATGCTCGAAGCTCATTTTGAGGTTCCATTTTCAAGAATTGGTGGAGATAGTTACAGATATTTAAATGAGTAATATTATGTGTCCTAATAAGACAATAACGTTGCCATCTAATAAGAAGATTGAGTAAAGTAATATGACCAATTTAAAAAATATACCGAATAGCTATTCAAAGAAGATATAAATTTATTTCAAAACTATTTCAGGAAGTTCTCAAAATTTTCGAAGTCCATCAAGTTTCATCAGGGGAAACAGAAGTTAGCCTGCACGTGATTCCGTGATCTGCCGTTGCATTGTTTTGCCCAGTCACACAGAAAAAGAGGTGCATTACGTATGGCGATTGCGTCAGGGTGATATCGTCATCGGACAGGGCAAACACGACTTTAGCCTTCTCGGTCGGGGACACGAGCAAGGAGAGCAGAGGTGCGTGTCCCGACACGGCTTGCCCATTAGGTGGACCCGCCGCGGCATCAGATTAGATTCCGTTTCGTTCGTCCGCAACAATGCCAGTGAACCGCGATGCATCGCCGGAACGGCGACGTTCCAGTTAACGTGTTTCCTGGATTCGTGAATCCTCGACTAACTGGCCTCGTTGGGACACTCATCTTTTTGCTCATGATCCTCTTTTTTTTTAGAGATTTTGATGATAGATGTTTATTCTTTTTATTGACAGAGATTATTATTATTTTTGTGGCTTGTAAAATTTAGGATAATAAAAATGTTGAGTTATTATTTATGTTTCTTTTTTTCTTGATAAACTTATGAATTATATATCTTGTTAAATTTTTGTATTAGTATATATTGGTAATGCCATAATATTATCAAATTGGTTTTTATAAATTGTATATAATTGTAAATAAATAGTAAATGTTAAATATCGATTTCACATGATCTGTGATAGGCCACTTATTATTAAATTATTGAAGAAATGATATTTTTAATGATCAGTTAAAATGCAAATTAGAGTTGAATTCTTGCAAATATAAGGCATCCAATGAAATACAACTTTTTATCCTTTCTCTTTCTTTCTATATTCTCCGTTTCCTCGTTTCTTGGCATAAATATTGATTAAAAGTCGTTTACCACAAGGAATTGCGATTCTAGACTTGAATTTCTAGTTGATATAGACATTAAGGAAACTTGTTTCCAGCAATGTGTTATTCATTTTCACCAAGTTCGTTGTAATCAATCAAACATCCATATAAATAGTGTAATGGATACAAGTAAGGAAACGTAGCAATTAACGAAGATTTCAATGATCTTAAACAACTAATATATTTGCACACCATATAATATTACAATTTACATATATTTCATCACATCACTTTATACAATTTTACTTATCTTAATTATTAAATTAAATTTCTTCGTATTCATCGCCATTAATTTTTCCTAACCTCACATTACAAACATTATCAACCGATTCCCACCACATACATTTCCCAGCACACTTTTACCATTCAACACAACGCCACCTAACACGTATCTTGTAACCAGCAAAATATCGCGAAACGTAAAGTACATTCGACCGCTTCGCTAATAGAGTACACTGATAAACGACAGGAATATTGTCGCGGATATCGTGTACATCGTCTGTGTTAAAAGCGGTGATGCGGTTCGGTCTTCTACCGGTTGGTCGGTCTACGACAAAAGTGGAAACGGCCTGATACGAGTTGAAGGCAGTGAAGCGGAAGCGAGGCGAAAATCGTGCGCCTCTTGCGGCTCGATAAGAAAGCTTCGAGAAAGCATCAACCGGCCGACAAAAGCCTAGCCGGCGATAAGATTAAGTGCGCTTCGGGGCAAAGGAGCATCTTTTAACCGAGGAACTTTGCGGCCCGACCTCGAAACTCCGATTACGTAATCGGGCCGATCGATCGCAATGGGGACTATTTCACCTTTCGTCGAACCGCTTTTAAACCCACGATTTTTCTCTTCGAAACATTGAGATCTGATTTTGAAGAACGAATCGTTCGGAAATTGCATTAGTTTTAAATAATGAAGAAATTAATTATTTAAATTATATTAATATATTAAAGTTAAATGATTCGAATTTAACGAATTTTTAAGTAATTTCTCTTCTAAATCTTATATAATTTCGAATTAAATCGATCATTTGAAACGAAAAATAATTGGATTAAATATTTCAGCTAAAAGTACTCGATGAAATCTCCAAAAAAAAAAAAAAAAAATAACCAATGCAATGCAATCTCTATACCATTTATTTCTTCCTTAAAACGAATTCTAAGAAATATTAGTAATAATTTCCACTAAATTAACCAATCTATCTTAACCTGTATAATTAACGTCCTTTCTATACTTGTCCTTTGCCATTAACCAACGTAAATCGTGCAAGAACATCGTAAACGTAATCATGTAATGGGAACGTATCGCATAGAGCAGACGATTTTCCCGTGATTCCCCCGCCCTCCCTTAGTTAGAAAGTGCAGTGAATTATCGAGCATCCAGAGGCGTGTCCCGATGGAAATTTATTCGATGGCTTCTAACGTGCACGAGCTGGGGTCCCGGCATTAATGTATCTGCCGTGAAATCGGTGTCCTCGGAATCGTGCGACACGCACTCGATGTTGTTGAGATTTTTTTCAATTCGGCATACCGGTTCGGGGACACGACGCGGCCTCTCGCGGGCTATCGGCATCATTCGACACCAATCTGTGATAGCGGTCGAATGCCGCGCCGCCACCGAGAAGAACTCTAATTATCAACAGGACTCGCATAATCTGCGATCCTATGGATATGTGAAAAAATATGTCATTTCTTTTTTAAGATTTTTAAAAGATTTTACTTTTTTATTATTATTGTATTATTTTGATTGTTGAGCATTTATATATTATATTCTATAAACATTTTAGAATCCCTCTTATAAATATCTCGAACGTGACATTCAAATTCTCCAATACATACGTGTAGAATGTCATGATAAAAATCTTACTAGCAAACGAAAGGTTATGATCATTAAAAAATCTAATTAGCATCACGTATCATATTATTGGTGATTACATGTTATCGAAACAATTTAATTCAACAAGTTTCTTGAGAACAAAGAAAAAAAACTCAAAAAAACACACATTAAATATATATATAATTATACAAGATTGCTCAAAGAAAAATCAAGTTTCACGATCCACGATAACATCGATCAAGACTTACCTTGCTAATGTCGACTATTTCGCCCTCCCCCTGTCGTCGATCCGTCGAAGTATTCTCGCTCGTCCTGCAACACACAGAAAACGCGCGAATAGACTATTTTCCTTCGTCCAATGCATCATATCAAATGATTCGAGGTTGCATATGCATTCTATATATAAAGAACATATTCCACTACGCACAATCTCCCTGTCTCTCGTTTATCGCTTCTCTTCTCTATCATTTTAGACATCATTCACGAACAGAACAGTCGTTGTTTTTTTTTCACGTCGCCTAAGTTGGATGAAGGCGGATGCAGGGAACTTGGTAATAAAGTTGCGTCTCGTTACGCGATGATATGGATAGCTGACAGATAGGGCGCCATGCAATTACCAAGTTGCGTAATTGTGCGACCATGGCAACAGAGTAAAAAAGTAAATCAGCCCGTGCCTGTTTCCCCGTAATATTACTTTATTAGCGAAATGGGATAATGCCACGGTGTGTGACAAATTGGGAGCAACGCACGCTCGCGCATCAAGCGACGGTCGGAAAAGCGATGAATATTCATGGGACGGCCGAGAGGAGAGAGCACGGTATGCTGGGATTGCTAGAAGCGCGAGCTACGTCACTAACCAGCACCCTATGTTCACACGTTTGTTGAAACACGTCAATGGTGGCGACTCTATCGTTTATGGCGAATGGTCAATAGCTCGAAGGGAATTGCGGTTATGTAAATGACGAGAGTTTTTGAGGTTATTTCTTTGGTGAGTTTATTATAAAATTCTATCTAGTTCAATAAAATTATGTTGCATGCAGATGTTAAATAAAATATCCTTTAAGAATTAAAATTTCAAAAGATGCATGATATATTTGATATATTAAGTGTAATTATTTATTTCTTCTTAGATAAAACTTTAATAAAAGAAAATAATCTCTGTCAAGTTTTTCAATGTTAAGTGATGAATGAATATATGTTTTTTTTTTAATTATACACAATGAGTTCATATTACGAGGACATTTATCATATAGATACTTGTATCTTTCATCATCAATTGATATAAGGGAAATGTAAGTTATCTCTATCATTTATGCATCCTATTAATTTAATTTTTCATTCCAACTTAGCAATTATCAATTACCATTATCAATAAAATTTTAAGATTCAAAATGTTCTCCAAATTAACGACATCATAATTAAAGAATAAAGAAGAATACCGTTTCTTATCCCGGTCACAGCACGTCGGTAACAAAAGACGCGTAAAACGACGCGGCCGAGAGATCGCGTTGCTACCATGCCGCGGATCAATTTATTAACGTTAATAACAAACGTGATTAAAATTTTTCATTCTTTGCTTGTCACGCGTTACGCCCTACTCCTCAGCCATTCCAGCGTTCCTAATTAAAGTAATAAGCTAGGTCAAAGAATTTACCGTGAATCATTACCTGCGGCGCACTATGATTAACCATTCCCTCCCCGACACTGTGGGCGTTGTTAAAATCGCGTGAAAAAAAATGCTCAGTTGTCTTGCTTCGGTAATTATTTATTACAAGCCGCTATTCGCGAATCCTTGAATATGAAGTCTTCTGGAAATTTTATCTAAGATAAAATATTCATGAATTGAGGATGATGAAAATATTTGGAAAAAATATAAATTTTATTATTAATATTGACAAGCTACTATTTTTAGAAATTGATAAATATTTAAAATTAATTTAAAATTAAAGAAGAAAATTCAGTTATTCAATAAATCTTCGAATAAACATTTGTATGATTATATGACATATAAATTTAATAATTTAAAATATTAATTGATAATATATAATATAATATCTAGACAATCTCGATCGCGGTTGAACTTTCGTCCAAACTAATCCACCACCGGTTCATAGTATATTACAACATTACTTTGTACCGTAATACAAGCCAATGTTGCCCGATTAACATCCCAGATTGCATAGGCAATACTCTTTACGCCAATGAGCGTATACTTAAGCAGTGAAAAACGATCGAGCCTCGCTAAGATAACGGCGACAACGTTCGCGATGTACCATGCTAGAATACCGATTGTCCACTCTTTTGTTGCCTTAAACTATATTAAAAAACGTTCATTGATTTCATGTATTTAAAAATCCTAGAATAAATTCAGTTCAATAATATAAACAAAATATATTTATCTAAAACTTATTCATAAATTAAAAAATATTTCAAAATTCATTATCATTGTTATCTATATATCTTTTCCATTTCTAACCAAAAAGGATAGTGTTAAAGAAAGATTATACTCGTGTATACTA
The DNA here is from genome assembly GCF_029169275.1 of Apis cerana. NCBI lineage: Eukaryota > Metazoa > Arthropoda > Insecta > Hymenoptera > Apidae > Apis > Apis cerana. The sequence continues at coordinate 13,321,584 of NC_083857.1, forward strand.
TGTGTCATTTCTATTTTTCTGTTCAACGTATAAATAAAAGAATATTCAATAGCAAGCAATCATATAATCTTAAAACTCTATTCACATAATCCAAACATTCTATTAACGTACACGCCTACATTTACGGTTCCGCGTTCTGTTGACCGTTAAACGTCGCGTCGGTTAGGATCGTTTAATTATTCGAGCCGTCGACGCAGAACCGATGAATATTTTTTGTTATAGCCTTTCTAAACGTGAACCGTTGGGCGTAGCAGACGTTCACGCGCGTAAGATCTGATAGATTAGACATTGTATAAGTCTTCCATACTTAGATAAAACTAGTTAACTACTGAAAAGATTAATAAGCGACGATTGTGAACTATGATTCGATTAATTATACAAATATCCGTTGATGGCGCGCATGCAGAAAGGAAGTCTTAATATTTATGGTTCTGTTTATGATGATAACTATCAATTTATTGGAAATCACAAGTCATTGATGTTTGTATGCACATTGTGTATGCTACGAGTTAATCGTTTAATATTAATATTTTCGTAGTCTTGTTATTAATGTATAATTGAATACGATTCATTATTTATATTTCATATGAAGTATTTTGATTAAGCGAAAATTTTTTAATAGAAATATGATAGAATTTTATAATTTTTTGCACTTAAGAAAATAACGTGAAAAATGAAGCAGAAAATGATCTATAATATAGAAGAATTAGGGTAATGAGTAGAATCTCATTAATCGGAATTCAGCACAAAACGTAGATGTACCTATAATGAAAATTTTTTACTGATAGGAAAATTTCTCATCATACAATATTATTGAAGCTCTTATTAAAATTTGAAATTTAAAATTTAGTGTGTTCTTCGATCTAAATCTAATATTATAATTAACTCTAATGCATGTTCACACCAAAAATTTAACTTTTATATCTTCTTCTCTATTAGATTTAATATTTTTTATTTTTAAATTTCTCAACAAATCAAACTATAAAAATATAGACGAATATTTATCAACAAGCTGGTATAGATTTCGCGTAATTATATTTAACTTCGACAGAATATAGTAGCCACAGCATCTATCCGTTGTCGGTCGCAAGACACTCACTCCGGTAATTAAGCGGTAATGAGGTATCGTCTGGCACGGCGAGTGGATAAATAAAGTTCCAAAGGTCGATGTGTATATATTATACGGCGAAGAACAGAGGAAAAGGAGAAAAGGTTCTAATGGAATATAAATCTTGTAACTGCGTGGGGGTGGAGTACGTTTATCGTTGAGTGCGTGGTCGAGATTCATTTGTAAGAGCGTTTATTGTTCGTCCATTGCGGTTTATCCGTGATCGATAAAGATGTCGGTGAGGATGAAGGAACAAGAGGGTTGTGTTAATGGATTCGTTACTTTGTCCTTCTATAATTCATAGTATATCTTTCTTATCGATTAAAGATGATAAAAATTAATTTTCAAAAAAATATTTGACACGTTCGAAAAATATCATTATCACCAGAAAGTTTTTCACAAAATTTATGATAAAAATGTGCAGAACATACAATACAGGTTTATTTTATTTTAGATCTACGTTCTACGTTTTCTGCTTAATAATTTCTTTTACAGAGCTTCATAACGAGACGTGTCAGCCTGTTTAAAATTCTTTCCAAGTATTATGACCAATCTGTGAACTTTTTTCTCGTGAAATAATACCGTTGAGAACTGTTTCCGTGTTTCGCTCGTGGACCACCAGTAAGAGGATTATCTCGGAATGGCACCGGTCCTCTTATACGGTCGTAAGTATCGGCACTGCAATCGGCTTTGACAACAGTAAATGGTTAGTACGCTTTGATAACACGAATCTAGCCTGTACGTTTGGTCGAAACACTTATACACTCGGATAACTATACTACGAATTATTTGCAACAAATAAGATCTAATTGTTGATCAATTCAAGCATATGATTTGTCAATAAAATTAATTGAAAAATTTCCAATTTTTAAGACTTTACTGTATCAATTAAAAGCATCGAAAATGTAAATAGAAAATATAATTAGAAAAGTACCTTCATTTTTTTATTTTAAATAATTAAATATTTCAGGAATCCAATAATTATTCCTTTCAAGCATGTACGAATCTTCTCAATAACATAAACTAACCTCTTCTTCTTCAATCTCTTCTTCTTCAACCTCTTCTTTTATGAACTTTTAATCAAATGAATATTGTTTTTGATATGAAAGCAAGAATCCAACTCTGTTTTTCTTGCAATCAGAAACATACAGTGTGTGAAAGAAATTATTACTCTCGTTCGCTGATTCAGTTTTGCTTCATAATGTCGTCACCAGATTGGTAATGATCATGCGACTGAACCGGTGAAACCGCGCACGCGTAGATTGATAGTTAGAAACGAATCGTTTATTCCTCGTTCCCGCGCTGCTGTGTAAAGGAGCATATCGAATATGCGACATTCTCTCACGCGATTGACGCGACACTTTGTGGATCGTAAGATCAGTCGGTAATTTCTTACTAATCGCTTCGATTTTTTTTTCTGTACTACCGGCGGAAAAGTGAATTGCGTCTTGTTGTAAATCGACTGTAATCATTGCATTTCTCGCGAATATACTTTTACAGAATTGTCAATCTCTGTGAAATTTCTGTGTGATTTTATGTGTTGGAGATGATTGATTCGAAAGTGGTATTGCGAATAAAGATGGTTCAAGGAAATAGAGAAGGTTAGGAAATAGAATCGATTATGGTTGAAATAAATTTATGCTGAATCGTAATTCTCTGCTGCAATACAAGCATTGATATAAGATATTTAAATGATAAGAATGTACGATAAATATTTTCTAAATAATGTTTTATTTTTTGGTCAAGAAGATAACAGAGAAAATTTACGAGATAGAAGTCGAAGTCAGATTGTGAACAGATGGCAATTTGTATTAGATGGAAAAAATGAGGAAGGGCTGGATCAAAGTCCTTGCGGTTGGTATGTGCAAAATACCAAGCGTAGCTGCACGCACGGCCCGGAATGTCAGGGCACGGAATTTCTCGACGATTTCCCTCAACTGTTCTCGTAATATCCTCAAGCTAGAAAATTTATATATATTTCTTAAATCATAGAATCATTCTTGCGTCGATTTATCTAACCTTCCACCATCGTAAGTATAATCTAAAAGCGACAAAGTTGAAAGAACATCGAATACATTTACGTCGTTCTATCATTATTGAGCTATTAAAACATACTTTACAAAAAATATATGGCTCGATTCATAGTTGCACGTCAGGTTTCAGAAGAAACAGATGTCTGAACGAAAGCGAGCAAGTGGCTAATTGACTAACGAGCTATTCGTGGCTCGTACAACATTAGCCGTCATAGTCAGAAAATATTGAGAGATTGAGAAGAGAGAAAAAACAAGCAAAGCAACCGATACGAATAGGAGAAACACGAAGAAGAAAAAGAAGATCGTCTGAAGAAAAGAGAATCGCGAAGATGGGCGATCCTGTTCGAGTAGTGGACTGCTGGGCCAGTGGTGGTTTTATTGCTTTTAATGTAATCGAGCCGGGCGTCCTTTATCATCGCGAGAAAAAATGGCCATTTAATCACGGCGTTTCCCGACGTGGGGTCCGTGCGCACCCCTCCGGCGCGCCGCCTCGAGAATCATTCCGATATTAATAGTGGATGGTTTGACCGCGTAATATGAGGAATCGTTGGCGCGCGCGTATAATATCACTCGGTCGTGCCAAGTGGCTCGAGAAACACGCATGTTACACGGCCGAGAATGACAAATTAATCGTCTGCTTGGTTGGCCCTGCTCAACGCATCGAATCCTATAATATGTCTGAGAAATGATATTCAATGGAAGAAACATTTCGTTCGATTCTGATCTATACGAATCGTACTATACGGAAAGAAATTGGTTTGTAATTGAGAATTTTAGGTTAAGTTTGGAATATTAATAGATATTTCATATATATTAAATCCATGCTATAGAATATTTGATATGATTTCTTTACTACACAGTGTACCAGAAATACAAAGTGTACCACATATCTAACTAGGAATCTCATCAACTGATCACCTGCAATCACATTTCCAAATAGAACATCACGGTCGGGTGGCGCTGCAGTCGAGGAGGATTGCGGCAGCTCGAGCCCGTTACAAAGTCGGCAATTATCGAGGAGGAGTGGCCCCAGTCGACCTCTTTGAAAACGCGCGTTACTCGATGTCCTCTCCTCCGTCACGATGGATGCACTCGCGGTATGCCGTTGATGTCACGTGGACTGGGCAGCGTCGGGTCTCGTAGGTTAATTTCACCGCGATAAGATCGTATGAGCGGATTACGCGGCGGAACACGATCGAACACCTGTAACGAACATGATTTTCTTATGAACGGTGGAACGGTCCGCGTCCGGTTTTCCCTCTATTCGAGAGTTACACGATACGCCCAATATTTTCTCGATATATATCCATATGAGTAGATGAGAGGCGGAGAAGAGGAACTCGCCAGGACATGCGCGCGATTTTTTCAACACGCGATGGGGATTTCAGATTATACGATCGGGGTTAATGACTGAGGTGTAGCCGAGCGGTCTAGGAATACCGCTCTGAGTTTTCTTATCGATTACATCTTGATTAGGGAAAGCAATGGACCGTATGAAACTGTTGCACGAGCATTGGAAATTCGTAATACGCCTTGATATGCTTGAACTGGAAACGATTTAAATCGTGGAATTTATGGAATTAATGGTATTCCAATCGATGTATGATTATATCTTTATTGCATGTATAATAATTGATTTATTTTTATAACGTAAAAATGTCTTCACGTTCTCATATTTCTTAATATATATATATATATATATATTTATTTATTATGTTAAAAGCAACACTTATTTATTAGCTATTGGAAGTTATAGGATTAATGGAAAAAGAATAGTCTTTTACTAGAAGAAATTAGAAGAAAAAAATACAAATTATCTTCCATACGAATTATAATTAAATGATATTCATATTTGTTTAAACATTCTTACACTTTTTATTCAAAAATGTATTATCACGATTCATAAAATAACATCGTTTATAGAAATATCTTATTTAAAAATGATATTTAAAAACAGGTGATGAACAACTATTTGGAAAAAATGAATTTGGAAAATCCGACCACCCACAGCAAATTCGTGTAGGCGTTGCATCGATGCTTGGCCGAGCGCAAATAGTGAGGGAGAACCGGTACTCTTCAAGAGTCGTCATTCTATTCGAAACACTTTCTCTGGATCGATTGATCCTGAGGACACGATTCGATCCAGTTCAATGCTTATGTTCATTGTTCCATTATTTTTCATTCTCCAATATATCAATAATCATACATTCATTTTAATTTACATATATTCTTAATATTGCAATTTTGATTTTGATTGAAATGGAATTACAAAATGTTTTTAAAAATTAGATAATATATATGTATATATAATTCAAGTGAAATATTGAACATAACCTCAACGGAAAAGGATTAATTAAAATCGAAGACGAAGGAGAATTCACCCGGTGCACAAGGCTACGATATTCCTGTTCCTTTTGTCCGCACGGATCGCTGCTTCGAGCAGCCGAGCTGAAAGTGCCAACGATTAATAACATGATACGCACGCAGTGAGGATCTCTCGTATTCGCCATTAGTCGTAGCCGCGCTCTTATCGCGGCACGGTCTCTCCACGGTTACGGTCACGATTTCGGAGACATTGGTGCGCAACCGACCGTATAATTTACTGCAAATCAGCGTCAATTTAGCGATACTCGACTAGATCATCGTCAACCTCTTTTATCTGTTCTGTTCGAATAGATAGAGCTCATTGGAATTATGAGAAAAGCGTATTATTGGAACGAGTTTTTAAGGTTAGGTTAACAGTGTAAATTGAAGAAATTTTCGAGCCGTTAAAATTAATGTAGAATAATCTTTTAATATAGAAATACAATTCTTTTTTAACATAAGTATCTGTATAATTTTTATTTACTATTTAATTTTATAATACTATTAAAATATAAAAGTTATGATTCTTCGGTTCGAAGCATTTTTTTTTCTACTATTACGAATTAATATTTTTTATTCGCAGAGTATCAGTAATATAATTAATTAGAAAAGAGAGGAAAATCCACACAGAAATAATATGAAGTCGTTAGTAGCAAGATACCAATGGTAGAAAGGAAAATATAAGGTAACAAGGAAGTAAAACGGAAATCATATTGCATGTGTCTATCTCTAAACTCTTCTTCTGATAGAGACGAGTGTACATAGGGATTAAATCGTGTACGAGGCTCCACCTGTGAACAGCATTGCACTCGACCGTTTGCAAGTCCAATGCTACGACTTTTCATGCAACATTGTGAGGAACGTACGTAGCGCTTCCGTAATATTACCTCAAAGATTATACGGAACAGGATACTTTTATTAAAATCCGAGACAGAAATCTCGTCAGCAGTCGTAAACTTCAAAGTACCGACGATAAGAACTGTGGGGGACGAATCGATATCAAGGCGGTGTCCTATAGGGAAATTCTCTTTCATGGAATGCGGACTCATTGCCCGACGTTATAAAATTAAGCATCGCGTTTCAACATGCAATCGCGCTGTATGCTACCAGTTTCTCGCGATGATTCGTTCACAGGAGAATGCAAGCTGATTGCCTGGAACATTATGACTGTGGTATACAGAATGAATATTTGCTAATTTTTAATTTAATAATTTTTATTTAACTTATCTCTGTTGATTGGGAAAGTCGAATTAACTCGTTATCTATATTGTTAATATTATAATAATTATACATACATATATATGTATATGCATATATTATTAAAATTGAGATTAATACAAGCATAACTATATTAATTATGATTATAAGTGAGAATTATATTTTCGATATAGTAGAATCATCGAATAGATCACTACATTGTGAATTCAATCGAAGATCAGATTTTAATACCTCGAACGTGGGATTAGGACAGTGAAATGTTGCACGTTATGGCACTGTCTGGGAAAGGATCATTTTCGTTACGTAATCGCATTGAATAGGCTAGCTTTTGCACTTCGTCTGCGTCACGGATATGTCGGTCCACTGTTGGATTATTAACGCCTGTTTTTCCTGACAGTTCTATAGTAATTTGTATAGCCTGATGTCATAATGTGAAACGTTTGGAATGTTGACAATGGAAAATTGCCAACAAGAATTATTTTTAGATGATGCTTTTGAATTACAATTTGATTTTATGCTTCGAAACGAAATATTTTTTTCTTTAGTTAAAATAAATAATATATATCTATATAATATCTATATAAATATATAAATATTTCTCTGCTCTTTATGTATTGTACATATAAAATAAGTATAATTTCTCCTTTTCAACATTAGTTTACGGAACGAAGATCTTATAACTTAAACATTTCTCAAACAAACTTCCACTCGGTGAATACTCTGTCTTAATGACTTTATTACGAAACTAATGTTTTGAAACGCACGCGAACGTGTCGCCATTTTGATCGATGTCTCGTTATTGTCATCGTTGGTGGCGTTATCGTCGGTGATGTCGGATTTCTTGCACTCGATTCTACTATCTAGACTGCTAATAATAAGTTACTAATGGAATCCCGGCTTACGTGGGCGAATCGATAAATTATCTCGGCAAAAGCTTATTGGACAAGTTGCATTACACTGTATTATGATAGTCATTAGAACGTTAGGTGCAATTAAAGCATGTGTTCATAGTAACAGAATTTTTAGCGATTACGTATAGGTGAATTCTACCTAACTTTAGTTTGATGACAATAATAAATAAATATTATTGCAAAAATGATACACAAAACTTAAGATTTCTCTTCGTTACATCATTCGATCTAAGAATAGATTCAAAGAATATTATTACAAGAGTGAAGCAGTAACTGAGGATTCATAGCCAACAAATCCAATTACAAGGAAGCCATGCTGTGAAATCAAGCATCGCTTGTAATTGTCATAATAAGGACTATATTGTTGCCGTGCGTCAATTACGCCAAAACACGCGTAACACAAAATGTAATCGGCTCCTGTCATGCAACGTTAATGGTTCACGTAACGTGTTAAGCCGTCTTCATTTGATATTTCGCGATTGCCAGTTTTACATGCTGCCATTTCAAACCAGTTCACATAAAAAGAATATGTACAGGTATTATTAATAATGGATAATTTGATCAGTTATTCAATTATTTAACAAAAATTTTCATTTCATAATTATTGAAAAGAATATATATAGGTTAAAAGCGGGCAAGATATATCATGTATCGTATATAAACAACGAAATCTGGAATTTTATCTTCGACTAGAATTATTTTCTGTATACAACTTATTAATAATCGATCGATCTTGAACTAATAAATATAAATTGATGCCTAGCTACCATATACTTTAATGTTTGTTTCGTGCTGGCGTACAACTCGAAAGATTACCGTATATCTGCGCTTTATTAAGATAGCGATGTAACATGCCTATAGAGGCGCGCATAGTATCGGTTTAGACGCCGCGAGTCTACGGAAATTCCACGATCCGCGCGTGCGCAATCATATGCCCCGGGGAGTCATGTGATGCGCGGTGCAAATGCGCAATTTACTCAGGAAATCACCGACCTCTCGACTTCGTCGCACGTGATCCGTTGGTTGAATAAAATTTTGTTAAAATATATTTCAAAGATGGGATTACTTTAATACGATTCAATATTATAAAAAATTCAACATTTCATTTAATATTTTTCATTTTTCAAAAAGATTCTAGTATCCAACTTTCAATCAAAAATCTTTATTCCAATATTTTTCAACGAAACAATTTTAAATACATAATAAAGCCAATTCTATATTCTATTTTTCTTTAAAATTTAATCTAAAGAAGATCATTCGAAACTGACTTGAAGTAAAGTCATATTGGCATATCACTCATCGCGCGGCGCTAGTATCGTTACGGTGCATCTTGTAAGCGAAATTAATAGGGAATAGGCGAAGATACAGCGGCACTTGAGTTTGTAATCACGGAATCACCTTCGTCGGTCGACCACCCTCAAGATTTCCGCACGCAAACCGAACGAAGGCCACCAAGGCCTTGGAGAACTGCCGCGTAAATCCGTGTCCGCCGGGTAAACCGAGATACAATTAGGATTTGCCGGTGAAAAAGAAGCGGGCCTCGTTCCACTGCCAGTGCAGTAGTCCGTGCTCTTCGTGGCTTTATATCTGATCGCAAGGTTTACACAAGGCGGGGGACATTTTACGACTTGGACTTTGAATCGAGCTCTGGGCCTTACTCGAAAAAATCGTGATCACGCGTGCTTCTGGGTGTTCCGGCTCGTTTGTTCGATCGATCCAAGATCGATGACGGTGTGAGTTGTAGGTTAGGTGAGGTTTCTGAGATTTCTAGTTAGTTGGATAACTTAGTGAACTTGGAGTTCCCAAGGTTCTTTAAGTCGAACGATGTTTATATATATTTAAAGTATTGTAATATAATAATAATCAACATCATTAATATTTTAATTTTGAGGTCATAAATTGTTTTTTCTATGTGGAAAAATATTTTAAATATTTATTAGTAAGAAGAAATTTATTAATTGGACAATGTAACGATCATCCTCTATCTTTCATATGCGTTATATGTAGAAAGATACATTTCGACATCCATATGGCGACGTCGTGAAATGCAATCCATATAGTGTCAGTTGATTTGGTAACAATGCTGCGTGTGATTCACGCACACCGATGAATTCATGGAATCATCAGATAGAACGAACGGCTGTCCCTTCGGGGAGAACTCGAGCAAATAGCAATGCGCCATAGAACCGATTCACGATAATTCTGACCTCTCGAAGTACGTGTCACAATGACCGGATTAAATTAATTATTCCGGATTGTAGAGAGAAAATTATGGAAGATATGTGTCACAGATTTATACAAATTTTGGAATTGAATTTTGGGATATTAGAAATTTTAAGAACTTTACAACATAAATTTAATAGACTAATCAGATCCTTCGATTTCTGATATTATTCATTTTGATAATTGATCAGTGTCAGATCTCGAGAGTGATTACATTTAAAGAAAATACTTTCTCGCTAAAAACCATCCGAATAATTCAGGAGAAGATAGCACGGTAGCTGGTCGATCGCGCGAATTCCAACGTGACTGCTTTCGTGCTTACTGCTCGTTACTCTCTCTCCGTTAACCGGATCCAATATAACTGCGTCTAAATCCTGTAAATGCGGGCGTTACACAGCTGTGAGCTGATATTAGGAATCCTATGGATTCTAGCAGTTTGTTTTGCATTGTTGCTTCCGAAATTGCACGATCATTTACTTTTATTGTCACTTAAAAATTACTTAGTAATTCTTTTGAATGTCTTCTTTGTAAAAAAAAAATATTTCTTGAAAACCAATATCTTGAATTTATTCTCTCAGAATTTTCTTTAATAATTTCTTGGAGAAACAATTGACAATTTTAAACTGTCCTAATTTGCTTGAAACGTTATAAATTTTCCATGTAATTCCAAATCTAAACGGTATATTAGATTCAAAACATATCATCCAATATATTCATATTGCCCCATACGTACGTTTTCTTACATTTTCAACTTCCAATTCCTTTTTTCTCATAGCGTGCCTCTCCCAGTCTTCTTCTCCTAACTTTACGTACACGTATATACTCTCTCTTTCTTTTCTATGTAGCATCGCATCGAAGCAATACGCTCGAGCGACAACATGGTCCAGCTCTCCTCCAACGTGTGTGCACACGCGCGTAGGTCGCCGCTCTTCTCTCGAGCAGCCGATGACGTGTTCGCCGTGCGTTTCGCGGAATGCCACGAGCAGGCCTGATTGTAACGGAGCTAGGCCCGCGGGCCACTTCTCGTCAGAGCGCGCCGGTGTGCGAGACCGAGCACGTATGCGCGAGCAGTCCGCCGCGTGGGCGTTTGGCTCGGGCAGGTGGATGCCTGGCCTGCGGCGCTAACGCGCGATCGGCCGCACACGACCAAGCCATCGCTTCGTTCCTCTTTGGATCTACTTTTTCGATGATCTCCTACGATATTCTATAAATACTTGCTTGAGTGCATAATTGTATTGTATTATTAATGAAATTATACAAGTTTCAAATTAAGTGTTAATGACAATTCTTTGATTTGACTTAAGACTTAATGAAATAATAAATTAGAAATATTTAATTTACAAATATCTCATGGATAGTTTTTTTTTTAAATAAAATAGATACGTTAGTTTCAAAAAAAGTGACGAAAACTTATTCTGAAATAATTTCTTTGAAATTATATGAGATCATCGCAGAAAGTCCCTACTATTTCAACTAACAATTAATTAACAATTAACTATCAATGGTCGTTAGATCGTGACAGAGACACAGGTTGGACACGAAGGCAGCCCATAGTGGTTTTCTTTGACCGATGGAATAAATGGATAGCAGTTTCGTGAGCATTGCCTTTGTTTGTGTTCTTCGTGGTCAGGAGCTTGGGAGCATGTGCGGTGATTGCCGTAACCATCGGGCACGCCTGCCTCACTGGCTGACTGCTCGCTAGCTTGGCCACTCGCTCGCCTCTCTCTCTCCTCTCTCGATGCCCCCGCTATCTGGGTGCACTGGCGTGCACCGAATGCACTTTGCTGCATGCTACACTGCCAACTCGACCGCTGCCAATGTATCACCTATCTACCTGCGCGACTGTACGCAACTGTCTCTCCCCCCTCCCCCTCCCATCCCTTCTTCCTCTTCTTCTTATAACCTCTCTTCTGCCATCCGTTTCCTCCCGGTGAACCTCTCTTGTGCACCTCGACAGGTCATTTTGCTCTCGTTTCTTTGGGTACCTGCTCGATTCGCTATACTTCTCTTTTCGATTCTCTTCGCGGATATATTGGATTCTTCTTCATGGCTGCTTCCTCTGTGCCTCTCTTTTTTGTCTTATTATAATTTTATCTACGATGTTTACTTTCCATGCATGCGTTTATCTGACTCTTTGAGTTCTGATATTGGAATTTTTTTGCATTCTGAAATTTTATTTAATATCAAGAAAAAATAGTATAGTTGAATAATAAATTATTAGAAATATAAAGATATAAAGGTATAATAGATTTACAAACAGATAGAAATATTCAATAAGTCTTTTTACTCCACAGAAAGTATTGTTCTGTTGAAGTAAGTAGACGAATCATTCATATATCAGACAAATGTTCGTTCTACAAATCCCTTATTTGTTAAATACTTACATTTTTCATGCATGTTTTTTTATATCAATGTATCATATTATCATTCTTCCTTTTTCTTTCTCTTTTTCAAATCCTGCACTTACTCATTACAAATCTCAAAAATCCTCTTCTCCTTCTTCTTCATTTCCTCCGAAGTTCTTGTCTCCTCTGCAATTTTTCACATTCTCTTTCTCACCTGACCTTACTCACTCTAACCCACTCACTTTGCTCTCTCTAGGATCTCCTCTCTCTTGTCCAGCATCTTCCGCGCTCCCTCTCTCTCTCTCCCTCCCTCTCTCTCATTCTTCATAATCATGTATATCTACTATTCCTCTCACTCTATGATTCCGGATCCGACCACGTTCTTCCAACGCGCTTATCTGCAAGCATGGGAGAAGTGACTCACTCGGTGAGTGGTACGAGCACTTGTCGCGAGCATAGCTGCGACGCAGATGCCGATTCCTTGGGTCCGATTCCCCACTGGAAAGTTCTTGGTTGTATGTCGCTCGTGCGACGGTTGCGTAAGTCGATTTTACAAGCGAGCCGTGTATGTATACGCAGGTGGACATGCTAAAGCGCATGCGCACGACCCTTCCGCCGTGAGAACGTTCCATATCACGATCTGATTTTCGTCGCGCCGGATGTCTAAGTAGATAATGCTTCGTTAATAACCAGATAATATAATTTTGTAAATTATAAGATTTGTAACGTTTTCTTTAGCGATAAATAAGATTTTTATGTGCAATTGTTTGTTTGGTATATATATTTGATTTAATATTTCGTTTAATGAGATGTAGAGTTAATATATCTATCCGTTTAAAAGAAATTTTAATTGTATACGATCATATTGAGAAATTAGTAATTAACAAAACTAATACTTTGGGAATTTTCATCTATATATATTTCGTTCTATATATCAGATAGAATTACTTATTCAAATATTCTTTAAATGACAAAGCGATGGTATAACAATTAAAATTCTCAATTGAGTTATAAATTATGATGGTTCCTTTTTATAATTCATAATGTTTGGGTGGTTATGGTTTGTAATGTGAACTGGATGAAATATAACTTACCATGTACGTGTTACATGGTTTGAAATGTTCTGTATGGAAAATTTATTGGATTTGGAGAATGTAGAAAGTGGTAATCGGAATAGTTGCATGCTGAATAGCACGTACGCGTATGGTACACGAGAGAAACTCTATACCGTACTGCATAAGTGACAAGTCAAAATGGTTGATTTACGCTGGATCCGGTGTGAAGGCGGATTTTTTATAGAGATAAATATATATGGTAAATGCTTTGACTATTTATACCATAGCTAAGTTCTCAATTTATTTTTATCTTTTAAATAAAATATTTGAAACAAAACTTATCTCTTTGACAAATGACAAAGAAATAAGTTTTCGTTTTTTAATAAATAAAACAAGAATAAATATTTTAAAAATTAAAATTTTTTGTATCACATCAAAAAATTCATACTAACCTAAAATTTTGACAATCTTCACTCGCAACAATCAGAACAAGAAAATTTTAATAACAATAATACACTATTCATTTTTCACAAATTACACATATTATCCATCGACAAAGAATCAATAAAGATATTCTTAAAGCCGAAATATCAAATACTAGTTACAAAAACTTCTTCTTATAATCGATAAATCTCGAATTTCCTTTGCCTTCCATTGCGAATAACGCTAGTAATACCGCGAGAAATTTACGAGCGACATTTTTGCCGGTTCTTGTGATAATCGACCACAGAGCATCGAAGTTTCAGCAAGATTATATTCCTCGATGCTGATATTTCCTCTTACGCTCGCGCGTATCCCGCGTGGGAGTGCGAGATCGGATCTCGTTCAATTTCGTTGAGAGTTAATAGCCACACGACTTCACGTAACGGCACCTTTTTCCACTGCGTCGCATTTACTTTAGGTTGTATGCGCACGCGTGCAAGCGCACAATGGCGCATTCAAAGCGCGAACGGTCGATTATTCGATTACCGACCCCGATATGGCGCCCTCTCGACCAATTGAAATTTACTTCGGCTTTGAAAACGCTGCTTTTAATGATCCACGCCATCTATATGTTTTTTTGAGAGATCACCGGCGATTCGATGACCACGTCTCTACTATGTTGTTACACTGTTTACAAAAAGAAAAAAAAGAAAAATGAAATAGTGAATTGGTGTAAAACGTTGAATGTTAAGAAGGAAACAATTAATAAAGCAGTGAACGTGGGAATGGGTATTATAAGGTGAATTCTGATGTTGAATGTTAATTCGTTTCAGTAGAGAAAAATGAAATCTTGTGTTGAAGTTGAGTGCGATTTTAAAATAGGTTATATAGGGATGAAATTGCATTGAGTCGTTAATAGAATAGGTATATTCTATTTTTTAATATTAATTAGAAAAATATGATATAACATATATTGTTATGTATAATAAGGAAAATAATATTAGATGATTGATTTTTGTAATTTAATATATGATTCAAACGGAATAAAACTCTGCTATAGATTATAGATTATACGGATTTGTGATATGAAAGAAAATTTTAGGTTAGGAAATCGGCTTTAAGAGATATAGAACATACATTCATTTTACGTTCTTTTTAATCTATTTCATATCATTATATAATCTATATAATTTATTTTATTATTTTATTAAGTTTATTAAATTGTTTTAAGTACATAATACAATTAGTTATATGACTAAGTTATATGACAGTGTATAGTATATCACTTTCTACGGTTATGTTCATTTTAAATGCAATTATATTCATAAAATTGTTTGACTCATGTCAATATTCGAGTAAAAGCAAATTAAATGAGACAAAACCACGGGAAATTCATCATAGCTGCTTCTCTATAATTAAGTACTGCAATGTAACCTTTCGACCCCGTTTCGAGATTCTGAAATCCCTCAATTTCGCACGCCGCGAAACCTGTTAATTAGTTAATAATTAATATCGATTTAATGACACGTATATTAGTGAACGTGAATCTAAAGAATAATACAAGCATCATTCAATATGTATTATATATTATAACGCAGTACTATTATATTAATTACTTCATTCATTAAAATAATTAATCAAGTGACTAAAAAAAAAAGAAAAATATGAAGATATGAATAAATGAATTATAATGCATGATTATTAAATAGGAATTAATTATACTAAATCATCTACTTTCATTCTAATTTTATCTTTTAAGATTTAGAAGATATGTAATTTAAATTCATACTATTAATCCTCATAGTCTACAAAATTTTTTTATTTTATTTTTTTTGCTAAAATACATTACATATACCAATGCAATACATATTTTTTAATACCTATAAGTCTTCTAGTAAGCCATAAATCTTATTTTAGAATTTAAATTATTTTTATATTAAATTCTATTCTTTCATTCATTTCCGAATTCACAGATTAAGTGGAAAATCATATAAAATAGGAAACAATCACCATATGTGCAATAAGTTTAATTGCGGTGAGCATCAATCATCGTACTGGTAATCCAATCTCGAAATAACGCCACTATGCACGCATAATACGTCGATAATTAAATATCAAATCGCGTTTGTCGCTTGTTCGAGCAAAAGATGATTAAATCGATGAAGATTTTGGGAAAAATTTTTAAATGAACGCATAAATGAATTGAAGTTTCTACGCGAAGAAAAATAATTAATCAATATTATAAATTGATATTGGATTTAGATCTAGAAGATTTAGTTCTCTTTTTGTTCTAAAGTCATGAAGATGATGGTATTCTAGAATCGATAAACTTGTCGTCTCGTCAACGGATATTTTATAAAATCGAGAAGATATATAGTACCAAAAAAAGATCGAGAAAAAACTTTTTGAAAATATTTTTAATACCCGAATATATATAATAAGGATTAAAGTAATAATTCCTTGTCAATCATGACTCGATCAATTAACACGGCAGATTAAGGAATCAATCACGATACTCGAATGCATGATGCATCCGATCGATCGATAATATTAATCACCACTCGGTTTCCTCTTTATTCAGCCGCGTTTCAGTTTGCAATAGTAATCTCTTCCTCGCAGCAGGATACCGCAGAACGCAATAATACACCATGGAGTCTAACACGCGACTAATAACCGTTTACTCGAAAATTAATTACGAGATTATGACAAATCTTCATCCTCGTTCGCGAATTAAGAGAGTAATCCGATTACTCCAGTAATTCGACCAATAATCGGCCATCCAATTGTGAAGTAACGATAAAATTGCGCACTTCTCGAATCACTCGGTTGATCGTTAAATTGAATTAGTTCCTCGAATCGCGAATCCTTCGTCATCGCGGTGTAATTAATCATTGGCTTAGAAAAAGAATACCACCGTCCGCTTCCATCATTGTGCAACGGTATAGATATCGGTTACTCTCGAGCACGACATCGGGGATGTGTGTGGAAATGTGAATGTGGGATGTCGGGGAAAAAAAGAACGCGTCGAGTGTAAAGATAGAAAGTTCGACGCGAGAAATTGACTCAATTTGAGCTCGTTTACGGAAAAGAGAATGCCGAGATATGCGTGAGGATAATTGCTAAGGAAAGTGAAATTAAATGTGTACCATCGTAAATGGGTGCAAAAATTTTTCCCTCCCATCTTTTCTTTCATTATTATTCGGATTATAATTTCCTTTCATTTTTCCTTTCGCTCCGAAATTTTATTTCAAATCATAATTCAAACTAATTGTTACATTTCGTTATTGTTTTACTTTACTTCTGCGATTCGAATTCAGAATAGGCCAATTTCCACAGGAAATTTAGCTTATTTAAAAATTTCGAAATCTCTATAATATATATATTCTATGGATAAAAAAATCTCCCCCTTTAAGCTCGATTGTGTTCTAATCAAAATTAAAATTCATCAAATTCGACGGTTTGATTAAACTTGGAAGAAGCGTTTTGGTCATCGAAACAAGAAGCGTAACAGAGAAAAATTCGAAACTCCCGCTGCTTTCTCTCATACTCGTCGGCGTGCGCGTCGAGGCGGACAGAAGCCGGATAATCGATTCGTGGCAATCGACTTTCAGCGTTTATCGCGGAGGAGATCGCGGCTGGGCCGCGTTCGCGGATCTATCCGCACGTTTGAACGATTTGCTTCGTGGCGGCGATCGATTCGATCGATCGAGGCCGAACCTAATCGACGAGGAACACCGGCTCTTTAATGAGCGTCCACCGAAATGTCACCGGTGTCGGTGAAAGCTGAAAATCGAATTCTTCCGGTGACATTTCGCAACGTGCACATTGTTGTTAATCGTCGAGGGATCGAAGAGAAAAATTACAAAGAAGAAATGGAAAGTATTCTTTTGAAATCGAAGAAAAATTCTTCGATATGCTTCTACATCTAACATTTTTTCTTAACCTTTAAAATATACAGATATCCAGATTTGCTTATTGTAACGATAACTTTTTATATTTCCAAGTCAATCTATAGATTTTACTGATCCTTTGGAAAACAATCTAATAAAAAAGAACAAATGAAAATACCAATAAAACTACGATCTCTTGTATTATTCATTTCTATATACTATACCTCAAAATTACTGGTTTCCTCCTTTACAAGTCTTCCTCTTTTCATATTTTATCTAACCAAATAGCGATAAATTTCGCAAATCCTCGTTTATAAGAAAAAAAAAATAAAATAAAATAAAAGGCGAACAAGGGAAAACCAATAAACAAGATAGTTTATTGTTTCATAAACCGAGATTGAACCTTTGTCGTATATCTAATAATTCGAGCGCCGATAAATAATCGCGTAATCGGTTTACTTCGCAATATTCGCGTTCCCCTGCACGTGAGTCATGTCGGTAATCTCTAACAACATACTCGAGAAACGACGATATTTCAACACACGTGAAACTCTCGAGGTGACACCGATTATTAGATACGATCGTGAACGGGCTTGAATACTGAAACCGACTTCGTCGTTACGACTGATTTAACCACGGATTCTTGATTCGCTCGAATAAAGATTCCTCGGGTTTCCTTTCTTAAGACGGATGTCTGATTTTTCAAGATGGCGGATCCTGTTGAAAGAACCGAAATGCGTCCAAAAATTATGACTGGATCTTTAAATCCAACACAACGAAGAACGATTTTACCTTTCGAAAATTGTTGCAGGTTCAAAACGGATGATCCCTGGGACGCAAATGTATTTAAAAGTAAAAGGAGTATTTTTTTTACAAGTGGATACTGATCGAAAAGCAGTCACAAAATTAAAGAATTTGTATTCTTATTTGTGCAAAAACTTCTCAGTAACATTCGATCTCTGTGATTATTCTCATCACACTTGTTCCTCCTTAAATCCAACAAGCTTCGAAATCTCGGAAATCTTGGAGAACGAAGGGGGAGAGAGAAAGAGAGAGAGAGAAATCGGCTCTCTCACGATGCCAAAGGAACGATCGTATGCGAGTGTTCACGATTTTACGCCCGCGAGATCGCCGACCACGATGGCAATTAGCCGATAGCTCGATCCTCGTCGAGAGACGAGGAGGCGGAGAAAGAGAGTGCGAGGGAAGGAGGGAGAGAGAGGATGATCAATGATAATGATTCCTTCGAACGTGATCGACACGGTTGGCGGATCGGCCACGTGTATCGTGGATAAAAATGAAAGAGAAAGAGAGAGAGATTACACTTCATCGCTTCAATTTTGTCCCGTGATCGATCCTTTTTGACTTTTCCTTCGATCTATCATACGAATTCCTCGAAGTTAGATCCGTTTTCCGTTTGATCCATTCGAAGATTATAATCTTATCATAAGACAGCTTTCAGAAACGAGAATTACGTTTTTTTAATTTTAATTTTGTAAATTGTGAATTATGCAAGATATGTCGTTGGTTATGATTAAGAAACGTTGAATGACACGTTTAGGATGTCATTACTTGGAATAATCAAATTTCTTTTAAATAATGTCATGTGATTATTCTAGATTTACTAAAATTTCATTCGATAAAATGAAAGATTAATTGGAATTGTTGAGTTACGTTTATTATATTTTTCATGATAATTAGTAGCTGGCACAAATCAAATAAAATTTGATCAATATTACGCCTAAAAGATGAATTTTTAAATGGTAAATTAAACAAAGCATTTGTCGCGCGAAAGTAATAAATTGCACTCGTTGATCCAATCTAATCGGATCTATCTTGATATTAATATGCAATGAAATTCGATCGAGGCTGTACGATTAAGTACGAGATAGCATCTCGAGTATATTTCATTCAGAAAGAGTCGTAGAAACAAATATTCCAATAGGTGAATTTTATAAGAGAATAATACAAATGTATTTTTGGAAAAATAATAAAATATGAAAATTTTGTCGCTTATATCGAATAAACCAAACTACCTCCCTCGTTATTGAACCGACATTTCCATTCTATTTTTCTCTTTCGATCTTATTATCCAACATTTACGAGTTAGCCAGTACGCACGATAACCTGCCAGTTTCGCGTCGGTTAATACGTCGCCAGAAGCAAGTTAGGCTGTCGAGAAGAATTGCGATAGGAAGTTGAAGAGGTGTTGGAAAAGAGGATATTTCCGTGTGGAATAGATAAAAGGGGAGAATGATGGGGGTAGGAAGAACAAGTGGGAAATGTGAGAACAAGTAGTTTGAAACAAACGTAGATTTCAGCAGAGTAATGATGAAGAAGATAGAAGTATAGAAAGAGAGAGAGAAAGAGAGAGAAAATTATAAAATTGAAAATTATACTTCACGTTTAAAGAAAAATTAGGCAAAGAGAAGAAATGAAAAAAAAGAAAATTAGAAGTATGTCAAGATAAAGAAAACAAAATCGCGTTAAAAAAAAAGAATCGTTTAATAATAATATACTGAAAGACAAGCACAAATGTGATCCGGTAAAAAAGGAAGCAAATAAGAGCCGCGCGAAAGAAACGAAGAAGAGGAAGACACGAGAGGATGTCTAATAGATTATTAATTTACACGTCGAGGATGCTCCAAGGGGAAGGCGGAGTGCGCTGGTAGCGGCACACCTGTCCCAAACCTGTCTCGCTTGATTATCTTGCATTATGCAAAACGCGTTTTTTTATCGCGCCGCAACCCCCTAATAAACGGTTGTCCGGTTAACGGTTGACATAATACGTCGGCTATTAGTATCGGTGATCGAGCCGTTTTACTTCCACACGATTGCTCATCTTCGTGCTCCTCGTTCCTGATAAAAAACAATGTAACGTACAACAATTAAAGAAAATTATTTCAACGTGTACGTATATAAATAAACGTCTTAATATGTTTACTACGAGATTGGCTATTGAAAAATACTCCGAGTACTCGCAAGATTCCTCGCGAGCCGCATTAATCGTGATTCGACGGATGACGACAGTGTATCGGGCGGTAGTGAAAAAAGGAGGAGCATCGTGTAGCTCTATCTACCTGCTCGTACGCGGCACGCACGCCCACCTGGGTAAGCGTTGAATTTATCGCGTTATTAATCTGCGAGCTCGAGTGCCGCGCGCGCCTCACGACGGACGACGACGGATTTACGCGCGATGCGCGACGCACGATGCGCGCACGTCGTTACGAGAGTCCGCGGGGCAGTTTCGTCCTTTGGCCGAGGTCACGTGCAATGAAGCCGTCAAGAAAATCGCCTGTCGAGACATTTCGCGTGAATATGATGATTGGATATTAAGAATGGAATGCGTTGAATGCATTGTTCCGTTTTCGGACAATATTTATTACCCGTTGCATCGCACTCTCCCTAATATTGTACGTATAACCTAACATAACCTAATTTTAGTGTAATTAGAAAGAATGGAATGTATTGTCTTGTTTTCGAATGTTTTCTTATTTATTATTCATTGCATTCTTCTTATTCTTATTGCAATATTATAAGTTAATCTCAATCAAGGCAAAATGAAATGCATTGTTCCGTTTTCGAATAATACGTTTTAAGTGTATTGCATTCTTTCTACTTCGATATTGTAATGCATAAAATCGATGAAAATAGATGTATCAGGAAATAAGCGGAGAAGAAATTATTTCAGTATAGGGATTCGAAAGAGAACATTTGAAAGTTCAACGAATTTATGGATAACTTTCACAGCAGGAGTGATTCATACGTTACGTGGTTATATTTAAGATATCGTTTCTATAAAGCAATCATTTTTAATATGTCTATTTGCTGCTATTATCTCGAAGAATTTAATTATTGTGTACATAAGAAGTAGTTTAAAAAAAGAAATTAGTCAAATCTATTAATTATAAAACTAAGTTTCTACTTTCTATTCCGAATATTTTCCAAGATATTTTTGTACAAAAAAAAAATCAAATAATTTCTATAAATCTGGATTTCAATGGGTATTTCAACACTTACGTTCGAAACATTGAGCTCTAACATTCAAAATAATTATGAAGTTAAATGATTCATCGCTAGAAATTCATTCGTAGAAATCTTTCACATATTTACATATCACTATTGTAACTGAGCTATCCACTTAACAAATTTCTCTTCTATAAATTCGACGTTCCGATCTGTTGCTTGATAATAGCAATATCTAATACGTCGTAACAGATTGATCGCGGCAATTAACGATCGTTTATACATCCGCGATTTCGAAACATAGCGATCCAATAACGAATATATAACCAACACCGTGAATAACAAATTTTTTTTTTGCATTCGAATCTCTTTATTCGACATTATTAACTATTAACAAGCGAAAAAATGAAATAAAATGAACGAAATTCAATCGAAATGTTTCGTAGTATAAAAATCGAATTTCATCTTCCAACTCGATGCGCATACTTTCTAGTCTCCCGTTGACTTCCTCGAGTCCACGGAGTGATCGCGGACACGAAATGGCCAATAAGTCAACGTTACGTGTTGCAGGCCCATGAAAGGAGCCTCAAAGGCGCCTAAATCGGCGTTGAGCCAATTTCCCTGGCTCTGGCGAGAAATCGCATTTCCCGACAGTTCCTTTCCGATTCGTGACCGATACGACGCGAGGACGATCGTGAGAGCGAGCAGAAGCTGGTGCATCGTGATTGTAGATCCGTAGAATCGATGGATCGAGTCATTTGTATATACAAGATATTGAAATCTCGATAGCAAATAAGAATATTTCGTCGAGTTTCGAAGATGATCTAAAAGAAATCTCGAAAATTTTGGAATTTGCTCTAAATCGATATTTTCATTGAATTTCCAGTTCTTTTTTTAATAATCAAACAATTTACGATCCCTGAAAAAATCATTTTGAAAGTTAAGCATTCAATATTAATACATTTCAAACCCTTAATACACACGTACCAATACACAGAATTTTAAAAAATTCGAGGATCAAGAATTAACCGATACCTTGCGCGATTCGAAAGTATCAAATTACTCTGGAAACGACTTGGAATTTCGCCACGGATAATCCCGAAACCGTCTCGAGATTGATATCTCGAAAAGGCCCATGACCAATCGTCTCCCGATCTCTCATCACGAGTCCCGCGACACACGATTCCCGCCTTCGAAGCGTTCAAACGAAGCGTATCTGGTTGGCTCTCCTCGCGTTCCACCGAGGCGAATGGGCCATACATGCAGCTATCCGGCCAGAGGCGATTAAAGAAAGCGACACGCCGCATATGTCACAGCGTTCACACGCCCCGGCGCTGCACCGACACCGACACCCACCGCGCCTCACTTGCCGATACCGGCAGCCCAGACCGTTTTCACGTTGCACGTGAACGCGTTCGCCTGTTCCTCCTGTATCGTCGCCTCGTGACTGTGTGCGCACCGGCCCTCCGTGATGCAGGTAGCTCTCTCGCGTACCTGACCCCGTGAATGCGATCGCGAACGCGCGTCCGTTCCGCTCGGACTGGCGTCCGCACGTACCTACACCGCTCTCCACCGCCGCCGCTCCTTATTATTGGCCGGCCTCTGCGCCCACGGACACGCTGCACGGACGTAGCCCGCAACCTGCCTGTAATTGATTGCGCGCGTGCAATCATTCGTTGGACCACCGATCGCCGACCAACCAGTTTTCTCGATTCGTGTTTCTCCACGGTTCGCTCTTTGAATCTTTGATACGGATGGATGGGAGAGGGTGCCGATGTGTTTTACGATGTTTGGTTTGTTGCCCGATATTGTTAGTTCCGACGAGAATCGTGCGGCACGTTCTAGGGTTCTCTAGCATCATCTATAGGGAACCCCAGCGTTGTTTAATATATAAGTTGTATCTTAATGTTCCAACCTGCGATTCTTCTAATTCTAACTTTTAATCTTTTCTCTTTCATTTATTGATGCTTGATTAATATTCTGTTAATTCTAATTCTCAATTCATGAAAATAAAGCACATCCGTGAAGTCGTTTCGATACCTTCGTAAAATGGTGGAACAAAGAAGAGCGACAGAGTCGTGGAGAAAGCACGGACAAACATCGTGTTCGTCCGACAACAAGAGGAAAAATGGGTGGAGAGGAGGCAAGTATGGGAGAAAAAGTGGTGGGGAGGGAACAGCTGTTCGAAGGAACGAAACGGAACGGAACGGAATGGAACGGCCATTCGCGAGAGGAGAAAGACGGATCAGAAGGCAGAGCGCGGTCGTAGCGACCGTAAAATAAACAAGCTGGTAATAAACCGGCAGCGATGTCCAGCGTTGTAAATTACTCTGGCATGGAGAGAGACCTAACGCAGCACGGAGCCAGCCGCGTTTTATGGACCGCCCTGCACAATTCCCGGATCTGCGATGATGGCTCAATACAGTTGGACACGAGGTGTGCTTCCCCCTCGTCGTGCGTCGCTTCTTGGAAATCGATGGTATCGATACTTTATACGGCCTTTAGAAACGCGCTAGAAATGTTCTAAATTGTTATCGCCAACGAATCGAATTGTATTTGATTATTCTTACTGTTTCGATGATTTGGCTAGATGATGTATCAATCGTATTAGTTTTGGATTTCGAGCTGAAGTTTTTAAGTGCGTTTACATGGATATATTTATGCAACTAAATATAATAAAATTATTAAGAGAAAAAAACTCGGGCGGGGAAAGGTCACAGAAATCTTTAAATCCGATCTAAGAGTTTTGCAGAGTAATGTGTTCGAGACGATTTATCTCGGGTCGAAGAAAATCAGAGTGAAATTTTTCGATGGCCTCGAGACACGAGTGGATGGAATGCGTTAACGGGAACATTCAGCGAGGCTAGGTCAATGCCGATCGACCTCTCGCTCGGTTTCTTTGCCAAATACGAAGGTCGATCGATCGAGGATGTAGCGGATGACGTAGATCATCCTCGATCTTCGACGTTCTAAAAGGTCAACCTGTGTAATTCATCCTTCGATGCCCAAGAAGAAAGTTATTATCGACTATTTTCCAACTTGAACTTCTGAGATTACTATTACATTTCAAGATCAATTAAGTGGATTGCACGCTCTGCAAAGTTCGATGAATGAATAATCGGGAAGGGAATAATCACTGAAACGCACGAATGTTAAATTGAAACGAAGAAAAATTATTATATATATATATATAATCGGCAGAATTCGCAGATTTCTTTCTTTTTATTTTTTAATCTTTTCAAAAATATATTTTTATAAACACGACGTTTTACTCCATTTCATGAAAATATCTTCGGCCATCGTCGATCGATTCCACGTAGCGCTTTAATTCGCCCAGAATCTTGTCAAGTGACTTTTACCGGTTTTTCTCGTCTACGTCGTGACTCGATTCGATGCTCCGGATGGCCTTGAAAACGGCGACAAAATACGAAATATCACGGCGTAAATCCACCGTGTCGATTTATGTCCCCTTCGTTTTAATGTCAAACGCGAATAACACGAACACACTTGGAAAGGAGATAAGCGCTTATCAAGGACGAGGTCTATAAATGACGATAATTATAGCTTTAAAGGGTAAAGGAAGCCGCTTAACCGCCACGATCAATTTTTAAAAGCCGCGATATGATCGTGATTCCCTTAAAACGTTTCTATCCTTAATTAATCCCTGATTAATCCCTTTCATTTATTCCATTGCTGTACACGAATTTTCTTATCCGCGCAAAATTATTTATCCGATCGATGTGATTCGAGTTGAGGATAACCCAATTTGTATCGAATTTAAAAAAATATACATATTAAGAATATGATATATATTTGCTCAATGTATGTAAATATAAAACACGCGATCTTAAAATCTGAATATTTTATGCTTAATTTTATATGATTTTTTTTCTCGTAAACTTACAGGATTCAATTATAGGTTGGAAAAACTTGAGAAGAAAGATCTGCGAGATCCAACTGACCATTTTGTAGGAAAATTCGCCGTAAAACAATGTGGCGTTCGTTCAACGATAATCGTAAAGCGAGCGTTCGTTCGTTTCGCAATGAAACGTGAAGACGACGATGGTTACGGTGTTCCTTACGGTCTCGCGTACCAGCGTGGCCGTGGTACGCGTACGAGTCGCGTCCCGTTGATATCGCGCCAACACGCACCACTGATAATATCTTTAATTACCGCCACCTGGACGAGGAGGGGTCTCTGACTCGACCAACGACAACACCGTGTCGGGATCGAAGTTTGACGAGTCGATTCGACGACAGTCGAATCGCGACTTAATGATGGCGGATAACGTATGTGCTAAACTAGTCGCTTATCTTTGAATCTTGAAACGATTCGAAGACTGGTTGATAGGAATTTCTTGCAATGTTTAACCAGTCTTTGATTAATCGATTAATCTTTATTCGTTTATTTAAATTCTATTAGATACAGAAATAAGAATTTGTGATCCTCACGTACTTGATATTATTTGAATAATGATACTCTTTTTTAACAGTGTTCTTATATAATTTACGAGTTAAATATATAAAAATGTAACGATGAAACGATTAAAAATGGAAATGATTTATAGAGATTATTTATTTAAATTCTATTAGATACAAAAATAAATGTAACTTTGTAAGAAGTCTATAGATAATTTTGATGACTAATAATTTTCTGATGTTTAAAAACAATGACACTTTTTATAATATTTCCTTAAAATGATTTTCGAGTCACGATTATTTCTTTTTCAGGTAATTTTAGAAGGATGGAATCAACGCAAATATGACTCCATCACGCCACATTTCCAAGATCCAAAGGGTAGAAGACTTGCAGGCGTCCAAAGTTCCGGTTTCGTCTAGGAAACGAGCATTTCCTCTCGTGGAAGCCTCGCGTGGTCTCGCGATTCTCCACTCGTTCAACGTCCGAAAGACACGCCCGGTATTGCTTTCAATTAGCAGCACCTGGAGATCGGTATCCGGTACCATCGCGGCCAACGACAGAGGTGAGCTCGCCGCGCAAAAGTTCGCCGATAAAGCGAGCCGCGATCCTTCGCGGGAACTTAATAATGGTAATTACAAGGAAGCCATGAAAATTTATGATGTTATTCGGTTGAATGTGCGCGCGCGCGCCCCCTCGAACCGTATGGAAATGGAAGGTAGTAAAAAACTTGAAAACTTTTTCCATCTT
This sequence comes from Apis cerana, assembly GCF_029169275.1. Taxonomy (NCBI): domain Eukaryota; kingdom Metazoa; phylum Arthropoda; class Insecta; order Hymenoptera; family Apidae; genus Apis; species Apis cerana. The sequence continues at coordinate 13,348,287 of NC_083857.1, forward strand.
CCCGTGTCTTTTCTTCGAGCACTCGTCGAGTATATATTCCAGCCATAAGTTAACGAACGAATTATTACGATTATGATAATAACGTGATGATGATGATGATGATGATGATGATGATGATGATTGAGCGGTTTTTCGAAAATGAAAAATATGTCAAATGGATATTATACAAATTTATGAAATAGTTATATTGGGAAAAAAATGAAGTAATGAATTTAAAATTAACAGGCGATTTATAGAACGAGGCACAGTGAATTGATTCGAATTATTTCGGCATCTTGCCTTTTAGCATGCGTGCTTGAGGAAGAGGACGTTGTTTTGTTGTTTCGTTATGTCTCTTAATTTGTGTGGAATACCTGTATCCGCATGTATGCGATGCAATTAGTGGTCAACATCTTGCGATATTGCTAAGTATCGGCGCCAATATTGCTCGCGACCAGAAATTGGAATTGCGTTTGATGTTCCGACGATGGATTCCCGGCAAATGGACAACTCGTGTTCGCAAATTTTATAGTGCCGTTTTTGAAAATAAGAATTCGGTATTTTGGATATCGGTAGTTGTTTTTTTTTTTTCAAAGAAATTACTTTAAAAGTATCATTAATTTGTCATAATTATAAATATTACGCATTATTGTGAATTAAAGTTATTCAAATAATAGTAATAGTATGTTTATGCAAGAGAAAGATCAATGATTGGAAAAACGATCGAAATAATTTCTATGCAAATATTCTTAATCGACGCGTTCGCTCTGGCGTAAGTTTCCTTTTTTCTCTTTCTCTTTCCTCGTCATTATCTCGATTCATTATTCAGCACTACGATAATAATATGTGACTCACGACAGAGAGGAAAAAAAAACAAGTTTGATTTGTTTTTGTGGATCATTGCGGAGACCTTGCGTAGAATGCTTACGAGTCACGAATTCCGCTCTTAATTTCACTATCTTGTCACGAGATTTCTACCTCATTATTTATCTAATTTAATCTCTTTAACTGTAGCATTACATTTAATTACTTAGATCTATTGTCTTCAATAATAAATGCGAAAGTGTGTTGCAAATGCAACAGTACACGAATCTAAATCAATTAATAAAAGAAAACATATATCAAAGCTACTATTTAAACGAACGTAATTAATGTTCTGACTAAATGGATCGAAACTTGGATAGTAGAAAATAAACTCTGTATTTATTCCTATACATATCTTCGATATTTTTCATCTGTAAGCTTAATCGTCCTTAGAATACTTTCGTACGTTATTTTTATAAATATCATCTTACCATTTTACGAGGTACTATTTTATTATATCCATACCCTAACTTCAACGCTTAACATCAAACTTTAAACCACCAAATGATTATCCTATCTCGCAACGAGTACCTCGATCAAGCAACAATGTAAGTAAGTACACGAAGCAATAATCCACTACGTACAACATCCAGCCACCGTAAGCTCGGAAGCCTTCGAGCTATTCGACCGGTCGCGCAGTATCGTCGCCTCTCACGCGGTGGCTGGTGAGGTCAAGGAACACGGCGCGTCGACCGATCTCATTTTTCGTTGGCGCTTGGTACGAAACGCGCGCGCGCGTATCAGGCGCAATGGTTGCAATGCGTCCCTCGGCGCATGGATCGCATCTCGGCCTCGACCGATGTTAAATGGCCGCCACGGCGCGCCGGGACGCAAACTAATGCCCCGCGTCCAGCTCGTACACGTAGCGGCGCGACTGCTACCGAGCTCGGTGCCGGATTCCGCGGCCCACCGCGTAATGAATCCACTTTGCGCCGTGCCGCGTTTCCTTCGACTTTTTCCACTTCCCCTCCCGATCGGTCTTTCTTTCTCTCCGTGGCAGGCCACGAACGCCACTTAATGAAATGTCACAGGTGTCCTACCGATCGCCGAGCTAAATGTCGCCGGCTTCCCATACCCCGCCTCGGCGAGCCAAGCGATTTCGACTTTACGCGGAATGCCGTGAAGATGACGCCGCAGATACCGACCGGTACCCTGCTCTCTCTTCCGAACCCGCGATCCTGGAATCTTATCTCGTGTCGACAGTGTGTTTGTGATTCTTGGTAAATTGTAGGGAGGAGTTGGGTTATGGAATTTATTTTTTTCCCTTTTTGTTTGAATCCTTTCGAATCACGTATATTTCTATTATTCTCGATTGATTCGTATATACAAATGATGTAATGTTTACTTTTTCCTGCATTTGACATAACCTATATCCAAATTAAAGGCTGTAAAAAATTGTGAACATACTTTGAATTACGCATAACGGTGCAGTACGTAGATAAGTACGTATTGATAATAACACGAGCTGTCGACTTAACATGGACAACATGGTTCCCGTGAATCGAATTCCAGAAAGTAGTGGAGAAAGCGATGCTGAAATGTTTAGAACGCTTACATACCTTGCGTATTTTTTTACGTGTAAAACGAATAAAACGAGTACGATACATCGGTCAGCTTATTCAGTGATTTATATGTTCAACAATCTCTCCAATCATCGTCTCATCACTAATGTGCAAAGAAATCCTGCACTGACAAGTCTGTAGAAAGCATATGATAGAAATTGCACAACTAGGATATATTCAGTAGAAAAGCGCATAAAGTGCAGCCATGTCGGATTTCAACTGAGGTCTCGAAAAGATAGGGAGAGCGACGATCTAATTCCTATTCCGCTGCCCTCTCGAGGCGCATCGATGAATTATGATACGCATACTTACGAACCCTCTTGTTCACGGTTCTGTACACTGATTCCGATCGCTACCTCTCGCCGTGTGTCGATCTATCGATCAATCGATCGATCCGTAAAGCAACCTTTTTGGATTTGGTCGGTTTTTCTCGTCCATCTTCGTGGACTGTTCGAGAGAAACGTCGAAGCCATCCGTCACCGATCATTACGCGCTCGTGGATTTCAATGTCCTTGTTAAAAGGGATTGCCTCGTGCGGTGACCTACGACACGCGGCAAGCTGACGAGAAGATAGATGGCGGCGCACGATTTCGCCGTCTGTTCTGCTTAGCGCACAGTCAACTTGTTACGATTTGTTGCAGCATGGGAGAACGGTATCGCAGAGGAAAACCTGCACACGGGAAGCGAAACGTCTCTATCCTGGTTAAGTCTTTTTCTTTTGTTTTTCAACTGAAGAATATGTAGATATTGTTAAACGAGAAAGTTAAAGGAGTTTGTACCCATGTAATTGATATTTAAAGTTAGGTTAAGAATTGAAAAATTTGAATATATTGTTACTTGTTGCAGTTCAGACCGTGTTATGCAAATTGCGTTAATTGCTACAACAAAAAGCTTTCATCACTCAATATATACTCATCACTCAATATATTTTAATTGCTAAATAATAATTGAATGATCCATTAAATTATTGAAAAATCGTGCAAATTTAATTCTATGGAAACGAACAAGAAATGTGTATATATATACGGAATGGATTACTGATTAACAAAACAGGATGAAAGCCATGGAATCATCAATAAACATTACAATTTAACTTTTATAGAGATGACGGTCGCTTTTGATTTACTTAACATGTTTCGTTTAGCAAGAACAAGTTAGCCTCTTCAGTTTAACGGACCACCTTCGAATACGTACAAGGTAGATCTTCTAAGTGACGTACACGGAAATGTTTCTTACAAATGGTTTTAAGCAAGTTGTAAACTCGTAAAGCGCATAAATTCGAATGACACGTGGAACAAGTAAGAAAATTCTTGCGATTTAAGGTATTCTATTGGATTATATAAATAAATATTCTCAATATGTGTAATTTTAATACATTGATTAACTATTCATAATTAATTCCTTCGTTATCAATTTCAGTTTTTCTCTCTTCTTCGATTTTTATTAACGAAACACTTGAATTCCTTGAAATCAACTCGAAGTTTAATCCAATGGTACACGCGCATAATCGCGTTCTCGTTGCTTGTCACGGGGCCCGCTACGTTTCCGTGAGTGCGATTTACGCCGTGAGCGTGGTCGTCGGTCGAAGCCAGGATAAGCGGCGTTTTATGGAGCCCCATACGCCGCTCACTCCATGGCGGAAGGGACGCACTTTGTTCCGCGACTGCGAATGTATCCCGAGGCCTCGATCCACCCACAAGGAAGCACTTGAAGAAAGAGAGAGATGCCTTGTCGCGAGAAGATGATTGTGGTCCATACGACGCATCAGTTCAATTCTCTATACGGTGTCGTAGTGACAAAAGAATATTAAAGCAATATGATTGTCTTTTAAGAAATATTATAACATTTTATTTTTTTGCTTTGAATAATTAACCATTTCATTATATTATACATATTTAGCATAAATTATGATAGCATAAATTTGATATTGTGATATATATAATTTCACAAAATAACCGGCTGATTTAAAATGGTAATAATCTAGTTTAAATTTCATTTTGCTGTCTTTATTTTTTGGAATATTTCTTTTTCATATAACGGAATTATGATATCTAATGTTGAAATTTATAGGAAACTAACGTCGTCTATTTCTGGACACCCTATATGAGAAGATAGGCCGAAAGACAGCAGCGGAGGAGCAGCTAGGCGCAAGAAGGAGTGACGGAGGGAGGCAGAAGAAGAGAGACTCGGCAGGTGAGGTGTCACGAGGCGCGCGAGTAATATATCGTTGTTCGGCCCATCGTAGGTGGGTGTGCTCATCCCATGGTGCTTGGTCTCTGGTATCTCACCCATGCCCCTGGCGCTAAGAGAAGAAGAAGGCTAATGCTGGTATAAACGCGCCCGATCACTTTTTTTCCTCAGGCTCTTTTTCCCTCTTACCACTTTTTCCTCTCTCTTTCTCTCCTATCTTTTTTGACGTTTCTCTTTCTCTTTCCGCAAGATTGCTATTAGCAAATGCCAACGTGAAACGTGCACACCCGCGCTCACCTGCCTGCCACTACACCTCGCCGATGTTTTTCTTTTTGGTATTTTGTACTACAGAGATTTAGACAGATCATGGAGTAGTTATTATATTCTCCTTTTTAGAATATTTCATCTAACTATTGAGGAGAAAATAAAAATTTTTGTCTTTTTTTTGAGACATTATTGCAAGAAGAACAAATTAGTCATGCTAGATTTATTTAAAAATTTAAAAATGCATACAACTTAAAAAGACTATACAGGATATTAATGAAGAAATAAATAAGATGATACTGTTTCATTTTATCTTATTTTAATTTAATATGCCTCGTGGTTTTTTATAGAATATATTAGTAATATAATAATATAATATTAATAATACTACTAATATATTTGTAGAAAGAGCAGATGTTCACCATATAAAACACCATCTAATTATAAGAAAAACAACCAACAACTTATGACACAATAGTAATAAGAAAATTGATAATACAGTTAGTAAATTATAGATATTACTCAAATGGTTCTTAATTATTTTAATTAAGTTTCAAACAACTGGGATGTATTTTTAGTTGGAGAATGATTGGTTCCAACAAGGATTCTTGGAAGGGCGGGGTCCGCCTTCTAATTCATAGGCGGTGTAATTTGTGCGTCGCCGACTAATTGGCGGCGTTTCGCGATTTATGCTGTGACACCACTCGTAACATCTGCCCCCGCTGCACAACGCCATCACATCCCTCGGATGCCCCGAAGGAGCCGCATGATACCGGCCAATCATACATATTAATGGAACTCACGGGCCAACGCCGAGCCCTGAAATTGTTCGTGCAATCGATTCGAGCCGGTCGAATCGAGATGCCAACATGAGATAAACCTCTAGTCTAATGTTTTCCAACCTTTTTCGGGAATCCATTCCAATCCAAAGAGTTTTTACATTTTATATTATTGAATTATGTTTTTAAGATAAATTTCAATAGATTGTATAACAAATTTTTTCATCTTAGAAAGTAAGAGACGCAGAGTTAATGTAAAGATTTGTAATATATTTGCTATTTCATTTTTACAGATTTCACGCTATTGTGCAAAATATGCAAACGATAATTCGAGTGACCAGTGCATTAGGATCTTTCTAATATCTCTCAAACATATTTTATGGAATATTTTTTTGGAAATAAAAATAAGACACAGAATGTTAATTTTTAGAAAAGATCTGTGATGGAGAGATTAATGATTAATTCGATATTTTTAAAAATTTTGGAACACTAAAGGTAAAAGATTGATTAATAATGCTTGCAAAAAGTTTAGAAGAATTTCTATCTGATGTACACGATCTTAGGTGTGGCCATAATGAGTGTCGCCACTTTACGCTTTACGATCAAGCTATATTGGTTTCGCGGACTGTATGTGCATACAAACAGGCCAAAGTACCGCAAGATTTCCTTCTAAAAAGGATTTCCATTCCAGATTCAAAAAATATCGGATTTATTGAGCTCACGAACGGACCGTTCTCTGGCAACATTTCAATTATAGAAACATATAGAACCGTATTATCAGATCGACCTTATGTGCAATTAAATTAGAATGGTAATTGCATCGGTGCCGAACCACCAAACAGAGAAACAGAGATGGATTTATGAAGTATTAGGAGATTATATTTTTTTCTTTTCAATTTAATTATGGTGAAACATTGAATAGGATATGCTCTAATTTGTTTCCATTTGGACTGTTTCTATATCAAATTACGATATAAAAATAATGTTTTAAATAAGTATGAAAATTTTTTTGATATTAAAATTATTTCAAGATTTTAAGATTTAAAATGTATATAAATGATGTATATAAATTTTCAGCTTGGATATCTTTGATACTATTGTAAATTTTTATTAAATCTAGTTATTCAAGATATAAGAAATCTGTCATGTCTCGATTGAAATTTTAATGTTAACATACTAATAAGAATGTACTGTTTAATTATAAGTACTTGATCTGACATAAGTTAGACATGTTTAAATGCTAAAGTAATAATATACGTTTACCATTTAACTGTTCGCTGGCTTATCAAGATTTATCTTCTTTATTGAAATGAAATCATGATAACCAAACCCAATTGTGAAATATGGTTATGTGTACTTATAATAGAAAAGCAAGTGGTATTTCAAAATATGTAATTATCATATATAGTGGAATTTATACTTGAATATAATTATTATTTGAAATTAGCCCTAAAGTTAATATTATATTTGTGATTTCTTTTTTATTTCAGTACATTTTTAATTAAAATTTTTGAAAAATTTTACTGCTAATAATATCACTCTATCGCATAAAAGAATTCAAGCAGTGATTTCAAAAATTTTTAGTTATCAGAATATATATTTATTTCGGTATTGTACTAGAACAGATGTTACAATGTTCTAAAACCAATTAGTTCTAACATATCCCACTGTTCCAATCCAATCTTTCCCTCCAACCATTCCACCATCCACTTTCATCTAAATCATCTCTGAAACGGCTCACCTGGATCCTCTAACACCACTACTTGCTAACCGTGGCCAATTAACTACAAATCCATCCTTTTATCACGGGTTAATTAACGATCATACAGTACGGATCAATTTTCATGTGGCAGTAGATTCCACAAACGGAAGAGTGAAAGCCGCCTCGCACGTTTTCCCGATCTTTCCATAAATCGAATCGAGTAAATGTATATAACTCTCTCCGAGAGAGGCGTAACGCGACGGACAATTAACCATCCGGCCGATTATTATCGATCTCTGCATACGAGATGGTCAGACGTGGTGAAAGTTAGTCCGGTGACCTTTTCGACCCTTGCACGCAGCAGGAGTAGCAGATGCGTGCGGAACGAATTCGATGTAAAAGTGAGCAGAATTATAGCTTCTGCTATTTGCTGATGAATTGATTTTTACACTGTTTGAATAAATTATTTAGCAGAGGATATTTTATTAAATGAGAATTTTACTATTTACAGAGGACGATTGATTTGATTTATACTACGTTCGAGTTCATGCAACATATAATTTTTTAAAATATATTAAATATTATAATTTTTAATATTGTTATCGCGGAATAAATTATTTAATAAATGAAACATTTATTAAATTGAGAATTTTATAACAAGAGATAGATAATAAATTTATAATTTTTGTATCTAACTTATATAATGTAGATTTTCTTTTGGTTAAAAATCATAACTTTTGTTGTTTATTTAAATATTGAAAATTTATCTTTATTGTATTCATAAAATGAGTTATATAGCAAATGAAAAAGAAATTTATTTATTAAATCGAAATATAGAATTTAGATAAATATATTTGCAACATATTCATTCATCAACAACTTGTTATTCCATGGAATCTTTTAGCGAAGAATCTTAAAAGATCGATGAAAGATTAGTCGATGATCGATGAAATTTCCTTACCGATCGAGCCTTCGAGCTTCGTGATCGGCTTGTATTAACATCAAAAATAAATTTCCATTTTCTCCAGCGAGTGAGCGTGGAGTAAAGCCCAAGACGGTGTCTGGGTGTGGCCGGATGGACGATCTCCGCGAATCGATCGTGACCCCGGACGATTTCTACGCGGCCACTTGAACGACCGACTCTCCGTATCCCGATACACACATACAAACGTATAATACACGTATTAATAATTTCGACCTCGCTCAGCGTCGTCGAATTATCGGGGGAAACATAATTGCCTGGAGGCAAAAAACGCACGAATCGAGCGCCGCTTTCCTCATGCCTGGCCGCGATCCTTTAATTGCCTCAATTAAAAAGCACGCGACCACTTTTTACTCGTATAAACGACCTATCTAGCGAGCAACCGTTTAAATCACAGAAAAGAACCAAAAGGAATATGGAAAAAGAAAGAAAAAAAAAGGAAATAATTATTCGAAAAAAAAAAAAGAGAAGAATCGATCACGTCGGCCCGTGCGTGTAATTAACGCGATCTCCTTAACCGCGATTTTGACGGCTCGATCTGGGATAAAAACACGAAAAAATCGAGCATGTTTCACGTTGGCGAATCGAGAAAGAAGAAAATAATAATAATAATAATAATAATAAAAGAAACTTTGGATCGCGTGCACGCGCGCGACCGGTTCAAATAATCGAGATTCCACGGTGATTAATTCAAGCCGGAAGATGCGCGTTCCATCGAGGTTCGAGAGCAGTGGAGAACCGTTGTCGGCTGCCTGGACGAACGTCTTCATCGCGTAAGCGCAGCCGATGGTGACCCGGTAGAGAGGGTATCAAAGGAGAAGGGATTAAAGGAAGAGGGAAAAAGAGGAAAGGGAGAGTGGAAGAAGGGAACAGCAGGTCGGAATTAGAAGTCTCTATGCGGCCGTCCACAGTTCTTGTTAACATATTTTTCGTCCCCGCCGCCGGCAGAGGAACAACTCACTCGCGCGGCTCTGGAGATGGTGTGCACGCGAGTCTCGGTCACGCACGGTCACGCACTCGGTCGATATGTAGCCCATACATCAAGCTACTCTTGACAGATGTGTGTGTGTATTTACTTGTACTTGCGTGGCCATGTGTAGTGGTATGTGAAAGAGGACCGCGAAAACTAATTTCCGTAGAGAGGATTGGAGCGTAGGATCGCGGCGCTGCGATCGCGGACGCCCACAGTTGTTAATAGCTGCGTATACCTCGTGAAAAGTCTCGCAGGATAATATGAGGACATCTACTTTTGCGAAAGTATCATTTTATTATTGGAAATTAAAATTTTTATTATAAGAATTATTCACGCGAATATCATGCACGCGACGTGCACTACTTCTCAATATTACGTTTATTTGGTCAATCAATATTCGTTCCAATACTCATAATTTGTCAAGTCACAATACTTTTCGATCAAATGATTCATGACTATTTGCAATGAATTTAATCTAACTATTTGTCGTGTCTGGTTATTTATTTTCATCGTAAAACTCAGCTCGATATGCATACTTATCTATAACAGATTTTATTCAGCCTAATAAATATTTATGATTTATAAAATATTAGCGAGTCGTCTAATTTAATAATATATCTGCGTATTCGACATTGTGCATGACAGTGTGCAACTCGATCCATAACAACTTGCGTTAATTAACGCGCATAAAAAAAGTGAGGTTATAAAATTCGGCTTGTGCAAACTTAACGAAAAATTAATCGAGCACGTCCAATTAATTAACCTGAACAAAAATTCCTTTGGATTTTTTTTCTCCTCTCATCATCTCATAATAATATTCATCTTTCTTTTATCGCACGACGACCATACGTGAAAGTATTTCGAGATCGTTGGTACTGCTTGCGAAAATTGCTATGGCTGCACAGAACCGTGAAATTCCGTTCAATCTGCACTGTGACTAACGCTAGCTCGATTAATATAAGTTGTTGCATGTTATGACCGTCTAATTGCATTCAGAAGATCGGTGTAACCTGTTCACATTGCAATTCTCGTTTGTCTGACTCAGCGATCACGATGCTTGCTTTGATTCTTATTGGAGATAAGTTTCTCTAATGCAAGTGTCGCTTTTTTTGAACTGTATCCCTTTTAGTTGCGAAAAAGATACGTTATTATGAGAGGTTATATAATATAGAATATAAGGACTTCAATATTTATGGTATGCAGTTAATAATAATGAGATTGAAATATTATTATAATAATTTCTTATGTATGCATCTTTTGTTAAAATTTCTTTTTTGTAAAAATTTATATATTTTTAAAATACATTATTTCAACTTCTCTATTGAAAATAGATAACCGATATTAATTCGCGACAGATTTAATGATATTCCTTTCAAATCTTAACGCTTCAACATAGTCTCAATGATATTGCCAGGATTTATGATTTTCTGCACGCATAAATATGTTAAAGCAAAAGCAATATGGTGTATAAGGTTAACTAGAAATCTCGAGTAAAAATTCGAATGAGCTATGCATCATTAGAGGTTCGAATGTCGTTTGTAAATGTATGCAAGACTTGCAATGATTTGAATTATGATTTGATAACTGATCTTCCAACTATATATTCGCTAGAAGTTGTTCTCATCATACTTTTCAAAAAATCATAGTATAGATATTTAAAAAATTATCAACAAAAAATTTCTTAATAATCAATAATGAATGAATATTATAAGTAAGCAAATGATTGAAAACTTTCGAAAGTTAATAATGTTAATTAAACTTGTAAACAGAGATTAGTTTAATAAATTTATTATTAAAGACGCGTTTTAATTTTCCTAATAAATAAGGCGATAGTCTTAGAAATTCATTTTTGTTGCTCGAAACAGATAGTCATAATATATAAATTTTGTCACATGCAGTTAACTTGTAAATTATGCGCATTTTTCTACATCGAAATATATTTTCATAATACAACAGTTAGAAATATTTGTTAATAATGTTAAATATTAAATGACGCGTGTAGTCAATAATATATCTATAAAGAATACATATCAAGTTGGAATTTAACTCTCTAAGCATTGAGCTTTAGCATTTAAATATAGCGAGTAATAGACGAAGTAAATTGATTTGAATTAATGTTTGAAATTCTCGAATAGTTATGTAGCGAATATTTATAACAGAACATATATTCTTAATTATCATAAAGAAATAAAAATTATATGATCAACATTACAAAAAATATGGAAAATTATGAAAGAAAAATGATCACTTCACAATGAAAATAAAAATATTATAGGGAAAAATCAAAAACAAATGACAAACCTAAAAAAATTACTAAAAATAAACATCAAAAAAAAGTAAAGAAAACATAAGATAATCCACATCAAAAGGAAACGTCATAAAGGAATATAAAACACACGAATGTATCCACAAACAGTACCTTATCCAATCAAAGTGAAAACAAACCAACTGGTCAAAATGAAACACATTGAAACGTTCAGATTGGTCTACATTTCCGTTTCATACCGTTACTTCCGACATTTTGCTACATTTTCCACGCGGATTCCTCTCGACCCAATGGTGGTGTACATCAGAGCGGACACTTTACGAACCTTGCCGTGCTGAAATAAGAAGATAACACGCGACAGCGCGCAGGATGTAAGCGGTGGCTGCGTGCATAAGAAATTACGGTTGCTCGCCACTTTCTCGGTTTGCTGTCCGCTTGCTTCGAGCGTGAGAAAGGTAACGATGACCGTCCACGCTTGCGCTCGCGCGAGCCACGACGATTAACAGCCAAGATTTTTCACGATCGACCATTCTTAACACTCGTTTCGATCAAGATCTTGCAAGTCATCCGCTGAATACTTTATTCCGGATGGAACTCTTCGAATAAGGTTACATCATGAAAAACGCATGTCTATATTGTTATCTTTTTTATTCTCGATGAAAAAAACATTAAAGTTTCTGTTTTCTGATGTGTAGATTAAAGATTAAATCAAGTTAGATTATATTATATCTTGTCATTTGTACTGCACAGTTTTCGTATGACTTTTTATTTGAATTGTATGTATAACCTGGAAAGCATATTTAATCATATAGTATTATAAATAAAATAAAAGATTTTAATATTTATGATAAAGGAAACAGTTAATTTTTTTTTATCTATAAAATTCAATTCATTCAATTAGGAAGGAAGAAATATAACAATCAGTAATTACTGTTTTTTCGTAAATTATTGGGTTTGCTGTTTTGAAAATTATGAACACTACCTGATAATCTTATGAATAAAGAAAAGTTAAGCAAGTTTGATCATTATTATAAATGTATAGCAATTGATAATGATATATCTCTGTTGAAATTTGAAACTCAATACAATATAATCATAATTTTAGAAATTTCCTTTCAACAATTTGGAAAATAAAACAAAAAATTAATATCTATAATGTTGAATTAATTCTAATAGTTACTTATGTTACTTATATATAACATTTATGTTATATAATATATAACATATATTTTAATAGTTACTTATGTATAACAATATTTATGTCAATTATTCGATATAATAATCGATTTTTAGAATTTCACAAAAATGTTAATCGCTTAACTTGTTATTATTTTTTGAAACCACAATCACTACCTACAAAAAGGAAATCTACTGACATTTCGCTATTTTCTTAAAAGTTTAACTGCGTCGTATGTTTTAATTATTTATATATTATAGACTTCATCGTATGATAAAATCAATTCATACTTTGATATTACACCATTATTTAAATACCAGAAAATTAAAAGCATTCAGCTATAATAAAATCAAATCACGTATATCTCAAATTAAATATTATCTCGAATAATCTTTAAATACCTGACCATAATTGTACCGTGACACGCAAATAAAGTCTTCGAATATTAAGATAGTTAAATTTTTCGTTTAAGATATTCAATCATATGGAACTAACTCGTACTCCTTCAAAGCGCGAATAACACGTTTTGTAAAAAAAAAATTATCTGTATAATTCAATGCAAGAAGGAAAAATATTAAAGAAAAAAAATTTAAAGTCCATTAAACGTATCATGCACGATTTATACCAAAGTTGATATTTCATGTGTTATTTACGCAATTAATACAAAATTTGTAATTAATTTTTGGAAATATAAGATTTATTTTTATAAAGCAATTTATCATTTTCTTTTGCAAAATTTTCTTATGACGATTTATAAAAATTTATATATATTTAGAATAATTACTATCAAACAGCAACAAATGATAATTAAACTACTGGAAATTTTATAATTAATATATTATATCATATATTATATTTCTTGATTATTAGTAGATTTTTTATTCCATATAAATAATTCAGATAATTATTATTAATTTTCTTCGAATAAATTATTAATTAAATGTTAATTTATCAATCATAAGCTGCAATTTTATGTAGTTTATATTTGCAGAAATATATGTTTATACTTGTAAATTTTTTTTAACCTTGCATTCAAAACTACAATATTTTTTACTTTTATTTTTTATTTGACAATTATTACTTTTCAACATTTTCAGTTTCATAAATCAAAATTCAAAAGTAGAAAAAAAAATGTTCACCGTCAACGATATTCCATAACATGTTTCACTTTCGTTTCCTTGGTTCAATTCTCATCACCAACTAGAGTATCAAAAGAGAGGATACGTGAATTTATCAACTTTTCTAACCACAAGCATAGACATACATTCCAATCGTACTTGAAAATCACAAATACCATCGACCGCGTTCCGTGCTTTGAACGAAAACTACATATACACTTGGTGTCGATTACTTCAGTCAGCATGAAGAAAATAGCTGGTTAGAAGGGAGCGATAAAATGGCTGGTAAAACGGTCGTAGCTCGGCATACTGGCGCATACAAATGCCCGTGGAACATGATATCTATTTCATAACACCCACAAAGCGTCCCCCGTGCGAACGCAATCACCGTTACGTAATCCGGCCTTAAAATCGCCATGTCACGACTCGACTTGACTACAGACTGGCGTTCAACAGACGAAAGATCGTCGTCGCGTAACAGTGCCGCCAACCATTCTAATTTTCTATCGATATATTACCATTGGTGGCCGTTAGGGGCGACAGTACTAGGACAGATCGAAAGCGACGACGTTCTCTCGCCGCGAGACAATGGCGGCTGATGTATGCGGCCAGTTCTTTACCACGATCTTGAAAAATGACCGACCGACGCACGCCTATTTCTCCTGACGAGCCATTCAGCAGTATAATGAGGCGGATGATGCGACTAGAAAATGCAGGCATCAGCTGCGGATAGCCGGTTTTGAAACGAAAGGCGAAGATGACGCGAATATGCGTACAAGTCGACAACGATCATTTTGTTCGATGTGCGTTAATCGAAGAAAGAGAGGTTATGAAAGCATTTTCGATTGGTATATTTTTTATGTTATTAATAAATTGTTTAAACAAAAAGGAAATAATTCTGGAATAAAATTTTTTCAGTTTTTTACGCTTCGTTTTCCTTTAGAGGTTAGAAAATCTAGTTTCTATTTTCGATAATAATATTGATTCAATGTCAGACCAAATTTGCTGCTATAATTCTTGAATCATATAAAAAGTTCTTTTGATTTCTTTCTTAAAGTATTCACAAAGAATAAACGCACGCGGAAGGCGAAACGATAAATCGTTGCAGCTGCGCGTACAGAGATCCGATTCCCCTAAATGGGATAACGATCGAAAGGCGACCGAGATCGCGGTGTTAACCCTTAACGTGCACCCCTTGAAGACTCATCGAGCCACGGAATCTTTTGTCGCTGTAGTTCGCTGTTACCATTTGTGGTCTCTTCGATTGGATCTCCGCTTGTCCTTATGGCACTATCCTCGCGCGGATCCTTCGCAATTGGATGCAGTGTTCGCTACTGTTCTGTCAAACGGTGACTCGTACGCGTGCGCACTAGAAACTGAATGTGAGGTAAGAAATAACGATTATTTGTACACGACAAAATTGAACAAGTATATGAGAAAACTGGTGAAAGAAGAATAGAAATAAAAAAACACTAGAAGAAAATATATTTTTTACACAAAAAACTAATGTAATTTATTATCAACATAATAAAACAATATAGTTCATAATTCACAATCGAACAAACAATCTTGACTAATTCATTATAGGATGCAGATTAACTAACTTTCGTAAAAAAGAAGTGTACGAGCAATATATAGAGAACATGTATGGAGACAACCGTTAAGGGTTCCAGATTGTAAGATAGAGGGTGCTGGTGAACAAGCCATAGCTAGAGACCTCTGCACTCATAAATTCGCCAGTTCGTTTGAGAACATGCCGCTACGGTAACTCAATATTGGAACGCCTTAACTATCGAGTCCTAACTCTGTGCGCACTTTTCTGTGCCGTAATTCCGTGCGATGTATAAAGCAGCCTCGAGCGAGGCACGCGTTTCTCCGTGTCCAGCTACCTTTAATGAGGCCGACTCCTGGCGTGGGTGAACGAAGAGAAAGAGAGCCGACGATTAATAGTACACTGAAGACGATATAGAGAAGCCTGGCGACGATACCCTGGAGAAACAACATTGCACGCCGATATTGATCGCTTGCTATCGAGATCGTCTCTATTCGATCTGCGCTTCTCTACCGACTGTTCGATTTCGCGTCTGGCCTCACATGCTTCACAAGTAAACACAATGAGTGAATGTTAGAGATTTTGAGGTTAGATTTTCAAATTTAAATTTAAACAATATTTTATTTATATATGTGTTTATATAGAAAATATTATCATTATCCTTAAAGAACAAATTAGGTTAGACAAATAGGTTAGATTAAAAAATAAATGTAAATTTGATATTTTAATTAACCAATTCTTTCATTGTGAATAAAAATAAATTTCATTACCACAACAAGAACAAATTATCTTAATTTGCAATATCTAATATTCAAATTTTTTCAGAAATTATACATGCCACCATACAAGATCAAACTAGAAATATCAAGTTCACAGCTGATCTTCGTGGAACGTAAACAAAACGCGGCAGAATGGAAAAGCAACGGGTAGGTTGGTCGAGCAACTTGTCCTGGAGGTATAATGCGCTTTGCACGTGTCCCCGGTTGTGGCAAAGAGGATATCAACGCGGAAGCAGCGGGCACCGCGACGAGAATCGCGGTTGTTCCTTGCAGTTTCTCTTCTGGGGCCGAGCGTTCTTTCCAAGTGCTCGGTTGCAGCTTGCTCCTGCGACCTGTTACGCGGCCTGATGGTTTTGTTTCGAACCAGGGACGCACGCTTGCCACTATACTCTCGCAAGACATTGATTCATCCTCCTTCTTCGTGTCTCCACCGTTAGTCGGCGCAATTGTACTCCATTGCATGTTTTGCTCATGTTTTCCTGTTTCAAAAATAGTTGATCTCGAAGTGATTCTTTAAGAAGTGATTCTTTTAAGAATTGAATTTTTGTGAGTTTGAGAGTTTTTTTAATTTACTAAGGAATTTTTATTGAAAAATTTGAAAATTTGATGTTGAAATTTTTTTGTATAATTATGATAAATTTATAATTGAAAAACTGAAAGGAAATATTAATTTTTAAATTATATATAATTCTTTGCCAGAAATTATCGATTATATGATTCATTTTTTCAATTCCGTATTGACAATTTTTAAAATTTTAGCTTTCTATACATATTCGAAATTATATTGTTTTTTAATAAAATAAATTTTTATTATTATTGGCCAGATCGATTAAATATAAAAGTCTATTCTTAGAATAATCGAAACAACGTGACATTGATTATTCTAAAAAAGAGATTTTCGGATGAATCATGTTTTCGTTTTTTCAATTTCGCTTTAGCTGTCATTTATGATTCTCCAATATTTTGATTTTTAAAAACTAATTACGACAAACATTACTCAAATATTGATAAAAATATTAAAATTGTACATATAATTATAAATATTAATTTTAATATTTAAGAATTTAATTTCATTAATAAAAATAATATATTCAGAATAAAAAATAATTCTACAAATCAAAAATTTTTTTTAAATAGTTTCTTGAAATATAAATGCAATTAAATTTCCCGCACCTGCACCGAATTCGTGTCGCGTTGTCCTGTG
The DNA here is from genome assembly GCF_029169275.1 of Apis cerana. Lineage (NCBI taxonomy): Eukaryota > Metazoa > Arthropoda > Insecta > Hymenoptera > Apidae > Apis > Apis cerana. The sequence continues at coordinate 13,365,678 of NC_083857.1, forward strand.
TAAGTTACAATGGTTGCATACACAGTAAGTGTATATAGTTAGCTAGATACTAGTTAGCCGTGGCACGTATCGTCTGTGCTCTCCAGCCACGACCGATGATTATCTCGGTTTCAGCCACAAAGCACGCCAGTCCCACGCACGCCTTGTCGAGTTATTAATCGCCACATAATTCTACAATTACAAAGGTTAATCCGGCGTTTTCACGCTCCGAGCGTCGTGGGTGCTGTGACAGCTTCACGACAAACGACACTTAGATGGGGGCGCTCGCGTCGAATAGTGGGGGAAAGAGAGCGGGTCTCGTTGTCAGACCAATCTGTGTCACCTTACTTTCGATCCTCACCTTTGCCTCTGAGGGACCGGGAATTTCGCGTTCTGCATGGAAACACTCGCGTGATATACCGCTGCGAAATAGTTAATAGAAAGAGTCTCGCCTCGTGTATTACGTGGGATTCGAATGGTTGACGAGAGAGAGTGAAAAACAACGTGATTAACACCTGCACTATGCACTGTCCTCGCAGAGTAAATAAGAAACAAACGACTGTCGCTGAGTGTTGTTTGACTTATACTATTTCCTTGATTAAAATATTAATATCTAACATTTCGAGATACATATGAGAATTAAAATTTTTATTTTTTTTTTTATGACTAGGAAAAATAAATTAGATTTAATTGTCAGTAAGAATGAGGTTATTTGTATGTATATCTGCATATACATATTTCATAAATTTTTAATACAAATTACATATAAAAATGAAGCTATATATATATTTATACATTATTTATATTATTTTATTCTTATTTTTTTATATGATTCACTTTATGTAAATAATTTTTCATTTCTTATTTAAAAGATCACTTTTTAGACCTTAGTGACTAGCTGAAGATAGAATCGGCAGAATATTCGCATATTTCGAATAATCAAACAATTTATAAGAGTAATTTACAAATTCAATTCTCATAACAGATCGATAATTTAATATCATATAACTTGTTTTTTTTTTACATTTTCCAAATATCAACTTATAAACGATCTTTAAAGATTTCTTGAGATTCAAGATTCTATGAGATTCATATGAACCAAGAATACGACAACATCAATCGACTGTCGACTCTTAATGTTTCACTTTACAGCCTCGGTATATCAGGCTTACCGAACGTAATTGGTCGCGACCCATAGTCAAACGGTTAATCCAAACTCGTCTTACAAATCATCTTATTTCTTCATAAGGAGAATGAAAATAAAGAACATGTAATAATCATAGCTTCTAACCCTGCCAAATATTCGAAAACCTCGAACCATCCCTGTCCAACGAGGTAACCTTTTCAATGATTTCTCATCGATTCGGCCCCGCGAATCGTTGAAAAGTCGTGGCAAGATGATTAATCGTGGTGAGTATATCCCGGAATCCGGTTGTATCGCTGCCTTTATCTCGAGTTTCCTGCGCGTAACGCTTGCCATTTGCGCGGCAGCCGCCGGCTAATAAGAAAAGGTGGTAAAAGGGTAAGATAGTTCCGCGCTCGAGCATTGTCTCGTAATAAAACGATAGGAATTCCATCGTTTATGTTTGTCCCGATCGGCTCTTTTCTCGATCCCGTTGCCGACCCGCATTCCGCTCGAAAAGTCAACTGCGCACGCGCGCATGCTGCGTGAGAATGCGCCCATTTTTGTCGCGATCCTCTCCGCCAATAGTAAATCATTATTCGTATATTTGATAAAAAATAATAGTTCGCGCGCGCTGGGAACTGGGCGCAGCGAATTATATAGAATGCTGGAAACTACGATGGTGGGATTTATGCGTAGTATTAGCCGCATTGAATGTGTTATGACATGTGTGAGAAATATGTTAAATTTTGTTTCGTATTTGATTATACTTGAGCCACACCTCTTTTAGATTACAAAATATGATGAATAAAATAATGGTACAATGAAATAATTTGGTCTGATTAAATTTCTAAATTTTTTTTTTTGTATTTTTTGATATTATTCGATGAATAAACTATGATATTTTGAAATGCATTGATTCGAAAATTGTCCAATCATTATATTTTATTCATAACAAGAAGATATCAATATACTTCGTAAAAGCAAATAGTAAATAGTGTAAGAAAAGCTTAAAAACATTGTGATTGGAAGTTGCTTTCCTTTTCCCTTTTTAACAGGTTATATACTATGTTACTGATCATTTCTGATCTTGCTATAACGTTACAAGTTGAGTAGATAACAGCTATTATCCTTTAAGTTTCTACAAAATCATATTCGATTCTACATAATCTACTGGATATGAAGGTTGTATATTTATCGTTTTGTATTGTCAATACAGGTTCTTACTTGTAAAATTATAATAAAATTATTATCATCGTCACTGTAATCCTATGATTCTTCCTATATGAAAGGAAATCTCAAATATACCAAATTATACGAACCACGAACAGAGATAATGGTGGGCGAGTCTTTTTCAACCATGTTTATGTCCCCAGCACCACGTAACAAATGAGGCCGCTTTCAACCGCGCATTACGCATTGGTCACGGTGAATTAGGCGCGGAAGTTGTGCGCCACGATGTCACCGGGCCGTACGACCCCAGCGCTTCTTGGGAGGTGAGTCGGCGAGAGAATCGATTCGACTCGCTTCTTATCGGACCCTGTTAATATGGTTGGTAACTGTGTCTCATTCTTACGATTGGGGGAACCGTTGAATGCTTTTAACGCGGTAATTTCTGGATTCTTTTATAAATTGTGGAATGACAACGATTGGAAGGGATATTTTGTTAATGTTTTGTTAATTGTTTTTATAATTCTGTTTATTGGATTTATAGAAAAACAATGGTTATTGGAATTATTGAAGATTTACATTTAAAAATATAAAATTAAAATAATTAAAATAATAAGAAAAATTATTTAATAAAAAGCAATAAATATATATTCTAATAATTTCAATTCATTAATATTTCTTTGTAAATCACATTCATAAATCAATCTTCCGACTGTCATATGATTTTCAATGATCTCATCATTTCAGAAATGACATTATTAAACACAAAATGATCGTATTTGATCGCAGGAAAAACTCGAAAAACTCAAGATCACGCACAAATGTAAGTTGTCTACATTTTCTTGGCGTTTATTAGCGATTAACTCGACATCTATCTCGACGTTGTCGCCATGATAACTTAGCTGGGACACCTAACCTTCAAACGTCGTCTCCTTACTGCGCAATTAACAAGTTGACGTATTCTGAGATCATTCTGAGAATGCTTTTCAAAGAGATAATTGGACATGGAATGATATTATCGAAGTGTTACATGTATCTCATATATCGTAGAATAATATTTCAAGTGTGTCGCGGAAATTGTAGGTGTTATGATTCATGAACATGCTTTGAATATAACTTCTTTGAGTATCTATCTTATTAGAGAATTATTCTTATTAAATTAAGTGATAATGATATTGTTAATAGTCTAATGCAATTATAATGATAGTAATTTTCAACTTTTTTAAAATTAAAAAATTATATTTCCATTATAATACCGTACGATGGTGTTGCATTGTAATACGGTAGCATGGTTAATCAAAATTAACCACATCGTTTCTTTCGAAATTCGAAATTTGCCCGTTCCAATCTTCACAGTGATTTCAACAGTGACCTCGCACACCTCGAACGCTTACCACAATAAAAACTCTACAGTGCCTCCTTAATTCAGCTTATCCAGTCCCAAGCAACATTCAATTAACGCGGCTCTCCTGCAATTTGCGCCATAAGCCGGGTCTCAACCTGAAACGCAGAATCGCGTCAGAAAATGAATACCCGGTCAAGTTTCCTTGCTGAGGGAGTGGTGAACGGAATGGAAATTTATCGTGACTCGCTGGAGGAATACCGGTCAGATTCACTTCGCTTTAGTTGCATAATATTCCACAGAATTGATGATGTCGAACAACGACGAGCATCACAACGATCGACGACAACGACGGAGACGACCTTAACCTTTCTTCCGCCCGGGGACACTTGTCCCTCGTGGCTCTTTTCAATTTGATCGATGGAGTCGCTTGGAATTCCATTTGTCCTTTAGTATACGATTCATGCCTTAAGTAAGTTTTATTTTATGTTCTTGGTGTGCAATCGCGATTTAAAGTAAGCAAGTATACTTACTTGTGAATGCTGGAAGATTTGGGGTTAGGTTTGCGTATGATTGATGGTTTGTTTTTTGTACCGTGTGTGAGTTAAATTGTGAAAAACAGCTTAGAATTGGATTCAATGGTTGAAACGATGAAACAAGTTTATATAAATGTATCGTGTACAAATTTTTGAAGTTTTGAAATATGATCATTAAACTAAAAAAAATATATATATATATATTAAAAATTTTGAGAAAGTTTATATAATATTTTGTTCATATAATAATAATATAATAGTAATATATTCTAAAGTTTGATTTAATCTTTCTAATTTCTAAATGTAGAAATTTTTATACTCTACTAAAAGTTAATTCAATACTTTATCGCACAATAAACAATAATAAACAAAAATAAATATAGTCAAAAACAGTATTATACGATAATTATCTTTGAAACTCATATATTATCATACTTATTATTTTCCAGTTAAAATTTTATCGATTATTTACTTTCAATTCTTTTCCTTCATCTTTGCCATTATTGTTCAATGTCTTCATTCATTATACACAAGCAAACTTGTATAAATTAAAAAGATAATACACAAAAAAAAGAAAATATGTCGTATAAAAGAAATTTATTGGCATAAAAGAAGAACAGCCCAATATGCGTATCGTTGCGCGCGCATAATTAACTAAAAGCAAAAGAGGGACAGGGATTGCCATCTTACGGTAATTACGGTTGGTGCCATTATTGTAGATTATTCTCGGTCCGGTTTTTTACGTAATCCGATAGTTACTACCGATAAACTCGATAATTATCGCATAAAGTCAGTTTTTGCCTGTTTTCAATATTTATCGTGGAAATCCCTATTTTTTTACTGGGAAAAAAGACTAATATTTGACTATATCAAACTGTTTTATATAATTTCCTGAATATGTGAGGTTAGTTTTATAACTGATGAAATAGTTATAAATATATACTTATGTTTAAATAGTAATCTTATTAAAATTTCTTTTCCAATAAAGATCTAATCTTTCTTAAATTTTCAGTGTAACGAGTATCTATGCATTAAAAATAATAATACGTTATAGGAAAATTTCTATATTCGTAATAATCGATGATATTATTGAAAGGAATCGAATAAATGTAATGATATTTTATTTAATCGTGGTGCAATTTCAGTGATTATATCAGAAAGTAAGTAATTTGCCTCGCTACTTGTCCACAAATTCTTTCACTCAATTATTTTATCCCTCGACCAAACAACCAGTTACTGATCGCAACTCGATTTATCGAGCGTCAACGCTTTTCTCACACCTATTAACGACCTATCAATAATACTCTCTTTGAGAAACTTAAGGAAATGATCGCACCGCGCACTATTAGGAAATCCTAGTGTTTACACCCGCGTCTCAATATGCCAAATAGTCAGCTACCTATATTTATTATTATATGCCATAGATCAATGTACTATTTCTAACCAGTCGAGATTATCGCGTAGATATCCGACAATATAGAATTCATAATACCACGAACAGTTACATAAATACATAGTTACATGTCTCTAAGGAATGTGTTGACTTATAGATAATTGAAAATAAAGAAAGAAGATTTCATAAAGATTTCATAAAAGGTAATATACTGCTCTTTTTTAAATATTTTGAATATATAAATATTTAAAGTTCCAGTTTTTTTTTATAAAAATAATGCAGAAAAATAAAATATTTAATTGCAGTAAGAAGAATTGATATTGTTATGTTTCTCCAATTTCATCATGTGAATCAAATTGGAATATTATTGAAATTTGACGGAAAGTCTGACAAGCAACGTGATATCCGTCTTCGTTTTACGTAATATCCATAACGACAATACACGAGGAAAATTATCTTCGATGTTAATCCCTGTTTCAACGCACCCACGTCTTCCACGACATTTCCATATTCTATCGCGATAAGCCGCGACCAAGGAAAAATGAGACGCGAGAGGAGCTATACTGTTTGCTATTTTATGTCACCATATAGAAATTTTTTTCATTCTATCTTGCGACACGTATCGTGTCTTGTCGTTGCTCTTATGATATGACGTTGTACGTGGGAAGAATTGTATGCGTAATCATACAAATAGTGTTCTTAATAACGAGAAAATTTGTTTTATTATTTTCTTTCTATAATTTTTATCGATAAAATTAACTTTTGAGAGACGTTTCGATGCATTTAGAACAGTGGTTCTTAATTTACAAATCGCGATTTAAAAAGCAATATAATTTACATATAATTGTCTAGAAACGTATTTCCATTCTAGGAACACCAGAATGATCATAATCTTTTCATTATTCATTTTATGCAAGATGCAAGGTATGATTATTCAAAAACTTAGAATCACTTTTATAAATATATTAAATTTTTTATTTAAAACAGTGCGCAGATAATAATTTACAATAGATATTTCTCAAAAGAATCTTTAGAAAATTCTAACCTAACTTTCGATCAACTCTATATTTCAGATACGTCCAAATGATTCCAAACTTTTACCCAGTAATGTACACTGAGACTCTGGATTAAAATTTATACTTATAAATAAATAACGCATCCTCTCGAATACAACATCGCCAGCAACGAATGATTCAACGAGCCGAGATAAGGTCTCGGTCCGAGTATTTACAATTCATTTATCGATAACCTGCTTCACGGATAAAAAAGCGAGGGAAAGAGAAGAGTGGAAGATAAAATAGAGAGGGGGAAGTTGGTCGGTGAAACGATTCCGTGATTAAGAGTAGGATGATCGGGGGCCGCATTTTGCGTGCTCAAGCATGCGTAAGTCCGAGGGCAGAATACGGTTATACGCCGACCAAGCTGTGTCATCGTCGGCCAATGATGGAGGATCGAGGCCTCTCTCGTTGATCTTGGGGAATCGGAGGAGGAGAGTGACTCATACCGGTAGCCAGTAGGTTTTCCGGTTATCTGGGTTCTGGTCGCGGATTATGGGAGTGTCGGGAGAAAGGCTGTAATTGACTGTGATTATGTTACGTCGAGTTAGGCACGGTGAGAGGTAAGGTTTCCACGGGGCACATCGAATTCCCTTGTTTTAGAATTATTCGGAAACGTATATATTGAAATGTTATTTTTCATCGTTTATTCACGATTTATGAAAGAAAGTGGATAATCGAGTGAGTAAATAGATAGAGAAGAAATTGAAATTAAATTAGTTTTCAAAGTTTACTTAGAACTTACTAATTATTTTCCATTGCATAGATATGTGATCATGTGGTACATTTAAATTATTCATTTTCAATTAGTCTATGAATTATTCAATAGAGTAATTGAATAAATTGAATAAAAATATGTAGTATTTCCTATCTTCTGCCCTATGCTAATGCAAAAAAGCTAATCCACGATAAATTAAACGACGTGTAACTGGTTTAAAACACGTATACTATATATATATATATATCTCTAACGAATCAAATACTATATATATAATATAAATTAACGTTGTTCAGTGATTAAAATTATCCCATTTGCTCTATTTTCAAGATAATATTTATATCGACGATAAAAAACATTTTTTTTAAAATAAAATATACTTTATTTACTCTATTAAAAATGCGACAGAGAAGATCATTTGCCTATCAAATAAAATAGGATTACATCTTGGAAAAAGTTGGGAGACACTGGACCAACCTGAGTTAATTAATGCTGATATCAAGCAACATCGATGAAATCACGGAACACCGGCTTCTCTCATTTGAATATCAATATCGAGAATTCCTTCCGCGAGTCGCACGGGCGTGGAAAGCATATCGGCACTCGAGTGTCATCGTCGGTTCAATTATCCTCGGATAATTAAACCACGGCGAATTAACGCGCGGAATTTCGTCGTCATTAAACCACGGTGGGATTTACAGGTTGGATCGGTTAAAAGGAATCGAGATTCCCGTGGCATCTGAAGTAAGCTTGTTTCATCGAATGGAAATGTTGATATCATAGAGCTGGGATTTCCTTTTCCACAAATTTTCACACGATCTTCCGTTTCGAGATCTTCCCATACATGGAAGTTGAGAGTTGAAGTTGAAGGTTTACAGGTATGGATATCACGATATATTTTTCAGAGTGAAAAATAATTTTTACTTAACTTAAAGAAATAATTTTTTTATTTAAATTTCTATAGTTTTTCTGCATAAACGTCTGCACACGAGAAAATAAATACATACGAAAATCTATCGATAAAATCGCAATTCTCGAACAATTATCTAATCTCCGACGAAAAAATTCAACAATTCAATCCGGCAGCTTCAATTATTCGATTTCAAGAAAATTTCGCGCCAAATAATAACCTATTAATCTCTCCAACTCCGCGCTTTTGGAAATAAATGAACAAATAACCAAAAAAAAAGAGAGGAAAAAATTAAAAAAAAAGAAACGAGAGATACACCGGAGTTTAAGGCTGTATTTATCATCTCGAATCGATCTCAATTACCGCGAAACGTATCGACGTTTGGCGATCGACGAACGGTGAATTAGCCGTGGAGAGCTTGAGGGGGAAACACCGTATCGCGTGACATTCGAAATTGTACGAGAAAGCGGGCGCGGAGGGAGGGAAGAAAAGCGAGCGGCGCGATGGAAAGCGAGCGGATCGCGATCGTGATCGGGAGCACGCTCGTTAGAGAGGCCGCCGGCTCGTTACTCGGCCGCTTCTGCATCAAATCCGGCAATTAAACAGCGGCGATCGCGTTTACGCCGAGATAAATACCGGTCATTTCACGAGACGAGACCGAGGCAGAGACTTATGGGTTGATGAAGCTTATGCGGGGACAAGAGAAAGGTAGGAGGGATGACAGGAGACGACCAAGGTAGTTCCTGGACTTCTATCGAGCGCGGATCTTCCGCTACAGTGACCTGGACGATGACCTCTTGCACGTACGTCCATTTTGAATGTCTGGATGTGATAATAATTTGGATTATTTGGATAAATTGGATGATAATTTCGATAACTTGTGTGTTTTACAGTTATCCTTGATCTGAAGCAGCATAAAATGGGAAAGGGAAATCCTGTATTGATTTTTTTAGTAAAGGTAAGAAAGATCTTTCAAAAAATTATATTCAAAGATGTGAAGTTGGAGGCTTCATTTGCAAGCGAGTTATTTAAAAAATGATTGGCCGTTTTCCAATTATTTACAATTCACAAGATATCATCTTAAACATTAACATGTTATAACCTATAAAACGACGTAAAATTTTATTTGCCTGTTCTAGGCAAGTGTAAACTTTTCGAGAGCACGAATAAAACGAGCCGAGAAGCGATCGACAAGGAGAGAGAGAAAGAAAAAGAGAGAGCAGCAACACGAAAGAAACAGGAGCGTTACGACGATGTCCACCGATGAATTACCATACCGACCGGATTACCTTTCATGCGCGAAACATCTCCATCAGCTGGAACCGCGAATAATCCGATAAGCGAATTAAGATTAGCAGCTTCTGATGAGCCGCTAAGTGACTATCGACGTTTGCATATCGACCGGCTTCGGTGACATGGAGCCGAGTGGCGACGTCGATCACTAGAAATCGATCATTGCCTCCTCGCTCGATCCTCCGATCGACGTTATTATCGTACACAGTGTTGTAAGGGTCTTTGCATACACACTTTTTTTTCGTCGATTATTGTTATTTGAGTATGAATCGCTTGTGATGGAGATTAAAAACATTCATGATAAAACAGTTGTATTAATTTAGGTTAATTTTATCCAAAATTATAGTAGAATGTTATAAGTTGACTAATTTTATGTGTTTTTGATGTTGCTTCTTCAAAAATATCATTGATTATTTTTTTTATTAAATGTATATCAATATTTATAACGATTATTTTTCCCATACGTAGTTAAAATAAAATCGGATATAAAAGTTTTAATTTAAATCGTTTTGTAATTATAACGATATAAAATGTTTTATTTAAACGAGAAACGCTTGTAAATTCCAACGAGAAAATTTCAATTTCACTACAAAACATTACATATTTTTCTATATCAAATCTTCATCGCTAAAATTATAAACTTTCTTCTATTCTAATCGCAACCCTTTCCAGAGTCCACCATCAACCATCCAATGATCAACATCTATGCACTGAATAGTCTCGGCAACTTTCTAAACTCTTCTCCTACCATCAATTTCATCCAAATCGAACCGACCGACGCAGCATCTCTCTCCACCAACTGATCATGGAAGATCGAAGTGTCAGGTTCCCACGAGAGCGTCGCGAAATTCACGAACCGGCGATCGTGTCGTCGGTTTTACGGTCCTCGTACAGGAGCTTGGAGCAGGTATACACGTTTACGACGTCGCTGGAAAATCGGCCGTAAACGCGACTCAGTCGTAAAGATTGTCGAGTGGTTGCTCTCTCACGTTCCGGGCCATTAGGATCAGGACGGCGAAAGAGAGTCGCACGGCCCTGGATGAAAGGATACTTTCTCTGTCGTTCGTCGACGTTTCGGCGCAAGCGCGATAGATCTCAGTGAAACGGCGATAAAACGATCATTTTGTTCTAGAGAGCAACATCTTCGACGGGTTGGTGACGAGCAATGGTTTTATAACGAAAACATGATGTTAGAGGGGTTTTATTTGAGATAATGTTGCACGAAATTTTTAACTTGATATTTTGAGATAAATTGAAAAGTGAAATCTTTTAAATATAATAGTTTGAAGAGGATTTGTAAACTTTGGCTTAATGTTAAGTTAGGTGTAAGATTTTGGAGAAGCTTGATTTTGGAGATTTTATTTTGAATAATATTAGATTTGAAATGAGATCTTTAATTTAAATGATACTTTTTTAAAGATAATTAATTTTTTAAAAATCTTATTAAATAATTTATCGTTGATTGTTTGAAATTGTAATCTTTTTCTTCTATATTAAATGTAACAGATTTTGAATAAAAAAACTTGATTTTATTCTTAGATTTTCTTCATAAAGTAATTTGAAGTCTTTGAATCATATTTTGTTGGATGATTAATTTTCGAGTTCTACATATCGATTTAAATTCTCCTAAACAATTTAGAAACTATCGATGTGAAATCTCTTGCCTAGTACCTATATTTTCCAAGTTGTAAAGTAGCAAAATTTATAAAACGTGTAGATTCAGCATCGAAAATAATATATTTCATTATTTCTCCCATTATCTATCGTCGAGTGGAACAATGCTCGACTCGCGTCAAAATCGCTCGAGCGAGACGCCCTGTCTCGTGACTAGCGCTCGTCGTCGATCGCTTCGTGACCTCTCCAATTCAACCGCGCGAATACAATTTAATAATTCCCACTAGCTGTGTCTGGCCAGCCGGTTTTTTATACCCGCTCGTAACATCTTCGAAGATACCCTTTAGCCTCTGCTCGGCCGTATTTCGATCGATTCTCAATCGGTTTGAACCGCTTGCATCACACGGAGAAATCGTAATTACGAGAATAATCAGTTTGATGGACGAAACGAATGATCGATTACTTTAATGGGAAAATAAAAGAAAGAAAAATAAAATTTAAAGATAATTTGAATGGTATTTTTATTTCGATATTTTGGATTTTTTTCATCATTTAAAATACATAATTGATATAATGATCGAAAAAATGTCGACCGGATAATAACTGTCAAAGCTCACGTAATGGCGACCGCTGCTAGCAATCACGCGTAAAATTAGCGTGACCAACGGTCGTAGAGCTTTCCTTTGTCTGAACTTACTGCTAGACTATTCTGACGTGTTTCGAATGCGGTGTGTTAATGGAGAGAAACGTTCCTGACACGTTTGAAGGGTATTATACGATACTATTGCCTTCTAGTGAATACAGTGTGAACGTAATTGGCCGTTTAGTGCTTTCTTCTGGCAATCAGTTGTTCGTGGTGTGTTCACAATTGCATTAAAACTTGCTGGTGTTATTTAATACGGTGTAAAAATCGATCATACAATAGTATAAGTGACATGAATTATTTATATCTTTTCGTAACATTCGTTAAATCCGATCCATTTCATTTATATTTGAAATTTTTATTTGATTTTCTTATAAATCTTATAAATCGAATAATCTAATTTCTATTTTTTCCTTTCAAAAATTGTAAAGGAAGAAATATCGCGAGATCGTCGTACTTGATCGAGCAATTCGAACACGGAAAGATCAAGTGTCACGAAGTCACGTAAACGAAAATGGTCATGGCAATACAACGGTGACACGGAGAAACAGTTGATCAAAAGGCAGTGGGTTTCGTGATGAAATGACATAGTAGCTTTCTACGGAGTGGCAGGGTCATCTGGGTGCAGCTGCCAATTGTAAACGATCACTGCACGATTCTATTGTTTCGTTTCGCTGAGGATTCATTTGGAAGATGATGATCAATGATTTATTAATAATAATCGATAAATCTATAAACCTATTAAACATCTTTTAACAATTGCAATTTTCTTGCGAACAATTTATTATTTCCTATCCTAGGTTAGCTTATATGGATTAACATAACCTATAAAATCCTTACTATCTTTACACTAAAGAAAGTACAATAATTCTCGATACATCATTTTTTTTCATTTTTAAAATATATCAGATTCTAAAAAAACTTAGAACCTTCACAACACTGCACACATAACCAAGAACAAAGAGAAATAACCAACGGTATCGTTTTCTTCAGTTCACAAATATCAAAATCACCAACCATGACCCAACAATAGCCACACGAAAAGAAACTTGGGAACACTTCTGGTTACGATTCCGTCATTATCGTGAATCGTTTGGTGAAACGATGGTGGCCGAGTATCGTCCGTCGCTCGTTCGATTCAAACGTCCAGATACAACCTCTCCTCTCTCTCTTTCTCTCCGTCAATTCGAAAATAGACTCGACCCTGAATTATTCGCCAGAACGATCCTCCCTTGTCTCTTCTTTCTCTCGCGTGGCTTTATCGGGTAGAGAAATCGACGCGAGCTCGCAGCTAAATTACCGGCTGGCAGCGTGTACGCGACCGTGATAGACGCGGCAACACCTAACGCCAGTCACGATGCCAGCGCCACGTGTAAAAACGGCCATTGTCGGTACAGAGGGAAAAGAGACTCGTTCCGTCGCGTCGAGCACATCTGAGGGACGTTTCGGATCACGGACGATTCGATGGGGGGCAATGTGGCTAACGGATTGTCCTACGAGCCAACCGTGGACGTGTCCGATCGTTTTCTGTATCCTGACCTGTCCTACTAGCCTCCTGCTGCTGCTGCAATGCCTTTATGGTACATTGTTCTACGGAAACTGGGATCGCGATAACGGGAAGCTTTGACATTTCGCCGTGTTAAATCTGGTACTTTATCGGTATTTTGTCGTACGGAATAGAGCGTAGTGCGACTACAGCTCTATCGGACAGAAATTTTTAATAAGATTGTCCGAGGAGATAGGAGGAAGAATATATTAGAAGCTGAGATTAAAATTATATATAAGTAGTAATATTTTAGGTTAGGTTTATATTGTTAGTTGAGCAATTTTCGATGAACCGTACATAGATGGTGATCAAATTTATAATAAAGTTATTAAAGAGTAATCAAAGTTAATGAAATCTTTTTCATAATGTTTAAAAAAAATTAGCGATAGTTTTAGATTAACATTATAGAGAGATTCATTCTACGTTCAATCAACGTTTCTTTAGTTTTCTGTTCTCATTTCTAAAAATAAGTAATTCTCAATTTTTCTTAACCTTAAAAAAAAATCACTATCAAAATTACTATCATTTTAATTATTTTAATTGACTTTTAGCACTTTATTTTGATATAATTACATTGTCATATGTTTTACAGGAATATTAAAATGATCCTTTCACTAATTCAAAAGCTAAATTTTTTTCTAATTTTTCTAATTTCCTTTATTTTATATGATAAAAGGTACAAGTTATTTATATATGATAAAAGGACGATTATAATTCAAGAAAGACTGGAAAACACTGGACAACACGATCATCCAGTATCTCGATTCTCGACTTATGGATCCGGCGATCGACGAGCATCCCTCGGAGGTGGCTCACGCGGGTCAAGGCGAACCACGTGCACGTGCGTGTACACGCAATGGCGCGAGAACACAGGTGGATGGTTAACGAGCCCTGGGAAATTTTTCACCTTTTCCCTCCTCCTTATTCTTATTTTTCTTCTTCCTCTACTTGTTCCTCGTGTAAGAACTAGTTTCATCGATGTAGTCTTTTTGGTTCAGTTTATAATCGTGCGCTACGCAAATCGATCTATAGATACGGAACGCGTACAGTCCTTTTCTGATCGAGATACGGACATGGGAACCGGTGCTATACTCGGTGAACCTGCGATAGGAATGCGGGAGAAGCGAGTGGATGCAAAGTTGTATCGCGAGGATGAAGTGTGTAACAATTTCTTGCTGCAAGGTACGTGAAAGGGACTTGAAAAAAAAAAATATCAGTAAAACAATTTTCATCATTTGATTTTATACGGTATTTCACTTATCGATTTAATTTAGAAATTGTGAAAATGAATTTGATGTTTTTTTTATGCAAATCTTACAAATGATTTTTCTAATTTTCTACTTGTAATTTTGTCATAAATTCTGTCTATAATGTCCAATTAATTACTCGTTAATTATGATCAGCGGAAAAGAAAATTATATACGATTGCTAAATAGCGAAACGTGGTATTCGTGGTATCGAATGCAAGGTATTCGCAACGTGAACGCGAGAACAAGAATGTCGTGTAATGCGTATTGTATGTATATCGCGGTTCAACGCCATTTCTTGATCTCGTTCCGCCAATTTTTTTCTCGAATTTATACCAGCTTCTGAAATACCGCGCTATATTTATACATACGCACGATACTTTATTACAACACGACAACTGTTTCGAAAACGTGGAAGAATTTAAATTAATTCATATTGGCGAAATAACATTCGTGGAAGAAGAAACGAATGTTCCAGATGTCTACGCCAGTGCAGGGCCACGATGCTCGGTCACAATTTTCGAGGAAGGATTTCACGCGTACACCTCCTACACGGCGTACACAGCGCGGCGTATAGCAGCCGCTTGACAGCTGTCACCTCGGCCGAGGGGGCGACAAGGCACGGCGAGGCGAGGCGAGCCCCGGTGATTCATGCGCCACGGGGGGGCACAAGGATCCGGCGACCTCCTGTCAAGGATTCCTTCGTCGCATACCACGCGCTCGAGGTGACATCGCGGCCGACTGATTTAATCGCGAACACACCGTGTTGCAGTCGCGGGCCCCTCGGCCATGTGCACGGCATGGAATTCGAGTCGGCCCATTTCCACCCGATCTTTTCTCTTCACTCGCGTATATGTTCTTATGTCGTTCCTTGGACTGTTTACGGAGCGTTAACAACCGTTTGGCCTGAAATAGACATCACCGACTTGACAAGTAAGCAATTGACTAAATATTCGTCGCACAGTGAACAATTATTTTGACTCGATTCTCTTTTTCTTGAAGGTTACTTGATGCTATGATGGAGATTCACCAAGGAAGAGGATTTTGTTATTTCTTAAAGGATTATCCTCGAACATGTATAAACAAAAAGGCAAATTTCGAGTACGTGACTTGAAAAGAGTACTTGGTTTTTCTTCATTTTTGCTCGCTCGTTCGTTAGGTAATGGAATTACCCGAACGCAATGACACAGCGATTACATAATTGCGACCCTCTCGTTGACTCCTCTCCTCCAGCTCCATTACTCTCTGTACCCCTCTTCCTTGTCCATCCTTCTTCCATCTTCTTTCTCTCTTTCCTGCGTGCGAAGCGTGAGAGGATGGTCGATTATTCTCCAGAGACAAATGACACGAGGAGTAACGAGCGGCAACGAGACTCGTCAAACGTGTCGTTTCCCGGAGCGTCCGCTTCGTTGGATTGGAGGGGGTCCAGAAAGGAAAGAACCGAACGTTCACTCGAGGCGGTGACTCGTTAGATTTTCTCGTATCGATTGGAAATCGGAAACGGGAAGTTGGTTTAAGTTGCCGATCGTGACTTGCGCTAAAGGTGGCTGATTCCCTCCATCAGGGTTCGTTTGTTTAATCGTGTTTTTGAAAAGATTTTTTAAAAAGGATGAATACTCGTTGGATGATCTCGTGCGTATGTATTATTTTTACGAATTTTAAATTTCATTTTTTACCAAATTTATACGTACACTCACCTTTGTTTCTCCCTTACAGAATTATTAGTCTAATTTGTTAAGTAGAGAGAGTTATACGGTTCTTTTTGAAATGAATATAAACGTTTCAAGATCCTGGAACCGGAAGAATCGACAGCTGTTGTTCAGCCGAAGGCTGTTGGAGACGTGGACGAGGTCCGGGTGTGCCTTATCGCACCGTGACATCGGGAAGTCGGTTGCCAGGTTATCCACGCGAGCGCGTGGACACTCGTCTCGAATCGTCGATACATCAATGCCCGTTAAATTGTCTTGAAACGATTTATATAGGCCGGCGGCGACCTTGCGAGTTCCCACACGCGCGAATAAATGAACGTGGAGCTGTTCCAGAAATGCAACAAGAATTAAGTAATTCCGAAACTATCACTCTTTGTACGTACGATTTGTTGTAAAAGTAAAACTAGATTAGACGTAGTAGTAGTAAGTCATTGAGCAATTTTTAAGTTTTCCTTAAGTGAAGTAGAGATAGAATATGAGAATAACTTTATGTTCGTTGATAAATAAACTGTTGATGTAATTATTTAACAAATTCTATCTATTTATCAATTTTTAATAAAAATAATACGACATTAGGAATAAATAAAGTGATATTAAATTATTATTGAATAAAATAAATTATTAGAATAATTAATTTGAATTTTATTTTAACCGACTTATTTAATAAACGAAAGAAGAATAAAATATCGGAACGAAATTAATATTAATATCATGAAAATATAAAAAAACAATTCGATCTTCTTTCCAAAAGAACGTTAAAATTTTCCAAGACAACAGCTTATCACGGATTCTCCCTGCCATCCCCTGCCCTCACTCGCCCCTAGCTTTTCATCAAAACCTCTGATCCGCTTAAAACAATTGATACCTCGTCACCCTCCGCTAATCTGCGACGAAAATCTCCGAAAAAGAAGAAAAAAAAGAAGAAAAAGAAAGAAAGGAAGAAAAAAGAAACATCCCTCCGGTTACAAGTTCCCCACCCCTTTCCACCGGTGCCATCCGGGGGGATAAAAACGGCGGCGGCGGAATCCAGACTTCCCCTCGATCGTTCTCCCCAGGGTGCACCGAGCGTAAAGCTTTATGCTCGCATTTCCATCATACGCACAGCCAGCGCCGATTACGACGTATCGCCCGTTAAAAATGCATGCAATTAGCCCGCTCCGCTTCTTAACCCCGCGCGCGCGCGCCCTCCAACCCCTTCCTCCCTCCCTCCCTCTCCACTCGGGTGACAAAATTACGATCTACCGGGTGTCGTTAATATCTACGAGTGTTGGCGAACACGGCGAGAAAACGCGGAGGAAGAAATTGCGCCGAGGGTGGGGATAGGGAGTGGAGAAGTGGAGGGGGGAAGGATGATCTGTGAGATCTTGGGTGGAGGTGGGGAGGGCGAGTCTAACGCGATTTCGAGGCGAGTTTACGAGTACGATTCAGGGGAGGGGGGATTGGACGACTGTCTCGAATCGATAGGCAGCCCCGATCGTGGAAAAGTTCCTAACCTTGGTGTCTGCCCGTTCCTAGCGTTGGCTATCTATAATCTAGGATTTGGTATAAATATAGGTGGAATTAGGCGAGAAATGGTTTTAGGGTGGATTATTGGAAAACGTAAGGAAGGTGGGTTTAGGGACGATTTGAATAGAGGTGAAATGGGAAGGAGAATATATATCGAATTTCTTTCAGTTAAGTTCTAATACTTTGGAATTCTGTTCCCGATTGTTAAGAGTTAAGAGTTAGGAACGAAAATGAAAGAATCGGAGAATGGAAAGAGACTTTGTTATTGCTACAGTTTTAGATATATCGAACTTTTTTTTCTTGTTTCTGGAAAATACGAGCAATAAGTATAAACGAAGAAACAACAGAAATTTTTGTAATAAAAATTTTTAAGAACAAATTTGACGTAATGTAATATAAACATACGTATTACGTAAATGTAACTAAAAATTATTACATATTTTCAATCTCGACAACCGACAATATATGTATATATATACATATACACTCAACAAATGAAACATATCGACATATCATAAGAAGAAGCATCGTGTTTTGTCACATCGGGCAGATAAACTCCAACAAATTCTTAGTAATTCTTAGTTTGCATCTAAACGCATACGCGATATCAATCCGCATAACCCGATAACGACGCAATTCTGCGCGTCAGCGGCTGACCGGTGTTTTCGATACGTGAGCGATTTCCACATCGAACGTGCCACAGGAGCCGCGGGAATGCGTTTAAAAAGCAGCTTCACAGCCGTGACCGGCACAGTTCGACCAACGATCGAATATCCAAGAATCAATCCGGGAACATGGATCTGAAGAAGCTCATCGCGTTCATTATTTTGGGGTTAGTGGCAGCCCACCTCGAAGCTGTCCCAACGCCAAAGATCGAGGAGCAGAGGTTGGAGGAGGAGATTCTGAAAGCGGACTATTCTGCAATCAACGAAAGATCGAAGAAATCGGTGCTTCTTCTCAACAACCAACTCCCCATAACCAGCCAGACCTACAATCTGCCTTTGCAGTCGGTCCAAACGCTCGGCCTGCAACCACCGTCCTCGCAAACCGTCGAAACACTGATCCAGCCGAACGCTCAGCTTCTCAACGTCCAATCGGTGCCGCAAACCGTGGAGACGGTCAGCATCCAATCCAGTCAACCAGCTCAGCTTCTCAACATCCAATCGGCTCCCCGTGCCGTAGAAACTATCAGCGTCCAACCCAACGTTCAACCACTGGTCAACATCCAATCGGTGCCGCAAACCGTGGAAACGGTCAGCATCCAATCCAACAGTCAACCAGCTCAGCTTCTCAACATCCAATCGGGCCCTCGAACCGTCGAAACTGTCAGCGTCCAGCAACCTGTTCAAACTATCAACGTTCAACCCAACGTTCAACCGCTCGTCAGTATCCAATCGTTGCCTCAAACTGTCGAAACTGTCAACGTGTTACCCAACGGTCAACAGCTCCTCAACGTCCAATCGTTGCCGCAAACCGTGGAAACGGTCAGCATCCAATCCAACGGTCAACCGGCTCAACAGCTTCTCAACATCCAATCAAGCCCTCGAACCGTCGAAACTGTCAGCGTCCAGCAACCCGTTCAAACTATCAGCGTCCAACCCAACGGCCAACAGCTCCTCAACATCCAATCGTTGCCGCAAACCGTGGAAACGGTCAGCATCCAATCCAACAGTCAACCGGCTCAACAGCTTCTCAACATCCAATCGGGGCCTCGAACCGTCGAAACTGTCAGCATCCAATCGGTGCCCCAAACTCTCAGCCTCCAGTCGAACGGTGTTCAGCAACTGGTCAACGTCCAATCGGTGCCCCAGATCGTGGAGACCCTCAACGTCCAGCAACCCCTGCAAACTTTGAATCTGCAAGCGGGCGGGCAACCGGTGGTTCAAACTCTGTTCCCCCAATCGAGCGCCACGGTGGTTGCTCAGCCACCAGCCCTGCCTGTTCCAGCCCAGAACAACGTCGTCTCGGTCAAGGAGGTCCAGGTCGAGTCCGTGGCGGTGCCATCTGTGCCGTCCTCCGTCGTCGAGATCGCGCAGGGATTTGTCAACCCTCTCGCCGAGGAGGTGATCGTCTCCCCGTCTTTGGGCGAGGTGTCCTTAGCGCCAGCCAGTGAACGGGTCGTCGTCTCGCCGTCCACCAGCTCTTTTTTTGCCACGATCAACTCGGAGCCGGCCAAGCCCTACGCGAATGTGCCGCAGGTGTATTACAATCCTCGACAACCTCTGACCGTTGTCCCATCCTCGAGCAGAGTCGTCTCGCGAGTGCTTTAATAACCGGTAAGTTGAGTAAGCCGGTTTCAAGGATTATTTATTCTGATCTCGTTAAAACATTTTCGTATCCAGCCGGATTTGTTAATCGTTCTTCTTTTCACAGATAGGATACGTAAACTACTAGGTGGAGGGATACAAATTTTAATCGATACAATTCGAGCGATGATAACAATATTAACCATTATAAAATTGGGAATGAAAGGTATGCGACTGTACTTCGATATTTTGTTATTGCAATAATTCATTCTTTCGATATGTTAGAAAAAAAGAATAAGAATAAAATTTATTGGAACGAACAAATTTTTGTTACTCGATATTATTCATAACACGTTTGAGGGAGAGTCAAAGCGACGAATTTAAATCCTTTACCTTTGAAAAACGGAAGGCATCGTCCCTATTCCCCCGTCCAACAGACTGGAAGATCGAGATCTCGATCTCGAGGAGGAGGAGGAGGAGAAAGGCGAGGATTTGGCCCGCCGCGGGGTTCACGCGGTTCCACGTCGATTTCACGACGTGTCCTCAACCAGGACATCCAGGAACGTTATAAAAGGTCTTAATCGGAATTCGAATCGAAAAGGACCCTCCCCCTCCCCCTGACACCGATCTGACCCCGGCATCGGCGTGTGCTCGAGCGACAGGATCGAAAGCGGATGACGGCCGACTTCACAATAGAGCAGAGCCTCGAGAGATTTACGATAACGTCGCGAGTCGTGCATTCATCATGCCGAGGGGACGGCACGAGATCGTCAAAATCGGGCCGCTCTGACATCGTCCCGTGTCGTCGAACGAACGAATTCTCTCCTCGATTCAATGCTTGTTTGCACGATTTTTAAGCGATTCTCGCGAAGAATGGACCATTGCAGGGAAATGGAATTGGCGCGTATTTTGAATTCTGGAGGGGATAAGTTTCGTCTGATTTTTGGGAATAATTTCTTCCACTTCAAACGCTTCGTCGACGATTGTGATATTACATAGTGGTAGAGAAGCTATGATTTGAACATTCAAAATCGTAAAAATTATTTTCATTTTATGAAATTAAGTTAGGATGATTGGAATATTTTCTTAACTACTCGAATAGAAATCGTGATTAAAATTTAGAATTCTCTACGCTAATGCATCGAGACTTAAATATGGATCGTCGTTCTTCAAATTAACCTTCCTTCCACCGGTGAAATGAATCATACAATGATTCTTCGATCCTTAAAAATATGGATCCTTTAAAAATTTGGTACTAAAAATTATTATTAGTGTTTGGATTATTTCGCAACGTTGGAATTAATTAAAAAGGGAAGAAAAAGCGGCGTAACAGCGGTTTCAACTTTCTCCACGAGAAAAACACAAGGCCCTGGCTAGAATCTCTTACGAACATCCTGTCACAATTTAATCGTGCAAGCGGCCGGTTGACCAACACCGTCCGGTCCAACTTTCCCTTTTGTATCGCGATAAAAAAAGAAAAGACGGACGCAACGTCGCGTTAAAGAGTGATTCGCGTGCAATGCGAGCATGCAACGAACGGATAATTAACGTGAAATGGCGTTTTTCATTACGCGCCGATTGCGCACCGAGATCCATCGTTTAATTCGATAAAACTTTTCCAACCGGGAATACATACAACATACAATAATAATAACAATGATAATCGTCAATAATTCAATAATATTGATTATTTTACGCGACGTAAAAGTGTAAACGGCTCGAGGATCGAAGAACGAATAGCGTGGAAAGAGAAAAGAAAAAGAGACGAATGCGATAAAATAACACGATTAATTGAAGTTCAGAAGGATTATTCATCGTTAAAATCGTTGTACAGCAGTCTAAGTATCGAAAAGCTTGTAAATTACCTGCCTTATACGCGGATACAAAAGTATTCAACCTCCTCCGACGGAACAGCGCTATAAACTCCAATTCCTTAATGCGCTATTTACACATTCATTCCATTTACACAATGTCCTTCGCATCGTGTTTCCTCCTCGACCGCCTTGTTTCGCTTCCTGCATTTTTCAGCGTGCCGCCGACATTCCACCTCGGTGTCTCCGCGCCTATACATCGCGGGGAAAAAGCAGGGAGCAAGAAGAGAATAGATCGCGCGTCCATTTCTTGCGCAATAGGATCGCCATAGTTGGATCTTAATCGGCGTGCAACGAACCTTCTTCTTCTTATTCTTCTTCTTCTTCCCCTGCGTTCTTTCTTCCATTGAATGTTCCCATTGAAACCGCCTCTGGTCATCACACCTAGATCACCGTGTCGCGATCGTCGCGGTTCCTTGACCACGATTTTCCGCTTTTACGCTCGTCCCTCGTAATTATCGGCAACGCCGCTTGACACGTACACGTACATACACACACACATGTTGCGCGGTCGATGGATATTGGACACTGAACAGCGGTTACGAAGATTGGATTCGATTCTACGTTGCTTCTAGCGTGGGGAAATTTCGTGGAAAATTGTAGGTTTAGGAAAAGAATGTTGGGAAGCGTGGGAAGATTGTAATGTAGGAAACGTTTTAGAAGATTGATAAGAGGTATTTAAGATATTGAAAGTTTATCGAATATATCGGTGTTATTTTAGAGGCGAAACAAACGTAAAAGTTGATGTACAAAAATATTGATCGAGGTTTATTTATCGAATTATCGGCAATCGGTAAATAAAGCGGACAGCTTCTTGTCTTCGTCGCACACCCGTCTAAATTATGCATCTCCGTCTCGCTTCGTCACGAACTTGGAACCGTTTATAACTTGATATAATATAAGCTTCAATCGAAATTATTGTATACCAACTTTTATGTTTATGTTTCGGCACTTCTGAAATCGACTCTCCAAAAGTGTGTGCAAACAATAAAAATAGCCATTAATTTGGAAATAATTCGAGTGTATAATAAAAAATATATAAATGTTAATTCGAATCAATTTAACGAACAATACAAAATATATATATATCTTGAGAATATATTTTAAAATCGCCGAGGGAACACGTGTTCGTCTTCCAGTCGCAAAAAACGCGAAGATCGTTATAATCATGCACGTGGCTCGTTCAGCGTACGCATAAATTGCTTCGCGAGCAAACTTTCTTTTCGTTCGCGGGATTCGATTCGCCGTTTCACAGTCAGCGAAAAAAACAAGGCATAACAAAGTTAATTAACACTGGACGGATCTGCGAGAACTGCTTTCCAAGCGGTTAACTCGTCTAACAATCGACAAATTCTCTTCGATCCTCGTCCGTGAATCGTTTTCTACGATGGAATTATACGAGAATATCGTAAATAAAGCGAGGAACATTTTAAATATGGATGACCCGACGAAAAACGATTTCGAAATTTTAAAGATGATAAAATGTATATATATACATTTCTTTTTCTCATTTCAATGTCACTTCGTGATAATCACGTAAAGAGAACGAAAATAAAACGATAATAAAACGATTTTAAAATTTGTTGTTCGTCAAGTTTTCGTTCCATTTTTTTTTGAATATTTTTTTTAAACTTTTTCTACTTATAATAGAAAACATTCCGTTTCCACGCTAGCGTTTAATCTAGAAACGCGCGAAATTTAAAAAAGCACGAGCGTCCCGTTATGGAGCGTTCGTTATTAGCTTCGTGTAATTCGTTCTTTTTGCCACGATCTAATGCGACAATCCGTCCTTCTTTGTTTACCGTTATGGAAAGATGCTTCTGTCATCTAATTTCTGATCGCAACGCGTGACCAAGACACGTCTCCACGAGAGCCTTTCTTGCGAGGCCGCGAGTCGTTAATCGAGAAACGACCATTCGCAAGAAGCCGGTGTAATGGAAATTTTCAAATAAATAGGTTAAGAACAATTTTATGCACTTCGAGAAAGAAAGATCTCGAGGAAACGTTACGATTAAATACAGTTGAAAACACATTTAAAAAAAAAAAGAAAAAAAAGAAAGAAACCAAATTTCCCGAATATCTTCTTCTCTCAGAAAAACAATCTCCCCAATCTTTTCGCGTCGTAGCTTCGTCCACGACCCATTCTACGAGAAATAGGACGAGGGGGGAAAAAGAAGGACGGAACGACGCAGAAAGTGCGTGGGGAAGAAGAGGACCGCTAATGCATGCATGGAAGCCGATACGCGGCAGCATTGACAGTTTTTGCTCGGTGTCATTATGATCGGCGACGGCACAAAAGAGCGTGGTCGGTCGACCGGCCAGCCAGCCGTAACGAACGTCCTCCCGCCGAAAGGAGTGGCGGGGGCCGGAGGGACGACGATGATGAGGAGGAACAGGCGGAACAGGGAGCCGACCGTGGGACGCCGTCCCTCTTATCATCGGCGGCCAATCGGTCCGAGGCGACACACCGCGCGCCTTTTTTCCCTCCCTTTGTCCCGTGCACGGCAAATTAATACGGGGGAATGCCGGCAAGGACGATCGACCAGAAGCCGATCGTGCGTGTCCGCTTCGTTGCCCCGCTTCGCGGATCGGATTAACCGGCGGGGGAAGTGCACGAGGAAGTGGATGGATCGGTTTACCATCGATCCTCGCTTTTGCAATTCGAGTAAAGAATACAGAAGAATAATTAGCAGATTTATTATTGCGATCGAAGGCCTCTTAAGTTTCCACCGATTTTCCACGATGGTCTTCTGCAATGTGCAAATGAATATAAAATTTGCGATATTATTCAAATAGAAAGATTTATCACTACCGGGATTCCTATTTAATTAAGTTTTAAGTTGAGGTTTCTCGAAGTGTAAGTTGATTTTAGGCAAATAAAAAAGGTATCAATAATGTAATTTAAGTTAATTATAATTCTTACACAGTTATTATTTTATATCTGATTTTTTTGGAAGACCATATTCAAGAAAGATGAAATCTATTTTCTCCCCTATTTTGTCTCTATCTATTAATCGGCCACCCCATAAAGCGTAATGGTTTATGGGAGTCATGCGACGGATAGTTTTCCAAGTTCCGCCCGGGTTAAAATGGCGTTCAGGGAATGGCGAGACGAGGGAAACGCACACGCGGGTCAAGGAGGAAGGCTGATCGCGTTATATACACCGTTTTGCAACCGAGTAACACCTTCGACGTCGCGTGATACCGGTAATTACTGAAAAATAGCCCGCCGGCCCGTTCCCGCTTTTAGCATCATCGCCCCGACAAAACGGCCTCGGCCAATTTTCCTCGTTATCCGCCAGCTATCGTGCGCGTAAACGTCCTACCCCTTTTCGAAAGTCGCGCCACTACTCTTCGGATCCGCCTTCGTGATCTTCTTCGATGTCTCATGGGGGGAGGGGGGTTAAACGTTGTACGGGAAAGGTTAATCGCTCTTTTGAAATCCTTCTGTGGAACGATCGTTCCTTTCCTTTTCTTTCTCTCTTTCTTCTTTTTCTTTTTCAGTGCGGCAGTTTTGATGCTGACGTGTATTCGAAATTACACGTGCTTGTGTAATAATAAGTAATTGATGAGCCACGTTATAATCAGATTCATGATGTGTTAAATAATTAGGTTGATTAATATATTTAATTTAATTTAATTCTAGAAACGATTCTTGAATCAGAAGTAACTCATTCGTTTATTTTTGATCGAATTAGTTAATTATGATTGCGAGTATGGTTGCAAAATATTACAGATTCTTGAAGGAAGAAAGGTTTCCAAATCGAATGGTTAATATCGAACTGTTACTTGGTAACCACAGAATATGGTACGATTTGTACGATTTTTCTCCCCCGCTCGTGGATGAAATCGATAGCCTCGATCAATTTCCTTCGGGGTATACGTGGGATACGAACGGATGAAAAAGTTGTTGGCATCCAACGATCCCGCCGTGAAACGAAAATTGACCGATTTCAGGCAACCGAGCGACAACGTGTAAGTATTCAACGTGCACGTGCACCTCTTTAGTGGTTTCCATCCCCTCCACCGATCACTGTCCCCTTTCCTCGTTTCAACGATTCTCCCTCCGACTCTTCAGGTGTTTACTCGACTGTCAAAGTAGCATCGATTTGTTGGAAACGGATAATTTCAACGATGGAGCGAGATACTTGGATATATGGTACGGTTTCTTGTTTTAAATGACGAACACGAGATGAATGAACACGAGAAATTTTTTTACCGAGTATATTTAACGAGTATATAACTCTAAATAAATGTGTAATAATTTTTTTTTATTTAATTATTCATAAAATAGATGCTTATGTTTTTGTGTTAAGACATTTTACATTTATCACTAAATAATAGAATAAAATCTTTCGAGTCAAATTTGTAGGGAAAAAAGTAAGAAAGAGATCCAATACATGTCACATTTATTGCGATAATAGTTTGTTTACACAAAATCATCAATTAAATTTCAACCAAAAAAGAAAAAAAAGGATTATCAGGTCAAATGAAGAAAATTCTTTTCACGTATTCGGGGATCATCGGACGCGAGAATCGTTGACAATCGATCGTGAATAAGAACGTTCGATCTCTGAAGTCAGGCGGGAACAGGCGGAACCAATCGCGCAAAACGGATTACGTTTCAAGATTCGAAACACGCCACGATACAACACGGTCCTTTGATCCCAGAGGAAAGATAAGCGCGCATACGAAGGGAGGGAAGGAGCGACGACGCGGAGGGGGCGAAGAGGACGCGCACGATGGCATGCGAGCTTTTCGCCTTTACCTATGCGCATCGGCAAAGTGGAGCGTGTATACGCGATTTCCCCCACTTCTCCCTCTCTTGTTGCGGTGTTCCACGGCGTCACGCATCGTCGGTCACGCCGCAAAATCCCTAGGATCTGCGATCCTGTATCAGCGTGGCCGCGCGCAAATTGATTGCCAACCCTATCGTCTCTCTTTCTTCGTTTCTCCAGAATTATTTGCAAATGCGATAACTTTTTTGAACTCGTTCAATAAAGATTCGATTAGAATTTTGTAGAATTTTTTTAGCAATTCATTCTACGATATTTAGAATAATATCAGCGCCACCTGTACTATTCACTATACTGGAAAGAAGTCTCGCAGAAGGTATGCAACGAATCTGATTGGTTAATTTAGAAACGCCTCCTCACACGCATTTTTGTTTCTATTATAGTATTTGTCACATATCTAAGCCAAAACGATAATCTGTATTTAAAATTTGATGCATTAGCATAGTCAATTTTTATGATTTTGAATATTTTATATAAATTATAATTCTTTTATTACTATATTGTGTGTAATGTCAATAAAACATCTAAAGTGATATAGGTTCTCTTTCTTGTCATCTTTGTATCATCCCGCGAAAGTTCTTTCTAGCAGTGAACAGTAGATAGATTATATCTTTTGAAGAAAGTTAAATTAAAATTTTGTAGAATTTGTAGTTTGTGAATCATGATCTTTAGAATTAATACCATTTGTTAATCTATTTTATCTTTTGAAGAAGAGATTAGACATTTTAAAATAATTGACTTTTATTCTTTGTTCAATTTTTAGGTTAGCTTTTGTATCATTCAATAAAAGTTCAATCAAAGTTAATTTAGAATGCCCTATTTTTATATAAACGCATCATTGTACTTTATCTTTTGAAAGAGACTTTCAAAACAAAGTCAATAAATCTAAATTAAAGTAGAAATATCACATAATATAGAAATAATAACTTCAAATAGAAAATACATAATTATTTATCTTTACCACATTGCAATCTTTTGAATCTCACTATTAATTAAAAACAATTAGGTTACCAATAAATTTTCTTAGGAAATAATGTCACACGTTTCTTTTAAATTTTTTAATTTCAACTCAATCTATTATCCATACAATTGCAAAATCCTTCAATAATTCTCATTCCTATCACCCAACAGTTCACACTCATTCTATTTATTCCGATTAAATCGAATCAATGCAAAAGTCAATCGTAAATTCTTCGTTCATTATACTCAATCGTCGCCGTTTTATCCAACAATCGTTCTAACGCGAACATTACAAAAGGGTTGTGTCGTGAGTCATCGATTGACGTTCGATCCTGTCACCGATATATCCGTTATAAAGTCGTTACGACATAGCTAAGGCGCGATATCGATGCACTCGCGAGATATCGATCTCGAGTCCACGATCTCGAAGGAAACTTTGATCGCTCGATATCATGGAAATTAATCATTCAATGTTATTAAAAAAAATCTCCTATAGTTAATATATAATTTATCTCGTTCTTTGCTTTCACTGATTTTATTTTAATGATTTGTGGACAGATTAATTTTTTTTTTATAAAGTTTTAGATTATAATGATTTATAACTTGAATATATAATTAACGATTAATTCGATAATAATTATTTAGATCATATATAGATTATGAAAAATAAAAATACATAAATATACGTACAATTCATTATTTGTCAATTTTTATCTATTTCTTTGATTTCAATTCTTGTGCTGAAACAAATTTATCAATTACAATAATAAGTCAATTAAAATAAAATGGATATGAAAAAGTCTATTATAAATAACTTTTAATATCCATTGTCAAATAATAATATTTCTATTTCTTAAATCATATAATAAATATCGTATAAATGTTTGTAACTTTTTTTTGATCAAATTTTTCTTCAATCGTTCTTCTTAAGTCTCAAAAAAAAAAAAAATGCTGATAAAATATCGTTATCGATCAAAAGGGTGCAAAAAATGAGGACTCTGGCACAAAGTGTATCCATTTCGATTCTGAATGGACATTTGTTCGAAAGGAAGCAATGGAGGTATATATGCTTAATTGGCATATCAATCCCGGAGGAAACGAGAGATAATCGGTTGGCCGAGGCGGCACAATTGAGATCCCGCGGGTTAATAAAGTTGCACATTGGCCACGATTAAGCTTTTCGGCTGACGTTCGACCCGTGTCGATTAATCGAATATGAAAAATCGCGAGCTCGAATCCCAACAACCTGTTCCTTGTCCGGATTATCTTCGAACTGATACTGCTTGAAAGTGTGTAAAATATATGTAGATTTGAGTACGCGTAGTATGTACAGGATAATTTTTATATCATATGATAATTTGTACGTAATAACTGATGTTTAATTCGAAGAAAACATTGAATTTTCTACAAATTTTTATAGATAATTTATTTTATTGATGAGAACGAGAAATTTTTTATTACAATTATTAAAAAAATTTGAAAAAAAATAATTCAAAAAAATTGTATATATCAGTATAATAAAGTTAATAAAATTCTTTACCAGAGTAAATTGAGAAGATCAATTTTATGAAAAATTTATTAAAAGAAAGATTAAACGAAGATGTTAAATTTCTTATAATTTCGTATGTAATGTTGTACATGCTTATAATGAACGATGATAAACAATTAAACGTATCGGCCAATCGAAAATTTTCTTTTAAGTTACGCACACGTGCAAAATTTCTGCAAAAGGATGTTCACGATAGTAAGTAGAGGGTATGCATCGCTTAAAATAAATCGTTCCACTTATCAAACTTGTGCCTTCGACCAAACCTCTTCTATATAACACACAACACAGGAAACAGCAGTATGGCGTGACCCAAGTTACCAACACTCGTAACGATAAGCTACAAAATACACGAACTTACGAACCATTTAAGACGGTTGGCGTTTCATTTTAAGCCTGGTTTTCCGATTTCTCTATCACGAAACATCGTAAAAAGGGGGTGGAGGATCAATCTTGAAAGGGAATCACGCTCAACGATTTTACGAAATTAATCGCAAATTCCATCGTGTCGTCAAGACCGATTAATCTTCGAAATGATTCTCTAAGAATCATTTCGCCACGAAAGTATGTGAATTTATGACCAAATAGAATCGTGTGTTATTCAAGAAAAGATTTTATGAGTAATAACATTTTGTTGTGATTGTATATCTTTTGTTTTTTTTTTTTTTCAATTGAAAAGAACGAAGAGGATTATACGATAAAAATTATCTGCACTGGATCTAAAGTTTATATTAGGCAACGAAACAATCAGATTGATTGATCAAAAATAGACAAATATATTTTAATTGAAGATTGTTTCAACTTGGTCGATATTGAATTTTAAATGAAAAAAATTAATTCTAAAAAGTGTTTAAGATAAAATTAATGTAAATTAATATATATACATTTGAAAATGAGTTTCTTTTTTTTCTGATAGTGAAAAAAACATGTCTCTAATATTTTAGGTTCTTTAAGAAACTGAGAAGTGCTTTGAATAAAGCATTATTAGTTTGTTTGAATAAACATTTTATTGGTTACTGTTACAATAACATTTATATGGAAGTAAAAATGATTTTAATATTATTTATTGTGCAATCATTAGATAATAAATATTTCATCTCTTCAATGTGTTATCGATGCACGTGATTTTTAATCAATACTTTGAAGGTACATAGATAACATGGAATTCATTCGAATGTGAATTTCTTAAGAAAAGTGAATATTTTTGTCAAACAATTTTTCTCTAATTTATTTATTTTAACCAGTATTTATTTAAAGATAAAAGTTTTATATTTTCTTATTAATAAAAGAAATATTCAAATTATTTTTTTTTAAATATTTTTTCATTTTATAGAAATTAAATTGTAAATATATTAAAAAAAAATTCGTTTACAAATTCAAGATTATTTTGAAATCGAATTATTAGTACTCCTGGAAGAAATTTTGACTAACTGCCAAAATCAAGATGCTAATGAATTCAGAAAGGAAGGACATTCGAAATGGAAGTAGGACCAAGGAACAAAAAACAAGTTCTCCTACCAATATCTCGATATCATCGAGTGTCCACAAAAGGTACATTGTTTCTTAGAAAAAAGTCACCGGTGGATCACGGTTGGCCGATTACAGATCTCGATCCAATGAACGCCACTAGGTTGAACGACGAAATGTTCATCGATGAGAAAAAATTTTCTACACGGTGGAGGAATCTTCCGGTCGAATTAATCGCGGATCTGCTTGGTAGAATCTCGAACATTCGACAATGGAAGTCAACAAAGAAGAGACTCGTAAATTCCTTCATAACAATTATTTCTTTAAGAAAATTAAATTTCTTTAATTAATTAAATATTAAATTAATTAAGAAAATTAATTGTATAAATATTTAAAAATTGCTTACTCTAAAATTATTTGAAATTTCCATGAGTGATTAATTTTTCGTGGCCAAGGTTTCGTTAAGTCAACACTATTATCATTTTATTTTCGCTGCCTCAGCGTGATATTGAAGACTGTTGACACATTATTAACTGTCAAAAATGATACGATTAAAAATCTTGGTTAATTAATATCTGATTATTTATATAAGATATAAGTAATTTAAATATTAGTTACGAGACAAAAAAGTGAAATAGTTCTATTTCTATTATATTTAGACTATGGATATTTATACGTTCATAAGAAATTTAAACATTTAAAAAGTATTTATAATACGAATATTTAAAATAAAATATTTAAAATAGTATACTTATCATGATATTTATAGAATTTTTATATTAATTTATCTTCCAAAGTAGATCTTTTAAAATTAACGAACACATTTATTCGTTATTAAATTAATATCTTATACAATTCTCCAATCTTACTTTAAATCCAATTTTCAAATGTTTCAAATTTTACTTACTTCGAGGAAGAATCTTATTTCTTCGAAAATATTTGTTAATTCTTTCAAAAAATATTTATTCTTCTTTCTTGAGAAAATGGCAAACAAAATGGCAGAGAGGAAATGGAGGATTTCAATTTGCTTCGTTTATCTGCATTGAGTATACTAATATTGAAATACTAATAAAATTTTTAAACACATTTATGAGAACACATTTTAACATTCTGTTTTCAATGCTTTGAAATCATCGTTACCACATCAATTCCAGTTATACTCGATATGTTTATTCGTTTCCTTTATCAGGCAATAATAAATACTTTTTTTTAAATATTTCTGTTTGCCACTTGGTGTGAACGAACAGAAATTAGAAAATGCAAAGATCGTAAACCGAATGGCACAGAGAAGAAGAGATTAGATTGTGTTCGTCAAAAACTAACTAGACAAAGCGTTCTCACTTTAGTCCACCTTCCTTGCTAATATACGCGTTATTATTGGTTAAAGACAAAGTGACAAAGATCGACAATGGACATATCGAAACAGAGTGAAATAGAATAATTTCATAGTACTAGCATAAGCTCCCAATTAAAATATCAATTATAAATCAATAGAATTCCTTTGATTAAAAGACTATGTCAATGCTGTAAACTCATCTTTCTATTTTACTTTAACTCGATATATAGTTATTATCGAATTATGTCACTGCTTAGCCAATAACCAATAATAACGTGTGACGATGAAGTGGAATAAAATGAGACAAGTAAATACTTTGTCTAGCCATCTTTTGGCAAACGCACAGTACTTAGATACATATAATATAACATATAACTCATATTCCTGCCTGAAGAGGTCAGCTTGACGCACGAAAAAGATGGCGATTTTTTAAGCGTACCGGAAACATCCATGAAAATTGTGTGCACGGCGGCGCATGAAATCACGGCAGACGTTGGCCGTGTAGCGTGTTTATCGACACGAGTGTTATCGCGGTCGGATCTTGCGCGAAGAGCAGCGCTCGTTCGGGTGGTACCAATTTGTCGTTCCTTTATCAACCGTCATCTGATGGCGACCCGACACCGCGCTGGGCCGCGGCCAACCGAATGCAACGTTGCCTTGAAGTGACACCGGGCCTACAATGGGGAACAAAGCGGCGTCCACTTCTTTGCCAAGGGTTTTGTTTCATTCCGCGGTGGACAAGCCTTGTTATTTGTCATGCATTTTGACCCTCGCCGATTTCATCTCGGATATTTTTCTCTGCCTGGTAGAGGTGCTCGCGCGCCAATTCTAAAGAAGGTTCGTACACGCGTGTCTTTGAGAACCGAGTGTTTTTCGCGAGAAGAAAGTGAACGGTGTATAATAAAAAATTGGTAAGTGATGTAAGATGATTTGTATTTCTGAAATACTTATTGTGCGTGTTATTTTTTGGAAGTGATTTCAAGTTACTGAAATAATAATATTTTAAATTAGAGAAATTAATGGATGGTTATTTAGAATAAGTAGAGAAAGAGATTAGTTATTTTAATAATAACAGTTCTAATGGAAGTCAGGAAAATTAATAGGCTCAAAGATTGGTCAGGATTATTTTTAACTAATATCTAAATCATAAGATATTAAATATATCGATGATCAAAGATATGAAATAAAAATCAGCCGGCTTTGTCAAGCTAGGATTAAAATTTATGTTACTATTATTCCAAATTGAAAATATTTTAGATATATTATTAAAGAATGTAATTTTAGAATATTAATTAAATTTTAATTAATTAATTTGATTTAAGATTTTAATTTACAACGAGAAATGTTCCTGTTATTTCTAATTGAAACGATGTGGATGATTGACTAAGACGATTATATCGACAGTTATTATATCAAGATAACTGATTTTTTACACTGGCTAGAAATAATAGAAATTGAATTTGCAAGAATATACAAGCTAAAGAGAAGATACAAGCATCTTGTACCATCGATGCAGGTTCAATCACAGAGTACAAGTACAAGTCCAATGGCGTAATCTTCCTTCATGTCACTCGATCATCGTTCAGATGAATTTACAGGTGATTCGTTTTTGTCGAACAATACGTCGATTCAATGTTGATTCAATATTGATAAACGCCCCGTCATTCTCTTCATGTACTTTACACACTACTATAAATCCTTGTACAGTCCGCTATTAAAGACGTACGCAAATACGAAAATATAAATCTTAAAAATATATCTTTCGGTCCAGTGTAAAAACATATTGCTAGAAATAATATTTCTGAAGAGTCCTTAATAAATCCAAAAGAAAACGTTTCTTACTTTTCGTGAAATGGCGATGTGTAATTAAAAATGTTTCTTTTAACCTAACCTAACCTTCTATGACATTTTACAATATTATGACATCTTAATCGCGTTATTGTGTTCCTTTGTCTTTTAGTTTCACACTTAACGGGCCATTATGATGTTAATGGCGTTATTAATTACTGGAAGAGACACCTCCAAGCTTCGATGAAGGTTTCCACAGTACGATACAATCGCGGCGAGGAGGCTCCATTAACCTTTAAACAGATGCTGAGAAAAATGAATAATGAGTCGTGCAATCGCGATTTCAGATGTTAAAATAATAAGCCGTAGAATGTGATCGCATACGATGTAGGTATCAATTATTTATGAATGACACGGGACAATTTTTCTACAAAGCTTCACACGAGTAACGAACCGGAACTAACGACCAAATTAAACGTATCTTTTGGGAATATCACGATATCTACATTTCTTTTTGTAACGTAATACCACTGAATTAAGCATTAAGTTAAGTTAAAAGGATAATACGTCGTGAAATTTGATCAGAAATATCAAAAAGATTGGCCATTTATTATTATATAATTCTCATTTGAAAAATTATAATGAGCTTAATTTGCATTTTAGAAAATATAAGACAAATTATCAATTTGTATATTACTGGAAAAAAAAAAGAAAAATAAATGGATTTTTCTTAAATTTCTAATTTTTAAGGTAATGTATTCGTATAATCATACTACTAATAAAAAAAAAAGAATATTATAAAAATTTAAAAATCTACAAAATATCTAACAAATCGTAAGATAATTCTTTATTAAACACATTCACAAAAAGCTTATTAACGTGTATTATTTTTAATTCCAATCTATTCGTTTCAGAAGATGAGAAATAAAAGATAAGCAGTAACATCCATTAAATAAATAAATGAATAAATGAAAAGCCAAGATCGAGAACAAAGAAAAGAAAAAGAGAGATGCACAAGGCGGAAGTCTCCATGCGTCCAAGGGTTAGCGGTCCATGTAAGAAAATGCTCGGTATAAGGCACCTTCCGGCGAAAATCCCTCGCTCTCTCGTGCCTCTCTCGCTGAATAATGAACCGTGTTCTCGAGTGGTTTGCGCGGTCGAGCGACCGGTCCCGTTTCCGTAAATTATAACCATTAGCGGCACTTGCGTTCCGCGGCCTCACGTCCCGGTAATTTTCGTGAAATTAAACGCGCCGAATCAATTACTCGTTGGTAATCGGGACGATGGCCGGACAACCGCGGTGGGAAATGGCGTGCGCGGCTGTCACCGTGCCAGGTTATCTGCGTTTGTCAAGCGTGTGCGCACAACTTGGTATCGTCACGAAACATTCCCATAAAAGTGTAATTTGCCCGCTGATTTTTGCCACGGTGTGTGTACAATGTGGTTGGCTCAGCGGCGGGAACGACAAGAGGATAATTGGAGTTGGCAACCGGTTCCTCGAGCACTTCCGTTCATAAATAAGTTATCGATATATACTTTTTGAATATACGCGAGATGATTCGGGATACTTTTTGTAATCTTGCGTCGATTAAAGTTTGTTAACGTTTGAAAGTTAATGTTTTGTATAATTTCGATGTGTGGGACAATGGTTCTCAACTTTTACTAATGTAATCTTGCGTTATTCAGATATTCGATTTATTCTTGCGTTCATTTTTAATATATAAAATTTTATATATAAAAAATGATAGTTTTCAATCTGATAAGACCTGTAAATAGATTGTGAAACGTTTCTCGAAGATTTTAATTCGATAATGTTCTTTTTGCGACAAATTGAATGTTTAATTTAATTCTATTTCTATCACTTTTATATTTGTATAGAACAGTGGTTCTCAATCTACGAGTTGTAATCTATAAATGGATATGAAGTGTTTTCTTGGAAAACAGCTTGCGATCTATAAAGAAGTCTATTTTAATTCTTTATATCTTGTGTCAAATAAGATTCAAAATAGATAAGACAGTGGTTCTCAACGATTCGTAAAAAGATCATTACTATCATTTTTAGTTTTCAATTCTTAGAGACGAATGAAAATAACGTGCTGGATCTAGAATAAGTTTCTGACAGAAAATTCGTCCTGGGAGGCGCGTATTCGCCTTTTAAAAGGGGAGAGAACTCGCTCCTTGACCTGTTTCATAGCTCATCCGTCACGCTTGTCGACTTTCGGGACACGAGTATCCACGCTGCACGATACCAACCTGCTGTGTCTCGGGACAAATTTATGAATTTGACAAGGAAACGTATGAAACGAGAATAGAAAGAGTTTTTGGACGTCGTTCAAGGACGATCCTCAATTATGGGATCTCGGATGAATCGGATCCTTGATTCGCGTCGACAGATCTTCTTTTCTATCCTATGATTATCATATCAACGATCATCGTGCAAGGATTCTTAAGATTGACAAATATAATTATTCACGTAATGTGAAATTTATATAATGTGGAATTTATTCTTGGAATAAATTCGTCGATAATTATAT
Organism: Apis cerana; assembly: GCF_029169275.1. NCBI lineage: Eukaryota > Metazoa > Arthropoda > Insecta > Hymenoptera > Apidae > Apis > Apis cerana. The sequence continues at coordinate 13,402,006 of NC_083857.1, forward strand.
ATTTTTCTCATTTTTAAACTATAATATATATTTTCATACGAAACTTGTAGAGATAAAAATTTTAACTCTGTGTTAAGATTTAGATTAATAGATGGAGGAGAATAATTGCGAATTCTTGGAAATTGTATACAAGATAATTTTATAATTCATTTCACGGATGTCGTAAGATTTCACCTTTGACGACAATCTGTATAATTTCAACGCGCGTATCACCAATTAATCATTCATAAAACGAATACCTGTTTCCATTTCAAAGGCAAGAATCCTCGAATGATCCAACGTTTACTGGTTTAAAACATCGATTAATATATTCGATAATCGCATTGAAATCGATTACCGTCATCCGAACGTCAAACGTATTCATGAAACCAAACGTAAAAAGACGGACTTACCAGGCAGGTAGGCAGGCATATATCAACTTATCTTTGAAAAAGAATGAGAAGTACGTATCATAATCCTATCTTGTATCTCGTGACGATGCATAATTTAACAACTTTTTATTCCGTTCGTTATTTCGTGATATATATTCAAGAAAAAGAGAGAGAGAAAATTGTCCACTCCATCAGGAGTGGACCTTTTAATTTTATAATTTTTAAAAATTACAATCACGAAAAATAAGTGATCGAACAATGTGTGAGAGAAACGAGGTGGATAAGTGATAAGAAATTTCGATTTTTTGTCAGCATATTTCAGGGTAATGAGCAAGAAAGAGTAGAAGAAACGAATCGATTAATCTCTTTGATAAATAAGTCTCGTTTCGATCGATTGCCTTTCGATACGCGTGAAATACTGTCTGACATAACCGCGCCGATGACTGTGTCGTTTTTTGTGACGCTAATAATTTGTGTCATTTGCGCACAGCATTGCACTGTTGACAGAGTGGAAGTTGCGGAATATTTGATTTTAATCGAATGCAGCTAAAAGGAAAGAATACGTTTATTTGGCAATAAAGAATTATTGCACCGTAATTATTACACCGTGACTTATTACGTTCCAAGTTTTTATACATTACATTTATCACAAAGTAAAAGTATAGATTCATAGCAGAAGGATTACTATATTTCAAAAATTTCATTATTACCATTCACAAAAATCCGAAAATATTAGCAAACTATAAAGCATTAAACTGTCGTAGAATTGCATTATTATTCCAAAATTTTGTTATTTATGAAATAACAAAGTAGTCGTATTATAAAGGGATATTATTAATTCAATCACTATTTCAAAAGATTCAGTATTCAGTAAATTCCAAGTTTCACTATTTATTTCAAAAAGATGCAAAAATACAAAATAATCATGCAAATAAAATTACATATAAATCACGGACTTTAATTAATTCGAGGAAAATAAAAAAATACAAAGCATCGAGAATTTCATTACAAAAGTCGAGAGATACGATAATAGAAGATTCCAGCGTGCACGATACGAATGGCTGAGCCGTGGAACTATCCACTATCGACAGATCACGGCGGCGAATACCTCGGTGCCCGTCCGATCACCGCCGAATAAAAATTCTGCTGACACTTTCCAACGATCGCAACGAGATATCTGCGCGCGCAGAGACGCGCCATTTGTTCCCTTCGAGCGGTGACCGATAAGAAGCTCGCCCGCTTCGATCCTTCGATTTGACCTGGATTTATGCGATCGCGATCGAGACTTCTTCCTCGACGTGACACCGAGCTTCCTCGAGTCTCCATCTTTGCCGATTTCTTCGTTCGTTTCAGGTGCTTGGCAAGGCCAACCAATGCCAGTCATCGTTCCTCGTCGATTGATGAATCGTCGTTGTGTATCGTTGGTGTGTATCTCTCGATACGCTTGAAGATCGGATTCGTGTCGCTGATTTTGCGATTTCTTTCCCTTTTCTTTTTTTTTTTTTAATTGAAATGTCTTCCGATATCGATTTTTAGAAACCTGAGTTTAGAAACTTTAGAAACTTTTACTTAACATTGATCATCACCGTTTTTTGACGTTTTCGTTTTATATCGCTGAAGTAAAAGTTTCATGCAATCTAAATTAAGTGTATTTAATCTGATATTGATTTAGATATATATCTTTTTTGGCTGTTTTTTTTTTTTTTTTTAATCTAATTGCAATATAAAATGCTCGTTTCTTGGTGCCTCGCGGTACGCTTTCTTGGAACGAGATTCGTGTCACTGATTTTGCGATTTCTTCCTTTTCTTTTTCTTTCGAATGTATGTTCGTTGTGTATCGAAACGTCTTCCAACATTGGTAAGAATTTTTTTTAACATTTTATATTGCCAGAATTTATTACAGCTTATCCATTTTTTCTCCATCGAGACATTCGCTTTTACGAACATCATAACGTTTCGAAAAAAATACGAAACAATCTTCTCGTCTTATATTTCCATTCCGCATATTTTCGACTTGGCCGTTTTACAATCGTCTTTTTGCACCTAGACCAGAATACGCTGCGTAGAATATCAATTATCCTCGATACTAATTGATTATATTTCAAATTACACCAGAGTGCCATAAAAATCAATATCCATCATCCACGATAAACTTTCGCTTCTCGAGCATCGATATCGATTATCAAACGAAATAAAATCTATCTTACACGCGAGGGGAAGGGGAAGGCGAGGAGGATTCTTCCATTCTACGATACCTGGTTCGCGATATCTCCTCCCACGTGGCGGTGGATAAGACGATCCAGGAGAGGGGGAGGGGTGAGAGCGAGGTCCGTAGCCATTAGAAGAGCAGAAAATTCCGCTCGAGGAGGGCGCTCGCCACCGCGGCCTACGCGGAAACGATCCTCTCGATGATTTATAGACGGTGGCTCGTTATCGTGAAAGCGGCGGAGGAGTCGAGGCGGCATCGGTTGCACCAAGCGGCGCAACACAGAACCAGAATCACGCGCACGCGCACACACGTGCATTCGGCATACCGGGCTAGATTACCTACCTCTGCGCGCTCTCTCGCAATCTCTGTGCGTTGCGCGTTCACCTGCTTCCTCCCAACCGTGGAATCAATCGCTGGCGTCGAGGAGGACAGTTTTTAATCCTCCTTATTGTCTTACGGGGAGGATCGTTCACTCGCCTCCTCATCGATCATTGTCGTTCCGGATTCTTCCCCTTTCTTTATTTTTTCTTACTCCTTTCGCGTCTCTTTCATTTTTTTTTTTTTTATTTACATTTCTTTCAGAACACGAGTTGATTTATGATTTGTTGCTCCAACTGCTTCGCTTCGCTTCTTCATCGAACTTGTTTTTTTCGAAAAGGAAACGCGTAAATACGTACGTAATTTATAGGACGGTGTGGGGACGAGAGTTTCGTTTGTGCAACTTGTCGAGAGAAAGTTTTTAAAATCGCACAAGATCCGTTAATAGTAAAGTTAAAGGGAAGTGTCGTTGTCGTTTTAACTCGTCGAATTCTGCGATTTTCTCGATTAAACGAATTTCAACGGCGGAAGATTTATCATCAATTTGAATATCGCCGCGAGATATCATTATCGTAAATCCGATACGATACTTAATAACGGCGATCGTTTAAGCGCGAATGGAAAACGATCGATAAATCGTCTATCGTATGAAAAATAGGCAAGCTTATTGAGAATTGATTTCCAATCCTTGTCCAATTACCGAAGCGCCGCAGTGCCTTTCGACGCATTAGACAAACCACTCGACTCCGTTACGTTCAATTACGATCGTAAACGACGGCGTCGCCGCTCGACGAGCCACGCCGGTTCCACGTTTTTCCACGATCGTAAATCGATCGTGAAAGAGCGCGTCCCGGTGATCGAAAATCGGAAGAGGAAAGTTTTTATCACGTCGTCTCGTGACGAATATATTGTATATTATACTTCCTGATTTTCAAATTTTTATATTGACTGAAATTCGTTCAATTTGTGCGATCCACGAATCGAATATATTTATCAATTGTAGGGAAAATATTGTTGAAGGGAATGTTGAAAGGAAAATTTTGAGGATCGAGGAGATATATTTGATTGTTATTAAAAATTTTATTGATACAAATTTTAAAAAAACTTAACAAGATATCTCTCGAAAATCGTAAGAAAATCGTTTGATATTTTCGTTCGAATGCGAATATATCCATCAATTTTGATATACATTTAACGAGGGAAAATATCGTTTGAAAGGAAAATTTTGTTCGTGCATCAGTTACGTGAAATTTTTACAAAGATTTAACAAGAATTTCGTACCGAATTCATTTACGCTTCCAAACGTTTCTTTTTCTTTTCCCCTTCTCTCTTTCTAGTAAATTCGAGCCACGAGAACCTCTCGTTTCGATAACAAGATAGTAGTAGTAGTAACAGGCCCCATTAAGAGAAAAACAGAGCCCACTCTCCCCCCTCCTCCTCGATGAAAATTCATGAGGACATTATGTGAAGGCGATATGAAATTTCATCGTGCTCAACGGATATGAAATATCCTCCCTTCTGGTCCCCTTTCGCGGGAACCAATTAAAATCTCGGAAAAGTCGCGGAGTCCCGTTCCTCCGCCACGGATTAATTCGTCGTTGGCCAATTAAGCCGAAGAATAAGCCGTGGAATTAATTCGATCGCGATTCACTTAGGAGGAATTGTATCAATTACCACGGTTCCACGGCCTAATTAACTAACAGGCCTAACTCTCTTAATTGATCGCCTCTCTGACCTTCGTCAACCGCTCGCGACTCTATCCTTTTCCAAGCGAGCTATCCTTTCTTCTCGAATCGATTCTTCTCCTTTTTTCCAAAATCAAAATCAAACGAAGACTCGGTTTGCACGCTGAATTTCATTCTACTTTCTCGTTGTGAAGAGATTAGCAAAAATGCGTGATAGTTTTGTGCGTAACGAAACGGTGGAAGAATATATTTCTTCTTTGCCTTTAAAAAAGATAGAAAAACGCGCTCGAAAGAAAATTAATCCGAAAAGCTGGGGAGAGAAGAGAAGGAGAGGGGACGGGTTTGACCTCGTGCGATGTGATTTACGGTGGAAAATGGAGGGGAAAGGGAGAGAAGGGGAGAGGGCGATTTGTTAAGCGTACACACCTGCCCGGGACAATAAAGCTCTATCTCGATCTCGCGAAAGGTCCTTTTACCATCTTGCCAGGCCCCGCGGGGGCGATATATCGCTCGAAATAATCGTGTATAGCGTTTCACTGAGGGCCATCGTCCCTCCTCCTCCTCCTCGCTTTTCCGCTAATAATTATCTTCCTCTCCTTGGACGATTTTTCAAAGGATCGATGTCGAAAGGAAGGGATCTATGATTAAAATCGCCGATACGATTAAGCGGGATATTTCATTTTATTCCCAGTGAGAATATAAAATTTCGAATTTTGGACGTTTCGAAATTCCTTTCGAGGGTAATAATTAAAATTTGCCGGCTCGATTTCGTGCTGGTTAACACATCCAACCGGTTAACCCGAGCCTCGTGACTTTCCTATCTAATCGTTCCTCACCTATCTCGCTCGTTCGCCCGACCCTTATCTCCCAGCAGTCGTGGAACCTATCTACGTTTTACCAGCCCACTTATCTATCGGGCCAATCCGGCTCCCAACTCTCGATACTAATTGGAAGTGTGCATTGCGAAAATCGTGATAAATCTTGCCCCGTTATTCATTATATTTTCACCGGCTTTCCCGAACCTGGCTATTAGCTATCACCACTCCTCTGGATCGATCTATATCTCTGCAATCGATACCGATTTCATCAGCCGTTCGTCACGTGGAGGAGGGTCTGTAACGAGGGTCAAGGTCGATGTAAATAGATCGATGATGTTAATCTTTCATCACAAAAGCGTTCTTAGAGGAAATTGGAAGAATTTGTTGCAAGTTTGTTCGAACAATCTCGCCGAGGAGAGAATCCTGAAATCGAATGGAAGAATCTTCCTATTTCTCTCCAGCGTTCTAGCGCGGGTACAGGAAAGCAGGATTCTTGCAGGGTTACGGACCCCCTCGAAGATTAATTCGAAGGCAAACTGAATCATGGAGAAGCGAAAAATGATCTGTTACATCTTCCAATCTTCGTATGGAGGGGTTAAGAATTAATCGTCGAATTTTTAATCCCGTCCTTCGAGCCGATCCAGTAACGGTCGACCGTTAGCGGACCTTGAACACCCGGGATTCGACTCTCTCGCCGCGGGCATCGTTCTCGTTAGTTCGCCGATCCGGAGAATTAAAGTGGAGAAAGGAGAGGAGAAGAGGAGAACGCGAAAGTAAGAGGAGAGCGCTACCGTCGCCAATCTTCCTCGATCGAATGCGACGATCCAGGATTAAGCTGTGAAAAAAAAAAAGTCCAATATCAGTCAATATCAGCTTTGAAGTTCCAAAGTTTCATTTTTCTTTTTTACGTAACCGAAGGTAAGAGGATTTATATTTACATAAGGATAAAAATGTATTAAAATACTTAAAGCAATCTTTCCGTGATAAATCATTCGTCTCGTTTTGACTCGCTTACACTACTTAAATTTTAAAATTCGGCCAGGAAAAATTTTGGAAACTCGAAGAATAGCGTAACAGTTATCGCGAATAAGATGTATCGAAGAAGTATTAAATTCGCTGTGGGCGCGGTTATACGCGGATTAAATAGCTGTGCGCACACATTGTCAGCAATCCCCTCGCATATCGCGTTTCACGGGGGTAAAAAACGCGACGCGCTTATGCAAATTCCTCACTCGGGCCCCGTGGACGCGGTAAAAAGCGCCGATCGTCGCGCGCATCTTCGTCCCTTAACTTTCGACGTCCGAGATAGATAGCGGAGACGTTGCGCATCGCGTATCGAATAACTTTTTTGCCGGCCGCCTCGTTAATTTCATCGGCTAATGCGTACACACTCGGTATCTTCGGCATCGACGCGGAAGAATTTCGGAGTGGACGTGGAATTTCGTCCTTTTTCTTTTCCCCAACTTCACGTGGGACGCGCCGAAACTTCGGCGAAAGGCTTGCCTCGAGATGCGCGGGAGATAAGGCGAAGGCAGGGTTTTAATTGGGGGGAGGCCTTGTTGGATAACAAGGAGGTTCGATGGAAGATGTTGAAATTTGGAGCATCCTGGATGGGCGAGGAAGGAAGTTTGAACGACTTTTTACCCGAGACCAGATATCTGAAGAGTTGTTACGAAGAATGTTGATTGAGGTAATTAGTCGTGGAAGGAGAAGTGTCGATTTTGTAGAAAAGTTTTTAAAAAAGGAAAAAAGGAAAAATGTAGCACGATTCAATTATGAGAATTTTATTAATCCTCTCCTTTTTCTTATTTCGGCGAATTGAATTCCGCGCCATTCTGATGATTAAATTTTTGTGGTTTTTTTTATAATTTAATATGGCTATTGATGTTGTTGCTCGACTGTATTCACCAAAGTATCTTTATTACTACCTCTTATTAAATGTGTTCTTCAAGCAGCTGCAATATTTTTTCATCGAACCAAATTGCTAAATATTTTTCAAACGTATAATATTTATTTATAAATTTCTCGAAAAGATTATATTTGCAGGCCATTATATACGTTTCCTTTATTCTTACGAAGTTTATATATTTCGTAAAAAAAATTTATTAATTTATCGGTGAGATCCAGCCTTTAAATGTACGTATCGTCCTGGATACGTTGAGAATCCGCGAGCCAAAGTCGTGTCGCAATCACGCGTCCATTTCGCGCGTCAGTATTCGGCCTGACTGCGAATTTCTACCGTCCAATTAGCAGAAGCTCGGTGACACCGTGGCGGACGCTGAACGAGAGGGAAGCGGATGGACGGGCAGTGACAAAGGTAACGGGGCATCCGGTGTGATAGCCGCGACGTCGTTCGGCATCTTCACTCCGCGCACGTTCCGCGTTTTCTTTCGCCCGAGCTGCCGAACCTCCAATTAAAGTCACCAGCTGAGCTGCCAGCTCGGGTGCCACCGCGTTCGTGCGCTTCGATTCTCAGATTCGAGAGAAGAGATAACGATGCGCTGATCGAAAGCCCACCTCTCGACGAGAGTTTCCGTGGAGGTGACAGATCTCGAACGAGTCTTTAACTTGTTTACCATCATACGCGATATTCGTTCAATTTGTTGTTGTGCAACGTTACGTGTAATTTTGTTACCACCTGTAATCGTTAACGGTGCACGCGATAACGTAAATTGACCAACGCGAAATGATAAGAATCTGAAAAAGTAGGAATACGAAAGAAAAATATCCGATCGAAATTTCCTACTTCTCTTTTTTAATAATTATATACGGAGTTACTTTACGTAAAAATCAATAAAATACCGAAGTTATTCAAGTTGAATCGAATTAGAGCTAGTACGGAGAATTAAGTAGCAATAATTAAAACGAAGTTTCTGCATTAAAAAACGAGATGAAACCAATCCTGCAGTTGGTATCTCCATCGAAACACGAGCATCATCCCCGTTCCGAGGATCGAGCCAACCGAGCGGCGACCATCCACGTGGACGTCCGAGTCAACGGTCGTTAAATTTAATGGGCCCGCTCGTTAATTCCATATACCGACGGTTTCGCGTACGCAATAACAAATTACGCAAACGACCCGGTTCGCTTGCTTCGTTCGTCTCTCCTCTCTCGCGGACGTTCGCGAGCATTTTCATAATATCGTTTCCCCGGGCCGAGGGAACGAGCGTCGTCAATTAAGCGCACGATGCTTGAAACTCGACCGACCGGCCGAAATTCGTCCCGACCGAGGATTAATTTCGAGGTTCGCGATAACGTTGGTATTACCGATTCTGGTACATGGACGCATGCGCGGGCGCATGTGCGCACACGTACCACACGCTTGTCGCATCTCTTTAGAGATACATCGAGCGACGTGCATAAAATATTCGAGAGATAATAATTAAGAGGACCGGTCTTCCGGTCAATTTGTGACTAAATCGTCGCATACAATTTAATAAACGTTATAAAGATGTTATCTGCGGGCTTGAGGATGACGTCGTTAGATCACTATCGAACGTGATTTTTTTCGAAAAATTTTCTTCAACTCTCATTATTCGATTCGATACAAGTGATGAAATTACAAAAAAATAAGGGAATAATTTCTTCTAATTCTAAGGGAGATATTATGCGTATTACGAAAGTTAAGTTACGTTGCTGGATTGTTTCCTACGATCGATGTTCGAGCAACAATTTCTCTTAAATCGAAGTCGACTCCTTTTACCTAGAAACCTCATCGAGAAACCTCTGTCGCAACGTTGTCACATCTTCGACAATTACTTAACCCTTGCTCTCCCGAGCGGGATTCTTAGATCGACAACGGCGGAACGGCCAATGTCAAAGGTCGTCGAATAATTGTCTGTCACGACGCGTCCGAAACACGGTGGTTTCGTCACCGTTCACGATTCCACGGGCTTTCGATCCCCGTTCCACCGCTCGGCCTCCGTGTATCGTACGTCGGATCGCGAGTTGCTCTACGATTTAAGGAGCGACGAGTCGTGATCGTTCGCAGCGGTGCAAAAATACGAGCGGCTCTCTCGTTCCGTCGTTTCGCTTTTAACGACCGACCCAATAGCGTCCTTTTTATCGAAAGCGCACGATTGTCTCTTCTGTTTAGCTCTTGGGACTGGCACGTCGATATAAATACAAAATAAGCTTCGTGTAATTCATCATATCTCAGAAATGGAATCGGGCAGATGCTAAATATAAATATAACGAAATTCGAAAAGAAACCGACTTTAATTTAATTTTGCTTCATATCGAATCTTTACATTTTCTATTGTTATATATATTCGTACATTCTAACGTACAACAAAAATATAATTTTCCAAATATAATTCGGAATCTCATTCGAATCCATTTGCAACGACGATCGAAATTACGTCGAATCGTCCCCGAAATCGTCCAGGAAAATTGCCGAAATTCGATCCTCGTGGATGTATCACCGCGAGGATCGATCCTCTTTTTCCCAACGAGCGTTTCCCGCTGCTCGAGCCTCGTTACAAGGTTCGACCGGCCGTAATCAATTTTACGCATTGATTAATACGAAGTAAATGAATACCTGGGAATCGTTGCGGGGCTTTCGATGGCGCGAGCTCGCCAAGTCAAGAGAGAGAGATGATTTATCCGGCGTGGGTCGAGGGGTGGCCGCTCGTCTCGCGTAATTATCATACGACAGCCGATTAAAATTGCGGCCGTGCTCGCGTTCAACATCAATTTCAAGCTAATTACATGCATTTTCGTGTCTAGGAGCGGACCAAGCGGCCGCAAGGGAAAAAATCGGTCGCTACGTGCTCGTGTACCACCAGCCAGGCGAGACTCTCCTAGAGAGAGTGCCTTGCCGGATCGATCGGTGTTTCGCAACCTCTTGATGGACGAACACCGATCTCGAACCTGGCTTCGCCCGATCGATCCTCATAATAATAGCTCTCGAGAAACTCGTATCGTTCTCTCGTTAATTTTCCATTTTCTACTATGCATAATTTAATTACCGCAATAAGGTATCGAGCGATAACAGTCCAAATACAAATAGCGCTCGATTTGGCGCTTGCGATACGAGTAACATCGTATATATATATATATAAGTTAAAGAGAAATGAATTTCACTCACTGAAACGCGGCGAAAGCGAGATGGCCGTCCCCGTAAGACACATCCTTGATCCGTTTCCCGGTTTTCAGCTCGTAGCCTCGCAGCTTCTTGCGGAAACTGTGCTTCGCCCGTATCCAAGGCACGCTCGACGTTAACCTTGGAAAATTTGATCTCTGATACTTGTTGCCCCGAACCTTCTCCTCGCTCCTCCCCCCCATACCCACGCAATCCTTGTTCTTATTCTCGAACTCGCTCCTATTCCCACCTACGCCCCCCGAATCTTCCTTCCTCGAGCTCCCCACGTTGCTGCTGCTGCCCGCGATCTTCACCTCGCTTTTCGAGTTGCCCAGATTTTCCCCCTCGTTGAACTCCTCCCGCTCCGTCGCCTCTTCCTCCACGGAGAACGAGGTGTTCGAGGGGAAACACTTGCTCTTCTCCATCACGAAATCGATGGCGGTCGAGAATATGTCGGACGCCGACTCGGACGATTTGGAGAGGTCCAGGCAGGGGACCGAGACACGCCCGTTCGCCGCCGACTCGCGGTCCTCTCGCGGTCCTCTCGCCACGTTTCCGCCCCGCCCCGTCGAATTAACGTCCTCGAAGTCGCACTCGCTCTTGCACGAGGCCTCGTTGTAGCTCCTCACCTTCTCGCTGGTCGAGTCGAGGGTCGAGCCCCTCGACGAGTTTCGAAGGGTCAGCTCGTGAAGATTCGTGGCCGCGTCCTCCAACTCGGCTACGCGTTTCTCGAGCAACGCGATTCGACGGTCCCGCGCTTGCAATAGGTAGAGGGCTTTCTGGGCACGCTGCTCCTCGTCCAACGCGTTTCTGAAATAATTCAACGTAATAATTTTCTTGCTAATCCCAACGATCCAATCGTTGATCGTTCGATTGACAGTATTCGAGCATTTGTCGTAGAAAAATTGATGGAGAGAGAGAGAGAGAGAGAGGAGGGGGGGATAAAAATGTGGGGGTGGGTCGGGGATTAAGGCGCGGAGCGGGAGCTTTTTACGGGAGCAGCGTCAATTAATATCCTACGGGGCCATTATTAACGTCCGTGGAAAGCGTCGGCGAAGGTGGTGCGGCCGGCGAGTTCCCGCCGACGACTTAAAGCGCTTAAGGAAACCGAAATAAATTACGGCACGGAGAGAGGTGCATATTTAATTCGAGCAATTAATGCCGTCTTGTAAAACACGCCGCTGGGGTGGCTGTTGCCTGTGTAGCCCTCCCTCTTCCCTGGCAGTAATGAGCCCGATAAATCAACCGGCTCTGCACTCGAAACTTGCCGGATAAACTTTCGGCGCTCCTGCAGTTTCTTCTTCTCCCGCGCCACCAAAATCGCGAACGTCGAGTCGAGTGGACAAATAGGTGAATTTAATAAATCGGACTCCTCTTGAAACTAATTATTAGTTTCGATACGCGGAGATACGATGATCTAGTGGCGATCGTCCTATTTTTCTCGCATCACGTCGGACAATTTCGTTCCATTTTTCGAACCGTGGAATAATATGTGTCTTGTAAATGCCTGCTAATATTAGTTCGCACAAATAAATTGCATTTTTCGAATTGTATACAATAATAATTTCAATGCGCAGAGACATCTAGAGATAATCATCCTGAATTATTTTTCTTGTGTACCAATTGTACTCTATTTTTCAAATTGTACTATAATAAGTATCTTTTTGTATCACAGAATAGTGCTACAATAACATATGCCTCCTATATTCTGATATTAATTTCAATACGCAGAGACATCTAACGATAATTATCCTGAATTATTTTTCTTGTGTCGTACTACAATAAATTGTACACCATTTTTCAAATTGTATCATAAAAATCTTATATCTAATCTAATATCAATATCTTCTAGTGATAATCATCCTGAATTACGTTTATTTTTCTTGTATCACGCCAACAAATTTCACACCATTTTTCGAATTATTTGAATAATGCCGCAATAACATATGTCCCCTATACTCTGATATTAAGTTTCGATACGCAGAGACATCTAGCGATAATTATCCTGAATTATTTTTCTTGTACCAATAAATTGTATATCATTTTTCGAATTGTAATAATTTCAATATGCGGAGACATCTAGCGATAATCATCCTGAATTATTTTTCTTGTGTACCAATTGTACTCTATTTTTTATAATTGTACCATAATAAGTATCTTCTAGTGATAATTATCCTGAATTATTTTTCTTCTATCACAGAATAGTGCCACAATAACATATACTCTGATATTAAGTTTCGGTACGCAGAGACATCTGGCGACAATCATCCTGAATTATTTTTCTTGCACAATAAAACAATAAATACTCCATTTTTCGAATTGTAATAATTTCAATGTGCGGAGGCATCTACAGAAAAGATCGCTTGGCAGATATTTTCGAGATTAATAAAATAACGATAAAAAATTAAAATTAAACTTTGTACAACCGTTGAATCCAGCAACGAGCGAGAAATCGAGGAATTAATAATATCGGATCCCCTAATCGGCTATTTAATGCAGGACTTTCTATGAGATCTAATTAAGAGTTGGTTGTCGTGGTAATCGCGCGCCACAAATCACCGCGTCGCCCCCGCACTGGCTGAAAGACGTGCCGTATCGGCGCGAATCCTTCCCCCTCCCCCTCCATAATCCCTGCCCGCCCCTAAGGATCTCCACGCGGCGATTAATTAGGCATAAAAATCTGGTCGTTTGCGGGAAAAAAAATGCCGCAGATTGCTCCACTTAATCCCGGCCGCCTTCTGCGCCCAGGGATGACGCCTACTGACGTTCCTCCTCCTCCTCCTCCTCTTCCTCTGGAAATTCATTAAAGCGATATCCCATTTATTTCGAACGATCCCTCCCCTCGAGAAATTCCTCTTTTTTCTCTCTCCATCGTTCAATTGAAACTTATTCTTCTCTTAAAACATCGTAAACTCAAACTTTTGTTCCGACATTTGAAATTTGAAAGGTTTAAAGCTTCAGTTAAAAAGAAAATAGGAAACGGATTTAATTTTCCAAGTTTTTATTTTCAAAATTCGAAATCGCACGATTCGATCTGGGAATCTCGCGTGGAAACGAACTGGTCGGATTAGTTTCTTTGAATAGAAACTTCGAATAAAAAAAAATACCAGATAATAGATAAAATTGAAACAATATTTCAAGATCTATAAAATCATCGTATTCGAATTTTTCGCAGAATTTCGCAAACGTTTTATTCGACCGTACAAATAAACTTAATACTAAACTAAACCCTTTACGAAATTCAGTGTATTCAAATTCGTTGTTTTAGCGTGAAAGATGAAACTGGAGCGCGAATCGACGGGGGAGAAGGGACAGGGACAAAAGGAAGCCGTTTCCGTAGATACGAGCTCGTAATACGGCTTATTAAAATTACAGAGGAGGTGGGGAAGGATGGTCCAGGATCCCGACCGCATCCTATCTAGGGACGGACCGCGACAGGAGGGCCAGGACAGCTAGTGGCCAGGGGATGGTAAGTCTGAGAGCAAGTCCATTGCCGCTTTGCACTGGCGACTCGACCACCGTCGGGGATTCCCTCGTCCTCGTCGAGGGGAGGCCACCTCGTTGGCGTGGATTAATGCTATCGCCTCCTTTGGACACTGCGTGAACGGTGCAAGTTGTAACAGCCACGTCTATGATTTACCCCACGAATTTCTGAACGTTGTCGAGGGACGTGCTTCTGATCAAGTTTAATCGTGATGCGAATCGTGTTGTCGAGTGAGAAATTCCACAGGAATTTCTATTGATTTAATCGGGAAGATTAATAATTTAATTCGTTTAATTTAATTTTGATCTGAGAATTAGTTCTTACAACGCCTTTTTTATCGTTCTAAGGGAATGATAGAACGAGAGAGGTTTTCTTATTATCCCTCAGCTTCCACGCGTCCCTTGACACTCGCAACAGTTATTAGCAAAGTCGAGAGGTTCTCTCTGACCTCTAACTGCGACATTGGGATGCGAATTTAATCGCTGAAATTCCGACAGGTTTGCGAAATTGCAGGGAGGGTAGGGTTTTAGGGGTTGGTTTAGATAGTTGGCGGTTTTGGAATATTGAACGGAGTGATAGTAGGCGGTTTCGGCCGTGGAAATTTGATAAAGACGGGGGAAAGGCGTGGAGGAGGCTCGTGGAGGGTGACGAGGGAATTAATTGTGGAATACGAATTGGAAAAAAATATTTATTGGAGGATGCTCCTCGTAAATTTTCTCGTTTCACGGGAAACGCGAACGAGCGCGTACTGTGTTTGGTCTTTTTTTTGCTCGTCGGATAAAGAGAGCGACTCTCTAATAAAACCGGTTCGCCGATTTTTTCCCCGCTAGTTAATTCGTTTCCTGGTTACGGTTCATAAAATGCCACCGCAGACGTAAAACGATTCCCTTTTTCTTCGCCTTTTTTCCTCCCCCCTCCCTCGAGTGAGAACTCGATTTAAATAATCTCGGACGGATACGGATTTATAAACTTGGTTCGCATAATTCTGCTCCATCCGTCGTAGAAAATTCAACTATTCTAACTTTGGGTCATATCGGTTTGTGATTATTCAAATGTTTAAGCGACACGGTCGAAGTTGAGACATAGTCGAGTCGAGTTGACTGCTGTCAAGATGCTATCTTATTATTAAAATATATGCCAAACTAATAATCGATAGGAGAAAAATGTTTCGAGTGAAAGTGTAGTTGTGTAGCTTCAGGGGACAAGTAATTTGGTTAGTTTTTAAGGGGCATAGAGGACATATTAATTTTGAAGAATAATATAGAATTGTAGAGAGCTACGAGAATTATTCTCTTCTTATTCTTTGTCATTTCACGATTTTTAATATTTCTGATATTCTGTTATATCCACAAAATTATATCCAATTCATCATTGATAAAATAATTTATTTTATACTTTTAATTTTAATATTCTACTTTTAAATATATTTCATTTCTATTTTATTTATCTCTATACTTTTATTATTTCAATGCTCATCTTCATTCTATTTATTTTATATTTTTGTAATTTTAATATTCTATCACAAAATTTTATCTCCATTCTATTTATTCTATACCTCTATATTCTATCACTAATTTTCTATTCTATAATTTTATAATTTTATATTCTATCATCTTATTTACTCTATAATTTCAATATTCCATCACAGAATATATTCCATCTCCATCCTATTTATTCTATACTTTTATAATTCCAATATTCTACAAAATGTATTTCATCTTTATTCTATTTATCTCTATATTTTATTCCAATATTCATCTTCATTCTATTTACTTTACATATCTGTAATTCCAATATTCTATTATTGAATGTTTCATCTTCATCCTATTTATCTTTATACTTCTGTAATTCCAATATTCTACTTCTAAATATATTTCATTTTTATTTTATTTATCTCTATACTTTTATTATTCCAATGCTCATCTTCATTCTATTTATTTTATACTTCTGTAATTCCAATATTCTATCACAAAATATATTTCATTTCTATTTTATTTATCTCTATACTTTTATTATTCCAATGCTCATCTTCATTCTATTTACTTTATACTTTTCAATATTCTAGCACAAAATATGATCCATTTATTCTATATTCTATCACTAATTTTCTATTCTATAATTTTATAATTTTATATTCTATCATTCTATCTTATTTACTCTATAATTTCAATATTCCATCACAGAATATATTCTATCTCCATTTTATTTATTCTATACTTTTATAATTCCAATATTCATCTTCATTCTATTTACTTTATATTTCTGTAATTCCAATATTCTACTTCTAAATATTTCATTTCTATTTTATTTATCTCTATACTTTTATTATTCCAATGCTCATCTTCATTCTATTTACTTTATACTTTTGTAATTTCAATATTCTATTACAAAATATGATCCATTCTATTTATTCTATACCTCTATATTCTATCACTAATTTTCTATTCTATAATTTTATAATTTTATATTCTACCATTCTATCTTATTTACTCAGAATATATTCCATCTCCATCGATTCGATATTAAAAATGGCGGATCTCGATGGCGGAGATCGCCTGCCGAGAAGGCGGAACCGCGACAACCGGAAGAAAAATCCGCTTGCACGCGCACCTCTTCCTTATTGGCGGCGATATTAATTACGATAATTGCCTTCCCGATGATAAATGATTCGTTCGTGAATCCATCTATCGGATTCTGGCGACAACGATCTTCGTAATTAAAGCCAACGAATACCATCGACCACGAGAGGACCTCTTCGCCCGCCTTCCTCTCCATTTTAACACGTCCTTGGTCTCGATTATCGATCTGCCCAACAGCCGTCGTTATTTATCGACGACCCTCGTATAACTCGCCCCTGCGAATAATACGGCCCTGCCCCCGATTTACGATTGTGTCATTGCTTGTGCGAGTGCACGATCGCCGATAAAGGCGGCTTAATTGTCGTAAATTTGAAAGCGAGCGAGTTCATTCGAAGAGGATATTAATCGCTCTCTGGTAGGTTCCGGCGAATTTTATGATGGATCTGCAGGTGGCGCGATCTTATCGTAGTTTTGGAATGCGTATGTCGAAGAATGTTGCACGTGTAAATGTTGTTCAATTTTCATTAAAATTAAGAATAAAAAAAAAGAAGGATCGAAATCGAAGAAGAAATTTACTCGACAAAATATTGCTTTATCGATTAATCGAAAAAATAGAAAGTGTATACGTGAATGCAAATGGATAGATTTATTAATCCAATGAAATAATCGTTTGTAAAAGCTTTGGGAAAGCGAATATACATCTTCGAGAAAATAAATTTAATCGCATTATACGCTAAATTAAAAGAATGAAAAGTACGAATGTAAATTAATCCATTAAATGAGTATCGTTTGGAAAAGCTTGTATCGAAACAATTAAGAAAAAAAAAAAAAGAAAAGAAAGAATGGAAAGTGAATATATATCCCCAAGAGAAGAAATTTATATTCGATAAACTGTTGCATTATATTAGGAAACTAGTTGAAAGAATAAGAAAGCGTGTGCTCAAGAATGCAAATTAATAGAATGATTAATCCGTGAAAAATAAATAATCGTTTGAAAAATCGAAACAATTTCTTCCGACTATCCTCGAATCGAAGATCCATAAACGATGATTTCTCGATAGGCGAGCCGTCCTTTCTCGGTCGAAAATAAAAGCGTGTCGAAAAGCAGCGGCCCGTACCATTAGTCGTCGAGCGTGAACCGGTGCCGATCCAAAGAGAGAGAAAGAAAAAGAGATAGATAGCCAGAGAGAGAGAGAGAGAGAGAGAAGCATCCGGTGAGTCGGCTAATCTGCCGATTCACACGAGGCAAGGACGTGGAACGGCCTCTTGAAAGGTGGCCCGAGACGGCGACGCGGACCCATCCTTCTTGCCACCGCATTTACAATCGTTAGCGAGCCTCCTCGGGGATCGTTTAGCGTAATTACGCCTCTTGTCACGCCACGGCCGACGACCGATGCCCGGCCAGAAGAGCTTATTTTTCGATACGCCGACCCATCGAGCGCCATCTATTTGATGGACGCGTCCGGGGCTCCCTCGAGTCGAATCACGGACGGCCAATAAAAATTTTCGAGATGATCGAGACATCTCGAAGGGAATTTTAATCGGTTTCAATAATTTTTCTGTTAATTCGTCGGATCTTTCGTTCTCGTTTTCACAGGTTCACAGCTCGTAGATGGACAACAGAACAATCGAATATCTTTGGTCCATCCCGTACCACCACGCTATAACACACCGGACATAATCGTCGGTCGATTCGTTGACCAGTGGACAAAAGTGGTCGATGTTTCTCGCCGATCCCCTCGGTCTTGGTTTTACCAGCCTTTACCTTTTTGCCACTGGCTTTTAAAGCCCGCTTCCCGCGCGATTTCTTCTCGTGGACGGGTTATTATGCGGCTGATAATAGCGGTTGCCAAGTTAAATACGATGGAGACGCCTTTTGTGAGAAACTGGCCATAAGATTCTTTCGAATGGGTGATATTATGCGATATTAAAAAAGTGGAAGGAACGTGATCGGGTTCAGCCTTTTTCCTATAAATGTTCTTCTTCATGCCTCCTATGATTGCCCCAACAATGCACAAAACAGCGTATCTTGCTTGAACCTTCTGTATTCCTCTTTATTTCGAGTCGTGACCTACACGAATCGGCCAGTTAATGATTTACCGTGTCCATTTATATGAGAATACGAGGCTGAAAATGAATCAAAAATTAGAAGATCTCTAAAAAAAAAAAAAAAAAATTGATCCATCCAATAGCGATCTCACGATTGAAACTCAACGTCAGCCGTTAAAACAACGAGACAATAAATCTTCCATCTATTAACCACAGAGAAGCATCATCGATTATCGTTTTTTTCATCGTTACATTTCATCGGGACAGAAGCTATCGAAAAATCTTCTCTCTCTTGAGAAGAGAGAGAGAGGAAGAGTCCAAACGCATTCCTTTTACAAGGATGCTCCCCCCCCCCTCCCCCCACCTTAACGATCTCTCGCGCGATACAGCCTAATGACTATGAGCGCCATCTTCCCCGTGTCCCGATACGGCATTCGAAGAAAAGCAGCGGGCATCCGTCAGAGACCTCCGCTACGCCAGAAATCGAGCTGCAAGTCACGCTACGTCGGGAGTACAGGGCGAGAGAAGTGCTTCCATACACGCTTGGACCTTCGTGCTTTTCCTTTCTTCCTCCTCCTCCTCCTCCTCCTCTCTTCATCGCCGAGATATGCTTTCTTGCTCTTTCCTTCTTCTCCTTCTCTTTCTTCTCTTCTTTTAGGCCATCGCTACCGAAGAAGCGGCTAGGAATCTACCTTATTGACAGGTTCACGGCTCCCGAAGATATTCTTTCTGCTACGGTATACGAGGCACGTATATATATATATATATATATATATATATTTCTTTTTTTCCTTGCATCCTTGCTCGGCCAATCTTGTCGCTCGAAATAGACAAAGGGTTATCCAGGATGACTGGGTATATTTTTTGGGAGACGATTTTATTTCGAGAGGTGGAAACGGAGGGAGAATCACTTTTGGAGAGAAATTGGGTGAATTCGAAGGAGGTAATTGTAATTACGTTGGTTTAGAGTTCAGAGTGGGGGGAGTTTAGAGTTTAAGGCGAGTTTCCAACTATGGTTAACGAAACACGATGGTTACTTGCGTCAGGCGTAAGGCGTGTCCAGTGTAAACTTAAGTTGTTATCTGTTAATCGATATCTAATATTGCTGGTCACTGGCTCCGGGAGGATAGAATTTTGTTAAGGTTAGGTAAGGTTAATTTTGAACCACTGTCTTATGTAGTCATCTTTTAATTGCAGAATCGAATGAACGAATCAGCGAAATAATTATTGTCTCTAAATTATCAAATGAATTTTTAAAAATATAAAAATATAAAATTCAATTTATTTGTTAATTTATTTATATATAAATATTTTAATTTTAATTTGGATATTAAAGATATATTTTACAACTTATAAACAAAAGAATGTAAATTAAGGACAAATAAGCGTAATTTGATTAAAAATTAAATGAAAGAGTAAGTCTGTTCTATCTAAGTGACTCGAGCTCGAAATCAACGGCGACAAAGTCAAATTGATTTCCAAAAATTAATATTATTTAGATGGATACCTCATAAGATATACTTTTAACCCGTACAACAATTTTCACAATTTAATCCCAATTTGATTCACCTCGTATCGAGTTGTCTCGAGTAATAATAATAATAATACATATTTTCGCGTTTGACGTTATTCAACCTTGCAAGGACGCGCGATTACATCATCAGAAAGGAAAGAAAAGATACGAAGCGAAGAAGTGAATGCCCACTTTAGATTGGTCGAGGTAAATTTACCGAGTCTTGCCCTTATTATTCCATCCACGAAGTCGACGAGTACTCTCTGTCTAGGACATCCTGCAATTTCGCGCGATAAATTAATACAGTATCACCACGGATAACATAAATTACAGAGCACAAGGAATTATTGACATTTCCACCGGTATTAATACTTTGCATTCGGCGTACGTTCGATGATGATTACCATAATAATTATAGGCGACTGGTTTCGCGAATAATTACGCGTTTAACGCGTTAAACGAGGGAGGATGAGAAGGTTCTCGTCTCGAGATTTATTTTTTACCTTGACACAGATATGAGAATAATTAATGATCTTAAATTAAAGGATCGTTGTAACGGTGTCGATGCTGAATGTGACACTCGAAGACGATTTTACGTAACAGTGTGTGCAGTTCGATACTTTTTAAAAAAAAAATTTATTATCGTTCTGATAATTATTGAAAATTAATTTTTAAAATTTTCCAACTGAATTTTTCCAAGTTATTCGAGCGCCATATATTACGAGAATGTCGATTTAATGGAGTGGGGAAGGCGCATAAAGGGTCGTAATTGTGATAGTTCGCGGAATCGCAATAGGATAGAGTTACGCGGTACGGGAGACGAAAGCAATTCATTAATCGATATTACGCTCTCCTCGATGCATGTATATATCAGGAGGCAAGGGGTTCGAATTGAAATTACTCGCGTATACACGTTTTGATGGTTTTCCAAGCACCCTCCTACTCGTTTTAATAACCTATAGGGGCTTTCGTTGCCCCAATTTTCGTGTAACTAAACACAGAACACTGTGCTTTTTTCATAAATTATAAAACGATAAATTACCAATATTTTTAGAATTAATACCATTATGCATTCGATGGTAAATATTTCCCAATTCTTTTCAATCATCTTTCCCTAAATTTTGAATATATATATATATAAATTGTAATAATATTTTCCTAAATATTACCAAATAATTTATAAATATTATCCAAAAAGAGATCTGAAACTTTGAATACGTATGTATATAAAAGCAATTAAATTGTAATAATAACGTAATACATAAATCCTTCTTGGACAGACGCTCGTCCAGGATCGAGATAGTTAACCTAAAACTCTGAAATACACATCTTATAAAGCCCATAAAAAGAAAAGGGACGGCCAGAGTGCGCCACTACTCGCCACTACTCGACCTAACCTCAAATTGCGAAGCTCGATGGCGAGCGAGCTCGTTAAGCTCGGTACGGTTGATGTGTGTTCGCGGGTAATAAAGTCGGTGGACGTCCAAGGCAAGAATGGTGGGTTTTGTGTCCCGTGTATACCGATAATGGCGCCACTTCATCAACCGTTTCGACCCCTCTTCTTCCTCCTCCTCCTCCTCCACTTCCTCCTGCGGGACGACACAACGACAACACACGTGCGCACCTCCTCCCCTCGCCTCTCCCTCGGCAGGAGGCCATCTGTTTCGTCATTACCCGGCGGCCAGTAAACCACCCCCTCCATCCCTGTCCCACGGGTGATACATCGTGTTTTCTTATTTGGCGGACGTGCCGCGGGAAAATCGTCCCGGGAAAATCGAGTGATTTGTCCGGGAGGTGTTAATGGCCGGCCGTATACCGCACGCCATTCCACGCTGTGGATGTTTCCGCTACCTCTCGCGACTCCTTCCACGATCCGGTCACGTATAAGGGGCGATATATACGTATTTTGCGGATGGATGCTCGTTCGAGGAGACACGTTGCCTCTCTGCTTGTTCACGATCGATGATTCGCTCGTTTGACAGGGTGTTTCAGAGAAGCGTTTTTGTTCAAGATCTTCACGTGGATGATATCTCTTTTCAATATTTCTTTTATCTTCGAGAGAGGTTTAAATAAATTCTTTAAAGATTAAAAACGGCGACTCGGTAATTTCCGATCGATGTTTCTCCGAATTACACGTTATTTATTATTCGCGTATACTGAAAGATACTTTAAACGAAATTCTCACGACAATTAATTGGAAATTCTCCTTCACAGAACGAACGAAATAGCCGGGGAAAGATGTCGAAACGGCTATAAATTCTGGCAGACGTATAAAAATCGTGGCGACTTCACATGCCTGCTGGATCTAATTCAACGTGTCGTCGTTGCGGGTAAATAATCGCACGGTGAACCTGTTAGCATTCTCCTCAATTAGTCACGCGATATTAAACCAGCGAGGAAGCTTCTTTCAGCGCTTAAGAAACAGGCTTGCATTAGCTTGCATCGGTTATGCAACTTAAATATTTCGTGTTAGCTAGAATTTTACAATTTTCTAAATTCTAATCTAATCATTATTCTTCCCATTCTAATAATAGTTTTTTTATCTTTCTCAATTTTCTCGAATAACTCGATTCCACGGTTCCAAGCTCGGAGTCGAAGAGGAAACGACGAGCTTCCGTTTGAATTCGTCGAAATTTAATCCCACCTTACATTCCTGGCCAGCAGTAACGAATAATTGCGCGATCGAAATTGCATTCCGATTATTGCTCCACATAAGGACTTAATTTATAAGGCGAGCTACTTATAATAATATCCATAAAGGTGAGTCCCATTACGACTTTCTCCGCTCGTTCGAATAAACGACGTGTTCCCGCGTTTACTCGCGATTTATTGCATCGCCATCCGAATGAAATCTATTACGGATGCACGTGTAACCCTGTTTATATATGTACGAGCAGGAATATAAACGCGAATCACCGTTTCACCATGTTCTCCTGATGCAGATATATGTATATAAGTACTGTGTCGAAGGTAGCGATGGATACAAGTGGCTCGCGAGCAACCGAGCTACGCTTAACCTTGAACCGTTCCATCAGCTCGGTCGGCAATTAATTGAAATTAATGAAACGTTTGAGAAAATTTCTATACTGAAAGTATCCAATTTTTAGTATCCGATTCGCATTAGAATGGCGAATTAATTTATGAAAGCGCGCGGTATAGGCGACGAGTGATTTAGGAGCAGCGAAAGAAACGAATCGAACCGTTAACCGTCGGCCGAGTAGAACGGTATCGTCGAGAGAAAGAGAGAGATGGCTCGAACGAGGTGCTTTTAAATTGGATGGAAGGCGCGTGGCGCGCATGCGCGGTCGTGCATAACCATCGGGGCAAAAAGTATCCGCGATCTTGGACGAACGTCCGCAAAGTATCGTTCCAAGTATCATTAACCGGGGACCTCGTCGCTTGCGGTCGATTCCTGGCCATCGATTCGAGACCAGGATCGTTGGTGATGGTTGCGCGATTGTGTCTTCTTTTGACACATTGTTGCGTCAAAGGTATCGTAGATGACGTCCATTTCGAAATGTTTGTTTCCAATCTATTTCATTTCTCCTACTAATATATATTCATAGGTAGATTCAAGTGCTTCGGACAAGAAAATATTTGTCACCGAAATGAAAACGGTACACAAATATGATCCAGACAATTTGATACATCAACTTGATCATCAAAAGTTGAAACGACGAATGGACGCAGCAACGGACTGCCCTACGAAGACACATATGGGGGCCCAGGTTCGCAACGTAACGAGCAACAACAAACGAGATAGTCACACGAAAAAAACTTTATGAACGGTTTTTATGAGCGCAATAATCCGCTCGCGAGTAACACAATACAGGCTAATTATAGAGGACGAGGTCCAGGCTGGCGGACAGGCATTAACACACGGGTTAAACTCACGGCCACGACAGCCTGGGTGGCTTTCCTATTTTTGTCTTTTTTTCCCCCCTCTTTCCTCCTCCCTATCCTCCGTCTCCGTTCCACTTTAATCATCGGCGACGCTAATGCGTCTCTGTTATTTCAGTCCTTATCCCTGACAGCTAGACACTGGCTCTGAAACGCGGCGGGACAGACTTTTTTTCCATTCGTGTAAACCGATCTCGAAATCTTGCCCGTCTATCGAGTTTTCCTTTGGCGACACGTGTCTCGCCCGTGTAACGAAGCTTACGTAACGATGCATGACAATTCCCTGGAATTTTTGGTTAAAACGATATCAAAAATGCGAAGAATTGTCTTTGAATATTAAATCAATTCTCGATGTCATCTTTGAACGTTCGTTCGAGCGAATCGAAGGGGAATAATTTTATACAATTAAAAAAAAGAGAGAGAGAGAGAAATGAATCAGCAACGAACGCGTTAATCAAATTTATCGGCAAAAAGAGGGGAGGATTGTTCGAAAAAGAAGATTGGCCATCTCGTTCCGTAAAGCACGGACGCGGTAATATAATCAAAGCGAAACATTTTGCATTTTCGACGAGTCTTGTCTTCGTTTCATCTCTCGCGCGGGCGATCGATTCGAGAGGGGTGGGCGCGCTGGTTGCAAGGCTGGCCGGCAAAAAATGAAAACGATTTGCGGTCGGTATTACGGGTGAAATCGAGTTTCGAGCCGAGTTTTTCTCGGAACCGTCTTCGTTCGACCGCAAATCGCTCCAATTTTTCCGCGTCGCGCGATGCGTCCGCGAAACGAACATTAATACGCGAAATCGAGTCGTAATCCGTCCGTTGCCCCTCCACCGCCACGTAAAACGGCCCCATCCTGGAAAACTCGAATCGAATTTCGATCTTTAATTAAGCTTAAACGATTTCGAATTCTAATAAATTCTTCGAAATAGAATTTCGAGTATGTCATATTTCTTTAAAATATTTAAAAAGTGTTTCGAAGATATTTCTCGACGCCATTCGATCGAGGTTAAATAATTTCCAATATCATTTCGCGTGGAAGACAAATTCTTCGAATATGTTTCTATTCTTTGAAAAAGATATGAAGATGAAGAAGATATACGACGCCAATTTTTATTCGAATCGACCAAGTTGGCAAGTAAAATTTTCCTTTCTTTGGGAAATTAAATTCAAAGAGTTTCTTTTTTTCTCTCGTTTAATAAAATAGAACGAGTTGAACGTTCGAAAGATTTAATTATGGCCGAGGTGGAAGTGGAAACAAGGTCGAGTTCCTTCGATGACCTTTCGCTTCGTGGAAGGAGGCCCGGTGATTCAATTTGTTTTCGAGTTTTTCTGCGCTCGAACGTATTAGCATTCGTCTCGCGGAGACAGTATCAATTACAGTGACTGATCGAGGGAGGCGGAGAAATAAAAATCTTTCCCTTCTGCCGGAATGCTCGCACGGTTCGCAAATCGGAGACAAGGTCGTGGCAGAGCATCTCCTTTTCTTTTCTCTAAGTTATATCTCACTGCATCGATCTATTTTTTTTTTCTATTACAAACACCGATAACAATTATACGCATCTATGTCGCCCTTTATCGAGTGCAGCGAATAATGCAAACGAACGTAATTATTTTTTTCTGCTTAGATTCCATTCTACCGGTAAATCTGTCACGAATGTTACATGTTAAATGAGACGAGTGTCAAATAGAGAAACGAACATCGTGATCGACCGGTTTCTAATCTAAGCGAAAAATGAAAAAGATTTTCCCATAAAATGATTTACGTTGTGCTACGTGTGTTTCTGAAGGTATAATCGAAGCTCTGAGAGTAAATGTCAATGCTGTCAGTCAAACTCCATGGATAAATAATTGTAAACGTTTCGAGATCGCAGATATCAATTATACGGATATTTTTCACGTTATTTATCAGGATAAAATATATCTCCAAAATAACCAGTTTATCAAATGCAATAGAACAAATACAGGCGGATCGAATCGGGTTTAATCCGTTTTTAATCGGTACCTCTAACAATAAAGCGTTAAATAAAATTTCCAAAATCTTTACGAACGCGCAAAAGTGGAATACCGCGAGGCGAATCATCCCTCGACCGCAAACAACCACGATGGTCCTCCTCCAGAAGAGGGTGGTAATTGAGAACGAGTCGATCGCGTGATACTTGGGCGAGATTAGCTGGAGTAATCGCACGTGAAGCAGTGTGGGCGTGGTACTTTTTGGACGAAGGTACAAAAAGAAAAGAAAAGAAAAAAAAAAAAGAAAAAAAAAGTAGGAGAACAAGAAGCATCCACCCTTGTCGTGGGTGACGGGGCGATTTCGACGACCCCTCGTTTTGTAAACTAGGCGCGAGGGAATTTCCAGCTAAAAACCGGGTGATTAATGATCGAGCCCGCCTCTAAAAAGGTCGTCGTGCCGCCCCCCTCCTCCCCCTCCGTGACCGTGCCGGTTCCTCGGGGGCCCGGCGTAATTGATTCCGGATTACTTGTCGCCGACAAGAAACACGAGCACCGCGAGGAGACGACTCTTGACAAGAGCGTCACGGTGTAATCTGTACACCGTCACGAAAGAGGAATTACCCCTCTTCGGTGTGTCTTCCTTTCCTCTTCGTTTTACCTCGCCAGTTATACGTATATCTCGAGATATTATTGTGTAATTTTCGATTTAAATCGTTAAATATTCCGAATAATTTTTTTTTAATTAGAAACTACTCTTTCGAATGATCGCACGATTCTCTATCCGAATAATAATTTAAATAAAGATCCACCTTGTTCAACTACACTTCGAATATTTCGTACATATATATATATATATATATTCTTTTTCGCGTATAGATTCAAATTTTGCGCAAATTCAATATCAACTCTAAACCCAATATTCTCTCTTCATATATCCGTTCGATAAACATAACGTACAAACCGTAACGAAATATTCGTAACGCGCTCCTGGTCGAATCTCCAACGCGCGCAAAAAAAGCGCTGGTCTAGGACGATCAACAACAATTCAGCCTCTTTCTCTCTCCCATTAAAACGATCGTAAATATCTCGCGTCTCCTTGGACAATCTGCCCCCACTCCTCCAGCGCCACCATCGATTCTTATTGCGTGCACCGTGTTGCGTTCGTAGGCTAGCTAACGAAGCGAAAGAAAACGAAGAGAGCACGGTCACGCTTCACGCTCGTGTCAAATCGCGGGATAGAAGAAACGTGTTCGCTGGCAAGAAGAAAAAGAAGAAGTAGTGGCCGAGTACTCGCGAGTTGCATCGCGGCAAAAAAAGGGTATTACTACCACTACTACTTATACTACCACTACTACCGCTATTAGCGCTATTGCCACTACTACCACGAAGGAGGAGGATCGACCGTTAGGTGGTTTTTCGTGGGGGCCTGGAAACGGAGCGAGGTGACGAGGGTAATATTTCAAAGCTCGTTGAGTGGAGCGTGTGTACGCGGAATGCCGGCAGTAATTTGAACAAACGTACGACAACGTCTCATTTGTCAGCCGTGTGTGACGCGGAGGGGGGAGGAGGGGGGACCCTCGCGCGCCAGAAATACCGGCCACGGACACTTTTTCTCCACTTGTCGACCGTTGTCGTTTCCTCTTCGTTTCGTCGTTTCGTATCATCCCGTCTCGAGCGTGGGGAATTCGATCGTAATGAGCTCTGCGACGTCAAAGGGTTCTTGCACCTCCGGATTGGACGGAGGATGGACAGAGGGACTCGAAGACTTTTGGAATTTTTTTTTATTACGAATAGTTCATATCGTTTCGCGTTAAATTTTTAATGGAACTTTAATATCGGTTTATAACAGTTTTTGAATCTAGCAAGCTCAGCTTCTTCCAACCTCTCGAATATAAGCTTTTTGGTCCAATATTAAGAAGGTAGTTTCAAAGAACAATTGATTTTCAAGTGTGAACTACTTAGCGAAACTAATATATCGGTGGCATAACAATTTTTGAATCTAGCTAATTTTTCCAACATTTCAAAAATATTCAAATCTTTTGGTCCAATTTTAAGAAAGTAGTTTTATTAATTGCCATTACTAAAATTTCTCTTATTCAAAATTTCAATATCTAATTTCTTTTTTTCGTAAAAATCATACGAAACTTAGATCGCATCCAGATATTTCTCACTAATCGAACGTAACGAGTGAAATTTTAATTCGTGATGGAAAAATCAGCCGTTTTTCCCTCCGCCACAAAGTATCGAGATTTCTCCTCCCCTCTGGCTCGAATGCAACTCGCAAAGCGGGTTGACTTCTAGAGCAAACTCGTTGTTGACCCGATTGCCGTACAGTCAAAAGCGTCCGGCCAGAATTTTTACTTTGAAATCGCGCTTGTACATAACGGATAACGGCTCGCGATGAGAGGCGGATTGGCCGGTGTTTGCGATGAGCAAACGCCGCTAATTAAAATCCCTCCTCGCTCGGTAATCAACGAATGCCTTCGGGCTGCGAGTATGGTCAACGATCCTCGACCCTTCAACCCCCCTTTTTCTCGAGGAAAACCCAGCCCAAGTTATCATCCGATTTCCATCGATCCCTCCGCGTATTTCTTTCGTATTCAGGGGCAAGGCACGCTCTCACCTGTAGATGCAGCTCTCGATCTTCTTTGCCAGTCTTCTCGGGGAACATTCTGAACTGTGCGATTTAAAGTCGTCGGGCATCGTCTGCGAACGGAAATTTGAGAAATCGGTTATTTATAAGTTATTGAAAAAAGTTTTATTCTCGAATGTTTTATTATATATTTAAAAAAAAAAAAATACGCGTGTCGACGAAACGATTATTTTTGTTACGATAAAAAAGTTGACTGGTAGTTTTTCGAAATATTAAATGTATAATTTTGGAAAGAAGGGAGGAAATAAATGGAGTGATAATGGTAGAATTTTAGTGTTGTTGTTGTAAGGAGGAGGGCAGGAGAGAAAGCGTGTTTAACATAATTTTTCGTGTCCCACACGATGTTTGGCAAGTCGCGACGCCAGTTGGCTCGTAAATTATATCCGGGGAACGAGGGTTGAAGACGAGCTACACAGGTTTTCGCTTTATTTTAGAGCAATGATACAGCATATGGTTTTGGAAAACACCGTACACTCGTCATCCACTTCCGCGTGATGTACGAGCGAAACTCATTTTTCGTGGCGACATACTTATGGCTTGGCGCCTAAGCAAACGGAGCACTAACTTCCGAGGCGTTAACATTCCGACGGATTTAAATTTCTCCCCATCCTCGTCCCTATACTTTGCTAACCTAGTAAAAAATTTTTAAATTCTAAAATTCGAAATCGAAAAGCTTGAATTTTCAAAGATAGCTATAATAATTCGAAAGCTATAATAATTTGGTAAATTCGACATTTAAATTTCGGAAATTCAAAAACAATTGAATACTCCAACTTTATAAAATTCTAACGTTCAAATACGATTCAAAAATTGAATATTTCGTCTTTCCCAAAATTTGGACAAAGTTCCAAAAATTCCAAAACTTAGAAATTCATAGAACGTTCTACTTCACAAAATTCGATCGTTCGAAGAATATAAAAATTCAAAAAACGATTCAAAAATAGAAAATTTGATCAAAAATTTCAAAAGTCAGAAATTTGTAATAGATCATTCTACTTCACAAAATTCGAATACTCAAAGAATATAAAAATTCAAAAAACGATTCAAAAATAAAATATTTCATCTTTCCAAAAATTTGGTTAAAGTTCCAAAAATTCCAAAACTCAGAAATTCATAGAACGTTCTACTTCACAAAATTCGATCGTTCGAAAAATATAGAAATTCAAAAATGACTCAAAAATAGAAAATTTGATCAAAAATTCCAAAAGTCAGAAATTTATAATAGATCATTTCACAAAATTCGAATATAAAAATTCAAAAAACAATTCAAAAATAAAATATTTCATCTTCCCCAAAATTTGATTAAAAATTCCAAAAATCAGAAATATATAATAGATCATTTATAATAGATCATTCTACTTCACAAAATTCGAATATTCAAAGAATATAAAAATTCAAAAAACGATTCAAAAATAGAATATTTCCCAAAAATTTGGTCAAAATTTCAAAAATTCATAGTAGAACATTCTACTTCCGCCACTGAAGATGGAACAAGGTGGGGAAAAAAATGCGATCTCCGTAACATGCCTTCGCCCTAAGGAATTCCGATCAGACACCACAGGCAGCCTATCATCCGCTTGACAAGGATCGCTTGAAACCCGGCACCCCGAAAATTTTTCCTCTATCGAGATGATATCTCGAGATGCATCCATCCCTGGAGCGGAGAAAGAGAGCGTGCCGCAGCAGGCCTATTAATAATCGTCGCGTAGAAGGCGCGTGCTGCCGGTCGTGTGTCGCCTAACGGGTGGCGCGCAACGTTTGTTTGCTCGCGGAGGGCCACCAGGTTGACAAACAGTCGAGGAGGAACCGGGCCACGATCAGCTTCCAAGCCCTCTTTCGTCCCTGCATTCGTGAAACTCGTGCGGTGGATCAACGTGTCTCTACACGTGAAAGTATCACTCGAATATTAAGGAATTTAATCTTGAATACGAATATTTCGTGAAATTTCTACGATGGGAAAGTGTTCAATGTATGTATTTTTACAGGAAAATTCGGATATGTTTCATCGATGAGAAGTTTCCGATTCTGTTACATTAATTCAAGAAGACTGTGTAAATGGAACTTGCTCTATGTACTCAAAATATTTCACATTTTCACTAGGAGAAAGATAAATAGAAAAATACAGGTTTTACGACAAGGAACATTACTTTAAGAAAATCACGTAAACTTCCGTATTTGCATCGTGAAATTTCTGTATGATGGAAAGTGTACACGTATTTCGATGAGAAATTTCCTTCTCGGGGACATAAAATCGACGTTTCGTAATTTATATAAAATTTTCACCACTTGTTACAAATATTATAATTCAGAAAAACTGTATATAACTTGCTCTATTGCTCCAGAAAAAGAAAAATTCTATATTCCAAATTTGGCGCGACACGTGCGAGATATATCTCTCGCGCGAGAGATGCGTAAAGTGCGGCGCGATGTTTTCACGTCGGATGAAAATAGTGGGCGACGATCCGTACGAAGGCAGATTTATCGAAGGCTTAAATGGAGGGGGGATCTCGTAAAAACCGCTTGGCAACCGAGACTTTGTCAACGACTTTGTCAAAGTTATGTCAACAGGGGCACGCTGCCAACAGCTGGCCGTTATTTCCACCGTCGTGACGACGACTATGTTTATAGGCACGACAACGGGGGACGCTTGCGCGCCACCGGAGCGAACGATCGTTCGGGGAACCTTCTTTCTTTCCCAACCGAGAGAACCGTTTGCCGAACAATTTGTTTACACCGCGGGATAAAAGAAAGCTCGCTCGCTCGATTTAGCTCAACTTATGCTAGGTCGAGCTCCTCGTCTCCCTTCTCAGCGGAGAAGTGATAGATTTTCAATTATGATCAATAAATGGAAAATTGAGAGGGCGGTCGAAAAAGGAACGGGCGTTGTTTAAAGTCGAGCGATTGATCGGTGAGCCAGCCCCTGTATAATAATTTCCCGGCGTAACGCAATTTGGTGTTGAGCCGCTCGAGGGAAGAGGGAAGTCTGAGACACGATCAGCTTATTCCACTCTGGTGGACGGCCAAGTAACACTGATGTGATTAAGCCTCCTTCGCAAATTATGCCATTACACATTAGATAAACGTCCGTTTGAATCTCCGGCCCTCTTGGCACTGTTCCGTGCCGCCGATGCACTTAATACCGATTTAAACACGTGTACCAGCGCCACTACCGCCACCGCCACGTTGCTCCAACGTACCGATCGAGGGTTGCGACACGTTATCGGCCAAGTTTGCCGAGTTTCGGTTTCAAAACAGGCTGCTTGTTTGCAGAACACTGTACTCCGCGTGGCTCCTTTGTACGCCCACCATTTGAAATATGTTACGATCCGTTTCGCGTGGAAAATCGCTTCTCTGAACTAGATCCCAAAGTTTTTGTGTTATTGTTCCTCTTTAACGATCTTCCTGTATTTATATACATACGTGTACATACATACGCGCACATTCACCGAATCGTTCGTAATTTTAATACGTTCGACGTACCTGTCTCGTATATTTATATGCACGGTTATTTATATCGAACGATTTTAATCGTAAAAATAATTCGATTATTATAATAAATACATTTCTTCTTTCTTTTTTTTTCTTTTTTTTATTAAAATCCCATTCTCGAATAAATACGAGATACGTTACTTAATTTATTTATGTTTGGACTTTAAACAATAAATCCACGGGGAAGAATACGAATAGTGGAAAAATTGTCGAATCTTTTCATCTCTTTTCTCGTGCAACAAGATTGTATTTCTGAAAGTCGGTTCAATCGAAGGCCTGGACCGTTCGTCACGAGTACAATTAATTTTCGCAAGCTGCGAGAATTATATTTCTCCCTTCCGTGTTAACGAGAAAACGATTCCCGGCCGTGGAGAATCGTCATTCGACCAACACCCTAATCTGAAGAAAGAGTAGAAAAGAGATGAGAAGGAAACTGAATTTGATTAAAATCGATTTTTGGCGAATCAATTGGCGAAATTGATCGTCGAAAATAAAAATTCCACCATTCTCCGTGCAACGATATTATCGTCATTGTTTCCAAGAAACAATGTGTTATGATAATATCGAGTAATTATCAATTAGAAATTCGAAACCTAAAACCCGTCGATACAATCACGTTAATTAATCCTAGAAATAATTCCATTTGCCGCAAAATTTTCGACAAGTACGGATATAATTTATCAACAATCTGGAAAAACTTCCTTCCCTCGACGTTCTTCCTTATCTCGTTCTCGACAACGCTTCCAATCTTCTTCCCACTTCTTCCTTATCTTCCTTTCGGCTCAGGTACGCGTTAAGGAACCCCTCGATCCTCCTCGACACCGCTGTCCCTCCATAAATCGTTCTTCGGCCACCCTCCTCGAGGAATCATGGGAAACGACACCGGCTCGTGGTGTCGCGAGTCCATGGAGGAGGAGGGGGAAAGAAACCCTCTGTGTCTTTCGAACGAATTAGTCGAAGCGTTTAGCAGGCCATTTCGTACGAAATAACGGTAAAAATTGATCCATGTTTTGGCCGATTTTATTAATCTATTTTTTCTGAGATCTTTCTCATAAACAAAATATAAGATAAGAAATTGTCTCGATGTGTTCTGAGTTTTTAGAAAATTAATCTAAAAAAGTCGTGATCGAAGAACGAAAAATATGACTTTATCGGTGATCTTTTTCATAAACAAAATATAAGATGGAAAATTGTCTCAATGTGTTCTGGATTTTTCGAAAATTAATCTTAAAAAGTCGTGATCGAAGAATGAAAAATTGTCTCAATGTGTTCTGGATTTTTAGAAAATTAATCTAAAAAAGTCGTGATCGAAGAACGAAAAATATGACTTCATCGGTGATCTTTTTCATAAACAAAATATAAGATGGAAAATTGTCTGAACGAGTTTTTAGAAAATTAGTCTTAAAAAGTCGTGATCGAAGAACGAAAAATTGTCTGAATGTGTTCTGGATTTTTAGAAAATTAATTAAAAAAAAGTCGCGATTGAAATTTATTTATAGGACAAGTTGATATTAATCGGATTGGTCACGGCTTGGAAACAAGAGGCCAAAAAGAGGATGAAAATTATGACGCGAATTGCTTATTAAAACGGTGTATCGAAACTACAATTTACCGGGTGAACGCGTTTTCAACTGTGCACACCAACGCGCGCAATTTCATGCTCGATCGTCCGGACAGCATTGAAACAATTAATTTAATCCGTACGATTATTATACGTGGCATCCGACGAAACAATGTTCTTCTTTAAACACTGACCACCGCGAGTGAATTAATTCAAGTTTATCACTTTTGGTTTTATAATATAATTCCATCCGCGCAATGATATCGGCTATACAAATTATCTCGTTAATCGCGAAACGTTAATGCCAAAGAAATTTTTTTAAAAATTCACGTTCAGCGCGGGGATCAAGGTGATTCGAACGATTAAGCTCAAGAGCCGGAGTTAAATTCAAATTTTCTAAAATAAACGGGTGGAAAATATCTCATCGGTATTTCGTTTCGACGAAATTTGAATGAATGGTATTTCTGTACCACTGTTATTTATCGCCCAGATAAGAAAACAATGTAATGTACATTTAGCTTGGCGCGTTAAATGTTGGAACGACTTCCACGTCTAAAGTAAGTAACGATACATCATTTATAGAGATATAATTTATCAAACGAATAAATTCCCCCCTTTCATTAAATGAGAATAATCCTTCGATCGATTTTTCGTTGACGATATTTTCTTCGATAAAAAAATCAACAACAGAAATCCTGTCCTCGCTCCTTCCTTGAAACAAGTAAAAAAATTTCAACCTTTGTAATCGGGATAAA
Organism: Apis cerana; assembly: GCF_029169275.1. Lineage (NCBI taxonomy): Eukaryota > Metazoa > Arthropoda > Insecta > Hymenoptera > Apidae > Apis > Apis cerana. The sequence continues at coordinate 13,436,420 of NC_083857.1, forward strand.
AAATCTCGAAAGAAGAATCTCTCGAAGAAAAAATCCATCAAACGCTGCAACAACAATACGCGTAGAAAATTCTCAAAAAAAAAAAAATTATCAATCACCGCTTCGATCCTCGAACGAGCTCCTCGCAAGCGGCGAAGGAACAGGCGAACTGCCGCTTCGATTCGCGAGTGACGTTTCGATCGGAGGGGTCGAACGCCCCGCATGAGAGGGAGGGGTGGTTCGAGATCGCAAATCCACGGATCGACGTGTCAACGGGCTCTGCGGATCCTCCCCGTGGAAGGTTGGCGCGGGCTGCGGTTGACGTCGATTAATCACTGCTGCGTGCTGCGGGCAACGACGTGCCCGTGACTTGCAACTACGCTCGCCGCCTATCATATTAACGGGTAATTGAAAGATATCCGGCCAGAAAGCGGCACCGTGATTTCTTTTTCCTTTTTTCTCTCTTTTTTTTTGTGATGTCACCGCGGAACACGCTGCGCCGAATGGTCGAGGGGTGACTTGCACCCGCCTGACCTGTAGGATCGCTCCAACGCGGTAATGTCTCGCTCGAAACCGTTTGTTCGATTCGAAGAGTTACTGTTACTGTATTTGTCACTTCGTGATTTGAAACAGGAGGCAGGATCTGAATTATCATTAAAATGGGTAATATCTAATTTGAGGTTTGATGTTAGTAATCAGAATCTTAATTAGTGGAGACTCTAAGAATGATTTTGTTCGAAGGATTACGTCAAAGGTTCTACTAATATTTCTTCCATTTGCTTATAGCAATGCGCTAATACAAATTGGACAAAATTTAACAGTTGAGCTTATTTCGATTATTTATTAAAATTTCTCTGCGAAGTAATATCCACCTCGCTTTATTCGACGCTTTTTATATTTCTCTCCTATTACTTTTACCCAACCAGACAAATAGATATATATACATATATATACATATATATACGTTCACTTTTTTCCGAGCCTTCTAATCTTTATGAGTATAAAAAACGTGAAGCTATTAACCAATATTTACGAATCGCGCGAGCGATTACCACCACGACATCTGCCTAAGAGAGCCTTCTCGGGCTCGTTATACGAGTCAACATGAACGGGCGATACGCGTGTAAAAGGCCGCGACATCGTAAACAAAACTCAGGTTCGTGTTATTAATAATAACGAAGCGATTTTGGTGGGCCACGTTTGAGTTGGCTTCGCCTCTCGTTTGGCGGGCCGCGTCGTTGCGAAAACATTCTTCGTCGATTTACTTTCGGGAATTCGCGCGTAAACGTTGACGTATTTAAGGGAGGTTGTAAACCATTTCTATTTCGGTGTCTCGCCGGGAATAATCGCACGTCCGACGGATTATCGGCTAGCCTACTCCACTGTCCAACCTAACCTTAAAAACCGATAATTGCGTAAGGAGGACGATCTCTTCGATACATACAGCAAGTTTAATTAAACTAACTGAACGGATTATTTTAATTACTTCGTAACGTTCGATTTACTTATTCCAACTTGGAATAAACCAATTTATTACCTCGACATATATTTTTCTTAGAAATTCCACGCGACCCAAACCATTCCATTTTTCCACACCCTTGTTATTATTTCCGATTCAAAGAAGGGAACGGATAAAAATTTACGCCGGGAATTTAAAAATCGGAATATCACCGATCTTTTATCCACCATCGTCCATCGGATCATCGGACAAACTCCACGCGGAATCCCTCGGTGGCTAAAATATTTAACCGGAGGCACGATGAAAATTTAATCTAATCGCGATACTCGTCGTCGCGTTACAGGGCCGCTGCCGTTCGTATCGGGATTGCTATCGGAAAAGGAGGAGGAGGAGGATTTGCTGGTTGAACGACGGTACGACAAGGAGTTATGATATCGGTGGCGATCGCCGTGCGCAAGTGAAAACACGGTGGCGTGAGTAATATACAAGCATAGGACGATCTTTTATAGTGGAGCGGAGGGAATGATCCGCGGCCACGTCCGCCGAGATAGGATCGTTCTAACCCCCGCGCGAGCCGGGGAGAGAGAGGGTCAAGGAGGAGCGAACCCGGAGCAGTCAGCGGTTCTAGTCGTAAATAAAACCGAGTCTGCTACCAATGCCAATCCCGAGTATGGCAACCGTTGAGTTGGATCGAACAGTTTTCGAAAGAATCCACCGTGGAATTGTATTAACTTGAATCGTGAATATCAACGTTGAAATCACAAATATTAGAGAATACCAAATTGAATTGTCTTAATTTAATATCCGAATTGTTGAATCACAGGTATTAAGTCGAATCTGAAAAGTTTCGGAAGAGTGTTTTGGAGAAGGGAACGGAGATTTGAATCCAATTTATTTTATCATTTTATTTTTTTAATATTAAACCATCAGTGTTTTCTTTTTCTTTTTTTTTTTTCATTGGAACAAATAATTTGTAAATGATCATTCAAGTGAGGTACGATTACCGTAATTTCATTCCGAAGAAATTTTGTGTTAACGCGATTCCTTTTAATATTCATATCGTGATTATATCAAGATATCGATAAGCAAAAAGCGTAGCTACACGATGAATAGAATCCTATTACAACCTCGTTACATCTATCCGTAAACACCCCAATTAAAACCTGGAGCTCGAGCCAACGCAAATTAGACAAGTTGGTAAATCTTATCCCGCGGTAATTCGCTTCTTATGCCTCAATTACCCGATTCATTAGCCTCAATCGCTCCCAAACACGATTTCCTAACAGCTTCGAATAATACACATCTCGCAGCAGGGAAATACCTCCCGGTAACAAATCTAACCTTAATCCACCATGCACGCAGTTACTTAACCGCGTATCTCCTTTTCCAATTATTATCCATCCCCTCCCCCCTCTCGAGCGCAACGAATTGTCCTAAAAATTAGATCGAACGGTACCTTCGATTATCTCCGATTGAGCGAGCACTTCTTCTCCCCGCGGAGAAGAAAACTCGCTTGATTTGCTTGGAAAAATCGAACGAGAGAGAGAGAGAGAGATGCTGATTGCCACGGCGCGGATTCCTCCCCGAGCAGAAATCATGGTCGGTCGATCGTGCGAAACTCGTTACTCCGGAGCCGTTAACCGCGCGAATAAAGAAGCGAAATAGTTGTATCGAGAGGCGTCCTGACGAGCGAATCACGGAACGATAACGTCGTCGCTTCTGATTTCCACGTAATCATGCCACCGCCCGGGGAACGTCCCGATAGATGAGCCACAACGGAGCCCTCCGGCAATTTCCTTCGCGTTACGCACGCTCCTCCTCGCGATCGGTTCGCCTCTAGCCGATTTCCGTGCTGGCGAAGTTGCGCGAAACTTGTAAGTCATTTGAGAAACGAGCCCGCTCCGATTTGACGTGCTCCCGTTTTTTCTTCTCGCGATAGATGCGGTCTGGATGGTTGAGAACAGGATTGATGGAATGGACGATCGAATCTTACGTTGGGATGGTTTTGTTGGGATAGAATTGAAAGTGACGTTTCGAATCTTAATAATTCGTTTTTAATCCCGTTAAACTTTCTTCAAGCAATTTAAAACGTAGTAGGTTCGAAGATATGAAAAAGAATAATATTGTTTGCTTTTTACGGATACGGTACTATGATCACTCGTCTCTGGAAATCGAAAAATTTCGCGTCCACTTTTCATCGAATCGCTATCATCCACCGGAAGTAGAAGTTAAAAATTCACCCAGCCGAGAAACATTACCGACGACGCAGCTGCCCGCCACCTAACCTATACGTGTATCCACGGCGAACGAGTTACGCGGCGCGAGTTCCCTCGGCACGAGGGAAGAGCAATCAACCCGGCAATCTAGCATTATTCCCCGGCGCGTTATTGCGTTATTGGCGTGGAAGTCGAGGTCTGGAACCAAAGAGGAAGACCGATGGGCAGCAACGGCGGTTGCGTATACCGCGATTAGGCGGGTTGCCGCGATTTGAATGATTAGATAGGCTCGAGACGATTCGGAGATGGCTAAGTTCCCGCCGGCGAAATAACAGCCTCCGGCTTGAAGCGGGCGGACACGTTCGTGACCGGTAGGCACGCATCTCGCATCGCGGGTCGATAGTTCGCACGAACACACGGACGAATTCGCTTGGCTCGACGTGTTTAAAGCTGCGTTTATATCGAGCGAATTTTCGTTAATCGTACAAGTGGATCGATCTCACCGCGTTGCAAGAAATCGTTACGGATTCACTCGTTTGAATCGAGTTAAAGAGTTTGTTTATTCGTTTTTGAACGAATAACGCGACGATAACACTGTAATATCGTAGAAAACAATTGAAAGAAAATATATATATATATATATATACACCGTTTCACGAAGTAAAATTTGGTTAGGTTAGTATGTATTTTTATGGATTAAACGATTTGAGGTTAGTCGAGTCGATTGATCGATCGAAAGTTGCCTAATATAAACGCAGCTTAAATACACGCATCCATCCTCTAACGACCTAGCCGATCGTTGTCTACCTTATCATCGTTCTCTGCTCGCCTCTCTCATCCCGGCTCAATCCTCGACAGGTGTATCGAGACTGGATTAACGCTTGGTACGATAGCCATTTCAGTCGATTCGAGAATCGAGAGGGCTTTTAAAGCGAGCTAACCACACCGTGTGTGGCAATTTCGTCGATACGGTCTCGGAACGGCAACGCACGTTTAATCGACCACAGAAACGAACGATGTATGTAATTTTAGGAAACAAAAGACTCACCTAGATTGATCGGGAACGATGGAGAAATTTAGACTATCCATGCACTGATCTTGATCAAAATTTGACGGAATATTGGAACTCGTGCTTTGCGCTTCACTATACCACACGTTCCACCGAGTCAGTTAGAATTCCGCGTTCCTCGTTTCGGGAACGATAAGTTATACGTATGGCTCGTAACGAAAACTTAACGTGGGAATCGTTTAACAAAATCTTATGAACTTTTGACGATACGAGACGAGTCCGGAAACTGAACGATTTACAAAGATTGAGTAAGTTTATAGATTTTGTGCCATCGTGTGTTAGTTGACCGGATTAATGTTAATTAATTGTAATACCGGAAAATATACGAAATGGAATCAATATAACCACGTTGGACTTCGTTTAGAAACGAACTGAATTTTGAATTGAAGTGAACTGGGAACTGCGAAACAGTGATGCCAACTTATGCACTATTAACAATGATAGTTAATTCGATATTAAATAATTTCTGAAAATATTTCAAATACAATTTTAAGTTTAATTACGGTTTTTATTGTTCATATATTCAAGTCCGTTGTAAATAATTTATATCCACGTAAATAAGAAAATTAATAAATTATGCGATATTTTATGTTTTATCTTTTTTATCTTGTTTATCTTGTTTATCTGGTTTATCCGATTTATCTGGTTTATTTGACATATCTGGATTATCTTGTTTATCTTGTTTATCTTTTAATTCAGATTTTGGTGGATTTTCGGTAAGAATATTTGATTCTATCGTGTCGGATCTTGATCTGGTAATCAGTCGAAAATTTTTCATGTCTTCCGCTCGAAGATAAGCATAATTTTTCTGCTCGTAGATTTGTTCGATCTCTTCTTTCTTAATCGCTGAAGTAAGCAACAAAATATATATATATATAATTAAATAACTAAGACACAATTTTTGTTACAATATATACTTAATAATCACGTACATAACAAATCGTTGTTTCTCATCGAGTAAATACTTTGGTCAATCTTCTGTTCATCCAATGTTCCCAATTTCACGATTTTAGGATTTTGAATTAAATTGCTTGCATCTATGCACAATAGAAACGAAATATTTTTAAATTATCCCATTTGTTTTGTTCGATCCACTCATCGAAAAACTTACTACTTTTTGTTTCGTACGAAGGATTGCTTGGAGGGGAACTCAAAGTCATAGTAATATTTGGTTTAATAGTTTTGACGTGCGTTTTATTATCCTTATTCTTAACATTTTTGGTATTTTCCGATTTTCTGGGAGTGCTGCTACTTTTATTAAGATCCATTAAATTCTTGGTATTAGACGAGCGTTCTTTGCTGTTCTTAGTACTGGATTTTTCTGGATTGCTGCTATGAGAAATATCGCGACGCGAACTCGATGAAGTGACGGATTCCGATGAACTTGAATTTTTAACCTTGACATTCGACTCCGTTTTGTGATGGTTTGGTTTCGGAGGTTCTGCTCGAAATATTATATACATTTTTATAAGGGAAGGGAATAAATCTTAGTGATAATCTTTTACCGTTTTAAGTAGAACTATTCGTTTTACTCGATTTAATATTAAACATTTCGATATTATCTAAAGCTTTCAAGTGTAAAATCATCGGTTAAACGTTATATACGTGCGTGTGTGTAATGTTGATGATCGCTGATTACACAGATGATAACGATAAACGTGTAATTTCCGACTTTAAAGTAGTTGATACATCGATAAAACATTGGAACGATATTTCTGGGAAAACAAATCCACTAATATACCCAGAAGCTACTACTAGGGAAAATATTAACTACAATCGACGAGTTTAAAATATCCTTCGTAAAATCCTATAATTTCACTATTTGTGGATTTAACTTATAATATACATACATATACATATATATATATATTTAACCAACCACCTCTTTACAAAGTAATTGTTTACACAACTAAATAACCACTCGTCGTAAACTTGTCCGCGTTTCTCTTGATAATAAAACGATACTTGTTAACGATTATTATTTACCCGCTTGCCTTTCCATCTCTCTCTCTCTCTCTCTCCCTTCCCCCTTCTCTACTGATTGTGCGCGCGTAAAAAAAGGGGAGGGATCCTTTAAAAACCCGATTCATTCCCTCGACTACGCGATTACAAAACCCGATTATCCTCGTTATACATTACATTAACGGTAGACCTCCGTACAATTTATTAAATCGGGTAAATCGGTAACGTTTGTCTACCCTCGATCTCTAGAGATGCTCAGCGCTAATGCAAAGCAAATACGACGACTTGTCGGCTTTAATTACGATCGTGCTTGGTTAACGGCGATCGTTTTACGCTAAGTCGCTACGAGAAATCGTGGTAACGACCGGTTGTAACGACCCTGTTGGACGTAAGGACTCCGATATTAAACGTATCACTACGCGGCTTTTATTATCGCGTTACAAATACAATATTATATTTCTGGCTCGATCGATTTTCCGTTCCTCGTTCACAACTCCGTGTGAATCACAACTTTATTACGGAGTTTGCACTTTCCTCGTGATCGCCAACAGGAAAGGAGGGAAAATTCCAATCGGGGAGAAGTTGAAAATGAAAAAGCTCTTCGTGACGAGGTGGTAATAATCTTGGAGACACAGATTCTACTTGTTCGTTCCTTTTCTATGACGTTTCGTATCGTTGGTACATCAACCAGATATATCAGATATATCGGATCCCAGAGGTCTCTTCGGAGTCTCGTTGTTTAGGATAAAGAGATTTTTGCCATTTACCGATATCGAGTCGAGATTTAAATAAAGGAAACATCGATGGATGGAATATTCTTTTTTTTATTCTTTCGTTCAATATATTAAGAACAATGTAAATATATATATATATGTATATACATTTATTTATTTTTATATACACATATATATATATTTCTTTTTTTTTTTTTTTTTTTTACAGTTTACGTTAGAATCGCGACAAAATATTTACCAAGAGTAATAAACATTTTGAACAAGAATCAGTTCAGAATTCACAAGTAGAAACTAATACGCGAATTGCAATGAAGCGTTCTCAACAAAATTTAATACAAAATTTCCTTTACATAAAAGATCTGGGTGTTAATAATTATCGATAATAATAAAAAGAAAAACATTTCAAGGTTCAACATCCTAAGATTTCTTGGACCGCTTGGTAAATAATATTTGTCGAACTTTTTCGAATTAAAAAGTTTACTTTTAAACGACGAACGAAATGTTTTTATTCCACATCGTAACTCTCGACCGCTCGAGCGTAAAAAGACAACTTGCGAGCCGGTTGTTGGCTATCGACACGCAGTGGTTTCGAGGAGTTAATCGACGAATTTATAATGTTAGGATTGTTGAGCTGTTTCCCGGATCCGACCCGTTTGTGCATATGCCACTTGTAGAAGTGTTCTCGACTGTACGGATAAGGATCACCCGGTATCCTTATGTAATTATTGTCTATGATTACTTCTTGAACATGCCGCCTGTCCGAGTACAAGTCTTTATTTTGATCGGGACGCGAATCTTCTTCCATGATGGACGGTTCCTCTTGGCTTTGGGATGCGGATAATTTTTCTGCAACAAGACATTCGTTGAAAATAATAAAACGACGAAAGGGTCGATACATTTATATTTCTACTCGATATCGACGTTTCTTTTTTCATTTCTTTTTCTGTTAAATTACCTGGTGATTCCAACGTCATGGATTCGTAGCCAGGATAAAAATCGTCCTCGTACGGATTTCCATAATCCAAATTGGACGGCGCCCCTTGCTCCGATCTAACGTACATGTTGTCGTCGGTCTCGTGCTTCCTTATGTCCATGTCTGGCGCGTCCCTTATATTCATCAACACCTTGCTCTCCGAGCTCTCTTGCTGCGGGTTATTCAGAGACATTTCGATGTCCTTCTCGGCAATCGTGTTCAAACTGTCCCCAAAATCCGCGTCCACCTCTTTCTGCGCCTGCCCGAAGCTCATGTCCGACTGCTGCTGCTGCTGCTGCTGTTGCTGCTGCTGCTGCTGCTGCTGCTGCTCCTGTTGCCGAACAGGCCCAACGCTCTCCATCGCCGACACGTTCTCCACGCCCGAGGCGTTGCCCTCCATACCCTCGATCCCCTCCTGATCCTTGACGAAGTTGTCCCGCAGATTCATCTCGTCCCCCTTCATCTTCATCTCGTCCGCCTCCTCCTCCTTCTTGAAGCTTCCCCAGTCGGTCTCAGCGTTGGTCGAGTAGTCCAGCGTGGACACCCTCGCGTCTTTAAACGAGTCGAGGATCCACAAGTCGCGGCACTTGCGATTGATGGCGTAGCCGGCGCTGCTCCCCTTCCGCGCGCTCGCCACGGAGAAGAACGGGCCCGTGTGCAGCTTCTTCGTGTCGAACTTCTGCGCGTCGTTCGGGCTCGGCACCCGTTTACCCTCCAACCCCTTCACGTCCCTTCCACCCTCCCCCTCGTCCTCGTCCTCCTTGGCGGCCGAGTCGGTGGTCGGAACCGCCTGCACGTCGAGCTTGGGCTCGGGTGGCTCGGGCCTGATCGACAGCATCTCCATGCGCCCGTCGTTCTCCCGCCCAGCGAAGTCCTCCTTGCTGGGGTCCAGCGGGACCTTGGATTTCTGCACCAGGTCCTTCCACGCGTTTATCTCCGCCTCGAAGTTGGCGTTGCTCGGTATGTTGTACTCCTCGTCGACCATGCTCGTCTCCTTCAACGCGCTCGACTTGAGCATCTTCTTCAGCGACTCCAACGTGGTCTCCTCCTTCTTCTCCTCCTCCTTCTTCGCCACCGCCGCCTGCTGCGGTTTGCCGCCGCTCGCCGCCGCGTCCTTGCCCGGCTCCTCGCCCTTCGCCGAGCTCAGCGTCGCCTGCCAGTTCTTCAACGCGCGGACGGCGTTCACCTGGGTCGTCGCCGCCGTGGCGGCTTGGTTCACCGCGTAGCACGCGGGCTGCTGCGGCTGCTGGGGCTGCTGCCCGGCCTCCTCCACGGCTTTCACCCCCCACTGGAAGTTGGCCACGTCCAGGTTGTCGTGCAGCTTGCTCTCCACCGTGGCCTCGTTCTGCACCGTCCCCGTGACGCCGCCCTCCATCCGTATCACCGGCTTCTTCTTCTTCTTCTCCTTCTTCTCCTCCTTCTTGTCCTGCTTCACGGGCATGTTCGGCTCCCTGATCGGCGGCTTCGTGTTCCTCGGCGTGCAATTGATTATAGTGCGTATGCTCGGGTAATTGGGGGGCGATCGGAACAAATTCGGATTCCGCGCCAACGATCTGTAATTCAATTGAGACTGGTCGTCGTTCAGCTCGTCGTCCTTAGCCGAGGAATCCCCTTGGTCCTCCCCGTAATCCTCCTCCTCCTCGTCCTCGTTCGACCTCTCGTATTTCGATTCTATAGTCGGAACCTTATTCGCAAAATCCGCGTGACTGAGGGCAACCGTCACCGAGGGTTCGGCTTTCTCGTATATCGTATCAGCGTCGCACGTCCCATCTTTGGATTTGAAATTGATTAAATTTTTTTTGTGACTAATCTCTACCAATCCCAATGGCAAGTCTCGTCCACCGATCTTTTCTGCGCTCTTTTGTATTATTTGTGAAATATATCAGCTTCGCTCTCACCGTCCCTAACCTTGGCGTTACATCAGCGCTGAGATCTACCGGATACTAACTACATGCGTGTGCGTGTCTGTGTGTGCGTGTTTCACGAATTTACCAGTCGAAAGATTGTTCGATCGTCGCGAGGGATGGTCGAGTTGTTGCTTATCGAGGAATATTAACATGTAATGGCGAGAATCGTTTCGATTCGTGCGTTTACCTGCGTGTTTGAGAATGTGCATCAGCCAGGCAACCATCTTATTATCCTTCTTCCCATAATTTTTGTTATATCTGACGGATGCTGTGAAAATAAATGTCGAAAGATAAATGAGAGAAACAACATATACATATATATATATCGTTCGATCAATATCGAGAAGAGTCGTGATAATAATACGGGATTAAAAAGGTTGGGTAATATTTTCGCATGCGACGAGCGCACGCGGCCAACAATCGAAAGGTTAACGAAGAAAATGGTGAGCCAAAGTTTTCTTTTTTTCTCGTCTTCGAGCGTAATATAAATCCGATGAGAAAGGGAGAGAGAGAGAGAGAAGGGAGATACGCATGTGGAGTAACTTGCCTACGGTAAAATTTCTTCTAAGGAGAGTTTTGAAGAAGCCCTGTAAGAAATCGACAGGACTGAGATGTCCTCGCAGCATGATTCTCCCTGAAGTCATCAGGATTTAACGCGAATGGCGATACTGGAGGAATTTTGTAAATAATGCCAGATGTTTAATTCAACTTCCGGAACTCCTCCGGTTTTCCTGATATCTCCGCCTCGATTGATTTCTCTCTATCGTTTATTGATAGGTTCGCCTGATTGTCTGCTTTTCACCGCCCGCTTCTCTGCTTTTCGCTAACTTCGATTAACAAACGCGAGCGTGGACGATGCTGCATCGATTTTTCCTGGTAATAATTTCATTTCGATCATCTCCATTTTCTCTCGCCCTGATGCCAGTCTTATTAATATCAAATTTCTCGCGAAAATGTATCGTTTGCGATCTCCATCGTTCGTTATAATAGAATGAAATAGATCGGAGAACAATAATAATTCGCGATAAAAATTTCTCTTTACGTTTATTCGGAATATTCTATCGTAATTACGTTTATTTCTATCTATTTTAATTTCTTAAAGCGAATTTCAAGCAACGAAGCGGGGGAAGAAGATAAGATAAGATAAGATAATATTCTCCTTACCGTACAATTATTCATCGTAATTGTACGTTATTTATATACATTATATACATTTATTATATCGGATCGATTAATTTATTAAAGCGAGTTCCAAGGAACAGGGTTGGGGAAAGAGACAAGATAAAATTTATATTTATTATAATTGTACATTACGAATTTATATATACATTTATTATATCGGATCGATTAATTTATTCACGGTATTATATATATTTGTTATATCAGATTGAATTTAAGGATAGGAATTCGTCGAAGCAACGAGGCGGGGGATAAGATGAAATGAACTCGGCCAAGTTGGCAACGAGACACAATTATTCGAGGCGAAATCAAGCCTGGGGCCAAGCAAGGCTCCGTCGAAGGCTCCGTCGAAGACGTGGACAGGAGTCCGGTTAATCATTGCCAAAACTTTTCTCCCCATGAGACTCAAAGACCCTTCTCGCGCTCTTAATGCCATAATGGACACTTCTCTTTTCTCCTTTCGATTGCCTCCCTATTGATCCAGAAACCACTAAACTCGCATGCTCCGTCGTCGTCCGCTTCGTTGCTCTCGGATTCCCCCAACTTCCAACCCCGATGTAGTGCTACTCTTCCCTCGATCTCAATCTCGGAGTATCCCACTTTTCATCATCAAATTCTCCAAGATTATTAATATTAACTTTTCCAATGTTAATCGATAGAAATTCCTCTCGTAGGTTTCTCCAGTTTTTCCATTATTTCCCTTCCGTTTCATAAAACGTACGAATACAAAGGGAATATTAATTTCAAACTTCAATCTGAACGTGAAATCTAAAGACAGCGTCCAATTAAGGAAAATTAAAATCCACAGCAAAATTTATTAGAAAAAAGAAACCAAAAAATTCCCCTTCAACCGTCGTAAAACGTGAATCTTTCATCAGAATGTACGAGAGAAGAAGAGAAAAAGATTACAAGCGAAAACGAATCGTCGCCTCTCGAGTATCCCTTGACGAGAAAAAAGAAAAAAAAAAAAATAAATGTCTTACGTGTTATCAGCCCTCCCAGCCGTACGAGTCGTGATGTCGCATGCGAATGGCCATGCCGATTCGGACCACGTACACCCGCTAACCGTTAATAAAAGCTTAAAGGACATTATCGTGGGCGTTGGTGGGGACATTAAAAAAGCGCACGTGGCTCTAACGGCGGGGCCCTCGATGCAATTTTAAACAGCTATTTCCGCCCACCTACAACCGCCCCACGAAACGGTGACACATGTCCCGTTGCCGCCCGATCCGGGAGGGAATCCGGGTGAATAAGGGTGAAACTCGAGATTCTGCCTATTTATAAGCGAAAAGAAACGGTTTCGTTTCACCATCGTTGGAAATGGATTCGCGATCGACCATCGAATTGGACGATATTCCTTCCCGAAGCTAACATTTTCATCATAGAACCGGTTTGAAAGTAATTTTACTACACCGTCGGACGATTATCGAACAATTTCTGATACGATATTTCGTATATGTGATTTAAGAATAACATTTTTATCGTAGTTATTATAGGAATGGATTCTTGAATTGATACTTGGATCATTGTATGTAAATCGGGTTAGACGAAAATTGGAATGGATGTGTTAACGAGGAAAGAATTCTTGATCGAGTTGTTGAACTTTGAAGAATCGCCATCGCTCGCGGAATGGCGGCGGTTATTTTTTTTCCACGGGCGAACGCGAGACAGATGGAAAGACGCACGGGCACGAGGGTGGGACATTAGCCATAAATTCGTCGGTCCCAAGTGGCGGATAGGCGGAGGAGCCACCGTGCCAATTGTATAAATTGGCTATGACAAACTTATCGTCCCGCCACGAGCCCTCCAGCGTACACCTTCGTCCACCGATTCTCTCCACCGCTTCTGAGGGGCGCTCGATACTTTTCCTGTATCTTGCAACGGTAATCGTGAATAATATAACAATTCCTGGCGGAAAATTTCTTTGCTCGAAGAATCGTAACGGCGATATTAAGAAACGATTATTTCGTGTGTATTTTGACTCAATTTCTTTTAAAGGATTAAAAGGAAGGACTATTATTTCTAGATAATCCTTTTTCGAAGATCAAATTAAACTATTTGAGCGTTTTTTAATCTTGGCTCATCTTGTATATAGATCGTGAATGATATAATAATTCCTGGAAAATTTGTTTGCTCGAAGAATCGTAACGGCGATATTAAGAAACGTCCTGATTATTTCGTGTGTATTTTGACCCAATTAAAGGATTAAAAGGAAGGAAAGGGGACTATTATTTCCAGATAATCTTTTTTCGAAGATCAAATTAAATTATTTGAGCGTTTCTTAATCTTGTATATAGATCGTGAATAATATAACAATTCCTGGTGGAAAATTTATTTGCTCGAAGAATCGTAACGCAATGTTCTGATTATTTCGCATCGTGTGAATTTTGACCCAATTAAAGGATTAAAAGGAAGGAAAGGGGACTATTATTTCCAGATAATCCTTTTTCAAAGATCAAATTAAACTATTTGAGCGTTTCTATATAATCTTGTATAAAGATTGTGAGTAATATAATATTATATTATAAAATTAATATGATATTGTATAATTGTGGAAAATTTGTTTGCACGAACTTGAGCTTGAGGATTGTAGAATTGTAATTGTATAGGCGATGCAATTAAGCAAGGGAACCATTGTAATTATTTCATATTTATTTCGGTCCAATTATGATTAAAAGGAAGGAAAGAGAATTACTATTTTCAGATATCATTTTTCGAAGATCAATCTCGAGTTAAACTATTTGAACATTTCTTATATTAACCTTTTGTAACAGATCGTGAATAATATAATATTCGTGATGGAAATTTGTTTGCAGCTTGAAGAATTGTAATTGTAATTGTGTCTTATATCATGTGGTTCGATATCGAATTTCTTACGATTAAAAGGAAATAAAGGGAATTATTGTTTCCAGATATTGTTTTTCGATTGAATCGAGTTATTATTTGACTATTTTTTATCTTAATCTTGCCCGATTTTGTAACAGATCGTGAATAATATAATATTCGTAGTGGAAATTTGTTCGAACTTGAGAATTGTAATTGTAATAGTTCGATTAAAAAAAGGAGAAATATAATTTCCAAATACTGTTTTTCAGTCAAAAACAATCTCTATCGAATTAAACTACTGTTTGCACGTTCCTTTTCTTAACCGATCTTGTAACAAATCGTGAATAATAAATATTCGTAATGGAAATTTATCAAGCACTTGAGCTTCAACTAAGCATTTCGATGCTGAATTTCTTAAAGAAGGATAATATTTTTCGAAGAACAATCGAATTAAACTTTACACATTCCTTCTTTTAACCGATCTTGTAACAAATCATGAATAATAAATATTCGTAGTGGAAATTTATCAAGCACTTGCCAAGCACTTGAGCTTGAACTGAGCATTTCGATGCTTAATTTCTAAAAAAAAAAGGGGGGGAAAGAAAAAAAAGGTAATTCCAAATATCATTTTTCGAAAAACAATCTCGAACGAATTAAACTTTACACGTCCCTTCTCTTAATCTTGTAACAATCCTGAATAATAAATATTCGTAGTGAAAATTTATCAAATACGAGCTCGAGCTAAGCATTTCGATGGTGAATTTCTTCAAAAAAGGGAGGAAGAAGAATAATATTCGAATTAAACGTTCCTTCCTTTAACCGATCTTGTAACAAATCGCGAATAATAAATATTCATAGTGGAAATTTACCAAGCACTTGAGCCTGATCTAAGCATCTCTCGATGCTGAATTTCTTCAAAAAAAAAAGAGAGAAAGGGGAAAAGAAACCTGTTATTTCCAGATATCGTTTCTCGAAGATCAATCTCGACCGAATTAAAATCGATTGGCAAACCGTATT
Source organism: Apis cerana (assembly GCF_029169275.1). Classification (NCBI taxonomy): domain Eukaryota; kingdom Metazoa; phylum Arthropoda; class Insecta; order Hymenoptera; family Apidae; genus Apis; species Apis cerana. The sequence goes on from NC_083857.1 coordinate 13,451,741, forward strand.
ACACTTACCGCCACGCTCGAGGCCGATGGTTTGGAGAGGATACGGTGCAGGTGCGTCACGACGCTGCTTACGCCCCGTGCGCTCGTTTGAGACATCGTTCCCTGGAGGTCCGCCGGAGAACGTGACGTTCCACGTCCGGCGGCGCACGTACGCGCCGCTTTTGTCCCGCGATTCGTCGCGTAAATCGCCCCCCTCCCTCCCTTCAACGTTCACTTTCTGCTTCCAGCCTGGTGGAAATGCGGGGAAAATCAATTGTGTTGCGAATTTTATCTCCTTCCTGTTTGCTTCTATTCTCTGTATCGGTTTTTACAAGATGGCTTGGAAAGGTTACGGATATGACGATTGATTATTGAAATTTGGGAAAAGAGAAAAATAATTCTTGGATAATTTTGAGTATTAATTTTTTCCTTTAAATAAGGGGAATTATTTTGTTTCTCTATGGTAAATAATTTGGTAAGATGCGTGTTAAGAAAAGAAACGTGGGTCAAATACGTGAATATTTTATTTTCTGCTTATTTTTTTTTTTTTTTTCTATCGTATAGTGTCTTTGAATGAAAGAGGTGTATCGCAATATATCTGGCAATAATATCACGCGATCGCGTGAAACCAGGAGGCAAATAAATTCGATGTGAGCGATATAATATACCTACTTTAAATCGGTATACTTTAATTTCGTAAATGTTGATTTTGAAATTATTTGGTCCGTTTATATACGATCCAATATTATTTTATTTAAATAAGTTAATTATGGGGGCAAAAGCGATAAGAAGGGAAAGAATCGGTTCGGCGTATATTGGGAAGTCTGGTCAATAATTAATCAATCTAAGTAAATTAATTTCTCGGAATAAAATAACATTGATCCGTCCGAGCGTTAATTAATATTAAAATCAACATTTACAAAACTGGAATAAATTGTTAGGTAAAAACTAATAACTCATAATTTATTTCACTTTCTCCTCCATAATTTAAAAAAATAAATTCATATATATATATATATATACATAATTTTCTTAATCCTCTTCTAATTACTTTCTTCTCCATTATTTAAAAAAATAACTTCATACATGTACACATAATTTTCCAAATACAGAAAGTGTAATAGAAAGACACTAATATCTAACATTTAAAAATATCTCATAATTTATTACCTTCTTCATAATTTAAAAAAATAAATTCATATAATTTTCCAAATACAGAAAGTATAATACAGAAAGACACCAATATCTAACATCTAAAAATATCTCACAATTTATTACTTTCTTCTCTACACTTTAAAAAAATAAATTCATATATATATATACATATAATTTTCCAAATACAAAGAATAGAAAAGACAATATCTGACATCTAAAAATATCTCATAATTTATTACCTTCTTCATAATTTAAAAAAATAAATTCATATAATTTTCCAAATACAGAAAGTATAATAGAAAGACACCAATATCTCACAACATCTAAAAATATCTCACAATTTATTGCCTTCTTCATAATTTAAAAAAATAAATTCATATGATTTTCCAAATACAGAAAGTATAATAGAAAGACACTAACAACATCTAAAAATATCTCATAATTTATTACCTTCTTCATAATTTAAAAAAATAAATTCATATAATTTTCCAAATACAGAAAGTATAATAGAAAGACACTAACAACATCTAAAAATATCTCACAATTTATTACTTTCTTCTCTACACTTTAAAAAAATAAATTCATATATGTATATATACACAATTTTCCAAATACAAAAAGTAAATAATAAAAAGACACCAATATCTAACATCTAAAAATATCTCATAATATTTAATTCAAATAATATTTAATATAATAATATTTAATTTATCACCTTCTTCATAATTTAAAAAAATAAATTCATATATATATATACATATATATATATATATATATATATACATATAATTTTCCAAATACAAAGAATAGAATAAACACCAATATCTAACAACATCTAAACTAAATAAATTAAATCCTCGACCTCGACATTAATCACTTTATCATCCTCGATTCTTCCCGATTCTCGTCCATCCAACAAAATACCAAAACTTCCCGCCAAGTCGAAGAGCCGTCCCTGACGAATCCAATCGAAACTGGGCGACAATTAACAATCCGCCCGCCGGATCTGCCGGAATCGCGACGATTAATCCGCCTGTCGTCGACAATCGTTTAAGTCCGCGAACGATTTACACCGTGCGGTGCCCCACGCGCGCTGCAGGCGAACAAGGGGTGAGTTTACATTCAAAGGTGGGGGAAACCGCTCGTTTATCAGTAACCGACTCCAGTGAAAGCGACACCCGTACGCCGCACGAATAACAATCCTCGCGCCACCACCCGATTCGAAAAGTATTGGCCGTGCCACCCCTGCGCCTCGACCCTCCGTGGACATTATTTACGCGGCGGCTCCTTTTTTTTTCTTCTTCTCCTTCTTTTTCATTTCCAATTCACTTAGACTCCGCAGACCAGACAGAATTTCTCCCGGCCTGTTTTAACTGGAAGGAGGGGGTCTGCTACGTAACTGAGTCGAGGGCCACCCCTCAAAAACCGCGAACTCGAGACGTCGCTTCTGATTCCGCGTTCACCGTTGCGATAATTGCTCGAAGGAACGAGTTTTTTCTTTTTTTTTTTTTTTTTTGTTTCTTTTTCCTTGCACGTGGTGAGAGAGCGAGAAAGTTCGGAGGGAATTGGAGGGTTTTTTGGTATGTTAATTCGTAGCAGTCAATTGTTGCTACTGTGAATTTTATCTCGTTTATTTGTTGATGGATTCTTTTATTGGTTGGTGGTCTTTTTGGGGGAATTTTGGAAAAGTAGAGTGATGTGTTTATAAATTACTCGTTGATTGGAAAATTGAGAAAGGAGAAACAATTCTTAGAGCCTTGGATAACTCTTGCAGCTTGTAAATTTTTTTTAAGTAAGAGGAAAAACGAATTCATTTTATTATTATGTATATTGATAGGATTGAGATTATTAATATATATGTAAGAAGATAGAAAATATATCTTAAAACCAACCTAACGTCGAAAGTATAAAAATTGAGAGTTGAAAATCATTCATATATAATCGGATTATTGAATCATATAGTTTTTTATAACATATCTAATTGCATTTATGCTATATACATCGCCTTTTCTTAAGTTGATCAAAATCCAAACGATACAAATTCCACTCTTCCTCGATTCTTCCACCATTCTGTTCGAACAGTCGCAACTAATCTCCGTTTTGACTGTGTTTCCAACGAAATTATTCTTATGTGCGCTGCTGTACTCTGCGATATTTTAGCAATATTCGAGTCGTTGGTGATATAATAAGAATAATCATTCCATCTTGTTATCACATGTTTGTTATAGTTCAACCTCAGCTTTGTATAGAATATTTCAAAGTTTTACATTCCAAATAATTCTTTCAATAATCCATTTTTGTTGATTCATACTTTTATCAAACTTTATTCGTCAAATTTTTATAATATTCCTTTCCACAAATACTTATGAAGATCCTTCGTGAGTTAAAATTTCTGGAAAAATGAAAGAGTTATGTCTTAATCAATAGCAATCACCTCAGCTTCGTATAGAATAATTCAAAGTTTTACATTCCAAATAATTCTTTCAACAACCATTTCTGTTGATTCATACTTTTATCAAACTTCATTCGTTACATTTTTATGACATTCCAGTGGAATATCTTTCCACAAATATCTAGAAAATGTGAGTTAAAATTTCTGGAAAAATGTTATATCTTAATCAATAGCTTCATATAGAATAGTTCAAAGTTTTACATTCCAAATAATCCTTTCAACGATCCATTTCTGTTGATTCATACTTTTATCATTCGTCACACTTTTATGACATTCCTTTCCACAAATACTTATAAAGATCCTTCGTGAGTTAAAATTTCTGGAAAAATATAAGAGTTATATCTCAGTCAACAGCAATCACCTCAGCCTCGCTTTTACACTCCAAATAATTCCAAATAATTCATTCGTCACACTTTTACGACACTCCTTTGCACAAACGCCTAAAAAGATCCTTCGTAGTGAAGAACAAGGGAATCGAAATACGGGCAGTCAAACGCGTTAAACGCGTTTTCCTTTCGCTCAGCAACGGAAGCTGTTCGAGACGCCAAGTTCTCCTCTCGAAGAAGCAGGGAAGAGGCAAGTGGTGGATCAATCGCACCTCTCCCACCCTGTTCTTTATAAATGAGAGAGCGAAGGGGGTGGACCGCGTAGGGGGAGGGAGGGTAGTTTGGGAGGCTGCAGTTTAGATATTCACCGGTTGATTACCGTCCCGATGGGGTAGGCCCACGGAAAAGGGGAATCCCCTGGAGGACGCTAACTCGACAACTGACAAATTAGCCCGCCGCCACGACGACACTTGCAAAATGGGTCGACAAGAAGCCGGCCTCCCTCTCCTCCTCTCTCTGTTTGCGAATTTGACGCAAACAGGATCGCAGGGAGGGTCAATTTTCCTATCGTTCCACGGATTGAACGATCGCCCTTGGAATTGTTGCGCTTCATCCTGGATTAATTTTCCAAACGGAGTATCACGGATCCGTGAAACTTTTCCAACTTTTCCAACCAGCTTCGAACATTTATTGTACTTAATTGTAACACGAATTAATTAATACAAATGCCGCTTTTTCTTCGTTAAATGAAATTAAAATTCAAATGAAGCGAACGGATCCTTTCTTGTCTCCTCTTCGATGATAATTCTGCGAGAAAGAAAAGAGGGATGAGGAAAGAAGGAAGTCGAAAGGATCGAGCGGAAAATTTAAACGACCAGGTTGGCAGGTGTATACTCACCCTTCGAGAATATTCTCTCTGTCCCTCTCCTGTCCCACGGATTTCGGGGCTTTGTAGTCATCCATTCTCAGCCTTCACCCTCCCCACCCCCGTGCATTATTTAAATAAACAAGGAGGAGGAGGGGGAGAGGGATGGGACAGATTGGCTGGCTCTTCTTCTTCTTCCGATGGGGCGGCTTCGAGTGACGAACAATTATCCTCCCACGTGGGGGACGAAGAGGGCGAAGTGACAGGGTTGAGGAAGGGGGAGGCTTCTAATGAATTTTAAATTGCCCACCCACCCCATCCATAATGCAGCCCCGTTGACAGCCGGGATGAACCGGAGATGACAAAGTAAAACGGCCGACTTAACGTTTCCGCGAGGCGAGACTTACGCGAGTAAGTTAGATTCGAAGGATTGGGAGGAATTGGAGAATTTGAAGAAGGGGAAGAGTCTTCTCTGAGCAGCTTTTTTTTAGGTTATTTTGGGAATGCAAGTTTCTCGATGAAAGTTTTAAATTTCATTTAAACGATGGGTGATTTTTTTCTCTCCTTCTTTCGCTCGAAATTTCGAGAACGCGGACAGCTTGAAATTCTTCCATAGCTATGGGGTGGGGTGGCGATCATTTTTCAAACGGAAACATAAATTCCGCGTGAGGCGTGTTTGGGCCGGGCTCGAAGAAAAACTTGTGAACAGTTTATTGTTCCTCGCGGAGGGTGAGTCACTTCAGACGGGCACCCACTCGAGGAATTCGTTTACTTTCGATCGGTGCAAACAATTATATTAGGTTTGATAGAATCGGAACAGAATCGCGTATTTACACGTTAAAATTTTTATTCGCACTCTTCGAAATCGATTTCAAGATTCAATTCCAGGTAGAAATCTATCTAATAATTGGAAGGAAATAAAACTCGTTAAAAAGAGAGAAAATGTATCCAAATCACGATTCATTGGCGACTACTCGAAGGATCCGAGGTACGATGTGAAGAATTCTTTTTATTTCTCGTAGGTTAAGATGATAATCGTAGATATGTGTATTATATAAATAGAAATCAAGATATTCGTTTATATCATGGAATATATTATATTTATCCTTTAAAAAGTATAATTTTAATATCTTCAATTTTAAGATTATGCGGTTTTCCTTTTTCAGTTGGTTATTATTCGAAAGATTTAATTATTGGTACAATTTTAACTGTATTCGTATTCATTTTGAATAATTTTAGTATTAACAAGAAAATATTTAATAATAAATATAATTTATTTTAAAGAAGTTAAAATTATAAGGATTTCAATATTAACAATAATAATTATAAGATTAGTTTATAGAAAATTTAATTTTTAATTCAATAAATTTTAATTTATATAGAATTGATTTATTATTAATTAATAGTGTTTAAAATGATGATTTTAGGAATAATTATAGGTTTTAATTTCTTTAAATTTACTTTATTAAATAATAAAATTGGATCATCGTCGAAACGATTAACAGTTTCCAAGGTATTTCGATCTTGGATGATTGTCCAAACGTAACTTTGTAAGCGAAAATAATTTTTACCATTTCGAACGTTCAAATTATTAGCTCCTCCATTGTTGCGCAGCGTCAGAATTGTGAACAAAGCGTTCGAAGCGGGGATAAGCGGGTATTCGAGATTAAAATTACTCGCGTATTTCGTTGCGATCGAAAGATATTTCTTCTCGTCGATGCGCGATATGATCCTTCGTAAAGAAATTCCAGCTAAAGATTTTCAACTTTTTATTTTTGCACGGCAATAAACATCGAATTTCCCTCGAATTCGATATTTCTTATAATTTTATCCGACAGAAAAAGGCATCTTTATTCGAGGAAATCGTTTTTAACTTAATATTTTGAATATCGTAAACGCGAAAAGAGAAAGGGTTATTATTCGACCATATCAATTTCATTCTGAAATCTCGCTTTCGAACATTTTTCGATGAACGTTGCTTTCGAACAGCTCCATTTCCACTGCATAATACGAAAAAAAAAAAAATTACTGGAGATTCACGAGCATAACTTATTTTCCCCCTAAACCAAGTATAACAAAAATCTCGATTTCCCTCGATCATTAATCCGATGTTTTCTATAGTTTTATCCGGGAGGAAAATGTATCTTTATTCTCGCAAGGAAATCATTTTAAATTAATATTTCGATAATCGTAATTAACGAATGTTGGAGAAAAAAAATTACCAAAAGTAACGCCGAATATAACATCCGTCGATTCCAAAATTCAATTTCACGCTTACGAAATCTTAAGCAGCAACCTATATAAAAGCATCGTCTGATCGCGATGCATCGTGATGAGAAAAATTACACCTCTTCGAAAACCTTATTCCTAAATCTTGGAATCGAGTCCTGATCGATCCGTCCCTCGAAACCTCGATCGCCTGTACCTCGAATATATTCCAATTCTCGGCGGGCGAATCGATTTTTTTTCACGCGCGTGTTGCAATTTGGCCAAAGCGATTCCGGACGTGGAACGGCCAATTATCGCGATGCGTGCACGATCCATTGGATTGAAGCAATGGCGCATCATCGACGTCGCGTTACAGTTATTTAATGGTGGACACGGGCCCGATTTACACGAGTGTAAATTATCGACCGAGGCCCGGATCCGATACATTGTAGGGCGACGCCTTTAATCCTCTCCACCGAACCATTCCAGCAACCGGATATTAATTCTTTTTTCTGTTTTTTCAATTTTGTTTTTTTTTTTTTTTTTCCAACCATCGATTTCGAATTCGTGTGGCGGAAGTTATCTCGTGGCTCCCCCTTTTTCGGCGAATTATTATTAACATCTCGCCTATGAAAGGGCTTTGTTTCTTTTTTTTTGTTCGTTTTTGTTTGTTGGAAGAAAGAAGGGATTTCAAGGTGATTAAAATTTGTATGTCTAAAGTAGTACGAGAGAATCGAAGATTGGAAAGTTTTAATTAAAGGATAAAGGGATGTCAGATGGGCTCATTCGAGGTTGGGGAATTTTAACGGTGAAGCGAGTGAATTTCGGTTTGATGAATTTCTTAATGAGCTTATTTGCATAATTTCATACGAGGCAAGGTGTAATAGGTGTACTTGTGAGATACGATATCGGTACTGGGAATTTCGAAGGGAAGGCGATGATTCTTTTACGCGAGCATTAAGGAATTAAATTATCTTTAAATTGATTTTGTAAATTTAAATCTCATAGGGAATTTTCGCATTATCGCGTCATTTCAATTTCTTAATTAATAAAATTCGATTTATATATCATAAAATCTTCAATCCCTGATTGAAATTAACCGCGTTCGAGTAAGCTCATTTCCAAGAATTCGTTTTCGTAATTCTACTTATACTATCAATATGATGACAGTCGATAAATGTTGAGTTAGGGAAAAAATCGTGAATATACCATTATTTATGTGAATAAAAAAAAATGATAATAAAAAATTTTCTTCTTAATTAAACGATCAAATATCGAAGAAGATTCTCGATAGATATAAAAAACAAAATGCAACGAAATTGTCTAATAACAATAGTCTCATCTTTCTCATTTATTGTCTCATTTCTTGAAAAAGTTCACCATTTCAAATAATTCTCCAAATCGAAAATTCTTTCTCATTTTTCGTATTTCTTGAAAAAGTTCACCATTTCAAATAATTCTCCAAATCGAAAATTCTTTCTCATTTTTCGTATTTTCTGGAAAATATCTCAAACTATTCTCCAAACCGAAAATTCTTTCTTATCTTTCGTATTTTCTGGAAAATATCTATAATAATTCTCCAAACCGAAAATTCTTTTTCATTTTTCGTATTTTCTGAAAAAATTTCTATAATAATTCTTCGAACCAAAAATTATTTCTCATCTTTCGTATTTTCTGAAAAAAATTCTATAATAATTCTTCGAACCAAAAATTATTTCTCATCTTTCGTATTTTCTGAAAAAATTCACCATCTCGAACAATTCTCCAAACCAAAAGCGCCATTTTCCCTGAGAATTCCTTCTCATCTCTCTCATTTCTTGAAAAAGTTCACCAACAACTCGAACAATTCTCCAAACCGAAAACACCATCCACGCCTTGCAGAGATCGAATACAAAATTCCTCGTCCATTTCCAGTTCCAGCTCCCCCCAAAAATACCCGACCAACCCTCGTGATGAAAGGGTCGAGATAGTTAACCGGCAGTTGGTCGAGAATCGCATCGAATTCGCGTGCATAAACCGCGCGAATTGTTGTGGAAAATGGCGGAAGGAAGTGGCGTCTTGGGGGTCCGAATGGGCTCGAATTCCACGGAATTCCGTGTTTATTGTTGTCGATACCGATCGAGGGATCGAGAGAACGCGAGACAGGTAAGGCGCGCAGTGGCGGAGAAACTGGTGGCGCGTCGAAAATAGACGCGGCGCGTCTGGCCAACGTCCTCCTCGGTCGCTTCCTCGCGCGATAAACACGCGCGCCACTCGAGAAACGTGGCGCTATCGAGCCGCTCGCTTTGATCTCGTCTTTCGGGACTTTTGCCCGGTCTTCTATTTAGTTGGATTGGCCCCGTTTATAGATGCTCGCGATTGTGTATAGACTCGACTCGGCTGGGATTAATTGAATTGGCCAGAGAGGGGATAATATATCGAATAGTGGAGATAGGTAGATTTCTAATTTCGATCGGGACCAACATGTGTACAGCGTTGATCGATCATTTAAAGAGATTCGTCGAAATTTGATGGAAAATGTGAGGAGCTCTGTTTAACTCTTTTCGGGTGAAATAAAGTGGAATTGTGTTGAAACACGCTTTGATATTTAGGCATTCGATCCGTAATATCTCGGTTCACGTAGAAAATATTCTTTTTTGGGCGGTAGAATTCGTGAAATTAAATAATCTCCAAAGATATAAACGTTCGAATCGATCAAGGAAACGAAACGAAACTGATCTTGGAAAGGATTGCATTCTTTTTAACTAATAGAAAATTTAAAATTTATAGAAGAAGCGTGAAATTAAATAATTTTCATAAGTATTCGAATCGAAGAAAAAAAAATTGATTTTGAAAATGATCGTATTCTTTTTAACCAGAGAAAATTTAGAAAATCCTTTTCCAAAATTTACGAAAGAATCGTGAAATTAAATAATCTCCAAAAATATAAACGATCGAATCGATAAAGCAAACGAAACTGATTTTGGAAATGATTGTATCCAAAATTTACGAAAGAATCGTGAAATTAAATAATCTCCAAAAATATAAACGTTCAAATCGATAAAGGAAACGAAACGAAACTGATTTTGGAAACTATTGCATTCTTTTTAACAAATAAAAAATCCAAAATTTATGAAAGAATCGTGAAATTAAATAATTTCCAAAGACATAAACGTTCGAATCGATAAAGGAAACGAAACGAAACTGATTTTGGAAATGATTGTATCCAAAATTTACAAAAGAATCGTGAAATTAAATAATTTTCACAAATATTCGAATCGAACAAAAAGAAATTGATTTTGAAAATGATCGTATTCTTTTTAACTAATAGAAAATCCAAAATTTACGAAAGAATCGTGAAATTAAATAATTTTCACAAATGTTCGAATCGAACAAAAAGAAATTGATTTTGAAAATGATCGTATTCTTTTCAACTAATAAAAAATCCAAAATTTACGAAAGAATCGTGAAATTAAATAATCTCCAAAAATACAAACATTCGAGTCGATAAAGAAAACGAAACGAAACTGATTTTGCAATATCCTGTTTAACCAAAAAACCGTTTCCAAAATTTCCAAAAGGAATCGCGAAATTAAATAATTCTCCTTTCTTTCTTCGAATCGAAGAAAACGAAACTGATTTTGCAATTGACCCTACTCTTTTCAACCTAATTAAAAAAGACGAAAGTAAAATAATTTTCAAAAAAAAACGTAAACGTTACACAGCTTGCAATGATTTAACTTGCGCAACTCATGCGTATTTATACAAAATTCGAGTGGCACGAATCGAAAGGAAACCGATTCTGGAAGTCGTCGTGCAAATTGCAACTCGGTCGACGAGACGAGTTATATCCCATCGGGCAAAGCCTCACCCTCCCCGTTTCCAGACGATCGAACTACTTCGAGGCTTGTCTCTCCGGTGTAGCTCGCAACCCCTCCCCATCCCCGCGCGCGCGGACTGGTTGATGTTGGGGCGGTTTTCACCGGCGAGCTCGCTGTCTGCGGCCGGATGTTGCGTCAGTGATACAACCGGATGATACTTGGCGCCCCGGGGCCATTCCCAGTCTGTAAGTTAGCCACGTACAATTACCATACATCTCGGCTACAACTGCCGTTACAATGTTTCGGCGAACGTTGTACGGATGCGCCACCCGGCCGACGGTTTAAACCGAACTTCTCGAGAAACTGGAGGGGGGAGACGCGTTCGAGTGGTTTTGACGAGCTTTGTCAGCCGAGGTAAGATGCGAAAAGAGGGAGGGGATCGAAATTGGATCCTGAGAAAAGGGCTGAGCGGTTCGAGCATTCTTTCGAACGAGTTCCAGTTTCAAGAATTGTTGCTACTTTGAAGATTCGATACAATTTATGTCTGTAAAATAAATAAGCGTGGAATTAAGTTTTGCTCGTGTCTTTCAAATTCGATCTCTTACGATTTTATTGAAGAAAAAAAGAGATGTTGGATAACGAAGGGGTTTGTATAACTAGCTTTTAAAAATCGACAATTTTATCAAGTTTCTCTTCAAAGATCTATATATATAGTTATACATTTTTGATGATCATCTTTAGCAAATCTTACGAAGCTCATTTTATTAAAAAGAAATGTTGGATAAAAAATAGATCCTAAAAACATATCATCCATACTTTCCTAGAGTATAGATAATAAAAATTAAGAAACTATACGACTTTCAAAATCGTATATAAGTTTATTAATAAAAAAAAAATTTTATTACACGATATTCATGGTTGATAATGTTATTTACTTTTTCTTGAGCAACGTGTCATCTTCAGAAGCTTACGATTATTAAAAAAAAATGATAAAAAATAGGATCCTAAAAACATATCATCCATACTTTCCTAGAGTATAGATAATAAAAATTAAGAAACTATACGACTTTCAAAATCGTATATAAGTTTATTAATAAAAAAAAAATTTTATTACACGATATTTATGGTTGATAATGTTATTTACTTTTTCTTGAGCAACGTGTCATCTTCAGAAGCTTACGATTATTAAAAAAAAATGATAAAAAAATAGGATCCTAAAAACATATCACACTTTCCTAGAATATAGATAATAAAAATTAAAAAACGACTTTCAAAATCGTATATAAGGATTAATTTGAAAAGGATCACTCGCTCGCGATTTCATTAATAAAAAGAAAATTTTTTTAAAATCCTTGAATATAAGGCAAAGGGTTAATTCGAAAGAAAAAGAAGGATATCCTAGTAAGAGCGATTCAAGAATGATCGTCATTTCGGTCGAGGAAGCCCGGTTGGGGCGATAAATTCGATTCCCACGACAGCCGGCCCGTAGAAGCGTTATTAAGAGCGGGAAAGTTGGAGGTTTCCGGGAAAACGTCACGGATTGTCATAGAATAATACGAGAAAATGCCATTGTAAACGTCACAAGGAGACGCAGGCGGGCGTTGATCGATGGCCACCCGTCAGTTGGCACCACTTTTAATTAAACCGCCCTCGAGATTAGCCACCCTCTTCCTCCTTCTTATCCTCCTTGCCTCCTCTGCCTTGTAATTGTTTTAAATCTCGCCCCTAACGTCCACCCCTTGGTCGGTTGGGGTGGAATCCCCGAAGAAAAAAAGAAGGAGGAGGAGAAAAGAAGAAAAAACCGCAAGTCATCAAGGGTGACGGATTCACACGGGCTTGGCTGACATTTATAACCTCGTAAAAGGGTTACATCCTACTCTCGAAACGCTTTAGAATGAATTATTTCTCTATCTCTCCTCGCTAATTCGTGGAGTGGAGAGATTGAGGACGGAGATTTTTCTTTTCCTTCCCTTTTTTCTTTTCCTTTTTCTTCCTCGAACGATAAAGTATCGATCTCGATCACGGACTTTGCGGATATCGTTTCAACTTCTCTCGTTAATTTTTAAAATTAATCCAACGATAACAATTAGGGGTCACTTGGCCTCCTATTTCTCTTCAAAAAGAAAGAAAAGAAGAAGAGAATACTCGGTTTTCTTCGTCACCGTCCGAGCGATCGATCAAATCTCGGGTCGAAATCTCGGCGGGGGAAGGGAAGGAAAGTGCAAGTTTCGTGACGGAGGCGTCGTCTTGGAATTCTAAATACGCCGGGGTTAAAGGATCGGTGCGTTCTCCAAAGATTCGAGGTATTTCGGTCGGTATGTCGGTCCACCTCGATCGACCTGTCACTCTGCTCACGCCCAGACATTCCTCCTCCAAGCTCCCCTCCCCTCCCTTCGAACATTAATTGCGGGGAAAAAAGGCCGCTCGTTAAGCCTCGATTCGAAGCGAGTTCGTGGGTGGAAACGATGACCAAGAAAGAAGAAACAATTCTCCATCCTCCTCCCCAGGACAGATATAACAAAACCGTCTGCAACGAAATTGTCCAACAATGAAATCTCTTCCTCTTCCCGGAGGGGGCTCGTTTCCATCTGCTCCAAAGTGGAAGGGGGACGCTCCAAAGTGGTGGTGGACAAAGTTGAAAAGTTCAAAGGGCGAAATCTGCTCGTCGAGAAAGCGGAGAGGTGAAGGTGGATAAGAAGGTGGAAGGGGGAGTTGGAAGAAGATCGTGGGACTTTGCGTGCGGGCCGGTCATCCCTCGTCCAGTTGGAGAATTTATGCTGGTTGTCCCTAGCAGTCCGTCCTAACTAGTCCACTCGCTCACTTACTCACCGACCTAACCAACTTGGCGTGCTCTCTCGGGGAGGGGGCGGCAGCAGCACCCTTGAAATATCGCCTCTCTGCCCCCTCGCTCGATTTTATCGCTCTTGCTTGCCCGTCCTCCCCTGTTTTTCTATTTTTCCCTCCACCTCTTCGTCTTCGACCGCCTCTTGTACTTTCCTGTTCTCGTTCCTCCATTAAAACGTTCCTCCCCCTATTTTTGTCCTCTGTCGTTTCCTTCTTTCGTATTGCTTTCCCTCCTTGTTTTTTATAATTTTAATAAAAATGGCTATTTCTATTTGTCCCTCCTTTTTCTTTTCCTCTTCTTCCTTCTTCTTCTTTTATTTTTCCATTGCTATTTCATCATCGAGAGCTTCGAGGACACTTACAATACCAACTGGAGGAGAGTTTTAGGGAGAGAGCAACTATCTCGTTCCTCTTTTTTTTTCTTCCTTTTATTCAAGGGATCCAGCGTGGAGTGGACTCGAGATTAGCTTTCGAATTTAGTAGCCGAGGTACGATCAGTTGGGGGCTGGCCGATGTTTTTAACGTGATTGCCTCTTACGGGGGATGCTCAACCCTTAAGTTCGTGACTTTTAAGCTCGCCTTTTATCGCCGATCCCCCTCTTCTCTCTCTGGGACGAGGTTAATGAAACCGAACGAAACGTGTTCCACGATTCTTCGAAAGGTAACCGTGTTTTTAACGTATTACTTCTCCCTAATTTCGATCATCGACCTCGTATAAATTATTCGCCGATCGACCACGTCAACAATTCTTCGATTTGAAAACGTGTCCTTCGAGGAAATCGAATCTAGAGAACGGAGGGAAACGAGAGAAACAGGGGAAGGTTGGCATGGATTTAGTCAAGAAGAATTTATGGTCGTTTCGAGAAGAAGAAAGAAGAAGAAGAAGATGCAAATCGGTCCTCCAACTTTTTATCTAACCTCGACAGCGTAATCCACGCACCTCGAATTCTCCTTTTCCAAAATTCTTCCTTCTCCTAAAATTTCCAAAAATCGTTTCCAAAGGGAAGAAGAAAAAGGAAAAGGAGGGGTTGTTAAACGGAGGGTCTGAATCTTTTCCCCGAGAAAGGGGCGATAAGGTGGAAGGACGAGGCAAGTGGCGAGAAGAAAAGAGTTACTAATGTCGGTCACGAACGCGGAATCTCTTCCAGCTGCCACCCGTCTTTCGTGTCCGCTCGCCCGTGTGATCTTCGTCCCCGAAATTAATGGGATCGCATTTTTCTGGATGGGGCCGAGATAGTTGCACGCCTCGTCCGGGTAGATAACACGTATGTGTAAGCTTGTTCCAGTACTTGACGAGCTTTCGAGCTCTCAGCTTCTGCCACTGAACGGTATATTTTGACACTCGATCAAAAACAATCTGTATTTAAAGATGTAAGTTTGACAAAATCGGAACACCACGTCAAAATTCTTACGCAAATCGATTTCAAGATTCAATTCTAGGTAGAAATCTATCTAATAATTGGAAGGAAATAAAACTCGTTAAAAAGAGAGAAAATGTATCCAAATCACGATTCATTGGCGACTACTCGAAGGATCCGAGGTACGATGTTAAGAATTCTTTTTATTTCTCGTAAATATCGCGTAGGTTAAGATGATAATCGTAGATATGTGCATTATATAAATAGAAATCAAGATATTCGTTTATATCATGGAATATATTATATTTATCCTTTAAAAAGTATAATTTTAATATCTTCAATTTTAAGATTATGCGGTTTTTCTTTTTTAGTTGGTTATTATTCGAAAGATTTAATTATTGGTACAATTTTAACTGTATTCATATTCATTTCGAATAATTTTAGTATTAACAAGAAAATATTTAATGGTAAATATAATTTATTTTAAAGAAGTTAAAATTATAAGGATTTCAATATTAACAATAATAATTATAAGATTAGTTTATAGAAAATTTAATTTTTAATTCAATAAATTTTAATTTATATAGAATTGATTTATTATTAATTAATAGTGTTTAAAATGATGATAAATAATAAAATTGGATTATTTCGAATATCATCGTCGAAACGATTAACAGTTTCCAAGGTATTTCGATCTTGGATGATTATCCAAACGTAACTTTGTAAGCGAAAATAATTTTTACCATTTCGAACGTTCAAATTATTAGCTCCTCCATTGTTGCGCACCGTGTCGTGTCAGAATTGTGAACAAAGCGTTCGAAGCGGGGATAAGCGGGTATTCGAGATTAAAATTACTCGCGCATTTCGTTGCGATCGAAAGATATTTCTTCTCAATGATGCGCGATATGATCCTTCGTAAAGAAATTCCAGCTAAAGATTTTCAACTTTTTATTTTTGCACGGCAATAAACATCGAATTCGATGTTTCTTATAATTTTATCCGACAGAAAAAGGTATCTTTATTCGAGGAAATCGTTTTTAAATTAATATTTTGAATATCGTAAAAGAGAAAGGGTTATTATTCGACCATATCAATTTCATTCTGAATCTCGCTTTCCGATACGAACATTTTTTCGATGAACGTTGCCTTCGAACAGCTCCATTTTCCACTACATAATACGAAAAAAAAAAATTACTGATTCACGAGCATAACTTATTTTCCTCTCCCTACCAACCAAGTGTAACAAAAATCTCGATTTCGGGGGAGGGGAAAGACGAACCCGTCGATCATTAATTCGCTGCAACGACGAAAGAATTAAAAAATACGTATCCAAACCCGAACTTTATCCAATTTAACAATGGCGGAGGAGCAACAAAGCTCGTCCACCGCCCCTCCTCCCCCATTCACCATCCCTTTCCCGCGCTTCAACAAACTTTCGCGCGAAATGAATTACAAATTTCGCGAAAACGAATGCATTCGAATAGCTTTCATCCACCTCCCCACCGTAGCTACGAGTTTTTGGCATCAGTCCCGGATGCCGGAACGTTTAATTAGAAAACTAACCGGCGCGGCGCGGAAGAATGGAAAAGGAAGAGAGGATCGAGCGGGATGGTGTTTAAAGTGTACAAAGCGGAGGGGCGACATCCGGTGAAAGGAATTTACGAGGCGGCCCGAGATGCCCGCGCAATTCTAATAAAATATATCGGCCAATTAAACTCCCTGGATATTCGTGGCGCGGCGTGATCTACGGGGCAGCCCCCTCCTCCGCCTAAATTACTTCGAATCGGCATTTTTCACAGCGAGAAACGGTGATCGGCGATTATCGCCGAGGCCATCTCGCGGCCTCTTTCGAGATACGCGGGATTAGGGAAGAGGAACGAGGTCTCTTTCGTTCGTTTGTCATTTTCGGATTTGAAGAACATGGAAATTTTAGCGCGTAAAAATTTTCGAAATTTCTTCCATCCAATATCGATCCTTCGCCAATATCTTATGTCTTTCATCTTCGATCGATTTTCTTTCTCATCGTGTATCCAAAAATTCATATCCAAAATTTCCAAAATTTATCCAACGTCGATCTGTCGATAATATTTGTTACCTTTCATGATCCTCCTTCGTATGTCCTGATCGTCCAAAAATTTCCAAAATTTCTCCCACTTAATCATCGATCCTTCGCCAATATCTATTATCTTTCATGATCGATCGATCCTCTTTCGCGTGTCCTAGTCGTCCTTCCAAAAATTTCCAAAATTTCTCCCACTTAATCATCGATCCTTCGCCAATATCTGTTACGTCTTTCACTTTCGATCGATCCTCTTTCTCATCGTATATTCAAAAATTTATATCCAAAATTTCCAAAATTTCTTCTATCCAACGTCGACCTTAATATTTGTTACCTTTCATGATCCTCCTTCGTATGTCCTGATCGTCCCAAAATTTCCAAAATTTCTCCCACTTAATCATCGATCCTTCGCCAATATCTATTACTTTTCACGATCGATCGGTCTTCTTCCGTCCTTCGTAAAATTTCCAAAATTTCTTAATCCCCTTAACACCCTTAATCCTTCGCCATTTTTCACCGATATCTCGTCGTCCTTCATAAAATTTCCAAAAATTTCCTCCACCAACATCGAGAACGACTTGGAAGAATTTCGAAAGCTCTACATCTCTTCCCCCTTTACCTTTCACGATCGATCCTCCTCTCCTCTCCGCACCAACACTCTACTTAACTCTATTTCTCTAATTATCCCCCTCTGTCCCAGCATCGAGGTCGAACGAGGAAATCGCATCAGAGTGTAAGAAGAAGAAAAAGAAGAAAAGTGAGCCGCGTGACTCGAGGTGTCGAACGTGCGGATCCTTGCGTTCTCCTCTTGCGCGGTGAAAGGGGGGAGCGGAGGGGCGGCTGAGGGGATGGGCAGACCCTTTGGCTTCGGATCAAAGCAGCGCCCCCAAAGATCAATACGGTCGGTGAGAAGGGGCTGGCGGCGGCGTGGAGCTGGCAAAAGGTGAGCAGGATGGAGAAGGTCGGATGTCGGCGTTGTGTCGCGGTTGATCGAGGGGGCATTAGCGGATCGTGTGCACCGTCCTCCTTCTTCCTCTTCTTCTCGGCCTCCCTCGCCCTCCCTCCTCCTCTGCAAACACGTCACGTAGTAGTTTTCGGGCCGGCCGGAAGCAAAGGGGCATAAATAGGCGCAATTAAGGGAGCGAAGAGAGCGAGAGAGGAAATTTCCCGCGACCCGGCGGAAGCAATTTAGCCTGCTTGTGCTTCCACTCTCCTCCTCCTTCTTTTTCTTCTTCTTCTTCTTCTTTTTCGAAGGATCGTCGAGCTGTGTATGGAAGTATCGCATTTAGGACGAAGAGATTTTTTCAGAGTTACAGGATATTTTTATTTCTTGGCGGTCGAAAGAAAATTAATACGTATCGTTGAACGAATAAAGGAAAAGGAATTTGAACTTTTCCTTTTAAATTAAATTACGTATCGTTAGAATAGATTTGAACGAGAATTTTTATTTCTCTAGGAACTAAAATTCTTAAGTTCCTTCGATAATTGTTAAAGTTTCGCTTCGAATAAATAAATAAAAAAAATAAAGGAAGAATCTATTTGGAGGTAATTTAAATAATCAATTTTCGAAAATATATTCGCTTTATCATTCTATACCCGCCAATTTCGAACAAACCGGAGGAGACGACCCGACCGATATAATCGTGAATTTGATCACGGATCCGAAGAATTAGGTAAATCGTGTGCAAACGGGCCGGGTCACGCAACGGACCGCCACCAGATATTTGGTTAAATATTAACGACGTCGTTAAAACAACGCATTTGCGGTTCGTTAAGCCGGAGGGGCTCGTCTAACGACTGGCCATCGAGGGCTAGCCTCCACCACGCGATACCACTGTTTATTCCACTCTCTCTTTAATCTAGAGGGAACGATCGTCTCGCGTAGACCGGTTTATCGGACTCGATGCAACGATAAAATATTTATTATATTGATTCAAGGAATTATAATTTTGTGTTCTGTTGACACGGGGAATTTTTGTTACGTATAATTGCAAAGAGTAAGTCATCGTTTCTCGAGTTATCGTATGGAATAAATTTATTTGCTATTAATAATATATAAAACGAAACTTGACTTTAATCTAGCTAAGAGTTAAGTCATAAGGCTGCTTATTTTTATTTATAAAGAGAAAAGATGAAAATTCGGATTATTCGAAGAGTATCGTCCTTTCTTAATATTTTCTTAATTTGTCACAGACATCATAAGAAGGTTCTGAGATATATTTGCACCGGCAATTGAAATCCTTTCTTTAGAATAAAATAATTGAAAGAATATTATTTTGGATTGAAGAAATGGAAAGATAAGAAATAAAATTTGTCCAGTTGAAATTGTTTTTCTTTAGGTTGTAACGAAATAAAGAATATTATTTTGGATTGTAAAAAGTGGAAGGCTCTAGGATGAAAAATATATTTGCATCCAGCACCAGTTGAAATCATTCTTTAGATTAAAAAATTAAAGAAAATTGAAAGAATATTACTTTAGATTGTAAAAAGTGGAAAGCTCTAGGATGAAAAATATACCTTTCTTTATTATAAAAAAATTGAAAGAATATTACTTTGAATTGTAAGAAGTGGCTCTAAGATGAAAAACATACCTTTCCTTAACTTATAAAAAAATTAAAACAATATTATTTTGAATTGTAAGAAGTGGAAGGCTCTAGAATGAAAAATATACCTTCCTTTAGATTATAAAAAAATTGAAAGAATATTACTTTGAATTGTAAGAAGGCTCTAGGATGAAAAATAAAATTTGCATCCAGCACCAGTTGAAATCACGTTTCTTTAGATTATAAAAAAATTGAAAAAAATATTACTTTGGATTGTGAAAAAGTGAAAAGCTCTAGAATGAAAAACATACCTTTCTTTAGATTATAAGAAAATTGAAAAAATATTACTTTGAATTGTAAGAAGTGGAAGGCTCTAGGATAAAAAATATACCTTTCTTTATTATAAACAAATTGAAAGAATATTACTTTGAATTGTAAGAAATGGAAGACTCTAGGATAAATATACCTTTCTTTATTATAAAAAAATTGAAAGAATATTACTTTGAATTGTAAGAAGTGGAAGGCCCTAAGATGAAAAATATATCTTTCTTTAGACTATAAGAAAATTGAAAGAATATTACTTTGAATTGTAAGAAATGGAAGGGTCTAGGATGAGAGATATACTTGTGTCTAGCAGTTGGAGTCGAGTTTTGTATCAATTATCCTTGTAAAATAAAGATAAATACAAGGGGTGGGTGGATGATTGATGGGCCAGATTCGAGTCCCGTTACATCAGGGACGTCGTGTCGCGACTCGTGTAATTAAGCTCTGCGAGTCTCGACGACACAGCCCGAGGGTCTGCTCTCAAGTTCCCGTTTGTAGTAACTAAATGCGTTTGACAACGGAAGCTCTGTGTCTCCCCTTGCCTTAGCCCTGAGCGATATTTCGCTGCGACTGTTCGCTCGAGCAATCGCGGCTACACGTCCGCGCAACGACCATCTTCCGTTGATTCGATCACCTCGCCAACAATTTCCAAATTTAATAAGACAACGTCGGATTACACCTGAAACGATACCGATTTAAAATCTTCGAATGTTTATCGAAGAAAAAGTAATTTGAGGAAAAATTATTAAAAGAGGTCAAACAGTTCTAAAAGAGTTCTAAAAGAAATATCGAATTTTTAGAGAGTTGTAATAGAAAAATTTAAGGATTCGAGTAATTTTGGATTTAATCAATACTAAAATTTAACAAAAAAAAAACTTGAAGATGTAATAGAAAAATTTAAAGACTCGAGTAATTAATCAATAGTAAAGTTTAACGAAAAGAAAAATTGAACAAGTAATTTTGCATTTAATTTACAGGTCAAATAATGTATCTTAAGACCAACCAGCTATTTTAGTCAATAAAATAATTCAACGCAAGAAAAAGTCAAGATCGAATTTTTGGAGAACTCTAGTGTTATTCGATGTAATAAAAAAAATTAAGGACCTCTCTTTTACTCTACAAATCAAATAACGCAAGATCTATCATTTTATTCGATACTTGAAACTAATTTAACGCAAGAAAAAATTAAGAATTCCTGCTCAGCGGCGTTCCAAGCATCAGTATGCACCAGCTCGACTAAACGACGACCCCCTCCCAAGCCATAAACACCCTCGATTGGCAAACAATGATCGATCAAAGGGTCACTCGTTGACCCGTCGATCCTCATCGCGATCCGGATCCGCAGATGGAGGCTGACACAACGCGCAGCAAAGGGGTATCCTAAAATCCCCCTGGGAAATTGCCGGGAAATAAAGGAAAAACTGGACGACCAACCCCGTGTCCACCAACCCCCTAATATTAATTTAATAACATGGAACTCGAGCAATTGACAGGCAATAACAGGGCTGGCTGGCAATCAGCCTTTTCGAGCCTCTTCTTCTTCCTCCTCCAAAGAACGTTTCTCCGACGAAAAGGGAGGCGAAGGAAGGGAGGGGTGGGCAACCCTTTCGCCGGATGTCACTCGAGGCGCTCTCCTCTGAATCCTGGTGGTGGTTGTTGTTGTTCTTGTTGATTTCATCGCACGTTCCAGACCCTTGGGGAATCGAGAAGGGGTTGGAACGACGTAAGGATTTAAGGGGTGGCCCCGTCTATTGTCCCTGAGAGGGAGAGAGAGGGAGCACCGATGGAATTCCGCCTGTTTCGGATCCAGCTTACGACCGTAGGCACGTACACCCTTGTAAACAGAAAAACGCGGCCCGCACGTTGATATCCGACGTGCCACGCTTTATCAGAGAACCATTTAACCGGGAGGTGCAAGCGTTCGTGCGAGACCACGCTCTCTGCCTCTCGTTTCCATCCGCAAACGGATGATCTTGTAAATTGAAAGAGAGTCGGAAGCAAGTTGAACGATATTGGATTTTTAGATATTGATGAGAAAGATGTTCGAGAGGGCGTGTGTATCGAGTTTTTGTAAAAGAAATTGCATATAATTAAGGAGAAATTTGAATTAGCTTAATTTTGTGATGGAAGGAGGGAAAAATGGAGGTTTTTTGAAAAAGGGATGAGGCAAAGATTATCTAAATCGTTGGCAGGAACGACGACGAGCAGGGATATAATGGAACGAGGTGAATTATCACGGTATTACTTACGTTACGTACGAGCAGGGTTAGGGGTTAATGCCCCAAAGCATATCGTCTACAGACGGAATCCCTTATGTGATTTTGTCCCCTGTTCCAGGTTGTATGCGTACAAGAAATTCAGCTTGCCCCGAGTACATTCATACTCACCGACATCCGCGTGGAGTGGAGTCAGAGAGAGCGTTGTTGAACGAGATGGAATAGGGTAGTTCCCTAAAGTTAGACTTGGGTCGAGCGGCTTCGACCTAATTCGAAAGCGGGGACAGTTTCTCGACGGAACGATTCCTATTTTATTTTCTTGTTGATCGAACGTCGTATCTCCTCGATGTTAGAAGAATTATTTCTATTTCTTTTAGAAGAATCATGAAGTGGAGTTTAAAAGCAAGTTTAAAAAAGAAAGAAGATTTTAGAGATTTACTGTAAGATTATGCTATTGATCTTCGAGGAAGGTTTTTTTATTTTAGTTTATTATTTTTGAAAGAGGATAGAATTCTAGATTTCTAAAAGTTTCTTCTGTCGAATCTTTGAAAAAATGGCTGTGGTTGCTTTGTTAACTTAAAACTTATCCTCGATACTTGTAAAATTTACTTTAAGATTATACTATTGATCTTTGCTCTGAAAGAGAATTAAATCGATTTCTAAAAATTTCTTCCATCGAACTTTGTTCGCATCGAAACTCGTCAATGGTTATAAAATTTACTTTAAGATTATCCTATTAATCTTTAGAATATTTTACTTTACTTTATTGTTTCACTTTGAGAGAGAATTATTATAAAATCGATTCTCTTTCTAAAAATTTCGAATGACTTTGTTCGCACCAAAACTCGTCAATAGTTAAAATTTACTTTAAAATTATCCTATTAATCTTCAGAACATTTTACTTTACTTTATTGTTTCACTTTGAGGGAGAATCAAGTCGACTCGATTTCTAAAAATTTCTTCTATCGAATCTCTAAAAAAATGGCTACGGTTTGTTTGCATCAAAAGTTATCAACTTGTTAAATAAATTTACTTTAAGATTATCCTATTAATCTTCGAGAAACTTTATTTTATTATTTCACTTTGAGAGAGAATTATTATAAAATCGATTCTCTTTCTAAAAATTTCGAATGACTTTGTTCGTCAATACTTGTAAAATTTACTTTAACCTTGCATTATCCTAATCTTTGCTCTGAAAAAGAATTAAATAGACTCTCGATGTCTAAAAATTTCTTCCATCGAACTTTGTTCGCACCGAAACTCGTCAATAGTTAAAATTTACTTCAAGATTACCCTACTGATCTTCGAGGAACATTTATTACTTCACTTTGAGAGAGTGAATTAAATGAACTAACTTCCAAGAGTTTCTTCGATTTCTTTAAAAAAAAGTCGAATGGCTACGTCTACTTTGTTAAAAATGCAGGCGGTGTAAATCACTCGCCATTGAAACTCCCTCTCTCTGTTCCATCCGGTAAAAAATAGCAGAGGAGAGAGCGTGTCGTGAGGTCACCCCGTGGCCGGTATAAATATTTGAAGTCCCGAATTAAGACGAGATGATAAAGCGGTTCCAAGTAACCGATCCACCGGGTTCTGGCTCGTATCAGGCCGTCCCAACGTAAATGCCCCTCCTCGCTATCTGACCTCCGCTATCTCTCGCCAAGCTGGTCGTCTGTTCCACCCGACACATCCGCGTAGTAGCAGGGAGCGAGCGCGTGCCTCTTTGGTGGCCGTTCTTCCCTCTCGAGGCCTGTCAATCTCGAGTGACGAGGCTTTGCGCCGCACTCGTTCCTATATCCACAGGGGGAACAGACGACCACTTCATGAAACCGCCTCGCGTGCGATGACGTCAGGAGGCGACGCCCGACAACGAAACCGGGACGTGCACGCGCCTCTACCATACTCTCCCTCCCTCTTTCTCTCCCGATTTTTCTTCCTCGGGAAAGGAGAAGAAATTCGTCGAAATTTTCGACCACGATCGTACGTATTAAAGTATAGAAGGACGGAGGAAACAAAGCGCTGCGATATGAATGAAATTAGAAATCTGGCGGCTCTTTGCAACGTGTATATCGGGGAGAAAAGAGAAGAGCGAACAATCGGATAAATTTCCAAGAGGAATCGTTGCTATTCCTCGAGCGAATGAAAGGGATATTGGTGAGAGGTGTTGCAGACACGCGTCAGACTCGCGACCATCCGTCGCCGATAATCAACGTCCGCTCTTTCCGCCAGAAATATCCTACTGTTGAGATAGATAGATGCCCGTTACCAAGACTCGACGAGCTCGCGCGTTTCTGCATCGAAATCGTCCGAGCAGCTTCGGGACACGAGAACTTAATGGAACTATTAATGGAACCCGATGAAAACGGAAGAAGGATGTTTTCACTCGCGACTTTTCCCGCTTAATAATTTCAATCTTCCAGTTTACAGTATTGTAATTCAATCTGACCGAGCTAAGGTGCTTGGAAACAACCTTCACTCCGCGTGAAAAATAATTATCGAGCGCAACTTTCGATACGCAGAGAAAGTGAAATATCCTCTGAAGAGCAATCGAGAATTATTGTTTGAGAAAGATAAATTTCGACAGTTTTTAATAGACGCGCGAGAAAGTAAAATTCTCTCTCTCGTTGAGAGACGAGATGATTTACCTCCCCCCATTTTCCACGAGGAGAGAGAGAGAGATGGGGAAAGAATCCGGGGACCCGCCGGGTAGCCGCCATTAATCAAGCTTGAATGGTATCAGCGTCCAAGGCTTGATCGCGATCGATCCGGGCTAATCAGGCCTGCTCTAACAAGAGTAACCAACCGAAGATTAATTCCAGGCAGGATAATAATTCTCGATCGGGAGAAGGAGGCTTTATGGCCGGCTACGTCTCTATTTATCTCCGACACTCGGCAGAAGGGTTTTCTTAACCGTTGTTGCGTGGAAACAATTGTTAAGACGGGCATCGCTGGCTGTTTCGATTCGAAGAATTAGTTTTAATCGATCCGTTTCTTCTTACTTCGTTTCGACGGTGATCCGCGATAGAGAAACATTTTTTGAATTTTGTTAGCATTGCATCTTGAAATTAGTCATCTAAAAGAAGATCAAACTTTTTATACGAATTAATGTTATTAAAAGCATACAAGATACTTATAAAAATTCCAAATATAACGTCACAGAGGAGATTGTAGAACTTTCCTCGTGTAGAAAAGTTGAAAAAAGAACAATAAATAATATTCAACAATTAAAATTTCGAATATTCGTTACGATAAATTATAACGAAATAACTTGACTTTCGATGGTTAAAATTTTTCGAATCGATCGGCCAGAGCTCGGTCTCGAGAAACGGAGAGACAGCATTCGTACGCGTTGGGAAACGGCCGTCGTCTTAAAATAAAATCAGCAACCGGAATCGAGGCCGAGAAAAGAGGAGAGTAGTAGATAGTACGTAGAGCAGGTAGCGGCACGGGTACGAGAGATCGTTCGAGCCGCAATCCAGTAGGACGTGCCTTGATGCGCCGTGGTGGCTCGAGATACGTGCGCGAAGATGCTACCACTTCTTGCCTCGCAACTAGCCTTTGGTAATGGTGGCCGTGGCAAGTGCATCGAGAGCAAGCCGGCCCCTCGGGATAATTTCCCTTCGAGAAAATAACAGGGTGGCGAAGGGACGCCTGGAACGATGCGCGCCGGGCCCCTTCGTTTCTTCGTATCTACTTGCATACCTATGGAAACAAAGACGGGTGTGTATCGATATTACCGACGCGGCTTACAATTTTTGCTTACCATCGGAGATGGATTCGAACAGTTCGAGGTGTACAGGTTAGGTGTGTGCGACGAGGTTATCGGACTGGTGATCGTTTCTTTTCGAAAGAAAATTATCGAAGATGGAAATAGGATATCGTGGAAAGGAGGATTGTTTAGGTGTGTTTCGGAACTGGTGAGTAAAAGTAGAATCGTTACTCGAGGTGATATCGTGGGAAGAAGAGTCGAATGTGATTCCTTCGAAAAATTCCAAACAATTATAAGCCGTAAAAAGGGATCCGAGTAACGCGGTGTCGTGTTCGTATAATAACGTGCAATTTATCGAAGGTCGTTTCGAGTTTCGTGGAAGAGGCAACAAAAATCCCATTCCACGGTTGTTATGCGAGATTGTCACGCTCGCACAATGGCCGAGTGTCAAAGAGACCGATGTTCAGCCACTGGCGGGTTAGCCATCGTTTCCCCGCCTCGAAATTTCTAAACGTTGCTTAATATGCCTGTGTCATCGTCATTGATGGCTCCGACGATCGGCGGATGTCAATTTCGTCCGAGGATAGTAGACGAATAATGGGGCCTCAAAGACCAGTGTTACGAGTCGTGACACAAACCGTCTTAACGAGATCCCTACGCGTTCCTTGTATTAAATAACCGTTTTTAAACATCTGTCGTGTAAAAATTCGTGAACATTGCTCGAGAGACATTGAATCTTCCAAGAAATCGCAATGTTTCCAAACGGGATCGATCTAAATCCCCTTTAAATCCATCGATCTGCCAAACAGTTCTCGACGAAGAAAGAAAGAAAGAGGAAAAAGAAGTCATCGGATTAAAAAAACGGTGCACTGCATCGGGTAATTTGGAGAGGGAATCGAGGCCGCTTTTTCGCGCCGTTAATCCCGAGGACTCGTTAATCTCTGCATCGGCGATGAATCGTGGTGGGCTGCAGCCCTCTCCTCGCAGGTGCGGCTCTTCCGTATCGAAGTTTAATTCCGGCACGGAGGGAGGGTGGGTGAAGGAACGAACGCGCAGCAGTCGCTCTAACAAGGCGAACTCATTACCATTCGTCAATTTGACCTACGTTCCGCCGGAGTGACCAATGGCTCTCTATTCCGTGTAATGGGCCGAGCTCCGACATCCGTCACCGTGCCACTACGGGGGCGTTATAACTGGAGCAACCCTCTGAACGTATCTCCCCGATCGTTCCGTCGTGCCGACAGTTTGTCCAAGTTCGAATCGAGCTAGAACTTGTAGAATCGAGTACAACGTTATGCGGGGGATTCAACCGTTTCGAAGGCTAATTTCAATTCAGATAGAATTTTAAACTGCGATAAATCGGAACGAGCACGAAATAAAGAGACCAAACTAAGATTAATTCGACGGGTGTCGCGACGAATATTTTATTATTAATATAATCTAATTTGTTCCAAAAATTTCGAATAAATTATACAAGAAAGAACAAAAAGTGAATCCTCCGATACTTGGAAAGGATACGCGTAATCGCGGAACGAAAACACGTAAGAGGAGGGAGGTCAGCAGGACGAGACAGGGGTTAAACGAGTCTCCACTAACGAGTTGACAAATCGAGTCTCGGGGGAGTCGTGGCGAAGTAGACCTATAAAGCGAAGCTGAGAGGGAGGGGGGAGTTCACGTCGTATCACCCGTTACTGCGCTCCGACACGTTTATTGCTCTTGTTCGCGGCCTCGTAACGAATGACTCCGCACACAGAGAAAGCGAAAGGGCGGGGGAGCAAGACGAGAGCAGTTCGTTGTTCTCGCTTCGTTAGAGGTGGCGCACGCATCGCCCTCTTCGCTCGTCCACGCACGGATCTTGTCCCGATCGACGTGTATATAAAAATGATCCTTGCGAAATATATTTTTACTATATATTTAAACAAAATGTAAAATTCTGTACGAGTTTCGAAACCATATGAACTCTCAATCCGACACTTTGACGATCACGTTGCTCATACTTTTTCGAATTAAATGAACTTCCATTGAGCTGCGTGAAATTTCGATTCGACACGATCGAAAAAATATTTATCGACGCGTGCGAAGAAGAAGACGAGAGAAGACGATAAATTGGAAGGGAATCGTCCGATTAAGCGTAGACCCCCTCGCCTCCCCCCGATCGATAGGTTTAAAAGCGGCCTCTCTTCTGGAGATCCCCTTGCGGGCCGAGGCCGCAATACCTAACGGAGTTTATTCGACATTGTTGAATGGCGGCAGTTGTAAAAATGATAACGGATGACCCGTGAGCCTCGCTGGCCCTCACGGGTAATGAAGTACGGTCAGCGTTGGCGGGATGCCCCCGAATACCATCTCCTAGACCGTGTTCCCCTTGGACGACCTTGCCCGCCACCGATTTACACCCCGTCTCCTCTCCATCCTTTCTCCTCCCCAGTCGATAATTTCCGGTCTTGTATATTTAGTATAACACGGCTAGGATGGATGGATTTGGACTCTTTTCCAATCTTGCCCGATTCTCCGATTATTTCGATTATCTTGGAATTGGATGTTTGGAGAAGAAGGACGTTTTTGGTGATTTTATCCTGATTGGTATTAATTAATAGAAGTAAGAAGATTTTTTCTTTTTTTTTTTTTACGTAACTTTGAGAAATCGAGTTGAAAATTATTACCCCGTTTCGCGCAAGAATCTTTCTTTCGTGTAGCGGCGTTTCGTATAATTTGGTGATTTTGCGTGGTAATGCGATTCGTAAAAACGTACGATTCACGTGGAATGTTTGAATGAATTTGTTTTACAATGCAGTTCCTTATAGTTCTTTTCTGATTTTGATGATTCGAAAGAGCAGAGACGTAGTCATTGTATTCCGCGAATTTAACTTTCTCCCAAATCTTTCGTGCGTACTATCCGAATTGGAT
This sequence comes from Apis cerana, assembly GCF_029169275.1. Taxonomy (NCBI): domain Eukaryota; kingdom Metazoa; phylum Arthropoda; class Insecta; order Hymenoptera; family Apidae; genus Apis; species Apis cerana. Next base: position 13,480,482 of record NC_083857.1, read on the forward strand.
TAATTAATTAAGCTAAAACAATCCACGTTTCCACGTAACGAAACGTCGTTATCGAGGATTGAAATCGAGATTTTCCTTTTCAAATTTCCTTGTCAAGACCATTACAACTTTCGAAACACTCCTCGTTCCTTTTTTCTTTTTTTTAATAACAGCGGCAATGCAACCAAGAGCGCATATAACATCGATCTCGTATTAAAGTAACGAAGGAAATTTAGCTTTATTCCGATAATGAAACGTTTGGATAGCGAAACATCGGAATAGTAGATTCGGTTCGGTTTAGTAAGTTTCGGATAATGGGAGTGTTCTACTGTAATTCACGCTACTGTATTGACGTAACAACGAGACCGAGATTGAATTGCTTCGTTTGAAATAAAAATAGCCGGGGAACGGTTCCGTGATATTCATTTATTTAACTTTATTTCATTCGGCTCGCTATCTGAAACGATACGGATCGGGTGGAATAACGATATTCAATAAGAATAAATAAAGGCAACCGCGATTGTAAAACTCTCTTCTGCGTATCTTTTAATACAAATACACGTCGTTATCATCATTGTCCATTGAATCTCTACAAAATGCACCAAACATTTAACATTCTGCTTCGAATCATCGGCGAAGGTACAAAAATGTAATTCGAATTTACAAAGATCACTCCTTGTAAAACGATTCTCGCGAGTAACTATATCTGTTATTATAGTACATTCAAAATAATAAAATCATTCTGGACGTCGAAACTTTCTTCGACAATAATTTTTAATACACGCGTTATCATCATCGTCCACTGAATCTCTACAAAATATCGAACACTGCTTCGAATCATCGGCGAAGATGAAGAAGTTCTATCTCAAATTCAAGATCACTCCTTATACAATTTCACGTGCATCATTCTCATAATAACTGAATATTATGATACATCCTCTTCCTAAATCACTGGATGATCCGCGTATTTCCCCGTACATCACTCTGCCATCCAACGACACGGGGCGTCAACGTGCAGAGATAAAGAAAGCTCGTTTCACGAGAAGAAGAGATTTCTCCCCTCCCAGCCTCAGTTTTCCAAGAGCAACGACGAAGAGCCGTCGGTCATTTCAACTTTATTGCAAGGGCGTTTCTCTCCCCGAGGGAGAGACCAGGGAGAGACGAGGGAGAGACGAGGGAGAGACGACCGCGCTAATGCATCGTCAAGTGCTAATTACAGGCTGCGCTCTGCCCGTTTCCCGGTAGTGGCAACGAATTTTACGAACGAACGATCCTCTCCTCCCCGCTTTTCCCCCGTCCTTCTTCGATTTCCTTCGATCGGTCGAAGAAAGGAGAAGGAAGGAGGAACGAAATCGGTGAAAGAGCATTCGAGGATGGATCGAAAAGAGAAAAAATAAGGAGGATTTGTTTTTCAGCGAGCGAAGAGAAGAGTTGGAATAGAAATTTTTTGCGCCACAGTGATTTGAGCATGGCCGGTGTGAAATTGAATTTCCCTTTGTGGAAAGTTTTTAATTAGCAAGCTAAATAAATTTCTACCTCTCGTTCGTTCAACGTAGTTGGAGCAACATACACGTGGATTTGTTGAAAATTAGGAAATTTTAGGCATGCTAAAAAATTGATAAAAATGCAATCCCTCGTAACTAATTAAATAGGAGAATGATCGATTGTATATCAATGTTCAAATAAAAGGAAATTTCGAGATCGTGTATACATAAAGTTAGAGGATGAACATTAAGAGTTTCGTGCGAGGATCACAGATCTGGAATAAATGGCAATTCTCGGTTAGCAGACGTTTAGAGCCGTTCCCTCTCCATTGGGAGACTCGCGCGGGTATATCGGAGGCTAGAGACGAGAAACAAATCCGTGGAAGAAGGTGGTGGTTCAAAGTGAAAGAGAAATTCGTGGCAAAGGACGCCGACCGCATCGCTCGTGCTATTTTGCGCTCCGCAACGCTCGTACTCGCGGCTTTCACCGTCCGCCAAGTCTGGGCCGGATCTCCACCTCTTTCAGTCTCTTTGCTTCCGCAAGAATTCTCTCTCTCCACTGCGCACAAATCCTGCAGAGTTTCGCCAAACAGCCTATGGCTAGCTTCTTAATTCTTCGTTCGCCCCCCAATTCTTTCCAATTCTCTCCAACAATTCTCTTTATACGTTTTACGGTAGCTGCTTCGCTCGATATTGGAGGATCGTTTTAATATTTTTTTCTACTCGATCTGCACACTAGTTGCTCGATTCTTCGTCTCATTATTCATTGTCCACTATATTGTGAAATTTTGGAACGAATGAATTTCTCTCTGCAAGACGGTTGCTTAATTGTTCGCTTGATTCGCCTTGATATTGTGAAAACGAGTCGATGATGTTATTTTTTCTACGAATCTGTTCGAAATCTAAATATTTACTGGAAGAATTCTCTTTATGATAATTTCTTAATCTCTTTCCAAGGATCTCTAAGTAAATCTTAACTTTTGGTAAATGTAAGAGTTCGTTTGGATAAATAAAAATTTGGATAAATAGAAACGTTCGCTAAAATAATACCGCTTCAAAATTCCTTTATCTTGCGTCCAAGCATCGAATCTCTCAAACTCTCACAGAATTAGACCATTGCACAGATAAATGAAATTAATTAATTTCATCTTATATCCCTTTCTCAAAATTCCAATCCCAATCGAACGCACAAGGAAACAATTCCCCCCTCAAGAAAAGCCTCGTTCCTTCAAAAAACCAGAAAAACGATCGATCGACTCCTTCGCGATCCCTATCCCTATCCTTCCCCCTCCCTCTCACTACATATTCCCACATATTCAATATCCTCGCGGAAAATTACCAGCACGCGGTAATCCTCGCGAAACAACGACACACTCCCCTCTCCCTCCCCCTCTGCTCACGTCCCTGCGATTACCGAGGAATCCGCGGTATAAATAAAGCAGCTCGAGCATTTAGGGGAACGGCGCGAAAAAAGGCGACGGCCGGTCGGTACACGCACACAATGTGGTACAGCAGGGAGAGAACGGGCAAGGCAATTACCCTCCCTCTCCCTCGCGCACCCGGTTTACGTCTATTCCTCGGCCGTGTCCCTCCCGAGAGAGGAACGAGAGAGAGGGAGGGAGAGGGAGGGAGGTGGTGCAAGCACCGTGCGAAAAAATGCCGGCCGCTACCGATCTGAAAATCGTCCAGGTAGGTAATCGCAGGTTGCGGCGCGCACCGAGACGAGAGAGTGCGTGCTCGGGCGAGGAGCGGTGCCGCGAAGCGACGACAATCGGCCGGGTTCCCAAGTCCGGCCGGGGCCCCGACCGACCTCTCGGGCCCCGTGGAGAACGGGCCGCGCCCACCGCGCCGACAATTGCCGCGGCCTCCCTTTAACGTCCTGCCCGTGACGACCACCGAGGATCCGCGCCACCAGGGAGGGGAGGGATGCGATCGAGCCGGTTCACCACGCGTGAGATTCGATGGGATATCGTAGGATGTACGGTGGTTTGGATTTTTATGGGGGCAGGGTGCAGGGTTTGGTGTTCTTTCTTTTGTGCTTTGAGGTATATTTTTATCTTTGGTATGGAACTGTTTGTGGACAGGTGAAAATGGATAAGGTGTAGGATGGGTAAGGGTTTTATAACGTGTTTTTTTTAATTTTATTTCTCAAGGGAAACGTGTTATGGAGAATTAGGATCGTGGAATTTGGGGAAATTGGAAATTTGATCTAGCATTTGGAGTATATGACGATTAAGATTGTGGAATAATTGAAATTTGGATGTATGTATTCTGTGTATACGTATTAGGATTTAGGATTATGGAACGATTGAAATGGGATTCGATGGGAATGCACGATGATTAGGATTATGGAACAGTTGGACTTTGGAAAAATTGAGAATGTGATACTAGAAGTGACATTTTAAATTTTGATACGATATTTAATATTTCCATTTGGAAAAAGTTGTGTATAATAGTAATATAAAGTATATTACTATTAGGATTGTGGAACAGTCGAAATTTGGAAAAATTGGAAATGGGATTCGAATATACGATGATTAGAATTATGGAACAATTGAAATTTTAAAAAATTGAGATTCGAGTAACATCTCCAATTTTTATACGATATTTAATGTTTCTATTTGGAAAGAATTCTTTATACGATGATTAGGATGTGGAACAGTTGAAATTTGGGAAAATTGGAAATTTGATTTAGCATTTAGAGTATATGACGATTAAGATTGTGATAATTGAATAATTGAAATTTGGATATAGTTCTGTATACGTATTAGGATTTAGGATCAGGATTATGGAAACGATTGAAATTTGAAAAAATTGAAAATTAGATACAAGTGACATTTTAAATCTTGATATAATATTTAATATTTCCATTTGGAAGTTGTTCTGTATAAAGTATACAATGATTAGGATGTGGAACAATTGAAATTTGAAAAAATTGGAAATGGGATTCGAATATACGATGATTAGAATTATGGAACAATTGAAATTTCAAAAAATTGAGATTCGAGTAACATCTCCAATTTTTATACGATATTTAATATTTCTATTTGGAAAGAATTCTTTGTACGATGATTAGGATGGAACAATTGAAATTTGGAAAAATTGGAAATTAGATACAAATGACATTTTAAATCTTGATATAATATTTAATATTTCCATTTGGAAGTTGTTCTGTATAAAGTATACAATGATTAGGATGTGGAACAATTGAAATTTGAAAAAATTGGAAATGGGATTCGAATATACGATGATTAGAATTATGGAACAATTGAAATTTCAAAAAATTGAGATTCGAGTAACATCTCCAATTTTTATACGATATTTAATATTTCTATTTGGAAAGAATTCTTTGTACGATGATTAGGATGGAACAATTGAAATTTGGAAAAATTGGAAATTAGATACAAATGACATTTTAAATCTTGATACGATATTTAATATTTCCATTTGGAAGAGTTCTGTATAAAGTATACAATGATTAGGATGTGGAACAATTGAAATTTGAAAAAATTGGAAAAGAGATTTAGAATATACGATGATTAGGATTATGAAACAATTTTAAAAAAAATTGAGAATGTGATTCAAGTAACATTTTCAATTTTTATATGATATTTTAAATTTTGATATTTCTATTTGGAAAGAGTTCTGTATACCTAAAGTATACGATGATTAGAATGTGAAACAGTTGAAATTTAGAAAAATTGGAAATATGATATCCAACTAGCATTTGGACATACTTCTGCAAAGTGTATTACGATTGTGGATTATGGAACAGTTAAAATTTGTTGTAAATCGTATTTGGAGGATTTAAAATTTTTTGAATGTAGCTAGTCTTCTTTCTCGTATTTTTTAAATTATCCTGGGAATATATTTTTAAAATTCTCGATATATAAATCCTAATATAACACATTTTTCTATATATAACTATTTTTTAATTATTTCTCAATGAAAATGTATACGTAGAATTATACGACGAATTGTTGAAATTTGGAAAAATTGATACAACTAGCGCTTGATATAATTCGAAAAAGTTTATATCGGTTCAACGATCGCGAAACTATGAGGAGGATGATGCAGAAAAAAAGGAAATAAGGAAAATAGCGACGTTGAGAGTACCGAGACGAAGAAGCGGTCGATTGTGCACGTCCACGCGATGCAATTTTCGAGATCTCTGGTATCCCGAGATTCATTATCGATTCATTATCGACTCTCGGTCCTTTCGCCCCCTTCCCCCACGTTAACGATCGTAATTTGAGATTAAGTATCGGGAAATACGCACTCGTTTCGGGAATTACCCGATGCAATTTCATCATCGTGGAAAAATTATCGCGCGAATCCAGTGGATTAAAAGACCTATATGGCATTACATAGAACAGGATGTTCCACAATCGAAAGAGATTTCAGCGTTTTCTTTTTTAGAGAATTGTGCAACGAGATCTAAACTCGCGATTTTCCGATTCGCGAAGGAAACCGTTGAGACTCGCAGGAATAGAATCGCAGCACAATGGAAAATGCGAATCCTGAGAAACCTAAAGTTAAAATTAATTTACAATTCTTCTTCTATATCCATACAAATATCACGTTATTTAAAAAAAAGAAAAGAATATACTTTCACCCTTTCTCTCAGTTTGGTGTAAATGTAAACGAGGGAAGCCTTGGAGGACGTTTTTTCCTCGGATTTGCGATTCCAAACTTCTCTGTCCAATCGCGATTCCAGTAAAAAGGGAACGAAATAGACGCGTAGAGATCTCTCGAGTGAGCAGAGATCGAATTCATCCCTCTTGGAGGATGGATTTTTCCACGAGGCGGGACGTTATTGCTTCGAAGGCAATTACGGTAGCACCGGACAGAATTGCATACTGCACACCCTGTTCGTCGCTCCTTCTATAATTGTTTCGACGATTCTTCGCTCATCCTTCTCGCGAGAGAGAGGAGAGAAGGTGAGATACACTGGCAAAAGAACGATTGACGTTGATCTCGTTGAGCGAATTAAATAGTCGGGCAAAGAATTTCTAATTGAGAATCTTGAATCCATTTTTGACAAGTTATTCTATATTCTAAAAGAAAAAAGTATACTCCTCTTTGACTTTCTTTTCTTGAAACTTTTGTCAACTTTTTTACTGTAATTGAGGATTTGACAATTTTTAAGTTATCGTAAATTATTATAAAAATTGACTTTCTTTTCCTGAAATTTTTATCAATTGGATAAAAGAAGGATTTTAAACTGCAATCGCAGTCTTTTCGTAGGAGAAGTTATCTTTATCATCTTTATCAATTCGATCTGTCAAAAAGTATTATCCTTTGAGATAATTTATAATTTTATTTATAATTGATAAATCAATGTTTATTTTTTAATTAAAATAAAGTTTATTATCGATCCTCCCAATTAAATTTAATTATTTATGAATAATTTAAATTGATCGAATCTTAGAATTTTAAAAATTTAAATTCATTATCTCTGTGATTATCTCGAGCACGCTTTCCAAATCGTGAATCCATCTCGACCTAGAAATCGCTCCCTAAAAACGATATTATCTACGATGATGAAACTTTTACGTAAACAAAACAATTTCATCGTAAGGAATTCAAAGCATTCCACCGATTCCCGATATTTCAAAAGCATTAAACCGGTCCAGGTTCCATTCCACTTGCCTCTAATTCCAATTTACAATCCGATTCAAATCTACAGCAACGATTCTCACGATATTTGCCGATTTATATTCACTGACCTCTATCTTCCTCGACTCAAACATGGAAAATGTGAAAGGGGGGATCAATTCGCTGACAATCGTTCGATTTTCTTGCCCATTAAGCTCTTAAGGTCGATTAAGTTCTTGCAGGCGGCCGCATCTTTTGCGTGAATTTACGCGCGTCGGGGTTAATTGAGTCGCCATAATTTCATGAGTCAGGGCGCAGGTATGCGAGTTTATTTCCCGCTCGGAATCCGGAGTAAATTTGAATGAACGGCCTCTATAATACCTGCAATAATGGAAAAAAACAGAAAGAAAGAAAGAACAGAGCGAGGGATCCCGTTATCCAGCGTTATCTAGGATCGCCATTATTTTTTTCCCCCCCCTCGATCGGAGATGAGAACGGCCACGCATTTAACAGATAATATTTTTCCTCTTTCTCTCTCTCTCTCTTTCGAGCAACAGGTATTTATTATTTTTAATAATAATTGCACTCCTGGCATTTTCTCTTTTATTTATGATTTGTTTCCTTCTCTAGTTTCTGTGAAAAAACTTGAATATTTACTATCGATTAATTCAATACACGCGACGAAAGATCGAAACTTAAATTTAATTTACTGGAAATCTATTAGAAATTAAGAAAAAAGCAGTCGGAAGCGCGATAAATGGAAATGCAAAAGCGAGAACTTCGATGGTGAAATAGTAAAATCGAAGTGCGTTCGCTCGAATTTCGATTGTTTCGAAGCGTCACGAGGGGATGGAAACTACTCTTGGAGGACGCAACGGATAATTCGAGGTTGGCGCGAGTAACGACTTCCGAGGATCGGCCATAAAACAGGGTCCGTTTTAGCGAAAGCCACGAACAGGCGGCGGCGTAGCAATATAAATTTGTCGGGGAGGGCAGCACGGGTTGGCCGATATCGGTGAGCGGCGTGTACTCGCGAGCGCACCACGCCAGCTCGCTCTCTTTGGTCATTATCCTTTTATTACCGGCGCGTTATTTAGAGAGGGCCCGATCCTTGGCAGCGTTTCATACTCGCGGCCGATCGCTCGACTGGAAAACGACCTATACGGCCGTGGCGCTGCATCATCGGCCGCTGCATCTCGTAAATAAAACACCGTTCGATCGTGAGCCCCTATCCGACGGTGCTGCCGCTATTTACGATTCACGCCGCCACGAACTTCGCCCTAACGACACACGTAAGTGCTGCTCGCTCTCGCTTTTTCCACTGCCCCCTATCGGTCCGCCTAGCGTCGGCCGTTTCCACTGCGGAAACGGCTTACATTATCTTCTTTGCATCGAAACGTGAACACGCGCCTCCAACGAATTATACTCGTCCAGATACAGCGCTCGTCGAATATCTTTGGAACGTACGAAAATGTCGATTTATTTATCGAGTTTTATACACATGTACATATGGATTCTTTGATTCCGTCGATAAGTAAGACGTTACGCGAGACAAATATTATGAACCGAGATAAATGCTAGATCGTTTTCTTGTCGAACGTGATCGGGAAAGCGTGATTCGTTCGTATATTTGCATCTCGTCCAATCATCGCCTCGTAATTTACGAGATTGTTCACGCTTCCCTTCCTGGATACAGGGGATTAGCATTAAGGAACGAGACTCGGTCCAAAGGCTTGTTCAAGAATTAGTGACACCACTTCTTTGGGAAGCGAGGTTATTTATAAGGACACGGTCGTGCATCGGTTTTATAACTGGGATGCGCCGCTGGAGAGCATTTATTAGCAGGAAATAGATTGTTCCCGGCTTCCCTTCGGCGTCATTCCGGCTTGATTCGCAGGAAGTCATTACACGTGTGTCTAGCGTTAATGCACTCCTCGTGCTTTCGTATCTGCATACGCTCCCTTCTTGCTGGAATTTATCTATCTACTCGTTTCAAACGTGAGACAGAAGATCGAATCCTTTTCCTCCCCGATCGAATGAAAATAATTAAAGGAAAAATCTAGCAATCGCGCATCGATCTTTATCATCATTCCTCTCGGATCAAAAATAAATTTCTCGCCGTATTTATCGGTGTCCTCCTCGCCTCGGCGCAGGCAAGTACACGCTTGAAGAATCTCCGAGATACAAATATATATCCAACGAAAATTTAGAAATTCTCTCCAAATCGTGTACGATTATAATTTCGCTATATCGCCGGAGAAATCGATATTCTACAAGATTTTCCAGAGAGAGGAACTAAGATGATAAGAAAATAATTTTTCCACGAACTTTTCCGAGATCTATTCCACCGAGACGATTTTTAGTCCTACTTTTTTTAAGAAATAATCAAACTTTATATTATTTTTAATAGTTCCTGCTACGGCAAAGAAATAATAAATGAATAAAATCTCGAAAGGGGTCGAGAGAGATCCTCCTTTCTCTCGACAACGGCAATTAAAAAGCAGGAGAACAATGTTGAGGAACGCATCCTGTCCAGCCACAATAATATAAAATCCGTTCACGGTGGTGATTCCCGTTCAAATTATTCCGTTTCGTCCGACGACGTCGTTAATAATGCATATAACACACCACGGCTGTAATAATATCTGAATAATTGCCTTTTCAAAAATCAGATTAACTGTCTTCTCTTACTGTAAATCGTTCAGATCTGTTGAATTTACAAAATTCCCGTCTAGCTCTGGTTGCCAACTGCTTCCTTTCCAAGAGAAAGAGAGAGAAGGAGAATTGTTGGGATCAAGACTCGTCGTCGAAATTTTTCTTCCTTACTTTTATTTTCTAGTAGAGTTCTATCTATCGGCGCTAGATCACGATGAAATGCTTCAAAACAAACATTAAAAACATCCTTCTTTTTTCTCGCAAAGATATTTTAATAAGTTTCCTCTCAAGTAGGAATGTACTTGAGAAACCTTGTATCGGAATCCGTTAATTTTAAGAATTAAGACTTCAATCACGCGTAATTGAAAGCGATCCAAACACCGTGTCGAGTTAACAATGTGTTCGAACGAAATTTGCCTTTTTTTTTCCTCCCATCGTTATTTCAAAAGCTAACCTAATTGGCCTTAATTCCATATCACTCTTCTTCGTTAACCAATTACCGATCGGATAAATTAATCAATCTTATCATCAACTCCTCTTTTCGATTTTTTTTCCATCGCGAAGAAAAACAATACACTTTCCACTCCTTACAGAATTCCATACCGATCCACGTGTCGAGTAAACTTTCGCAAGCTTTTACAACGGTTGGACGGGAACGAAAATATCGAAAAGAAAAAAATTCGTTCGAGCATCGTTGATCCGATCTCGTAGAAATCGAGCGTGCCGCCACCTGGTAGCCACAGGAAGTGGGCCAGCTATTGGGCTAATCGCGGGGCTCCGAGTTTCCGCGTGGATGTTTTATAAAACGATACATTGTCGGGGAGCGCGGCGCGCGAGTGTTCACACGAGCGTGGCAAAGTTGGCGCGAGGCAATTAAAAAATTAGCCACGCTCGGGAACGAATAGGAAGAGCGGTTGCCGCGATTTGTCGGGGTGCGCGTGCGCGGTGCAAACCCGGCTCGTCGCTCGGCCGAGTGCCGAGTAATTATTTCGACGGAATCGGGTCTGACGGGCTTAATGGCAGCCAGTCGGTCTCAGAGCACCGGCAATTAATCACTATTCATTAAGAGGCCGAGCCGAAAGCCCCGAGACGAGGAAAACGAAATTACAAAGCGGTCGCCTTCCCTCCTCCCCCCCACCTCGCCTTCCTTTCCGTTTCCATCCGTGAACGAGCTTCGTTCCTCCGCGATTATTCCACGAGATTTTTCCCTTTTGGGAAAATTTTCTTACGTATGCACGGATATTTGTGACCAGGTTATATTGTATTATTTTTTCTTCCTTCTTAATTCAAAGTTTTCGAGACGTTTCGCGAAATCGATGTGAATTTGTTTGAAGAATGAAAATAGAAATTATACCTTTGATGGAACGTGATAAATCCGATTCAATCGAAGCCGCTGTCGTGTCCTCGATAAATACGAAACGTTGATAACCAATTTTCTCTCTCTCTTTCTCTCTATAATTTGCGCATATATTTTTATAGATGAAAAGAAGAAACTCGTGACAAAATGTCCATTTAACGAGAAAATGAGTTTAAAACGCATTGTAAAAATTGTATTTTTGAAATTTTAAAATTTAAAAAAATTCACAATTGATAAAAAAATATTTTAAAGTTTTATCAATTATTTAATCATATCCTATGAAAACCGTACCGAAACAACCAAGTAAAAACAGTTGTAGTAATAGAAGAAAGTTGAAGCGAATTTTCATCACATAAAAGTGTCGGCTATATAATTTTCGTACTAACACACACATTTTTGCCTGGACCGGGAATCGAACCCGGATCTTTCGCTTGCCAGGCGACTGCTTTAACCATTAAGCTATCCAGGGCCGACCAACGATTCTTCTTCACTTTGTCTATATAACAATCGTAAACGTAAACGTAAACAGAACGGTGCCCGCGTAAGAAATTGTTTCTGCAACCTTCACTTCAAGACTAAACACGAACTCTAACATTAAATCCAACAAATCCAATTAACCGTATACACATTTGTTTTTACAAGAATGACTCGAAAAAAAAATTACAAAAATTTAGAAATGTTACCTGAAAAAGAAAAACACCAGAGGATATAATCCACATTGAATATATCAAGCAATTAACAATTCAACAAAATAATCACGCCCCAAAATTAAATACGAAATTCAACGTATTCCTTCGAAAAGTTAACTAAATCGAATATTATTATTATTAGAATATTTAGACGCAAAAATTGAAGACGAAATGTAAGAAAATTAAAAAAAAAAAAATTGAACACGGAATCGTGAACCCCAACGCAAGCCCAGAAACCGAAGAACGAGATCGAAAATTGGTAGTAGAGACCGTATCGCCGGACGTGCAAGAGGTTCGAATCAGAAAGACTCGGGTGGCGGCAAGTGTCGAGGTTTCCCCAAGGCTTTGGTCTACACACCGCCAAGGGGATCTCCGGGACCCTTCTTCCGACCGCTTTAAACAATTTTAAGGCTCATTTCCCCCCCTTAAAGCGAATATCCTGCGCGAGGAGACAAGGAACAGCCCGGGGCTCGAGGTATTTGGAGGAAAAGGAGAGGAGAGGCCGCGAGGCATCTTACTCGGGGCTTCACATCCAAGCCTCCAACCCCTTGCTGAAAACTGGAAGGTAACCCTCGTATTTACCAATTACCTAAGTAATCTGCGGCGGCCTGGCCTCCGTCTCTGTCCTCACGGCTTGCCGCGGCTCTTCTTCTGCGGTGTACGCCACCACTCGACTAGCCCAGGGCAACCGTGGCTCCGTATTTCGGCCTCGCCTCTGACAAACGCGGGACATTATACGCTTCAAACGATGGGCGACCGTCTTACGCCCCCCTCCAGACGTAAGGAGCAGTGTCTCTGTTCCCGAGCTTGACGGGATATCGATGCGAGCGCGGTTGGAAAACGATCGAGATTCGGGTTAATTGAAACGTCGAATGCGACAAAGCTGTGAGCTTGTTTATCCAAGGGAAATTGTATTTGTTTTTACATCGATCGAATATTAATTAGTTTGTGGAAAGAATTTGAAAAAATACGCATTGAACCCTTTTCTAAAGAGAAAACGCGCACAGAAGCCGAACAATTCTCTCTTGATTTAACTCGGAACGTAGGAGTCTCACCTTCGGCCAAAGATAATCAACGATTATTCCGTAATCAAGGCTAATTATCGCGGGATCGTAACGCGCTTTCCTCGCGCGTCACGTACGAACCGTAGGCTCCTGGCGAGGAAACCACGTGAGCGCAACGGGAAGGAGCGGAAAAGGCGGAAGAGCTACGGGCAGCGAAGAAAAGGATCGACGGAGTCGTGGGGTGCACACGCGCGAAAGAGACACGTAATAGCACCGGTGCAATCTGCATACATTAAAGGAGCGTACGTGGAACGCGTCCTCGCCGATTCGGCCCTCTCTCTCTGTTGATCAAGCGGAGGCGCACTGTCCTCGCCGTTTCTCACGGAAGCTGGCTCGAGACGCATGACGGTCCCAAGGTCTCGTTGAATAAGCCCGGTTGGAAGGAATCGGCTCTCCTCGACCTATCGCGTATATATCGCGCTCGCGAGCACCCCAGCAATTGCAGCGGAGCCATCCGGTTTCCGGTGCCGTTTACCCTCGCACCGCCGACAGCTAATGGCGGAAGAATTTCTGATTAGATGCGATCTGAGCCGAGTACGCGACTCGAAAGCGTAATTGAAATCGCGAGCCGTGTTTTGTTCACCGTCCCTTACCTTTCTTTGTCGCTCCTCTCTCGATCCTTACGGAAGTTTCCCTTTCGAGGATGTGGACGAGCTTCTGGTGATCGAGATTGATCCCTTCCTCTGCTCCCTTTTCGCGTTAAAAATCAACAAAACGAATCATCAATTTTATATAAAGGATCCGTTTAGAAGGAAACTTTTTATCGATATAAATATAAGATGATGGGATGAGCGAAATCATATGCAAAACACGTGATAAACGTAGCTAATTTAGAAAATAATTCAAACATCACCGTATAAATTCCTCTTAATATCTCTTGGGTAACAACTTTTATCCCACGATGCCCGCGCACGAATTACACGAAAGCAGCTGCCGGTTCGACAACAAGCTAACCTAACCTCGACTCAAAGACAACCGCGAATCGTCAAAATTTCTCTTAATACTTCTCGAGTAACAATTTGATCCCACGGTGCTCGGCTCGCGCACGAATTGCACACGCGAATTACGCCGAGTAACGAATCCTTCCCTCGACGAATCGAGTCGGTAATTGAAATCCCGAGATGATTTTCCGCAGGGTTCGGTTCCCAGGTCCGAAGGGTAATTCTTGCGTAATTAGCGACCGATGGCACCGGTACGGTAGCGAGCACGTCTTCGAGGAAACGGTCGGGTCAGATGTTTGCTATCCGGGAACAATGGCGGACGGGTTCATTAATTAATAGGGTGGCAGACCCATGGAAGTCTCTTGTCTGACATTTCGAGTGACAAGCCGGTGTTCCTTGCTAGCGTGACCGTCCCGCGAATTTATTATTCACAGCTCCGATAGGTTAGCCTGTCATGGCGGTTGGTACTTACTCACTTGATACTTGCCCCCTCTCTCTCGTTCTGGACGACCGTCACGCGCTCTGTCAAACGTCTAGGGAAATTGACATGCCGGTAAGCGAGAAAAAGCGGCGTTTTAACGGCGTGAGAATTGCAATTACACGCGAAGGGGATTAAAAGGAAAGAAGGGCGAGTTGAGTTAGGAGATATATAAACGCGATTAGTACGTGGGACGCGATCGACATCTGATAAATTTTGATAAATTTTCCCGATAACTATGCGAATTCCACGAACGTGGTTAGCTTTATAATCGTGTTTAAAACGGTGAGGAAATTGGTGGGAAAAAATGGAAAATGATAATTACAGTTCGCTGGATTCGTCGTTTGTATTCTGTCTTTAATAAACGCAGCAAGGGAAAATAAGAATAATATTAATCCAACGAAACGAACGAATGTTTGAAATGTTTCGAAATGATTTTACATAATTCATTGTAAAAAAAAAAAAAAAAAGAAAGAAACATAACATTAAAACCGTGGCCGTACTTTCCCATTTCGGAAACGCAATGCAAAATACACGGGATAGGGTCAATTATAACCAAAAACCATTACGCTCCGTGGAAACGCGTTTTACCGCCACTCAGCATCCTAATAAAAATACATAACCTTTCTCTCGAAAAAATAAAAACTCCTAGCTGGCACGCACACGTACAACCGTACAGCCACACAACTTTTCCCCAGATATTCCCCAAACGGCCGATCAAACGAGCGAAGCGCCACTTGACAAACCGCGTCCCATAAGCGCCCGTCGTTCTCCCCGAGTCGTTCTTGCCCGTGAACGTAATCGTAGATTCGAAACCGCGTTGCATATTTGATGCCGTGTGGTCGAGCGGCCGAATTTTGGTGGCGCTGCCGGCGTCGTAAGAGGGCATCCGTGATTGAAGGTTGAGGCGGGACCGATATCCGACCAGCGCCGTCTCCCGTCGTCCATTAACTTTTCATCTTTATATAATTCCACGCTCGGCACCGTGGCGGGGCTCGTGCTTCTCCTTGCCTCTGCTTTTTCCGGGCCGCGCGCGCCCGGAACCGGGCGTAATTGCCGGCTATAAAGATCCGGCCGAGATACGGCCTCTCGTTACGAGATTTGCCACCGGTGGGACCGTTCCGCCGCCCGTGCCGTCCCGTCTCCTCTTCGCCCCCCTCCTCTTTCCTCTTCCTGTGTACGCGAGACGTATTTGCCTACCGCGATCGAGGCGACTTTTACGAGCGACGTTCGCGATTCAACGTTAAATCACTCGCGAGAATTGTAGATCGGAGAAGGGCATCGCGTTGGGCTGTCTTCGCGCGTGAGAAGAGTATAAAGGTGTCGCGATCGATGAGAGACACACGACGAGGTTAGGTAGAAGTTTAAATATTTGATTAAAAGTGACTGTGATATTTTAATTAGTCCAAGTTAGTATTACAGCTGTTTATGCACTGATGATTTTATCAATACTTTTCATCGGTTTCGTGAAATTTTTTAAATCTAAAAAGACTTGTAAAGTTAAAAAATTTAGAGGATAATCAAGGAAATATGATGACTGGGACTAAAGGCTGAAACTTTTCAAAGTTTTTCCTCTTATTACGCACAAGGGTATCTTTAATCGAGGCCCAGCCGTTTTTTTCTTTTTTTCTCTCTTTTCAGAAGAGTGGAAAAGCCACGTTTAACGCGTAACGTTACAACTCCTCTTGATAATAGCACATTAAAAAAGCTGGCAATTTAAGTACATAATAAGAAAAGGATAGCCAAGAGCAATAAACGAATCCAAAACAATAAACATCGAAACAAACGATATTTGCTCCCTGTAACATCCAATATTTGCCAAGAAATGGTAAGACGTTACTTTTCATTGCACGATATAATTATTAACGGAAGCACACTTCTCATTCCTCTCGGCGATAGAATTTTCCTTTCGAGTAAAATAACCTTTTAAAAACCGACGTGACGATCCACCACCGTGTCAAACAAATTTACTCTCCGCAAAATCTTTCTCCTCTTCTTCCTCGAATCTTCAATCGATCTTTCCACTTTCCACAAAACACCCATAACCACCGTGAAAAGAGAATTACGACTCTCTTCTCCACGCCCTTCTCCTTCCCTCTCCCATGACGACACCTCTCCTTGAAACGTCCACGAAAATTCCACCATCTAAACAAACTCGACGCGCGCTCGACGAACAACGACCCTCTTAACAACCCTCACAATCGCAAAAGCAACCGTCAGGATCGCGAAACAGTGGGCATTGTATCGTGGAATAATCGCCGATAGGGAAGGAAAGGGAGGGCCCGCGGAGCAGACATTTCTTATCCCGGATATCGATTGCTCGCTTCCCACCGGGAACCCTCGAGCTTCCAAGGCGGGCGGAGAGGAGGAGAGGGGGGTGGAGGGAGTGTTGTCGGGGCGAGGGCGGTGTGTATCGCGGGGCATTACTTTTATTCCGTGTCATTTGAGCCCACACTCGCCCCTCACGGGTTCAACACGGATGCAATAGATTTCTTTCCAAGTGGTTCCCGGCCCTCGAACCCTCGACTTCTCCTTTCACCCTTGTCCTCTCACGCCAAAGACACCCTTCTCCCCTCTTGTCGTTCCTTGCCAAGTTCTCGACTCTTTATTTATTATAATTATCGTGAGTTATAATTACTCGTGTTTTGTTTCCACGTTGTTGTAATTACTAATTATGATTCGATTAAAGGAATTACGTTCTTTTTTCTACGCTCGATTTATAACATTATAACAAGCTTTCACCTCAATTTGCAAATAAACAGGATCGTATCTACGATATGTAAATGTAACGAAAATTACACGTGCTCGCGGTAATGATACATCAAGGCTCGCATCAACGGCCTCGAAATGATATCCACAATGAAGTAATTTTAACAATTACCTTATCCTACGTATCTTCATCGTCCTCGACGAATTTTCGCATTTCGTTGCGTATATATATATATATATACTTTTGGAAAGAGATCTCGTTCGAGATCCACCTCGTTGAAACCGGTTATCCTTCTACCGTCTTACACGAAGTCACCGAAATAAGCGAAACGAGCATTCGATTCGACGACTCCCCTCTTCGATACTTTGTTCTCGCTATACCGTGAAAGGTCCGTCAATAATTCCGCCTCGAAGCAGAAGTCGAGTTTAAGTAAAAAAAAAAAAATTGGCCGCGTCGATCGATCTCGATTCTCGAAACGTGCACCGAGAAGAGTGGAAATCGATCGTCGTCCATAATACGAAAGCTTCGTTTATCGATCTTCCAGTACCGGGAAACGGACGCGCTCAAACTTGAATCGAGGTATTCCTCTGTATTTTCCGCTTCGAAACGAGGGATGGAAATTCGAATTCTGTAGCACGCGACGAGGCAATGGACATGGATGAAAAATAGTTGGGTTTAAACCAGTTGGGAGGGGGGAATTAATGGGAGCTGGGATAGGAAAATCGGCATACTGACCTAGAAAAGGGATATGTGGCGTGACGTCATGCTGCTTTCCTACGTAGGGGGTAATTCAGAACTGTGGGGTATGCTCGGCCTGTGGGATCGATATTTCGGTCCATGGGGTTCGCCGACATTAAAGAGGAGAAGACGTCTATCAACCGAAACGTTTCTCCAACGTTTCAACGGAGATATATATATTATTTCGCGAAATTTTATGCGCTAAAATCTCGAGAGTTCTCGAAACCAATATAAGCAAATTGGCAAAGACTGTGCCAAGTTCGATAGTTTTGCTTTACGATAATAAAAGTATATCCTACTTTAAAATTACGTTAAAAATGTTCAACGAATTCGAGGTTTTACGACTAAAGAGAAATATATAATATCTGGAAATTAAATCCATATCAGAAAATTATACTAAATCAATAATAACGAGCCGTATAAAAATTTTAAACGTAGAAAAATTCGGCTACGTAATATTATCACGATCCTTGACATCGGTTCGATCAACTCGTCTCAATGACCGGTGTATCCAGCCGGGGCGAGAGAAGATCAAAAAGGGTCTGTCTGGCTGATTTCAATTTCGCGAAAGGACGTTTTTGCGAAATTAGCCCCGTTCCAAGAGGGGGAGGGGGACGAAAGTCGGCGAGGGTCGGGTCACTTCGTCATCCAGAGACGCCGAGACGGCCGGAGCCGTCGATTAAAAGTTTCGACGGCTGTTCGGGTGATTGGCTCGATCGCGGCGGACAACAGTGACAGAGAGTTCCGTCCGCTCGCGGGTTTTTGCGCCCCTTTCCTGCTTTTTCTCGCGACTAAGCCGGAGCCGGAGGATTGGATAGTTCGTTTCCTCCGCTTTTGCTTTTCTTCCTTCCTCTCTTTTTTTCCTTTCCTTCCTTTTTTCCAACCCTGAGAAAATATCTCAGCCACCCACTTTCCCCGATTGAATCGGAGAGATATCAAATCGGACAGCTTTCGACGTATTTCTTTAATAATCGATATTATAATTGCAAACAATATCCGTACAACGACAACGACTTTACGTGCACATATATCCTTACGTGATCAACTCCATAAATAAATATTATAAAATACAACGAGAATTAATCAAGGATCGTAAAACTGGCACAGAAATAAATCTCGAATCTCGCAAAAAGAAAAGAATCGATTCGGTATCGGATCGATCGTGATCATTCGTCTCGAGGCAAAAGACCCTTCTTCTTCTTCTCCCTCTTTTTCTCCTTCTTCCGTGTCGAGCCACGCGACAAAAGGAAAAAAGAGAGGCCCCTGATGGAACGATCAAAAATCATTAGAACCTGCTGTCCGCAAATGAAGGGGGAAAATTAGCGGCGTGGCTCGAAAACGGGCCATAAAAATGCAGGAGTGGGGGGAGACCGGTCGCATAACGCGGATAATTTAAGACGCCACCACGTATCGCATTGTAATTAGCGTCAATATTGGCGGATGGATCGCGCGGAAGCGGCGCGGTAGGATGCAATTACTTGCCACTTTCTTGGATCCATGAATTATTCGTGGAGCGGCGCTCGTTAGCGAGACGGAACGGGGACGGAGAGAGAGAGAGAGCGGTTTGGGGACGATGGGAAGAAGGGTACGAAAATGGGAAATTTTCAAACGAGTTATCCCGATATTTGTCAAAGATATTTTGGTATATTGAAGTGCAGCGGAAACGTGGCAAGGAGTGGAAATTTTTCGAAATGGAAGCAAGTATTTTCGTGCAGCGAGCATTTTTCGAAACAAACAATGTTTATCGCGATGTTTGAGGAAGATGTTTGTTAAAGGTATAATTATAGGTCGGGTTTAGCGCAGCGGAAATGCAGCAAGGGTGATTAAGAAGAAATATTTTTCGAGGTGGAACATATATATATATTTCAAGAATAACGTATCCCTATTTAAGCTCCATTTCTTTACGCTCATAAGAATTTTATTTTTCATAAACATCCGCAGCGGATAAGGAAGCGGAACAAGTTATAAAATATTTATACATGTTGTGGAAAAATCGTTACACTCCAGTGTTAGAAAGGATGAATAAATTTGGCGATAAATAAATTAATTTCTTATTACTTATCCTTCCGACTGGAAACACGGTGCGTGTTACCATTCCGATAAATAATTCTCACGTAACAATTTTCAAACAATTTGTTCCACGTTTGAACAAACTCGATGCGAAGAACATTCCGTGTCAACGTTTCCGAAAGTTTCGCTAGGTGGCGAAGAGAAACGGATTATTTTTCGAGCCAATAACAACAAGCGATAAGGGAAACCGCTCGGCTCGAGTATCGGCTCAGTTTACGCGGACGACGCAGATGCGGAGGGGACCGAGCCGCGCGCAACCGCGTCCGGTGTGTAATCTGCCTAACGATCTCTCGCCGGGATTAATAATCACGGTCGTTCCAAGTCCTACGAAACAGTCCGGCGGAATCTTATTTAAAAATAATTGCGTACCCAGTTGCGATGGTTTCCTGTGCTTGATTACGGCTAATTGTTCGGAATTTACAAGTATAATGGCGCGTTTAACGCGTCGACTATGTAACACCGGTGAGTGTGGCGGAAAAAAAATAGAGAGAGAGATGTCGTCCCGCAGGCAACTGCAATTCCTGTGCGCGCTCGTCGAGCGAAAAATCCGCGACTCGTGACGCGAATCGACCTCCTTCCGTGTTTTCACGAGGACTTGTGCCGGAACAGGATCTCTCTTGTTCTCTTTGCGGTTAAAACGGGTTAACTTTGCCTCCGTAATATCTTTCTATATCCTTCAAATTTCTATCATAGACTGGAAACGGGGAGAGGAGATACGGCTGAGGATGTAATTCTCGAAATTGAGATCAGCCGATCGCAGAATTACATAAGGAGAGATCTCGCGTTAAGTAACTGTTGAGTTGAAGACAATAAATATATACGAGTTTTGCCGAAGGAATATATTATCTGTTTACAAAACAACCGATCTATCTAAGAAAAACAAATAGGAAATAATGTTGGCAACATAATGAATAATAAAATCTGGATAGCTCAGTTCCAAAAACCTCTCGAAACGAACGACTCATCCCATCATCCTCCTCCTCCTCTTGCTCCCGTCGAATACGGGAGGGGTTCCCATTAATTAAGGAATAAAGTCACTGGAGGAGGCATTGAAGCGCGGGTTTCGATGCCCTCTCCGGTTTAAAATCCGGGGCTCTGTACGCGCCATACACATCCCATATATATCCGCGCGGAGAAACGTCTTTATGCGGGGGCCACGCGTTTGGACACATTTTCGCTATCGGTTTCCAGCTATCAGCGAAATGACCATTCGCCCGCCTCGCCCAACCAACCGCGTGTACGGAGAGAGAGAGTGAGCTCGAACCGCCAATCTGTCGCTGGCTGCATTAGCCCTGAGGAGAGGAGAGAGAGAGAGAGAGAGGGAGAGGGGGTCCTTTTGAAAAGGCGCCCGTTTGATGAGGCGCGCCCCCCTCCTCCGGGATCGCGAGCGCGCACGGATACTTTTAAAGTAAATTAGCTTTTTAGTTTTCTGCGCCTAAAACCCGGGCGAATATAAACATGTATAAAAGGAAGGGACGGCGGTGGGTGCGGGCGGCAGCGAGGGGTTCGACCGCCTCAATGGTTTCAATGCTTCGACTCCCCCGCCCGCGGCTCCTCGGTCCTCGCGATATCCTCGTTTGTACGGCGGCGCGTGTGTGCGCCTCGCCTCGCCTAAGTCGGCCGCCGCGGTCTACTAGCCGTCTGAATGGTTAAAAACAAAATGCGTTGCATCTCTGCCCTTTCTCGTAACCTCGACGGGAAGAGATCCGTCTGAAAGGGAGGCAACCCCCTTGGATAGAGATCGAAGCGGCCTTTTTCCTCCGCCGCCTCCTCCTCTGTTGACTCTGTGAAGTCGCAAAAAAGTCGGGCCTCCTTCCGATACAAGCTCACGTTCGAACCTTCGTGCGTGAGGATAAAGATGTGTGTGTGTGCGTGTATATATTCGTAAGGGATGATGGTAAAGGTTGCCAGACCGCCGACGAAAAAAGGAAGAAAGGCTGCCTGGTAGGAAAAACTCGCGGCCTTCCGTTCCTTTTTTCGAAGAGGGGAGGGGGCTAACCTGGAAGGAAGTGGAACGAACCGGGGGCGGGGGCATTCGCCGTCTGCGAATCTCTGTAACGCGGTGGTTGACCCTTTTTCCCGGAGATTGGAAGAACGAAACGTTTATTATTCGAAACGAAGTGTGTTCCTTTTTCCTACGAAAAGGGAGGGGAGAAATTGGCGACGATTTCGAGACGTAATTATAGATCACGTCCAATAGAGGATAGAATAATGGCGTATCGATAATCGTCCAATAATTTAGCCACGTGTACGGTGCACGGTGGAGAGGCGATGTGTTGCGAGGGATCTCGGAGCGAGAGTGGCACGGTTTCGATTAATTTCGCGGATGGATGGAAGGAAGGAGCCGTCCAGCGCGTCGTATCGACGCGCATGTGGAGCAGCCCAGACGATCGCCTGGTTCGCGCACCGTCTAATAAAAATGTTAATTGCACGGCTCGTTAGAGGACCCCCCGCGACGACTGCCTAGAAGTTCAGCCGGGGTCGCCACGCGGGGAGTCCGCGCGGTATTTGCCTTTAACCGATCTCTCTCTCCTCGAGCTTTTCTCCTCGCCTCCTTTTTTCTCTTTTCCTTTTTCCCACTCGAATCCTCTCGATCATCCCTGGATCGATCGTCGTATTTTAATTTTCAACACTTTCCAGAACGCGCTTTTCAGAAACATCTTTCCAGGATCAACCGGAATCCCGCCTCCCCTCCCTCTTTATCGACGCGGGATCCCATAAAGCGCTTAACGAAACAAACAAAAGGAGGATTATCGTGGCTCGCGCCTGGTCCAAGCTGCCTCTCGCCACGAGTTACGGCTCCGGAAGAGAGTCACGGTTCACCGGCCACCACGGAACGAATGCCTCTCGGGAGGGAGAAAACTTCCTTCTTCGCGCCTTCTCCTCCTCTCGGAGGAGATTATGATTATCCCGAGGTGGCGTCTCGAGTCAGGTGAAGAGCAAACACGGGGTTATCGGGGAGGTATTGGAGAAAAACGCGCATCGCCTTCCAATAATGGAACTGCGACGAGGCGGTAGGCGGCAGAGGGGAGGGAGGGGAGGCGGGTGTTGCGGATCGTGCATTGTTCGGCATTCGATGCGCATCGGTGTGCTACGTGCCGTACGGTGATTTGGCTAACCACACGTTGTTGAGCCATCGGCGGCATCCACGGCATTGTTTGCTCGCTTTGATGAGGCCAATTCGCGTTTCGCTTTTGCGTTTGCGTTTCGTACGGGATGCGCGCACGATTCTGCAGCCGCGTCGTCTCTCTCCTCTCGCTTCTCTCTCTCTCTCTCTCCGCGCGTTGGCATTTATCCTCTGTGAGCGCGAAGGGGTGGGGATGCGGACGACGACTCGTGCTCGCACACGCACGCACGGCCCGTTGTTTCGGAAATTTGGGAACGCGGTTGCAGAGACGCCGCGGCATCGTGTAACGCGGTTTCCATTCGAAGCTTCGACTAAATGATCCGGAAAAAAAGGGGTAACTGTTTCGATTTTTTCCCCCTCTCGTTTTCGTGGCTCGGAGAGAGAGGAACGGAGATTGCCCCTGGTGAAATTATGCAGTGTGGGATTTGTATTTGCCCGGTGAAGGTAAGTTGCGCGTTCCAAGTGTTACTCCATCGACCTTTTCCTTCGTTTCGCCTAAAATCTACCAAAAGGGAAAAAAAACTCTCTGCGTGTCTCTGTGAAATCCACGAACTGGAACATAGAGAGAACGTTTCGTGTTATCGAATCATATACGCGTTGGAACAAACAGAAATCCTGGCTAGAAACAATTAAAACCAGATCTACAACCTATCCCCCAACGCTTCTATATAAATCGAAACGGGTGGTACGAGAGGGGGAGAGAGAGAGAAAAAAATAGAAATAAAAGAGAGAGAAACGGGAGAGAAATGAGAAGCGAATCCGGCACGATATTCGATCGCAATCTATAACAGAGTCGCAGGAGCGGAGAGGGATCGGGCGAAGGACTGGTTTCCACCGAGGAGGCTCGTGAAGAAGCGTGTGTGCGTGCGTGTGCCGGGTCTGCGTATGTCATTAGTGACCCTCTGGGTGACCCCGGGATTCGCTCTCACCATACCGGGCTATCAACACCGACCACCGTGCGCACAGGGCTCCATTACGCCTTTTCTAACGATCCCGGCTGCACGACACTGTCGCAGATTATAGTTACCCGCCACGGATAGTACCTAGCCTTCCCTTACGTTTTATCACGTGTTGCCGAGGTAATGGCAGGATATGTTGCGGCGGAATTGTTTCTTGCACTCCCGAGGCTGGATGGGGAGGGGAGGGAGAGGGGCAGCCTGAATAAGCTACCAGTTTCGCCGGCTTCGTTCCGAGATATCGAGGAGAATTTAAGGGAAGGATTCGAGGTGATGTTGTGGCGCACCTCAACGTGTACGTATATTTGTGGAATCGAGAGAGGAATCGGTGCTCCTCAATCGTAGTTAAAAGAAATGAAAGTTTTCTCTAATGGTTTCCTTCTTTTTCAGAATTTTAAATTTCAACTCAAACTCAATTGTCAAATCTTCAATAGAGAATTATTATTTCGGAGAATTATTATTTCGAATGTAGGAATGATCGAATAATTTCGTATTGTGCAGGCTGCGAGCGTGACGAGTTGACGAACGGAAAGGCGGAAACGTAGGCGAAGGCACGAAAGACTGAAACAAATGGTCCGATAATGCTTAATAATACTTCTCTGAACTCTGACGTGTTTGCTGTCATAGAGAAAATGGTGAAACGGAAATTTCTCGGCGCGGAGGGAGGGCTGATTCTTTGGCAGGTGCACGAACGTGTTTCGAAAAATGGCGATGCGTTCGAAAGTGGCGAGGAGCACGAGGGCGCATCGATCGATCCGCGTGGGACGGCCGTCTGGCGTGGAAGAGTGCACCTAGACGCCTCCTCCGCCGAGAGAGCTGGTAACTGGTGCCCCTATTAAACGCAGACACGAGCGAGCACAGGCCGGAAATTGCCTAATTTCCTGAGTGCGCACGCCGATCCGTCAACCTGACGTGACGGGGACGTGGTTGCACGAACACCGTGACTTTTAATGTCAAGCGTCGAAAGAACTCCACTTGCCGACTATGTGGACCAAGTTTCGTAAACAGGATGCGCCACGATATGACGTGGAACTGTGTCACGGCATTGTGCAATTTCGTTCTCTTCCACGATTGAAGAAAAAATCGTAATAATAATTTTTACGGGTGCAAAGTGGCAAGTAGCCATGTTCTTTTTTCGAACTCGTTTCTTTTTTTAAGTAGGTGAACGGCAATTATTCGCGCTGCAATTTTCTCACTCGCGTGGTTGTTCGCTGGATCGTAAATTTTATTCTTCAACGGTGGAAAAAAAGCGAAGGACGAGTACTTAAAATGCCATCTTTCGATTTTTCGTCCATTAATTTCGAACGAAAGATTTTAAAGATATATGGGACAAGACACGAATTTGAATCGATTCTAAAGCAGATTTTCGGACAAATTCGTCAAATTCTTTATCGTATATTTTACACCGATTTTACAATTCCCACAAATCCAAAATCTGCGAGTACCGGTATAGATAAGTATACGATTATATACAATCTGTACGAACACAAATTCGAATTTGACCGGGGGCGGTACGCGTTAATCCATTGATCGATAATCCGTAACAAGCCCGTGATGATTAATCAGCGATCACGGAATGGTATATATTTGGTAAATCCGCGTGTACCGCGATACGGATACGACGATGTTTGTCGAGAGAATTCCGCCGAGCGGAATGTATCGAACAGCGACCGACCCGGAATGTATCGAGCAGCGACCAAACTGGTCGATACGCAATAAGCTTCGGTTGCGAGTGGCTATCGAGGGAAAGATTAGGCGTTCGACGTGGGTCATCGGTGATAGAGAGACTAATCCCATGGACTTAGGCGCAGCGCGTGCGAACTACGGGATAAGGTGACAGTAGATAAGAGAAGAGCCACAATTAAGAGACGTCAATCGGTCGAGAAACGTCTCACACGTTTATACGTCGTTGAATAACTCGTTGGCCAACTTGGTGATTGTATTATCACTCGAGAAAGATGTAGAAATATCAAAATTATCGATATTAATCAAGACTTTAATTTTTAAAGGCATCTTCGAGTTTTCTAGAAATTTGAATTCTTCTTTTGAGAGCGCAAGTATTTAGTATTTAGTAATTAATTCACGGTGTCTTTCTTATCTTTCTCGTTGCCAGAAAAAGTTCGAAATACGTGGAACGATAATGCAAGAGAAGAAGAAAAGAAAATGACGTTACGCTCGATTAACGGACAATAACGAAAACCGAATAAACGAAGAGGACTAATTTTCGTAGAAAATTACGAAGCACGAGTCGATGAGATCGGGTACGAGGCTGCGTCGAGGTAAAAGGAAAAAAGAAACGCGGGACGTTCGATTCGCATAAAAAAAAGCGTAGCTATGCATAATTTTTCCAGTCCAGGTTTTACGAGAACTCGTGCATTTTTAAAAGGCAATTTCAGCGCGCCGATTCCTCCGTCCCCCTTATTCCCTCTCACCCGCGGCGGCCTTACTTTTCTTTCAGAGAACGGTCATTTTGTTCGAGTAGACGTCCGTGGTCACGATCCATGACGAAGAAGCCCCGTAAGGAAATTTATGCGCATAGCCACGGAGCTGTATACTCACAGCTACCGACTAGAATTCATATCCGTGTGCCTACGTGCGCGCGTCCGTCGATAGATATTCCGTAACACGCACGTTACAAAAGCCGACGTTTGCGACGCACGAAAGGAGATCAATGCGGATCAACCGCGGCTTCCAACAGGAAAAATCGCGTAATCGCGTAATCGAGCCGAGCGAGAACCTCTACGTTTGCATCACGAATGTTATTTTTTTCTCTCTTCTTTCTTTCGATGCGATTACTATATCGAAAGTAGATAAGAGAACGTGTAGTCAAAGAAGCGCAGAAACTTCGAAGTATACGCAATTACGTTCGAAGTATTGCGTCCGTTCGTTACGATTCGGTCTAACCGAAACCGCTGGACGTTACGTAACCGACACACCGAGTCGATCTCTCTAAACATTGGAACAAATCGCTGCGTATTTCGGTCAAATATCACACGAAAAGCCAACATTCCTATCGTGAAATTGAACAGAACTCGAGAGCGGTAACGGGCGACACGGTGAGCGGTATACGAGCAGAGAACGGTGCAACCGCAACATAGTAATACTACGCAAAAGCGAGAACGTTAATCCAAGGAGGCTGGACACGATTCTCTCCTTTGAAGCTTGGAAAAGCAAACAAACAAAGAAATTCCTTTCTATTTGGCCCCTAATTCAGTTCCCGATTCAGCGTCGAAAATAGCTAACGGCCACGGGGAATCGTTCCTATCCGCCAGTCCGCTTCTGCTCCGTGTCGCTCGTGTGCCGTATAACAGCGGACGCGAGCCACATGCGCCGTGGACAACGCAGTCGAGCGCTTCCCCCACCATCTATCCAGTGGGCGGAGCCACGGCTCCCCACCACGCGCTGCCTTCCCCTACGACCCCTCCGTCGCTCTCCCCACTAGGCGACCAACCGACCGTGCGATCGTGATCACCGACACAGACGCACCGAAGAAGTCGAGAGGGACGGAGGGATGGCTCGTGTCGCTCGAGAGTCCCCTTCTTTCCCGTGTCGTCCGTTTGCTGTCCTTTGGCACCGGGGATCCACGCCTTCCCACCTTCCCATTGGCTCGATCTGTCCCCGGGCAGTCTGGTGACACACGCCCATTCGCGATCGTTCTCCAGGAAACGCTGGCCAGAATCGACTCGGCTCTGGGGGCCTTCTCGGTGAAAATTCTTCGCGAGATTGCACGTATTTCAACGGTGTTTCGTCCGACATCCTTTGACCGCGCTGGTAATTACTGGTTTTCACGAGAGAACAGGGGGTAGAGGGAAGGATGGTAGCTAACTTATACGCTGAGAACACGGAATTTTATCGCGCAAACCGTCCTCCGGGCGGAAATTGGAAATTAGATTACTCGGGAAACAACTCGATGCTCGTACATCGCGCAACTGCTCTACTGGGTATCGTCGAGCAGATTGAGAAACACGGACTCGAGAATAGCATTGGGTGGCTCTGCGAAGTATGCTCGGATAACTCTTGACCGACTGTCTATACATAGTATATAGTTTACTCCCTAAACGTATCGCGTAATGTCAAGCCATGAATAAAGAACGTTTGTTCTGCATTTACATATCGAAGAGATGAACATAATCTTAGACACTCACTGTTTGTAAAACAGTGTATCATTTCACAAGCTGATTTTATCATAGTATTGACAAATTTTCTAAATTTTTATTTAAAATCTATTTATTTATTCATTCTCGAATAGCAAATCTGTAATATGATAAATATTGAAATTATTCGATCTATTTTTCATCCGATTATAAAAATAAATAAAAAACATTATCGTTTAGATAACCGAATAACAATGCGTTAATATAATGCAACAAAAAAAAAAGAGCAATGTCTAAATTCGCATTGGCCCCGGAAATAAGTCTAATTTTCCGAGGATCTCCGTTACAGCTGGGCGTATCACCGCCTAACCTAAACAAGCCGGTAATCGATGTACGCGTTTGACGTGGGCTTGTTTTTCTTTGCCCTACGATACCCATGTTGCCCCGTCGTTCCCCTCCCAACCAACGATCAGACAGCTGGGAAGCGTGGCCCGGTTGCGTAACGAGGAGCCGCTCTCCCCGGCCCGTGAAATATCATCGTTTTCGCTCGTTGGTTATCGCGCGGGAAACCGCGCGTTATCGTCGGGCAGAAACGCGGCTGAAAAATCGGCAGCTACGTTTTAAAGGTCGCGGACGATCTCATGCCGGACATTTTTCGATCCCGATATGTCACTGTCAAGTGGTATCGGTCAAGCTGACGTGTTTCAAACGTCGTGGATTTTTCCTTTCTGCGTCACTGTTTCAAAGAGATAAATCTCGTTGAGTGACTGGAATATGTTATTGCGTTAAATTATGGAAGACTCGCGTTTATATTTATTAAAGTTGTAAATTTTGAATATATATATATAGTTTGAAAATAGAGCTAAATGATCAATTAATTTTTATTATTAAATTTTTTACGTTAATTCTTCGATATATATAAAATTCGAGATTATTGAACAAGACAATGACTCTGTCCTTTATCAAGTACACGAGGTTAGATGTTTATCAGAAAAAAAAATGAAACAACGTACGAACGTAACAAGAGAAAGATGCAATTGCGATAACGACAATAGAAATTGAATTCTCTCACCAGTCATCCTGCTGTGAAGCTGCATACGCATAGATACGTGGACTATTGTACGATCGAAAGAAGGGAGTCGAGAATCTTGTCTCCTTTGTCTCGAAACCGGGGCGCAGGTAAAGACGCGTACGTTACTTACCAATAAGGTATCTAGGTATAGTTGAGAATTCATGGAAAATCTATAATAAAAAAAAAAAAAAGAAAAGAAAAGAATTAATAATTGAACGGATCAAAAAACATGCATAAATTTAATTTTTAAATATCTAATATCGCAAAATTGAAAAGGACGGTTGAATTTTTTCGTGCCTTCTTTGTCTCATTGTGTAACGGTCGTACGAGTCTTGACGACTACTTAACATTGGTTAAACTCCCATCCACTATGTTGTCGAGCGATGCTCGGTGATCTAGTTAGCAAAATTGGAATTGAAAGCGTGACTGTTCGACATTACGATAATTTATCACTCAAATAAATGTTCGCTCGTGGTGTTCAGCCGTGTACAAGTATCAATTTACATGACGCAACGGATACGTAATCTGATATATCGTGTAACGGCGCGCACAGAATCGCGAATGGCGGTTCTCATCGAAATAGACGCTGAGGGTAACGTAGAATCGAAAATGATAAATTTCCATCTTTTCGTGCCACAATTGTAGGTACTTTCCTTATCGACTACTCACGTCGAATATTCGCTGCAATGTTATTTTTAATGCGTTTGTATTCGTATCGAACGATGTATTTGATTAATTTTATTTACTTATTCTTTATTATTTTATTATATATCACAGACATTATATGCTAATAGAGCGAAGAATATATCAAATAATGATAAATAAATTGCTTTAAATTAACAAATTTACTACATACAATGTATCATACAATGGAACGAACAATGCATAAAGTATTGGTAAATAAATTGCATTAAATTAATTTAGGCATTTGATATTTATTAATACTTGTCTATCTCTCCTTTATTTTGAGCAAATTGATATTTTCTTTGTCATATATAAATGATACTTTAACGAATTAGGAATGTTTATTAATTTTTCAAATACCATAATTTTTTTTGGTTATGTTAGCAACACTCAATGAATAATTATCCACAGAGAAACACGTCAAATGAAATAATATGGATTTATTACATTCAATTTAATATGTTTCAAATATAAAGTCTATGATTTATCAGCATTAGAATTTATTTTTTTCAAATATATATTTTTATTTAACCTACTTTTAAATGCTCTTGATACACTGAGCATCGAAATCTAATCGAAATAATATTAAAATTGATTAATTTAGAAATAAAAGAGGCCTATAAATTAATAAAAGTCGATAAGAATCATAATACTATAAAAAAATAAAAATCATTACATACCGGATTTGTAGTCTAACAAAAATGACAGACGAATCTACTATGCTCTGAAGTTGCGCATAAGTCGAACTTTTTTATCGACATAGGTCGATTAGGTAATTGTAATATTGTAACTGCAACGCTATATTAGTTCAAATCTTGCCCATAAGTAGCTCGAATCTTCTCGTTGCAAAAGTGTACGCGTCTTATTTATATTCGTTATTAGTTTTTTTCGTAGTGAGATTACGTATTGTTGGTGAAAACATCTCAGAAGTACGTAAAAATGCGAATACAAAAACGAGATAAAGAAAGAGGTAAGCGAATTATCCAATTGATATTTTCAATCTACGTTCTTCGTAATAAACAGGATAATCAAAAGCATACAGAAATAGAACATAAAAACTACTCGAAGATTTATATTTACTTACGTTTCGAAAGAATTAGACTAGCAGTAACAAAAAGAAGCAAAAAGGAAATCAAGTTTGGAGAGGTTAGACAGGTTCGAAGAACGTTCGTTTAAAGAGATATGGTTTGTCGAGGGACGGTAAATGGGCGAAAACGCGGCGGAGAACGCGTAGACACATCGCGAGAAGAAGTAGTAAACCGTGAATAGAAGTGCACTGGTAGATTCAACAAAAGGTGAACCCACAAAGTGGGTCTAGCTGTGTAGGTCTACGGAAGGCGGGAGGCAACCGGCCAACTCCGTAGGTAGAGGAGATATATCGGAGCTCGGGCGTATTCGGGCAAACTCGTGCGTTCCCGCTAGCTGGTGGTGGCCGCGCACCTCCGCCAAGTTTCACGCTGCGTGGAACGAAACTCGTACGCGATCAGCTCGACCGAGGCAATCCGGCATCCTTACGTATGCTCGTTGCGTTCTTGACCGATATGGTGTTTTTTCCCCGTAATTCGTGACCCTGATCGCGAGATAGCGTCAATCGCGATAGGTAAAACCGAGTATCGCGTCAAGAGAGCCAGGTTCGATCCCCGGACGGTTCGACCCCCTCTTGTTGTCTGTGTGATTGAACGAGAGCAAGCACGTCGGTTGCCGCTGGATTCTCGAAGCAGTGTACCGTAAAAAGTTCGCGGAACACGGTGAAAACGCGAGTCGTCCGTTCTCGCGTGTACATATACACGGTGTTTCACGCTCGACGACGTCTTGTCCTCTCTCGTTGTCGGAGAGGGAGAAAAAGAGAAAGAAGAGAAGCTCCGAAGCGTGTCTGCATCGTGGACACTTCGTTTGTTCGCTCGCGCCAACAACCAGCTGGAAGTGACAACCCTCCGGAGAAAATCTATCTCTCCTTCGTTTACCGACGCTCAATAGAAATCGTGCGACTCGTACGAGCGACACTCGACGAATGACGAGAAGGAAAGGGCCCCCGATAGGGCCAGGTAACGATCCGACCGAAAGAAAATCGGAGTCGTAGGCGGGGCCTAAGGTCGGGGACACGTGACACGGAAACTGTCACGCCGCCCTTGTCCTCCCCTCCTTCACCCCCTCCACTCGACCGAAAAGCACCGAGCCAACTATACGAGCGCTGCTTCTACCAACCGACAGCGTGCCGCCGAACGCTTCTGTTCGCTCCTCGATTCTTCGCTTCTTTATTTCGTTGTGCTCGACCGATCAATTTTTTCATGCTGGATATACAAGCGCACGCTTCACGATCGCGATGCTTATGATGATGCTCCTCTAAGAATACATTATATTTAAACGACGCCATATCATTTTTCCATGCTCGTCGCTCTTGGAACTTCGAATCTTCAATTTTAAAACGAATTATAAAACGAAACGATTTATAAAATCAAATAAGAAATACAACGATACAAATGTGATATCAGAAAAATTTTCAACGAATTTTTTTTTTTCATAATATTTCGTGACTCGAAAAAACGAAAGTAGCAGTGATATCGATAATAGTGTTTAAAATTTAACTTGTATTTGCCACGTTTTTCATCATCTGACCGTATGATATCAAGAATGATTATTAAAGATTACGATAAATTCGATCATAGGACTTCAAAGTGATCGCGACACTTCTCGACGTACAACGTAATCAATTATTTAATCTTTTTCAACAATACTGGTTCGCGATTGTACTCGAATAATGCTCGTTCAATCCATCGATTGCCATAATACATTCGCGATCATATTTATGATTCGACCGTTATTCGACACGGTCGGATTCGCAGTTTGACGCGGGCCGCCGCGTCACTGTGGATATCCTTAGGATGCAGCAGGGTAGTGTAGGCGACGGGGACTCGGCCCCGAGAAATTCGCCGAAAAACTCCAACACGGGCGTCGCCGACGGTCGAGTTCGGGTTAAAGTCGAAGCGCCAGAGTCGACGGAACTGTTCGACGTTAAACGAGAAACCCAAGACGAATATCATGCCGTTCATCACGATTACCATTATGACAGGAAACCAATCGTTCCAACGAAGTTCGATGCAAATTCCGAAATTATCAATCAGTGTCAGCCACCCCATCAAGGTTATCCACGGCCGGTAAACTCCGGGCTTCCGAATTCTTATGGATTTTCACATTTCTATGGGCCAACAATGCTGCCTCCCTCGTTTCATGGCGCCAGACCATCTCCAGATCGGCCTATTGGGAAAATTGACGAGCATGAACACGAACAGGAACGTTACAGAGTGCCCGTGTCTGGTGTCGCTAGTGACAGTGTTTTTATGCATCACGATCCTCATAGATACGAGATTGGTGATTACCATGGGAAAGGATACCCTGGAATGGCTTATCCCGCGTTTCGACCATCGATGCAGCAGCGTGCACCGATGTATACCGGTCATCACAACAATAGTAGCTACAGGACCGCGCAGTATCAAAACAGAAAGCGCAAGTGGAGCGGCGCAGCGCTGCGCGGAATGCCGCCATCGATGCCTGTGAGTCATACTTTTTTTTCTGTGTTACTTTTTTTACCACTTAAAATAGACTTAATCTACAAGCATTTTATGAAGTTGTATAATATTTTTGATATTAATGTTTGTTACGCAACGAATTGAATTCATTCATAACTACAATATATGCTTATTGTGATTATCATATATTATTTTTAACTAAACTAAAAATGATTTATTGAGCTTTTATTAAAAGTTTTTAAGGTTGTAAGCTTTCTAAAATTGTTTTTCAATGACAGTGATTTATATTCTGAGCGGATGAGCGAATAGGGATGACTTCGTCGATAGTTCTCGACACAATTTTTGCTGATTAACTAAAATCGATTATTTCGATTCTCAATTTTCGTCTCAAATTCTATTGCAAATTGTAATTCGTTAATATCGACACGCAGTCAAAAATACCTTTTGTTTGAATCATTTTTAATCGTATTCGGTATTATTAACGATGTATCGAACGCCGTTTTTTTCTGTTCAGTCCTATCGTAAACAAAAATAACGTAAGAGAAACAAGTCGACGTACGTTCAGCTTTTATTCCTCTCTAATGTAAAAGGAATCGAAAATCCTAGCGTCGGAAGAAAAAGTGGCGTGTAACACGGATCCGGGATAGAATCGTTGGTCGGTCACGTCGCGTTATCGTCGCACGACCTGCGAAGATTGCCCGGGGTTTCCCGTCGTTTTAATGAAATCGAATGAAAGTTCAGATCGGCTCGGCCAAAGTAAGGAAAAAAAAAGAAAAATTACGCCGGTCCACGCTCGAAATTACAGTGATTACACGCGGCGTGTCGGTTTGGCCCCTCGAGGGGAAGAACCGTGTTGCTCTCCATGACTCGAGGAGAGGCCCTTCATTCAGCGTGGACCATGGTGCGATCAACGAGCGGGAAACGGTTCGCTCCGACGATTATTATAATATCGGTGGATTAAAATAGATGCGCGTGTGGCGGACGCCATTTCGATGGCGACTTCTTGTCTGGCCTCCGCGATCCACAACCAAACGCATTACGTATTCTATGGTTATATAATGTGTACGAACCGCGTGGTTACTTTACAAATTACGCCAACACCGGCTCGGCTACCGCACGCTTCGATTAATTCAAATTGGCCGCTCGCTCGCCCCGCATGAATTAGCCCGCTCTTTTTTCTTCCCGCCTAATTGCGATCCACGAAATCCGCGTAACTCGAGGAGGGAACGTGACTGGGAAGTGGGTCGCGAATTAGACCCGTGTTATCGGGTCAGTCTAACCGAACGTGAGGTCGAGACCAGTTTTAATACCAGTTATATACGAGATTTAAATCGCGGTCTAAAGCGTGAGTGTAGGTATATCTATAAGTAATGGATTCGGTTATACAGCTATTTTTTAATGCATGGTATATCGCAAGCTCTGATAATCGATGTATAAGATTTACGACGATTTTTTATTACATATAAATACAAATACAAACGTAGAGATAGAATAAACCGTTTCACCTTTATTTAGAATGCAATAAGTTTCAATGTCAGTGTCTTTCTCTCGTCATTTATCTAATCTCCATTTAATCGAATGTAAATTCGATCGTAAAATATTAATTGCTTGAAATAGATCAACGACGATAAGCTAAATTTCTGACACTTTTCATCCCCTTTTAACGAGAATGCGTTATCTAACTCGTAATCAGATACCGAGGAAGGTGATCGATGGCATCGCGTTCACGAATCCCTTCTATCCTCGTGCGAAAAGACTAAATTACTGGATCTCGGCAAGTAGATCTCCACCGTTTCCACCGACTTTAATTGGTCCCCGTTGTTTATCACCTGACAACCGCCTTACCAGACAAGAGGAATTACGCCGAACCGCTCCAGAAACGAGAGAGAACGATCGCGGAACTGTCTTCCGTTTTAAGCTCCGTATGATCGCGGAATCGCGCCAAATCGGGACGAGGCGCGACTCTCCTATCTATCTCTCCTCCCTGCCTACGGTTTCCGCGCCGAAACCGAGTGTGGCCGTGAGTTCCTCTTCTCTCATCTGCATACCGTTTCCTCTCTCTAACGATCGTTCATCTTCCGCGGCGGGACGCACGCACCTGTATCGAGATAACGCGGCGTAACGTATATACCCGGGGCGAATAAGGGCATTGAATCGAAGCCGATCCCTTTCGACTTTCCTCGGGCTAGCTCGGCCGCGGATTACCGCGGAATCGATCTATAAATTTCGCGTTGGGAAATGGTGCACCTGCGCCGAACAGAACTCCCCCAAATCGATCTCGATCGATATGGCATCGATACCTGCGTGTGGAACGATCGCGAGGAGATCGCCAGGACTTTTGTTTGACCCTAAGAGATTTTTTTTTAAGAGAATGTCGATCCGAGAGATTCCGATGGTTAAAGTGACAGTGGAGAGTTGATTTTTATTTGTATTTTTTTTTTTTTGAGAGAGAGAGAGTTTTTAAAAAATGAAATTTTTTTCGGTAAAGTTTAGTGGGAAAATTTTGATTTAGGAAATTTGATAGTGTTTTAATTAGCTTGTTGAACGATTTGTTTGTCGTGTCGTGCGCATAATTTTGAAGGATTAAAAATGACATTCGTTTTGTAATTAATATTGGGAAAAGTTGCGTAATTAATTTTCGTAGGAAAAATATTTCTTTCTATATTTCGATATCGGGTGCAAAATAATTGGCGAGAAATTCGATTAAAAAATATTCAATTACCGCTATTGAGTCTTTTTAACAACTTTGATAACGATGTAAAAAATATTCGATGGACGTTTGCGTTATCAAGTTTCATTCGTTACACGTGCATAACCGCAAGCGTACTCGCTATATCTATACACATTTTTGGCTATTAGTTCACTTTACTACCGATATTACCTCAACACTTCCTCGATATATTACGAATGGCGATATTAGATGCGTTTACTCTACGTGGAAGAAACAGCACTCTCAAACCTATGTTCAACCATCATATGTGCATACATTTACACGGGCATTGAAACGCGCAGCCGGTGTAACAACTTGTCAGTCGGCGCGTACACCGAAAAGGTTAAAGGTTGGCTGAGATGAGTTATGCAGTCAATTGGAATCGATCACGGAGTCGTCGAGCATTACCGTTCTTCCCTATCGATCCCGTTACGGGGCATGGGACGCCCACTTAATAATTTCGTTACAAACTTGTGTTACATTCGATCCCAACTATTGTCCCGT
Organism: Apis cerana; assembly: GCF_029169275.1. Lineage (NCBI taxonomy): Eukaryota > Metazoa > Arthropoda > Insecta > Hymenoptera > Apidae > Apis > Apis cerana. The sequence goes on from NC_083857.1 coordinate 13,516,919, forward strand.
CAATAAGGAGGATTATACGGAAGTAGCTGTAATAACTCGTCCGCCACGACAATTCGTTTCTCTACACCGTATTTCCATAATCATATACGTCTAATTATGCGACTAACTGTAAAACATTGTGCCGCTGAATCGAACTTGATTCGCGTAATTAAACCATCTGTACTCTAGATCGTATGTAACGCTGAACGGTTCGAATCAACGCGTAAATAATACGATACGCGATTCACCGAATGCCAATGCAATCACCTTAAATCGTTAAATAAATCGGAACGAGTCCGTTTCGTTGCCTTCTCGATAGGAAGTCACCGATTGATTCTTTATAATATACGTGTTCTATACTAGATCATAGTACATCTCGTGATTCCACGAACATGGAAAAGTATACGGTGAGATAGATTTTGTTACGAGATACGAACGCGGATAAGTACAACTTATCCGAGCCGGGGATACGTTATTTAGCCGATTTACAAATAACACGATCGATAGAGAGAAACAGCGAAAAAATTGCAGAGGCCTGAAGCGATTCCGCTCGCCAGATGCGTTTTACAAGCCGAGGGCCTGGAACGCGTTTTTCTACCTGGGCCCTCGTCCAATTGGCCGCAGCACATGGTGCTCAGTGACGCGCGATTCGTTTCGTCTCGTATCCACACGTGAAAACAAACCCATATCGAGTCGATGAGGAAAATATTTTTTTCTAGTAATGGCCGTTTAAAACGAAAAGTAAAAAGATTTATGGATTTATTTCGAAACACTGTGCGAAAATATATAACGTACAATTTTGTCTCGGATACGACTTCGGGAAAGATCGGAAAAATTCGGGATATATCGAGAATCTTACCCGATTCTAGCCGAATTTTTCCGATCCATCCCGAATCTCTAACCTCACGAAAAATATAACGAGTAGTTCGAAATAGAATCGCGAAACTGCGACGTGTATTTATATCGAGCCTGAAAACAAATAAATTAGAATGTTTTGAACACTGGACACAAATAACGGGTCGATGTATCGAGAAAGAAACGAAGAACTGGTCAACGATGTTTGAATACAGTTAGACAAGCATCTAATGCGTTGCGTGTGATAGATGATGATAGAGGTTAGGTATTAGGTAAGCGTTGTTCTCGAAGATGGATAGGGGAGGACTGATTCTTTAGTCCAGGGATATTGTACAAGTTTAATATTGTCGTTTGTTACACGTGGGGAGTTTTAAAGGGACGGGTAGTTGAGTAGGACACAGTCAATGGCGAGAGATTTATAGACTAATATGTACGCGTAACGACGTGGGGATAACATCACAATGGTAGGTAATATTTCGAAAAAATAAAACTGCCGTTCCTTTTATTTATATTCGTTAATCAGTTACTTTTGTCTGAAAGGAGCGTCTAACGAGGTGTTCGACAATGATAAAAAATTCGTCAAATTAAGCTTGTAACGATACCATTCATACTAAACATCTATTTCATCGAAATCGTACCGGTCAAAATTAAACAAGTAGCAACTCGACTATCGAACTGCTTCGTTCGAATAATTACTTATTCCTTTGGAAACATTTCGTGATCGCGATATAGTTAACCAACTACTTATGTCCACGGTAATTTCGTGCTTCGTATGGGCCGATTCACAACCGAACCGTGATTCTGAGGCAAAAAACGTCTCTCGGGCCCTGAATTCCATTGTGCCCGGCCTCCGGCGAAGGCTGCACGCTTTTCATCGTTAACAAGCATGCTAGACAACGTTTATTCACTGCCACTCTCCACAGGGAACAAATAGCGAAGAACTTTCCTGCTCGTGACGATCGCCGGAAGAATCCGGAATTGCAAACCGAACTTTTCTGGCTCGTAAAACGATTTAAGTGCGCAGAAGCGAGCCTTGGAATGACGCGGAGAGATCCCTAGACCACGAAAAAAGATACACCGCGTGACTTTCCGTTTTTCAATGTAAATCACGGAACTCCTGGAAACACTGTCGTAACTTGTAAGAATGTGGACAGAAGTTTATTTGTGGTTTTTCTTCCGTGGTTACTGTTTACAGTAGCTGCAAAAACTATTTGCACGTGCCTTTCTTGTTTGATTTTTCTAATCGTTCGAAAGTATCGCACGAAGTTTGCACGCGCGTAATTTACAATCAAATTTCGATTCACCACAAATTTTATTTTTGTTTTGCCACGAGAATTACTTACTCACGATTTAATCCATAATTAATTCAAAATTCTACTCCCGATCCATCCATATCCATTTTTGAATTTTGATTATCTGAAATTATCTCGAACAATCGAAACGTCATTTAATCATCATTTCGCGCCCAATTACGTATAATTACGCGTAACGCAAACGTTAGTACGAAGTTAGCCTCGTTCAGAGCACAGATGGATTAATGTCGTTTCCGTAATCGAGTATCGTCGAGTTAACGACAAACGGTCCGCGACAAAAAGCGTGCGCATCGTTATATCGCGTTGAAACGGTGCATCCCGATGATACGGTACGTGGTCAGGCGAGTTTGCACGGGATCTCCCCTTTTCGACGTGTGTACCGCGCAATCACGCGGCATTACATGTCACTTTGCAGCGCATGAATAATTAATGGGCACCGTTTTATTTCCCGTGTCGTTTTACGGCTCTCGCTTTTTCATTTTCCTCTCTTTGACTTCTCGGTCAAACGCGATCGTTCGCAGCCGTTTCCGCCCAGGGAAAAAATGCACGCGACCGACACGGCTGATCGCGTACACGTAATCGCAATAATTCCGCGTTGATGCTGCGCTCTATTTAGTCTCGTTTAACCGTGTCGCTCACATTTGTCTCTATTTACGTCGCTTTTCTCAACGAGGTAATCTTTACGTATGCACTTGTTAATGCACTTTCTTTAGAATATATCGATCTTCCGCTTGGGAAACATATTCCAACTGGTTGTAAATTTATTTTCTTTTCTTTCTTTCTTTTTTTTTCCATCACTAGTTATTTCAAAAATACATCGAGTTGTAATCCAATTATCCGATCACGAATACCGCCGATCGAAATAATTATTCGAGTGTTATAAGGCGTAATTTGCAATTAACAAAATTATTTACACAATTCTTCTGTCATTGATTCTATCAGGAATATACACAATTATTGCGCAATAATAATTACACATTGAAATTGAATGGCAAATATTTACATCCTCGCTTGGAAACACAGAAAGTAATTACAACATAGAAACTTGGAAACCGGTTGAATTTAAAATAGCCGCGTGTAGAAAGATTGGCTCGGGGAGAAAAACGTTAAAACCTGAGCCAAGCCGTATATTTTATCGTATCTAACGAACGGTGTACGATATTTACGTATCCATCCGGAAGATTCGCTCCGGATAATCGAAACGCAACCGGATGCGTTTAGGATAGGCTCGAAGAGAGTTTATTGCACATGTACGCGTCTCGGTACTCGGAGAAAGCGTATCAAAGCGTCCCAACCACTAATTACCATCCGTCGTGAACGTCCCCAAAAGATAAGATAACGGGTATCCTCCCCGTTTCGCAATAAAAGAAAAAACCCCTGCGTTCAATCCCATCTAAAATTGCATCCTACGAGGAGGAGCAGGAGGAGGAAACTAACTTCCTGGAGGAAAATTTATTTGGTGGATACGAAGGGGGAGGTTCCTGCTCCTCGTCCGCCACCCTTTCTGCAAACAACGTGTGCACAACGTTAAGTGGAGTTAATGAAAAAACGGACCGATTCTTGAGAAGGACCGAAGGGGGATGATCCGTTACACCGCTGATGGAGGAGGAGGGGGGAGGCAGACAACAGCCCTCCCTCCACGTCGTTATTAAAAGAAGGAGACGACAGGCGCGTGACAGGGCGCGTGCGCTGCGAAACCGCAACCCCAAAGCCGCACGAATAATTATTTATTCTTCTCGTGGTGCTTCCCTCCTCGAGTGGCGTGACGATTCTCTTTCCTCCCTGTCGCCACGTACGATTCCATTCTTGAGGGGGGAGAAGGGAAGTCGGTCGAAGGCTCTTCCGGTCTCGTTTCGTTCGAGCCGAGATTGGCCGGCCAAATGTCTTCTCGAGAGGGAGGAAGGTGAATATTTCGTGGATTTTAAACGGGTAAAGATAGAAATGATAAAGTTTCTGCGAACGGTTTTGTTGATTTTCTTTAGGGAAGGGTTTACTTATTTCCTGTTTGCGAGGAAAATTTGTAATGGTAATGCGCGACACGTATTCAAGAGTGCATATCCAAGAGAGAGAGAGAGAGAGAAAGAAGACGAAAGATAGCGCAGTTTTTATGCAAATGCGACACCTCGTTAGAGAAATCGTCTCGAGTCCTTCCAGAAATCTTAACAAAAAAAGGGAACTTACGGTGTGTAATTACACATATCTCGATATCGTCGAGTTAAATTTCAAAACCCGTGGAATATTCTTTTGCCGGGTTGTTCGTGGCAATTACCATTAATTTGTACTAATCAAGTTTTAGTTTCCCTTGAGCCGGGCGTTGAAGAAACGCCGATACACCCCTACGATCATTTTTCCCATATGCATCCTCCTCGAAATTATATTCCTTCTCCTCTCTCGCCATGTGAATCGTCTCTCCAGTGGCCGGACGGAGGCGGTGCCGAGGCGAGGCCTCGTGGAAATTCCGTGAGGACCCGCGCATTCCGCCAGGATCGATAGACACGCACGAATATTTTCGCATAGCATTCTATTCGTGTCTGTCTATCGTGGACGAACGCTATCGTGGCGTGGCGCGGGATCACGCGAACGCGTGTCACGATGCTGCGTGTCGATTTTAACTAACCGCTCGTTAAATGCTCCTCTTCAGGGGCGAGTGCTTGTCCGTGGGTGATAGGTTTTCAAAGCGAATGATATTTTACCTTTTTCTTCTGAGAAATCGGGGGAAAAAAATTTCATCAACCAATCGATGTGCTTTTACAAGTTTTGCGTAGGAAAGAATTAGAAATATAGGGAGGGGGAGGGGGGAAAATGTAGGACAGGATATATCGCAATATCGAAAGGAATAAATTCGTATTTAAAAAGTAATTCGATCCGTGTAATAAAAGATTAACGAGCAATCGCTCGCATTATCTGTTTGCTTTAAAGATATCAGATTAAGTGGTATTAATGACACGGTAAAAACTCGCGCCTTATTGATCACTGTCATAGGCTGGAAATAAAAACATTGGGCAAGTCGTTTCATGGTTGAAAAATGTTGTTGGATTTTATCCATCGACTTCCTTTCTCTCTACCGGCTTAATTCCATTTACAGTTAATAATGAAGGAACGTGTCCTTTCGGGAAATGCGGGATATCGGCTGGAATGCCGGTAAAACGTCCCCTTCCAAACGGCTCGTTTAATGTTAATCGCGGACATTTTTATCCCATAAACCCAGAGGAATTTCAATCGCGAATAATTTCGAAATTAAGAAGAAGTTTCCAGTGTAACGGTAATTTCACAATCGATTCGTTCTTCGAAAATATCGTTAATATTATCCCGAGATGCAACGATATTACGTTCAATTTCAGTCGCGTAAATTGTTTAACGCGACAAACGAGATCCGAAGAGCAGAAAAAAGAATTGTCGATACGACAATTCCCGAATTTGATCGATGCGTGTAGCGCGCGTTCTCTCTTTGTCTTATCGCATTCGGTTCTATTAAACGTAAACGAACGAGCGTACAAAATGTAAAAAAATAATCGCAGTTAAACGGTTTATCTCTGAACAACGCTTTTATGGATGTATCGGAAAAAGTTAAATAGTCTTTTCGATAAAAACTTCTCCATAAAAAAGGTAATGGAAGCTTATCTTTTTCCGCAAAACGGCATCCGCCTCGAAAAGCGCGTCCGAGCATCATGGACAATGCACGTTACATTGATTCTTTACGAGGCCACTTGGATAGCGGCGGCGCTGTAAGCGTGCATCGAACGTTATTGTAATGCGGCTAACGTCGCACACCGACGCCGATTATGTTACAAAGACACGGAACGGTCGGTTACCGGCTTAGCCACTACCACGCTTTACGATCGCTGACACCTACCGACCCGCCAGCGATCGCCGACATTATGATCACCGCCATTAAAGTAATTGATGCTATTTAGAGGAGATACGCTTCTCGTACAACTTGACCCCCGTGACATCGAATGCCTCGTCGCGCGAATCATTTCGATTCGAATAATTTCGACTTCGTTTCTATCGCGTTTTAACCTCCGATATCTGCGCGTATCTGTTTGTTTACGTTGCGAATAAGTAGAATGGTAGAGGTTACCGCGTCCCCACTTTAACAAAAATAACAAACTTGCAACGTTCGTACGATATTTCGTCTACCAACGTTTGCCAACATTTATTTCTCACGAAGGAAAACAAAGAAGGGGGGACAATTTGAAAGGACAACTGCGGTTACTGAACGCACAAGCAGGATCTCGATTCTTCATGCCAGGACGCCCGCTTCTCACCATAACGAGCAGATATGGTGGCTGGTCAAACACGACCCAGTGATTCTTTATGGGGCCATTAAACGCGCGCCGAGTCATAGTCGCATGGTAAACATTATTATAATCCGACTAGCGTGGCAAGGCTGCGCCGATTACTTTACAAAGGCACGAAACGACTGCTTTAGCATCGCGATTCCGCTTTACGATCGCTGACACCTAGCCACGGCCGAGGCGGAACGCGCGCGCACGAGTGCTCGCCGATATTACGAGGGCTCGAATATTAAAGTAATTGATGCCACCATAAAACACGAAGCACCGGTGTCTCTGCCGGTTCCTCGCCTCGAATCGCCCCGCGGTGCTCGATTTAACGCGTCGATATTTTTTCCCCGCCCTTTCGCGGAACCCGAGCCGCGGATATCGACGCTTGTTTCCTGGCTAAACGCCTGTTATTATTTGCGCCAAGATTTTTCATCCGCTGTCCAACCGTTTTTTTTTTTTCTCCTTTTTCGTCGAACGAAAAAGTCAGCAGTTTATCTGCTCGCGAGCCAAGAGGATAAATTTTTATACGAGCACTTGCGTATCGGTTAGCTTTAGATCCAAGTTAATTAATTAATCTTGTTTGATAAATATCGAATATTTAGGATAGTTATATATTTAAAAATATATTTTCCTTACGAAAATTTCTTCCTTGATTCTTCAACAACAAAAGCAGGCGTAAATTTAATCCTTTTTCTCGAAGATCTCGAGCTATTTCTTACAAATGATTTCGAAATATTTGATCACGTTATATCTTTACATCGAACAATTTCAATAAACATAATTATAAAACATCGAACGAAGCTTTAAAATTTTTTTTTGAAATATTCACATTGCAAATAACAAGAAGAGAGAAATATACGAATTCGAGAAGAAGAATATAAAAAAAAGGGAGAAAAATTTACACGGCAAACACACCTCGCGCCAGGAAACACGAAAAGTATCGCGCCGTAAGAAGCGTAAAATTCATAGAGCACGAAAGCGCGGAGTTTTTGCACCGCGGAATAATAATTTCTCATTCCCGCGAGAGCCGGAACGACTTCATCCCGGGGACCGGTGCGTGTTCGTCGCGACATTGTCTACATCCCCGCGGAGGCACGGTGTAGCCGAGGATTTAAGGAGCGGGTGGATCGCGTAGGCGGCTGGTGTAAAACCGAGCTTTACGGCGCTCGTCGCCCCGTCGATCGTGAGATCGTATTAGAGCGGCGCGCCGAGTTTCGGCTTAGGTCGAGGGAGCGGAGAAATTGTGCCCCCTACTCCGCTCGTGCCTCTCCTCGAGTAGGTGCGAAGGGGACGAAGAAAGAATCGAAGGTAAGAAAGAGACGAGTAAAGATCGTATATGGATATCGATATGGTGTGGCGAATGCGAGAGGAGGATAGGATGTAAAGAGAAATGGTGAGGAGTTAATGGGAGAGACGAAGAAATGGATCGAAAGGGGCGAAGGAAGAGAGAGAGAGAGAGATCGAAGGGCACATGGAAGGAACAGCGTGTAACGATGTATCAAGCTGTTGCGCCCCTGGCGTGTCCGGCAATGGTGGATCGTCGCTTTGAGGTGGACCGCGCCGCTTCGGCTCTGCATCATGCCTTTACACGCTTCCAATGCCCAAACGAGGGACGATAATGCCTCGCTCTCGTCTTGTTCCCGCGCATAGACACTATTAATTTCGTATATTCCCTGTCTCGCGGTCTTAAACACAGGGGGAGGAGGAGGTCTGTTCGATTGACTCGTTCCCCTCGATGTATACTCGTTCCTTTTAACGTCAACTCGACCACGATCCCGCGAGGTTTTCAAAAGTCATTACCGCGAGCACGTCCTTTTAACCGCTGCTAAATTGCGTACGTAATGCCGGATAATTCCGGCGTTAGACACCGGGCATAGGCAAGATCCACTTCTATGGCGCGAGGTGTTATCGGTGTTGCACACGCGCAACGGCCGATTGGAATTTAAATTTCAACGCGTTTTAACGACTTTTATGGTTATTCCGCGGAGAGATGGGATCCATCGTTGGACGAATTCGTGATTTAACGAGCGTGTAGAAATCGTTTCTTTCTTTTTCTCTTCGTGATCGCTCCTATATGTGATAACATCGTTCGATCTTCATCGAATCCTAGTCCTCCGCTATTATTAACAGAGAAATTCTAACGAATCGTGGTTAAGTTGCGATCTCGACGCGACTCATCTTCTTCTTCTTTATTTATTTCTTCTCGTTTCTTTTATTATTTTTGTTTATTGGTCAATTTTGTTTATTGCGTTTATAATAAGATTATTTAAGTCGTTAGAGTCACGTTGAATTAATTATGTCACGAGATGTATTAATTTATGTATTAAATCATTCTTAATCGTTGATATATATTTGTTTATGTATTTGATCGTGTACATTGCGTATTTATACCGAATTGGAAACCTAACCTCTCGAGCCGAAATAGCTCAGTTGGGAGAGCGTTAGACTGAAGATCTAAATGTCCCCGGTTCAATCCCGGGTTTCGGCAATCTGTTTTTTTTTCTTTCCAACATTATTTTTTTTTACTTACAAATTATCTCATACAAATTTACAACAACCAAAAATAAATAAATAAATAAATAATCTTATTTACTCCAAGTTTAATTAATATTAGATGTAACATGCTATAAAATAGTACGTATATAAAAGATAAGTTTTGAACATTTTCTCGTTTTTCATCCTTGCGAATGTGAATATATTTGCTCGATAGTAAATGTTACGTAACTGCAACCAATTACGTCTTGTTGAAAAGAACAACAAAGCCAGTGCTCGTACCAGTGGTGCAGGAAAATTTTAATCCCATTCAAGAGCGATCGCGAATCGCAAGTGGCAGTTTTCGATATTTAAAATTCAGTAACCGTCGATTAATCCCGGCACTCAAACCCGGCTCGTCCCAACCTCGACTCGTTAACGCGGCTAGATTAAAATTTTCGTTCGCCCCGGCGCAATAAATTCCATTAATAACATCGCATGATACCCTTTACCTTCGGTATCGGAAACGGTACATAATTATTACGCTGAACGATCGCGGCATCGCGTGTGACGTTGTAAACCCCCGCTTCTAAACGGGTCCGACCGATAATCTCGCGATCTTGTTCTCGAGCATGGATACTATTAATTTCGTGTCCCTCGCCGCGCAACTCGCTCCGTGTTTTTTCGATTGACTCGTTTATCTTGCTTTCCGCCGATTTCGCTGTAATTAGAAGCACCGATAGGGAATTAATTCGTCGGGTATCGTATAAACTCGTTCTTTTTATAATAAGATACGAGCCGGAGTATTTTTTTTATCGATCGATTCGTTCGCATTTGGAAAAATAAAAAAGTGAAGTAAGGTAAGATATCGCGTTCTCCTTTAATTTATTTTCTCTCTATCTCGATCGCCCGCGTATTTTTTCGTTCGAAACTCTTCGCGAATTCTCACTGGAGTCGTTCCTCCGTTCGCATCCCGCAACAATAATCGAATTTTTTTTCTCAGAGTGTACACTCGAGAACGCTTACGAGCTCTCATTACATTGTTAAATAACTTTAAACTCGGTGTCTCAAAAGGAACAGTCTCGAATTTATTCGACGTCTTTCAAAATCCACTCATCATAAGCACGTAACGATCGACGCAACGTAACGACAGGTGTTTCCCAGCGCAAGCATGCCGACTGCGTGCATTCTGAATGCGTGCAGGGAAACGCGTGCACGATTCGCACGTGCCACGCACGCCGTTTCGCCCGGAAAGCTCCTTCCATCGACCGCTTTACGTCTTCCAGCCCTTTCGATATCGTCCCTTCGTGGAGGATCGACCGGACGTACGGTTGATTAGCCGCGCTCGATTTCCTGGAAAACGGTGCCAATTCGCTCGGTACACTTCGATTATTATTCGCAACCATTCTGCGTTTCCTTTTTCATTAGGAACTGTATGGGACTCGTGTTCAGTTCCCATTAAATATGCGATATTTCATCGAATGTGGATTACAGATATAGCGAATTTTTCATAAATTCTTTCATATTCAAATAAAGATTTTTTTTTCCTACGATATTTTTCAAAAAAATCGAAATCCTAGAGCCGTGTCATTATCTTTTATATGATATTTGAAACGATTGATAAACGATTCGTGTAAATAAGATTATTGAATATACATTATTCGTACAACGAATTTTTAATAAATTCTCTTGTGTTCAAATAAAGATCCAGAACCATACCATTACTTTTTTACATAACATTTGAAACAATGTAAATAACCATAATCATTGAACATGCATTGAACATAGAATTTTTCATAAATTCTTTCATATTCAAATAAAGATTTTTTTTTCCTACGATATCTTTCGAAAAAATCGAAATCCTAGAGCCGTGTCATTATTTTTTATATAATATTTGAAACGATTGGTAAACGATTCGTGTAAATATGGTCATTGAATGTACATTATTCGTACGACGAATTTTTAATAAATTCTTTTGTGTTCAAAATTTCTCAAGTGTACAATATTTCTATCAAAAGTCCAAGTTTTGTTAAAAATAAAATCTTCCATGCGACGTCGATTTCCATTCCAGAACCGTACCATTACTTTTTTACATTTGAAACGATGTAAATAACCATAATCATTATTTTTATATAATATTTGAAACGATTGGTAAACGATTCGTGTAAATATGGTCATTAAATGTACATTATTCGTACAACGAATTTTTAATAAATTCTCTTGTGTTCAAATAAAGATCCAGAACCGTACCATTACTTTTTTACATTTGAAACGATGTAAATAACCATAATCATTGAACATACGAATTTTTGATAAATTCTTTTATATTCAATTTTATTAATTTCACGTTTCCCCCGAGTGTACGATACTTTTGGCGAAGATCCAAATTTTGTTATATAAAAAAAATAAAATTCCTCCGCGCGATACGCTCGTACAACCTGTTGAGATCGCGCGCGTAAACGCGGGGAGAAAGAGACGTAGAAACAGAGAGAACGTGGAACCCAATTAAAGCACGGGACGTGTCCTAATTAACTCCTCAATTACGCGATTCCCCTCTGATTCAGGGGGCAAACAAAGAAAGGCGGGCCGGTTTCGAAGAAGCGGGGTGGCCGGCACAACAACTTCACCCCCTCCATACCATCCCCCAGGGCTGTGGGTACACATTATAATTGCGCATATTAAAATGGCGTCACGACTCCTCCCCCGTCCACCCATCCATCCATCCATCCATCCATCCAGCCAGCCATCTTTAATCAATAATGGAGCATCAGGGACCATGACAACAGATACCCTTTCCCCGGATCTCTCTGTCTCCTGGACCCTTTACCACCCTCCGTGACCCTCTCCCCAGACAGAGGCAAGGGTTGCCCGGCCTTCCTCTGGTTTGCCCGTTTAAGGAATTGCTGGTAAACTCCACAACGTTCATTATCGTTCCCCTTTCATTGTTCAAAGTTCGTCAGAGTCGTGTAATGGTTGGATAGTCGTAAGATTGTATCGAAGAAAGGCATATTTATGTAATAGTGCATCCTCTGTCAAATGTCTATTCACTTCTTCGACAATATATATATGTATACTTTCAAATTAAGGACAAATATATACAAGAATCTGAACCGTAATTAGAACGTTCGTCCTCAATTCTGAATCCTTACTTCCCACCAACTGACGATAAATAAGTTCTCGTTCGAGGAAGAGGGACTCGAGAGAGGAGGCTTCGTCGAATTTACGAGACAACTTTTCCTGCGATACGTTGGAAAGTTTGTTGGGGCGGTGATCGAGACTTGTGGGGAAATAACGGCGACGACAGCGACACCGCGTCGTTCGACGATGGGCCATCTGCGAGCCGTGGCAATTTTTATACACCGTGTATATAATAAAAGGTTGACAAGAAAATCGATACGTTTCTCCTCAAAGTGGTCGATACCTTTTCTCACAAATTTTTCCCTTCTCTAAATTGTAAAAATTGTATACGTGAAATATCTTTAAAGATATATCGAGAGAGAATTTAAATTTGAACAGTGGAAATAAAAATTCGAGAGGAACAATCAATTTCAAGTTTTCCAAAAGCGTTGCTCCAATGAATCGAATCGACGTATATATATATATATATATACATATAATAAATTTCAGAAGAAAGAGAACGCATAATTAATTCAATCGCGTTTCCGAAAAATTCGTTCTCACCCTCGATCTTTCGAAACGGGAGGAACAAAAGCGAAAGGAAGAAAAAAAGAGGAATCTCGTTAAAGGGGAGAGAGCGATACCCAAACGTCAAACGTTCCACCCCATCCCCGTTAAAGCGTCCGTAAATAACAAAACATTAATACAATCCCGCTGTTTAATTCACATCGCATTCTACCCGCCCACCCTTCCACGCAACAACCCGTATTTCATGCGGGTTGCAATATTAATCCGCGTGGCGTGGTAAAAGGCAGAGAGAAAATTCCCGCGAACCACCCCATTTGCCTCCCTCTCGCGTCGACGAAAGGATAATGAATAAAATGGTAAATAACGAAGCGAGGAATAGCGAGGGGAGGATCGTCGATGACCGGAGGATCGGATTTTTCATTTTTCCTCTGTCTTTTCCTCCTGTCCTGTATTATAACGCATTTCTTATTTAAAAGCGGCGCGTGCACGTAACAACGATAGGTGATCGATACGAGGTTCTTCCTCGAGTCGAATCGTCTCCCTCGAGTGCGAAATAAGTTCGATAAATAACGTGTTGCACGCCTCCTTTCCTTCTTCGTCGTTGCAAGGATTTTCTTTTTCCTGGCCGATTGAGAAAGGTTAGGAGTATTTCTTGAAATATTTTAAATTTCCATGGACCAAGTGATGATTTATTCAAATACTTTATTTAAATGAATAAGTCTTTCAATTTTCCTTGGCTATTAACGGAAAGCTTACAAGTTCGATTTTCTCAGTCGACATGTGCGATTAACGTTTAACTTTTCTGAAATCAAGTGACTGGAATTTGCCACCGAATTACCAGCCAATCTCACTCAAGTTTTCCCTCCTCGTACGTCCACTCAAATGCTAAGAGATCCGGAAGCGGAAACGGCCGAGCCACCATTGGCTGAGTTTTATCGGTAACGACTAACGAACCGCGCAGTCGATAAGTATTGCTAACCTTTCCCGCGTGAACAGCGATCATTCGCACGGTCGAATAGGCCTTAATGGGTGTAATATATATCCCAAGCGTTAATAAGCCGCGAATACCGCTCGCGCCTTTGGGCAGAAAATTCTTCGTTTCCCTCCCCGAGATGTGGATACGCATGAGACGTGCCGGCTATGACTCACCCGTCCACTCGATTGATCGCAGGTGACGACGAACTGTGGCGCTGGCGCTACAATTTTCCCATGCGCCTATACATCTCCTCGGCCGGGAATAATAATTACGTTCTCGCGCAGGGAAACGTCGATCTTTCTGTCCGATTTCTTTCCTCTATCCGTACCTCACAAGACAAGATTTACGCCGCTTTGAATTATCGCGAATAATTTGCATTGGCCTGCGCGCGGATAGAGAGAGAGAGAGAGAGAGAGAGGATCGATGAGGTTGGACGAGTCCCTCGTCCTTCCTTTCCCTTTTTTTACAGTTATTTTTACGACAAGCCGTATTTATTTCTCAAGCTCTCGAGCAAGATTACACTCGACTATGGTTTTTCAATTTTTCGCTATTGCTCTACGTTTATTTCCACCGTTTCATTAAACGAAAACGAGCTCACGTCTGCTTCAAGTCTCAGCTTCCTCCCTCCAACCTTTTTAAAGTATTCGATTCAATGGATCTTAACTCGAGATTCCTACTACTTTCTGAAAAGACAAAGCAAGCGAAATAAGAATTACGACGTTCACGGTCGCAGCGGCGCGTGCGACTCTGTTGTCGTCTGGCCACGGCTCGCGATTACGTACATAGGTGGGCGGCGCATAGCGTGTCGCGCAAGTGCGACGACGTCATCAGATAAACCCGCTTTTAACCGGCCGTTTAGCTCGATTGAAAACCGTAACCGGCGGCTCGCGAGTGTCGCCGAGCTGTGTTGCGCACCGTTGCGCGGCCACTGCAACCTCCTTTTGTCTCGTGAATTTCATGCTTGTTACCCACCGTTTAACCTTCCGCCCATCGGGGGCCGAGATGGTTCAGGAACGATGGTTTTCTTTCGTGCAGCGAAAAGTTTTATCCCATCTTTTTTTCTTCCCAATTTTAAAATAAATGACAATCAACGTTTCTTCAAGTTGTCCTTTTATTCATTCGTGTTTAACTCTTTCTTTGAGAAGTATTAGGCTAGACATTTCGGTGAAGATTCTATCTGCGAAAATTAACCGATATTCACCGATTGTCTCTCCTTTCGTTTACAGTTGTTCTTTTTAAAAATAAGATATATTCGAGAAGCCGATCTAACGAAGATTACAAAGTTTCGAAAATATATATTTTTCTTGCCTTCCACCATTTAGCATCGAGAAATTATTCTTTCGATTCATAATTTATAAATACATTATTATGTCCATATAAAAAAAAATATCCAAGAATAAATCAATCCATGCCCTTTGAATCACGAACAGAAAATTTTCCTTTTCCCTCCTGCATGCAGCAAAAATGAAAGATCGTCTCGAATCTCGCTCGTCGGATTGTTTTTCAACGTACCGATAAAACCGACGATGATCGACGCATTTACACGGCGTTGCCGCTTCCTCGATCTCGAAGATAGCGATGATCGCCGTGAAAATGACACGCTCGACGTTCCTTATACGCGGCGTGTTTGCCAGGTCGCAGGGCGAAGGGGTCGATGAACCCGAATCGAAGCTCGGCCGCTCGTTTCCACGATTCATCGGCGGATCGAAACGATCTCCAAGTAACGTTAAAATTAGTTAGATTCACTCGATGTACAAATTCATCATAATTACTCGAATCAAACTACATATACGTATATACGTACACATATCGTCACTTGGCATCTCGTGAAACTTTCTCAAATGACTCGGTCAAAACGTCCTCTCCCTCCACGCTCGCCTCGAAATACAAACGAAGAGACACGGTATGCGCGATATCTCGCGTATGATCGACGAGAAGAAACGTCCGTGGAACGCAATCTGCGCGACATTATCGTAAGATCGATCGACGAACTCCAGGGAAGAGATGCGCCAGCAGGAGAAGATTTGCATAGGTCGAAAGCTTACGAGTTGGTTGTCATCGAAAATTGTTGGCTGTCGCGTAACGTTCGATAAAGCTCGCAATTAGTCGGCAAAGGGCTCGAGCAAGAAGAAAAGGTGGAAAGGCTGTAATTTTCATTCGCGTTACGATGTTGAACAATTTCGCAAAAAGAGAAAATTTTGTCGCCGTTAATTATCGATTTTGTATAAGAATCACGATCGTTCAACGAGCGTTGATTAGTTGTACGGATTTATTTCAATTTAACGAAAATGTTGGAGCATTGTCTCGAACGAGGATTAGAAAAACAAGTCGTCTCGATGTATGGCTCGGTTTATTAGAACTTGAGATAAGCATCAACCTTCTTATTCAACCATCTGCGGAGTATTAACGACGTCGGTGATTAAGCGTGCTGCAACCAATACTTTATTACGTTCCAAGAAAAATCAATTATCGTAAACTTGCCTCCCCCTCTTATCATTTAAATCGTCCCTTATCCTTCCAAATTCGCCATTGATCTTTATCAAACCCTATTTATACGACATTTGAGCAACATTTTTTATCTCTGCTCCAGAAAATCTTTAATTCGAAACATATACATATATAATCAAATATTATTAATATAAATTAAATTCTTCCAATAATTCAATGGGACTTCTTCAACCGAGAGAACAAAAATTTTTTTCCCTCGCACGAACTTGGGTATACTTGGATGAAGGGGCGGAAGAGAGAGAGAGGGATTTAAAAACGGGATATTAAACGGGTCAAATTGTTGGATGATTTATCCACTCGGTCGATTCGAGCCGGCGGCAGCCTCGCCTCCCCTCGCTTCCAGTGATCGATATTCGTCGCTTAAGAACCATTAAGCTGGCCCACGGCATAATTACACGGCAGGACAGATTGCACGGTTATCGGTATGTACCGCCAAATTGATTCGAACGGATACGATTTTGAAAAATCGGGGAAAAGTCGGGACGATCGATCTCCGCTCTTTTTCTTGTTCGATGAAAAATTCCTCTCGGGATGAAAAATCGAAATCCATGTTTAATTCGACACGAGACGAGCAAATTGCACGGTTGTTAAAATGCAGTTATTAATTATCATACCGGAGGATAACTTTTATATATTTTTTTATGGGGAAATGCTTTCATTACAGACGTTTGTTAACGGATTGTACGGAAAATCAAGGGAAAATGTTCGGAGAAGGAGACTTTGGAGACTTAAACTCTCGACAAATCTGGCAACCGCCGATCTATGCATCGCGTAAATTTTATCGCGGGGCAATAAAGACGTCGTTAAATCGTTTCCAATCGTTCGCTTCTAACTTTATCCGACCGGGCAACAATGACATCATGATCGCAACTATTTTTTCTCTCTCTCTCTCCTTTTTATATATATATATATATATTTGAAACGTTTAATCTTTAACACGTTGTTGACACGGAACAAACGGAGGCAAAGATACTTGTGCATCTCGAGCCACGTGTAACGCGCGGCCTATTTTCGTTGCGTTCGCGGGTTTAAGGGGAGGAGCGGGATTTTTCAGATTCCAGGGAGGCCGAGTCAGCAACGCCGCCTCGTAGCAACCAAAGTAGACGCATCTCGCGTGCAACTTATCGGGACCTGGAAAAATATTTACCTTCCGATTAATCAGCGTCCCCTCTGCGACGTGCATCATAATCGTGATCTACGAACGATCCACCGACCGAAAATAGTGCATCGCCACGTAATCCCCCCCGTGCCGCGAATAAACCTCCCCCCGAAAAATCGTACAAGCCTCGTAGATTTTTTTCAAACGAGCTTTATTAATCTTCTTAATTTAATTCCACTCTGTTGATTAATCAAGAAATGCATCTTTTTCAGGCTAACTTTTAACACTTATTCGATTTCTGAATAATTCCAATTTTAGAAAAATTAAATATATATATTGTTCGTGTCGCAAAAAGAATCGCAAAATGGCGCGCGGGTCGGTCTGGGCGAAGGAAACGGGGACGAGTGGCGAGGTGAGAACAGGAGGCGCGTCACCGGGAAACGTCGTTCGGGCAAGGTCGGCCGATTTCCGTTACCGCGGTTGCGTGTAAACGATCCCGTGCTTACAGAATGGCCGTGGTAAACAGAAAATAACAGAAGCGTGGAGGAGAAACCTCGGTGGCGAAGTAGCGTTAACTCAACCGGCTTTAGTAGTTTGTTATTTCGGTTTTGCCGTTAACTCCCGCGTAGCCAGCGACAAGAGACATTCGCCAGACCACCGCCGTCCGAAACCATTCCATCCTCCCCCTCTCCCTCCTTCTCCCTCTTCTCGCGTCCGTGATCCCCCCCTCCATCCTCGAAATAACCGAAACCCGCCGATGTATTATCGCGCCGTGGTGACGTAACAGGCCTCGTGGCCTGGATGGATCCGTGTCCAAGGACTGGATCGTGCGCCACCTAGTAGTATTTTTGTGTAGTATCGTGTACAATCTTTCGTTGCAATTGTCATTGGGACGTGAAAGAAAAGATTTTATAATACTTTGAAATTCTCTGTTGGAATCAATATTTCCAAAATTCCTTATATGTAGTAGGATAAAAAAGTTTGTATATTTTTACCGTCCATTGCACGAATTTTTAAGACGAGTTGACAAGCTACAAGCCAGACTGCTTCCTTGGCGAAAGGCAGCCTTGAACATACCAGCTTAATAAATTAATAGCTCTCGATTTTAAATGCTTTCAAATTCTTTATTACATCCTACCCTCCAAATCCTTGAGAAAAATCCTCGAAGCGACGTTGTAGTAGCGTTTTAATTGATCCTTTATTTTTTTTCGGAACGAATATTTGTCTATCAAGACTATCAAAGTTTCCCTAAGGAATAAGAATAAAAGGAAGGAAGCAACGCAAGCAATATTCGCCTAGCAGGGATAAACCTTTCCCCCAGCAAAAAGCCAGCAAGAATCGTTGACAAAAGGCTCGGCTTGGCGCGTTATCGTATCTCGCCCCGATCAAACGATTCGGCCATTTTGTCGAATGGGAATAACCGCGTGGAATTTGCGCGTCGCCGTGATCGTCGCGACGCGACGGGACGATCAAAAGGTCTTTACGTACCACGGTGAACGGAACATAATCGTGGCTTCCTTTTCATCCTCTCCACCATCCCGGCCCTTCTTTATAACAGAATATACACGTACAATGGACCACACGCATTCCTCGTGACCTCGACGGGGGTACCCCTTCTTACAGGGTCAGGGGCGTGTGTCATCTATCTTGGGGAGGTTCATATTCACTCGGTGACACTAATGCCTGCTTTCTCCGCTTTATCTTCACGACGCGTATTTTCTTCTTCTTCTTCCTCCTCCTCCTCCTCTTCTTTTTTCTTCTTCTTCTTCTTCCTCTCCTTTTTTCTCTTTTCGTTTCTTTTTCGTTGCTTCGCGCTCGACGACAGGCAAATGATATTTGGGTATAAGCGAGTTTGACGGGTTCTTTTGTCGAGGATGGACTTTTTTTTTTTCTTCTTCTTCTCCCGATGTCTTCTCGACGATAGGGTTTATCTCGATGATAGGGAAATTATTTGGAGATTGTGGGAGTTTGATAAGGTTAAGGGTTCTTTTTTCCTTTCTCTCGGTTTATCTTGGTGATAAAGTGTGGTTTTTTTCGGTGTGGTTTATTTTGTTCCTTTAAGGATTTCGAGTGGTTTTTCGAAAGTAAATCAACGTTTTTTTGTTGAGGGAGACGATTTAGTACGACGCGCTAAAGTGAAAAATTGGAGATTTTTCAGAGGAGAGTAGCATAAACTTCTCTACCAAATTTCTATCTATCGAAGATTTGAAACTTAAATGACGATGGAAACGTTTAATTTCAGTGGCCAACGTGGTTCTACAGGCCGGATTTCCCTCTCGGCACTCAACTGCCCACCAGCCACGTATCGAATCCGAGCAACGTTCCTACTTCGTCCCCCCTGTGCCCCAGGACCCACTTGCAATCAGAGGCGTCCAAGGTCCCCGAATTTCTCGATAGCAGCAAAATCCACGGACAAACGCCGACGATATGCACGGTAAGACGAATCGAATAAAATATCTCTTATCCTTATCCATTCTGAACAAACCAACGATCTAAAACGCGATCTAAAACGCATATCGCGACGCGAGGAGACCGTTCGAGCGATAATTTTACCTCTCTCGAGATGATTTCGCACGAGTGAATGATTTCACGGTGTAAAAATTAAAGTAAAATTAAAGTAAAAGGATGTCGCGAGATCAAGTCGTCGATGGATTGAAACGTTGCCTCGATCGATAATAAGCTGCCCTAAATGGCGGCGGCGGTGAGAGAGAAGGAGGCTCGTTATTAAAATTCCTGTCGGGACGCTGTCACCTGCGTTGAAATTATCGGCTGATTGATTGCCGGGTAATTTTTCCTTCCACCTCTCCTTCGTTTCTAGCAAAGCAAGATGGAATCCTTCCCGTAGTAAGATTCTTTAACGAGAGAACCTTTTCTTCCCTCTATTTACTTGTTTATTAATTTATTATGAATAATATTATTATATTAATATACACGAACCTTATTATTTTCTTTTTCCAAAATTGTCGGTTTAATTGCAAAATATTTCTAGAGGCGCGTTTTTATTTCGCTTTATTATCGTGTACGATAAAAGTTGCTTTTATCGAGCCAAAATTAATCAGCTCGCAAAACTCAACGAATCCAACAAGTTCAATTCCAAATTCGTTCCTTTTCCTGATCATTATTTTGATTCTCTTCCAAGATTCCTCGAAATTCACCAATTTGACGCGCGACTCGATCTCGTCGCCCGTATCAATCATCTGCATTTGAGGGGCTCGATTTAACGGGAGCCACGAAGATCGATATTCAATTTACAGTTTCGCGACAAAATTGGCGCGCGACACGACCTACCTGCCCTCTCCCCCTCCTTCTCGGAAACGGCCATTCGAGCCGTTCCCCTGAAAAACGCGTGGGCGTCTTGCCCGCCTCGTTAACCCTCTCCTGTCGTCTGCCTCCTCGTTAGCGGCGATGCACGCCGATGATTTAAATATAATACTTGATTCAACGGGCGCAGCCGCGTTAACATTTGTTTCTCTTTCGTTATTATTATTATTATTGTTGTTGTTGTTGTTATTATCATCATCATCGAGTAAATCGTGTCCCGCGAGTCATATTAATGGCGCATAGCTGGGCGAGCAACGATCAATCTCGTTGTCACAATTAAATGCATACGCGCGCGCATAGATCCGAAGAATAATTTATATCCACTCCCGGCTACCCACGTGAGGTGTGCCGAGATCGTGTTCCCTACCCGGGGAGAGGAAGAGAGAATCGAGGCGTTCGGAGAATAATTTTTCCAATGAGTGACCTGTGCTGGAATCGCGACGAAATGCATCTCGATATTTGTTGATCCGTTGTCTTCTCGAGCACTAATCCGAATCGTTCAATGAGAAGAATAGAAAAGTATGGGCTCTCTGTCTTCCTCTCTAATTGGCACACCCTTTCCTCGAGTTTGATTAATGTTTAAAACCTCGACACTGATCCGGCAAATAATTGCCTTCCAGATTAATTGTTTTTTGATGGACCCCGGCCCGGTCGTGTTTTATCCGCCCGCTTTATTTATATCCCCGTAATCGAAAGACAAAATGGCCGCTCCCCTCCCCTTCTATTGTTCCCACAGACGAATAAACATCGTAACGAAGAATCGTAATGAATCGATGATCGATTTATTTCGAGAGAAAGAGAGAGATCCTTTAAAGGCGCAACGTTTTATAATCGCGATTTCTAATCTACGACTCTGATTTACCTCGCGGTAATTTTCACGTATCGATGCCCCCATTTTTCCGCAAGGAATTCTAAGAACCGGGGTTGGGCTTGGTAACTTGGTTCGAGAGTGAATAATTTTCGCAAGGTTAGGTTTAACGAAAAGTCGCCCGATCGATAATACAGTCGATGCCGCGTTTCTCGGTCGGTACTATCGGCGATTGCACGTTCCCTCGATGGAACTTTTACATTTTTCGATCGTTATTGTCAGCAATCGTGTTCAAATCGGGTTTCCAATTTTATCCATCCCTGTCCCAGAGAAGGATTGTAAATCTACTCGTGTAAAGTCTTCGCATTAATTGTTCACAATTTTTCTTACGCTCTTTACATTCCTCTCTCTTTCCCCTCAAGATCAGAACAGGCGTTCATTATTCACCGGCTTGTTCGTGCTCCCTTTCACGAGGGACCCCCGCCTTTTATTTTTCCGGATAATCCATTTACTCGCCTATGCATCTGGTGTTTATCCCCCTCTTCCTTATCGTTATTTCGTTCGTATTTAGATGTAAGTTTCGAGTATATATAACCTTGATTTTGCAAATATACAATTTGTTGTACAATTAACGAGATTGGCTATGTGACAAGGCTGTTCGCTTCAATCTCGCGATTTATTAAGTAAAAAAAAAATATTGAAAAGTGTCGGATGGAAGGACGTGAAGATCGAATTCTTGTTCGATGATCTGAACAAGTAGATTGAAAAAGTAGAACTTTTTCGCTGATAATCGTGTAAATTCGATATCCATCAGCTCGAATTCGTCGTTTCGACGCAGGTGAAGATGGAAATTTTCGTTTGTCACGAGTCTTGATAAACTAAAATTGGTAAAGGAATTTAATCTTGGTTACTTGCAAAACATTTTTCTGATTTATTTATATTCATATTATATCGATTTCCAAAAATTCCTGCAAAGATTGATCTTAAACTTTTCGACGATCGAAACGATAATATAAACGTACGAATATAAATGTTTCGTCGCAAAGATCGATTTAGACGTAAAGAAGAAAGAAAGAAAGAAAGAAAGAAAGAAATATACGGAAGCAGCGGCGAACGGCGAAATATTTTCGTAATAACCGTAATTAGAGATCGCGTCCGTGGTGAAAAGTTGCCGGGAGGCAGGAAAGGAAGAAAAAATTGGTGGCAAAAAGTCATCGTCATTAGCGGTTGGTCACCGGTCGTCGCCTCGATGCCTCGTCACCGCGTCGGCCCCTCTTTCGATCTCTCCTCTGCGACCGGTAAACGGTTACAGTTAATGATTAGTTAATGATTTCCCTCTCTTATTAACCGCGTCTCTCGCTTGCCGTTACGCGTGTCGCGGAGAGGCAGCAGCCACTCCATGAAATTATAATTGACATCGTGTAACGTGAATTTAAGCGGCAATTAAGGCGAACGAGCGGAGGATACTACCTCCCCTCGAAAAATTTCCAAACTCTACGCAACCGTTGAATCCGTTAATTGGAGAATTTTCGAATCCAGCTTGTTCCATTTATCGTAAACCTCGTCCACTGTGAAAATCAAATTCGTAAAGAAACCGTTCGCGCGGCCGAGAGAGGGGCAGAGAGAGGGGATGTTGGTTCGAATACGAGAAAGGTAAAAGTAGAAACGAAAGTAATTAGCGTTTCGAAAAGTTTGGGAGGATCGTCGTGTCGTGGTTGCAGGCGGAAGCTAATCGCGCCTGGCGTTTAATTAGATCGTTTGCACCCGCGTATCAAACTTGCCCTGTCCTCGCGATACGGATCAGCCTTAATTCACCGCCTCTCCCTCCGTTAATCCCGCTTCTCTCTCTCTGTGTGTGTGTGTACTTGCTTACTTACTTATTTACTTACTTACTCGTGTCTATATTTAGCTCGAGCTTGATTCCGAGTTTCTTTTTCTTTTTAATTTCTTTTTAAATTGAACGCACGCTCGTTTTTCTAATCTCGAATTATTTAATCTCGATTATTAAAAATTGATAAACAATTTTTCATTTTCATCTATCCTTTTACGACGACAAATGTGAAAAAGATATTTAGGCGTGTTCATCTTAATTAAACTTTGCGAATACGAGAACCTCCGATAACGAAATCCAGGTTTTCTCGGGTCGTAAAAACGACGGCTTTCCGCCAGGGGAGCCTCGCAAACGGCGACGACGACAGTCTCTGCCTTATTAGTTATTCGACCGGTTGCCGACAAAAAAAGAAAAGAAGCCAATAATTTCAGCTCGCGCCTTAACGACGACGAGTAACCACTCGAGCAGCACAAAAAGCACAATCTATCAAATTGTCACTGCCCTTTCTATCCGACTTTGCCTGCCTCCTCCCGACAATCTGTGGTACCGTAAATCGGACGAGTTCCGGTATATTTCAATCCTCCAAGCTTCGATTCGAATCATCCTTGGAATTAACCCAATTAGAGCCGATCCCGGTTTCATAGCTGGAACCGTCACGCCGTTTTCGATTTCCCTTCTTAACGAACTTAACAATTGCTGCCCCAGTGGTTCTCACCGATGTGACTCGCTTAAATAAATTGGTCATGAGTTATTCCTAAGGTTAACTAATGCTTCGAATACTGGAATCTTTAAATTTATAGGAAATCGTTAGCTCGTTCGTTCATTCGTTCATCGCTCGTTCCCTGAAATGTTCGAATCGAGAAACGGCGCGGTTCAACGTCCTTCGAGAAGACGATCAACGAACGTCTTCGTTCGAACGACGAAGTAATCTCTCGCCGATCTCTCGTCGTCCTCTTTTCTTCGCCGGCATCGCAACGCTAATAAGTCATTCGGTGGTCGCGCGTTGGATGTCGCCGCTTCGCGAACAAGTCCCTTTTCACGAGACTCTATGAAACGATGTTTTCATCGCGCGGTTCAATTAACGTTCGGCTCGTTAGTTGTGTTTCTGAGAAGGGGATACGTACGAAAAGAAAAAGGGAGAAGAGGAAGGACATTGTGCATTTTTCCCTCGAGATTTCCGTCAAGTACATCCTTCGATTCGATCAAATCCTCGTCGCCTCCTCAGCGCGCGAATTTCTGATTAATTTATGCATTTATACGAATCACGTGCCTTTCACTCAACGATCAATTTAAAATGAATCGTAAGCAAATCAACGTTTTTAATCTTGCACGACACTGCGAGTAATGACTTATCCGCAAATTCGACAGGATCTCTTCGTTCATCCTTCTCCCTCCCTCTCTCTCCCCCGTATTATTAACGGTGTCACGTACGGGCGTACACACCGTCTCATCATGGACAGTAACCCAAGGCGCAGAGAGTGGCAGATCGGCGAGATTCTGCCCCCCTTTCCCGCTGATAAGGACGCGATGCACACACCCTGCCCCCTCCTCTCTTCGAAATTACGGGGCTACGCAAGAAATTTAATAAATGCCGAATTAAGCCGCGAAGGATGGGAATAACAGCCAGTCGGCCAGGACCCGCCCCCCGTCTTCTCTTCTCGCCCGAAACCGCCGGGTCGCAGCCAGGGGTCCCGTTCAATTACGCAATGGGCCTTCCCCTTCTCCCCGTGTCTTATTATTATTAACCTCGATCCAACCGATACCAGAAAACGTTATTAGTTAAATGCGCATGGGGGAGGGAGGGTGCATAAACATGGCCGCGCGTGACCGCCATGCCAACCCGCTTCGACACGCGCGGTGCGTTTTCCAAGTATTCGGACGAAAACCCTAGGATCTGAGTTTAGCCGTTTAAGCGGTTCCAGAGTTGAAAGAAAATGAGGAATAAATGCCGCGGCGGATTTTCGTCTCTTAGGATTATCACGGAGAGGAACGCGGAAGATGGTCGCGTCGCTTCTTTTAAGGATAAAATTATATCGAATTGTTCCAACTGTGCCCAGCCAAATGGCTCTCGACTTTACGTCCCGTTAGAAATTTTATTATTCACCCTCGTATTAATTAAAAGGAACTGGGAATTCCGATATCACGGAAGAATCCCAAGATTATAATCCTCTGCTGATATTTTGCGAAGGGTAACGAGGTATAAATTGCTTGGCTCGATTCAAAGACAAGTAATGACCGTTGTGGACGAAGTTGAGAGGGAGAAAGAGGATGAAAATATGAAGTTGGAAGGAAGAGGGAGGGGGGGGAAGGTTCGGTTGCAATAGAGAAGGAACGAGGGAACATCTGCGCCCTTAATTATTTTACAGATTTAGTAGATCGTTATGGCTTGTAAAATTACTGCCAATTTCACGGCCCTAAACTTATTTTATCCGCGCGTTAGCTGCCTATCGGTGCATCGCCGCAAAAGCTTTTCGAAGGATATTGGGCATTATTCTTGGCCAAATTAATGGCCCCTTTGTTTATGACTGCATCGGCACCGGACACGCAACGATTCCGTCGCGAATTCTCCTAAATATCCCCGATAATAATGCGATTCCCTCTTGCTTCTTCTCTTTTTCTCGAGCCCGATCTGTCTTGGATAACATCGAACTCTCTCTCTCTTTGTCTCGTTTCTTTTTCTTTTCAAAATCGCGCAACTCGCTCGTTGCCTTTTAATTTTCTTCGCGTTCACATTTTCTCTACCATTTTTTTTCTTCTCTGGATATTGGACCATTACGCGTTCGTTGTTACTTTTTTATTCGCGTGATGAATAATGATACGTCGCGTGTTAAACCTGTTATCTCGTGGCTGAATTAGCGTTTTCCATTTTTCCAACTGCGGAGTGGAGATAAAAATATGGGAATTCGAATCTAAACTTTTTTTCTCTCTCTCTATATATATATTATATAGCGAAACAAAGAGCACTAGGTGTGTTTGTGCAAAAATTTTTTCACCGCTTGGATTGGATGTGAAGCTCGATTTTTAGGTCACGATAAATTGAAACGTTTATATATATATATATTTTTTTTTTCTGTACGCTCGCGTGTATTATTCAAGTGCGGCGCGCAAAATTTATCGGGTTTCGATATTTCCACGACGGAATAAAGTTTCTCGTAGAGAGTTCAATTGATCCTTTTTTCCCCCATAATATTTATTATTCGAAATAGATCGTCGCATTACTTCATTCCTCGAATCGAATATTCTCCATACCATATTTCCATTCCTTACACTTTTTATTATATTCATAATTCGTTGCAATTCTTGCAATCCTCGTCAAAGATTCGATTCGTACAACACCAATTCTCCAATTCCCTCGTTCGATTGATTTACAAAGACAATCGAACATTCGCGGTTGTCGCGTTTTAAAAAATCGGATGTAAAAAAAAAAGATTTCCCCAATTTCCCAATTTACCGACCACCGATAATGTCGAAAAAGCGCAGTTTTCGGAACACACGGCCGAAATTAAAATTCACGTGCGCGCGTCCGGGATCGCAGGCGATGGATCTCGTAAATCGAAATCGGAAAGCCGCGGTCGAAGAGTGGATCCAGGCGCGACTACCGGATGCCCGGAGCCCGGCCACCGATCACTGTAATTTAATAAATTACCAGAGCTGCCGTCCCCGGGGGCAAACTGTAGCATAATCGTTCATTAGTAGGTCGTGACTCGTGGCCCGTTGTGCACGGATATATTTCTTGGCTGCATCGATGATATCCTCCTATCGATGGGACATCTCTGATTCCGCTGATTCCTCCAAAAATCTCGAGTCGAGCTTCAACCGTGATATTTTCATTCCAACATTTTTCTTTTTCTTTTACTGCTGCATGAATTATTCGTGAACTCAACGATCGAAGGATTAATTTAATTTCCTTTTTTTATGCGGATAAAATATGATACGGGTTGCATCGTAATTGTAATTTATAAATTACGAGTCGAAAATAGTTTATAATGTTTATTCGGTCGAGAGTCTAATTCTTTTTAAGAAAATCGATGAAATATCCAAGTTTCTGAAAAGAAGAATAACGAATCGTTCCTTTTACGATTATCACAGCTCGTAATTCTATTCAAAGATGGCTTCCATTTTCAAATTCTTACGCTTCTCGAGAAAAAGTACTACACAAGAAACAGGTTGCCGTTTATTCTGAAAATTCTGAGAGCGCGACGAGGAACAAGAGCAATTCTCCTCCTCGATGAAACGAGCAAAACGCAACTGTTACCTGGTGGACGAGTCATCGCATCCTCCTCATTATCGCCACCTCGCCCCACCGATCCGGAAACGTTCGATTTGTCCAGCAGGCTGAGATTATCCTCCATAAAGCTAACTCTTAGTCCCTTACGATGCAAGAAGCGGCAAAAATAACCGCTGTTAATAATTCTCTCGATTCTCGCCTGTCATCCTCCATTTTTCTCCATCTCATCCGCTTCCGCCGAATTCGATTCTTTTTTTTTCTCTCTTTCCCCCCAACCTTCGTCGTCCATTTTTATCCCGGTTAATATCTCAAGAAAAGTTTAATCTTCCACTTAATTAATCGTTTTTCGCATATATACACATATCTGGAATACATTTTATTTACACGACAACTCAAAGTATCGATAAACGAGAGAATTTTCCTCCTCGAAACTTTTATCCCCCAACTCGATAAAAGAAGAAAAATAGAAATTCGCGCATTCCTGTTGAATCAACGCACGCGATTTTTCCATCGGCTCCTGCCTTAATCGTATCGAGAAACTCGCATTGGAGAGGGGGATAAAGAGAAAGGGAGAAAGAGATAAAGGGCTTTGTTACCACCCTTGATTTATTTCGCCCGGTCGTCCAATTTTCCGTCCGCGGGAATAAAATGTTTCCGCCCTCTTTTATAGAAATAGATTTCGCCGCGTTTAATACGCGTCGAGGGCCTCCTCCTCCCCCTCCATCTCCTCCTCCTCCCACGGTCCACCACGGCTCCACGGGGATTGATTTGTTTCCGAAAATTGAGCACGGTAAACAAGGGACGAGGGGGGTGGAGGTGTAAAAATCCGTGGTAGACGCGTTTTTCCGTGGAAAAATGTTTTTTCGCGTCCGGGACCAGGGCTCGTCGATGGTCGGGAACGGTTGTAACGGAGGCTGGCTGGGGAGGAGGGGGGACAGGGATTTAGAGAAGTCTCGGGGGGGTTGCACGCGCGGTGTTTGGGTTCTCGCGTGTTTGCCGGCTGGATTTGATTGGGCGGTATGGTTTTTCGATTTTGCGGGGAGGAGGCGAGATGTTTGAGGTTGAGATCGCGTATCGATCTCGAAATTCCAGCCTGTTTTGTTTATTTTCGAACATGGCCTTTTTCCTTTCGATCTCGCTTGCTTGGCTCAACAATCAATTAAGCCTGTTTCGTGCGTAGCGTTCTGACGTATCAATATTTTAATACGTCTTGGATGATTGTTGATTACTCAAATTATATGTACTATGCGGTTGCCATCCCGCAAGAGGAGTTGTTTCCTTCAGGTGTTGAACAATAATTAACTCATCGAATTAATTTATAAAAGCCTTCTCAACGGTGTAAAACAATGATAGTTAACCTCAAGTATACCAATCGTTTACAGAAAAGGAAAAATAAAACTCCGACATTTTAATAAACTTTTCTCAACCAATCACTTTTCCAACTCGTGCGATACTCGGCCGATTTGGCTCGATTCGCGGTGGCTTTTGGCTCGCAGAGGAGGCAGCCCTGGGCGAACACGCGCGAAAAGGATCGCGGTCGGCCGAGAAAATTACACAGTTTCGTTGCGCTTTCGAGGCCAACACACTGCTCGATCGAGAGTCAACGATTATCGCACAGCTTCTTGTAAAAGCAGAAATGGTTTATTGCAAAAATAATTTAGAATGTAAAACTTTAAACTTTCTCGTGCAAGAGTGAGATTCGTTGAATCCTCGTTAAAATTTCTGCCCTGATTCGAAAAGAAAAATGGAAGAGTTATGTGAGTAGCAGAAATTTTCGTCCAAATTACATTCTAAGTAATATTTTTAATTTTCGTATTACGGTTTTATAACAATTCCTTCCTCAAGGTTAGACACGCCATCTTTCACCATCGTGCTCGAAATGAGAAATTTTACATTGTTTGCATCGCGTAGAATGAAACATAAATTTTCCAAAGGGAGGAAGAATCGAGAGGAAATAAAAGGGGTAATCATTGACATCGAGTTTTATTTATTCGAGTCTCGGAGTTTTCGAGAAGGAAAGGATCGAGTTGGAGGGTCTCGATCGACCCTCGATATCGTATCTCTTCTGCTCCTTCCGAGGAATTTAAAAGGATTTCCATCGGGTATCGATGATACTCGAGGAGGCGAGGGGCGGGAGTTTGTAAACTTTTATCGAGCTATCGAAACGTTTGCGCTTTCGAGACACTCCAACTCGTGTGGAAACTTAAGCTTGAATATCGACGGGGGACCCTGTCTCCTTTTCTCCTCCTTCTTCTCCTCTTTTAAATGTATATATATAAGAAGAATAAAATGATATATTGATTCGTAAATTAATTTTTTCTGATAAAATACAAAAGATTTAAATTATAATTAAATATATTTGACTCGAAGTGGAATTAGTAATTAATAATTGTAATTTATTTTAACAGAAATTGTAAAGTTTAATAAAAAACCCAAGCGATTAAACGTTGAATCATTAAAATTAAATAATATGGCGGCTTTTTATATCTAATTAGAGAAACTTGTCTATTAATTTGATGATCCACGATAAGAGATGCTTTGTATTTATGCATCGTTGTTTTAACTGGCTCGGATAAATTTGAGTTGGGAATATTTTATAAAATAATAATTCAAATCGAAATACTCAAGTATACTTAAGATTTGAGACGAGTTTCAATAAGTTTAATTTATTCTCGACGGAGGGGCAGCTGTCCAAACTTTTTATTTCACGAATTATATTTTCACAACGATTTCAAGTGAGATCGCACTATAAGATCGAACAATTGTTATTAATTTCGCTCATAATATGCATAATTCTGTTCGTAAAAATATATATTCCATGCTGTTAATTATATAAGTGTGTGCTCTAACTATTGATCGATTAGCTCCATTAATTTTCGCTCGATAAGGAATTAAAAATCGATATAAAAAATTTCTCGCATAAAATTATACTCGCGCTATACTGAAAAAGAAGAGAGAGGAAAATTTCCAAGAACTAATTGGCACATTTCTCTCGAGGTTGAAAAACTCGGTTTGGCTCAGCCGATGATTCGAGAATTACGCTCATTGGTTATCCAGTTATGCGATCGCGAGTTTCCCCGTTGATAATTCCTTAAATATCAATTATCGTGGATTCCCCGGAGTCGAGACGCCGCACGACTTCCGTGCAACGCGGCCTCTAATTGGCCGCCTCTCTTAACGAAACTGCTCTTCTTCTCCCTGGCGAGATCTCGAGAAAAATAGAAAATAAAAACGAAAAAACGAAAAGCGCGAATAAAGTTGCCACTTTTCGGATTTAACCCAGTTTAATGTTGGGAGAATGTCGGGCATCCGATTGGATCACTCGACGCCCGGGAAAATTCGTCCAAGATATTTCCTCGCCGCTCGATCGACGAGAACGCCACGTGTTGTTCCGAGATAATTCGATTTCGTTCGTTCGAGTATATTTCTTATCTTCGGTGCGGCTCGATTCAAGAAAAAATCTTCTTTTTCCAACTTTCTGTTTAAGCTAGAAATAGAACCACCAAACTCTTCCAATTCTCTCGAAGACGATAGAGCGTCGATCGTAATCGATAATAAAATCGGTCAGGGGACAATCTTCGAACGAGAAACACAATTATTGATTTCGAGATGATACGATTAAAAAAAAAAACTCTTCATTTTTCAACTTTCTCTTTAAGCTAGAAATAGAATCACAAAATTCTTCCAATTCTCTTCGTAATTTTCTTAAAGTAAAAGTAAAATCACAAAATTCTTCCAATTCTCTTCGTAATTTTCTTAAAGTAAAAGTAAAATCACAAAATTCTTCCAATTCTCTTCGTAATTTTCTTAAAGTAAAAGTAAAATCACAAAATTCTTCCAATTCTCTCGAAGACAATAAAGCGTCGATCGCAATTTCTTTGAAGCAAAAGTAAAATCACAAAATTCTTCCAATTCTCTCGAAGACAATAAAGCGTCGATCGCAATTTCTTTGAAGCAAAAGTAAAATCACAAAATTCTTCCAATTTTCTCTGCAAGAAGAATCGCTGCAAGCGTCAATCGCAATACGATATCGATAAGATCGGCCAGGTGACATCTATCTTCGAACGAGATTGGACAACAAGGATCACTAAATTCTTCCAATTCTCTCGAAGACGATAAAGCGTCAATCATAATCGATAATAAGATGGGGGACAATTTTCGAATGAAAAACGAGAAACACAATTATTGATTTCGAGATAATATTATTAAAAAAAGATCTTTTTCCAACTTTCTCTTCAAGCTAGAAATAGAATCATCAAACTCTTCCAATTCTCTCGATAGAGTGTTAATCATAATCGATAACAATCGGCCAGGGAACAATCTTCGAACGAGAAACACAATTATTGATTTCGAGATAAAATACGATTAAAAAAAAATCTTTTTCCAACTTTCTCTTTAAAATAGAACGAAAGATTGGACAACAAGGATCACTAAATTCTTCCAATTCTCTCGAAGACGATAAAGCGTCAATCATAATCGATAATAAGATGGGGGACAATTTTCGAATGAAAAACGAGAAACACAATTATTGAATTGAGATAAAATACGATTAAAAAAATTCTTTTTCCAATTTTCTCTTTAAAATAGAACGAAAGATTGGACAACAAGGATCACTAAACTCTTCCAATTCTCTCGAAGACGATAGAGCGTCGATCATAATCGACAATAAGATAATAAGATCGGCAGGACATCTATCTTCGAACGAGCAATTGCAAAAACACAATTACTGATTTCGAGATAATACGATTAATTCTTCTTTTTCCAACTTTCTCCCGAAAACGCGATTTTCGAAAGCTGCTCACTCGACAAACTGACGTTCACCAACGGATAAAAGCGCCCTCCTCTCACCAAACGCACGCTTTCGAATTCTCTCCAAGACAATAAAGAAGAATTCGCCTGCAAGCGAAGCGTCAATCATACAACAATACGTATCGATAAGATCGCCAGAGGGGGCATCCTCTGTCTATCGAATAAGAAAGCTACTCCGCGGATTCAGAATAACAATATATATATATATATATATTTGCGCGTTTGGCGAGAGGGAAGCGCGTGGCCGCCTACGCGGGGCCAGTTTGTCTTTGCGAGGAGGATGCGGCGCAGGTGAGAGTGGAAGGGCGTGGTCCTTCGTATTCGTTAACGCGGTGGGACGCGACCTTTTCCGTGATCGAGCCGTGGGATCGATCCCGTGGTGGATGGAAAACCTAGGCTTTCCGCGCCCTCCTCGTCGATGCGCCTCGCACAATGCCGTCATTGTTCTCCACCTGCGGGCCGCAGCACCGTCACTTGCCGCGCTCTGTCATGGGAACATGCATCCCGGATTTTAAACCACGGTTTCGAACCACCATCTCGATTTTCGGTATTGAAATTCCTTTTTTTTCTTTTTCCCCCTCGGTCGATGCAGTTTCCAGACTCCTCGAGCATCTTTATTTACGAGTGTGAAAAGTATATACGCTTGCTCCTTTTTAAGAAATTACAAAGTTGACGAGGTTGGTTCCGTTATTTATTTTTTATATAATAGAAATCCGATTCGTGAATACGAGTTGGAAATTAATAAATAATTCATTCTCCAGTGAAATATTATTATTCATCCGTTTCGATGGCTACCATGCGTACACTTATACTTTTTACATGATTATTTCTACGATTACTTTTATCGTAAATAGAAGAGGTAGAGATTTGCGAGTAGAAATTAAATTTTCATTTTCCAGTAGCATATTGTTCACTAAAATTATAAAAGTGGAATCTGGTTGGTTGATTCGTCGAGTGGACACGTATGCGATTACTCTTTGGAGAGGTAACGAGTGGTAACCCAAAAGCAGAATGCGCGTGGGAAACGCACGTCTCGTCCGGAGCCGGGACTGGACGCCGAAGGAGCTGGCACAGGAGGAGGCTGGTCGGTTCTGGAGAGTACCGCGGGGCGCTTAACGAGCTCCGTCAAATTCTTTTTTTCCAAGCCCCGACGCAATTAGACTCTGTCCCGTTCGACGAGGGGACGCGCCAAGAGTAATGGCGCCGCGCTAAATTGCGCGTGGCCCTAGCCGTCCGTCCACGATCCTCTCCCCGATGTCGAACCTCGAGCGTAAACCGGCGACCTGTCCTGATCTCCTTCCTTCTTTTCCTTTTCTCCCGCTGACAAATGCCTCGTCCCCCTTCTTCTCGGACCCGTTAACGACGTCGTGTAAATATCGTCACGAACGAATAAAACTTTCGACTTACAGGGACGCGAGATTCATCTCCTCGAATCAAAGTTTTTGATCGAAAATTTCCATAATATGTCAACCGTTTTCGCTATTTCGAACGCCGTATCCTAACCTCTGTCTCTCTCTCTTCCGATTCCGTCATACTTCAACGCCAACCACTCGGAGCTCGCGATTTTTCACGAGCATCAGTCCTCGTTCGCCATAATTCTTTAATTTAATCGCACAGCAAGCGCTGCTCACGGACGCTGCTTAATAGATCATCGGACATTAACCATGGAGACTCAACAGACGGCGGATCGGTCTTTCGTGAAGATTAACGCGGAACGACCGGTAACGACTCCGCGAAGCGTCCTCGCGAGGCGATCATGTTTCATGAGATGACGCCGTTCTACGCTATTTTAATCATCGCCCGAATAACAGAGCGCCTAGTGACCCCCAGAACTCGCTGGAGATCCCCAATAGATTTAGTAATTTCTTTTTTATATTCTGTAAGTTTGATGGCGCTTTCTAAAATTCATTGTATATTCAAATAAGTGTATACCTATCTGAATTCTAGGATTCTAGATTAGATTTTGGCGATACTCGCTATTAAGTAATTTATAATATTGGTAATTTTATTCGTTAACGTGTATTCCTAAGTTTGATTACGCTTTCTAAGATTTATTGGTCTTTGGTACTCACGAGTGCTCTCGAATAAGTATATAGATTTGAATTCTATAGATTGGAGATTTGGTAATATTCGCTAGTAATCTCTAACACATTTGGTAATTTTTAGGATTCATTAAAGTATATTCTCAAAGTTTGATGGCTTTTTAAAATTGGTCTTTGGTACTCTCAAGTGGTCTCAAATAAATTTGAATTCTAGGATTCTAGATTAGAGATTTGGCGATGCTCGCTAGTGATCCCTAATACATCTGGTAATTCCTAGGATTCCCTAAGTTTGCTGCTTTCCAAGACTCATTGGCGCTCACAAATAGCCTCAAATAAGTATATACCTCTGAATTCTACGACTCTGGATCAGAGATTCGGGGATCCCTGATAAATCCAACGACTTTTAATTGCACGTGCGTACATGTGAAATTGAAATATTCGAATAACCTAGATTTTTAATCCCCCCCTCTCCGTATCAAACGTACGTCTTTACCCGTTCCTTTTACCCTTCTTCCGCGGAGTGTCCGTTATAAAAGCAAAGAAAATGGAGGGGAGGGGAAAAAAAGGAAAAAGTGGTCGGCGCAGCCCGACTTTGTTTTATTCCTTCGATCGATCAATCAAGCCACGGCTGACACCTCTCGTGGGAACCATTAACTTAAACACGGTTTAATAGTTCCACTCGCTTTGGAATTTCTCTCTCCGAGAATGTGACGCGCGCGCTACCTTCGAGCGGATGAATTTTGCGCGGAGAAGCAGCCAGAAGCTATAGAATAACATTTCACAGATTTATCATATCGCCGCCTCGTTTCGAGACCGAAGAATTATTGACGCGGCAGCGCCGTGGCGACGGTGTTAATTGTTCTGTAATTAAAACGATACGTCGAACCGAGGCGTCGCGTTTAGCAACGCTTTTGCAACGACCTCGCCGATTCCCCTCCCTTCTCTCGCAAACACAATACTTCTCCTCTATCACTGTCCTGTGCGAGCAAGAAACGGCAGCGATGAGAGAACGAATATCCTCGATACCAAACCCTCACCTTTATCGTTCTGAAAAGCGACGAAATTGGTTAAAATATCCATTCGAATTCTTTTCTTTTACAATGGAAGTGAGTTAAAAACGCAGAATTCCCACCCAGGCTGAATCAATCATCGATATCCTCGATTACTTGCACGATTTTAAATATCCGATTCTCAAGGATCTCCGCAGGAGAAGGAAAGGCATTCCCCTGGAGGGGAAAAGGCGGATCGGAGAATGGATCGAGAGCGCGAAGGAACGGTACCGGCCGGCTTTTAACGAGCGGCCGACCTTAGGTCATTGTTCGACACCGTGGGTGGAAATTAATGCGGCGTTACATTGGCCGATCGGAGAGCCGGGTATATATAATAAGATGTTTAAATACGCGACTTCACACCTGCGCCACCCTACGCGCCGTATATTAGCATTTTTCGCCGTCGAAAACAATGGGGCCTCTATCGTACGACTGCTTCCCCGTTATCACCGCACAGCCGTGAGTCATTTTCCAAGAGATCGGTTATTAAACGGTGAACGCTGTTACACGCCCTCGAGTTACTCGCTGATGCGGAGTTTGTTTTCGAAAAGAGCCGACGACATCTTCCATCTTCGATTAATCTTAATTGACTCGGTTCGAGTACGTATTCGAGCCACCAGATCTCGAAGAAGAGACGATCAGGGGATCTGAAAAAGGAAGGAGACAATCGAGTGTCGTTACCAGCGTCCCTTTTTGGCTGGATACATTATTAGCCAACTTCTGACAGATGATCTTTCAACGCTCGATGAATTATAGATGCGTGTATATATATATATATATGAAGTTTTATCGCGTTTTTGACTGGGTTTTTGTAGGAAAAATTTGAATATCAGATGCTGGAAGCGTGGTTTCCGAATAGATCGGTTAAAGGATACGAGTTGTTTATAGCTCGGCAGATTTTTGACCGAGAAGTTGGTTGTCGGCAGAGACGTGTGTCTTTCCAGATGAAAATGGGTTAATTGGATGGATTCTGTTTTTGATCCGTGATGGAGCAACTAGGTTATGCGTCTACCGATAACACGGACGTTAATTGGTGGTGAAAGTAAAAAGTTAAATAACCTGTGTGCGCCTGCCTCGTATATTATGTACAGCATTAACATTAACAGCGAATGATACAAAATCTGAAATGTGGAAAAAATACCAAGTCTTGGAAATTATACTCTCGCAAAAGAAGAACGAGATTCGTCCCGATTTGAAATTAATTTTATATTCATATTTCTTTCCACAAAAAGAATTGCTCTATTTTTGTACCAATATTCCACAATATTAAAAAAATCGTCGTCAAACAATAAACTTGCAAATAATAGATCCTTAACAAAAATCATCAGAGGAATATCGTTATTTCTCGCATAATGCATTTCGATCATCATATTTACCGATCGATTTTCTCACGTTTTTTTGACGAATCTTCGATCTCTAAAAAGAGAAGAAAAAGAAAAGATTGGACGAATGAAAAATGATCGAGATCGATTTCGATTCGTCGACGTTTAAAGCGTCTCGTGAAGCCAAGATATTAGAAAAATTCTTGGAAAAAGAGCAACTTTCTCTGTTTTCGCGAAACGAATTGAAACTACGATTAGAACTCAGAACCCAAACGTTGAGGATTCGAGAGCAAGAAGAATTTTCCCGCGGAGATAAAAATTGGCCATTTCCATACTTGGTGCATTACCTGCATACCCACGCCTTTAAATAAACTCGTTCGTTGAATTTTCAACATTCCAACACCACCTCCAGCGATGATTTCATTATGAAAAAGAAGAAGAGGAAAAGCAAGGAATAAAATTAAAACCATTCTACCGAATAGTCGAGGAATCGAGTGAGCACGGAAAATATTCTGGAACACAAAACGTCCCGAAAAAGAAGCAGGAAGGAATCGGTGAAACGTTTCAGCGCATCGACGTGCATAATCGCGACACGGGTCTGTAATAAGCGCGCGCATAGAAATCGGCGATGCGATTCCGATCTCTCCGTTTGTTTTATTCCCACCGGGTGAAAATTGTTACCGGAATCGACGACCCGTGGATAAGTTTTTGCTCGGAGTGGAGTGAAGGGAGGAGCCGTTTGGGTGGGAAAAAAAGAAAGAAAATAGAGTTCGAGAGAAGAGATATAAGTTGATTTCGAATTATTAAGATTCTTATGCGCAACGAGCTTGATTTCCCTTCTTACGAAGGAAACGAGAGGTTGAGATAAACAATTCGCGTTTTTTGTATTTCTGCTCGAAATCACAAGCGTTTGGATACGGATAAGTGGGTTGTTCGTCTCGATACGATTTTTAGATCCCAGTCGGCGGCGAGGGCTCGTAGAAATGAAATAATTACAGCCTTGGCCGACGCTATAATTTCCTTTTATTAAGATCCGGCCCGATAGCGCGAAGATAGCAGGTGGTTAAAGCCTTCAACGAGATCAAACGGCGTCAATCTTCTCTCGAGAGGGCCCATTAGAAATCTACATTCGTTCTTGAAATTTCTTATCATCTCAACACCTAAGAGATAGATACTCGCGCGTGATAATAATCATTTCAATCGCAAAAGATGATTTTATGCGCAACGCGTTTCGAGGATCGTTACAATTCACTTGTAATGGAAAAGAAAGTACGATCAATTGATCGAAAAATTGGTCAAAATCTCTCTTCGCTGAACTAAATGTGAAAAATGAAAAAGGAAGATATATATATGTATACAGGCAATTATACGAGCGGCATGAATAAAACTCGGCTTCCCCGTGTTGTTTTAATAAATGCAAAATTTCGGTTGAATATTCATGGCCTTGGCGGGTGGCTCCTTTTGTCGTTTGTGGCCGCCACCTGGAAAAATGGAGAACGGGCCGAAGAAAACATCCCGCTGCTTTGTTTCGTCGAGACCCATCTATTCCGGATCTCTTCTCAAACATCCTTATCCTCCTCCTGTTTCGTAAAAATCTTTATACACCCCAGATGTTTCTCCCCTCTCCCAAAAATTGCTTCTCCATTTCCAACGATGTACATGTTCCTTTTTTCTTAAACATTTTATATGGTTAAAATAAATGGAATGACAGAAATAACGATGTCTAATACCTCCCTCTCTAATAAACCATGTTTATTAATTATCATTAAACGATGGTGCCGTTGAATAATAGCCTCTATTAATCAAGCGTTAATCCATCGCAGCTGGCTGGTGGAAGAAATATATATATATATCTCTCCCGAGT
Source organism: Apis cerana (assembly GCF_029169275.1). Lineage (NCBI taxonomy): Eukaryota > Metazoa > Arthropoda > Insecta > Hymenoptera > Apidae > Apis > Apis cerana. The sequence continues at coordinate 13,555,326 of NC_083857.1, forward strand.
AAGGTCTCCCGTTGGAATCGAGGAGGCTCCGTTCGATACGGATACGAGGATCGCCACGAGTCCGCGGTCGTTACGTGTGATTTTAACTTAATTAATCTTCCGCTTAATGGCCGGCCACGTTAACCGGCCAACGAAAGAGATAAACGGTTAACCGTACACTCGAGCGGGCAGAAATAGTAGCGATCCACCATCGGTAAAAGCTGCACGACGTCCGACTTCGTTCGCGTAGAAGCTTGGGCTGAAATCCTTTCCACGATTGAAAATGAACTCTTTCTGAATTCTTATTTTCAAAAATTGCCTCCACCGAGTCGACGTTATCTTCGTTTAAGTCGCTGCTTCGCTCGAGTCGTGAAACGCGGTCGAAATACCGCGTATGGGGGACGATAACGTGAGCAGGCGTTATAATGCGAGCGAGGAGGAAATATCGCGGGATTATCAGAAATGCGCAGGTGGCGGTCTCCCACACGTGGCGGTCCTCGTCCGTGGCGGATGGAACGGTGGAGGAAAAGAAAAACCGCGATACTGTGATCGCGTGATCACACGTGTGGCATGTTAATACACAATAGAAGAAATTAAGATTAACTCGGCTCGCGAATTTTCACCATTCCCCCGTTTCCAGAGAGACGCCAGTTTCGTTCGGTTCGTGTCGATGATTCTCGCGCGCGCTTGTTTCGAAACTCGTCCGCGCGCGCGAGAGAGAGGGAGAGGGAGAACGAGTGAGCGAGCGAGAAATTGGCCGATAAAAAACGAGTAGCCCGTCCTCCTCCCCTCGTTAATTCGGTAATTAAGATAATTTCCAAGGCAATAGTGGTGGAACCGTTTCTCTCGCCTCGCATGCTCGTTTCGCTCGCTATTATATGCGCTTTTCGCGTGGCGGCGAATATTTTCTACGTTTTTCCCTTCCTATTTTTCTTTCTTTTTTTTGTGGATTTGGTTTCTGTCTGCGATTTCGTTTGTTTTCTTTCGGGCGGATAATTGAAAAGGTTACGTTTACACGCCGTAGTGGTGGATCGGTTTCTTTCGAGAGGAGGAGGTGTGATTATTTTTTTCCCCGCCGCTTCGTTGTTTAAAATTTGGATTCGCGAAATCGATGGGGATCGGGTATAAACATCGCTTATTTATGCGGATTATTATCGCTCGTTACTCGACCAAGATTCGAATCGTCTCGCGATTCGTCCCGGCGATGTGCTAATTCCCTCGATAAATCGTCACCAATCGCTTAATAACTTTTCATCCTTCCTCCTCGAACAACTCAATTTACAAAAAAAGTTCCACATACGGATAAACAGAACCGAAGCAAAACTTGCAGCTCGCCCGCTCTTACTCTACCCGAAAAGAAAAAGGAAGGGGAAAATTCCAAAAATCCATCTCCTGGAACGCTTCGAAGAACATTACTGTTCCAAACAATCGCGATAATGAACGACAGATAAGAGGCGGCGGCTCAATAATAAGTCGAAAGGAGAGAGAGAGAGTCAGTGTCGGTAAACAGAGATTCGTTTAGCGCCGGCAACAGGACACGGCTACCGGTTCGATCAAACAGAAGCAACGACAGAAGCGGCAGCAGCGCGACGCGGCGACAGAGATGGAGGGATAGAGAGAGCGAAAGAGAGAGGAGTTTTTCGGCGCGGCACGTTCGAGGGGAAAAGGAAGGCGGAGGGGGTGGGGGAGAGAGAAACGCGGGCGAAAAAGGCAAAAGCCCAGGAGCCCGGGACACGTTAACGACCGCGCAGGTGCTAATTGCAGTGGCGGCGAGCCAAGGCTCTCGTTTCTGGCTTCGTCGCCGTTCCGAGCTAAACGTTCGCGCAAACAATCCGGGGACCGATACGTCTCCTCGTTCCTATCTAACTGGGAAAACTCTTAACACGTCGTTTCTCTTTTTTTCTTTTGATCGACCGGGGCAAGAATCGAGGGAAGAATTTTTGGCCCCCGACCACCAGGGGGAGTATGAGGAATCCGTTTCTTATGAGGAGGGAAGATCGAGTTCTCGAAAACTCGGAAAGAAACTCGGAAAATTGGGACGATTCTTGATTATTATTGCAAGATTGTTGGATTTCTTTTTTTTTTTTAGTGTTATTATTTTTAGAGTTTGGGTTCAATTGTGATTCCAGCCATCATCGTCGAGTTGATCGAGATAATTATATTTGGAATATTTAGAAGAGGATCATTAGGGAACTATTTTATGGAACTTTCTCTTTTTATATTCGATCAAGTAATCGATATTAAGTCTCGAGTTCAATCAATTGATATATATATATGAAGAAAAAGGAAATTGAACGAAGAAATTGTTTTCCATGTTCGTATAAATACATTTTACATTCGAATTAAAATTCACCACCCTGAATAAAAATAATTTTTATACGATATGGAACAGGGAAAGGGAGAAATTTTTTCCAATAAGCCAAATAACCAATAATATTCTCTTCCGCATTCGTATACAACATCGTAACACTTTTTCCATTTTCATTTACACAATTAAAATTCACCATCCCGAATGAAAATACGATTTTCACGATATATACGGAAGAAGGAAATTGGACGAAGAAATTCCATATTCATATAAACGCGCTCTCCCATTTTCATTTGCACACAATTCAAAATTCGCCAGAATATCAACCTGCGTATCCTCCTTCCTCCCCGATCTCGGACAATCTCTCATTACGAGCAGGACTTTGTTACACAAATAATGAACGGGGCGCGTTTCACACTCGCTTTGTTGCGCATCGACGCCGAGTAGAGTTGGCTGGTCGTCGATTCGAGCGTACCACGCGTGCGAGACGTATGCGTGTCGGGATCCCGGCTGACCGTGATGAAGCGTTCGCGCACCTTCCAAGATGGAGAAAGAGAAATTGCTCGAGATTTGTTGTGCTACGTGCGTATTCAGGATCGTTTGATTGATTCGGGGCCATTTATTCGACCGTTTCGACGAGGATCTCGCGAAAGTAGAATTTTTAACGTGGATATTTTGCAACGATAAGGAATAATTGAATTGTCGCGATCGAATTTATCGCGGAGACTCGAAGCGAAATTTACGTTACGCGTGTACCCGCTTCTCCTTTCACGCCTTATACGAGGAACGACAGCCTCGTAATCCTCCCACACCTCTCTTATTCCTCTTCGACCCTTTCGCTCTTCGCTCCAACCGCCGCTGTCATTTATTCGGGCCCCGCGTCGGGCCCTGCTCTTCCTGGCCCGCGGCTCCGCTCCACGAACCTCCCTTCCCCTGTTTATTAAAACGAATTCGCAAGTTATGAATAAAGGATTTTTCAAAGTTCGACTTTTCATTATATTTTTCACATCCAGGGATATCGAATTTATCGATAAGATACAGAATATTAAAGAATAGAATCGAATGAAAAATTGTTGTACAAAGTTGGATTCTTTTTTTTCGAAAACTTTGACTATAACTTTTATTATACTTTTTTAAACACAGGGATAAATATCGGGTTAGCTTCATCGATAGAAGAATACTAAATTATTCGAACGAAAAATTATTATACAAAGTTGGATTCTCGAATGATAATCGATAAAAATAATAAGGTTTTTTCCCCCAAAGTTTGACTATAACTTTCCATATTACACTTTTTTAAACACAGGGATAAATATCAGTTATCAAATACATCGTCGGATCTCTGGAAAAGGTATTCCATCCATGGACAAACGTTGGAATGTTCCCTCTCCTCGAGGCTATCGGCGCAAGAAAATTCTCCTCGTCCTCTCCGCGGCTAACCCAAATGCACTTTTCCACCGACACTCGCGTCTGGAATTCGAGGCTCGCGCGCAGAACACGACAACAGAAGCGAGAAAACGCTCGTCAAGCTGAGCCACGGCCGATTTTCTCGCTCGATTCCACGGGGATCGATCGCGCGGCCGTCATGCGCCATTAAGATCCTCGAGATCGGATCGCGCCATTAGCGATCATCGTCTATTAATTACCTCTCCCCCCCTCGATTAACCGCCATGACGCGTCCATGCCGGTGCAGCTAATTAGTCCCGTGGAATTTTACGAGTGACCAACCTGTTCCTTTCATTTCTCTCTCTCTCTCTCGTTTTCTCGACCCATCCGCGAGACTCGAACGGTACTTTCCTTCCGAGAGGATCGAATCCATTGAAATATCGACGTTAATTCTTGTAATCGATTAATTTTGATAATTTTATACGTATTCAGTTTTTGAGTAAGAAGGAAATCGTTCGGATCTGTGCCGAATGGTGTTCCTGAAGAATTAACCGATTCTGTGGATTTTATAATCTATTCTAATCGGTTCAGAGTTTGAATTCTTTCGTGTTTTTTTTTTAATTTAATTCGAGGATGTTTGGGAACGTTTATTGGTTATTGATGCTTCGGATAGATCTTTCTGTAAGCGAGAATTATAAGATTAAATCTTGGAAGCAGATGTATTTTGTAAATTATACGTCGAGTTTCGTACTTGGATTCTCAAACTTTCTTCGAACAGCGATATTTCGAGTATATCTGATTATTATCGAGAAAAGGAGATAACAATCTCAAGTTTAGAAACAGTCGGTTCAACGGACGGTGTCTAATTGTAATAGAGAGACGTCTTTTCGCGCAACTCGACTTGCATACGGATTATCCCTTTCAAAGGACCCACTTCGTTTTAAGTGTTGGCGACTTCTTCTTACTTCTCGCGTTTTCTAAGAAACAAGAGACGCACAGTTCAACATTTCCAATCGAAGGGAGCGTCTGGTATTCATCCTCCCCTTTGTCCAATCTTTTCTGCTTAGCTGCAACGATTTATGTACCGTTGCTCGTTCAATCTTGACTCGCTTCGATTAGTTCACCGACCTTTCTTTTACGTCTTAATCTCAACTTTCGTCGAGATATTTGTACATTGATTACGTGAGACCATAGACTTGAAAATATCCAAATTACATCGAGTCGAAAGAAATTTTTCGCATCTTTCGAATTCGATGACAGTAATTAATTATCGAAAAAAGAATCAAATCATAATACTCTTCATCATTTCCAAGACAATAATTGTCATGAGTTGTTCGTCGAAATATTTAGAAGAATATTCATCAATAAATAAACTAAACTCTATGTTTACATCAAAATTAACTCGCGATTAAAGAAAGCGATTTTGATCTCAAGTATCTTTTTTTATATATATATACATTTATAAACACCAATCACGTGACAGAACACGATATATACCTTCCCTTCTCTTCTCCGTTCCAGATAAACACGATCCTCGATCGGAAGAAAGAACGAAACTGATTCGAATTTGAACATTCTTGAGAAAGATCGATGAAATTTTTCGAAACACGGATCAAAATTTGAACGTTAATAAATCCAGCAAATGAAAATCACCATCACATCCTAAGAAGATACTCGTTAAGAGCTATTCCGTAACACGATATTGGAAGATGGTCGAAAATTTTAAAGCAAACGCCGAGAACGGATGAAGGCGTCCGTTCTACGAATCTCCTCTCGAGTGGTGGAAGCAAGGGTATCGTGGAACCGAGTGACAGCCTAATCCCGTGTTCGTGGAACGGTTCCACCACGGACCACACACATACAGATCGCGCACGCACGAAACAGGCGTCGAGGCTCGATTAATTATCAAGCCGTGCGCACGAAACCGCGCTACCTCTGCTTCGAGGATCGGGTTGAATCTCGCTTTTTGATTCACCTCTCGAAACTCGGTTCCAGCAGTCGAGTTGCGCATTAGTGAAATCACTACTGTATTTAAAATATCCATCGAGTCGTTTTACCAGAATTTTCTATTTAAGAGAATACATCCGCCAATCCGAATGCCAAGAAAATTAAGAAGCAGTTCGTAGTCCGATATTTTAAAGGTTAAGGGTTGGGTCTTGTTTGCATGTATCGAATGTACGATGCGTACGCTTTTAAACCTACGCTTTATTCCCTCTGTCGACACTTTTCCCCAAACAGTTTCCACCGCGATTCGGTCTCGGCCGCGAGCGAAGTTGCTCGATCTTCGTCCATCCTCCGTAGAGTAAACAGGGTCGGTGAATGGGACGAGTGGTGGCTTTCTGGCGTGGCAGCTTGCCTTCTCGGGGTAGGTAAATAAATAAATAAATCGTCGATTTTTCGTCGAAGGGGGAAGGAGGAGGAGGAGGAGGAGGAGGAGGAAGAGGAGTTGGAGGGACCCGCCGCCTCGACAATCCCGCCGGTCAAACGGCGATTGTTGTTTTAAGGGTGTGAAACATGACAGGTGCACAATGAGCGGTGATGCTGCAGGTGCGAACGGCTAACGATGGAACCGTGAAACGCCGTGGAATCCTCCACGTCCTGCGGATCAACGACGCGAGAAAACGACAATTTGTGGCTGGAAGATTCCCAGGAATCGCCGAATCATCCTCCTCTTCAGAACCAACGTTAAACCGGATTTGGAAACGATTAAACGAGGATTATGAACACCCATCCACTTCTTTCTCCTCTGAGATGATTTTTGACTTTTTTTTTTTTTTTTTAGGGAAATTATGGAAAAAGAATCGGGATGGATGGAGACGGTATTTTTGCTCCTCTGTATTATCTTCGAATTCAGAAACACATTTTTCCTCTTTTTTCTTTAAGACTTTTGGTTTTAGGAAAATTATGGAAAAATGAAAGTATTTTTGTTCCTTTGTATTCCTATCAAGATCTTTGAATTCACTGCAAAATATCTTTCTTCCATCCTCTTTTTTCTTTAAGATTTTTGATTTTTGCTCCTCTGTATTATCTTCGAATTCAGAAATACATTTCTTCTTATCCTCTTTTTTCTTTAAGACTTTTGGTTTTAGGAAAATTATGGAAAAATCAAAGTATTTTTGTTCCTTTGTATTCCTATCTTTGAATTCACTGCAAAATATCTTTCTTCCATCCTCTTTTTTCTTTAAGATTTTTGATTTTTGCTCCTCTGTATTATCTTCGAATTCAGAAACACATTTTTCCTTATCCTCTTTTTTTTTTAAGACTTTTGGTTTTAGGAAAATTATAGAAAAATCAAAGTATTTTTGTCCCTTTGTATTCCTATCTTTGAATTCAGCAGATTTTCCCATTCCAAAATTGCTTTAATATATAATGGAGCACTTTGGAAAACGTGTAAAAATCCAAAACGAACACGTTCCCTTTCTCGATCGGAAAAGAGTGTTTTGGATCCTCTCTTTCCAAACCCGTTCACATTCATCGTATTTGCACAACGTTGTCTGAACGTTCCCATTGGAAAGCTCCCTAAGCAAATGCGCCATTTTAAGGCTCGGAAAACAGGGCGCGCCACCTTGGCAGAATCGTGACAATGGATCGCGTTCGACGATTCCTGGTTGCAAAGAATCCCTGGCTCGGTTGGGGAACAGAGAGGGTTTATTTGTCGAGCAAACAGAGAACGGGAGCGGGGGGAAAGGGTTTACAAGGGGAGAAGGCACGGCCTCCTCGAGGGCTGGAGGTGTGTTTATCTTGAGGCAATGCCTGGATATACTTTCTTGCGGCGGGGAAGCGTGCCGTTTCCACTCCGCGATCACGCTTTGACAGTCGCTGACGAGTCCATCAGGGGCATCCACGATATTTGCATCTTTACGAGGTGTGCGCAACCTCTCCACCTGTATCCAGCCGTAACACCCGTTTCCGCTCGAGTCTGTCTTCGGGCGATCCTGTAACCCGCTTCGAACAAAGTCTTCAGGGCCTGTGCGTTCCTTTGTTTCTTCGCCTGTCGTGTTCCACCAGCCGCTACGGGATGAAATGTTTTCTTCCTTCTTTCATACCTATATACGCAGATTGCCTTTCTGCATTTTAGTCCCTCGATTGTTCCATGATTTTTCATTTACGCGTTTCATTAAAGGGATGATTTGAAAGGTGCGATTTTTACGAACGGTTTATTTGTTGTTTCAATGGGGATGAAAGGTGATCGAGTTTTCCTTTCCCTTCTCCTTTTTCCTTTCTCGAGATTTTTACAACTCGAAGCGCCATGTTCGTTACTCGATCATTTTTAAAAAGTTACGTACGAGACTAGCTGCTGCGGGCTCTCTACTTTTCTTACTCTCTCCTTTACTCTCCCACGATATTAAATTTTTCCACTTCGATTCAATTTTAAATTCGATTTGAGAACGTGGCATCTATGTTAACGATCCCGATGTCACTACGCTGGGGGGCGCGGGGAGACGCGGACAAAGAGGGCAACGGAGACACGGAGCGAGGGGCCGAGAGGCCGGGAGGAGAGGTTAGCAAGTACCCTCGAGTATCCACTCGAAAGAGCTGGGTGGGCTAATTAGCGCGTTGCCTGGCAACCGGACGACGAGTACGATCTGCACTTTACTCCGTTCCGTCTCCACTGTCGCCCTCCCCGCCCCTCCATTCCCTATCCTCCTCCTCGCGGGTTCTTTCATTCTTCACCCGTGGAGATTTTTACAAACGCGACTCGAACGAGTTTCTCTTCGAATCGCAAATAATTATCATCGATACGATGCTTGGCAGTGGTAAAATTATTCGGAATCTAATAAATCGGATTAAACGCAGGGAAAAGTAGAGATAGAAAGGCGCTACTACTCCTTCGAAACGATCATTTTTCTTTCACCGCGGCTCCGATTCAATGGCCTGAAAAGGGATTTCCAATTAAACGACAGACACTCAACGCCGCTCTTCCCGCTTATTAATGACCCAATGCGAGAGATCTTTGTTGCGCGTCTCGTTAACGCTCGTTAACTCCGCGCCCCGTCGACGTTTCCGATCTCCGCCTATCGGCGGCCATTTAAATGCCACCGGTTAGAAAGATCTCGCTCGAGGAGAATTACGGCCGACTCTCAACGACGACAGTTCGATCCAACCTGATTTAACACCGAACGTGGTCTAGTTTCGTTTCAAGCTAAACGCTACGATTTCCAGTGATTGCGCGTGCTCTTTGCTTTGAGGAGTGGATGTTTTAGATTACCTGAAAATTCGACGATTAATACACACACTCTCTCTCTCTGCTCCCTAAAAACCGAAAGGACAGGGATCGAGAACGGGATCATTGTGCCTCGGTTTCGATTTCGAAATTTCTTTTTCTCTCGTTGAGAATCGTGCGTCTCATCCATTTAAGTGGCCGTCCCAGGCCACGATTTCGGAACGTGGCGGGGAATAAGAATTCTCGGGGAGAAATCTTCTCCCTCTCTCGATCCCTCTCGTCGTCCCGTTTTGTCGGCGCTTCAAGCTGTGAAATTGCTCCGACTTATCATTCGGGCTAACGAGTCCCTAACCGTCTTCACACTTCACACTCTGTCTATTCTCCCTCCCCTTCCCACCTTCAGCGGCGCCGCACTCGGTGGATCCGCGATATATTCGAGTAACTCCAACGAATTATTATTATTATTATTATTATTCTTGAAATTTCATTCGCGAGAATAACGTTTAAAAATTTAAAAACGAGGCAGAGCGGAATTACGGCGCCTCCTCGCGAGTCTCGAGAATGTATATCTCCTAAACGCTTCCAATATGCAATTTTAACGCTTTGTCGGGAATCGAAGGATCCACGCCACAAGTTTAAAACCAGGTCGGAAACTTCTGTTCCCTGTTGGCGGAGAGGAGGGGCTAAGTTCGTCATAATTTCTTCATTTGAACGAAACCAACCCCATAACTACCTAGATCATTCGTAACGCGAGGGGTGTGCACGTAACAACCGCGCACGGAATATCTCGTGACGCAACGCACCGGATCCCACCCGTCGTGCGACCGTTTGCGCTGTCCAATATAATTCCTCCATTTTTGTTTCTCTCGATACGGAGATTCTTATTCTCGTTTACCAATTATTCGACGCTCTCCTCGTTTTGGATTATTTTTAATATCATTTTTATTTATAAAAAAATTATCACAATAATATTTGATTATGAATTATATATTGAGAAGTCAATTATTGAAATATTATCTAGTGAATTTACATTATTGAGATTAGGAATTCATAGATTAAAGATTCCGAGATTAAGAATTAATAAATATTTTTTACTTTTAGAATTTATACAATTTGTTTATTAATTTTTATATTAAGATTAAAATAATTATTTATTTAAATAGCTTATATGAGTTAGAGCATAATATTGAAAATGTTAAGGAAAATTTTTTTAATTTTTTAAATAAATTTATTATGTAAATTATTTTAGTTAGAATAAATTTTATTCGAATGATTTATTAACGATAAATTGCTAATTATTTAGCTTTAACTAATTTTTGTAAAATTAAATTCATATAAGAAGTAATTATTTACGTTTAATTTCGGCTTAAAAATTGATTTGTTGAAAATCCTTATATTATATTTTAATATTGTTATTTAGTATTTTAAAATATTCAATTTAGACGATTATTTATTCATTCAAATATTAATGTTAAGATTAATAAGATAAGAAATAGAGAAATTAATATAAATGAAAGTATTGTTCTATATGATTTTAAATAAAAAATTAAAAATTAAAAGAATTGATGAAACTAAAATAATAATTAAAAAATATAAAAAAATAAATTTTATTAAATTTTTTAATTGGAAATTAAATGTAATAATTTATACTATATAGATAGATACTATATATAAGATATTGTTCGTAACTTGGAGACAGCGGTTCCAACGGTTCGGGACAAAGTTGGTTCGAGTTGAAATGCTTTCGAATGGAGTGTAAAATTATTATTCGTTGAAGTTTGCTCGTTCGAGAAAAGGTGGCGGCGCCATTGGTTTCGATCGAGAAAGAATGCTTCGAGCGGCTTGTCACCCTTTTGGAACGGTTTCGAGGGATGCCAGTCCTCGCGATCGCCTGTAATTTGTGCCTTCGACCGACATCGATGGCCTTCATTGTTGCGTCTCATCCCACGTTTTCGTCCTCTCGCACGCACACTCGAAACGCGACGGTTTTCGCCGCGAAAGTTGTGCAATGCCTTTCTTTCTTAAATATCGAGAGACAAATTTCGCCACGCTCCAGGATGCATTTGCAAACATCTTTAGATATTTCGAATAATCGTCTCTTTTCGAAACGCAATTCGAAAGTAAACGAGTTTATTATTCTAACTCGGAATTTAATTGCGCAAATAAAAATTCCTCGCGGAGATTTCTCGCGGAATCGCCCAAAGAACTGTAGTTCGAAAATTCCATTTACTCGACGTACTCGGAGACGCTTTCGCGGCGAACGGCAGCTGCGCGTCTCGAAATAACGTTTGAGGCAGTTAATAAATGCCATCTGCGAAATATCGCCTTTGGAAACGTCGCTTCGTAAACGTCGATCCGACCTGTTTTCCTCGCGGAAACGGTTTTCTCGGTGTCACGGTTCTTGGATGACTAAAATCGAGAGAAACGTGCTCGATACGCGGTTTTGTCGCGTTTGCGGAACGTTCGTAGCCATTAATCAGGGGATGCGTCGATGCCTCTTTCCTCGAACGCGTACAGGCCGATTCAAGAACCATCGCTCGATCATCCCTTCTCTCCTCTTTGGAGAATCGATCCTGCGATGTATCTATTTGTTTCGAAGAATTGTGAGCTTAATTGGATTGAACGGAGTTTTGAATTAAATAGTATTTCATCTCTCATTGAGTTTGCGAGTTTACAAGATTAATCGATCAACGATATTTATATATATATATATAAATTTAATATAACAAGTAAAATTCGAATCTCTTTATATTTATTTTAAAATGGTGTATTTTGAAATAACGAAACAGGAATTCCTTTGAGCCAACTTTGAACAAGGCTGTACGCCCTGAAAGAGGGAATCGACGGGGCTCCGTTACACGTGAAAAGCGCATTCACCGGTTGTCGACATTGTCAACCGTTTTCACGGGATGACGCGTGAGAAAGCTGAAGGGGTTTTAATTGCGCGAAGGTCGCTCAATCGTCCCGGATGACTGTCGACAATCGATGTTACGGCGACAAGGATGACGCAACCGGCGCCGACAATGGAAGATATGCGGTTTTCTGATCGCGGACGTCTTCCAGCTGTCGATCGCTCGCCTCTCTCGTTCCCTTCCGTCCTCTTATTATCATCGCACTCATTCGTCGAGAAGAAGATGGCCTTTCTCCACTTCGAGACAGTTTTCGCCATTATTCACCCGATCTTGCACGACCAAATATTCCCTCGTTGACAACCCCTTTTCCAAGAACGCCGCTCTCTGCGTCGAAACTGCGTGGATTGCCCTCCCCGAAAGGAAACACGTATACGTCGTCCCTCTCGTCGAATTATCGGCCATTTCGCGGCGGGTCTCAACGGCCGAGGATAAAAATAATGCATGTAATCTCGGCCGATGCGAGACCGTTTGACCTCTCTCCACCACGGTGCCGGCAAACCCCCCCCCTCTCCTTCTGTCTCCTTAAAACCCTGGCATTACCAAAAATCTCGAGACGAGACGAGATCGAGGGGAGGGGGCCGCGATTTGACGCGGAGGGAACGTGTAATTTCACTATTATGGCTAATCTGTTGACATTAGAGGAACGAGACTCGAAATTGTCTCGGAGGAGTCCGGACAATTACGTTAAACGAGTTTAAACTATTCTTCCGTGGAGGAAATTTTTTGGAAACGACCTTCCCCTCCCTCCGCCGCGTTAATGGCGACACGATTCGGAGGGGGATTTGTTTCTCTGATCACGGGAGGGATCGATCTTTTGGGGGGGACGAACGCGGCAATTTTCTCTCTTCCCCGTGAGAGAGGGAATGGATAATTTTTGGGATTCTCAACAGGCAGGATATGGATTCGGATCTTTCGAATTTTCTCAACACTCTTCGAGTGATCGTTGCTACTTTTTCTTCTTTCTTTCTTTTTTCATCTTGTTTTAACATCGGAGAAGTTCTCTTTAAGCACAACGATTCAAGGATCGTCTTAACAACGTTTCCTTCGATTGTTAATCGCAAGTCGAGTTAAAGATGGAAGCTTGGACCGATAATTGGCTAAAGGGGAGGGTCTTCTGGTCGTTTGCTCAAACTTTTGATCGATCAGTGATAAAAACGAAGAATATCATTTTTATTTTGGATAAAAAGGATCTTGGTCGCGAAACCCCAAAATGTTTGCGAAACAAAAAACTCTTCTCGTCTCGAAGAAATCATTTTAAAGATCCTTATCACAGGAATATTGGCAGATTTCCAAGAAACCCCAAAGATTACAACGAACGAGAAATTCCCAACCTTATCCTTTAAGCTTCGAAAACACCTCTTTTCTCAACAATCCCCTCTCAAAACTCTCGTTTCCTCTCACGTATTCTCTGGACGAAAGAGGCACATGGAGGGGAAGAGTGTCTGTGGAGACGTGACGCGCTTTTTTCAAAACGAGCAAAGGAAGCGAGTGCACTCCCGGGATACAACGATGATCTCAGGATCGACGGCTGACGTATATAAGGTCCCCTTTGGGGCCCTTGATCCATTGTTACTCTCCTTACTTGCCACCTCTCTCTCCTATTCCACGTTTAATGCATAATCTATTACCGGCTTTTAACAATGCGAGCCAGGGGGTGGTCGCCTTCTCCAACGCTGGAGATCGATCTTCCGCCATCATATTTCACCAATGTTTTCACGTCCTTCGCTTCCTAAGCGGCCTGTCCCGGGGATGGATGGAACTCGCGATATCTTGATCCCCACGAAAGGATGTTTCGAAGGAAAGTAGGACGCGGAGGAGAGTCGTAAACCGTTGTCGTCCACGCAAGGGTGAGAGGAAGAGGATTTCTTCTTTTCGAAGAGAGAATACAGCACAGTGATGAAACTCTGTTCATCGGGAAGAGAACGTTTGCTGAGTTAATTAGGCCGGCTTGTTCCAACGAAAAATCATTAATAGGATCAACGAGCTTGCACTAGAAACTTGTCTCGAGGAAAATTTTCTCTGGAAGCGCTCTGTCCTGATCGTCAATTTTTAATCCTGCGTCTGTACTCAATTTCCCTGGCGTGGCAGGATCGTGGCGAAGAAGTACGCATCGAGGAAGAAGAGAAAGAAGTGCATCGGCGCTTGGAGGGCTGCCAATAGATTAATAGCCTCGGAGTGATGCTCGAGATTTCTTCGCCGCATATATCGCATTACGGGAAATGACGTTTCAGAATCTTCGAATGACTTCGCGAACAGGGAGACGAAGGGAGGGGGTAACGAACGGGACGAGGATGAGACAGAGCGAGGAATAAAGGGGAAGATATTCTCTTACTCTCTTTCTTCTCGATTCGAACGTTTGTTACACATTTTTCATTTACAATCAGTCTGATTTCGTTTATATCGTTTTTTATGTGAAAACTTTATCAATTTTGTTTTCTTCGTCTCATAGTTTCAACTGTTTCTTGTCCATTATGTTTCCAACAGAAATCAGAAAAATTAATTTCAAAGTAAAATTGCTATCACACGTTTTCACGGAGCGAAAAATTATACTTCAAAGTCAATTTAACGCCAGCTTAATCGAAAATAAAAATTAAAATTCTTCCCAAGTAATAATAACGATGATATTAAAAATGGAGAAAAGATAGGATATTTTTCAGAAAACGAGGAGAAGATCGTGCTCTTTGTGCTCCATCATATTGTTCGATCATATTGTTCGAAATTGACCGATGCATCAATCGAGAGGGGTATATAAACTGGGTCCCTGTTCGGATCAACCGGGCGTTTTCAGGGAAATTCTTGACCCCGTTTCTAGTGTCTTAAGAATGGATGCGTCTGCGCGCATCCTTTCTCGCGATCATCGATCCTCCAATTTGCGTATCTTGGAAACTGTGATGCTCGCTCGATCGAAACACCATTCTTCTGATTATATTTTTTAAAAGAACAATTGTAAACGGAATTTTTCCACCACTTTCAACTCTTTCTCGAAAAAGTAACGCGAGAAACAAGTTATTACACGAAGGAAATATAAGGGGAAGAGTTTTTCCAAATTTACATTCCAACTACAATTCTCTCGTGCACGATCGAAAGTCGCATCGCGAGCCGATAGAGGATAAAAATTCTCGAGATCCCTCGCGAAACGATTGGAGGGATCGGTTCCCACAGAGGCGTATCAATCCAACGATATATATATATATATATCCGCGGGAGGGATCGAGGATTATCGCGTCTGGCCGTCATTAGAGAGCCGAGGAGGTCACACCTGGCGCCCCCAGCTAGGGTCGGCCTAATGGCGCGGCAGATGCGGATCATCCTCCGTTCTTCCCGAATCTTCATAAATATCCGATCGATACACACGTACGTACGCGAACGTGTGTGTTGTCTACCGGACCAGTCTTCTCTAGAAGATCCTATTCCAGATCTCGGATTCTCGTGGCGCCCCCCCAGCTTCTCGATCGATCTCTGTGCGCCGGGGCCACAATTTCGTCCGATCATTTCGACGATTAGGGGAGAAGGTTTCTCCTTTCTTTTTCTTTTTTCTTGAAAGTCTGCCTGGTTCCTTATCTCCTCCTTTCGGAATCGTTGCTTGGGAGACTGGTTCGAGGAGTCTCGTGGATAAGTCGAGCAACAAGGCCGTAATTCTTTATTGTCATTTGCCATGAAAATGGAGTGTATACGTTGGAGTGTGATTTTTTCTTTTTTTTTCTCTCTTTCTTTTTTTTTAATAAAAAATAATTTAAATACGAGATCGAACGAATCCAGTCATCCGGATACCGTTATCATCGAATTTTTCCCGGAATATCGAGAAAAATATTTTCATTGGCATCCGGTATGCGTAGACTGCGGAATTTCGAAATTAAAATACGCTCCATACCAAACGTGTATCTAAAAAAAGAAAAAAAAAAATCCCTGCCAACTCTTTTCACGCGTCGGACGAGATATGTACGACCTCTTGATAAATTTCATCGATATCTTTGCCAAACAACCCTTCTTATACGCATTTCTTTTTTTCTCTCGATTTTCAATCGAGCAAGCTTTATTAAATTTTTCTTGAATGATGAATAGAAACGTGATCCGCGATCGAAATAGATCCATCAAAAATAAATGGAAGGAATTCCACTTGCTCGGCCAATCAACCATCTTGTTGTTAATCACGGCGCTTCCATCTCCTGGAGCAAACGTTTGCCCGGGGCTTTGGGGGTGGGTCCCCGAGGGTAGCCGTCTCTTAATTACTTCCGCGCCAATTAACACCGAATAAAAAAGAAAAGAAAGAAAAGGGGTGCTCGGTGCCGTCGATGGGGGAGCTCTCGAAAAGTCAAATAAACGTATAAACTTTCGCGTATAAAAATCGATGGATCGCCTTTACTTGGAAGATGGCTGTTCGAAGGCCCGCCAACTCGCGATTTCTTTAATTGCCCACGGAAAACGAGAAGGATAAACTATTTCTTTTCTTCTTCTCCTCCCAGCATACGTGTTCCCCCGGAGTCGATCCATCATCCTTTGTCATTGAAACCAGCCCCGATATCCGGAGAGAGGTATATAAAATCGACAATGGTGTCGAGAGGTATCGACGAGCTGAATGAAACGGAATTTTCCGCGGGATCGGAATCGCGAGTCACCCCTTCGCCGCGGTCGAAGAAAGGTCGGTTGATTGACTTCCCATGGGACTCTGCAAGAGCGCAGCTGATCCCTTCTGGCTATCCAAACCTCTCTCTCTCTCTCTCTCCATCCCTTTTCAAACTCCACCCGAACGTGACTGGTTTACCTCCGCAGTAAATCACGAAGGAGACGAAAAGCTTGTTGCGATCCTTTTCTTTTTTTTGCCTCGATCGAACACGAATATCGAAATATACGATGTTGTATACGTATATATATGTATATGTATGTATATTTGGAATTGGAAACAAACTTTTGGAGTAAAAATATAGGAGAATTTGCAGCGTGAATCTCGGTTGAAAGCGATCCGCATCCGGCGCAAAACGTTTGATGGAAATCTACGTAAGAAGGGGGTTGGGGGATATCAGGATACGGCGATATGAAGCGGGATATGGCGGGTGTTGTACGGGTTCAAAGGGGACGGGAGACCGAGTAGAGGGTGAATTGAGTGTAGTCGGAGGGCGGGGATGAAGGAGAGGGATAGGGGAAGTCGACGGGGGATGAGGTTGGCGATTGGCATTTAATTAGCGGCCGGATGACCGCCGCCGCCTCCGGATCAATACGCCGCCCCCGGGGGCCAGCGTGCAGGAGGCAGATCCCTTTCCTACTCTCTCCTTTCCTCTTTTAACCTCTTCTTCCGCGCCAGCCGCCACCCTCTCCCTCTCTCCCTCGTCCTTTCCTCTTATTTCTCTGCCATCGTCACTCGTGCAGCCCCCTCTCCGTTCGCGTCGGCGGAAACCCTTTTCCCGGAGGGTGGCGGGGCGAGCTGCTGCTCCTTAACCTAACCTCCTGACCCGAGCACCACGTGCGGGGAATATCCGGAAGCAGCTCGGTAAAATAAAGCGGATCCTCTCCTCCTCTCGCTGAGTTTCTCCCTCGCGACGACAAACGTGCGTTTACAGTTTTGAACGAGCTTGCGTAGTGATAATAGGATACGATGGTGCGATAATAATGACCGATCGCTTGGACGAAAGGAAAGTCGGGAAGGGTGAATCATTCGCGGTGATTAATCGCGATGCGGATGGATTGTTCTCTATTCGGAATCCGTTCGAAAGGAAACGGGTCGGTTGGAAGATGGAATATGATACGCTGTAATTAATGAATTAATATTCCCGCGTTGCGCCAGCGACCTAAATAACGAAACCGAAGGACATTGATCTCACGATCTCCCGCTCCACTCTCGCTGCACTTGTGCCGTCAGCGGTGGCTTTCCTCGCTCCATCGCGTCCTCGAGAATGCTCCATCTTCGGGAGCTTCGAGTTTTTCCAAGTTCTCTTTCCTTTCGGACAAAATTTGAACTCGACGAGTTATTCGATTCTTATCGGAGTATCGTCGAAAGCCGTCCGTGACTCATTCGGTCCGTTCTCTTTCTCTCCTCCTTTTTTCAAACTCGTTCTCGTTCTCGTTGCTGCACACCTTCGAACGTGCGAATCACGGATTCTCGCTCTCGTTCGCGCGAGGAGTTAATCACGGTAAACGGTCCTCATTGTTCCAGAACGCGTTTGAGACACGGTTGCTCGTGCCTGGAATCGGTGTTTATGCTTGGAATTATGGCCTGGCGAGGAAGAAACGAGCCTTTGAAAATATCACTCGCAGCCGACCGAAAAAAGGTTCTCAATCTTTTCCTCCTATTCCAGGCCAAACTCGAAACACCCTTTTCTCTTCCACCTTACCGCCAATAGTAACGAAACAAACTTATTCATCCGTTGTATCCTTTTTATCCCCGAAGAGTGGGTCTTTGTCGAAATAAATACAGAGAAGGAGACGCGCACGTAACGAGGGGAAGAAAATTCGAAAAACGAGGGGAGGAACGAAGGAAACAAAGGACGAGGTAAAATTGATATATCTGCCGATAATAAGTTACATCGACGGAGCTATCCGTATGTAAATTCGAGCGATCCCGCGGCGATCGATATCCGATCGATCGAGAATTATTCACGTTGTCCCAGAAGAGGGGGAATTTAAATTCCCGTTTCGACGGATTAACGTCGCCGCCCCTAAAACACGCGTTAATGGACGTCGCCCACCGCCTTTTATTTATGTTACGATTATTCGCGCCGACCTGGATGCGCTGGAGCGCGCCCCCTGCTTTTTACCCGCGGGCCCCCTAACTCCGCCATTTGTATCTGGGACACGATCGTATGAAATATCGCTTTTCTCTTCCAAATATCGCGGTTTTATTCCGGATGAATAAGGTCGGCGGCGATAGAAATGATTTGGTTCGCACAATTAATCCGATCTTTATACCAAAGTTAAAGTTATCTCTTTATTCTTAAATTTAATTTCCCACGCTTCATCGAATTGAAAATTAACGCCTCTTATGTTTCAAGCATGCAAAGTTATTAATCTTTGAATTAATTAACATGGTAACGGTAAATTATATTTTCTAATTCAAAATTAAAATCCACGCACCGTGAATATAATATAAAATCAATCAAATCTTTCGGTTGTCTCATAAGTAATTGATATGTTTGGGTGTATCTTTGAAGTCCGTGGAAATGAAAGTCAGTCTCCGATCCCCTCTTTTAAATCTTCCAAAATTCCCTGGTATTTAATATTCGAATTATACTCTTCTAGTGCATCCTCATTTCCACAAATTCAAAATTAAAATCCATACGAATAAAATCGATTATTCTTCTTTCAAAAATTTTCCAGAGTACACAATTAATATTCGAAACACTATACTTCTCATGCATTCTCACTTCCATAAATTCAAAATTAAAATTTATTCACATACAAATAAAATCAATCGATTATTCTTCTTTCAAAAATCTTCCCTCACGCAATTAATATTCGAAACACTGGATTATATGCTTCTCTGCATCCTCATTTCCACAAATTCAAAATTAAAATCCATAGAAAAGAAAATCAATCAAAATTATCCTACATCCTCTTTCAAAAATCTTCCAGAGTTCCCTGACGCAATTAATTGAAACACTGGACTACTATTTTCCTTACTTATTTCCACAAATTCAAAATTAAAATCTATACAAATAAAATTAATCGATTATTCTTCTTTCAAAAATCTTCCAGAGTACACAATTAATATTCGAAACATTATACTTCTCATTTCCACAAATTCAAAATCAATCGATTATTCTTCTTTCAGAAATCTTCCAGAGTTCTGAGAATCTGGCACACAATTTTAATACTGGAATACTTTTCCTTGCTGCATCCTTACTTTCTCAAATTCAAAATTAAAATTTATACAAATAAAATTAATCGATTATTCTTTTTTCAAAAATCTTCCAGAATACACGATTAATATTCGAAACACTATACTTCTCATGCATTCTCACTTTCACAAATTCAAAATTAAAATTTATTCACATACAAATAAAATCAATCGATTATTCTTCTTTCAAAAATCTTCCAGAGTACACAATTAATATTCGAAACACTATACTTCTCATGCATTCTCACTTCCACAAATACAAAATCAATCGATTATTGTTCTTTCAAAAATCTTCCAGAGTTCTGAGAATCTGGCACACAATTTTAATACTGGAATACTTTTCCTTGCTGCATCCTTGCTCCCAGAAATTCGAAATTAAAATGGCCGCGATTTCGAGAACGAAATATAACAAACTCGACGAAAATCAATTTTCGAATGGGAGGGGGCCGTGATCCGAGGTGGAAAGACGGAACACCCCTGCCTGCCCAGCCCGATTCCCCTCGCCGGCAGCTGCCCGCTTGTTTTCTCCTCCGCGTGTATAAAATACGGGACTTGTTAACAATGTTCGCACCTACGGGTACGTGTGCGAGGGCCCCGCGTCCGTGTACCCCGGTCACCCATAAACGCTGCGCGCCGCGGCGAGGGGGCCCCTTTCGGCGACGCCGACCTTCGCCCCGAGATCCCGCCGAGATATTTTATTCGCCGGCCATTTTTACGAGCCGATATATCAACCATCGACCCGTGGCCCCGGCCGGGCCCTTCCAACCACCCCCTCCACCTCTCCTTATCTCGTCCCGCCGATCCTCTCGCGTAGATCTCCCCCTCGTAACGAGGGATTATTAAACCACGCCGAGTTTCGTGTCGCATCCTAGGAAGAGGAAAGTTTGGGCAGAGGATACGACCAACAAGACGGCAGCAAATTTTCCGATAATAGAATTCGTGTTACGAGTAAAAGTTAAAGACATGGACGAGAGAGTCAAAATATATATCACTGCAAAATTATCGAACTTTAATTCGAGAAAGTGTTTCGTCCCATTCGCGGGGATGTTGGACAGGCGAGGTCGGCTCGATTCCATCGAACACGGCCGGCTCTTGGGGGGGTCGAGGTTTCTCGAATAAATCGGAATTTCGAGTGGACATTAAGGCCTTGTTCCACGACGGGTTTTCGTGAGTTATGAACGCGAGCTGAACACGCCTCCACGCGTTAAATAATAAACACGTGCCCCCTAATGGATTTAATAAAAAACTGCGGATATTGTAAAATCCTATTGTTTCGATTCGATGCAACATTCGAAGGATTACTCGAACATTTCCATTCTATTTTTAAACTCAACAGTTTCTTTGGTTGCCGAATTCCGATAATAGAAAACTTGGAACACGACGAAGAGAGAGATTCTATCGTTGCGAATTAATTTCCGTAAGGAAAATTAAATGGTAATTGAAAATTAGCTATTCGTTTCGTTTGGACATTGAGAGAATGACGGAAGGGATCGTGAAATTCAGGATATTGGTCGGCGTAGTCGGAGGGGGTGTAGCCGATCGAAAAGGTTCCGAGTCACGATCCGATATATAGTTGCACGTTTTACCAGGAAAGGGTAAGTCCCGTGTCAGGCGGCTATCAAACGGCGGGCTCGAGTGCTACTTGCTGAAATTGAACTGCGAACGATTGACAATTACCTTAATGAACGCGTGGAAAATATCTTCCCTATCTTTCATTTTCCTAATATTTCCCCGATAAAAACTTCACAAAAATTCACTTCCTCCCGAAGGAAAGAATTGTCACGGAAAATTGTCGCGTGCAATGGCCGTTCCATTAAGCTTAATTTTCATGGAACGATCGGTCGGCGCGAAGGTGTGGCCGGCGGGATGAAAAGTGTGCGGGGGCGGCTCGGTCTGGGATCGCCGAGACAATGGCGATCGATCACCCCCGGGACGGGCGACTCGATCGGAAATTGCCGATGAATAGGGACGATAGATGAAAACTCGCTCTATTAAAATGTCTAGTCATTTTTTCCCTTTCTTCCTTTCCTTCCTTTCTTCTCCTTTTCGCCCGCCTCCGCCCGAGATGGGCCCGCGAGATCCGCTCGATCCTTGCCGCGGGCAGCCGAGTATCCTTCCTCCTACCGATACGTCTCCTCCCTCCGTGTACATCACGGAATACGACCACTGTTATTATCGTCACCCTCAAATAGCGAGAGTCGAAAAGCCTCGTGTGTCGTATGAAAAATTATCGTGTCTCGTTACTCGATCAGCTCACTCTGAGAAATTAATTTAAATTTCTTTTCCCCCGTTGTAATCGTTCGGATTAGGACAGGACTTGTTGAGAAATAAAATTAAGAGTTGTTTTTTTAAGGGTTAAATTAATTTTCTCGAGTAAGATAACTTCGAGGTCAACGTTTGGAGGGAGTTTTCGCTGATTGTTCTCGGTGATCGCGTTATAGAGGGAGGGGGATGCGATCGTTTGCACGGCGCAAAGTCCCTCGGATTAAGTTCTCCAGGCCGTCGTGAGCTCCGCTTATTTTTCGCCAGCTGTAATAATGAGATTTAAAAAGCACCCTTCCGCCTCTACCTGTCTGAAACAAAGAGAAAAAGCAGCAGGGACCAATTCGTTTTCTTTAATTATCAGCAATATTTTTTTCGATTATATTTCGATTCTTTTCTATCCATTTGTTCTACATTCATTATATTGCATGGCGACTTAAAAATTACCAATTAAATTTGGAAATGTTATTACATATGTATCGTAATATGTTAAAATTCAAAAAATAAAAAGTGAAAAGAAAGTTTGTAGATAGATGTGGAAAAAATCATTGACTAATCATCACATGGTATAAAATTCTCATATGAAACACGATTTGAATTAATAAAACAGATGCTTTGAGATGTTACATTACAAAATTGAAGTTTAAATGCTTCTCGACAAATTTACGGAAATTTACTTCTTAACTCGGATACTCTCAGATTAATTATAAACGTTTTGAAAAATGGTAATTAATATTGAAAGCAGTGTGGTGTCGATTCAAAAAAAAAAAAAGAATCAAAATTAATTATCTTGATCCCTCGAAGTTCGTTTCTCTCTTTCATTCCGGATCAAAAGATCCCGGCTGCATAAAATTTAATTGGCGCCCCTCGAAACGATCCCAATAATTTCCAATCATTTTCCACCCCTCGAAACGATATGGCGATAACCGCTTCGACAAGAAACCACGTGTCCTCAAAGGAAACGATAAAAACAGCAACAACAACAAGGCACACACGCGCGCATCCCTCTCCTTGTGCCGATTATCGCGGCTCACTTGCTCGGCCCTGAATACGGGTGTTGCGGACGTTTCACGGTACATGGATTCGAGGTTGGCAATCGGGGCCGATATTATTTCATCGGTCGGAAATGGAGGAGGGGAAGGGGAGGGTCAGGGAAAGTTAGCATAGCACCGATGTGACTTAGTGCTCCTCGGGGTGCCGTGCGTCAACCTCTGAGAGAGCCTTTCTTATTTCGCGATATTTTGTCGCCCGCGATATTTATCGTCCACGCAGGACCCTTGCCATCACCCTTCCATCCTCCCTTAACCTGCCCCTCCGCAGGAACGAGATAATCTTTGCGCCCCCGAGCCCTTTAATCTCCGAGTCCAAATTCTTCTTTTTCTTCTTTTTAATCAATTGCAAAAGTATTTCATGCAACGTGGAAAAGTGATATTTATAGAAAAATACGATGTGTATTTCATTTTGAATTTCACGCCTCCAATTCGAATTTTCTTATTTTCTTATTTTCTCGTTTCTGATCACTCGTAAAAAGTATTTTATAGGTGCATGCATGGATGGGAAAATAAATTTCTCGATATTTATAAAAAAATATAGTATATATAGGATATTTCAATTTGAATTTCGCGCCTCGAAAAGGAATTAATCGAACCGCTCCATGGTTTTCTTTTGCGAATTATTCAAATTCTGCATTTTCTTATTTTCTTTTGTGATCACTTATACAGTGCATGCATGGATGGAAAAATAAATTTCTCGATATTTATAAAAAAATATAATATGTATATTTCAATTTGAATTTCGCGCCTCGGAAAGGAATTAATCGAACCGCTCCGTGATTTTCTTTTGCGAATTATTCAAATTCTTATTTTCTTTTGTGATCACTTATACAGTGCATGCATGGATGGAAAAATAAATTTCTCGATATTTATAAAAAAATATAGTATATATAGGATATTTCAATTTGAATTTCGCGCCTCGGAAAGGAATTAATCGAACCGCTCCGTGGTTTTCTTTTGCGAATTATTCAAATTCTGCATTTTCTTATTTTCTTTTGTGATCACTTATACAGTGCATGCATGACGGAAAAATAAATTTCTCGATATTTACAAAAAAAATATAATGTATGCGAATGCAGGATATCTCAAGTTGAATTTTGGCAAATGGCAGACGAAATATACGCCGCGTCTTCCGGCGCACGGAGGGCCAGTTAATTCCGGTACATTTGAACGCGTCCCGAGGAAACGGGCAGATATATCACGCAAATTGCCATTGTGGCCGCGACAATATGCTAAACGCAGCCCGGGCTGTTAGCATTTCATTATTCCGTCACACGCGTGAAGTATGGCCGCTTGGAAACGTTACGTCTCCTCTCTTTTCTATTCCGCCGGCGTATCGTTCGTCCCAATCGACCGCACGTGCCGCATTTCTGATTCTTAGGGGGAGGAGTGCCAATTTCGATTATCTTTAAAAAGAAAAGAAACGCGCGTAAAAAGGACTTGCCAAGTTGCTCTCTTCTTTCCAAGCGAAACCGCGAGTATAACACGATTTAAACTATCTTTGGTCTCCTCTTCTAACGATTACAAAGACATTTTTCACTTTACAATCCAAACTGCGTGATCTAACACTCAGTGATACTTTTCTCTCTTCAACTAAGAAAGAATAATTGAATAACTTTACTAATTCACTCGCAACGATTTTTTCAAACTTTCTGACAAAGAAATAGAATAAATAATACGATTCAAAAAAAGAAATATATAATTCAGTATAACCCAATAACTAAATAACTTTAAGCAAGAAACTTAATTTGAACTGACTTAACACTCTGACTTAACGCTCGCAAGAAGACTCGTAAATTCTGAATTGTTGAAATTTGTGGAATAAGGCGGGAAAATAAAGCAGCGCATTTGGAACACGACATCGATAACGCAACACAGCCGGCAACGCGCAAGGATTGGATAAAGTTTGGACACCGAGGGAGGGGGTGGTGGATCGGATCAGCACGATGCCGAGCTTAAATCCTCCAACTCATTAACGGGGGAGGGGAGGGGGGTTGCATCGTCGACGCCCTCGCCAAGCTTTATACTTGAGGTTTAATTCGCGCTCTGGTCAAATTAATTTGCAACGATGAACGAGTCGGTTGCCGGCGCGGGAGGCCGCCTCCCGTTAACGTTGCATTTCGAGCGTTTCGGGCAGAAGGGTTGGAGATTAGCCCCGTTCATTAAACACGAACCTGCCGAACATCCGACCGAGAGATTTGGCCGCGTTGCGAGCCGGCCATATCGCGTCATCGTCCTCGAGTGCCGTCCGAGCTTTCGTACTTTTCATCCCCCTCCGTCTCTGCCCGCCCCCCGTTCCGCTTCTCCTCCCGTCCGGGGGAAGGGGAGAGACTTTTTAAAATCGAGGGGATAAATTTTTTTAATAAACCGAGGGAAAGAAAGAAAATTCGACCGAATCTCGTCGGTGTCGAGATTGATTTTTCCTTCCTCTTCCCCTTCTTTTCCAATGGATAAACCGGAGGAAAATCGATCGAGAGACCAGGAGCAAAATTTTCGAAAGTATTCCAAAAAAAAAAAAAAAAGAAAAGAAAAGAGAAATTAAGCGTTACTTGGAATTTTCAGGGGACGAGTTTACGTTTACCCGGTGAAGATAAAGTCGAAGGTGGTTTCGATGGAAAATAAACGGCGTCGAGGGAAGGGGAGGAGGGGAGGTTGTTGTTCCGAACGGCGAAAGGAGGAGCGGGGGAGGGAATCGAGTGGCCATCGAGTCGATTTCGAGTTAGCTGGCCGCGGTGAGTGTTTGCCGGCCCGTTTCGAGTGTGAAACGCCGATAGTAGCTCTTTTTAACCGGCAACCCTTTGAGATGGGAACACCCAGCCTGAAAATTGCCTTCCCGTATTCTATGTACACTGCTCTAAAGATGGAATTTTATTACGCGCTTTAGTTTCGCCCGTAACGCTCTTCCGATATCGTATCGATGTTCGCTCGAGTTTCTTGGATTTAAATTTAAATAGGCTTTCAAACGGGGAGAACATAAAAGGAGAGAACAACAAGATCGTTTGTAAATGAATTCTTTTTCGCGACACAAACGATTCGTAATTCCAGTATCCGCTCGTTAACGAATTGCTCGAAACGCGCGGCGTTGATTATATTTAACAATGCGCCGGGCTCATTGCGCCCCCCTCCCTCCCCGATTATAATGATAATCATCGACGCTGCCATCGCCCCTATCGATCGGAAATATACGTTCCCGATAATTCGCGTAATCCATATCCGCGCAATTAATTATCGTTCGTTGATACGTTGTAACGAGCCATCGTTGCTTGTTCCTCGCTTGGATTACAATTCTGGCCGCGTGTTCGATCATCTCGTTGCAGGAAGAGAGAGAGAGGGAACGCTTCGGGGGTCGCGTGTCCCGAAATATCCGGACTCGTTTTTATTATTCTCGATCTGTCAGTTTTTCTTCCTCTTTTTTCTCGTAATTTCGCTTTTACAATCGAATCGAACGAACAAGAAGGTTTGGATAATTATTTCGATTGGAATCTTCCTTTTCTCGAAATAATAACTTTCTGCATATCGTCGGCAAAATCTTTTTCCGCCATCGTCGCGTAAGGAAGGCAATAACGTTTTTACGAGCCGCCAAACATTTATTGCCAGCTCTCTCTCCCTCTCTCTCTCTCTCTCTCCGTTCCCGGTTTATCATCTCGTTTCTTCGTTTAATACTCCCCGCTTAAGGAACAGCTTCTGTATATATTTTTCGCGGCTGTATATCTTCCGATTAGACGTGTAACGATGCTGCCAGCCGACCGACGAGTTCATCAATTTACCTTTTTCTCTTTTAAAAACCAGGCTGATTCGTCTGATTAATTGGTCGAATCGCCGGCTAATGGAACGGCTTTGCCTCGCTTCTTCGAAGGAGTTATTAAAGGGATAACTTTTCTCCTTAATATATATTCGCGCGTACAAATACACGTATTTGTACAAATTAGTAAATTGGAATGTCTACGAATTGTTCTTTTCTTCTGCTTCGGCTATATACTCGTTTGATATTAATCTCTCGTAACTTTATCAATCATCAATTTCGATGCTTATGCACGATTAGAAAAATGAATTCCAATTTCCAAAACAATATTCGATCCTTCTTCTTCCAAGATAATATTAAATCCCAATCCCCCGTAATAAACAAAACTTACACGTTCACGCTCCCACGTTTGGAAGCGAGTTGAATTAACTCGTGAAAAAGCTAATTCCAACGCGTCTCGAATATATATATATATATATATACACAAAAAAGGAGCGACTTGCAGGGACTTTGTTTCGCCTCCATTACCTCTCTCCCCTTGGCACGAGCGACCGCTAATATCGCCGTATAATCTTGTCGCTCCGCTCCGAATAAATAACCCGCGGCGAGCCTAATAAAATTTTAGCCGGCAGTTAAATTTTCGTCGGCCAACCTATCCCGCAACTCGCACGTTCCACGGCGACAGAACATTTTCCGCGGACAGCGCCGCGCCGCGGGGACGGATGTGGCTGGGATAAAGACACATGGCCGAAGATGGTGGCGCGCTCGTCGCTTCATTTGTCTTTATATTAGCGGCACACGCCGACGTAACGCCATAACGCTAATATATACGTACATACGTACGACGGGAACGACGTTTTCCCTCTCCGTTTCTCCAAGGCGAAACGAGCCGTGTGGTTATAGATAAATGGGACCTCCTCTTCCTTCCTTCTCTTTTTCTTTGTTGGAGAAAGATCGTCGTAACTTGGCGTTTTTCGCGTATCGAGTAGTTAGAGATTTTTTTTGATAAATTTATGTGCTCAAAAATTGTATCTACCATTTTCGATTTATGTAAATGACAAAGGGAAAAGGAGAATTCGTATTAAGAACGACAAAAATAGGCGAGATCTGTGTTTCGAAAAGTTTTATAGCGAATATTATTTATTGGAAAGTTACTGCTCGATCTATTATGTCACAATATTGCGCAGTGTAAAAATATTGATTTTTATGAATGGCGTTTCTTGGGACGGACAAAATTCATTTTCAAATGTGTAAAAAATAATTGTTTCAACGTGTAATTTTGTTTTCTTCTCACTTTTACATAAATATTTATCGATTTCTTTCCTTCCCTATTTTATTTCAAGTTATATTGTTAATTATATGCAATGTTAATTTTTTTACGTTATAATCAAAAGCAATATTATTTTCTAGATTCGAGGCCCGGTTCCACGATGACAACGGCGTCCGTTTAACACGTTGACTGTCCCCCATATACTTACAGGAATACTTATGAAAATGCAATGAATCGTTACAAAAATGGTTCATCAGAAAACTTTAACATTCTATACAAAGCTCGGTCAGAACAAGAGTTGTCACTCTCGATATTAACTCGTTCATTTTTCTTTTCGACACTGGAATTATAGGAAATTTTACTCAACATTCGAACCCGCGTTAACACTTTCGAAAAGACGGAAGAGGAATCAGTTCATAAACCTCCCCATTTTTCGACTGCAAAGGTGAGGCAAAGTAAGTAAGGAAAATAGAAAAGGAAGAAAAATAAACTTGTCCGCCGCATAAAGCAACACTCCCTCTATTCCCGAGCTTCGTTTCAGCCTGGAGGAAGAGAAGGAGGGGGGGAGGATTGGACGGTGGCTCCCAAGGGGTTAATTTCGTGCCGAAGGGCGGAAAATATTCACGGTTCCTTAAAATCCGGCCAAGTCCACCCCTTCTTACCGGCCTTCCTCCCTTCCAGGATGGCGTTGCGCCAAACGGTCACTCGAAATACCACACCCCCTCTTTTTTTCTCTCTTTCCTTTTTTTTTTCTACCCGCCCGTGGCGACGATCCTTTAATCCGCGCCAAACTGTCCGCTATATATATATCCCCGTATATTTTCCCTTCGGCTGAAAAATCCTATAAAAATTCCCTCCCCCCTTATACTTTATACACCTTCTTCGCGTAACGAACGAGCAGAGCAGTTCCAGTGGGTACTTTGGTATTTTTCTAGGCAAAGATTATATTTATTCGATACCGAGAGAGATTCAAATCGGTGCATTTTATTAAAATTGGCTCAAAAAAGCAAAAAGGAAGGGAAAAAAGGAAGATTAGGGGCGTAGAGTGTTTCTAGAAAATTGCAAAATTTTGGAATGGAAATAACGATATTGTGTATTTTACTTTTTCATGTTCGTTGGAAGGCCACCGTTACGCAATTACAAGTACAAGAAAGTAATATTTCGATGAAATGAACAATATGCTCGAAACGTTTAAGCCTGGCCCCGTAATTATTGTTTTTCTGCTCGGTTTCAGTCCATCAAATGCACGGTGAATGGATGCTCGTGCGACTCGTTCACGCCGGGGAAGAGGCACATCCGGTACTGCGACAGGTGCCACCATGGATGGGTGCCACACGGTGAGTAACCGAAAATTTTTTCACCATTTGCTGGAAACAAAAGAAATTTGTTCCTCGACTCGACTCGGTTCGTTGTTCGCATGCAAATTAATCCCCGTCGATATATTAACGTCAAGCGATTAAGATTACGCCCTTTTTTTCGGCGTAAAAATTTAATGGTAAACGGGATATCGATTTTAATTTAAGACGCCCGCTTATCTCGTTGCATTGCAAATGAGTGAAAAATGGCGCGCGCGCGCATGTGTACACCGGCGTCATTAGTCGATACTTTTTGTTGAAAATACGGGAAAAAGTTTTCTCCCTTATCTCTAAGCGATTGCAACGCGACCGAAGATTAATTTTTACTTCCCGTGTAACGGTGTTTTAAAAATTGGGACGCAATCAACGCGAGAAAAATGCGTATCAATTTTCTTATCACCCTGTTTGCCAAATCGAGACACAGCAAAGAAACCGAAAGATCCCTTCGATCGATACGTCTTTTCCAACGAAATATGAAACGTATATATATATTGTTTTTCAATTTTTCTCGTATTACAACGTTTGCAAAGTATAACGAGCAAATAGGCGCGTAAATTTTAAATACATATTCATCCCTTTCAAAATTTTCTCTCATCGAGAGATTTGAGAAATGAAACGTCGATTATCGAAAATCGTAATGTATCGTCTCACCACCCTTTCCAAAAGGGGAAACGAAAGAAAAATCCAGCATTCCGGGATGTGTCCTCGGCAAGATTCCCGCGTGCACCCGGTTAAACGCAAATTTTCCAACTGTCAGCATACCTCATCCAGGCCGGCCCTCAGGGACGAAATTCAATTTTCCGAGGATGACCAGCGGCGTCCCTTCGCGGCGTCCCCCCACCAACGGTTCCACCCTTCCTCTCGCGATCGGATATAAAAGGGGGAGGAGGAGGGGGAGCTTTATGTCCTCGTAAGTTTCGGGACGTGCAGGAGGAGCGATCTGGAGGGAGGCACGTTATGGGTTATAACGATTTTAGGCTTTCTCTTTCGGGAAATTTTAACGTTTTGGATGAGAAGCGATTAAAAGTGGTCTGCAAAACTTGCATCTTTTCCATTGGCTCGTTTTTCAGAAAGGGGTGCTTTTTCTGCAAATTTTTGTCGTTGTCGTGATACGTGCAGCAGTTCAATTCTTTGATTCTTGATACACTAAGAGGTTTTTGAGAAAGTATTGATTTGTGATTCTATCCGTGATTCTCAAGGAATTTTTTCTCAATCTTTGATCAAAGAGTTCGTATTCCTCTAAATTTCTTCCAATTCTTATCACAGTGATGTTTGAAATTATCGACCAGTTCGATCTTCGATTGGCCCATAGAGAAGTGTTTTTCAATTCCACCAATTCTTTGAATCGATTCTTAAATTAAGATCATGGATATTTTTCTAAAATATATTTTCCAAATCTTTGCTGTACGCGTTGTTCAATTCGAGGCCGAGCCACCCCGTATATCAGACGTCCATATCGACGTCTGGGAAGGGAAGGATCCTCGATATATAGAACGGCGTATATCGCGCTTAAAATTCCGGCTGCTTGACCCGCGATAGATTGGACTCGCCTTGCCGCGGAATACATATCAATTTCAGGCTTCGAACCACGTCCCACTGGGACCCGTGGTTGCATTTTCCTTTAGGCATCCCCTTCTTCCTTTTCTTCTTCTTCCTCTTCCTTTTCTTCTCTGCTCCCCTTCTCGAAACACGCAAGAGGAGAAGGGCAGGTATGTCGCAAGAAAGTCGTCCTTTTTTTCTTTTTTAGAAGAACGCACAGTGGATTTTGAACGTGACGACTTGTTCAAAGACATTGTTATTCGATCGGTCGATCAAGTGAGTGAACTTTCTTCGTATAGTTCGTGCACAGTAAATTACAAATTCGAATTATAATGTATTTGATCACTTTTACAGAGATAATATTCAACAATCTTTACAATTATACAATAAATTACAAATTCGAATTATAATATATTTGTTCACGTTTAATGTTCGTCGATCTTGTTGAAATTCTTTCTTCTCAATTACAAATTTCTACGATGTACAATTTTTTTGCAATAATTATACAATAAATTACAAATTCGAATTATAATATATTTGTTTAAAGTGAAAATGTTCCTCGATCTTGTTGAACTTCTTTCTTCTTAATTCTTGCCATATACAATTTTTCGCAATTATACAATAAATTATAAATTCGAATTATAATATATTTGTTCACGTTCAATGATCTTGAATTTTTTTCTTCCCAATTACAAATTTCTATCATGTACAATTTTCTGTAATAATTATACAATAAATTACAAATTCGAATTATAATATATTCGTTTAAAGTGAAAATGTTCCTCGATCTTGTTGAACTTCCTTCTTTTTAATTCTTGCCATACACAATTTTTCGCAATTATACAATAAATTAAAAATTATATATTTATTATATATTTGTTCGCGTTCAGAGAGATAATATTCGTCAATCTTCACAATTACAATACACAAATACAATAAATTACAAATTCGAATTATAATATACTTGTTCACGTTTAAAATGGAAATATTTTTCGATCTTGTTGAACTTCTTCTCAATTACAAATTTCTACGATGTACAATTTTTCGAAAGGATAATTATACGATAAATTAAAAATTCAAACTATAATATATTTGTTCAAAGTGAAAATATACATCACTTTTGTTACAAATTTAAAAAAATTCGGCAAAATTTCCGAATCCTCCCCAAACAGCATCCACTTTCAGGATAGAATTCGTTTAACAGAAATTTTTGCGTTTCCACATCGAGGCGTAAAATTTCTTCTTCTTGCCTTTCACAAAAGGGGATCAATCTCTCTCTCTCTCGTTTCGATCATGGCGAATTAGAAATCCAACACTCTCTTCCATCCTTTTGTTCCTCCGGACCGGTTTTCCTTGCCTTTGGTGAAGGCAAAAAACAGGGAAGGAGAGGTTGGGGAAGGACGATTTGTCGCTGGAGAAACGGCCGCCACGGAATTGCGAAATAAGCCGCGCGCGTTGAACCGTGTGCGCCTTGACAGCCGGTGCACGGATACCCGTGACGGAAACCAGATGATCCCTCGAAACAATTGCCAATCTCCCCTCCTCCCCTCCGTTGTTTAGCTCATTCGAACCGATTAAAATGTCTCGATCGATTTTTCTCCCAAGAATCGTGTTTGTCGCGAACGATGTTCATCGAAAAGAAAACCGAGGAATGTTCACAACTTGCGGACATTAACAACACTTTGCAACTCGAATAACGCGGGATATAATAATATGATGATAATACGAAGAGCGACTTACTCCAGTAATAACGAAAGGGTTAATAACAGGCTCGACACCGAGTCTGGAGAAAAATGAGAGGAAGGATTCTTTCGTTGGTGGAAGGAAAGGGGAGGGGGGCAACTGTCCCGAAAGGTGACAAGGCCCCTGACGCGAGAGCTCGTAAGGAATCACGGTAACACTGACAAAAGCCTTTTTAAATTGTAATGAGCTGCCAAAGAGTGAATTATGCTCCTTTCGAGTGGCATCGAGTCGCCTCGACTCGAAGAAAGAAAGCCAGCCCCCTCTCGTCCACGCGTATACATATATATATATACACATATATATGCTCATCCACCCCACGTCATGAATATATTTACATTGATCGCCGGCCTCGGCGATTTTTCATTTGCCCCCGTGTCGGCCGATCCATCGGGAGAGGATACTTTATTTATATCGACGGACGTGTCCGACTTGTCCCGAATCCGCTCGATATACAGTTTTCGTCGAGAGGATGAGCCGATCGAGGGGACGAGGCTAATGATCTCTCCAACCGAGACCGATGGAAGAATAGTTTATACTCTACGCTTTCGTACGTTTCAGACATAATTTAGAAGACGTCAGGATCTGCAAAATTGTCGATCCAGTTCCAAGTCCATCCTCAACGATCGACAAATCTCGCTCGATAATTTGTAACGTTCTTTTTATTCCAGTATTCGTCGTATTGGTTTTAAATTTTTCGATACGAAAGATACGAAAATCGCTGCAGCATCCCGTGTATGTGAAAATGGAAAGAAGAGGAATTAACCTGTGGAGATTTCATAGCGAAAGAAAGAAAGAAAAAAAACGTAAGGACGTGGTACGAGGAACGAGGGACGGTGGTGATTACGATCGAAGGCGCAATTCACGATCATGGGCCGCGATCGTGGAGCGTGGATGCACACGCGATGCACGCGGGGTCGCGATCGAGGCCCAACCTCGGGCGGACAAACCGGTGAAAAACCTTTAATCGTCGTCGATCGAGGACGAGTATAGATGGGTAGCTTGGACGAGCGAAGCATCGAAGGCCAACACGGAGAAATTTTCTTTTCCCCTCTTTTTCTCCTTCCGAGATACATGGATCTGGAGGAGGAATTTGAAATACGCGTATCCGCTTTAGAATCCCCTATCCGGATTAATCGTATTCCTAACTATTTATTAGGATGCATTCCGTTTCATCTTGCTTTCGAATTTCCTTAGGTTTCTTGGCTTTCTGCTCTCTTCGAGTATTTTCTTCCAAATGTCTATATTAGAAAAGATAATAAAAAAAAGAAAGAGTGACGAGTTCGTATCATTATATCAAGAAGATTCTTAAAAATTACATCTTCAAATTTAGTTTTCTGCTCTTTTGGAGAACTTTCTTCCAAATGTCTACATTGAAAAATAGCAAAGAAAGAAAAGTGTCGTGATAAGTCAATTTCGAATTTCCTTAGTTTTTTGCTCTCTTGGAGTACTTTCTTCCAGACAAATGTCTATATTAGAAAAATAACAAAAAAAGAAAGAGTGACGAGTTCGTATCATTATATCAAGAAGATTCTTAAAATTTCATATTCTGAAATTACATTTTGCTTTCAAATTTGTAGTAGTTTCTTCCAGACAAATGTCTATATTCAAAAAATAACGAAAAAAAGAAAGAGTGAGTTCGTATCATTATATTAAGAAGATTCTTAAAATTTCATATTTTGAAGTTCATCTATGAAGTACATCCTGCTTTCGAATTTCCTTAGTTTTCTTTCTCTTAGTTGATAAGTCAATATATCTGGAAGATTTTTAAAATTTGTTGAAATTATACATCTTGCTTTCGAACTTTTTTAGTTTTCTGCTCCCTTGGAGTATTTTCTTCCCTTGGACATCTATATTAAAAAAGAAAACTCATAACAATTTCGTATCATCAATCTGAAGAAGATCCTTAAAAGCTCATATTCTAAAATTGCTAATAATAAATCATCCACCCGATCATTACAATCTACTCTGCCGACATTATCTAATCATCGTACTATCCGCCTAAATTAAAGAAACAAACGTTCCAAAAAGACATTTTATTTCCGCCTACTCGACCCAACATTATCGAATCACCAACCCAGCCTAACCTAACCACGGACTCCGTCTAAACGGTAGAAACAAATCTTCCCAAACGAAAAAGAAACGAGCCTAAATTATCCTACCATCAATTTTACCAAATTACCGCCAATCTCAGTTACAACCTTCTCGAATTAAAGAATAAAAGAAAAAGAAGAAAAAACAAATCTTCGAGAAACTCCCCCTCCCCAACTATCTAAACCGCTTTACCTTGTCAGCGAGGAAGAAGAAGAAGAAGAAGAAGCAGCAACAGCAGCAGCAACAACAACAGCTCGTGCGAGGAGGCACCATCTGCGTCTCCATCTGCTTTGCCCTGGCAGATTCGGCAGCTGGAAGACGAAGGAAGGTCGGCCAACGCCTCGAACTCTTGCCCCCCGGATGTCGAGGATCCACCACGCGTCTCGGCGCGTGCGCGATAAATCACCGCTTCGCCCCCTCCGAGTGACGCGTTAATAAATGCGCCGGTGAATTACGCCGGGATCGAGGGGGTTGCTCACCCCCTTTGGCGCCAACCAAAACGCCAACTAAACTTTTCCATCGTTTACGCGATCGCAAAGAGACTATAAAAGGGAATTAAATTTGTAATTCAAGGCTAGGGGCACGCAAAATGAGGAGAAGAGAAGAGAAACGATCGTGGAAACGAGGATTAGAAGAAGAAGAAGAAAACTGTGATGAGATGTGTGTGCAATGGTTAATTGGATGTTTGAGATTTTAAATAGTTGAGAAATATTCTGTTTAAGTTCATCGAGAAGCATTTAAATTTCAAAGCATCTGTTTTGATTAAAATCGTTAAATCTTTGATGAGTTTTCTTCTTTTTTGTAAATTAAACTTAAAATTGTGTAATTATCTCGCGTTAGAAATTGATAATGATTTAACAACATTTATTCTTAACTTTGGTTGACAATTTTTTTATTCCTTTTAACGTTTGAGCGATCGATATGTCTTCTTTGCTTTTTTCTCATTTTGTAATTTTCAATTTTATTCAGTTTTTATTCCGTTAAATTATCACTGTTTAAATGATATCTTCCAAAATCTGTTTCTTCTAGAATTCTCAAGATCCGGTATATTAAATTAGACATTATGTTTTCTAAATTAATTACAACTGCAACTACAACTTTTTCGTTTTATGATTCAATTTATTTATTTATCTATTCTTTATATATCGATTATTATCTTCATTTTTATTCTATACTAAT
This sequence comes from Apis cerana, assembly GCF_029169275.1. Taxonomy (NCBI): domain Eukaryota; kingdom Metazoa; phylum Arthropoda; class Insecta; order Hymenoptera; family Apidae; genus Apis; species Apis cerana. The sequence goes on from NC_083857.1 coordinate 13,591,136, forward strand.
TTTTATATATACATTTTAACGAAATATTTTAAACTCACTCTTTCGAACCGCTGTGCATTCTTTGAAATATGCTCTTTGATACATACAGGGTGTCCTCGGATTAAACGATCAAACTGCACCAATATGCTCTATACATAATAAAAAAAGATGTATCAGACACATTTTACCATTCACATTTAACAAGAATCGTACAAACAATTTACGGATGTGCAAACATAATTAATAACTACTTTCTCCAAACGTATGACGATTACACTCTTCTCCGTCGCAAACTTTTTCCTTTATCCAAACTCCTCACTTAAAACTCGAAACTCAAGAGCTTGGATCCACCGTGTCCACCGTCTTCATCTCAGTTTAAAAGGCTCTCCCCTCCCCCTCATTGTTTCCAAAGCGACGAAACAAAGAGATGGCAGATGGCCAGAGAGAGAGAGAGAGTAGTGGAAAGCACGAGTCACCGCGACACTGGGTTTTCCTTTTCGAAAGGGGCGCATTACGGCCCATTAAGGGCCGTGACACGTCGCGCCTTTTAAGGGATGAAACGCGCGGCTATTTGTTCTAATACGAAACCGATGCCTAATGACGATATATCATATCCCAACCGTTGCTTTTCGAACCGTCACTGAATGAATCACGGCCAGAAGATGCTAATGCACCGATTCATCTTGCCTCTCCGCTTTATTAAGACTTAGTTTTTCTCCGCGCGAAGGAGGGAGAGAGAGGGAGAGACGTTTCACGCCGGCTCCTATTTTTTCCTCTCTCTCTCTCTCTCTCTCTCTCTCTCTCTTTCTTTGTCGGGTTGGCCAGGTTTTCTCCACCTAGATGGACTTCGATTAGTAGATTTAAGCGGAGAGATGGATAGATAGATGGAGGGAAGGGATCGATATCGAGAGGTCGGACAAATTCCAAAGCTCGTAAATCAATCAGATCTCCTTGGTTGGATCTGCTTGAAATTCTTTTTCTCTCTCTCTCTTTCTTGTTGTGTTAGTGTCGATGAATTTGTAAGAGGATTTGTTTCAAATTCAATATAAATGAAATATCGTTCTTTTATTTTAAACGACTTCTTCTCGTTTTTTTTTTTTTGGATACGTGTTGTTAATCTCGTTGTTTTCGTTAAGAATCTCGTGTTCGAAAGAATTATAAATATAGCATCACGCAGATAATATTTGTAATGGTAACTTGTTGCATTTCCATTTTTAAACGTTTATCTTATCTGGATGAATACAACGGTAACCCAATTGACTTGCAAATTGAGTTGCGCACGACGATACGGAATAATTAACCTGGTCACAAAAGATTAGTTACGGTTATAATATGTATATTCATCATCGATCGTTCAAATCCTCCACTTCCTTCTGAAACCCTTCCATGGTTACGACACAATTTTGCTCAAAGATGGTATATCCTCTCTATCAAATAACGTCAAAAATCACAAGGGAGAGAAGGTTCGTTTCTTTTCTTTGGATTTGGAAGGATATTTACATTGACACATCATCACAATCCAAAAGTGATTTCTTCGCATGGAAGATCCTTCCATCGAGTCAAACAACAATAACAAATCACAAGGAAGAAAAAAACCCAAAGAAAAAAAAACAGACTCTTCCTTCCTTGTGATATCTCAAGATTGAACCCATCCACGATTATAATATTCCCATTCCACGCCATTCATCAAGTCAAACATCACAAGGAAGAAAAGATACATTTTTTTTCTTTGAATTAATGAAATGAATGAATAATGAAATTTAATTTTTTCCTTTTCTCTGTATATCGTTCGTTAATAACTGAAAATCGTCCTTCCAAATTCCAAAGAAAAAAAACAGACTCTCCCTTCCTTGTGATATCTCCAAATGGAACCATTCATAATTCAATCGCTCAAAGACTCTCTCCATCAAGTCAAACAACGATCAAACATCACAAGGAAGAAAAGATACATTTTTTTCTTTGGATTAATGCAATTTAATTTCTTCCTTTTCTCATATATCGTTCGTTAATAACACTGAAAATCGTTCTTCCAAATTCCAAAGAAAAAAAACAGACTCTCCCTTCCTTGTGATACCTCCAAATGGAACCATTCATAATTCAATCGCTCAAAGATTCTCTCCATCAAGTCAAACAACGATCAAACATCACAAGGAAGAAAAGATACATTTTTTGGATTAATGCAATTTAATTTCCTTTTCTCTGTTCGTTAACAACACTGAAAATCTTTTCGAATTCCAAAGGAAAAAGAAAGAAAGAAAAAAAAACCTCGCGATCTCTCCACATGGAACGCTTCCACGCGTTCGGTCGCTGACAGTTTACGGAAGGCGTCGCGGCGCGTGCAACGCGGTTGGGAGGCGGACAGGGAGAGAGAAGGGTTGGGCGAGTGGAGCGCGTGTCGTCGCTCGAAAGCCGGGCAGCGAAAATGGTTTTGTGCCAGAAAGTCTCGGATAAGTTAAACACGGGCCGTGGTCCGGAGGCGTCGTAAAGCGCCGCGGCGCCTTCGTGTTTACAAGGAGACGTCGAGGCCCACCAACCGCGTCATCCCTTTCCATCGACGCCTATGTCGCCCTCCTTGTCTCGCCCCGTGGGGAGCGCGCGCCCGACTCTACTTATTCCTCGCCTATTTTCGGCCGCGTGACAAATCTCTCTATGTCGGGCCGGATTTATCGAGCGACATTCTGGCCCGTGCCGTGCCCATATGGTAGCCACGCGGGCTATTTTCGTCAACGAGGTGCGGAATCACCGCGGATCTCTCTCTCGCGGAACAACTTCTCGACGGGGGATCAGGTGGATCGGAACGAAAGGTGGAAATGGAACGGATTGAGGAGAGAGGATATTGCTTTTTTGGTAAAGAGGAATTGTTCGATTTTATCCCACGAATTTTGTACAAAATTAAAGGGAATCGACCGCTTGACGAATATGTCTCACTTTGGAGGCTAACAAATCATCAAAGAGTTAAGAAATATACTATAATAAGAGTAGAATGGAAAGACGCTTGGCCGAGAAATTAGCTCTTTATCCAACAATTATCCAACAATGAGAGACAAATTTCACAGAGGAGGAGAGAAAGAAAAAGAAAAGAAGCGTAACAAGAAATTGCTAAACTGCTCGGTCCATCTTCGAATCTCGATAGGATTCGCCAGAGCGAAGATTTATCGCGGAGATATATATATATATATATATGAGCTGTCAGACGTCGATCGATACACACGGATCGAGAACATCCTCGGATCTATCCTCCACCACTTCTCGATGAATTGATACATTTCGATAGATTCTTCCAATCTCCTGGGAATATCGAATTTCAAACCAGGCTAATTTGAAAATGTTTAAACCTAATACGAAGAACGAATAAATAAACGCGAAAATATAACTTAAGGGTATATATAACCTCTTCCTTATCTCGGTGGTGAATAGGCCGGCCGATAGATTCCCCTAGGAGGCATGGTATCTCGAGGAATAAAAAGGACACGGTTCGTCATAACGAAGGGGGGGAGCAGGAATCTGGAGATAAAGAGAGAAACAACGGCGACTCTCGGATAAGAGGAGTCGAAGGAGCCGTCCTCCTCGAGAGACGCGAGAGACAAATCGTTGGGGGGAAGGGGAGTTCGGCCGGCGGTGGATGCGCATTAATCTGTATCAGGCCGGCCATCAATATTTAATCCTAATCCGGAGAATTGCCCCCCGCTCGACCGCGTCCTCTTGGAGGAATGCCAATTTTCGACAGTGACCCCCCGAGAGTTTCGATATTAATCGAATTTAACAAGTTTAAGCGCGATAATCCTCCAATAATATTTTCAATTATTCGATTTATTCCGAAGAAAAGAAAGAGTTTTTTTTTGGAAATTTTTTTAAGAGAGAAGAATTCGTTTGTTCGATCACCTTTTTTAAAATATTCTCAAAATTCTTAACTGGGAATTAAAATTGAATAGGGGGCAAGTGAAATTTATGATGGATATTCTTATCTTGATATATTTTTAAATTATTCGCAAATGACTTTTAAGCAACGAATATAAAGAATATTCCACACACCTCCATACGCTTTTCACATTTCTCATCCTAGAAGTGTCTCGAAGAAGACGCCGACGAATAAAAAAACACTTCTCTTTTCCCTCCTATCGAATGCCCGAAACCAGAATCAGAATTTGTTCGAATCAAAACAAAATCTCCGCGTAACATCCCCCAAAAAGGGAACGAAAAACTCGGGCACAGAGGAGATGCATTTATCTCAATCGAATAGCAAGTTGACCGCGCTTCAAACCGACGTCCTTCAATTTTCCAATCCCTCTATATTCCAATTCATCTACACATAAAATATTTACGTATACATTCTCTCTTCCACTGATAATTGCCTGGAGCCTATCACGCAAAAAAAAAAAGAAAGAAAAGAGAAAAAATCCTGTCGCGCGTACGGAGGAGAAGGGGAGCCTCTCGAAGGGAAGGGGAGAGAGACGAATGAGAGAGGGAGGGGAACTGGCCCATCGGGTCCTGCGCGATTAAAGAGTGCTGCGTAACGAGTGTTTCGTCCGATCGTTGGCGTAATTAATGGCGGAGAGTTGCGGCTGGACAGGCCGCCGCGTGTAATAATCGGTAATTACTCACGGTAATTAAATAATGCCGTTTATCGACGCGCGATCGGGCGAAACGGGTGGCCCAGGAGTACCGCGCCTCTTCCCTCGCCAGGTTAAACGCGGGCCCACGACGTGGGGGCACACGAATCCATAAATCTCGATTCCCATTTGTCCCCTTCCTCCCCTCGATCACTCGCGCTCTTTGCTTCTGGAAATTGGTCGCGAAATTCATCGCTATAGCTTCGAAAATTTTCCTTCGTGGATATTGAATCGAAAAATGTGTGTATATCTTGTGTTCGAAAAAAACAAAAATATCACTGCTCTGATAATTAATCGTAATTTAACTTTAGCTTCGAAAATTTTCCTTCGAGGAAATGTACGTATTAAAGATCACTGTTCTTCTCTGGAAATTCAGCATTAGCTTGGAAAATTTTCGTGGACATTGAAAAATATGTGTATACTTTGTATTCGAAAAATATCACTGCTCTGAAAATTAATCGTAATTTAACTTTAGCTTCGAAAATTTTCCTTCATGGATATTGAATTTCAATCAAAAATGTGTGTATTTTTGTGTTCGAAAATATCACTGCTCTGATAATTAATCGTAATTTAATTTTACTTAACTAATTTATTAACTTTTGAATTTAATTAATTTTGAAAATTTTCTTTCGTGGATAAGTTGAGGCGTATATATTTTGTTTCGTGCGAGGAAATTTACGTGTTGAAAAAGGTATTAAAGATCACTATTCCTCTCTGGAAATTCAGCATTAGCTTGGAAAATTTTCCTTCGTGGACATTGAATCTCAATCAAAAAATGTGTGTATTTTTTGTGTTCGAAAATATCACTGCTCTGAAAATTAATCGTAATTTTAGCTTCGAAAATTTTCCTTCGAGGAAATGTACGTATTAAAGATCACTGTTCCTCTCTGGAAATTCAGCATTAGCTTGGAAAATGTGTGTACACTTTTTGTGTTCGAAAATATCACTGCTCTGAAAACTAATCGTAATTTAAGCTTCGAAAATTTTCGTGTTAAATTAAAGTACATATTTTGTTTCGTGCGATTTGTTCCGAGAAAATTTATTATCGAATAGATTAAAAAAGATAAGTGCTAAATAAAACCGAGTATCTTGATCGTCCGAGCTTATTATTCGCAAAATATCGTTTCCATCCGGTACGAAAGAGGCCTCCTTTCGTTGTCCAATTCCGAGGAGAAAACCGGGCAAAACAAATGGCGCTATTCCACCCGCTTAATAACGCGGATAAACCCGCCGTTCGTTGCTCATCCGTAAACACGTCCGGCTTGGCCTCCACGGACATTTGTCAGCTCCGTGAAGCGCTTTTGCAAGCGTCGCGGTTCGCGATCGAGTATTCCTCCCGAAAACGTGGCAAGAAACGTAGGACTAATACACCGTGAAAGCAATTCTTATTTATCAGTGATGTACTTCCTTTTTCTCTCCACCGTACAAAAGAATTTACTTATGGACGATTTGATTCTTGCTCGAAAGAATCGACTAATTCCTCATTCGAAACGAAAGCGGATCGCATACGCTTTTCTAATCGTCGAATCTCGAGAACTTGTCGAAAAGGAGGATGGGAAAAAGAGATAGGGAGAGGTTAACGCAATTTCATCGGGGAACAATTTCTGCTCACTTTTGATCCTTCATCAACGTTGCGCGGTCGGAGAAAAATGAAAGGAGGGTACGGGGAGCGTTGTTCTCGCGACGGTGGCTCGAACTCGTTAAGGGGGGACGTTGGAACGGAAAAGCAGCGCATACAAACGGCCGCTAATGGCGCGGATAGCTTTTGTTGTTTTTAATTAACCCTTTCTTTCAAGGAGACGAACGGTCGCTACGCCGTAAAGCCCTGGAACCTCTCGCCTTCGCTCGCACACCCTTTCGCGTCCCGTGGGCGATGTAAATATGCGGGGAATTGCACCTGAGAGACGGCCCTCCCACGCCTCGATTAAACCTTCATCTAATTAGCTCGACTGATTACCGCCAACCCCGAAGGGATCGACCGGAAACCGATTCGGCCCGGGGATCTTTGTACTTCTTTCCTCTCTTCCTTTTCATTTTCCTTTTTTGTTCTGCATTTATACAAGGAAGAGGAAATGTATTTGGAAAAATGTTTGGAAGAGCGTTGTCCGAAGAAATAGTGATATTTGGTATTAGGAGAAAACTGGAATTGTATTTCAACTCGAACAATGTTGAGTTCAATGTTGTCGGTTGAAACGATATTTTAATATTTCTTGTCGATTTTCATTAAATATTCAATCGTCGAAGTTATAGTTGAAATATGGTCAAATATTCTTTGCATTTTTTCGTTTAATGAATTCGAGCATTCTTTAATTTTAAATATATCCAATGTTGTCGCTTGATATCGAATTTGAGATAAATTTTAATATTTCTGGACCTTGTCGACGATTTTCATTAAATATTCAATCTGAAAAATTCAATTGAAGTTATAGTTGAAATATGGTCAAATATTCTTTGCATTTTTTCGTTTATTGAATTCGAGGATTCTTTAATTTGAAGCATGGTAAAAAATTTTAAACTAATTTAATCTATTCCTTTGCATTCTAAGTAATAAGTTTCAATATTGAATTCAAATTCTCTCTGCAATTTTAAATGCGTCCAATGTTAAAATAATGAGGTAAATAAAGATATTAACAATATCGAAAAAACATTTCTGATCGAATTTGACGCGAAAGACGTCAACGTACAAAAGTTTTCAAGTATTCAATCAAGTTGAAATTACAGTAATGTTATCGTTGTTGCTTGAAATACTAAAATGACACGAATTCCGGATAAGTGAACATATTAACAGAATATTTATATCAGAATCGACAATAAATTTAACCCTCGATTTTTATCTCGTCGTAATTACTCGAAATTCCATAAATTCCCTCTTACATAATTTTTATTGCCATATAAACGAGCATATAAAGATTACTCGATTTTTGGACACGACCGGGCCTTCTACAGTTGCCATAAATAACGATAAACTGCATTCTCCTCGAAGGCCTGGCTCTGGTGTAACGCGAGCGATACGCTAGGAATGGAATTATTATGAGAAGCGTACCGAAACGATTCCCCTTATCGTCCCCGCTCGACCCGATAAGCTTATTTTAACTCGCCGGTAATTAATTCTTTCGATCTGGCCGGCGAACGCGTCACGGAAACTTTATCTCCTCCGATTGTGGGACACACGGCTCCTCTGCCGTGACAGCGCGTCACGCGTGACGCGATCTCCTCGTCTCTCCTCCTCCTCCGCCAATATTTCACCGCGACGGATGGTAGAACGATGAAACCAACGACCATTATCTTCCCTCTACGTTCTTTTTCTCTTAGAGAAAGAATTTCATTTCGCGGAATCGCTCGGAGGAAAGTTTGCGATCGGAGAGATCGTTATAATCAAGCTCCGCGAATTTAATTCGCAGATGAATCAACAATCCTCTCGTTTCGCGTGTTGCTCGTAGCAAGAGAAATCTATCGACATCGTATCTCGGAGAGAATAGAAATTACGAATTTTATTATATACGGAAAATACGATAAATAGAAAGACGAAGGAAAGGATCGATCCTTCCGTTCGAGAAATCTACTCTTGGCCCAAGCGACATCTTGAATATTTCAGAGAATAGAAAAAATCGATATTCGAATTTTATTCGAGGGAAAAACTCCTCCTCCTTCGTTCGAGAAATCTACTCTTGGCCCAAGCGATATCGTTGAATCGTATTTCAGAGAATAGAAAAATCGACGTTCGAATTTTATTCGAGAGAAAGCACAAGGAAAACGATTGCTTCAGCCAGTTCTATAGTTGGAAAAATCTATAGTTGGTTCAAGCGACATCGTTGAATCGTATTTCAGAGAATAGAAAAAATCGACGTTCGAATTTTATTCGAGGGAAAGCACCGATTCCTTCCCCTTCGTTCGAGAAATCTACTCTTGGCCCAAGCGACATCGTTGAATCGTATTTCAGAGAATAGAAAAATCGACGTTCGAATTTTATTCGAGAGAAAGCACAAGGAAAACGATTGCTTCAGCCAGTTCTATAGTTGGAAAAATCTATAGTTGGTTCAAGCGACATCGTTGAATCGTATTTCAGAGAATAGAAAAAATCGACGTTCGAATTTTATTCGAGGGAAAGCACAAGGATCAAGAAGGAGGATTCAGATGATGTTCAGTTCGAAAGCGATTTCTCCATTCGAAATCTATAGTTGGTTCAAGCGACATCGTTGAATATTTCAAAAAATAGAAAAATCGACGTTCGAATTTTATTCGAGGGAAAGCACAAGGAAAACGATTCCTTCACCGATTCAGCCAGTTCTATAGTTGGAAAAATCTATAATTGGTTCAAGCGACATCGTTGAATATTTCAGAGAATAGAAAAAATCGACGTTCGAATTTTATTCGAGGCAAAACACCGACTCCTCCCCTTCCGTTCGAGAAATCTACTCTTGGCCCAAGCGACATCGTTGAATCGTATTTCAGAGAAGAGAAAAAAGTCGAATTTTATTGGAGGGAAAACAGGATGGATAGAAAGAGGAAGGAAAGGAGAAGGGGGAGGAGGTTGACACTCGGTTTGAAAACGGTTATAAAATCGGTAGGTGGTGGATGGTAGGCGCAATAACGAAGCGGAGGGAGGGGAGGGGGTAGGAGTCGGCGCTTTGTCGCGGTCACGGGGCTGTCAATCACCCAGGTGATAGAGGGCGACGCATTAATCTCGGCAACAGTCAGTTAACCGCACGTCGCCCTCTCTTCGGTTGCGGTCCAACGGACCTCGGCCGCCTCCTCTTCCCTTTCCCCCTCCTCGACCTTGAACGACCACCTCCGAATTTTTCTCGTAAATCAAAATCAGGTGCTCGTCGCCTTTCCTCGAGCCGGAAAACGAATTCAATAATTATTCCTGAATTATTTTTCCGATCCTACTCGTTAGTCTCCTATACATTTATTCTTCTCAAGATATTGAGGTTAGAGGAGCAGTAATCCTTTTTCAAAGACTATTCACAAAAGCGGAGACGAAAAAAATAGACGAAAGGGCGCGAAAATTCAAACAAGAAAAGACGTAGGAAGGCTATGTAACGATCACGTTGGGACGAAAAAGAATGAAAATAAACTTCTTCGCCGATCATTTATCGCAGCCAGGGATTGAGAACGAGTCCAAAAGGAATTTTACGAGCGTCGCTTACGGGATTTGCTTACGAGATTGTCCGTTTGCGCGTTCCTCTCCCTCGAGCCTATTCCGGGAGCCGGTGACAGATTTGTGTATATTTGGTGAATGGGCTCGCTCGAGAACGTCGATCCAGAAGTGACGGCGATCTTTGAATGGAGAAGCAATTTTCAGTGAAGCTTTTCGAAACTTGTCTACGTCAGAACGATCAGATTCGATTGGCAAGAAATTGTCGAAACGTTTGATGAAACGACAAGTTTTTAATGGATTAAAATCGAAGTAGGTCGTGATAAATAAATACTTCGAAAGCAAGGAACTTTAATTCTTCACGTTTTATTTCCCAAAAATTTCAATCGAAGAGAGCGAATTAATTCGATCGTCTCTCGACCCTGTTCGACTAAATGGTATCTTCGACAGGATCGACTCGAACGAGAGCTAATTGGTATACCAATTTCTCCCCCTCTTGTCAACCCCCAAAAACCCACTCGATATTCACTGGAGGAGAGTGTAACGATCGCAATTAGACGCGATTTTCCGTCTACTCCACACTTTCGATTCTCGAAAAATGGATTCCAAGGAGAAGAAGGAGAAAACGTATTACGTTCGTGTTCGATAAAATGAAGAGAATCGGTGAGAAACGTTTCTGGCAAAGTATCCTTACGGATGATTTTGATTAAATATGGTGGAATTGGATTGTTTTTCGTGGCAAATTCGATTACCCGTTCGATCTCGGATTTCGGTGGAACGAACGAGGGCTCGTTTTATTAGCTGGCTTTAGGCTTTTAAAGTCGTTCCGCGCCGTTTTTCTGCCCCGCCGTTTCCACCGTGGAACTCGATACCGACGTGAAAATTGGTCGTTAAGGGTAAGGTAATTACGCGATTTACCAAGTTTAATTTACACCGAGAGTTTCGCTTTCATTTTCTCTTCCTATTCCCAAGTTTTTCTTTACTCGTGTACACGCAGGGTGCATCTAAATTTTGCATCCAATCCTCAGGGAGGCAAAGAGAAATGGTAACAAGGTTCATTAATCGTGGTATCTGTGCACAATTTAATTTATTCTTCCTTTTAACGTAATTGTTATTATTTATTATAGGACAGGAAGGAAAATATCGGGGATAATCTTGCTCTCCGTTAAGCTGGTGTTAAGTCACGGAACCGAGAGCAAATGCATGCCAGTTTAAATAATCAGTCGTCACTTATTTACATGCTAATTGATCGGTGCAGAGCAGCTGTCCCGATTATTGGACCGAAAATTGATCGTGTCACGAGCCGAGGTTAATGAAGCCAAGTGTTAATTCATCGATGTTAACCTCCTTATCGATCCCATCTCATCGGGATGAAGTTAAAAACGTCAGAAGCCGCGAATGGAAACGCATCGTGTTAGCTTTAATGATTTATTAACCCCGCTCCCTTAGTTAATTCTCAACCTTGTTTCTTTCGCGTCGTTTCAATCGAGATATATCATCGTCGAAGCTGAATCCGGCGAAATTTCCGCTAATTATTTATTCACCCTCACCGTGTATCGATCTTGATCCTTTCGAAATTTAATTCTCGCAAAGAAAGAGCGATCGAATTTTTTATTTCAATTTTTATTATATAAAATAATCAAGTTACAGGTTACAGGATGGAGATAAAGGAAATTCATGCATTGGACGGTCGAACCGTTTCATTTTTCCGGGGACCCGATAAATAACGTCGCATCCATTATTCGCGGAGAAGGCAGAAATCTTGGCGGGCATTTACGCGACCGTCCTCTCTCGCAGAGTTATCTCCCCCGCAAATATATATTAATGCGAGTGATATATCAGCCCGGCCGCCAGGGACAAAACCTTAAATATTGGATAAGTTGGTCCTCGCTCGGCCCGTGGAGACCGAATCTTGCTGATGGATGACCCGCCTCTGACTGTCATAACAACTTCGTGTCCTCCCGCTTCCCTTTTTCAACGGTGAATAGACGTTATTCGGGAACTGATTCCGCTAACGGAAACGCCTAACTCGTGGATTCGATTGTTGAACGTTTTTAGAGTTTCTTCCTTTATTAAAGATTCTCTTGAAATAGATGTGTTAAATAGATGTGTTTCCGTATCCGATCTATTCGTTTCAAAATTTATAATTTTTTGATTAACATTCGATCGAAAATTTTATCTCCATTCTCTCGAATATTAAATAGATATGTTTACACATAAAGATATTTATTTATAATCTTAAGCATATAATTTCTCATAAACATCTGTATTCGATCTATTCATTTCAAAATTCATAATTTTTTGATTAACATTCGATCGAAAATTTTATCTCCATTCTCTCGAATATTAAATAGATATTGCACACAAACATATTTATAATCTTAAGCATATAATTTCTCATAAACATCTGTATTCGATCTATTCATTTCAAAATTCATAATTTTTTGATTAAGATTCGATCGAAAATTTTATCTCCATTCTCTCGAATATTAAATAGATATGTTTACACATAAAGATATTTATTTATAATCTTAAGCATATAATTTCTCATAAACGGAAACATCTCTATCCGATCTATTCGTTTCAAAATTTATAATTTTTTGATTAATCGATCGAAAATTTTATCTCCATTCTCTCGAATATTAAATAGATATTGCACACAAACATATTTATAATTTTAAGCATATAATTTCTCATAAACGGAAACATCTCTATCCGATCTACTCGTCATTTCAAAATTTATAATTTTTTGATTAAGATTCGATCGAAAATTTTATCTCCATTCTCTCGAATATTAAATAGATATGTTTACACATAAAGATATTTATAATCTTAAGCATATAATTTCTCATAAACGGAAACATCTCTATCCGATCTACTCGTCATTTCAAAATTTATAATTTTTTGATTAAGATTCGATCGAAAATTTTATCTCGAATATTCTCTCGAATATTAAATAGATATTTTTGCACACAAACATATTTATAATTTTAAGCATATAATTTCTCATAAACGGAAACATCTCTATCCGATCTATTCGTCATTTTAAAATTCATAATTTTTTGATTAAGATTCGATCGAAAATTTTATCTCCATTCTCTCGAATATTAAATAGATATGTTTACACATAAAGATATTTATAATCTTAAGCATATAATTTCTCATAAACGGAAACATCTCTATCCGATCTATTCGTCATTTTAAAATTCATAATTTTTTGATTAAGATTCGATCGAAAATTTTATCTCCATTCTCTCGAATAATAAATAATACACTCAGACGGACAATTTATGGAAAATTTACATTTTCGTCATGGAGGATGTATAATTTCTCGTAAAAATCCAACTCCAATTTTTTCTAATCCGAAAAATTCTCGTTTGGAAAGAGGGTAGAGAAGAATTTTATCTTCGATCCGAACGTCGAATCTTAATTCATGGTGGCACGGGTATTCCGCGGTGTTTATTGGATTCCTCCTGATAATTCCGCCCTAAATCATCCGCGAGGATGCGTGGAGGAGGGGAGGAGGGAAGGGAGCTCTAATTTCCTGCGTCTCCACGGGCTCGTGGATTATGCAGGGACCGGCAAAGGGTTGATCCTCCGGGGACGGTTGCGCCGACGTGACACTACTTGGCCCCCGCTTAATAGAATATCGTCTTCCTGTAAACAGATAGCGCCGGAAGAACCGAAATCCTCGACCTTCTCTGCTTCTCTTCGCTCTCTCTCTATCTCTATCTCCTCGTGTCTTATTTTATATTAATGGCCAAAATTTTTGATATCGCTCGATTTCGGTAATTTTTGATAATAAGAAATATACGTGTATTAATATAATTGAAATTCCGAGCGATTCGGAATCGTTGAAAAAAATCTTCCACAAATTTCGCAATTCGAGTCGAGTCATTACACAACGCGTCCCCTCGATTTCTGAAGGAGATCTCGAGACAAGATTTACTTTTGAAAATTTTCCAAGGGGCGAGAAAGAAATTGTTAGGGAAGAGAATTAGATGGGATTATAATTGGAACGAGAAATTTTAAAATAACACCGAGATAATTTCCCCCCTCCGATTAAAATTCGAGAGATATATCTTGAACGAGTTAGTCGTTATGGGTCCCATCGATTCGTATCAACGTTTCCGGTCGTTTGCGTTTCGAGGAATTCTCTTAATTTCGTTGCGACAGTTTCTCCGCAAACTCGTCTACGTACTTTATCGCGAGCATATTTCTGGGTATAGATTATAACGCTATAAAACGAACTGTTTATTGAAGTTGTTATTATTATCTCGTACTTCAAACAGTTTTATAGACGAGTGTTCTATTAAACGAAGTGTCGCAACGATTTAAAATATTCCGTATAATTGAAGAAATATATATATATATTTCAAAGACGAAATATTTTTTTAAAAAATCTGTCAGATGTTGTACGCAATTTATATAAAATTCCATCCATCTTTATCGGCTTCGATTCTCTGTGTGCATCGTCCGTTGTTCGGATTTTCATAATACGTTTCATTAATAGCCAAGCGAAGATACCAAGTAAGAATAAACTTCGCAAAGTTTAAAGATAATAATTACGAAACGACGATTCTCGTTAAAGGACCAATGTCGAGAAGCAAAGAGCGTGGAAAATCACCGATGGATCAAAGAGCAGTTGGACTGGAAAAAAATTTTATAATAATCTGCGACACGTATTTTCCCCTAAAAATTCTTTCCACAAGAAATTAAATATTATTCCCGCGAGTTTCAATTTTTCCCTCGATGAGAAAATTATTATTATTATTATTATTATTCGCGCATATAAACTCGTAAAACGTGCGTATCGATATCTATTAAATAATTAACACAATTTCTATGGACAGACTCATGAATGGTAATAACATTAACCACTTTTTCATCCTGAAACTGTATACATTTCCAATCACTCGATACGACAATACACTCTTCTCATCGCGCTACCTCTTCTCGGCATTGTCTCTTTTCAAATCATTTCCAATCGAGTCGATCCATTGATCTCGACGAATCCATTTCGAGGATAATTGGACAAGAAATCGTGGCGAACGAGATCCTCGAGAGGAAAAGAATTCGGTATGTGCAGCGAGCGTTCGTGGAAACGATAATCGCTCGCTTGACGATGTCACGGGAAGGGGTTATCGGTTGAGACAACCGGCCTTATGACATCGATCAGTCTGTGTCACTCGATGAACCCCCGTTTATCATTTAACATTAATTATTATTGCCTGCCCGACACTTTTCAACTGCCGCGAACAACAACCGCCGATAAAGATTATCCCCGACTCGACACGTACTCGCTGCACTTCGAAATGAACAATCGGCCGAATTTGTGCGCGTTTCTTCTCCCATCCTCCTTTATTAAGCCGTACCGATGTAATTCTCCCAAAATATTCAACGTTTAAGCGATGATTAACTAGTTTTCGCGAGAAAATGATTTTGCCACCTAGCTGAAAACAATTTCCCCGATCTCTAAATGATTCCGTGGAACTGGATGTCGACACGAGACCACAGTTTCGGTGGATTTCGTATTTCTTTGCGGGGTTAAACATTATCAATGGACTTTTAGATAGTAATTTGTTTCACTTTTGTTTCACGCCACCGCGATAAGCGTGAAATTTAATAGATTTTCGACGAGAAGACAGTTTATTAAAGCGCGTTTATTTATAGCGGGATAATAATGGCAGGCAGCCGTGTGTCATTTTCACAGCCAAGTAATCTATCTATCGTTCTATTGTTACTCGTGAATGGAAAAGTTTTTTTTTCGAATAGAGAAATTGATAACGGAGAAACCTGTTGATCCTTTAAACAAAATTTCTCTGCGTTTCGTGAAATTAATTTACAACAACGTTTCCTGTCTTAAGAAAATTAACAAGAAACGACTTTAGATTCATTCGCGTAATTTTATAACAAATCATCTCTGTTCACTCGTTCGTTTCAAGGAATAATCCAATAAAATTATTGCTCAATTTGTATTCTTTCCCTCAAGAAATGAAGGAGAAAGTTAACGCTTTGTCATCTCGTATCCTCGATAGAAGACTCTCCTCTATTTCTCGAGGAGAAAACTGATCCGTTTGCGTTTCTTTCGTGGACGGGAGGGAAAGACTCGTTCGAGGAAAGGGATTTTCAAAGGCGGCCACCACCGTTTCCCGTGGGACCTGCACTCTGTCAAGACGAGTTTATCCGCGAAGTGACGGGCATCGTGGCGGTCTGTTTACACCATAAACTTGGTCGCGAAGCTCGATCGGAACGGCCGGTGTTATATTAGGTGCAGTCAAGTAGGCCACCGTTACCGAGAGAATCAATTCTGGTGGACCGCTTCTTTCTTTTTCCCCTCCCCCCAAAAAATAAATCCACCGACAGATTGAATTTTCCTCGTGAAAAGTGATATATATATTGGTGTAGATTTTTACATCAAAATTTAACAATTGAAGTTACTTCGAATAAACTTAACCTTCTAAGTAGATTGCTAATTATTTAGGTTAGATTTAGAAGCAAAAATATATATGTTCTCTATATTATTTTTCACAGGTAATAATAGGTAATATTTAATAGTTGAAGTTACTTTGAATAAAGTTAACCTATCTTCAAACTAGATTGCTAATCATTTAGGTTAGATTAGGTTGGATTTAGAAACAAAAATATGCAAAATATGTAATAGTTGAAGTTACTTCGAATAAAGTCAACCTATCTTTTAACTAGATTGTTAATTATTTAGGTTAGATTAGGTTAGGTTAGATTTAGAAGTAAAAATATGTAAGATATGTTTTCTATATTATTTTTCAAAACCCACAGGTAGTGATAGATAAAATTCAATAGTTTAAAATTAGGTTAG
This sequence comes from Apis cerana, assembly GCF_029169275.1. Classification (NCBI taxonomy): domain Eukaryota; kingdom Metazoa; phylum Arthropoda; class Insecta; order Hymenoptera; family Apidae; genus Apis; species Apis cerana. Next base: position 13,607,661 of record NC_083857.1, read on the forward strand.
ATTGCATTTAGAAAGAAAAGTATGCAAAGTGCATGATATTTAGATGAAACGAATTAAATAAAAAATCTACGTATTTTTCACAGCGAAAAATTTAATTGAGTTGAAGTTACGAATAAAGTTACGTCGATAATAATCGAATACAAACGGATCGACTGTAAAAGCATTTTATTCGAAATTTTTATACAGTTAATGCCCAATTGATAATGATAATGCCACATTAGATCAAGATCACTTAATTTCGAGGGGATCGATTCCGTTGGATCAAAAATATAACAGATTGAACAAATCTATCCACGAAAGGTATGCTTTGACAAGTAATTTTTAGTATTCGAAAACAACGAAATATATCAATGAATATAATCAATTCTATTAAAACGATGTGTATACGCGTTTGTGACAATTACATTCCATATTTTTCCAAATCTTGGAAAAGATGTAATAGATTGAATCGATGCGGAGAAAGGGTGTATAATTGAAAATCAAGAAAAAAAGAAAGGAACATGTTGAATGAGAATATATTTTACATTTGTGACCAAAAAAATCATTCATTCTTCTTTCGTTTTATTGTGACAAATAATTCTTACAGTTCCCCTGTTGAATCTTGTCCCATTCGCGCTGTCGATAACAACAGAAAATAGTAGGAAATATTTTTTATTTTCGTACCGAGAAATTGTTTGAACGATCTCGAATGCGAATTGCTTTATGAATGAAGCCAGTGTGCCAGTGGACGAGCGTGAGTTTGCCTCGAGGGGTGTTCGGCGAGGGTGATCTCGAGTTACTCGAGGATCGCGCTCAGAAGGAAGAAGCGGCTCAGAGCCTTGTCTCGAGGATTCTGTCGATGACAAAAACGAGGGTGTCTCTCGACACAGTGCCTCGTTTGTTCGACCGATGTTATTTCAACACGTCGACCAGGATTTTTTGGGCGGTCTTTGCTTCATCATTCGGGGGGACATGTTTTGTGTCAACGTTGTTGGAGGGTAATTTGTGATGCGTAGTTTTTTCATTTAGAGGGAAAGGGGTTGGAGAAATTCGTAGAGTTCTTTTTTAGAGAGAGATTTTCTTCTTCGAAAGAAGATGCGTGAAATATTCGAGTTTGGAGTTCGTGTGATCTCATTTCGCATTGCATTATTATTATTATTATTATTTCGAACAATAAATCATTCATTGGCTGAGAATAATATGTAGGGAGTGTACACATTCTAAATTTTTTAAATGTCTTACAATGAGATATACAAGCCGAATCAGAGATCCCATCTTAAATACTTGTGAATGCAATCTGAAACTAATTAATTAACAATTTAGTTAGAAGACAAGGAAATTTCGAACGACAAAGTTCTTTGCAAATGTGAAATAGAATTCTTTGCTTGGAAAATAGAAGGCGACATCGGCTGCGTGAATTATGCGATTTTGCAACGGGCAAAACACGTCGTCCGTCCGGATAACCTGTCCGGACGTCTAAATAATATTGGCGGTAATTCGTTGGCGATAATGATCACGTCCCACTCGTTCCCCATCCCCAGTTAAATTTCATTGATGCGGTCGATGGGGAAACTGATTATTAATGATGCCTGCCGATGATGTCGGGCGTAGTTTGTGCAAAGGGACTTATTCGATTAACTGGAACGTTTGCACGCATCTTTTATAAATCTTTCTGGCAAATTTTAAGAACGAACGAAACGGGAATGATTTAAATGGATGGTTAAATGGATGGTTATTCGACGAAGACAATTGACGGATGTCCAGATGTCAAATCAATTTGTATCGGCTGTCAAAATTTAAGAATCTTTCCAAATTCCTTCCTTTCTTTTCTAATTCGTTCAATTTCTGACTCCGTTTCGTATTTCCACCGCTAAATATAAACTCGAATTCGAACTATTCCATCCGTTGAAACTGTGCGAATACCTATTGGCGGGCAGCCAACGAACTCTTGCACTCTTGTGTGGCCGAGAGAAACAGGAAGCTGGGTCCTTCGGCCTCCTTTCACGCGTTCGTCAACGTATTCAGTGACAAAAAACGGTAGAACGTGCCCCGGGGGCGATGTATTATGGATGGGCTCGGACAGAGATCCGTTTGTGCTCGCATTATCATCGTGCATTGGCGTAGACCGCTTCGAATCGAAAACGTTCCAAGATCAAACTGAAATTACAATGTTCCGTAGATTTCTTCAAAGTATCAAAGTATCAAAAGTAGGATGAAAGACATGGTTACAAAAATTTTTAAAATTATCCATTTTTATTCCAAAACGCTTCCGAAAATTAAATTACATCCGTTGAATACTCTTTTTAAAATTTATCGAGAAAAATAGACTTTTCGATTCGTCGTATAATATCCGTTAACTTCTCGATATAGCAGACGATCTTCCAAGTATTAAAATATTCCAACTGGAACAGATATACAAGATCGAATAAATTTTTCGGATAACGTAATCAAAATACCAAAAATTGGAAAGAAAGAACTAAACTATTTCCAGAAGAAACAGGTTGCGTCGCGATTCGCAAGACGAATGGGTTATAGGCGGCGTTAATTAGAAGCGAAACCGGTTGCCGAGAAAATTATTTTCGAAATTGCACGGTATTTCAAAGAAAATATCGAGAGAGAGAGTGGCGCGGCGAAAATACGTGGATACGGAGGAGATAGCGGTGGTGAAAGGGCACGATACCCGCCCAGCACGGCAATAAAAACGAAGGTTGACGAGCCTCGTAACGTCGATCGCGACTAATAACTGTCTAGTAAGCGCGGTACCGTTTCTTTCGTGCCGAGCAATTAGCAACGCGTTGCGACGCGTCCTGCCTCGCCGCGCTCAAACGCTCGTCGTTATCACTTTCGCGCCGTTATAAGCGAACGCGGTGGTTGATTTCCCCAAAGCCTTCCTCGGATCTCGACGAAACGAGATGGACGAGGTAATTATCGATCTCGCCGAAGAAGAGGAGAAAAACGATCGAGGGACTCGGCGAGTGACAGCCAGATGTCTCTCGCATCGATCCGGGAAGAGGGAGCGGATGCTAATTAGCAAGAGCTCTGGATCCAATTTGCGGCCGCCTCGGTTAGATCGGTCGATTTACGCGCAAGCTCTGGACAGCATGTGCTACGAGCAGATAAGAGAAATTATCGTTAAAAACGCGCCGGCTTCCCGGCCCTTCCCCCCTCTCTTTCTCTTTCTCTCTCCACCCCCGCCATCTTGCTTCTTGCGCTCGAAAGATCTCCCTCCGACTGGATTCAATCGCGGAATTTTGTCCAAGCATCGAAGAGATGGGAGGACGAGCGATCCTGGAAGAGTGAGAAAAGGAAAAATGAGATATTCCCCCGTTTTCGGAAAAGGAAAATTCTCGTCTAGACGGTTGGATAATCCCGGCTTCGTTGCGGGCCCCGTTTATTCGGTAAGGAAAAAAGAAGAAAGGTGGCGCTCGTAATCGGAAGGCGGGCTAATCCGAAATACCTCGGCCAGCCGAGGGGGCGAATTACTCTTAGTTGGCAAGTTTCGGCCGATAATCACCTCCTCCTCGAGCCGACGACCTCGCGCCGCATAAAAACACCCCCGTTCCATAATTGATTTTGTTCTTCGAAAGTTCGCATGCAGCACGTAGCGGTAACGCGAAACTTGCCGCCGCTCTCGAGGCCGCCCTCTCGAACCCGTTAAAACTTTTGTAACGATCCTCCTCGCGGAAATTCCCCGATCCTGGCCCCCTCCATCCAGCCATTTTTCTCTCCCTTGAGCGAGTTTTTCTCGACGTCCTGGTACGCGCTCGTACGCGACTCGACTTGTGCGATCTTGTTATACATCGCTTTCTCTTTTTTTACCTAGCGACAATTGTCTCCGTAAATCTATATCGAAGTATCGAAGTATACATTTGCGAAAGAAGGGAAAAGAAGAAATGATGTTTGGCTTGGAGCGTAAGGAACGATCGATGTACAAGTGGAAATTGGATTTTGGAGGAATAGAAGCAGTTTTCTGGGTCGATTTTAATTTAAAGCATTAACTATATAACGAATATACGGGGAGTCGAGTGAAAGAGTTCGATCTTATTTTGAGGAAATTTTATCCGTGCCCCCTTTTTAACTTTACGGATAAAACGAAGTAATTCACCCGATATTTCCCTTCCCCCTCTTTTTTTTTAATTCCGGAAAAGTGGATCCCTTAAATAAGGTAACGATATTGCCAGCATTAATAACTTCGGGTCAAATCCGCGATTTTGCGCGATTCAACTCGTAAGCCAACCCTCTCCCAAGCTGCTTAACCCCGGACTTTCCGGATTAACACGCTGCCCCCGCGTGCCGGTGTTTTCCACCGCCTCTGTATTTTCGAATCCGATAACAACGGCCCACCCTTCCCCCACCAGTTACCAATATTTGGCAGCTGGACACTTCTGATTCCGGACTTCTTCTTCCGGGTGGAGGAAGAAAAATCGTGCGTTTAAGATATTTAAAAAATTATTATCCGTCCCCTGCTCGAACGAACGTGTATTTAAACCGCGTCTAATCATACGGTGCAATCACACGACGATGAATAAAGCAAGAATGTAGTTTCACAGTTGAGGGAGGAAAGAAAAATTACTTACTTATATTACTCGTATTACTGGAAATTGTGAAAATTGTGAAAATCAGTTTCACGGAACGCGTGAACCGATATGTATATCGTCCAGATAGCAACGATTTCGATACGTGGTCGAATGGGGGGGCCACGAGACGCAAGCGGACGTCCCTTGATGTATGTCGGCATACCTGGCAATTATTGGCGGGAACAAGCGTGCGTAACCGTCATCGGTATTACCATACAACCGTTATTTCCACTCTTTGCAGGCGTCTCTAATGATACCCCATCCCCCTCCTCTGCGCCGTTCCTCCCTTCGAACCCCCCCGCGACGATTGCTCAAGTCTGCAACGCACACGCGCCGATTTACACCGATTTCCACCGATTCCGCGAATCCTCTCCTCTCCAGCAGCAGAAATTATCCCTTATTTTTATTCCCCGTGGAATAAATTCAAGGTTCTTATTATTACGTCGTGAGAAAATGTGTGTACAACCCCCGAAGGGAGGATACCCACCCCCACGCGAAACAAACGCCTCGAGAACGGAACGAGGAGATACTTGTGCTTCGAAGAAGGGAAGAGGAAAGAGTGGACGCGCCACCCCGAGGTAAGACTCCTCTCTCGAGCCGCGTATAAATCATCCTAATAACCGTGCGGTTCCACCTGCGGACTCGCCGAAACGCGCTCCGACACTGCGCAACAGTGTGTTTCGCGCGTGTGTACAGGGTGGTCGCTTTCTCGATTGTTACCGAGATCTTTCTCCTCGAAAAATTGGAGGAGAGAAATGCGATTATTCCTTACTCGCGCCATCGTCGCGTGAATACAGTTTCGTCGATGCGAGACGATCGAGTTGCAACGAATCGAGGAAAACTGGTACTCCTTGAGAGAGAGGGAGGCCGTCGCTTCCGGTACACCCGGTGCATCTCGTTGCGGGCCGCGCGAATATCGCATGCATTATTCAAGGACCGCGGAGGCTGGCCGCCGCTAGAGGCTTTGCATAAGCGCTGACGAGGAAAACTGCATCCGCGGCGTTTCCGCGCTGCCGATTCGGCTTTTCGATTCGGCCGATAGCCGAGGTGTCGTAATCGCCGCCAGGGGAATTTTCGCTGCCCGGCCTTCCCCCGGTTTTCCAATGGGCGTTTGTTTGCGAATTCGCGCCGCGAGATTGGAAATTTGTATGGAAATTCGAGGAAAGAAATTCTCGATAGAGCGTTTGACAGTTTGACAAAAGGAGGCGAACAACGGCTATTGACAGCAACCGAATTACTACTTCTCCTAGCTTCGAATTATTTTTCCATTATATCTTCGAATGTATCTTGGAAAAGTAATTCCTTCGTACGTTTATATTCATCGTTTTCGCCGCCCCGCATAAAGAAAGCGATCGAGAGGGGCGAGGAATATTCGCAAATTGGAAGGGTTGCTTTAAAAGAAATCGTAGAGAAGTTGGACGGCGCGCGCATACGTACGCGTTATTGCGGGTGAACGTATCATGACGGCTATTATCGTTAACATGTAAATGCCGTTGGTCTAATGGTGTCTTAATTGAGTCGACCATTAGACCCTCGTGTTACCTCCTCCCAACCCGGCCCCTGTATTAAGATATTAGAAGCGTTCGCATAATAAAGGTATTAAGAGGGCCCGCCTCTCCGGTTCCGTTACTTCGCCCTTTTTCTCTTTTTCCAATTTCTCTCGTTTTCGGTCGCTCTTCCATCCCGCGGGTATTCGCCTCTCAATTGTAGCTTGTTCGGGCTTAAGAGCTTCGTTGAATCTTGCACGACTGAAAAATCGTAATAAAACTCGATCGGGAGACCCTCTTTTCTCGAACGATTCGCACATCTCGCGATCACTTGGAAGGATCCTCGAGGTCGTTCGATTCGGGGTCACGCGAAGGAACGGAGAAAGGAAGAAAGGATGGACGCGTGAGGGATAAAGAGGATGGTGGATGGCTGATAGAGCCATAAATAGGGCCATAGCTCATTGATCCGCGTAATCGCATGCATTACGCCGCGCCGATCCGCTCGCGGTTTTCGCTTTTCGAGCCGCGGGGCACCGATGCCGCGTCCGTATTATTACGGCCCCTGAATCGGCCATCCTCCCCGGGATTGGATTTTCAAACCACTCGATCGCGGCCGATAAAGGGCTCCCTCCGCGTTTACCGCTCGCGCGGGAGGAGGACGAGCCCTCTCCTCCCCTCTCCTCCCTGCCCCTTTCATTTATCGCGACACCGATGAATGGCAAAATAGCCAGCCAAGGGTTGCTCGTTGCGCGGATCGATGCGTGGAAATGGTCGCTCGATTTTCTGGAAAAGTTTCGATCTGGTTGTCGATTCGAAAGGGGGACGGTTCGTCTTATTTTCGTTCGTAATTGATGGAGGGAAAAGGAATTCGGAGGAATCAATCTCGGAGTTAACCGAGTTCGATTTATCCAATTTATCAAGAGGGGGGAAAGATTCTTAAATCCGGAGCGATTTCGAACGAGATCGGCTCCCGACACGAAATAAGAAGAGCACGGGGAAAGACCGCAACGCCAACATCGCGATACCGCAAAAGAAACCACGAGGAGACCCCCTCGACGGGCAAGAAGAGGGAAAAGAAGAAAGGAGAAGCCACAAGCCAGGAGGAGGGAGGGATCATCGCGCAGAATATCGATGGGCGAGCTTTAACGCGCGTCGAAAAAGGCAGCGGCGTCCTCCTCCCTCGAGGAGGAGAAAAGCTGAAAAGTGAGGGGTTGAAGAGGGGGATGCGGCGTCCCGCGGGGGCGGCGGCTTTGACCCGGTAATGGCGTGCCGAGAAGAATGGGAAATGTCACCAGGGGGCGCGGACCTTCGTACGGCGGGTCGAGCTCGCCTCTCGCCTTTTCCTTTCTCTTTTCTTTTCCTCTTTTTGCTCGAACCGACGACTGCGCAACACGCTCGAGCCGCATGGGGTTGGATCGTTCCCCGTCTCGTCATTAGTCCTCCCGTCGGCCGCATACTTGGGCCCCAACCAGCGGAACCCGGGCCCCGCCGCTTTTCTCGCGCTTTTCGCTTCTCTCCTCTCCTTTTTGGGAGTGCGTCCGACGAAGAGTACAAATGTTCAAATATTCAAATATTTGTCCGTTTGTTGAAATGCTTCCCTCTAAAACTTGTCACTTGTATGAAATTTTTTTGTTTCTAATAGTAACAGGCTAATTATTGATACGTGACGATAATTTTGTACTCGATTTGTCCTAACTTTCCTAAATGTGAATAATTAAAATGTTTTCTTTTAAATGGTATTTTATATTCGATTTATCCTAACTTCCTGAAATATGAACGACTTCCTTTTAAATTCTGGAACTGCTGGAATTCACATTTTTGTCTCTATAATTTTGTTATCTCTATAACGATTTATCCTAATTCCTAATTATCCTATTTCCTAAATGTGAACGATTAAAATGTTTTCCTCTAAATGGTACTGGTGGAATTCACATTTCTGTCTCTACAGTAATTTATTACATATTGTACATATTACATATTACATTTTCTATTCGATTTATCCCAACTTCCTAGGTGAAATATGAACGATTAAAATGTTTTAAAACTTTTAAATGGTACTAATAGAATTTGTTCTACAGTAATTTGTCACATATTGTAAATTTTTATTAGTAACAAACTAATTATTGATAATTTTGCATTCGATTCAGCCTAACTTTTTAAATGAAATATGAACGATTTCCGTTTAAATGGTACTGGTGGAATTCACATTTCTGTCTCTACAGTAATTTATTACATATTGTACTAAATTTGTTTGTCTAATAATAACGGGATAATTATTGATAATTTTGCATTCGATTCAGCCTAACTTTTTAAATGAAATATGAACGATTTCCGTTTAAATGATACTGGAATTCACATTTTTGTGTCTATAACGGGATAATTATCGATAATTAACGATAACTTTGTATTTACCCCAACTTCCTAACCGAAATATGAGCGTATCTTTTCCATCTCGATTTCTTTTCGGCGACGGACCATTAAAATTTCGATCTTGCAAATACGGAAAATGAAATAAAGATGATCGATTCGCGCATTTTTCTGAACGTTTCAACGACTGTACTTGGATTTTTGTAATCTAATTGTACATCGTGTTTTAAACAGCTGGTGCAACTATTATTATCGCGTGCACACGAGAAAGGATCGACTTTGTCACCTGGTCACCGCCATTTTGGAGACGACACGGAGTAATTACCGCGCGAGAGTCGAAAGAGGGTCGTTCCTTTCTCTCTTCCATCGGTGACCAGCTGCCGAGCCGTGGCAACCTATTATCAAGGCGTGATCCCGATTGTTCGCCGATTCTGACCCCTTTCCACAATATATCGAACGTTTTTTTCCCTCGGCCCTCGCTTTTGTCCACGAACGACGCTTTTTAATTGCTGTCTCGAGGCTCTCTCTCTCCGTCTGCGTTTCGGATAATTGAATTTCGAGAGGAATAACGAATGAGGTAGTTGAGTAATGATGGAAGAGATGGGAGTGAGATACCCGGATTCTTTTTAGGATCTCCCGAATATATATTTTTTAAATTCGATCTAGTCGCCGATTATTTCTCAAAAATATTTACTTATCGTTGCAAATTTTATTCTCCGTTTCCATTCTACGAATCCGTTGAAAAAATTTCGAACAATTAAAATTACTCTCACTCAACTGATTAAAATCGCGACATTAATCGCCCTTCTTCCTCCTCCCTCTTCCGGAACGAAGGATAAACGAGGCGCCTCGGTCCCCCTCGGCGGAAGAATATCGAGAAGAAAGGAAGGCCGCAGGGAACGGATTTGGAGAAACAGAGCGAGAGGATCCATATTTCTTTTTAACACCGGTCCTTGGTTGAAACGTACGGTACACGTGTTTGACGAGCCGAGGACAAAAGGTGGCTCGACCCTGGTGACCGCGGTAGGTTATCAAGGTTAGCTTCGGTCACCGCGTGGGGGCAGCAGGTAGGCAGGGCAGGTAGATGGAGGCGGTGTGGGAAGGTTGGCCCGTGCCGAAAAAAGGGGGACCGATCTCCTCTCGCGCAGATCCGTATCTTTTTCGTAGCACGCGCCTCGGAATTCGCCCGCTCGGGGGAAAGAAACGCTGCCGTTAGATAGACGTTAAAATTGTTTCTAACATTTAATCTAAAAGTGGAGGATCCGAAACGATAATAGCAAATATCTGTTCGTCCCGATATCTCTCCAGCGACCGATGGCAGGCTGTATACGTCAGGAAGGCGGATTAAAAGCAAAGGGAGAGAGCGGGACGAGAAACAATGGGCCCTGCTCTTGTGGCCCGTTCTAAAAGCCAATCAAAGGAATGACAGTCCCGCCTCGTAACCTTCGAAAGGGCCGGCCAAGGGCCACCGCCGGATTGGCGGCCGCTCTCCGCTACTCCATATCGATGAGTGCCTCTCCCTCGATCTGTAACACCGAGATTTTCACCATCTCCGTTCCGTTGTTTTGCGCCTTTCTTCGAGGGATCGCTTTTAAGAATTTTGGACGAGTATAAATATTTCGTTCACTTGGAACAATAACTACCTTTCATGTTTCTCTCGCACTTCCTATTGCGAATTGATTTCACTAGCCTCGATAAATGATCCGAGAGAGAACGCGGTGACAAAATACGATAAATTTCACCTTGACGAGTTCTATCCTTGTAACCAATAACTCGTGATCGTGCAGAGGGAGAGAGAAGCGGAGAGAGGCGGCCAATAAAGGCACGGGACGCTAATTAGAGAGCCATTAAAACGATAAACGGCGACACGCAGTTGACGCAGCTCGAACGACACGCCGTTAGTTGTGTCTTCCCGGATAACCCTTAACCGATAAACCCGAGGCCGAAGATAGTTCCCCACCACGCGTCCATGTGGCAGCGTTTCGAACAACGATGCCAGTGTCAACGCACGTGTCTCGCATCGGACAAGCCTTGGGGATCGAGCCCGCTTCTTTTTCCCCTCTTCTCCTTTTTCCTTCGCCCGTCCTTTGCGCCAACATCTCCGAGTGTAGTTGAACCTCGCCCTTGACCCCTGTGAAAATGAGATACTTTTCGCGTGATTTCGATGGATTCTCGCGCGCTTCTCTTTCTTCTTCATCATCGTCCGCGAAGATGTTATTCGATTTGCCGGGCTTAGCGTTTGGGATAGGTCGGGATAGGTTCGAGGGAAAATGGTTAGGACGGTGAATCTCTGATGGAGCATTACGAGGAGATAGAATTCTAATTCTAATTTTCCAAATGAAATTTGAAGAACAATTGCTAATTGGAATCGATATCGTAATAAACTCTTCAAAAAAAAAGGAACTTCACTTGCGACTGAAACAAATTCAACAAAAGAAAAGGACAAAAGATAGGACATATCCGCGGTAAAAGTTCAGGAGGGAAGGGTGTTAAATTTTCCAAGGCGGTCGCCCCCTCGGCGGATAAAAATATATAAGAAAGGAGGAGGCGAGAAACAGAAGAGGTTACCGGTGTACCAGAAGCGTGTGCTCGAGGCGCAGCGGCCATATTCCAGCCGCATAACTCTCGGCCACGGAGGGCGATCCCCGACAACGACGGGTGATCGTGGAACGGAAGAGGGGCCAGGAGAATCAAGGAGAAGAGGAGGAGGGAGCGGAGGAGTAAGTGGGAGGAGTAAGACGGATAAAAAGGAGAGACGGTGGTGGATTGGAAGGCAGGTGAGATCGGGATGACGGATATCCGGTTTCACCCCGCGCGAGTCACAACAATGTTCGTTAACCCTTTGCATCCACGTTTCCTTCGCGCTGGACTAATGGCAGGCGCGTCGTGGGGTCCTTTCGAGGGGGGAGTGAAAACGGCGCATTTGTTAGCCGCGGCGCTTATTACGAGGGCGCGCGTGCGTGTAGGACGAGCGTTGGTTAGGCGAAACAAAGGGAGGAGGGGGAAGAAGACCGATGCTCGGGGATAAATCAAGACTAACCAGCGCGGCCTTTAATTCCTGCGCGTGGGATGCGATGCGGGGGTAACGCTCCTTTCGAAACTGGCCAGGGTTGCTCTTCGGATGAGCGAGGGTGGAGACGGTACTTGATTCGAGAGAGAGAGGGATCCACGAGATGACGAGACTTATCATCGATTATCGATCGGTTGTTTATTCAAATGAATGCAGATTACCGCGGCAGGCTTTCAATGCTCGGCCAGTTAGCAGGCGCGATGAATAAATTGCTACCGGCCGCCGTGCTGCCCTCTTCGAGATCCCGGTTCCAGGACCATTCTTGCTTCCAGTGCTCGATTGTTTCTAGTGCGCGAGCTCAAAATAAACTCGTCGTAAGCCGTGATCAGGTTGAATGGAATCTCATTCTTGGAAATAAACCATCTCTCCGATGTGCGAAACGCTCGAAAAAATTGTCATCGACGTCGAGAGAAAAGTGGCGTCGCGGTTGTTTGGATCGAAAGAGAGGGATACTCTCTCCTCGGAGGAACGACTCGATCTCCCTTGCAAATGCGGGGATCCGCGTGTGTGGTGGCGTGTTCCATCGAGACGAGCGACGAAAGAGGAGGGGGAACGAGAAATAAAAGAGGAGAGGGTGAAGATAAGAGGATAAAGGGGGTGAGGGGGCCAGCCAATTTGTGACTGACGAGGCGATTGGTAATAAGCGACGGAGGGACTCAAATTGCTTGAGTTTTTCTGCGGTCGTTCATTGGGTGTTGTCGTCGAGGTAGCTCTCGACCAGACTCTCTCTCTCTCTCTCTCTCTCCGTTGCAGGGGCCCGTAGCGGCGGAATCGAAGGAGCGAAGGAAAGAGTAATAGAGGCTTCGAGGATACCCCGTTGGAATTGAGACGAGATAGATATTCGATTTTACGTGGCGGCGGGGATTTGGGCGGTTCGGTCGTGGAGAGGTAACCGGAGAGGTTGGAAAGTAAAAGGGAGAGAGAGCGCGGCGATGATGGCGAGATTCCGAGCGGAGCGAGTTGGATATCGTTGCATGATAGATGGATTGTTTGTGGATTGCGTTACTGCTACCCTCCTCCGATTTTCTTTCTCCGCGTTGCAGTGGATTACGCGTCTTTATCGTTCGTGGAAGAGGTTGGATCACGAACGAGGGTAATTTAAATGAATAATTCGACTCGATCGCACTGAAATGCGATACACAGCGTTTTCGAATATTGTTTGAGTTTTCTTTTTTCTCGAATGTGGCCCATTTTTGGAAAGAAAGAATATTCTTGATAAATTTTTGACGAAACAAAAGTTGAATTGTAAATCGTTATTCGTGTTAATTCAGTCTTTACATCTTCGTTTTAATTATTACTCTTTTACGTTGAAAAAATACGTTTCAAAATCAGTTCGTAAAGTTCACTGAAATTTTATTAATGCCATCGCTTCATAGTTGCCACCTATTTGCCTTTCTTAGATAATAAAAATATATTCCTTCGGCGAAACTCGTACGTTTATATTCATCGTTTTCGCCGATATGTTTTTTTTCAAAAAACAATAAATAAAAACAATAACATAAACTCGTCGAATCACGGATGGAAGCGAGGAAATTTTCGAATTTTCTCCCGTAATCGACGGGACAAAGGGAGGGCGAAGGAGTCGTGGAGCTCGAGCACGTGAACAAACGCGAAGAAACAAAGGAGGAGGAGGGGGGAGAGGAGGAGGGAGAGAGGAGAGAATCGGGACGATCCCATTAACCGGTGCCCATATTCCCCATCGAGAGGGGCCCGAAGGGAAAGGTGCACAGGTGCCCGCCCTTCCGTGTGTGTCTCTGTGGGCCCGGGGAACCCGCTTCTGGCGCGGCTTCCCCCGAAACAGGGCCAGGACCCTCGTAGAGAATGGGTGGGGGCGAGAGAGGAAGGCGGACAGAGAGAGAGAGAGAGAGATAGGGGGGCCTGTTCGGTCCCTATATTTTAAGCAGCCCCGAACGTGTTGCAATCATCTCGAGACAATGGCCCACCGATCGGTCCGCCTCGCAAAAAGACCGGGGCCCGATAATAGCCGCGACGCATCGTCCACCACGCTTCGGGCGATCCTCCTCCTCCGTCTTCTCCGCTCCATCGCCTCCCCCTCGGCCGTCCTTTCTCTCATTTTTCTCTCCCCCTGGCGAATTCCTGCTCCCCCCTTCGAGAGGGAGAAGGAGAGTTGAGATCGACAAAGGATTTTCAACGACGGGGGGGGATGTCGGGACCAAGCGTAAAGATTTCGTTACGTTCATCGAGCGGTAAATGTATTCGCACGAGTTTGGCGGTTTCTCTACGAGAGAAAGAGTTATCGAAACGGACGACGAGCTTTTGTATACGTTTATTCCCCGTATCGTTGGATCGAAGAAGAAGGGGAATCGATCGATGTGGTTAAATCAGCCCCCGCCTAAACGGGTGTCGCTGGCGCGCGTGAGACCGTGGCAATTACGCAAGCCTGGGACCCTCGGCTTCAATTTGCCTTGATTTTCGACGGCTATCAGCCGAACGACGCGTGAAACTAGGAATACTTTTCGCTGCGTGGCCGGCAGCGATCGGTGTCAGCCTCCACAGCCATTCTCCTTCGAAAACCGTTCTCCGGAATCCGGTGGGCGTAATTAACGACACGCTCGACGTGTTTCCAACTTATGATTTTCTTCACGAAACTCTGAATACAAAACACTCTTGCAGTGAAATCTCCCCTTTCCTTCCGTAATACTTCCTCGACAAATCGTGAAAAATCCCAAATATAATCCTCGCCGAATTGTTCCTCTCCGCTCGTAAAATGATAAAACACGTCCCCCGACGGAGGGGGAGGGAGAAAGGGCCCCCGTTCCTGGAAGCTAGGGGGCTAATTGGTCCGTGGGACGAGGCAGGACCATAAACTGTCGCCTGCAATCAAGGATGCGCGACTCTGGCCCGCGGCTGGACCCGTCCTTGCCCGCAACGCCGGCCAACGAGAAGCAGAACGTCCTTTTATATACAAGGACCCCCCCGGCCTGGGGCCCTGCGCCCCCCTCGCCGCGTACCTGGACGCCGTGTACGAATTTACATTTAGAAAATATAATGAAGCAGCGTGAAGCGACCATTAGTCGTTCGGGGGATGACAGACGATTTCGGACCCCCGCGGCTCCCCCAAGCGCATCCCGCCAGTGAAACAAAGAGGGCCTCTCCTCCCCACTCCCCCCTTAATGACACACCACCGGGGCCCGAGCAGGGGTTTTCATTAACCCTCGGCCCGAGCCGGGTTCCTTGTTGCGGGGTGGAGGGGGATGGGTCCATTTGTAACCTCTAGGGGGGAGTGGAGGGGTCGAAAAGGGATAAACAACTCGGCGTTGTTTCGATTCGGTTATCGATTACGATCAAAGGGATCGAAGTGATAGATTTGTCATAGATTTAGGTGTTGCGTTTTCTTTTTGGACGGATAGACGAAGCGTCTGCCACGTGTGTATTGGAGAGGAATTTTTTTAAAGATTCTTTAACGATTTTAACAAATTCTATCATTGAATAAAAATTAGATTTAAACGTGGTAGACACTCGAAGCTTCGTTTCCCCCCAAATAGATCCGTTTCCCCTAAATTCTAAACGTTTCATCGTTAACGCAAACAGAAAGGTTCGAAACTCTCTTCCCTGGCCAAAGTATAATTTCAATTGAAGGGTAATTATCCGAAAGGCGAGGCGGTTGAAGAAGAAGGTATTTAGAGATTCATGTATTCAAATAACTTTATTAGTCCGTCAAGGATGAAATGGTTTAAGAGCTGTTGATAGCGACATGTTATCCAGGTGGCCATTAAACGTTATTAAGCGAATATGCGATAGGATAAGTGGTTTAGTTCGCAAAATACGCATGACTAATGGGCCTCGTTACTCCGTGCGCAACCATTCGCCCCTTCCCCGTCCATTTTTTCCTCCCTTTTTCTGATTTATGCTCCGAGCTGGTGGCGAGCGAGCCTCGTAGAGAATTTAGAGCGCCCGCCTATACCTTTTTATCCCCTTTTTTATCCCTGAATCTGACGTGACGCTGCTCAATCTGCCGATACCTCCAAGAATATATATATACACTCGAAATTTATTCTCCAACGTTTCCCCCTTCCTCGAAACGTCAATTCTAATGTCCCTTCCATTCGAACGAGTTACGATTCAAATTACAAAGTTATTGATATCGGAAAGAGGGGAAAAATGGACTTTAAATCGTTGGAGCGTCGCGTGAAGCGTTATATGTATAATTACGAGGACCGTGAAGGGCCTCGAGTTAAAATAATTTCCTGTTAAATAATACGAGGGAGAGGAGGAGCCGTAATTAAAGCTGTCCCATCGTCGAAATCGCTCCAGTTCGATTTCTGCACGGTCGTCGTAAATCAGCTGGGCGGACAGCAAAGGTCAGCCGAGAGACGACGTCGTGATCTCTCGGATCGCCCCGGAGCTCTCGAATCGATCTTTAGTAAAAGGTTCCGGCCATCCGCGCCAATTAGACACCGTTCGCTTCTCTTTCCTCTCCCTCGCGTAATCGAGAGAAGGTATAATACAATTTCTAATTCTAATCCCATTCGATGAATCTCAAATTCCTTCTCTCGAAACGAGAAGAGTCACGATTTATTTATTACGCTATTTTCCAGATCATTCAGCTTTTCACTTCCCTCTCTCTCTCTCTCACGTTTCACAAACGAAAACGAGAGAAGAAGAAGGGAGACGCCGGCCCTGTTAATTGCCATCTCGGGACGAGGCAGGGCCCAGATATCCAGGTATACCACATCAACCGAATTCCTCGCGAATTGTTTTCTTGCCTCGTCGATTCCCAACAACCGACGACGTCACGAGCTATTTTTTATCATCGAATCCGGGAATTCGGATCTGTCAAAATGTCCCGCAGGAATAATTACAGTAATCAGGGGGCACGCCTACTCTCGAGGTTCCTCTTTCTCTCTCGAAACCTGTGGGACCGGCCCTCGACGAGTGACAGCCATCGAGCGATCTTCGTCTCTTTTTTCTTCCCTTTTTTTCTGTGATAGATTAGGGTAAGGGTCTGTTGTTGCGTGGACAGGGAGAAGAGAAGAGAAGACTACTTACGATTTTGTTACGTTTTGTAACAATTGTTCGCCGAAAGAATTCGAAGGCGGAGATAAGTGGTGTATTCAATTTCGAAATTAAACGCGCTTATCAATTTTTCTCGACCACTTTCAATCTTTATCTTTTTCGATGTATTCAGAGCATAAAGCTTACCATTTCCCCCCTCCCTATCCGTGTTTACGTCTTTGCGTATCCACCGCGTTGTCGCGTTGTCGCGTAAAAAGAAAGAAAGAAAAAAGGGGGACCGATAAACCGTCGCCCCGATTACGACAATCAATACGACAGCTCGTTGAATCAAAGTAACGTACAAGTATCGTGGTAATCTCCACTCTCGTGACACGGATCAACATTTTTCTTTTAGGAATCCTTTATTGATTCGCTTAATCTCGTCGGGAGAGAGAAAAAATGGGACCGATAAAACCGATTGCGACGACGAAACCTTTCCTTTTCGAAAGGAAAAATATATATTTATATATACATGTTACAACATAACACGAATCCTCTTCTCGAAGTTTCAAATTCACTTTCCTGCTCTTTTACCCCAAAATCCGCGAAACACCGTCGAAATCAGGAAGTTGCGATCGCCAATAACCGCGATCCGATAATTAAATCAGAGAGTTATTCTCGTCACGCGTCCGCGCAATTATAATTAAGGATTTATTAGCGTCGGCCGCCGCCCCTTTCACCCTCCTCGCCCCCTGTCCCCTGTGGCTGCGCCATCTCGGGAAGAAACGCCTTCTCGGCTTCTAACGACTAACAGGTCGAAAACTCGTCGAGGAAAGAAACCCTTGGAGAGTGGATCGAGGTGGAGATCTCTTTCCTCTTCGTCCAACTCGGCCCCTCGCTCCTTCTTCGACGACGCAGGGCCTTACCCCTGCGCTCTAGCCCGAGGGAGAACAAATTAAAAACTGTCCCAGCGCTCGTAAATAAAACGTTGGCCGGTATTCCGCCCATCTACGCGCCTGTATACGCTTTTTCGAGACAGAGGGGGGGAGGGGGCCTCTCTAGACGCTCGATCTATTCGCCATCTTTATACCGGGTAGGGTTGGAATTGGATATTCCGCTCTATTCGTGGAAAATGATCGGTTCATCTCGTTCATCTCGAAACTGTTCCAAATCCATTTTTTTAAAATGGAAATTTTAACAGATAAAGAGGTTATGTTTTGTTGTTACACTTTTAAATAGTAATTAAACATATAATTTCAAAATATTTAATCACAAGCAATCATTAGGTAGAGAGAACGCCATTTTTACTAACGCGTCGGGGGAGACCAAAAAACTTTATTTAATAAATTTAATGGATACGCACATTACGATCGTTATAATAAACCATTATACCAATATTTTATTAAATCCTCAAATATCTTTAGATTTTAATATACCTTGAAAAATAAGGAAGCATTATCCGAGAAATGCTACGATATACAATTTTACTGATTTGAGAGATCGGTTGACTCGAGCTTCCAAGCCAACACCAACGAGATATATATATATATATACGTTTTGATTTCACGGGGTGGCCACGATGCACGCGACAACCCCTTCGCATCGCATCGTCACGCGTGTCGACTCTGCGGTCCCAATAATAATGGCGGCAGTTCGGGCCACCTGATAAATTCTATCGGGCACAATTATCGAGCGCGAGGGAACAGAGTATTAATTACGTCCCCGGGGAAAGATAGCGCGGTATTGGCACGGTATTTACGAGCCAATAATCATTTTCCAGCGGAGACGGCCTACGTACGCGTGATTAATGGGCCTGATAGCCGGCAAACGATCGATCCAAAGATAAACGCGCAAAAGCTGTCGCGAGACATCGCTTTCTCGACGATCGTCTTTCGATTTTCTTTTTTTTTCTTACGCGTCCTGGCAGACGAAATACTCGGAATCGAACGAATTTGTTTGACGAGTTGCGCGATGGGATTGTTGAAATTGAAATGGAAAGGAAATATTTTTCATGTTTCGATTATTCGTGGTAAAATATAATAAATGACAATTTTAGAATAAAGTTTATTTCAGTGTAATTTCATTGATCGAGATACATTCGTTATCGTGTTTTTTTTTTTCCTCCTTCAGTTTAACGACAGTTCGAAGAGCAATAAATATTATTAACGACATTTATTTTTAACAACTGTCGCAATTTTCGCTGTGACATGTCGCGAACTCTGTTCTTATCCTCCGTCCCCCCTCTCCTTGCTCCAGATACCTCGATTTTATTACGTTAAACTTGGAGCTTCTCTTATATAACTCGCTATTTTACTTTGCTTAAAACTTTTCGCTCAACGATTTTCGTAAAATCATAAAAGTACGATCCGAGGAATTTGAAGAAGGATAAAAGGGAAAATGAAATTTAAATCGCTCTCTCCTTTCCTTTCGTTTTCTCGACACCCGTTACATAGATGTGGCCTGTATTTTAGAGGCCAGCGGATGAGATACTGGGTCCTGGCGCCGCGCGGTTCAAAATAATGACACGGGGCCCCGGTCCCATCGGGGGGAACTTTTAATTACAAACTGATGACCAAGCCAAACCTAAAAATATTGTCTTCGGCCCCTGTCCGTGTATCCTTGAGACACGGGAGGGGAGGAGAAAGGATGGGGAGGGAAGGTATAGATCGATCGGGGAGAGGGGCGCTTATTTATTTAACGATTCTTTTCGCGCCAAGTCGTTTTTCATATTTTATCAGAGAAGCGCCTATAATTAGCAGGATCGTGCTCCAAACACGTGCCATTTTTCCAAATTCTTACTCTCGAGGTTAGGTTAATTGCTTGCGATTAGAGAGAGAGAATTTTTTTGAAATTCCATATAATCCATTCGTATCGTTCCCCTTCTGACCTCGCTGAGATCATCGAAAAGCACGATAATAAGCGACGATCTTGCCAATTCTCGACTTATCGTGTAAAAAACCTATCGTACCACTGCACCTTTGACAAAATTTTAATCGATCCTCGTGACTCATTCGACGTC
Source organism: Apis cerana (assembly GCF_029169275.1). NCBI lineage: Eukaryota > Metazoa > Arthropoda > Insecta > Hymenoptera > Apidae > Apis > Apis cerana. Next base: position 13,627,116 of record NC_083857.1, read on the forward strand.
GATTTTCGAGAGCGAGGGATCCACTCGCTTTTAACGATATCAAGTTGAAAAGAGGAGGCATCAAAGTTGGGCAAGTTTGGCGAGATTTCGTGGAATTACGGCGCGGGTAAACAAGGGACACGAGGCCGCAACAGGCGCGCTGTATCGGTGTGGTGGATCGTGAAGAGGGAAGGGAGGGGGGAAGGGAGGCTCGCGTGAGATATTCCTCTCGCATGGTACCCTATAATTAAAAGCGAACAACGTATCTGTCATATCTGCCAGGCCCGTTCGAGCTCCACTCTAGTTCCATCCTCTTTCGCCGTTTCCCTCTTCACGATCTCTCTCTCTCCTCCTCCCTGCACGTTTTTACTACGCGTTGGCACGTTGGAGAAAATTGCTAGAAATCCGGCCGGATAAGAGTCTGTAATTTCTTTTCTCCCGGGCTACGAAGTAGCTACGAGAAGTCTAGTCGTTCTTTGGAAGACAAATTTTGAAGACGTGCAATTTGTAGGGGAGCTAATATCAGGGTACCGATCTCTCCGCTCCTTCGTTGATAATTTTTGGTCTTCGAAATATTATGCAAATAGTAAAATATCGATCGATATCGTGGAAAAAGTTTCGAATAAAATTAACGTCCTCCGAATTACTAGGAAATCAACGGGAGAGGAATATTCCTCTTTTCTCGATGGAAGACAAATTTTGTTAGATATACAATTCGTAAGAAAGCTAATTAATGATTTTTGAGAAATAGTAAAATCGAAAGTTTCGAATGAAATCAATGTCTTTCGATTGAATCAACAGGAGGAGAATATTCCTCTTTTCTCGATGGAAGACAAATTTTGTTAGATATACAATTCGCAAGAAAGTTAATTAATGATTCTTTAAAAATAGTAAAATCAAAAGTTTCGAATGAAATCAATGTCTTTCGATTGAATTAGGAATCAACAGGAGGAGAATATTCCTCTTTTCTCGATCAACGCATGGAAGACAAATTTTGTTAGATACGCAATTCGCAAGAAAGCTAATTAATGATTTCTGAAAAATAATAAAATCTAAAGTTTCGAATGAAATCAATGTCTTTCGATTGAATCAACAGGAGGAATATTCCTCTTTTCTCGATGGAAGACAAATTTTGTTAGATATACAATTCGCAAGAAAGTTAATTAATGATTCTTTAAAAATAGTAAAATCAAAAGTTTCGAATGAAATCAATGTCTTTCGATTGAATCAACAGGAGGAGAATATTCCTCTTTTCTCGATCAAAATAGAATTGGAAGAGAAATTTTTTTAGATATGCAATTCGTAAGAAAGCTAATTAATGATTTCTGAAAAATAATAAAATCTAAAGTTTCGAATGAAATCAATGTCTTTCGATTGAATCAACAGGAGGAGAATATTCCTCTTTTCTCGATCAACGCATAGAATTGGAAGAGAAATTTTTTTAGATGTGCAATTCGCAAGAAAGCTAATTAATGATTTTTGAGAAATAGTAAAATCGAAAGTTTCGAATGAAATCAATGTCTTTCGATTGAATCAACAGGAGGAGAATATTCCTCTTTTCTCGATCAAAATAGAATTGGAAGAGAAATTTTTTTAGATACGCAATTTGCGAGAATTTGGAAAATAATCGCTCACCAAGATTCGCATAAAAACAAAATCAATACCTTCTAATTAAATTAATCTAGTTAAAAGCAAGAATATTCTTTTACCTTTCCAAATCTCGGAAAATCCATTCTTGCGCCGCTTTCAATTACTCCAATTAATTTCCGCAAATAAATAGGAAATTAATCTCAAACGTTGGTACAATATTCGTAGAATTAAACCCACTCTTCTCGAATTCCAAAGAAAATTTAAAAATTCCTCCCATTCTTCTCGTCATCCACCCCTCGCCAGAATCTAGATAGATTCTCGGGGCAACGTAGGCACGCACGCACGCGAACCAGGAAATTGCAAAGACGATTTCGTGACGGATCGACATCGGAGGGGGTTGTTCACGCAGGTGCGAAGATGGAGCGATCGCGGGGGTGTGCAAGAACCGTTCCTCCTCCCTCCCCCCGAGGCCCGCCTCAAACCAATTCCAACTTCGGCCGCGAGTTCTTGCGCGCTACGTAACTCCGTGGGCCGTGGGTGCAATCTGACTCGAAATCACCGTTCCCTGAATTATCTCCGCCGGTAACTGCGCGCCGGATTGCAGCAATTACCCTGGCCTGGGTAATTATCGAGGAGAAGGACTCGAGTGTTGTTTAATCTGCGATCTGATGGCCGGGCTTCTTCGATTACGTCACGAAGCAAGGGAGGCGAAACGGGGGCGCATCGAGGGGCCGCTGTCTTTCGAGTTCGGTAAGCTCACCTCTCGTTAAATAGGGAGGCTAGAATTTTTCTTCGACAACAAGTTTTCTTTTTCGCAGGCTGAAAACAACTTGGATTCGATTCAATTAAATTATCGATATCCTCGACAACGAAATAAGAATAATAATAATTATTCTTTTGTAATTCGTTTCGAATCGTTCGATCTTTTTTTTCTCGTACAACAGTTTCGACATCGATGATTTCACAAATATTACGGGACGAAATTGGAAAAAAGAAAGATACGATACGGGATAAAGCGTAACCTTTAAAGGTTCGGCAGATCCTTGGCGCTAAGTATAAAGGCGATAAACGAGCAGATGCAGCACGGGATTGCGCCAATTCCAGGCCGGTCCTCGTTTCGACAGTTTCGATTTGAAATACGAGTCCTCGAGTTTCACGAGGCTCACGATCCTTGCTTATCCAATCGAATCGACAGCTTGGTCCGAGAAGGAACGGGCGTAAAAGAACGAATAAATAAACGAGAATAGATAAGAATTGCGATCTGTATAATTTGAAAGGAACGAGATAGAGGCGATGACGAAAGTAGAAATTTTAAAATCGTTGGAATAAAATTCGTCGTCACGTTAACCTGTTAATGTTAACATGTACGTACAAAAGTTTTTATTTTCCGTTATAAATCGAAGAAAAATAATCCATAACTGTAATATTTTATTATATCTCGCTGCATCGCCCCTCGAACGTTACAATTTGGGAGAAAGATATGTCGGAAGAGGAGGAGGATTCGGAGATCAGCTGATCGTGAGTCACCTCGCGTGCGCGCTCGCTGCGATTACGCGATTAACATTCGGTTTAATTACCACTTCACGGAGCTTAACAGCTAGGTCGGTCACCAGCCTGTTCCTCTCGCGGAACTGCATTCTCGTGTTCCTCCTCGTTAACCGGATAACACCTGTTTCGTGCCAGTTTGTTTGCACAACCAGGGTTACGACCGCACCTAGGAGAAGGTGACTTCCCGCCATGTACAGCACGAATCGCGGAGAAACTTTGAATATCTCGAAGAGGTTTGTTCAGTTTTTTGCAACCTCGTTTAGAATTCTTTTTAACTTTCTTTTAATATTACTCATTGCAACAGATTCAATTTAACAACTCGAATTTTCACAGTATAACAAATAAAATATATACTTCGTTCGTGCTTAATATATTCGTGTATTCACAATTTTAATTAAGTCTAATAATTTAATAAGACACGTTTCTTTTTATTCAACTAAATTTCTTATCCTTCGACATCACTTGTTATCTAATTCAGATTCAACTTAACTCCAATTTGCACGATCAATGTTCAAGAAATGAAGAAATAATATAATAACAATCTAATGTAACGAAATTTCAATTATAACAAATAAAATGTATATCCAATAGTTAATACTTTCACGTACAATTTCAATTCCTTATTTTTCAATTTCACTCATTATTTAATTCAACTTAACTCCAATTTTCACAATTTGCACAGTCAATATTCAAGAAACGAAGAAATCCAAATATGTTAATAATTTTATGTGAGCAAGTTTCAAACATTCAATTATAACAAATAAAATGTATACTTTATCCAATAGTTAATACTTACAATTTGAATGTTAAATCTAATAATTCCTTTAATATAACAAGTAAACTTCCTTATTCTTCAATATCACTTGTTATCTAATTCAGATTTAACTTAACTCCAATTTTCATTCGCACAATCAATGTTCAAGAGATGAAGAAATAATAACAATCTAATGTAACTAAATTTCAATTATAACAAATAAAATATATACTTTATCCAACAGTTAATACTTTCAATGTTAAATCTAATAATTTCTTCAATATAAGAAATAAAACACATTTCTTCTTATCCAAGTAAACTTCCTTATTCTTCAATTTCACTTGTTATCTAATTCAGATTCAACTTAACTCCAATTTGCACGATCAATGTTCAAGAAATGAAGAAATAATATAATAACAATCTAATGTAACGAAATTTCAATTATAACAAATAAAATGTATATCCAATAGTTAATACTTTCACGTACAATTTCAATTCCTTATTTTTCAATTTCACTCATTATTTAATTCAACTTAACTCCAATTTTCACAATTTGCACAGTCAATATTCAAGAAACGAAGAAATCCAAATATGTTAATAATTTTATGTGAGCAAGTTTCAAACATTCAATTATAACAAATAAAATGTATACTTTATCCAATAGTTAATACTTACAATTTGAATGTTAAATCTAATAATTCCTTTAATATAACAAGTAAACTTCCTTATTCTTCAATATCACTTGTTATCTAATTCAGATTTAACTTAACTCCAATTTTCATTCGCACAATCAATGTTCAAGAGATGAAGAAATAATAACAATCTAATGTAACTAAATTTCAATTATAACAAATAAAATATATACTTTATCCAACAGTTAATACTTTCAATGTTAAATCTAATAATTTCTTCAATATAAGAAATAAAACACATTTCTTCTTATCCAAGTAAACTTCCTTATTCTTCAATTTCACTTGTTATCTAATTCAGAGTCAACTTAACTCCAATTTTCACAACTTGCATAGTCAACATTCAAGAAATGAAGAAATCCAAATATGTGAATAACAATTTTATGTGATCAAATTTCAAACTTCCAATTATAACAAATAAGATATCCAATTAAACTTTCTTATCCCTTAACATTACCTAATTCAAATTCAACTTAACAATTTCCCCAATTTTCACAAGTTGCACAATCAATAATACCAAGAAACGAAGAAATCCAAACGTGTTATAATAACGATCCAACCTCAAAAAAACATTTCTTCTTATCTTACCTAAACTTATCGACATCTTCATTCAGACTCGAATATAATAATTTTCCAACTCGCTCATAATTCCATCGAAACCCGACAATTTAAACTAAATTTCAGCTTCTCGCGAAAAGGAAAGGACGCCTCGCCTTCTTCTCTCATCCTCAGCATCGACTGAACGCGTGATATCCGCGTTCCACGATTAGAAACGACGCCCGAGAAGAGAGCCCTCGCAGTAATCTCGTTTCTCAACATCCGCTCGCACGTATACGATGCACGCACACTCCTCCCTTCCTCTGCCCGCGGAGGCGTGCGCTCCAGGTGCATTAAGGTCGTCGCCGATCCGAGCTCGGTCGAAAGAGAAAAACGGAAGTGGAAGAAGAGGCTCGGGATACGGAGGTGGAAATAAAAGGATCGCGAAGAAAGGGGCACGAGGAGAGGCCGTGGACGAGGAGGAGGTGGTGGTGGCGGTGGCGGGTCGAGGAGAGAGGAGACGGAGAGAAGAGGCCGGGAGCTATGCGTGCTCCGCCCCGCCCACGCTTTCAGAGACCCACGACTCAACTTGTCCACCTTCTTCTTCTTCTTCTTCTTCTTCTTCTTCTTCTTCTTCGTGTACAGCCACCCGCAAGAGTGGCCGATGATGCCACCCTGCTAGGAGGAAAAGAGAGGGTGGACAGGATTGTTTAAAGTATCGAGAATATTTCGATTCCGTGATCATAAAACTGTAAGAGAAATTGTTGCCGATAATTTAACACTTTTCGAAACCTGTTACTCAATTTTTTTAAATTATCGGGGAAGAGGAGGGACGATCGCCACGAGGATGATGACGAGACCGTCCCTTTTGGCTTGGACCGTACTCGGAGGGCCTTAGGCGCCATCTTCTGGAACGCTTATCCCGGTGTAACCAGACCTCCTCCTATGTCCCTCTCCCAGGCATTACCATAGCCTGGCCAGAGGAGAGATCTCATCCTCCGCCTGCTCGTCATTATTCCAATAATTCTTTCCTCTCCCTGCTCGGATTAATCTCATTTCCGCCTCGCTATCGCAACCCCCCCTCGAAAGAAGAAATTTCAAAGCCGTGCAGCGGGTATTTCTCGAATATATCTTAACAGGTCGCGCAAAACCTGTTGAATAAAATTCCGAAAGTGGAATTTTATTATGTTTTCGACAGAAGAAAAATCGGGAAAACTAACTTGAAGATTAATATTCCAAGCACTTTGTGATTGCATACAAAGTCAATGGAATCGAACGGTTTAGCTCAATCGAAAGTAACTTGATTTAAAATCGGAATAAGAGAACTTTTGCTTCGCGGTGAAATTAATATCACCGAGTGAATTAACTCTTGGATCGAGAAGCAAAAGTTGAATCCCGTGCAGGGGGCCGACAAAAGGCGCGGTTCGGATAAAACAGAGCAAATATCGGGACTGTCGGAGGGTGGCTCGTGTTTGGAAACACGGTTGAAACATTGCTCGGGCTTGGATCGAGCAACGGCGCATTGTCCCACGGTGTGGTATTATACGGTGGCCAGGAAACCGCGCCGCTCGACCTTTTCTCGGCGGCGGGATGAATGGACCCGTGGAAACGAGTGGAGGAGGCGAGCAAAAGAACCGCGGCGAGAGAGCCCTTTGTCTTTTAATCGTCGCCACCAGCCGAAAGGGGGACGCCAGGACCTGGACCCTTGGAGGGTAGAAGAGCACGGCTGACAAATGGCTACCGCCCTTTGCGCCCTTTGCGCCGATTCACCGTTTCGAGAAATCTTTCCTCGACCTGCCCGCCCCTCCGGCATGCTCTTTTCCTCTCTTTCCCGCCCGATCAATTATATTATCCTCTGTCGGCCTTTCGCGGAGGACTATGCGTTTCTCGTCTCTCGAGGCGCTGCCAAATTTTTTGGGGACGAGTTTTAAGAGGTGCTTCTCTTTTTCTGCGAGAGTGAAGACAATTTCTCTCGAGATACTTTTAATCCGTCCCGGCTTATTCTTGTCCCGAGAGATAATTCATCGAGGCATCGATTCGAGCGGTCGTGAAATTTGCGTTGGAAAGAGGGGAAAGCAGAGTGTTGGGAGAGGAGGATTTCGCGGTGTGCGTTCCACGCAGCTCTGGAGCGGGGAGGTGGTCCCACGATGAAGACCTCGTTCTCGCCGCGTTAATTATTAGGATCGCGGGCCGGCCGGCCACCCGCGGCGGCCGACACGAATTCCGAAAGCTGATCGGCGCGCGTCTCGGGGATACGGGTGGTAACCGTGTGGTGAAAAGGGAGGCAAGGCCGGCGGCGCGGCTTTGCCCCGCTTAGAGACAATGAGACGCCCCGCGGCGGCGATCCACGTGAATCGTTTTCTTCTCCGAGTCCGCTCTCCCTGCGACAACCGTCCGCGAGAGATCGGCTCTCGATCGATCGGACTTTTCTCCTTTTTCTGTCGACTAGAAGCGACGAGTAAAATATATGGATCAGTTGGAATGAATTATACGCGTTGAAAAGTGTGTATCGAAGAAAAATAAGTAGGCAGCGATAGTGCTATGAAATAGCGATGCTGTTGGCAATATTCGATAATGAAGCTACAAATAGAATTTCAGTGAACTTTAAATTTTGGAACATTATTTTTCTTTATATAAATTTCTTCACTCACTTGCGGCAATTATTCGTGAGAGATCGACGATTTAACCTTGCTCTTCCATAGGAAATTTTGGTGAATATTTTTTTTTTATATAAATCGTTTTCTTCGACTCCCACTCGTGAAAGATCGGTTTACTCGATCGACGATTTTCCAATTTTCGTTCAATGGGATATGCGAATTTTTGTGAATTTTTTTTTTTTTATATATATAAATCGTTTTCTTCGACTCGTTTGCAATAATCATAAAAGATCGGCTTAATGGATCGACGATTTAACGTTGTTTTTCCATCGTTCGATAGGAAATTTTCGTGAATATTTTTTCTTTATATAAATCGTTTTTTTCTTGCGACAATCACTCCTGAAGAGGCTTAATGGATCGATAATTTAACGTTATTCTTTCATTCGTTCGATAGAAAATTTTGGTGAATATTTTTTTTTTATATAAATCGTTTTCTTCTTCCGCGGCTCTTAATCGATCCAACTTTTTTTCTTTTTCTGTCGACCAGACAGTGAAAACAACGAATAAAATATATGGATTAGTTAGTAGAATGAATTATACGTGTTAATTGCGTGTTGATCTGTTTGAAAAGTGTGCGAATATTTTTTTTTTTATATAAATCGTTTTCTTCGACTCCCACTCGTGAAAGATCGGCTTAATCGATCGACGATTTAACTTTGCTCTTCCATGGGATATCTAAAATTTTGGTGAATATTTTTTTTTTAATTTTTTTTTTAATAACGAAAGCGAATTTATTCATCGATAATCGATTACTCTCTTCGTTTCTATATATATATATATACAATACATGGGAGAGCATAAATAGAGCATATATATATATATATATATATTCCTGATATCAACGGTTTACGGAAAGACGCGGAGAAGCGTTTCAGGTGGCATTTACAAACTGTCGATCGACTCGGCTGTATACCGCGTCGACTCGTCGCCGTCGCGATATAAAACTGTCCGCGGCGAGGGTTTCTTCCGTCTTCACAGTTTTCGCTTCCTGCCAAGTTTCTCGTATCATCGAGCAGCCACCTCTGGAACACGTATGCACGCACGCGCGCGTTTCATCGAAGAGAAACGAATCCAACTCGTCGATCGAATCGAACGAGATATTCAACGAATTTAATCGTTATCGAATAACCAACGTAATAATTTAAAAATCTAAGAGGAGTAGTTTGAAAATTTATACACGCATAGCACGCGCGCAAAAGAATTTCTTCGTATCGGAAGAGCGAACACGATCTTTCTCTCCGATCTGTTTACATTATCTCATAGAGGCGACTGGCAGCGTCTATTTCTGTGTCATCGGTGTACACAAACTCGACGGCGCGCGATGAGGCCACGAAAAAACAAATTACAAATGATTCTTGACGGGAGGCTCGATTCGAGACGCCCTCGAAAGTGGATATTTCCGAGAGGCCGAACGCCATCGTCCCTCTCTCTCTCTCTCTCCTCGAGCGGTGGAAGGACGGGCGATAGATGGCGCGGTATGCGCGCTCCTTCCCTTCAACGGCACCTCTCGAGGACTCTATTTCCGTGTCATTGATATTACAATGCTCGAGAGCGCGGACCAAGGGAACACGAGCCGAGAACACGAATTATAATGACACTCGACCGCCTCCTCGGAAGCAAACACGTTGTCCGTGCATAAATTTATCGGTTTTCTCGGAGGGAACGTCTGGACAGGACGAGAGTCGAGGATATTTCCTTCGAAATTTGTTTTTCGACGGTCTATCCGGAGAATGAGAGAACGTAGAAACCTTGTTATTCGGTTTAGACGGTGCGTGGAGGAATTCTTTTTCAGATTGCATTAAAAACCTTGCAATACAAATCGAAGAAGTTGAAGAAGTAAAATAAAGTTGAGTAATCGCTTATGAAAATCGTAACCATTTCTTCCGTTACTTTCATTTTATCAGAGACACTTAACAGACTCCCCTGCAAATATATAATATCTGCCAATATATAATAAATACATATTATCCTCCCAGTTCACGAATTCGTCGTATCATTTTCGAATATTTTTCGAAAAAAAAAAGAAAAAAAAGAAAACACGTTCAGAAAAAGATCTCTCCTCAACGACACCGGAGTCGACACTCGTCGGGCAAGGAGGAGATCGCAAAGCACGAGTCATTCGATCCCATCAGAAGCACGCACACACCGTATCGAAAGCAGGATGGATCTCGTGGGCCGGTTTACACGCGATGGACCTCGGTAATCCTGTGCAGCGCAAAGATATATCTCTCTCTCTCTCTCTCTCCTCCTCCCCCTTCTCTTCGAGAAGTAGTCCTCGGAGAGCCGAGAATGTTTACATTGGTCCGCATTGGTTGGGCCGCTTGCACCGCGGACACAAAGAGCGTTTTATAGTCTGGCGTGCACGGCGATGGACGTAGAAATTCCACCCTCGTCACGGCGTGTCGCGGCCGGCGACAAAACACCACAAAGACGGCCTTGTTAATTACAGCCGGCGTAACCGACACTCCATCTGCATCCGCCGTCGTTTTCCGAATCCATCGAAAAAAAGAGAGAGAGAGAAGGAAAGGAAAAAAATAGAAGGAGAGACAATGGACAAAGTGTGAAAATTGGTCGCCTTGGATACGGTGATTTGAAAGGATGATTGAAATTATTGCTGACAATTAATCAACAAGGAATTATTCGGGGAAAAGAATTGAGAAATTTGTTAATTTGTCGTTTTCGTTGGTATATTACTCGAAGCTACTTTAAGTAATCGTATAAAATGTTTAAATGAATAACAGTTATCCTCTGGCAAGCTATCCTCTAGGACCCGCTTTAGACGCTTCGTCGTATTACATCGATAGAAAAATCTTTATCGATACGTCAGAACATATCACGACGAAAGCACGAGATTTTTTCCATTAGTGAAAAACAGCAAAGTCAGAATTTCTAAAAATATTCCAAATGCACGAATTCTCTGCTCGAGAAAATTTCCAATCGATAAGATATCCGTAAGAAAAAGATGAGGGAGATATTAAAAAATCCTTTGTATATATAAAAATATACTTTGTATATATAAAAATATATGTAAAAATAGGCGTCCACGAGACTTTTTTCCACCCACGAAAAACAAAGTCACAATTTCTAAAAATATTCCAAATGCACGAATTCTCTGCTCGAGAAACAAATTTCCAATCGATAAGAATAGGATGAGCGTGATATTAAAAAATCCTTTGTATATATGTAAAAATAGGACAAAGTTACAATTTCTAAAAATATTCCAAATGCACGAATTCTCTGCTCGAGAGACAAATTTCCAATCGATAAGAAGAGGAGAGCGAGATATTAAAAAATCTTTTGTATATGTGTAAAAATAGACCCTTTCCACCCCACGAAAAACAAAGTCACAATTTCTAAAAATATTCCAAATGCACGAATTCTCTCGAGAGACAAATTTCCAATCGATAAGAAGAGGAGAGCGAGATATTAAAAAATCGAATCGATCGTTCGACGGACGAACTTTGCCGTTTTATTCTGGCCCGAGACTCTCTTGTTTATACTGGGTGAGGCAGAAATACGAAGGAGGAGGGACGCGAAACATCTGCCGCGACTATTTTCGCTCCGGGCCGCGCGATTACGCGGGCCGACAGCCAATGACAACCGCTTTCTCGCTCCATTCTCTCATAGGTAACCAAGTTGACAGCGTCCAGAGACACTTCCTTGAACTCCATCCGACCACCCATGTCTTCTGCCCCGTCCATCTCGAAATGCCAACCGGAATGGGTCGTCCCGAGGATCGACGTTCAATATTCCGCGGTTCTTCCTTCCGTGCATTGCGTCGGGTGTCCCGTCGAGGGAAAAAGCGAATTAAAACGAAGTATTTCCCGAGTATTTATACGGATGTTCTCGAAAGAGAAGAGATTGTTCTAGAAAAAGGTAATAATTATTTAATTTTCCAAATTACGATCTCGTCGGTTCGCTAACATTATTAATTACTCGGTATAAATTGTAGGAGGTTATGCTATTAAATGGCGAGAAAATGGCACCGGTTCGATCAGTCGTCGAGTCGACGCCTAATGTTGCAGCCAGGGTAAAGATAAAACGCGAGTGTCGATGAATGGCACTCTTAGAAAATACTGCCGGCAGGAAGCTGGAGTATGCATTTCGACCGAACGAACAACGTTCCATCTTCTCAACCAAAAATCGTATTCCGACGAAAAATTAACGTCGCCGCGAATCCCGAAATTGTTACTTCAGAAGTCTCTGTTCTTCTTTCTCCGGAAACAACGTATACCCACCACCCTTCTTGTCGAAATTAAGTCCAAATCAAGATGCCCCTCTTGAAAAATAACAGACCGAGCGACTCTAAATTCCACTCTCTGCAACACTGTATCGTTCAATTCCCAATACACACGTACGCGCACGCTCGGTTCTCGGCTCGTTCCGAGTCCGCCGCGGTTTTCATTCAGGGCGAGCAAGGGGAGAGGAGAGGGAGGCCGAAATTAATTCCCGCTCGAGGGAGACGAAGGAGAGAGAGAACGGCAGCTGGACAATCGAGGATAATGCCTGTTTACGAATCCGTTCGATTCGAGCGCGTGTGCTTTGACATCGTCTCACGGTAGGAACAGTTGAGCGTCGCTTGTTGGCTATAAGGAATTAATATGGCGACCGGCCATGCGCGCGTCTGTGACCTTGTATACGCGCTAATCTCGTTCGAATCTTGAAAACACTTGTTTGAGAGAGAGAGAGAGTATGTGTCGCAAAAAACTCGGCATTCTTGCCATTCTTTCGGATCAGTTTTCGCTCTCGTGCGCGTCATGCTTGTTGTTGTTGTTGTTGTCGTCGTCGTCGTCGTCGTCGTGTTTTCTTCTTCTTTGGAGAGAGCCTTCTCTTCTTGCGAAGGAGAGGAGATTTCTCGGTATCTGGAAGGAAGGCAGGCAAGTCCCCAAGCTAAATTATTTCGTTCCAGTTTTCAGCCGGTTAATGTTGCGGCGATGCGATACGGTTTTGTTCGTCTCAAGGGCTTTGTACTTGCGAGCCGGGATGGATGAATCGGTCGGTTTTTGGCCGGTGGTGGGGCATCGTTGTTTGATCGTGATCGAACATCGTTCCAAGCGATACGTTGTTGATTGATGGTGGATTGAGTGGAATGTGTATATATATATATATATTTGTAGGAAAATATTTCTCGAGGGTCACTTTTGAGAACAACATTTTTCGTGATTGGAAAAGTCTAACTGTGCGAAAAATGGAAAAATTTTTTCGCGAAAATATATCGACGTGAAAAAAAAAAAATTGGAAATTAATAGCGTGCCTGACGACGAGTTAACGTCTGAAACGAGTTAACCTCGAACCAGATGGCCAGAAAGGAAACAGAGAGGGGAAAAGTTGGAAATAAAAGAAAAATAAAAAACTTGGATGCATCAAATTAACCGTTTGATAATATCCATCTATATAGGGACAAAGGACACGTAAAAATCGCAATGGAAATTGCGTCAACGACGTTTCTCTCTCTCTCCCCCCCTTTGTTGGCCAAGTTGTTCATCCGGTGGCTGGTTTCCACCACGGCGGAAGCGAAAACTCTTTCTCGCTTCCCTTCCTCGTTGCTCTCGTCGAACCATCGACACGCGAATTCGAACGATGCCCTATATACACACGGCTGTCTAGGCTGATCGCGCAACATCTGTTACACCGAGGGGCTTGTGAACAATGAGATCGATAAACTGGGAGGGGGGATAAATCGGAGGATTCACCTTAGTGTGTTTTTTCTGTTTGCTCTTCGTTGACGACACGATTGAATACGTCGAAAGAGCGTTCCTTTTTAAGAAGAGAGAAGGGATTAATTTCAACTCAACTTTGCGCGAGCAAGTTCCTTCCTCCTCGTATTCTCGGCCACGGTCGATGGATCGGGAGAAGATTCTTGGCTTTCTTGTTCGTTGTTTCGATTTCTTCTCGTTTCTTTTCCTTCTTGCGAGGGTGAGCGAGAAAATGGAAAATGATCATTTCTTTCATTGTATAATGTTGAAATGTGAATTTTATCGTAAGGATTTTTAAGAATTCGAATTATTTATCCCATGCAACAATTTCAACTTCAATCGCTGCTTACTTCTCTCTCGATACTTCTTTTGCATGATCTTAGTTATACTACAATAAAATATACGATATAATCGATTTCCACCAAGGAGATATCTTTTTCTCCTTGAGCATTCCTCTTGGAATTTCAAAATTAGAAACGAGCAGGAAGGAAGAAAAACGTAAGAGGAAAGAAGATCTCTCAAAAACGTCTTTTTCCATTTCTCGTCGAAAAATCGGCGACTCATCTCTCCCCTCTCCTCTCCTCTTCTCGAGGAAAGCGAGAGACAAAGAGCAAGAAAATGGAGAGAGAGAGAGCACAAGAGGAAGATCGAAGGTGTGACCGTGCCCCGCCCTCCCCCAACGTGGCTTCGCCACGAAAGGAAATTACGGGCCAAACAACCACTTTCACCCGGCTGTTATTTGTATTATTCCCGACACCCCGGGTGCCACCATTGTTTCGACGTGCCGCCCCCCTCGCCCCCTAACGACCATCACGCCGCAAATCGGCAAAACGAGCCGATAATTGCGGCTTTCGTTATTTTTCCCTGACCCCCAACAACTCCCTCCTGCTCCCCCTCCCCCTGCTGGGCGAACGGCGAGAACGCGCATCGTCATCGTATTCCCAATTTGTATCGATTGGATTCCTCGTTCTTCTCCTGCCGGCTTCCTCTCTTTCGAGAGAAGAGTCTCCTTCTGTCGGTGTCCCGAGTTGAGGTCACTTCTTACGGGTTGTTTCTTCCAAGGGGTTCCGGCCGAGGAACGCTTCGTTACGGGGGAGAGGAGGACGATTCGCAACGGAACGGACACTGTCGCGGGATCCTCTCGATTTTGCGTTTTGGACGGATGGCTTTGTTTTTGTCTCTGCGAGCTCTTGGACCGGTCTTTGAACGGGTTTACGGGAGTAACGTATATTATTCTTTACGTAAAGATATTTTTATATTAGAGAAAGGATTAAGAATTGCATTTAAAGTATCCTTGTATCTGAGAATGAAAAAATTTAACGGTTATGTTAATTTCGGACGATCTTGTTTCCAAGGAAAATAATTTAGCGTAAGGGGGGCCGAAATGATCAGTTCTCGTGTCGCAATCCGAGGGACCAAAGATTTCTTCCATGGTTTCTTCAGGGGTATTCAGGTAAAGACGCCAAACGGTGGGACACAATGCGTGGTGGTTTTCAACGGCCAACTTATTATTACTGACTCGCCATTGTCCGACTGTCAACAATTAGTTTAAACGATGGTTCAACATCCAGCCGAACAATGCCACCTGAACACACCGCGCCCCGGGCTTCGTGGAAAATAGAATGGTTCCGGGAATACCATCTTTCTGCCTTATCCCTTCCTACTTTTTTTCTGCTTCCCGAATTTTTGTCCCGTTTCCTTCCCAACTTTCGCGTGAAAATAACAGGCTGCACAGATTTAAGAATCAATTATTCCATATTTCTAATTAGCAGCTGGGATTCTTTCTTTTTTTAATACGCTTAAATAAGTATTCCTAGGAAATATGGAAATGAAATCGCGCCAAACGAGTGAAAATTACAAATTATAGAGATTTAAGAATCAACGAATTATTCCACATTTTTATTACACGCTTAAATAAATATTCTCATAAAATATTCTCATAAAAATAACAGATCACAAAGACTTAGGAATCAATTATTGCTTACCAATTATTAAGAATGTTACCTTTAATCAGCAGCTAGAATTGCTTCTTTTTTCTCCTATCAAGTATGGAAATAAAATCACTTAAAAATAATTTTTGATAACTCCTTTTCAATTATTAAGAATATTACTTTTAATCAGCAGCTAGAATTGCTTTTTTTTCTTAACAATCAAAAATCCAAACATTTAACCAAACATTCCCTCCGAGGAAATAAAATCTTCACTTAAAAATAATTTTTGATAGCTCCTTTTCAATTATTAAGAATGTTACCTTTAATCAGCAGCTAGAATTGCTTCCTTTCCCCCTATCAAGTATGGAAATAAAATCATTTAAAAATAATTTTTGATAGCTCCTTTTCAATTCTTTTTCTAAATAATCCCAACGCTTAAACAAACATTCCCATCGAGTATGAAAATAAAAATAATTTTTGATAGCTCCTTTTCAATTATCAAGAATGTTACCTTTAATCAACCTAGAATTGCTTCTTTTTCTGAATAATCCCAACGCTTGAACAAAGATTCGAAACACGGGGTATGGAAATAAAATGATGTAACCCTTATCTGGAAACCAGCAAAAGCCCCCATCGACGATGCCTCCCCTTCAAGCCGGTCGAGTGTCAAAGAAACGTCTCTCCTCTCGCAAAATGCCTCTTAAGCCGCCCCATGTCGGACGACAAAAGACGGGGAAAACAGGGAAACCGTAGGTTCCCGGAGGGGGCGGTTGCATCGGACGGTCTGCCTCTCTTTCTCTCGTCGAGGATGATACAAAATATTAATATCGCGCCGGTTTCCCTCATAACTCACGGGCCGATGAGCTCGTTACGCACGCTCCACGGCGTCCATATCCCGAGGGACGGCGGCGTGGGGCCCCGGGGATAAGCAAAAGAAGGGGGGAGGGGTCTGCGCGTGTCTTTGTGCTTTTCAGAAGGACCCATTGTGCCGTTCCAAATCTCGCGTGTTCGTCCCTCTCTCTCGATGGAAAAGTATCTCCCTCCATTATGGGCCGACGCAACTCGTCAAAAATATTGTGATTGGTCGGGCATTGAGCGCGACGTTACCTGGGTCCTTTGATAGAGAGGGAGAGGAATGGAGGGTTGGTTTCTCTCATTCCTTCGATTCGTTCGGGGATTTGAATCGGGGCTGGAAGAGAGGGGTCGAGGAATATCATATTTTCGGGGTCGGCGGGCAGCAACGTGTCCCTGGAATTTCGCGTGGACAAAGGTGGAGTACGGATCTTCTCGGGGAAAACGTCGAGTCGAGGATGATTAGGTTCGACGTTAGGAGGGAGCCGCGTTTCGAGTACGTACGAGCTGCTTCTCCTTCCACTCTCCCCTCCCCGGTATTACGGCTCGATGCATTTTTAGATGTTTCTCTTCTTTTCCTTTTTTTAAAAGAGAGCTCGAACCGTTTATTCGTCGAGTGGACGCATACGTCGCTTCCTTCTTCCTTCTCGAAAATCCTTCCTGTCAATTCGAATCCCCCCATCAAATCGTCCCTCTTCCGATTTCGACACAACGTTTACTAGCCTGATAAATTTCGATAATTACTCGATAATATTGGACGGGCAGGTTTCCAGGACGAGGCGATTTGGGAATGGATCTTAATCCCGACAGAGGCGGAAGACGTTCCTTTGGCGAACCGCGGGCCGGGCATCCCCGTCGGTCCTTTGCCCGCGATGATGTTGCAAATTTAATCATCTGCATACTTGCCGATTACACGGAACGCCGATCACAGGGGTCGCGCCGCGGGGGTTGCTCGGCCCGAACTCCGTTTACGTTTCAGCTCCGCATACTTTGTGCATCCGTGGACGAGCCCATAGGCGGCACCGTCCAATCGCCGCAAGCGAAATCTTTCCCAGCGACTGATCGCCTGTCTCCCCCTCCTCAATCGAAACGAATAAATAAGGATTTCCAGGATTTTCAACAACGATGCGCTTCTTTTTCCTCTTCTTAATAATTCTTGCCAGCTGTCGTGACCATCTTTTATTCGAATAAAAGAGATGAGTTGTATACCAATATTTCTTCTCGGCATATTTTAAAATGATTACTACGATAATCTTACGATAATCTATCGCGTAATTTGAGCGACGGTTTCGAGCGGAAGATAAGGTTGATTCGTGAAAATAGAATTTTTATCCGAAAAAGAGATACTTTACGAGGTACAAATCTCCTGCTTTGCGAGAAGAAACGTTATCCCAATCCGGAGAATTGAGATGCAAAGGAGAGGGAAAAGAAAAGTCGAGAAACCAACGGGAGGGGATTAGCGAGTATCGGGTTAAATGGAAAGGTAAACGGAAGAAGGGCGACACGTTTGCGGATACGATATTATTCCGAGGGGTTGAGAAGGAGGGAAAGGAAAGCAGGGGCGGAATCGTCGTGTCGCGACAAGGAGAAGGACGGGGGACACGACGGGAGGGAGCAACAAGTGGTGGACGGAGATCGACGGATGTCAAGTCGTGGGGAAATAAAAAAAGCCACCCTTATTCCCTTACTCGTGGGGGGAGGGCGGCGTGGCTAATAAAGGCTTGCGACAACAAGCGACGAGAGGGGATCGTCGTGGGTGGAAGGATCGAGGGGAGAGCCAAGAGGCTTAAACGCTGCTCCTCGACGACTTCTTTTTCCCTCCTATTCCCTTTCGAGATATTTGTCACGTTCTCGCAGGAGAAAAATTAAATCGCGGAACCAACGACGATTTCATCCACTGCGGGGGAAAAACGACTTCTCCCGACTTGGACTTCCGATCGAGGAGATGGAGATAGAGAAAGAGAGGGGGAAAAGAAGGAAAGAAGCACCGTCGAGCGAATAGTGGTATTTAATTAATTCTAGATCGGAAAGCTTTGATCGGAATATCGCGGGCTCACCCTGACGGAAAACGAATCCGCAATTGCCGGCTGCTTAGCATTACGTAAAAACCAATTACGCGGGAATGCCTCTGTTGATTGGCAACAGAGATGGAGGGGGTGGAGGGGGGCTTACGTGGTAATCGGGATCGAGAATGGCCCGGGGTCTCTTGTTGGGGCGGAAACGTAGCCGATGTCAAAAGTGGGGACGGGGTCGGTGGAGACGACACGGGGAGGGGGCGGTTGGCACGTGTCACTTTGAAGAACGACGTTTGTCCGCCGGGGAGGGAATGGGAATGCGCGCATACTGGAGCAGCGACAATTTTCCAAACTAACCACGTTTCATTTGCCAGATGCAGATTCTCTTCTTCAAATTTTATCGGAATTTTATCCATCTTTTCAACAGATCGATCACGAGAATCGTGGATTATTTAGTTTCGAGTAAAAATAAAGAAACGTTGGATTTATATATATTCGTTTTATCTTACAACAAGATTCGCACGAAGAAATCGATGAAGTAGATATATAAGAATGGATTTCTGATTCTGATTCACTTCGTAGAATCGATCACACAAGAATCGTAAATTACTTAGATTTCGAAGATCTAACGATTGATCGTCGAGTAAAAATAAAGAAACTTTGGATTTATATATATTCTTTTTACCTTACAACAAGATTCGCACGAAGAAATCAATGAAATAGATATATAAGAATGGATTTCTGATTCTGATTCACTTCGTAGAATTGTCGAAATCGAAGTGTCGAGTGTCGAGTGAAAATAAAGAAACGTTGGATTTATATATATTCGTTTTATCTTATATCCTATAATAATTTCGCAGAAGAAATCAACAGCTATATAAGAATTGATTTCCGATTCACTTCAGAATCGTTGGAATTTTATCGATCGATCTTTTCAACAGATCGATCACAAGAATCATAGAAAGATTATTTAGACCGTTCGTCGTTCATCGAAATCGAAGTATCAAGCGTAAAAATAAACAAACGTTGGATTTATATATATCCTTTTTACCTTCCGTTTCCGACTCACTTCATGGAATTTTATCGAAAGTAATAAGTCGAATTTATATAACATTCCTTTTACCTTACACCACGCAATAAGATTGTCAAAAGAAATCAACGAAATACCTACGTAACAATAATACCTGATCCATAGAACCATCCATCGTTAATTATTTTCCAAACCTTTCTCGCTCGATCACACGATAATCGCAGATCCAATCCCAGTTATTCCAAGATTTCAAACATCTCGTATACGATGCATCCACGCCCGAATTTTAAACGAACCCTCGCGAAATTCCTCCCCCTGAAACCACCGCCCCTTCCTTCCCACGAACGCCATCGAACAAACACTGCAAACAAAACAAGTCCGAAAATCCAATTTCCCGCACGGCCAGTCCCCCCCTCTCTCTCTCTCTCCCCTAATTAACACACACCCCCTCCCTCCCTTCTGTTTCCGGCCGCGCGATTTTTCGGGCGGCCCGATCCAAGGAAGAATTCCAACTCGCCCCTCCCCCGCGCGGGGATCCATCGCGGCGGATCGTTAAAAACTCGCAACGGCCCCGTGCAATTTAAATAACCGAGGCCGGATGCCAGGCCAGTCCACTCCGCTCCCTCCATTACCGGATCGGAATTCGACGAATCCCGTGAACGACGGGTCGCGCGGGAAATTACATCATTCGGCAAGAAATTTCGCGAGATTGGGCCCCTCCCCCCTCCTCCCTCCGTCTTTTTTGCTCGCTCGAGCTCGCGAGCTGGTAATCCTGGAGGCAGGCCAGGCCCCCGGTAATTCGTATTGTCGTTATACGTGATCCCGGAGTTGATTGACCAATAACGGGAGGGAGATGAGGCAGGGTCTCTCATGGAGGGAGGGAGGGAGGGAGGGACAGGTGCGAGGAGGAGGTTGCTTCCGCCGATTTTTGCAACGGGTAATCTCGGCCAAGTAATTCCTTCCTCCTCTTTTTCACCGCATCTTTATTAACGCATTCTGAGAGCTCTCTGGAGGAGGGCTTATCGACGGGGAGATTGATTTAAGGAGACGAAAATGTATTTATCCGTATAACGTTAAATTTCGAGAAAAGTTTGAATCTGCGTGAAAGGGGGAGGAGGATGAGAACCGCTGCGCGCAAAACCGCAAACCGCGGCCCGATATAATGAGATTTAAATTACCGCGGGGGCTGTGACATAGTGTCCTTTTTACGAATCGTCCACCGCCGGCCAACAGCCAATTAAGGATGGAAATTTGATTCGAAGCCCTTGCCCTTCGGATCGAAATAATCGATTCGACCGAGAGCATCTCCCTGGCTTTTGTTCCACGCTTGGCCCCTCATTTCGCGACCTGGGGGGAATAGGAATATCGAAATTCGCGGTGGAAATTGTGAAATTTCGAGGAAGAAAAAAGAAACGTGAAAATTCCGGAGGAGGATACATTCAGGGCGGAAGAATATAAATTTGAATATCTTCGATGATGGGAATTTAAATTGCTGTCAACAATCGGATCCATTGATTATTCGAATATTGGAAACGAAATTTGATCACTGTTTCGTTTTCGTTTCGAAATCGATGGTAATAATTACACGATCGAAACGTATCACGATTAAAATAATTCGAAATTGAAATTTCGATTAGGAATTAACGCGATATTTCCAATGGAAATATTATCCGCGAATTGAAACAGGTTCGATCGCATATTAAACATCTATTCGACCCTCGATTTCTCGTATATTCGAAGAGGTCACCACGTGCCTTATCGACGTGAAGACAGTTTCATTCCAGGAAAAAAAACTCATTCGAAAAATTGGAATTTCCAATCAACTTTTCAGATCGATTTGGCGCGCCAACAATCGATAAATCTAACAACAGATAATTGGCCGAGCAGCAAACCCAGAAGAGCAAGTATCGAACATTAACGTCATCCTAAGAGTAAGAGCCACTGGAATATTCCTACACTTTCCACCTCGACTTTCGAGATTCGAGATCGACTCGATCGGCAAATATTGGAATCTTCCTTCGAATATTCAACCTCGATCTGATCTTTTTCCTTCTCTCTCTCTTTTCTCTTTCATTCAATTCAACAATTAATCCTTGACGAAACTCGAAGAGCGCGTTCCGAATTTCGATAATCGAAAACGAACGTTCAAAATACGAGAATCGTTTTGCTGTAATCTGAAGGAAAACAAAAATTCTCATAGATGCTCTCACCGCGACGATCCACCAGCACGAGGAGAGCCACTCGTATCATCCGTATTCATCTAAATTGAGTCACGATACGGATGGATACGCGTGGAGGGCGTAAGAAGTCGTAGGGAGGGGGTCGATCATTATCGAAATCAATATGTGCCCTTCGATCCTTGGAACCGGCCGATCGACTCCGCTAGATAGAGGCCGGAACGTTTTTACCTTTAAAATTTCAGATCCGATCTAATGGCCTGCTCGCGAGAAGGCGGCGAAATCCAGAGGGAAAACAGGGGCCCCTCCCTCGATAGGCCGATAACGAGTTGGGATTAAACGCGACGATCTTAACCTGTTCCGCGCAAACGCGTGGGATAAGGTTTGGAAAAATTCAGCCCTCGAACAATGGAAAAAGAATTCGAGGTATCGTTTATTACGTCGAAATTAAAACGAGTAAGGGAAAGAAGGCAGAGGGAAGTTGACTTAATCAAGGCGAATTAAACTTAATCTTTTTGCAATCGATACCTCGTTTACTCTCGCATCAAATCCAATTTCGTCGAAATATATCGTCGATTCCCCGCTGATGGCGCGTTTAATAACGAATAATTCGGGTCTTAATCGGTTCCACGGGTTAATTGTAGTGCAGGTACAAATAAGTTAAAAGTTTGACTGGACGAGCCGGGACTAAATTATGGATTAATTTAGTCAGCCAGTTTTACTCTCCCCGGGAGTAAAAAAGAAATTGTTATTAAGCCTCGCTGTATATCCGCTCCGCTCTGATGTTTATGTAAGAATTATTAAAGCGGCACAAAAAAAGGAAAGGGAGAAACCGCGATCTTAATCATATATTACGCGTTTTCGAACGGGGATCTTTGCAAATTTGCGCGCAATTTGCCGTCGACGCGAACTCTGTATCAAACTCCCGAAACTATTTCTATTTACTTCGACGTAATAAACGGAAACCAATCCACGAAAGAATCCAATCTATCTCTTTCCTCGTTTTTCTTTTCGTCCTGAGATGGAGTCCCGCACAAACGGTCAGAGGACGACAAAGTCCCCTGCTTCGTTTGAGTTAATCGTCGGCCCTTCTTTCCATCCTGGATTTCAGGATCCGTTTCTCCCCTCCCCCCTTTTTTCATATACAGCCTCGTCATCCCGCTTAAATAAAAGCCTCGTGATTACGGATGCCCTCGTGGATACCACGAAGAAATATATATATATATATACATATATATATATATATATATATATATATACATTCTCTCCTTGCAAGCATTAGCCCTCTCTAGTTTGATCGATGGTGTTCGGTTGGAACGTTTCGCCGCTCCGTTTAGGATAATATTATAGCAGGATAAAGGTTCTTCTTCGCGAGGCGGTTACAGTGTGCTTCTTCTTTTCACGGTGGCGATAATCGAATACCTGACCGTGATTCTCTTTTCTCTCCTCCTTTCTTCCGATTGTCTTCTGTTTATCCAAGGAATATGCATTCTTCTTTGACGAAGAAAAATGTGAAGAAATACTTTGATTTAAATACTCGTAACTGCTATTATCTCGTATTCATTACCTATATCCCAGAATGTCAAAAATGCAGAAACAAAAGTTTATCCCGTGAAATCGTTCGTGGAGATCTGTCTGACTTATTCCTTTCTTTCGAAAATCGCCAAGCTTTTCTTCTCCTCCTGCTCGAACGAAGGAAAAAGCGTGCTCGGTCGAGTGGCGCCGAAAACAGCGTATCCGGTGAAAACAGCAACGGCGAAGCGGAAAGAAGATTTTTCAAGATCCAACTATGGGGAAATAATTATCCGCTTAGAGCGGGCCGCGATGAGATGTTCGGTTGAAAAATCTCTACCTGCGATTCACGGATAATTTGGCGAAACGAACAGAGACGGAAGAAAGAGGAGACTTTTGCCCGTACGTGGACAACAATGGGTTCGCTTTCGCGCAAAGGTGTGCTCCGAATCTTTTGAAACGCGTTCCACAACGATTTGATAAGACTTATCATCCCGGGTAATTTGACTTAGGCGAAAGAGAATCGGGATTTTCTCCAGAGTTTCATTTTCAACGGATGCTAAAACACCGGTTATTGTATCTAAAAATTCGAAACTCGAAGCAAAGTAAAAAAAAAAAAATATTTAAAAAAGTCGCCCGCTCCTCTCCCCAAAAAGAAAAGTGAAAAAGTCGAGGACGGAGATCGCATCGACAATAGCAAACAACCGTCCCTCCTCGAATCCCCCGTAATCTTCCCTTCCAACTGTCATTCCGGAGCAGTGTCGCGCCACGTTTTGTCCCGACTCCCCCCCGGCCGGAGCCAACAGCTAATCCTGTTACGCTTTTGCGGATCGTTGACGTGCACGTGATGTCACCGGGCGGCGTTCACAATGAGGGCCGGTGACTCGGCCCGAATCGGCTTTCGAGACCTTCCGACGAGAGAGGGAGGAGACTTGTCACTCGTCGAGAAGTGTCACCTGTCCAGGTATACGCACTTGTGCGTGGCCACTCCACCGAAACGATTCGAGCGCGTGTCGTCCCTTCCACGGGGGCGACAAGTGTCCCTTTTCTCGACAATCGTCGACACGGGTGGTGGCCCCGATTTACCCGAGGCCACGCGCGGTGATCGGGCAGGGAGAGACTCGTTTCGATATTCAACGAGAGACACGCGAATTTGTATCTTCTCTTCTTTCTTCTCTTTTCTCTTTCTCGTTGGTGACGATGATAGAGTAGATTTTGCACTTGTGCGGGATGCAAAAGTAATGAAATAGATGGATCGAATTGATTTTGAATTTATCTGAATTTATTTCTGTTTCAGGTAAGCGAGACTGTTAGGTAATTGAATTCTAATCCGCTAGAGGCGCTGCTAGCGGCAGATCGACGAAGGTGGGGGAGAGTCGCCTCGAGCTCGAGAAAATTGCGTTACTTTGACCGAACTTTCGAGGTTAATAAATTAGAAATGCTCTTTAAACGGCCGTCCAAATTGAATCGACGATTTCGAACGTCTTTAACCGCGTAATCGCATCGTTTCCCGTGTCGAGCCGCAAGCGTGTGAGATCTCCGGGCGATCTTGGACGAGACTCGGCAGAAAAGTGGAATAATCGTGTCGTTGCGCAACACGACGGACAACGGGAGGATGTATCGACACGGTCGATCGGCGAATGCCGGCGAAGGCGTGACCGATCACGTCCGTCCTTGGCATGCTCGTAATTTATGCGGGATTTGTCATCGCGTTGGCCCGAGGGAAGTGAAACAGTCACGCCTATCCTCGAAAATGGAAGATCGGTTAATTAGCGGCCGGTTGGCTAATGCATTCCTTTGTCTCCGCTCTTCCCCAGCGTCGCGTTATCTGATCGTGGAACGAGGAGAGGGCCGCTCTTCCCTCGCGCCGCTGACCATCTCCAGCCTTTGATAACCGGCCCCGATACCCGGCCACCGATGGAAAACCCACCTTTCGAAACCCACCCGAGATACATCTCTCCGATCTTTTTGGGAGGGGGATCGTTTTTGTTTTGGATCCTCGAGATCCTCGGTTATAAACGATCGTTTTTCAATCCAAGTTGCGAATCATCGACGAGGAAATTTCTATGTACTTTTTCGAAATTAATTTTTCTAATGAAAAAAGATAAACTACTTTGTTGGAAAATCTGAAAGAAAGGTCAGGAGTTTGGCGGATCAGCGGCACACCCACGCGGCGGTTTGTGCTATTTCGCTGGGTCACGAGGCTCGCTTTCCATTCGGTTGCTGACACGAACGGCTGATTTAATCTCGCGCCGTTATAATTATTTATTTGCTAATTAACCTTTCGATTAGCAGGCGTTTTCAAACGGGCGTCGCGCGATCCTCTCCTCTCCTCTTCGACCCGCCTTGGACATTCCTCGCTGTTTAACGCGCTTCTATTAAAGGATAAGAAGAGAAGTCTAATTTAACGGGTAGAGCATCTAGATAATTACACGAATTAAATAAATATTCGTATAGAAATTATAATTAGCAAATAAAAAATGCTTAAATAGATTTAAAAATTCTATAATATTTTTTATCTGTTTAAAACGTTAAATAAAGTAATCGTGTCAGGAGATATAAATTCGGAATAAAATACGAACGGATTCAAAAATTTTCCCCTATAATATCGTTTAAAAAATTGAATCATTTTAAATAAAGTACAATTTACCACGAGAATGTAA
The DNA here is from genome assembly GCF_029169275.1 of Apis cerana. Classification (NCBI taxonomy): domain Eukaryota; kingdom Metazoa; phylum Arthropoda; class Insecta; order Hymenoptera; family Apidae; genus Apis; species Apis cerana. Next base: position 13,652,746 of record NC_083857.1, read on the forward strand.
AATATCGAGATTAAACAAAAATACGAGTCCTTAAATTCAAAAGTTCTACAATATTTTTTATTTATTTAAATAATTAAATAAAGCATCGACGAATGACAATTTTCCACGAGAATGTAACATCTCTTTAAAATAGAATTATTTATAATTAAATAGATACTCGTATACTGAGATTAAACAAAAATAATTCTTGGACAGATTGAAAAGTCCTACAATATTTTTTATTTATTCAAATAATTAAATAAAGCATCGACGAATGACAATTTTCCACATAGCATCTCTTTAAAATAGAATTATTTATAATTAAATAGATACTCATATATCGAGATTAAACAAAAATAATTCTTGGACAGATTGAAAAGTCCTACAATATTTTTTATCTACTTAAATAATTAAATAAAGTAATCGCAAGCATCGATCAATTCGCATCGAATGACATAAGAAATTTCTAATTTTTCTAACGCATTCATCGGACCGAGGCGCAGAGAGGAAGATGCGCGAACAATTAATCGATCCCGAACGATGGATCGATGATGCCGTCCGCGACGATCCGACCTTCGACGATCCGCAAGGAACGAGCGCGTCAACGATAAGCGGCTCGAAACGAGAAAAAGGAAAGTAATCGATTCCTCGCGCGGGAAGGAACGAGTTACAAGCGTGAACTAGCGTCGATCTGAACGAGACGATCTTTTTTTCCTCCTTGCGCGGGATAATTACACACGATGCGACGCCGTTTCTACTAGGATTTCTCGGATAACTTCGCGGACGATTGATGTTCCGGACAGCTAGCATGACGAGGATTGGTCGAGGGATAAAGGTGGAGGTCGAATATTTCTTAAGAAACGTGAGGAAACTGTTATTTTTCTCTAATCGCCGAGTATTAGATCAGAATCAATAACGAAATCGATAGAAACATTGAGAATTATTATTATTATTATCCGAAGGATTGTGGTTTGAATAATTTAAAAATACCGGTCTTGAAACTATAATTAAATCGAAATGACACAAAGCATATTTTAAGCGTCGACGAATATAAATTAAAAACTAACTGTGCAGTTCTTAAAAAATATATATATATACGAATCATTTCCGCGTCAACAAAAAAAAAAAGAAAAGAAAAATCATCTATCGTTTTGTCATCGATGCAATCCTGTTAATCCTGATTTCTGATTTATACACGAAACGGTTCAGCCGTGGAAAATTAATTATATACGAAGGACGCTTGACGAATGCGACACGAAATCCGATACGACGCGATAGCATACCTACAATTACCACGTTCCCCTGTTTAACTTCTAATTTACACTTAAAGTGCATCGAGTTATTAAACACTATCGATTAAACTTGTCCTGCTACATACCGGGTACGCGGCTCGAAGATAAAAATAAGCGCTTCGTTCACTATCCAGTAATTGCCTTTTAATCATCGTACGCGACATCAGATGTTCGATGTAGCAACCACTTTCGACGAGGCACATTCGAGACTTTCAACTTTCCATTTTTTTTTTCTTTTTCCTTCGAACAAGAAATTCGAAATCTTTAAGTATCGATCTTTAAAATAATATAATTCATGTAAATTTCTTTTGCGCAGAATTTTTTTTCCAAAATCCCTATGATAACATTTAATATGTAATATGACAAATATTTAATTACAATCGATCATGATGTGATCTATCCATTGCTATTTGACAGAGTTGTAAACGAAACTTGTCTATTTCGGTAAAAATTCGAAATTTCGTTCGAATAATTTTATTAAATTCGCCTATATGTGCCAAATCTGAATCAAGTGTCGAGGTATCGCTTAACGATGCATCGATATTGCGGGTTAAATGTCTCTGCGGGTTACCTTACGAGCCGAGTTTCTCATCCTCCGTGGCGATGTTGGAAAATGTTGCGCCTCGCCACGTGGGAATTCGTGGAATCGCGAGAAAACACCTCGATCCCTGTGCAAATTCACCTGTGCAACGATTAGGCGGAGGAATAGTTGGATGAGTTGCAGCAACTGTTGTGGTTTTCGTGCGCGTGTGCGAAGATTAGATTGCGGATTTTCATGCAAACGCGGATCCATTCGATCAATCGGCATACACAAGTAAACGTGAAACAGTCGATCCAATATCTACTACTGATCAAGAAAGTTTCTTTAAATCGATTTAAATCATTCATAAAAGTAACATTCTACTAGAAATGAACATATCTCTCGCGCAGTTCAACTCCGTTTAATCCTATTAAAATTAGAAAAATTTAAAACCGCTATATATTCGAAGATAGTGAACTTACGTTAACGAATAAAAGATCGTTAGAAGCGCGAAAGCTTGCTGTTTAAAATGGTTTTTCATTTATCTTGATACGACTTGCGGTTCCCGAGTTATCGACGTATAAAGAAAAAGTAATTTTTTTTATTATCCTCGTACTTGATCTCGCGCATTTGTCACGCAGTTCAACTCCGTTTAATCCTATTAAAATTAAGAAAACTTTGAACCGCTATAGCTCCAAAAATAGTGAACTTAGGTTAACGAATAAGGAATCGTTAGAAGCGCAAAAGCTTATTCTTTAAAATGGTTTTCCATTTATCTTGATACGACTTGCGGTTCCCGAGTTATCGACGTATAAAGAAAAAGTAATTTTTTTTATTATCCTCGTACTTGATCTCTGTTTCGTGCATTTGTCACGCAGTTCAATTCTATTAAAATTTAGAAAACTTTGAACCGCTATAACTCCAAAAATAGTGAACTTAGGTTAACGAATAAGGAATCGTTAGAAGCGCGAAAGCTTGCTGTTTAAAATGGTTTTTCATTTATCTTGATACGACTTGCGGTTCCCGAGTTATCGACGTATAAAGAAAAAGTAATTTTTTTTATTATCCTCGTACTTGATCTCTGTTTCGTGCATTTGTCACGCAGTTCAATTCTATTAAAATTTAGAAAACTTTGAACCGCTATAACTCCAAAAATAGTGAACTTAGGTTAACGAATAAGGAATCGTTAGAAGCGCGAAAGCTTGCTGTTTAAAATGGTTTTTCATTTATCTTGATACAACTTGCTGTTCCCGAGTTATCGACGTATAAAGAAAAAGTAATTTTTTTAATCGTTTACTATCTTCGTACTTGATCTCGTCTCACTGACCTATCCTAAATTCCAGACAAGTAACACACACGATTCCTGAAAGAACATAGTGCATTGCAGTTTCAAGAAACTCAGGAGCTCATTCGTGATCGAAAAATCGAAATTTTATTCGTGACTTTTTGAAATTGAATGATTTCTTGTAACGTAATTTGAAATATATAGATTAAAATATATTACATTTGAATTTAAGTATTAGGAAAGTATCACGGAAGAAAGAGAAATAAGTATAGATACGAAAGTAAGAAATTTCTTTTACGAGAATGAATATCGAAAAGTCGAACCGATTATAGAGGGTTGAAGGAAGTCGTGAGAAAGTGCTAGGTTGCGAAACTTGGAACACCGTACCGAGACGAGTTCGGTTTAGTAACGTATGATGCATTGTTTCGTGGAGAAGTTTCGAAAGTGAACAGCAGGTTTCGGCTTAGAAGATACGAGTTCTATTGTACACGATGAAAATGATCTTTTCATTACACTTGTTGAATGTAGCTTATTCAATCGAAACTCATGAAACAGTTATTATTATTATTACTATTATAAAAAGGAATATTACTCAAAAAAAAAAAAAACGCATTTCAATCATTTTATACAAACATCTATATCGACTCGCATCGTTATTCTTCGTTTTGCTCGATATTATCACCGTCACGTGTGATCAAGATACTCCATAAAATACGATTTACGAGGTCATCGGCGTTTTCTTCGACGAGTTGTCAAAGTGATAAAGGAAGCTTGGATGACAAAGACATCGACGACGACGACGAAAACGACGACACGGCGGTGTCTGATAATGCATTAACGCTTAGCAGCAGATCGGAATATTAGCATAGCATACGCCCATCGCATTTGAATTGAGAGGCGGCGGCCCCTCGCCGCGGCGTGGAAGCAGAAGCGAGGAGAAGGCGTCCCAGCGTCCCTTTGTCATGCTAATACGATCCTGGCATCCATCTCCCTCCCCCCCCTCGCCTGCTCGGAGATGACTCTGCACCGTTTACGCTCAGCGGACGACGACGAGGCCCCCAGAGACAGCGATCCGGCTTCCGGTCGCCCGGAATTTCCTGCCATGAGTCCGCGCCTTTCCGCGCCCCCCCTCGCAAGAATCGCTTCGCTTCGCTTCTCCCTCCGTTGTTCAGACTCTCGAAACGTGGAAAGTGGTTGGATATCAAGTTTTACTAAATAGCTCGCACGTTTTAAATTTTTTTCTTTCGATCGTGGAAATTTTGGGGCGAATTAAATCAAGGAAAAATCTTCTTGCACGATTCGATAATTCATCGAAACTGTGGAATCGACGAGCAAACGAACGAAAGAACGAAAAGTTCCTCTCGTTCGTATCTCCACCCTTCGCAAGTGGATCCCCCTCCCCCCTCAGTTGACAGTTGACACCGCTTTGACAGTGCCTCGCGCTCTGCCATTGTGCGTACCCGCGCGAGCGTACTGCCTCGCCATTGTTATCTCGATCGCGCGTCTTCCTCTCCGTTTCTCTGTCCCATCCCTCGAGGAATCTCCTCCTCCTCTCTCTTCCGTCGCCCCCCTCGATTTGCAGCGTCTTTTCCTCGGCGAGTAAGTCGAACAATAACAAACGTATTCAACATTTTATTTTCGTTCGTACGGATAAACAAAGGTGTCAGGCCTCGAGTTTCCATTAATTACCCCCTCGATCTTTCAATCCTCTTTAAATAACCTCTCGAACGTACAGGGTAACGGAATAGTTTGACGAACCTTCTCGATATTTTATTTGAACGAAGGAGAGATTAACAAGGGCGATAGAAATAATTCTTCCCCCGATATTCGTCTAATCGTCCGCTTTATTTGTCCACTAATTCAGCCAAAGTAACCCGCCTCGCTCTCCACGCTCGTCACATCATGAATAATACTCACCACCCCTCCGCTTTTTACGTCGCTCACCGCAGCAGGGCCACGGGGGTTGGAAAGTTGCAGTGTCCCTCCTCCCCTGCGGGCACAATGGAGGCCACCCTCCGCTCCGCGTTTCGCATAAAAGGCGAAAAAGCAGAGGGGCACGTCACTCGTGTGAACACGCGTGTCTTGCCGCCCCGTGACACCCGCGCGGATTCCGCGCGCGCTTCTGCTTCTGTCGTTAAATTATTCATTTACCGCGTGTCGCGGCAGAAAGGGGAGGAGGAAAAAAGGGGGAAAAACGAAGGGGTGGAATGGATGGACCCGCTGTCGGGGAGTGGAAGCGAGTCGTGTAATTGAGACCGGATGGAGCGGGACGGGGAGAGGGAAGTCTGGAGGAATTTTGGAAATCCTCGAGTGGAAAATATTAATCGGGAGGGACGAACTGGTACGTTCTACCACGGCCAGGTAGGTTGTTGCAGCTGTGCGTTTGAACAAGAAATCTTTCTTTCCCTTCGTTCGAATTAGGAAGAAAGATTTGGAATTGTATTTCCTTGAAAAATATCTAATGGCGATCTAATACTGTTTACGCGAGAATGACGATTAAGGGAAAAGCGAGTTCGAGCAACACGTATGGAATAATTAGAAAGGATTGATGATGGATTCACTGAATGTAATTGAGGAGGTGTCCTGTTAATGAATTATTTTTTATTAATCCTACGAAGCCGTTCTTTTCTTCATTTCTCTGTTATAAGCTTCTATTGTAAAAGGAAGATTTAGTAGCGGACGAATTTGTTTGAGTAAATTCAGAGAGGAGACACTGATAGTTCCAAAGAGGCCGCTCCTCGCCCACCATTCGTCCCGCTGCGTTTATCAGCCTTTAAACGAACCGTTCAGGGCCCCCGTATTTTAATGGGCCGATACACCCGACGACATCGAGAAAATTCATAAGGGGGGCATTCAGTATGGTCGTTAAAATTCTGGAAAAGTCGTAAAATCCACGGCGGTGGTGGGCCTCCACGCCACCTGGTCGACCTGGCTACGAGTTTATGGAAGCAAAAAACATCGCTTCGACGACCGGGACGGAACCGTCCTCCTTTTTTTCCGTCCTCCTAGCTGATGCTCGTTCCACCGATGTTATTATTATTGTTATTTCCATCCTCGTTTTCGCGAAATTGAGAATTGGAGTTTGGAAAGAATCGAATTTTTCGATCAGGAAAAGTGACTTAACTTTCTTCGTATTCTTTCTTTTGTAGAAGAAATCTGGCTTTCGACATTGTGATATTATGAAGTTAAGAAACACGCTTCTTATTCCTCTTGAAGATTAATCACACGTTTCGACAAAGGATTTCACATTTCTAGGAAGCTCATCGATAAAAATAACTCCTCCGTTGATGCTCGTGCGTCGAATCAATCATGCCGAACTCCACCGATTCGACAATTCAACCCGTGAAAAAACTCAACGTCTCTCACGGAAACTTTTATCATATAAATATAGACGCATCCTTCTTATATGCGTGTCATTTCTTTCAAGTCACGTCACCCGATTATAAACAACGAAAACGAAAGAGAAGAAGAAGGGAGAAAATCCATCGTCGATAATTACGATCAACTCCAACGACGAGAAAAGGAAAGGAAAAAAAATCCGCTGCCAATTTTTATCACCGTATAATTCGCCGATCTTGATTCGTTGGCCTAAACAAAATCCATAAAAAGAGTGACCGAGTAAGGGATCGCCTGAAACCACAGGTTTCCACGGGCATAAAAATCCGAGAGCGTCATGCATACAAATCGGCGATATCTCGCGATCGATGCGCGCGCTAGTTGTTCGCGGGTCTGACAGGTTCGTTAACACACGGCGTATCGGTAAGAGACGATCGTGGATACCTCGATGGATTTCCCTGCAGTCCAGCGAAAATTATTTTTTCGAATCGATTTTAACTCTCTCTCCTTTCCTCCTTAAATCTGCATCCTTCGAAGAAAAATTAAACCGTTGTAATTGATTAAACAAGTCGACGAAAGAATCTTACTATTAAATCCCGCGCGTATTATCTCGATTTCGAGATACAAGTTTGATCGATCGAAATCTCCTTGAGCAGTCATGATTGAACGAACGGGCTTTCCTGACGAGTTTGAGAAGACAAGGGCAAGCGTGAAGATACCGTTTCGCAACCGTTCGTGCAGGGGCTCGAGCGTCTTTCGATTTTCATTCCGCTTCTTTCCGCTAATCGTGACTGAGAAGTCGTAAAAAATAAGGTCGCTTTACGAGCAGCCGGAGATGGGCGAGCGGATACGTTCGCAGAAGGGCCGTACTCGGCCGTGTCACGAAAGGTGGCGAGTTCATGAAAAATATGCATCACGCGACCCACCTCCCGTTTGCAAAGCGGCGTGTTGCACAGGTGCGCGCACGGTTGGAATATGCGTGTACCGTGCCGGATCGTAAAGCGAACGACCCAAATCTGTCCCATGACCCCGTGCAACCAAAGATCTTAACACCGAAGAAACTACCTTGTTGTTCTGAAATAAATCTGAAATGTGTGATTTGGACTGTTTGAAAATATATATGGCGATCTGACGAATGGAATTTTTTTTCCAAATTTCTCGCGAACCGACTTCGAGGCGAGTTTTGACTTAGATATGCGAAAGGCGACGTGAATTTATACTTTCGAAAATTTTATTTACAGATTCGATCAAATTTTTAAGTTCACATGGAGCGACAGGTGGCTCCATCGAAACCAAAAATTGTTTCCATCCGTCGAGTTCGTTTCTTGTAAATCGAGGATTCCTAATTAATTGTTTACGGTTCCAACGTGTTTAATACAATTTTTTTTTATGAGACAGGTGAGCCTGTTTCAATTCTCGTATAACGTTCCCGGCATGGTGATTCTTGATTAATCGTATATGGCCGTAATATCTTTATTGATGTATCCTGAGCGACAGGTGAACCTCGAATTCTCTTCCTTTTACAACATTCCACGAAAAACTTTCACCCTAACGCGATTGTCGATACGCTATTATGCTCTAAATCAGTTCCGTCAACTCGTATAGGTATGTATATTTACGTTCGTGTTACGTACACGTATATTTCCGTGTTTCGATTTATAATGAAACTTCGTTCAAGATTTGTGTTAAAATTTAATTTATCACGAATCACGTATTTATATCGATATTCGGTGAGCTCGACAAAAAATACAATTTGCATTTTAAATTCGAGTTGGGAAAAAAAATTTGCAATATATCGATATACCTGTTATCATTGAATGAATAAGAAAAACACGTATAGCAACATTAAAAATAAATCATTGGTAATAAATTATTTAACCGTATTGAATACTAGAATTCATCGTATTAACAATTATCGATATTTCGAATTCTTATTCGATACGATATCCTAATTAATATCTATATTCTCTTAGCTCCATTAATTAAGTATTCTGACAAAATATCGGTTCCACGACTCCTTCTCGTTCCGAAATTTCGTTTGCCAAGGAACCAGCAATCGTGGAATAAATTGAAGAGTAATTGGCATCCAAACACGTCCAGGCTCGGTGTATAGGAAGAAAAAAAAAGGAGCAAAATTTACGAAGAAGATGCTCGAGTATTTCATTATAAACGGACAGAGCGCGCGAGGAAGCGACGCGGCGAAAGATTGATATTGCAGAATTTATTAAAGGTCCGGTTTCACGCGAATTAACATAACCTGTAAATATCAATTTGTACGAAGTAATTTGGCCGGGAGACAACGACCGATACGGGTGGGGAATCGTAATTGTCGCTGCACACGAAGATACGGCTCATCCGCGGCCTTTTATCGCCGCTGTTATCGTGACTTTCCTTACTTTTAATCGGGGACATCGTAAGATTTTTATGTAAGCCATTAGGCGAGCTATGTCCTCGATAATTAATGAGTTAAAGGTGCGCTGGTCTCGACGCTCGAAAATTAAGGACTCGATGTCGGCTCGGGTTGAAAAAAATTAATAATGTACCGTGGCATTCGTCTCCGGTGGACTTGTTCGATTAATTACGATTGTCGGAACACGCGGCATCAACGTATATTTCTGACTCGCGTTTGATTTACTTTGAACGTGACGCGAAGCTTTATGAGCGTTTCAATTTCGCGGAATAAAAGTCTCGTGAAATCTGTTTTTTTTTTTCAATATAATTACACGTAGATAATTACGTAATTAAAATGAGGCGATTCGATTTTATATCGGTGTCGAATAGGTTAGGTTAGATTAAGTATAATCGAAGTTTTTAAGATTTTCGAACTAAGATTTTCTAATTCTACAATAAAGATAAACAAATAGTGTTAAATTTAGAAAAAATAATTAACATTATAATTGTAATTAATCAGTTATAATTATAACTAACCTTCAAACTCGTATTTCAAAAGGGACTAATCCATCTGAGCAAGAGACAATCCACTTCATTGTTCCACACATACACATACCCACAGAAAAGAAATACAACCAAAATACACAATCAAAAATGAAAACTAAAAAGATATAATCTTTACACGAAAATTGTCAAAATGTGTACGATCGTTTTCCTCGCGTATTATTTTCGTCTATACACTGAAGAGTACGCGTGCGCAAACGCACGCGCCAGTAATCATAATTAGCGCACAGCCCTCCGAGAAAGATCTTAATTACGAGGCACGATCCACAATGGGGGCCAGGTTGGTGGTGTTCCCTTTAATAAATTTCGCCTCGGTAACGGGACACCGGCCGAAAATTTTGGGCGTCTCGCAATTTTCAATCGTTAAATCATGAGAGGCTGGCGTAACGAGCAACGGTCCGCGACAGTGTGGATCGTCGAGAACGATGGGACGATGTTGCGCGGCAAGAAGAGACCGTCGAGTTCCGCCCCAGGCAAGGCGTTCGCGTTTTCGGTTCGAAAACACCGTCCTCCCGTGTACCATAATGGGAAACTTATAGTGATTTATCGACGAACTAGTACGACTACAGCCAACCGTCCCTTTTTACGATGGAAACTGGTCTTAATTGGTCGATCCCTTCTACAGTGTTGGCAACGTCGCAGATTTTGTCCGCGCAACTAGTGGCGCCAAGAGTGGGGGGACAAAGAATGATTATACAAAAATGTCGACATGTTTTCTTTGGTTGTGAGTTGCTGTTATTGTTGATGCAGAAAAGAGTTCATTTGATATTTACTTTCGAAAAAGTGACTGTTTATATGGTTGAGTCTAATAGGAATCTTTTAAAAGTAAATTGTTTTAATAGCGAAAATTAAATTTAAGAATGTATTTCCATTAAAGCGTAGCCACGTGAATTTTGACCCGCCATATTTTGTCGTTTTAATATGTACGTTACGAGAAATACAAAAATTATTCGTCGATTTTGTTAAAACATTTCATTTTAAAGTATTTTAAAGTTAATTTTAACAATGATATCTGTATACATTTTGTGCTAAAAACCATAAGAATCATATAATTAAAACGATTGTTCGTAATTATCATCGATAACGTAAATAAGTGTTCAAATAGTGCATACGTGTGTTGTGTATCGAAATATTTTTGTGCGAAAGAAGAGACCTTCAGTTTTGTATCGTTTCTCTGGGAAAAGGCGTAGCTGGACAATTTTTCATCCAGAATCCAAATTAGGGGAGACGATTGGTGTTTGATCATAAATGAAAAAGCCGAAGACAAAGTTTGACGTAAACGATGGGATTCCGCCGTATAAAATAAATGTACAATTAAGGTGATGTCGATACCCGGTCCGAAAGATGTTTAACGACACGATAAAATCGAGTGACAAGTGTCACAGTTCGAACACTTATAGCGGAATACAATAGAAAAACGTCCTTGACCGAAAGGTACGTCTCCTAACCATAATTTAACTCTACCGATGATTCCTCGAAGATACTCTATTAAACCATTCCACGAACGAGATATTGGCGAAACAAAATAGAGAAATTTATATAATACGACAAAAATATCACATAAAATGAAATATAAACTAATTAAACGTTTACGTTCCATTTTTATAATCGTGACGATAAAAGTATAAATTTGCAACGTCCACAATTCAGCATTCGGAATAAAAGTCGATTTAACCTATAAAAAAAATCGTATCACTTAACGATAATTGCAACAAAGTTTGTACAGTGTAGTGATCGTCGATTGCCTCGTCGAAATGTCGTTCGCTCTCGTGATGCTCGTAACGCGTTCGTGACCGGACATCATATGAATCGTACAAGTGTAAGTTTGTGGATAATTATTCGTACGGACGAGTAGACGTACTCTCTCGCGACTTGCCAGGCCTCGATTAAGTTAATCGTCGATGGTCCGAACGCGGCCATGGATCCTGGCATCGGCTCGAACGCGACCGTTCATTAGTGTTTCACGGTTGGCCCGTTTTTTGCCCCGCTGTTCACCCCGCCGCCTCACACCGATGATGAACAAATTGTTTGGCCTTTGCGACCGCCTAGCACGAGCTCTTCCATGAAATACGTAAGTATTGATACTTTCAAATTTCTGGAATTGATTTTCATGGAAAGGATAGGTACTGTTTAAGTGTAACTGGTATTAATATTTATCACGCCAATTCGATGTTTAATGAGCGTGCTGGGAAATCGAACGTGATTGCGTTTGGGTTAATACAGTTTGTGAGGTTATGTAGCGGTGCAAAATATCGAGTGTATAAGTACTCGTAATAAGTATGTAAGCATTGATAATGTTAAAACGCGTTGTATTCTTTCAGAAAATATGAATGTGCAATAATATATTTTGATCTCTTATCGAAAAAATTATTTATACGATATTTTTATATCGAAAAATGCAAAAGTTCCTTAAATTAAGATAACTGCTAATAGGTTTGATACGTATCGGTCTCAAATACATTTTTTCCTTCTCTTCTACTTTTCATTCTTTCATCTTTTACAATCTTTAACGATATGTTATTTTTATAATTATTCTCGCGCTCCCTTACAAAATTATCGAATATATGTACCACGTATTACACTTTCATTCAAATCCTTCGTTCATCCTAAGCATCTTTCGGTTCGCCGAACCAACTTAAATAATTCCTGCCTTTTCCACCACGATCCAATCAATCGCGAATGAATTCGAAACGAAACAAGCGCACGGTGGCGCGAAATTTTGCATATCAAAGCGAGTGTTTCCTTCGATCCTGGGTTGGAGACGTTAAACGGCCATCGGTAACCCAATATCGACGCGGGCTTTGTCACTGAAAGTGTCTGGCCACGAGAAATACGATTACTCGACCGAATTTCGGATTCACCCTCGCTTATTATCGCGGATCCACTTTTCGAATCCCCCACGGCGCGAGGACACAGGCGACCCCCCTCTCTCTCTCTCTCTCTCTTTCTTTCACTTTCTCTCACTCGGACTCGCGTCCTCGAAATACGTTTTGCGATTTAAATTTTGTGTCGCGGGACAAATTGCCTGACAAATCGGATTTTCGCCCCGCCACGAAGCGCCATCCACGATCAAAAGCCTGGCTCTGTCTGGATGCCTGGCTTCCTAACTCATCCTCCTTTTTTTCTTCCCTCTTTCGCTTTGTACCCTCTTCGCGGCTCGCAATTCCATGGAATCCAATCGGTCGACCGTCCAAAACGGTTTGCGCGTCGCGAGGTCTCTCGATTCACGTATTCATTAGTTTGCATTCGACGTTCGATGATGACTCTCGATGAATTAATAATATACTGCACTCTTTGGTTAAAATTGCATTAAACTAGGAATCTTTTTGTTTTTCAAATAAAAAATTTACAAAAAATTTAGTTTAAGTTCTTTAAGAAAGTTCTTTCTTTTAAATGAAGTTTTAGATGGAGTTTCGAATAAGGATGACGCGAAAAAAATTGTAAAAATTTCACAAGGTTTTAGCATGTTTCAAAATGTCAGATGTTTTGAATTAAGGTAAAATTAATCTTTCGGTGAATTTATTGAATTGATAATTTTCGATAAAAATGCATGGTTACGCAATGTTTTGATTTATCGAGTAAGATGATTTATAAGAAATCAATATCTATGATATGATTGAAAGCACTTTCGTAGCTTGTCAATGGATTGTGCAATAACAGGATCGATCTTTGGTGCATGTTCGACCGGTTTCGAAACGATTTGAAGATGAAGTTATATAACTATTAATTAAAATCTTGGATAAATCAGGAGTAATGCAGGAAGTAGTTAATTCGCAGCGTGTGTATGTGGAAAAATGTTCAACAAAGTAACACAATTTCTCGATCTAATGGAAAAATTTTATCATCTTGTAGAATTTCGACAATGTGATTGCATTATTAATGCTTTTCTCAGGAGAAAGGAATTCAATTATATATAAAATGTGAAATATTTAAATTTTTAATATTCTCCCTCCCCTTTTGTTAATTCTTATCACATTCCGTTTTATTTTAATTCATTAAAACTTTTATTAGATAAAATCGCATAATTATAATTGTAAAATTTCCAAAAGTAGATCTTTCAAAAGCTGATAATCTTCTTAAACCGATATTATTCATTATTAATCGACGGATTTCAATGAACTAATTTACGATCAGAAGAATATGAACAGATGGTCAAGTTGTATCCCCCCCCAAGTAAAAATTCTCATTCTCAAAAGAGAAATTTTAATTTTCTTTAACGTCCCAAACTTGTCAATTCTCCAATACTCTCCCCTATAATGATGGAAACGGATGGATCCTAACTTTTGCAAAGGAAGAACGAACTTTCACGTTCAATTTTAATTTTAAATTCTAAAATCTTCCCAACCAACACACACACAACTCGCTCATTGTTGGCAAAATTTTATTCAGAGAAGCGTTGAATGGCGAGGCTACTCTCTTTTCGGTAATCACGACAGCGGTGAATGTAACCCTGGTATTCGGAGGAGCGACCTTCCGCGAGTGCCACTCGGCTCGATTCTTTCGAAACGATGCTCGCCCATTTAATTAAGTGGCGTTTCTCCCTTTTCACTGGCCGCGATGAAAAGCTTTTGAGGCTGCTGGACCGAGTCGTTGCGATGCATCATCTTCAACTTAAAATGTTTTCGACGTTGCTCTTATTAATCAATGCTGATCGCTGCAGTTATTAATCCAGTTGAGTTATAATGCTAAACTCTTGTGTCGACACTTTTGTCGAAAGTATGACTTTTGATAATTGCAAAAATAATATTCCAACGGTAACAACTATTATTATTTTACTCGATGTTTCGCTTGAAATTTATAGACGTGTTATCGAGAAATTTTTAGATCGAGTTTATTTATTTATTTTTTTTTTTTTCGGGATTTATTTACGACTTTATCGGGGAAGAATTATTAAAAATATCAGAAATCGAACAATATTGAAAATTATGATTATTGGATTAAATTAGGAGCGACGTTAGTTGATGATTAATACGGCGATAAATTATATAGGAATAAAATGGTAAAAAAACGAAGGCCTTGAAAGTAAAATTAAGATGAATATATTCGTTCATCCAAATTACATTTTAATTATGACTTGTGTCAGGATATGTAGATAACTCACGTCGAAAAAGGATCATTATTAACCTTGCCATTATTGAAAGCGATATTATTAAATAATTCAAAATATAAAACTGTACAATTTAAAATCTTTTAGCAGGATAAATAAAAAAATTCCCTCTTTTGATATCCCATCCGCTAATTGCTTTTAAACAGGTTCCTAAATATGATCATCGAATTTCGAGTAATCTTACAAAATTTTTTTTTTCCAATCGAATCCAATTTCGACCGATTATTAAATGCAAAAATATTAATGCATTTAATTCATGTTATATCCTAATATCCCGTTGCTCGATAATTATTCATTCATTCAAGTTTCACCAATTAAACGAAATAATTACATGTACGTACATATCACAAGTTTAACCGGATAATTATCGTTTCGAAATTCTTTCGCTCGATTTCAATTTCAATCATCTGCAAAATGACCAAATTTTTATAGAAGAAAATACGATGGGCAAGTTTCGAACTCGAGGGATTACGGATGCAATCAGGCAAATTCTTTTTCTCCTCCTCCTCCATTTTATCAATCGCAATTTCATCGATTTTCAGGCGTCGACGATAATTAATATCCGATAATAAAAGTTGAAAAAATTTATAAAACGTTCGAAAGAATTATTTCACTGTTAAGATGGAATAATATTCTTATCTAGTAATTGATTCGATTGACTTGTAAAGACTAAGCTTGAAATAGCGTTTTAAAAATAAGATTATCGAAGGTCTCTGTTATTCATCTTTAAACTTGATAAACTTGAATTAACAAAGAGAAGAGAAGGAGGGGAAAAAATATGTTACATTATCAAAGGAATTTTTATCGAACGAATCTTTTGATTGCTGTTCACGCAACTCACGATTACACGATCAGAGGACAGAGATGGAAACTCGTCCTTATCCTCTCTAATCGGCCATTCTCGTATTTGCATTTAATCGTGAATACCTTGATCTCTGAAGTTGTTGCGTCACGTTTGGCCGTCGCGACGTGTGATGCAACGATACTTCGAAAGAAAATTCTTTCTCCAATTGTAAGAAAAAGAGAGAGAGAGATTTAAAATTAAAAAAATTCGAAGAAGAAATTCCATCGGAACTTTTCACCTTGTTTCCAATTGTGTTTATTAAGGGTTTAAACGAGCGTAAAAATTTTGACAAGCTGAATAAAAATGATAAAAAAGGCCGTACGATTACGTATGGCAACAATTTATGAAACATCGCAAAAGAGTGATTTTTTCCCCCGGGGCGGGAACTCGTAAAATCGAAGCGGAGAGGTGGAATGAAATTAAACGAGACACGATTTGTTTGTCGAAGAGTAACGCGGCCGCAACCCTTATTTGTCGCCCGTTTCCATTTAAATCGCGCCGTTCCTCTCGAATCGACCCCTTTGCTTTGAAAAGAAACCAAACAGAGGCGGAAAAATCAAGTAGAAAAAGCGAGTGGACGGGGGGGAAAGGGAAAATACGTTGAAAAATAAAAAAAGGAAGGGAAAAAAAACGTGAGCGGGTTCAAACCCCCTGCGATGTGCGCCACGATCGACGAAACTGTTTGCAAACTTCAAACGCGATCGATCTTTCATTGTTTGAACGCGGGAAAAATACAATGACGATGATTTTTATTCTTCCTTATCAAAATTCGATGTAAACAAAATTTTACGTAAATCTCATTCGAAAGGACAGATAATATCTAAAAAATAAAAGAGAGAGGAGGAAACGAAGGTTGATCGAAACGTTGTCTCAAATGGGCTAAAGAACGAAATTTTAACGACGGGAACGTCCGCCGGATGATGGAAAAATATCCGACCGTCCCATCATCCATCCCCACTCGATGCACCCCCGAAAATTGCCGACGAAAATTTTTGCTCCTCTCTCTCCCGGTGGCAATTTCCCTTCCTCCACCCTTCCAAGCCGCGCGATACGACGATATTTCGGGGTGGTGTGCGCATTGTGGCCACGAGGCTGCCTGTGGGTGACTCATTATTTTCGGCTAGCCGTTCTCATCCTTCCTCTCCAACCCCGTCGCCGTTCATCGCTCGAGGAACACGCACGAAAACACGGAAAACGCGATTGCGCCCCGGAATCTCGATACAACCCCTCCTCCTGCTCCCCTTTCGCAGCCCCCTGATCGACATCGGACAACTCTGTCCGATTTCACTTGGCCGGCGTATAATAATTTCAGTAATCCCCCCTCCCCCGCGGAACCGGGATTAATACCTAACCGTTGGAGGAATAGGGGCGGTGGGGAGGGTCCATTGAAAGAAGAAGGGCGCCGATTAATTTCAACTCGTTGTGCAAACCTCTCCGCTCCTCCTATATTCTTGGCTGATGGATCGGGGGAAGATTCTTCGTTTCGTTTCTTGTTCCGTTCCTTTTCATCTCTTTTTTCGAGGATAATATTGAAATCTTCCTGTTCTTTTCCACGATCGTTCCACTTCTCCTCGAGCTCGAGTCGCTTTATCGTTTCGCTATGCGAAAGAGCTTCAAGAGTTTCCAGTCTTCGCGACACTTTTTGCATTCTAATTTAGGAGACGAAGCTGCTCAAATGATCTTTGCAGAAATTTTAATTTTCGAGGACGGCGAGAAGAAATTGAAATTCTGATCGAGATCCCAAACCGACTGGGGAAGAATAAGAGAAAAACGCGGAAAAGGTTATAATCAAGGAGGATATAACCTGGAAAAGAAATTCGAAAAGATTGCCTCTCTCCCCCCGAGAGTGGCGCGGAAACGAAAACTAGCGAGGGAAGAAGAAACGCGATAATAAAAAAATAATGAAAAAGGAAAGGAAAAGGCCGTGTTTGGGATGAGATTCGAATTTTCGACCGGCTAATTCTCCTAAAAAGAAGGCCTCTGTGTCTGTTGCGAATGGGATTACGTTTACCAGGCCGCGCATCAAACGACGCGAATTGACAATTGACAGAATTGATACAGGGAGGGGGGGCCACGTGCTGCACCACTCTCTCTCGCGTATACATGCGTAAGAGGGGAATTTATCCCCCTTTACTCCCGTTTATATTCGCACGCGTGTGCGTGCATACATATATATATATATTCGTAGGTGGGTGTAGCAGGATGCAGGAGGAGAAGGAGGAGGTTCGCACCCTCCTGCTTCCTTTTCTTGGCCAATCTTTAAATTGTGCCGAGTGTTTCGCAGTCGTAAAAGTTTACGCGCGTTACCGTGGGCTTCTGTGGCCGTGTTTCGATCACTGGCTCTCGATGGCCTGGCAATTCCGCTGAGTGCTGTTTCGGGAAACGTTGTCTGTGGATGTTGTGAAATGATTTTTTATTCCTTCTCTCTCTCGAGAGAGAGATATATATACGTATACTTTCGGCACGTTTTCTCGATCGATGGTAAATTTTCGATAATTATCGCGACGCGCGTTCAATTTTTAAACTGAAATTGACACGCGGAAGATAAAGATTGCACAAAGCGTGTTCGTTTTTTACCGCTTCCCGAAATTAATTCGAAACAGTTTGGATCCGAGACGACTGGGGCGAGGGGGGGAATAAGTAATAACTGTGATTAAGGTCGAGTCGCAATGGGAAAAAAGGCGGGACAAGTTGTAAATTGCGCGATCTAGAGAGAGGTTCGGATAGGTTTCGCTGAAATTCCGTACGCACGACACACACGCGGGTAGGTTAATCGGCGGTAAACGCGAATGCAACTTGTAATCGACTTACGAAACAATCTCATCAATAACCCCCGTTCGACAAGCGTAATTTACGAGCAGACGTAAATAATTAAGCGGACGTGACGGCGGCCCCGGACTCGAATTTTCAATCGAATCCAAGGATTCTTCGTGCGCGCTCCACCACGGTGGTCTATGGAATATTTTTCTCCCTCTTCGACGATCGAGAATAATTAAATCTGCAGAAAAATATATATATGTATCACGGATCTTGGCTTTATCGTCCCGAGACACGAACGAATACTTGCTTTTACTGCTTAAAGACACACCATATTTCCATATCGCGCAGGAAGGAAGCGCATACCCTCCCCCGCGGGCGATAGAAAAATTTCCCTCGACGTAAGGAAAATAAGATGGGATGATGAGCAAATCCTTCTAGAATTCGACAAAAGCGAAGAGGAATGGAAAGAGAAGTTGCAGCCGTCCGGGTGGAGAGCGATTTATCGATAATGAAATTCAGATACGAAAACGTTCCGACCGTTGTCGTCCCGCCTCTCGTGCAACGCGCTGAAATCGAGAAGGAGGAAAGGGGGCCTTAATCCCGGCCAAGGGGTGCGGCCAAAGGGGGCGTAGACCTCGGAAAGCACACACGCGGTCACCCCTTTCGATCTCTGGCCGCACGAGGGAAACCGTTGTCGAGTTTTAAGGAGGCCGAACCAGTTGTTTCGAAACCCTTTTTCCCAGTCGTGTATTACGCCGTTCCCTCCCGAAAATTGCCGGTGTCTCGTTCGACTCTTTCCTGTTTTTATTCTTCTCGCCGTGGATTCTCCCAGGAATATTTCGTCGAAAGGTGAGAGCAGGCTTCTTTCTTCATTTTTTTAATAATCGTTGCTTTCGATTGTTTTCGATTATTGTCCGTCGAGAAGCCTCGTCGAGCAATCGTTCGAGAAGCGAATATTAGTCGACAGGACGCGATAATGAACGGTTGCGGGTGCTCGGTGGCGAACGTCCGCCTCTCGCGTGAGATCGAAACGTCGCGCATCGGTGTTCGACAGGTGTTCCCGCCTCGAAGAAAGTGATTTTATACGCTCGTTGCCGTGCGGCAAAGTGTTAACGGGCGAATTAATACGGCGATCCTTGGACAGCGTGGAGGGGAGTTCACGAATCGAACGAGATATATTGGATTTTTCGATCTTTCTTTTCTTCTTTTATCTAAAAGTTCGATCGATGAATATCCGGATAATGGATAGTCGAAAAAGGGACGAAACGTGTCAAGATTTTTTCCAGAATTTTCTACGTTATTTATTATTTATCGAGCAATGATGGAAAGTTCCGAGCTTCCTGGAACTCGCGATTCGATTGCAATTCAACGAAAGGGGTTGGTTCCTGAGAGAGATAAAGGACGAAGTTTATTCTCTCGGATCTGGAAAGCGTCCTGCCGTTTATGGCGTTCGAACACGAATGGTGTATTATCAACGAGCCTTTTTCCGTATCGTGTGGAGCCATTTGCATTTTAATCTCGGGGAAAACCGTTGTCGAAAGGAAAAGTATCACGCAAAGTTTTTCTCTCTCGCGCTCCTTTCTTCCATTAATCGCGATGTACTTGGAACTTGTCTTTATTGATTAAAGAATGGGAAGAAAGGAGAAGAAGCGAGGAACACGAGAAACCCGAGATTCCACGAGAAATGGCACTTCCAGAGGAGGACACGCACCTTTCTCCCGATTAATTGCCGTGACGGTGGCTCCTTTCCCCCTAATTAATTCGTATCGCAAATTTCTGCGCGGCGTGCACGAGATCCGCTATCGCGATTTTCGGCTTCCTGCGACAACCGGGCCCCTTGCGTGCCCGCACGAAAATCTACCATCGAGATCCGTCTCTGTAATTGCCGACGCTGCGTGCACCCCGCAATTACTTCCACTTACTCGTCATCGCTGATTTCTTTCCGATTTCTTTTCCCCCCCCTTCGGATTTTGAAAACGCTATCGTGTCAAAGATGATACTTCTAAACGTTTTTACGAATATAAACTTAAAGTAACGAAAGGTTTCGTCTATTGGAATTGTTGAAACTGTCGAGAGCACATCTCTAAACACTTTTCCAAAGATCGAAAAATTAATTTTGCTGCAATTCTGGAAATATCCAATAGAGAAAGTGCCTCCCCTTTCGAAACGAAAATATTTTAAAACGAAATGGAGCCGGAACGACGGAGAAGATTCCAGATGCCGCCCTGTTTGTACGCCATTTTTTGGATTAACGCTACCGAATTGCGATGGATTTGTTCTTCGGATGGGTTTTTAATCGAGTTAGATCCGATTGACAGGATTCTTGAAGGACATCAACGGCGCCGAATATGCTCGAGTGTTTTAATTACCTGCGCGAGGGAAGGAAATTCACGATTCCCCAAAGGAGGGGGTCGAAGGAGCGGAACGAGTAAAAGGCAAACTGTCGTTGAAATCGTACAAAACGGCCGCGTGTCGTCCACTGCTCGCGTGTCCCAGCCAGTTAACCGTAACGAAGGCGTGCTGCGCGTTTTTGCACGCGTGTTCACGCGTGGTTGCGACGGTGGTCGAAAATTGCGCGGTCGCACGCACCTCGCCTCTGGCCATCTCCCCCGCGTCGATCGAGGGGGAACGGCGCCGCCTCCTGCTGCAAAAAGGAGAAAAGGTGCGCACGTCGTCGGGACAATAATTCGCAAAAGTATGTTTCCTGTCGGCGCTCGTATCGCGGATCGGCATCCGTGCCTCTCCGCAAAGAACCTGGAATTACGCGTGTGTACGCTCAGCTGCCGCTTCCTGCGTTACGAAATCGATCCCTTCTCCTCCTCCTTCTTCGTCATCTTCGTTTTCCTTCTCCCTTTCGACCCGATTTCCGGATGGAGGTGGAAAAGTTGCAGAATCTTCCGGATCTTGGAGGATAAGATGGATAGGACTCGTTTCTTTGACGAGGTTCGTATCTCAAGATTTACAAGGTTTCCTTGAATTCTCTAATGACTTGGGTCTTCGCGGCAGTTTAAAAAGAAGGAAAGGAAAGGATATATATATTTAAATAATGATCGTGTTTGACGAGTATCGTACACGTAAGGGTGGGGCGTAAAACGCGGGGGAAAGAAGTTATCGGCGAAGAAAGTATTACGAAAGGGGCAAGACAAGCGGCTATTGCATACGATTACCATACGATTAGCGAATACAAGGTAGAGACAAAAATCTCGACGCGGTAAAGTAAGGAGCGAATTTTAAATAAATTTCCATTCGAAAGTCTCTACGTGTACGTACATTTTTCCAATTTTCTAAAAGATTCGAAAATTCTTCGAAGAGGTGCGTTGTTATCCGCTGGAGAAACTTCCACGGAGGAAATTTTCGGATCCACGGGTTTAAATCGGATAACCATCCTCATTGGCACCGTTCCACGCTGCCGACCATCGACCGTAATAATCTCCGCCACCTACGAATCGCAATTTCTCTTCGAATACCCTCGAATCGCCACGCACGAATCCGTCTCCCCTCCTCCATCCGCTGGATGGCGACCGCGATAAGACCGGCCGTTTTCCAAGCCTCGAGAACCGATTTCACGGAAAACGAGCATTTTGCACCCCAAAAATCTCCGCAGACCTTTTGCAACCTTGCATCTCCCATCACGTGGAAATCCGACCCGGACGTATACACACACACACACACATATACACGTGTGTGAGTGGGAACGAGATAAAGAAAATTGCGAATAATTCAAATCGAAATTGCCCCGGACATATTCCTTCCTTCCCGTTGATTCGATCTCTCTACGGCGCAGAAGGAGAGAGAGGGGGAAGAAAGGAGGAACGAAACCACTCTACAACTTTTCGTATCGATGCATCATCTCGATCCGGCCTCTCTGATCGATTTTCATTCCGCGGCTTGGTATCCGGCTGCTATCTTCAACCACCTCCACTTCTCTACACGGTGCTCCGAAAGCGTCCTACTCTCCGTAAAAATTCGTTTGGATCCAAGCGCGATCCTTCCTCCTGCAAATCGGAAAGAAGAGGAGCAGCTGTGGAACATCTTTCGAGCATCGCTTTTGTTGAATAACACGCGAAATTTTTAGGAGAGGAGAAATCGGGACCCGCTTCTCGGATCCTTTTTGCGAACGAATCGAGCAGTGGAAAGCTAAGCATTCACACCTTGTATAAAGGTAAGAAGCGGCCAAGTTTTTACGGCCGCTCTTATAATTATCTCCAATAAATATCTCCGCGGCACGAGAGCGTTGTGCGCTTGGAGATAGTTGGCCGGGTCAGAGGTGAACTCCCTGCCTCCATCTTTCGATCAACGCGTTTCCCTCCGGTCGCGCTGATAAATTTATAACGTTGAAGCGCCGCGGTTGGAGAGCCCCCGGCCGGATGAGCGATGGGCCCGGTTAATAAGCCCGCGTAAGGGCCACACGCGGATCGATCGATTCTCGATCCTTGCAAATCCTTTCGATCTTTTACTTTTACTTTCCATCGTAGAAACGAGTCGTCCTCAATATTTATCGACAATTTCGAAATTGTTCCGCGAGTGGTGTCTTTCTCGAGGAATTGTTTGGAGAGGGGTGGAATTTGATCGGTTCAATTTGATCAAGAATTATACGTTTGCGCCTCGATTCGGAGAGTCTCGAGATTGGACTTAAGTATACCACTTTTTTACCATCTTTCTTAAGGGGGGCCGGTTAATTGCTACTTTCCAAGAGGCCAATGAAACCAACGATCGTTCGTACAAGAGCGCTCCCTTTCCCCCTCATTTGTCCGCACTTTATTATCCCTCTAAGTGTTAAGCGTCGTTTAAAATTATTGTGCGCCGTCGTCGAGACAAAAGTTTTGTCGTTCTTCCATTTCGGGGCAGATCTTATCGGGTATCCTCCCGCGAAACCGTATCCAACGCCAATGTAATTCCATTACGCTAATTTTTTCCCCAAAAAAAGAAGAAGAGGAGGAAGTAGAAACGCTGCGGAATTTGAATTTCCCGCCGCGCGAGTAGCTCGAAAAGCAGAGGCGAAAGAAATAACCGTGGACGTTTAAATTATGCGAAAGGATCGTCTTTCTGGGTGGCTGTGTCTTACGAAACGAACGAGTCGAGCCGAGTCGAGTGGAGGAAACGAGGAGGGGAGGGGCGAGGGGAGGGAGAGAGAGGCAAAAGAAAGGGAACGGGAGACGCGGAAACGGATCGAAGTAAATGTTCTGTGAAGAGGGAACACCGTGTATCTTGATCTCGTTACGTTGCCAACTGTCGTGCGTAACGCAAAAGGCGATTTTACGCGGCTAGGTGAACGAGGAGCTGCGATGTTTCGCGTACCCATAAATCCACCTTTCTTCCCTGGGCGGTAGGAAAAATCGCAGCCGGACGATGTATACCACGAATATTCCTATATTCTACGTGTAACATAATCATATACCGTTCCATCATTTCCCTCGAATCCGATTCTCCAAGCTCCAAGTTTAGGAAGATGATTATTTGCGAACGAGTCGGGAAAACTTGGATACTTACTAGAAAGATCGAATCTGGTAGTTCGTGATAAAACTTGGTACTCCAAATTCGAACGTGTATTGTACATTTAATGGGGAGAAGGAGAAGAGGAGGAGGAGGAGGAGGAGGAGGAAGAAAGGTACAAAGAACGCATTGAGCGGACAAAGTAGGGAATATCGGGCAAGAGAGAGGTTGTGCAGTGAATCGCATGATCGTCATCGAGGAAGAATCGGCTGGTGGCGAGCGAACTCGGCCAGCTCATCGGGCAATGCTCCGGAGACTCGCGCAATTCCGCGTTACTTAATTACGCGTCAATTAGGCTCGCTCGTGGCCGCTCGAGGAAAAATCCCTTCGCCGCGCTTTCCCGTTACGCCATGGAAATCGGACGCAACGCGCGTGCGTGCGTGCGTGCGCACGCCACCGTGACCCGGGTCGCACGACCGACGTAAACGACCGTGCAACCGACCCGGATCGGGAGCTCGGTAATTAGGCGAAATCTCGGACGCTGTGTTCTTCGCTTTTTCCTTTTCTTTTCTTTCTTTCTTTTTTCTTACGTCCAATTCTTTTCGCGATATATCGGCTTTTATGGAATTTTGAAAAGAAATTTTTGGATGCTTGTGTTCTTCGCTTTTTCTTTTTCTTTTTCTTTTTTCTTTCTTTGTTGTTTCTTATCTTCTTCCAATTCTTTTCGCGCGATATATCGGCTTTTATGGAATTTTGAAAAGAAATTTTTGGATGCTTGTGTTCTTCGCTTTTTTTTTCTTTCTTTCTTCTTTCTTACGTCCAATTCTTTTCGCGATATATCGGCTTTTATGGAATTTTGAAAAGGAATTTTCGGACGCTATGTTCTTCGCTTTTTCTTTTTCTTTTTCTTTTTTCTTTCTTTGTTGTTTCTTATCTTCTTCCAATTCTTTTCGCGCGATATATCGGCTTTTATGGAATTTTGAAAAAAAATTTTTGGATGTTGTGTTCTTCACTTTTTCTTTTTTCTTTCTTTCTTCTTTCTTACATCCAATTCTTTTCGCGATATATTAACTTTTATGGAATTTTGAAAAGAAATTTTCGGACGCTGTGTTCTTCGCTTTTTCTTTTTTCTTTCTTTGTTGTTTCTTATCTTCTTCCAATTCTTTTCGCGCGATATATCGGCTTTTATGGAATTTTGAAAAAAAATTTTTGGATGTTGTGTTCTTCACTTTTTCTTTTTTCTTTCTTTCTTCTTTCTTACATCCAATTCTTTTCGCGATATATTAACTTTTATGGAATTTTGAAAAGAAATTTTCGGACGCTGTGTTCTTCGCTTTTTCTTTTTCTTTTTCTTTTTTCTTTCTTTGTTGTTTCTTACGTCTAATTCTTTTCGCGCGATATATCGGTTTTTATGGAATTTTGGACTAGTTCTCTCTTTAGTAGTAATAGTTTTGCTTGCGATATTTTGAAAATCGTGATGATGTAATTGAAAAGAAATTTTAAATCGATTAATTTTATTTCTACTTGTAGCAAGTTGCTTCGATAATTTATCGTTCAAAATATGATATAATGTAATAATAATAGCTATTGAATAAAATATTCGAGGATTTAAATAAATTCAAGTAATTGAAACTCGAAGCTACTACTTTATTCGAAATTTTTTTCACAACGGGTTCAATGTCCAACTTTGTTCAAAACGATAACTCAAATCTATTAACAATTAAACTAATCTTATCGCGGTTAACCTTAATTACTGTTTTAATTTAAAATAAATTTAAAATGATGACAATTCTAAGAACATTTACCTCCCCAAATCTACTAACAATATTTAAATATTCCAATCTACTAACGATTCTAAAAATTCTATTTTAATCTTGTTGGTTAACTTTTAACAACAAAGTTGATAGTTAACAATTCCAAGAACATCTACTATCTTAAATCTATTAACAATACTCAAATACTCAACTCTGCAATACTCTGCAATATAATTCAAGTCAATTAAATCAATCAATTAACGACTCTAAAAACATTTTAACTTAATTCTCAGGAGAATATTCAAATTAATATTTTCAACATCTGCTTTTCCAAATCTATTAATACTCAAATACTCAACAACGCTCAAATAATTCTAAGAAAAAAAGAAATAAATTTCACTTAATTTAAAATGAATTTAAAATAATATTTCCTTACTAACCTCAAATACTTAAATCTATTAACAATTCTACATCAAATAATTAGCCTAACACATTTTAATCTTAACTTTAAATTATTCAAAATACACAATAATTCAACAAATACGAAATAACTTTCATCTATCAACATATTTTAATTCAAAATTTAAACTAATATCTCCTTACCAACAATTCCAAGAACATTTATCTTCCCAAATCTATTAACAATACTCAAATCTACTAAAAATTCTATATCAAATAATTAGTTTCGCTTAATATTTTAATCTCACCTTTAAATTATTTAAAATAAACCCAAATAAATTTAAAATTATATCTCCTTATCAACAATTCCAAGAACATCTATCTTCCCAAATCTATTAACAATTCTATATCAAATAATTAGTTTCGCTTAATATTTTAATCTCACCTTTAAATTATTTAAAATAAACCCAAATAATTCAACACTCAAACAATTTCTAAAAAATACTTTCAACCTCTTAATTGAAAATAAATTTAAAATAATATCTCTTTACAATTCCAAGAACATCTATCTTCCCAAATCTACTAACAATTCTACATCAAATAATTAGCTTCGCCTAATATTTCAATCTCACCTTCAAACTATTTAAAATAAACGATACCCAATTAACTCGAACAAGTGTAAATCACGAGACAGCTTTCACCTACCGACATACCATCTTAATTCAAAATAAGTTGAAAATAATACGTCGATGTTCGAACCTACCAAGAAACATTTGCTCGAATAATAACAATCCCATCCCTCTTTTCCTCAAAAATTGAAACAAACGCGTGCTCGAGGCAGGCTCGATCCCATCGCCGGATTGGGAAACGCAGAGGAGAGCGACCCGCGCGATCAATCCCCGCGATCGATCGAAAGGGAAAAAGGAAAGGGACGTGGAGCGCGTCGCGAGGCCGCTCGGGTGACCGCGTCCGCTCTTATTACGCAAGAGCCGGTCTGTTGTGGAGCCGCGGCGGAGCGGGCGCCGAGGCGAGGCTGCGATTCCGGCGCAGCGGCGTGTGAAAATGACGAAGACGAGGAGGGCGCCGCTCGCTTTCACGCGGGGCCTATCCGCGACACGCTCCACGACTCCTCGTTGCGGACACGGCCGGCCGAAACCCCCCGTCGCGCACAAGGGACAATGGATACACGTCTCTCGCCCTTATGCTAATCCGCTTCCTATTTCGCATCGCCTCCTTTCGCGTCTGCCGTGAATAATTGCGACTCCGCCGATCAATTCTCCTAATCTTTTCTCCTCCAAATGCGCCTATATAACCTTTCGACTTTTGTCTCGAGAAGAGGGTAGTGATTTTTGCTCAATATCGTGGTGCACGTTCCACAAGGATCAAGTATGGATAGGTAACTTATTCGCGAAAGTTTCCAAAATGACGTATGCGCTGATTGCATACGGAATTATATACGGATGAAAATATAATATGAATACAACATGTGCGAGTTTTTCGATAATTTTACCTCGAAGAGGAAAGGAAACGGAGCACCCTGTATTCGAAAGAGGGAAGAAGGGAGAAGGGGGCGCGGGTTAGATTGTCGCCGGTTGAGCGCAACGAATCCCGTAGCGGAGAGGAGTAGCGGTGACTTTTATTCCCGATAATGACAGAGAGCGCGAAACAGAGTGGCCCCGGCGTGGTACGTGATCAATTTTCGGGCCTGCTGCGGCCAACTACGATTTCGGCGTAATTATAGTATATATTCGTCTGTCGTGGCCTGTGCGCGCCCACGGTCACAATATCCCCGTAAATCGGCTCGTCCTCCTCCTCCTCCTCCCCTAAAAAAAAGAGACAAAGGGCTCTCGTGATCGGGACGATTCGATTTACGCGCCCAGTCCCCTCCATCTCTCTCGTTTCCAGATATCGTATCTGGAATACTCTTAAATTATATTCTTAAGAGATTTGTATTACATATTTTTATCTCGTGATAATTCTTCGATTCCTCGACGATCGTGGCCCTGAAAAAGTTCCCCCCTCGAAAGCAAGAGGGAGGGGATGGTGGAAGGAAGGATGGATCTTCGGGGGTCCTGCCGAGGAAGCAGATGGCCACGAGACGGGCGTAATTGGCGAGCCATCGAGATTATTGCCTCGTTCGCCTCTTTCTCCTCGATACCGTTTTCAAGATCCTAGGATCTCTACGATACCTAGAATCGAGAGTTGTCCCTCGAATGCCACTCGCCGGGGACTCGCCTGTCTCGATCGCCTCGTCACGCACCTGCTTTCTCCGTCCAGTTTGGGATACGGAGGCGTGTGCGTAGCGATAGATAGAATATAATTTGAATAAGTTTCAGCAGGAATCGGAAGCTGAGAGCTCACTGTGTTCCATTAAATATCAAAAACGACGTAAAATTATTCCCTCCCTACTCGTAATAAATACTCGTGCAGATGTATAAATCCAAACTCTCGAAACAAACCTCTTAAATTATGAGAAACGATATAAAATTATCCGCCTCTTTTCCCTCTCTATCGAGAGAATAAATTTAAACTCGAAACCGTGCGAGCGAACGTCAGCGATTACAATTTCCACGAAGCTATTCCCAACGCGGGAGAAAAAAGTAGTGGGAGCAGTGACGTGTACACCTGTCCCTCTCCTCCCCTCCCCTCGCGCGAAAACGACATTTACGACGGACGTCCCGTTCCGCGGTGTCCACAGGAGGTCGAACCTCGACGGGGGAACCTCTTGCCCTCCACGGAGGTGTCTCGCTCGATTCCGGCTGACGCCGACGTTCCTTGAACGTCGTGTAAATTTTATTCGGCGGTTTTATCGCGACCGTGTAATTTACGACCGTCATGGAAAAACGGAAGATCCGACCTCCCTTCCATACACGCGCGCCCGCGTGTACGTATGCGCGCATGCGCGCGTGTGTGAAGCTTTCTCTCGATTCCTTCGTTAGTTAGTCGGCTGGTCGTACGATGCCGCGTTGTATACGCGTTATGCACGTACGGCAGATTTAGAGGGATGGGAAGGATACGGGGAGATGATGCGATGGAGAGTGGAATATGGGGTTAAGGGGTTAATTGTTGGAACGGAAGAGCGTGAATCCGAGAGGGAAGTTGAAATGTATTTGGAAAGTGTGCTTGTTAAATTTGAATTTTTCTCTAAACACTTGACATTTTGGATGTGTACGTATATTTAAAAAAATACGAAAAAGATTATGCTACGGTTGGATCAAAAATCTCGGGTTGAATGATTAAATTGTAAGAAGGGAGATACTGTAGTTGTTCTATTTTGTTTCCTTCGATGCGGGAGAGAGACGAAAATGAGACGGAAAGGTCGGGTGTCCGTACGAGCAACCGTGAAGCGATGAGCGAAAACGCGGCTGGAGAGGAGTGGGGGAAAGAAACAAGGTGGGAAAGAAAAGGACTAATTGCCGGCTGGTTTTCACGGCGCACGCGTGCGCGCGCCTCTATCGGTGCGGGGCCTCGCGTGATGTACGCCAACCGTGGGTACATTAAAACGCGTGTACATCGCCACGACAACTTATGCCGCGTGCTCGACAACGCGCGCCGTTGATTTTACGAGCGCTGGGACTGCTTACCGCTTTCTCGCCGTCGCCGATTAAGCGAGACCTCTTCTCGAGCATTGCCGGGATCCGACGTTTTTTTCCCTTCTTATTTATTCATATTGTTTTTATCCCTTATTGATTTTGTATTTCGAAAATGAAATTTATCAAAACGTTGTATCGAAATTTTCTAGCGTGAAAGCAGCCGATAATGCTTGGAAAGCGAGAGTTTGGAGAGAGAGTTTTTCCGTAGAGCGTTACTCGAGAAAGAGAGAGAGAAAGAAAAATTAAGCTCCGATCGAGTTCGTTCTACTTTACCGATCTTTCTCTCTCGAGACCAGGTGTCGAGTGATAATTCTCTCCTGGAAATATTTGCGGATGGATGACAGGACAACGGCATGCTCGACGACACACACGGCCGACACACACGGTTCGTGCGGATTTTACGAGGCGGCACCGATGGCTTTCACGACGGGGACATTACGAGGCCTGTTGGTCACAGTGGTTGCTCCCTGCTCGCACGCCATTTCCATACAATGCCGCCCGCCGCGCCATTTCCATACGCGCCGAGACGCGCTCCCGGTTTTCACACGCGCTGCCTTTTTTTCGCAACACCGTCGCCTCGACTCGCGGCCGCTCTGTCACGCCGCCTCCGATCTGGGTCAGATACGACCCCCCAAAGTTTTCGAATCTGGATTCTCGATTAGCTCGAAATTTTATTTTTTAGAGCTTGACTCAACGAACTTGCGAATCGATATCGATAGAAGATTCGACCAAGGTTAATAACACCCACCTCGTAGAATCGGATGGATTATCGAAATAAATGCATTATTCAATGATACGTGGAGCGTTGATGTGAAAGCGTTGACGTTGATCCCGCGAACAAATGAAGATGTAACAGGGGGTAATGGATACGATCCCACGTCGATGGTGTGGATCCTTTGTTCGCTCGACGGCGAAACGAGAAGAAGCGTGCTACTTGAACAACAAACGGAGCGATTGTTCTTCGATAGTTCACAGCCCCTTAATTAAACGGCTATTTTTAGCTCTCGAATAGAATTCGATCGGAATATTGCACTCGTCCGAGATTAAGCACGCGGTTAAGAATTTGAAAATGAGGAAAAGTCCACGAGACGTGTGGAAATTGGATTAAAACGAACGGACTCTTAGGAAGGAGAGAGATTTTTTGAAAAATCACGTGGATAACGTTTGATATTTTTATCATCCGTATAGCGTCCCCTTGTTAATTACGCGCACAAGTTAATTAGCACGTTTTTGAAAGCCTCTTAGAGGCGAATCGAGTTAATGAGACGTATAAATGTATACGGCCCGCCTGAATGAATAATGCATGAAGCCGATTCGACGATCGTAAACCTGTCGACTCGAGTTATCACAAAGAAACACGAAACAACTGTCGTGCATCGTGTTGAATCGTTATTATCGATCGAGGGAATTTAACAAAATTCCCTTCCTTCAAATAAAAATTATCAACTCGATTACTCTGTCACTTCTCGATCTCTTTCTTTTTCTCTCCTTCGTTTCGTGCAAGCCCTCTTACTCTATCTCCACTGCTCCCCGTTGAAAACGAGGTCGCGGGGAGAGGAAGGGCAACGAGTGGGAACAGCAATAAAATTGGACGAGCACGGTGGTCCATCCACCTTAGCCTGGTGTTGTCACCCTGCGTGAAACGATGGAAAGCGAGAGCAGCGTACGAGGAATCGTAGAAATGGCGGGCACCGCCCACCTTTCCTCGGCTTTTTCCAACCTCGGCTACCTGGAAGAAAGTGGAGAGAGAGAAAGAGAGGTGGCCGCGCCTGCGAGCGGACGAGAAGTTACGAGCGCTGCTGCAAGGATCTTTTTGGGATCCTCGACCCGGATCCGGCCGCGCGCAAACGCGGCGGAACGCGTGGCGGGTTAATCGACCGGCGTAAATCTACCGGCCGCTTGTCAACTCGCCCTTTATTACTGCATCCTCCTCGAGATATTGTGAATTTTCGATAAAGGGAGAGAGCTTTTCAAAACGTTTTTCAACGATTTTTAAATTTTATTTTTGGTCGATTAATCGTTGTTGAGTAAATTTCTAGAAATATTTTTAACACGAAGATACGATTTTTTATTTATTTAAGGTGGAAAAGGTTCCCAGAGGTTCTTTGGAGGGTGGATAATTTTAGACTGAAAATATCTAGAATAAAATGTTCTAAATTGCATCCTCATATATTGTGAATTTTCGATATCGAGATAAGAGAGAGAGAAAGAGAGTTTTTCAAAAAGTTTTTCAGATATTTCGTCTACGAACGAGTCTTTAAATTTTAGTTTTGATCGATTAATTGTCGCTGAATAAATTTCTAGAAATATTCTTTGTAGGGTGGATAATTTTAAATTGAAAATATCTAGAATAAAATATTCTCAATTGTACGAAAGTATGATCTTCAATCTTTAAATTTTATTCGTATCTTGGAATTTATCTTTGATTAATTGTTGAATAAATTTTTAGAAATATTCCTAATAAACACGAAGAAACGATTCGTTATATATCGAAGAAGGATCGAGAGATTTCTTTGGAGGGTGGATAATTTTAGATAAAATGTTCTCAATTGTAGGAAAATATAATCGCTTGTCAACCTGATTTATTGCATCCTTCTCGAGATTTCGTCTTTAAATTTTATTCGTATTTTTGATCGATTAATTGTTGTCGAGTAAATTTCTAGAAATATTTTTAACACGAAGATACGACTTTTTATTTAAGGTGAAAAAGGTTCTCAGAGATTTCTTTGGATAATTTTAGAATAAAATGTTCTGAAGTATAATTTATTGATTATTATTGAATATATTCAATATCATTGTCAAATTTCGATATCGAGAGAGAGAGAGAAAGAAAGTTTTTCAGATTATTATTTCTACGAGCGAGTCTTTAAATTTTATTTTTGATCGATTAATTGTCGTTGAATAAATTTTCAGAAATATTCTTTGTAGGGTGGATAATTTTAAATTGAAAATATCTAGAATAAAATGTTCTCAATTGAATCGTCAACCTGATTATTATTGCGTCCTCCTCTTTAAATTTTATTCGTATCTTGGAATTTATCTTTGATTAATTGTTGTTGAATAAATTTTCAGCAATATTCCTAATAAACGCGAAGAAACGATTCGTTATATATCGAAGAAGGATCGAGAGGTTCCTTTGGAGTGATTTAAAAAATTCGAAAATATCGGTATTTATTAGGAGTGAAAAAAACTGGTTTCTGATCGAGCTTCGCATTTGATTACTATGCCATCTAAAATGTTCCCAATTGTACGAAAGTAGAAGCCTGTACAATGGAGAAATTTATACGCTCGCCCCTGAATAATGGACGATGTAATATAACGGAATGAATACAGTGACGTGCGTGCACTGTTTGCACTTTCTGGATGTTTTTCACGAAAAATACAATTTACTTCGAGCTACCGTGTGTTGTTTAAGCAGACGAATTAAGGGGATGGGAATTTCGTGTTTTCTCGTGAACGTGTAACGGGTCGTAAATTTTAAATACGATTATTTTAAAAATAAATTTTCCATGAAACAACTACAACAAAAATATATTTCTTTTCAATTACAACGAGTAATATGGCGGCCTAATTTTAACAATTCAATGTCGATGACATCAGATAAAACATAAATTCGAGACGATACTAATAATAAGCTAATTTACAATAAAACAATCTCCCTCAAATTAGACGGATACTTCCTTCCCTTTCCTCGAGGTTATCAAAACTCAATTTGTCGACAGCTCGACAACTCGATAATTTTCGATTCCCATAAGCCGGCGCGTGTCCTAGATGGTCGCACTTACCTCGATGCCGGAAGCGCGTATTAACGGGAGGGAAGTAGCTGGGTGTATATTCTGGGACGAGCAGCAGAAACGATTATCGATAAATGACAGTAACCGCAGGTCGCCTGGCGTCAGTCGTGGTCGCTGCCATATGTCGGCTTGGAACGTTACGGCTCCTCCTCAACCACCGACTACGCAACACCGAGAAACCTTCCTCAAACTCTTACCCGAGATTCCCCTGCGCATAAAATTGAATACATACCTCCTTTTCTTTTCTCATCGTTCACTTTTCTTATCTTTGTCGTTCATGTTTTCATTTTTATCCTCCCATCGAGTGTCGATTTTCGAACAATTCCCCCAAAACTCAATCTAAAAAGGGAGCGAGAAGAAGAACCTACCAATTTTCCATTTTCAGCCTATTTTTCGAGAGAGAAAGCGACATTGGATCGGACGCAATGCGGGGAAAGAGAACGATCGCTCGCGAGGCGTTTCGCTCGGTGACACGTTGACACGTGAAACGCGAAGCTCCCCTCCCTCCCTCTTCCGTGCATCTTTATTCGAGGATCGATCGAGCGTATCGTGACCGGCCGTCTTCCGGGAGGAGTCGCGCGATTTCACGGAGACTTCCGTTCGCTTCCCATTCCTCCCATCCTGTATTAGCGATCACGAATATAACCACCTCCATACCCCGCGCGACCAAACTCGTTAAACGTCTGTCGGCTCGCCTCTCTCCACCTGTTTCTCCACCTATGCCGCGGAAGTTGTAAACGAATTAACGTAGATCGGGATTATTATTCTCGTCAAACGGAGGGAACAATTACTTTTCTCCCACGGAGTTCTGATTCCGCGCGTGTGTAAGTATCCTTTTGTTTGTATGGGAGGCGTTTGGATCGCGATATGCGCGTGTAAGTAGTCGGAAATACAGTTTTCGAACTATGGAAGGTTTTCTGGGTTTAACGGAATCGTCAAAATAACCCGTTTTGAATATTCCAATTACCGGAATTTCTTCCACTGCGATTTTTTCCTCCTTGGCAATTTTCGTAAACGAGCGTGAAACGAGATGACACGTGTTCGGTAATCGGTACCGGCCGCTTTCATCGCCGCTTCCGCGTCTGGCCGACGCCGAAACGCTTCACGCCACTTTGTGTCCCTCGAGCGGCGTTCCCAGGGCAGGTGTCGTCGAGACGCAATTTACCTTTTGAAACCTCGTGTACGTGTTGATTCTCCGAGGATTGAAACGGGCGGAGGAATGCGCGGAGGACAGATGTTGGACAGGGTGAATTTCTTCCAGGATGCGTTATTAAGGAGAAACGACTTTATTCTCCTCCTCCTTCTTCGTTTTCTAGAAGAGTTTCTAGAGGAACATGTGGCTCCAAGGTTGCCATTGTTTCACGCGTCTGAAGAGGATCTTTTCGAGTTTTCGAAATAGTGCAAAGTCAAGTTGAAATTCTATGATCGTTTGAGAAGACGATCCGATCCATCGGATCCGGCATTAATATTCTTCCTCCCCCCGGCCTTTTCTTCGCTCTCTATCCGACCCCATTAGCGTGCCTAATTTATGCATCATCAGCGGGGCCAACAACCCTTCCTGCATCCATCTTTTCGGCTGAAAAGTTTCTAAAGATTTTCCCAAGCTAGGTGTGCCTTTTCCTTCGGTGTCTTAATTACGCCGACGCGAAACTCCCGTCTTTTCAGCCTTGCGAAACCTTGGGTTTCTCGCACCCCTTCCATTTTCTTTTCTCCTCGTTCTCTCGAGGAAGGAAGGGACAGGGGGGAGAGTGGTTGATAACAAAGGGCCCAATAAACGGGGTAGGTAGGTAGCCCCGCTTGGATTACCGGGCACAAAGCCCGCTATAAATTCATAAACGTGTCGTGGAGAGACGGTGAATGGGGGAACGACTCGGTGGTTCTCTCGCAATAAGACAATAAAACGGGGGCCCTGGGATCCGGGAACATCAAACAGAGCCGTGCTCCCTTCCACGGCGATTTTCTTCTGGAAAACGACACTTTTTCCAGATTTCGACGCCCTTTCGTGTTCCTTTTCTCTCTCTCTCTCTCTCTCGATTATACTTTACTTTTGTGAGACTCTTCGAAGTTTCGAAGTTTTTGTCGCCTTTTTTCCTCTTGGACAGTTAAGATCCCTCGGAAAATCGAAGGAAGGAATCGCCAGATAATCCAATTTTCGAGGATGGAGGAAAAATTTCTCCCTCCCTCTCTCTCTCCAGCCGCGAAAAAGCCATCCGCAACCCCCTAATTTCGACCCAACTGGCAAGTATTCTCTCCCTCTCTCCCTCGCTGAAGCGTGTTTGTCGCGATTGGAGGGATCGGTGGGGGTATCGCGTTACCACGGCTTGTCACCAGCGTGCCTCTCCCCATTCGGCACGAGGGTGCAGAGGGAGGCGTACGGACGGGGGCGCGACGATTGGTGGATTCCTCGTGGAAGCCAGGTGCGTTCGCCGTTCACCGGTTAATCCACCCATCCATTTTTCGGGGCGGGCAGGGGGGAGAGGCGCGCGTGTGTGAAGGGTGTATTGTGTAACGGCGGGGAGGAGGGGATGGATGCAGCTGCTAACAAGGGGCGACGAGAGTTTTCGGTGGTGTTGCGAGGAAGGGAGAGAGTTTTCGGGGTTCATTGTGCGACGATTCCACGCCCGATGGGGAGAAATGGCGGACCACCAGAGTCTTCTATCTCCCTGTTTTCCTTTCTTTCGAGAATCTTCCAGTCCTTCCTCCTCGCTTTCCTGTATCCGTTTCGCGCTCTTCTTACTTCTAGAGACACTGTTTTTAACGAATAAAGGTGCCGCGACAATTTCTCAACGCCTGGAGTGAAAGTTTGCCGGGGAGGGAAATTGAAAAGTTAGCGAATGGATGGAAAAATATAAGCTGAGTGGCCCGGGGGGATGATCGATGGCTGGAAATAAGCTGTTACACTTTCCTCCTCTTCTTTTCCTCCGATGTATGAAGAAATATTGTGCATTATTTGTAAGATGACGTCATCATTACACACGCGTATACACAGAGGGCTCCCTTTTCCTAGGGTGAAGGGGAACGAGAGTGTCTTAATGGCGGCCGCACGGTGGATGAAAATGCTAATCCAACGTTCGTTCCTTCGTAAATCGTCCAATAACCGATTCGAAAACGGATAGATTCCGATAGATTTCTCCAAGCCACCATTGCGCCCCACTTTGAACCGCTGCAAGAAGCCGGGGCAAGCGGAATATACGTAATCGCGTCCATCACGAACTCGAAGGGAGCGAAAGAAGGAAGGGTGCCCCGAAACGAGAGAGGCCACCACTCGGCCGGTTCTCATCCTCTCTCTCCGTTTTCCCATGCGAAATAAAATATCGCTAATCACCGTTGCGAGCACGAGGGGGCTCTATGAGTAGGCTCGCGTGCATCTGTGTACTTAACGTCCCTCTCTCTCTGCCCCCTCTTTCCAAAGAGTGGCTCCAACTTTCGTTTTCGTGGTTGATACCTGGATTCTCCAGGAAACAATGGGATGTGTTACGGACGTGTATTATTATTGTTGCTGCAGGGGCTAATAATCGAGCGACACGATCCCTTCGATTATCATTTCCCAGGGATCGAGGAGGGGAAAGGAGTTTTCGTTCGAGGCTGAAAAATGTCTTTCTTTCCCGAGGCAGAGAGACGTATTTTTATATATATATAAAAAGGGGCCTGACGTTTCATTCTCGAATACGCGGAAGGAGGCATCAACCGTCTCCTCATCGCTGCATCACGAAATCAGTATCCCTGAAAGGGGAACCTGTTCGCACAATGCCGGTGCCTAAACGGAGCCATACGGCGCTTACGTCGAACACGGTCGTATTATGCATACATGTATATATATATATATATATCATGCGAGCAAACCTCGGAAAGGGGACAACGGTATGATGGCCGCTTTCCTGTCGAGCGGATAAAAAATTCAGTTTTAAAACCCTGGGCCGGCCCCGGGACAACCCTTTGTGCGAAGGACAGAAGGGGCACCCTTCAGACGAGAGGGCACGCACAATGGCGCGCGGGGCGTGTGTCTCTTGGTGTGTGCCCTATTTACACAGCGACAGCCTCCACGAGAAGGACCCTCTCTGTCTCTCCCTCGCCTCGTGCACCCCTCGAACGTATATTGGCGCGGACCAAGCCCACGCGGATGCATTGTGGGACCCTCGAGCCAATCGGGCCGGCGTACGACGATTTTATTGTGAAAAAAGCGAAAGCTTTGTGGGGTGGTGGTGGTGGTGGAGAGGAGAGAGAGAGAGACACTGGAGGAGGAAACTGGAACTCTCGGTTTACCCTCGTTGTTTACCGAGTGAACGGGGGGAGTCTTCTATGGTTTCACGAACGATGTCAAGGTTTTCCTTTTCTTTTTGGAACAAAGCAATCCGAGTGGACGATTCTGGAACCGTGATGGAAACAAGTTTTTCCGAAATAACCGTGTTGTGATGGAAGATCGAGAGAGAGAGTGCTTAATTTCCTCCTGGCGTTTTCTCCATTTTTAGAAAAATGCATATTCTTTTCGAAACGAGTTCGATCGGGTAGGGATAGTTTGATTCGAGGTTTTGACGAAGAATTCGAGCTATTCGATTTAAGTGGTACGATCCTGTTTTCCACGGAATATCTCCGCGGATGAAGAATTTGGTTAACGCTTGCGGCTCGAATAATCGTCGTATTTCGTTGTATCGTTCAATAACCGTTTACAACATTTCTTTTTTTTTTTAATTAAAAAATAATTCGATAAATTAATTTATTCCTTCCGTTTCGATTAACTTCCCCCTCCAGAAAAAAAAAAAAAGAAAGAAACAATCCCAAACACTCTCCATCTCCCGATTGCCGGGGAAAAACAAAAGCTCGGATCGATCCTCCTCCGCGGAACAAAAGGAGGACGGCGTATTTGCACGGTCGAAACGAGGCTATCGCGGCGGCGATTGGCTTTAATTCGAGGCGGGCGTCAAAAGAGCGTCGAGGATCCCTCGAAATGGATGGTTTTCATCCGAGACCCGGAGACCTGCCTCTCCGATCTTATCTTGCTACTCTACGCTGGGAGGCGTCCGCCGATATACACGTATTTTATATATATATATATATGTATGCAATGCCATAGGTCCGCCACGGGGATTATTACAGCCTTGACAAATTGCCGCGGTGAAGGCCGATCCCGGTAATTACGGGCCCTGGAGAGAGTGACGCGGATGCGAGACCGGCCTTGCCTTGCCTTGCCTGCTCGATGCTCAACGATGCTTCGCGATTGGAAAAGCTCTGGTGATAGGTTCACGACACTGGTGGACGATAAGCTGTTGGAAAGAGCGTCTACTTCGCTTCATACATTCCAAGTTTCTCACCTTGGAAGGAAGCTCTTCCTCTTTCGGAAAAGGGAAGGAATAGATGACTCGTCCGTGTGTTTTTCTCTTTTTCTCTCTCTCCTGTATAATACAAGAGACCCATCCGGCCGTCCTCGTTAATGGCGGATGGCAGTCGCAGGGGCCAGGAACGGTGCAACGTTGTACGAGCATCCGGCTATCTTGATGAGATCTTGTTTTCCGTAGGATCCCCCGCGGCGAGCCGCGATTCGTTCCCGTTCCAGTCCCGGAAAATATTCACAACGCGTGGAGAGAGAGAGAGACCTGCCTTGCTCTCGTTTCGATCCTGGCCAAGGGTTTTGGAAGGGGTTTCGAAAGTGTGTCGCGCGAAGGAAAGAAGATCTCTCTCTTTTTCTTCTTCTTCTTTTTTCTCTTTGAACAAGTATCCTCGGTTCGAGAAAAAGGTTGGAGAAAAATCGACGATAAAAACGATTAGAACGTTTGTCCCTTCGAAAGGGACGATCTCTCTTTCTTCTCGAGGGATCCCCTTCCGGAGGGAGGATGTTTGCAGGAAGCCTCCGAGATTCAACCCTAAAAACGGCACCCGGCAAAAAAGGGGGAAGAGTTTACTACGTCCTAATTAGAATGACAGAGACGTCAATGGCGGCGATGCTCAAAGAAGGCCGTAAACGTTGGTTACGGGTGTAAACTATGGATTTTAATGTCACCGGGGCTTTCCCAGCCTCCCCCATAAGACCCTCCGTTTACGGGGTTGTGTAACCGCCCTCGTAAACCAACGCGTGTGTCAACAAACGAAACGATTACACGGTGGATGCTTTCTTCCTCCCGTTGCCTACCTCATCCTATTTCATCGATTATTTACCAATGAAATAGTTGCCAAAATGTGATCATTCGGAATCGTTGGAATTTTTTATTCCGCACGAGAATGGAAATGAAGAAGAAAAATCGAAGAAGCGATTGATTGATCACAACTTATTGATCTTATTTTTTTTTTCTGTTCCTAATCTCTTCCACGCGATGTGGAACATCCGGTTTATTTGCGAGTGATTAGCCTCGCCAGTTCCCTGCTGTATTCACGTCCTTTGCGAAGGCTCTCGATCGCGAACCCATCTCCTCTTTCCGTACAGTCCGATTGTTCTCCACACCGATTCGCAGTCAATTATGAGGAGCGCGCGCGCGATATATTAATAAGTGGAATATAAATACTCGGTTGTCCGTGTACGTACACGCGATCCATCGTGCATAAATAGTCCGGTGCAACAGCGGAATACTAATCAGCCTCTGGTTTACATCACACCACGGTGGCCGTAACGTTGCATACAATGTGCGATTTCACG
The DNA here is from genome assembly GCF_029169275.1 of Apis cerana. Taxonomy (NCBI): domain Eukaryota; kingdom Metazoa; phylum Arthropoda; class Insecta; order Hymenoptera; family Apidae; genus Apis; species Apis cerana. The sequence continues at coordinate 13,692,422 of NC_083857.1, forward strand.
AGATCCCGTGGCCGATAATTAAGTTCATTAGAATGGCTCGCAAAGTGATTATTATGGCCGTGCCTCGGTTTTAATTAATCCGCTAATAAACGTCATTATTGTTAGAATTGTCGGCGATTATCACTGCGTGGAAAACACGCGCGGAGTCCGCTTGATTTTCCCTGATATTCACTCGCCGAAAGAAACACTTGTTGAAACGATAGAGTTAGAAGGAAATGCTCCGAGAAAATGGGATTGTTAATCGGGAGAGAAGCGATCGATGAAAACTATCCATCGAAGTACGATATATTTATAGGTTATAACACGTATCGTTAAACTTAGTTATTCGTTTCGTCGATTCATATCAATCGTATCCTTCAATAATTCATCCCGTGCTAACACCATACTAAATTCCACTTTAGGAAAACAAAACGTGTCTCTCGTGCATATTAAAGAATAGAAAATTTAAGAGTGGTCCGTTCCGCCCGTTCCTTTCGTGTAAAGAAGGACAATCGTGGGGCCGGCGGTCCAAGCGTCGATTAATTAAAGACCGATACGACGCGCAACCAAATCCGCGCAGATTTTGTTCTGCGCCGGCCCAGTCCTCTCTCGTATGATAATCGCGCGTTTGCTTTCTTGTAATTAGAAATTTATGCACTAGTTTGCGGCCGTGTTATTCAAATGTGACACCACGCCACGTTGCCAGCGGCGTGTATCGCGGCATAATAATGCGCGATATTTATTACCATGTTCGGAGCCGTCATTAATTATCGCCCTAATGGGACGCGGAGGACAACGAGCGCGCGTTACACATCGAAAAAGCTGTCCTCCCAGGAATTTAATACAGTTCCGATTTTATACGGTTATTACGATTATTACTAACTCCAAGTTAAGTGAACCGAAAAATAAGACGATGAAAACGTGTTTTGGAAAATATATCCCGGATACATTGTTTTTAACCAATTTTAAAAAACTAGGATTAGATACCCTATTATAAAAAGATAAATAAATTTATTAAGCCATTAAATGTAGAACCATTAAAGTTAAATAATATGGCGGCTTTTTATATCTAATTAGAGAAACTTGTCGATTAATTTGATAATCCACGATAAGAAATACTTGAGTTTTTATTTATGTATTGTTGCTTTAACTGGCTCGAATAAATTTGAGTTGGAGATATTTTAGATAATAATAATTCGAATCAAAATGTAGTATATTCAAGATTTGGATGAGTTTCAATAAATTTAATTTTTGGAATATTTATTTTAATATAAATATGAAAGAGAATTTAAAAGTAAATTAGAGTAATTTCTTTAATTGAAGATAGTTTTAAAAAGTGTACAAATCGCCCGTCAATTTCATTTTTAAAATTTTTATAAAATTCGAGCTAAAATAATTGCTATCCTCGTATCTCGGACGTTTCGATCGACTATAATGGAATAGTTGTCGGTAACCGATTAAGCTCTAGACGATTTAACACTAATTGATCGATTTATTTATGAACCCTTTGCATTTGTTCGAGATTATTGCTACGATACTTACTTTTATAAACTGAACGAGTAACAAGTTTCACGGTGGAACCCAATCAAGGGATTCCTCGCGAGTATTCGCTTTCGTCCTTTCTTAAACTTCGATTCGAGATAACGTTTTGGAGGTTAAAGACACCGCCGTTATAACGACCCTCGATAACGTTGCGAATTTTAACGGAACGAGTTTTCCTAAATTTTTACCGTCCACGATGTTTCCTCCTCCGGATTAGTTATTTTATTCATTCTTATTTTTAAAAATTATTAAATGTATGATATCACACGACCGAAAAGAGTAGTTCCTACGTGTTAATGGAATGAAGTTTCGTTGATGATATTTATCTCCTGTTCAAACTACTCCTTCTTCAGTCGAAGAAAAGTTTGATACATCCGCCGGTTAATCCAAAGGTTAGTTCAATAAAATGCGCACGAAATACACTTTGATCGTTGCGAATACCTTTTGCAGCAACGTTAAATTTCAGATGCCCTTTCGAAAAATAAAACGTATCATATTTTTCCCAACAAAGTCGATCGGCTCGGCTCTCTCGCGCCAAGGTTAGGGAAAAAAGAAGGAAAGAATCGTGACCACCCGTCTCGAGACACACCCGTCCCGCATGATCTGAAACGGTGCTACGATTTCGCAGTTACGATCAACCTTTCTATCTGCTCGTCGATAATACGACTCCTACACCTGTGCACCGATTGTTCCAGCCGCGCTCGAAACCTCGATCTCTCTTTCTTTCCTTCGTACGCCCCTTTTTTTCAAATTTTACGTTGTTCCTTGTTCTTCGGCTATCGATCGAGACCGGCCAAGAAGCGAAAGGTAAGGCGGAGTGTCTTCTGGGAGACCTTTCTCCCATTCCCACGCGCGAGATCGGGACGAGAAATGGACGATTTCTTCGATCCATTGTCCGGCGATCCGCTGTTGGATCGAAGCAAATATCGAGATATCGGCTTTCTAACAAAGAAATAACTCGTTACATATCGTTTTCAAAAAGGATTTACATCTTTTATAAATTTGGCCTTCTAAAAACTGACTGGTTTCCTAATTTAAAGGTTCAACGTATTTTCTCTTATCCTTTCCAAGATTTTGAACCTGAGCTCTCCTCTCCCAGACGAGCAGCAACGAAGCGAAGAAAGAATCGATCAACGATCCTGTCTTACTTCCAAACGATATAATCAAAAGTAGGAAAAGAATAGACACGATAAAAGAGTCGCCGCTCGTTGACCCGCGCCGCCATCAGCTAGGAGAGATGGAAAAAGCGGTAGAACGAAAGAAACGGGGGAGGAGAAAAGAAAAAGGAGAGAGAGGAGCAACTTGCATTATTGCAAGTTGGACGAGGCGCTGACGGAGAGGAGAGGCAAGCCGAAGAAGGAGATCCGTATCTATCCGTTCACGCTGCGTGGCCGCGCGAGAGATGGAACGTCGACAGCTTGACAAATTGCTCCTCCCCCCCTCCCCCGTTCGCGTTTTCGCTAAAATCAATCACCACGCCGGTTACCGTGTCACCTTTGCACTCTCTCGCCACGGTGATCGCCAGATTCTCGGCTAATTAACCTCCCTCCAAACGGGGACGAGATCGCTGCTCTCTTCCTTCTTCTCGCGCCTCCTCCTCCCCCGATTTTCAAGTAACAAAAGACGGAGAGTCGGAATGTTCGCGGTTGCTTCGAGATAATAATTAAATGGACTTCTCGAACGGAAAAGGCGTGAAAAGAGGAATTGGAGATTCGATTAGACAGGAAGGGAAAATTAACACGATGTAAAGAGGCTCTGTTCGAAGTTGGAAGGGTGAAATATTGCGGCGCAATTGTGTGCATCACGAGGCTGGCAGGCGACAATTTATCATCCGCAGTTGCGACTTGGAATCGAGAACTGCCATTGGCAATTAAAGGAAAGAATCTGGCCCAACTTCGATATGAATGCTTCTTTTTCCCATTTCTCGTTGACGAGAATCAATTCCAGCCCCCCCCAAAAAACTTGGAACATCTCGAAACGATCAGCGAGATCGGTGCTCGCAATCTTTTCCGAGAAATTGGAAAAGATATTCGTCTTTCTCGAGAGTGGCAACGATAGCGTCGCTCCCGTTGAAAATTAATTACAGCCAGTTTCGAAAAGGGGGGAGGGAAGGGGGCTGATGGTGGAGCCTGGACTCTAGGATGTTGCTGACGCACGGTGGGGGAAGGAATCGGGGCCCGAGGCTCTAATAAAAAGATATAAGGAAGACGATAATGCAGTCCCAGAAGGTCCTTCGGAGGCACAATGGGACGTATCATGACTGGATGACACGGCCGTTTCTGTCAATGGCTACCCACGGCCTCGGAGGCTGCGCGCCCTAAAGGTCTTTATACATCGCGCGTTCCTTCCTCTCTTTCTCGGCCTCCCTTTGTTGCTTCCTCTCCGTTCTCTTCTTCTTCTTCTTCTTCTTCTTTGCTCTTCTCGTCCGCTCCAGTAGTGATATCTCTGGCACGAACGTTATTTCGAACTGGAATTATTAAGAAATCGTATTTTGAACGTAAGTTTCAGCGATAAGTGAATTGGTTTTAGCCTGTTCGTAGCAAGAACAAGAAATGGAGTTTGGATGTTATGCGTAGAGCAGGTAAACGTCCAATTGTTTTGATATTGTGATTAAAGAGTTTAAGCAATAAATAATTACTTTGTCCTAGAATTATTATTGTAAATGTTGTTACATTTATCGTAACTAAACAGTTTAAGTAAATTTTTAGCCCGTTCGTGCAACAACAAGAAATGGAGTTTGGATATAGTGTAGATGTATAAAATAGGAAATCAAATTTACTTTATTACATTTTGTTATCTCGATACTTTTTTCGATCACAATCGACAAGTTTGAGCAATGAGTAATCAGCTTTTAGTTTGTACATCTCGAAGAGATTTCTCATTATCCATTCTATCTACCTTTATAAAAGTCACTTTTATTCGATACATCCAAGAGAAACGAACGATGGGAAAATTCGAAATTGATAATATGAAACGAAACTTGGAAAAAGAAGAGTTGGAAACTTGGAACGGATCTGCCGGTCCCCCCAGAGACAGGGGAACAAAAGGCGGGCTGGCAGGGTTTTTGCGGGCAGCTCAGTGTTTTTCGAAATTTCGTGGAGGCGCGCTGCGATTCTCCTTGACCGCCTCGAGGTCTCTTTCGGCCCGAGTCACCCGTGTTTACCATTCTCGACCTCTCCCCGTAATTTCGATAATTCCATTGTCGTTTCCGTTCGTGCATCGCATCGCGCACGAGGAAGCACGAAAAGAGAGAGGAGTGAGCGGAACGTTGAAACTTGACCTATAGCTATGCGATTTCGTGAACAAGTGGCGCCCCAGTCAGACGAGCATTCGAGGGTGAATTTTTCTTTTTCTTTGCAGTTTCTTTTCCAACGTGGAATTTCGCGCCATTTCTTGCAAGAGTGAGATTTTTGTACGTCGATATAAAAATTTTTAAATGTCTGATGCGTAGGAAATGTTGGATAGGTTGTCGTTAAGCGAATGGCGAAGTTAAATACGCGCAAATGTTTCATTTAGGGTTTAAAATTGGAGGAAAATAAGGAGGGTACTTTATTTAGACAAGGAATCAGCAAGGAGGGTTTCCAAGCTTCCAGGACAGGATTAAAGGCGAGGAGGAGAGCTGTGTCATCCTAATCTCGTGCTTCCTTGGTTAGTTTTTCTCTCGACAACTTTCTGAACCCATTAATTTTCTATCTATAGCAAGCATGACATTAATCTCATGCGTGCACACATATTTCTAGCTTGTATTATATTTTACTGTCCATACAAAAATGAAGAAATGATCGCACATGGTTTTCAATTGAAGCAATTTCAAAAAATTTATATTCGTACAGAGAAATCATTATTAAAAAATGTATAAAATTCAATGAAACTTTTGTTCTTTCTAAAAATTCCAACTTTTATTATATTTGTAATCTACACAAAAATGAGAAAATGATCACGTACGATTTTCAATTGAAGTAATTTCAAAGCTATATTCGAACATTTCCATAGAAAAAATTAAATAATTATAAAATTGATATTACAGGAGAAGATTATTATTAAATATATAAAATTCAAAGAAACTTTTATTCTTTCTAAAAATTTTATTACATTTTATTACATTTTTAATTTACTATCACAAAATGATCACATATGATTATTTTCAAAGCTACACTCAAATACGTTTCGAGAGAAAAAAAATCGTATAATTATAAAGTTGATATTACAGGAGAAGATTATTATTAAATATATAAAATTCAAAGAAACTTTTATTCTTTCTAAAAATTTTATTACATTTCTAATTTACTATCACATATGATTAATTTCAAAGCTCAAATACATTTCGACCAAAAAAATTCGTATAGTTATAAAGTCGATATTACGAGAGAAAATTATTATTGCATCATATATTATTTTCAAAACTACATATAAAATTCAAAGAAACTTTTATTCTTTCTAAAAATTCTAACTTTTATTAAATTTGTAATCTACACAAAAATAAGAAAATTGAAGTAATTTCAAAGCTACTATTTTCAAAACTACATATAAAATTCAAAGAAACTTTTATTCTTCCTAAAAATTCTAACTTTTATTACATTTTTAATTTACTATCACAAAATGATCACATATGATTAATTTCAAAGCTACACTAAAATACATTTCGAGAGAAAAAAAATCGTATAATTATAAAGTTGATATTACAGGAGATTATTATTAAAAAATATATAAAATTCAAAGAAACTTTTATTCTTTCTAAAAATTCCAACTTTTATTACATTTTTAATCTACACAAAAATGAGAAAACTATCACATATAATGTTCAATTGAAGTAATTTCAAAACTATATTCGAACATTTAGAAAAAATCATATAATTATAAAGTTGATATTACGAGAGAAAATTATTATTCCATCGTACGATATTATTTTCCAAAGACATATAAAATTCAAAGAAACTCGAGATTTTCTTCGTATCCAGCGTTAATCGGTCGAGAAGTGTTAACACGCATAATCATTTTCACTCTTCTTCGTTGTACCCGCTTTATCGCTCCCTTAGCCAATCGCTCGATGAAATCCAATGAAATCCGTGGCGGTTTCGCGGAAGGTCGGCCGAATCGATGGGAATCGACACCGCGGCCTCGCCGCGATTAATTTCTATTACGGGGGCGGAAGCGAGGGGCGTCGTTCCGACGGGTGACGCGCGGGTGACGTCACTGCCGGTCAACTACAAGTATTTCGCATTAGCCGCGGCCGCCCGCTAATTAATTGGGTTAAAAAGACGTTAGGCCGAATTGATCGGTCCATTCGAGGTTGGACCTCCATCATCTGGTTACAGCCCAGATAAAGTTATTATATTCGGCCGTGATCAATTTCGGCCCGATCGCGTGCCACCCGCCTATATCTTCCCTGTTATCGCGCCGATCCGTGGCAATTGGAAAAAGCGTGGAACGCGCCGCCGCCGCCTCTTCCCTCTCTCTCGACGCGGGGGGAGAAGACTCGGTGTGAAACGGGACATTTGTTGCGAGGGAGAATTTCGCAGTATTGAGACGTCGACTGGAAGAAGAGCAAGGTTTGAGAAGAAACCTGGGATGGATATTTCCCGTGGGAGGATGGGCAGCGATGTTGCATGCTTTGTCGATATTACGTATTCCGGGGATGGATGCTTCGCGAGGGAAAGTCAGGGATTTACGAGTCGTAGGGTGGTTAATGAGAGTACACTTATTTGTCTCCCGGTGTTAACGTATTTCTTTTCGATCATTCACCCAGGATTTATTCGTTCGGAAGAATCTAGAAAGAAACAACACGGTTGGAAGATGACGCAACACCGAATCGAAGATACAGCGTTTTCTTTCGCCCCAGTGGAAAGCAGAAGAGCTGGACAAACGAATTTGTCCTGGAGATTTTTTCAGCCTATCCAAACATCCGCGGAAGCGACCAGTTACTTATACCTGGCTTGGTCCCGAGTCAACTCGATTCATCCTCACAAGGCAAGGGAGGATTGGCTTCCGTTTTTGCTAGACTGCGCTGGAACACCGTTGGGTCAGCGTCTCTTTGGTTAATCCAGGCTTGGGCCGCGGCTGGATCAGAAATCCGGAAAAATCGACGGAGACGGAGTTGGTTTCCAGCCAATTTCGGCCGAATCGGGGGGCCGAGTTAAACCTATTATTATCGTGCCACGTCCCCCGCGGTGAAAATGTCAAACGGTGATCCGAAGGGAGCCGCCATAGGCGGCCACATCAAAGAAGGGCGGGCCGACGTCGTCGCGAACGTCACGCGACAGGACACGTCGGGCCGCCGCTTGTCCCAACTATTTTATCCGTACCTGTATCTCTACCTGTTCTCCTCGCGTGTCCACTGGCCGATCGCTTGTACTCCGGCTATCCAGCGGCGACGATTTTTAGAAAAGTCGGATCGATATTCCTCCATGTACGTTCAACGTTTCAATTCCTCTCCAAGAGATGGATCGTTAACCTTTAAACTTCTTTCAACTGTCAGTCAACTACAAGCCTGACACCTGTCGCCGTATCGAGCACACTATCCAACAATAACGACGATCTTCCCGGCGAATAAAATGTAATAAACGTAAAAATGATTATTTCCTAAAGAGACGAATTAAACTTTTACGACAAATGCGTACGTTCCACGACGAAATTGAATCGCGCCTGCTATCTGCTATGATCGATTAACCTAACCTAAAAAAGAAGAGAGAGAAAAAAGTACGCATCTTTCGACGACACTCGCATCGAATACAAGTAACGACCGAAAAGAAATTGCCGTGCGCGCGAGACAAAGAGATCGACGAGGCGGAGAGACGAGGAACCGGAATGATCGAGAAAACGAATTAGGGAGAGGAGAGGAGGCGGAGGAGCACGGACGAAACCGATAAAATGCAACGGGCAAGCAGAGTCTGAAAGACCGGCAGAAACATCAATCGTTGACTCATCCCATTCGGATCACAAAAGTACGTCGAATTGGGTCGTCTGGTGTCGGGTATAGGTCCCTGGGTATACAAGAGGGCCCCGAACTCATCCGACGAACAATTATTTTGCGGCCTCCTTCTCCCCTCGATCCACTCTCTTCCTTCTCGCTCGTTCAACGGTTAGGTTAGTTTCCGTCTTTCACGCACCAAACACTCTCCTTTCTCTCGACTCGTTCGCTTCGGGACAGAATGTTATATCCCGCGGTGCGACGTCCACCGACGCGCTGCAAGACAAATGGCCTCGTGACGGCGGCCACATTACGTTTCAAAACTGGCCTAATCGTCGGCTTTCCGGATGAGAAACGGCCTCGATGCGCCGCGCGTATACACAGCCTATACCTGCGCCCTCTGCCCAACTACGATCCGCATGCGCCCGTGCATCGTCTTTTCCGAGATGGCGCTTCTGGCGAATCGACTCGAACGGAACGATTGAATTTTTTTTCTTCGAGTCGTATTAGTTGCTTTTCGATCAACTATTGATTCTTTTTAAATCGAAATCGCGCATCATGATACTCTCGTCGCACGTTTTGAAAGAGAGCGTAGAAAAAACTGTGTATAAATTAAACCATCACGCGAAATATTTGTATTTCGCTTCCAAAACGAATGTTCATCGAATTCGATCAATCGTCGTGTGTTTTCCCCCGGAATTTTTCGCGCGCAACGAACGAGCGGAGGATAATCTTGGTGAAGTATAGCCGGAAATCGGTGCCGCGATTCATAGTACGCGCGCTAGTAAAAAAAGAGGAAGGCGCGAGGAAAAAAGCGATCGCGAACGCGGATGTCCGTAGGGATTGTGCGGATTCGCTATTCCGTTCGATTTGTAGGAAATAGGAAAACAAAGAGCGGATCGAAAATACATAAAAAAGGGGGAAAAAGGAAAGGGGAAAAAAACGAGGACGTTCGTCGCGTATAGGAAGATAGAAAATTGTATATCGTTTTCGGATACTACATTTTTTTTTTATTCTCTTTTTTTATTTTTTTTTACAGTGATTGCGACTTGCAAGATTGAAATTAAATAATTCGTATCCCAATAGCGATGATTAAATTTCGAAATTCTGGTATAATTTCGGTAAACGAGGAATCGAACACGGTGGTGAGGGGTCTTGTTCACCGGGGCGTGACGCGTTTCTCATTGTCCCTCCTGTTACTCGTCGAAGAATAAACCGTGGAAGAGGGTAAGGAAGGGACGACGAGGAAGAGAAAGGAGAATCGCGTGAGGTATAGTTGGCGTAACTAAATGCTATCGAATGGAAGACTATGTCGCGAGCCTGTGAAACGGATCTCCATGCAAATTCTCGAGCCGGGATCCTTCCCCAATATTTCCAGACAATCGAAAGTGAAAGCGTGTTCGTCGAGAGGACACATTCCCTTTTGTTTTTTTTTTGATCTGCCATTTTCAAGACAGGAAAAATTCGAAACCGATGCAAACGTTCGAAAAGGAGGAAAGGAAAGGAAAGAAAGAAAGAAAAAAGGATCTATTTCACGCGCGGGGCAAGTTAACGGCGCAGCCCCCATGCGGAGAGAGCTCGCAACCCCCCGTCCCGGTAACAAATGATAGTTTTGATAATTAGCGGCTCCTTTTCCCGGCCGCGGTCGAAGGGGAGCGGCGTCCCTTGAAGTCGCGAGTGTCAAATGGGCGGCAAGGTGGCCCATTGTCTAAAAACTGCACGATAACCCGCGTATTCCCTGGTGGAAACGTGGCGTGACCGGCCCGTTGACAGGTACCAAGGACAATGGGCGGAAGTCCCGCGAGGGAGGCGAGAGAAGCCTTCGATCTGTCGGCCACCTTCTCGGTTACGCCTTCGAGGAGAACAAAATTTAACCCTTTCGTCGTAAAATCTACAAGAAAATAACATTTCGAGTGAACCAGGAGAAACCGATCTATCTTTGAGAACAGGAATGAAAGTACAAAAAATTGTTGCGAAAGTGCGTTCAAGAAATAATATCGTATTATTATATTCTGTAATTTTATTTGATTCCCCTTATTCGAAACACTGCTCGAAGCTTTCTCGAGTGCACATCTTTGAAGAAATCACAGCGAAAAGAGAAATTAATTTTTTCGATGGAGAATTTACACTTTTTTTCTTTCAGTGTCCCAAGATGGACACTGCGTTAAATATATTCGGAACGATTTCGCAACGAGGATTATGTAAAGGATTGTACACAGCCCTGACACGTTCCTCGAGATCGATCGGCACGAGCTCGATCGTCCTCCTCCTCCTTCTCCTCCCACGACGAGGCTAATCGATATTTGCGCGTCGTTGCGTGCTGCACGCCGCCCCCCTCGGCATCGCCCGAGTTTCACGCGGTGATGTGTGGTAGGCAGGCATGGCAAAAGGTCACGAAACAATTTTTCTTTTCTTTTTTTTTTTTTTTCGATCGAGAGGAGTTCTTTCTTTCTTTTTTCCACCTCGTTCGAACGATGGAATAAGATGTTAACGACGCTCGCTTACGTCATCTGCGGCCGCGACCTGTTGCCGTTCGATAGCCGGGGACTGGGAGAAGAGGACACCGCGAAAAGTTTAGAATTGGATTAGATAGAATTTTTTAATTGTTCTAACTGTTATTTCTATCGTTTTTTTTTTTTAATGGCAGAATCTAAAGGAAATATATATATACGGATCTTGGAGGATGAAGATCGAGCGAGATTTTTCGAGCGGATTAATTGCACGGAGTGAAATCTTCGTCCTCGAAGAATTGCACGAGAGGAGTGTTCCTTTTGACAGGATCTATTTTTAGAAGCTTCGACTCTAAAAACATTGCAGTTTCGTAACAATCGTTGCCTGATTCTTCGACGAGTTTCGATGCGATGCATAACGATTAAATCGTGTAAAAATAAAATTAACAAAAAATCAATCTATATGCGATGTATAAATTGCCAATTGATGTTGTAACGAAACTATTCATTACTTTAAAAAAATTGTTGATTTGCATTACCGAATGATCGCGTATATAAGAAAATAACAAATAGCAATATAATCACACATAATATTGCGCTTCCGCCAAGTTTTCCTCGTAATATTCCAACATCAAGATCGAACAAAATCCTTGCCCATTCAATGCAAATTTCGAATCGAAATTAACGCAACGCCAATTATCATCCTTAATGGACAGGTCATCCAAAAATCCCAGGCAGTCGTTAATTAATGCTTGTTAACCCAATGTCAAACTGGAAAAAAATCTTACCAACAATCACGTTCACAAAGGAGCTCGGATCCGCGATTATCTCGCATCTTTCGCATAATGTCACTCACGGGACACGATCATATTCCACCAACCGTGGATCTCTCTCTTTCTCTCTCTCTCTCTTTCTCTCTCTCTACTTTTTTCTTCTTGACGGAAGGTGACGTGCCTTGGGCTCGTCCCAGGAAGTCGACGAAGATTGCGCAAGCGCCATCCTTGTAATCTGTCTAACAACATAATAAGTGATATTTCTTGCTTACTTTGCGCGAACGACGTGATGGCGGCGCGGTGAGACGTCGAAATCATCGAACTCAAATTGCATCGCGTGTTTCTTCATACGCGACGAATGCGAACGTCGCCTTCGATCAGTTTTTTTACGAGCCTCGCGAGTTTCACGTAAGATGAACGAGAGTATAAATAAACTGAATTTAAATCACTCGATTAATTGAATCCACCAGTTTGTATCCCTCTGATTATCATATTCGCAATTATCATCTTGATGATCGCGTTCGATATCGAAAGTTACAACGCGATGTCTCTGTTTCTACAGAATCAGGTACGATCTCTGGTAATCTGTATGTTATTAATTATCGACATAAATTGTCACAATCATTACGAAATCTATTGTAACAATTCATAGTTACAATTATTTTAGTTTCTCTATTTAAAAAATCTGTTATAGAATTTAAAGTTCAGTGAAATTTTATTAATGGTTTTATTATTCAATGTTGCTAGCAATGTCACTACTAAATAGTTTAGCAGCTATTTGTTTTTCTTAAATACGCGCAATTATGATCGAAATATATTCAGAAAAATTTGTACGTTTATACTTATTGTTTTCACTGCCCACTCAACAAAATCCTATATCGTCAACTCCTCGATTTCCGATACACCATTTCTTCATTTTCGAAAAGAATCATCTAAAACTTTAAATTTCCTCTAAATCATATTCATCTATATAAATTGTCATTACGAAATCTATCTCCAATTTATCGTTACAATTATTCCAATTCTCTATTTAAAGAATCCTATCGTCGATACACCATTTTTTTCATAACTTTTTCCTTTAAATCAGAATTCATATTCACCTACATAATTATCTATGTAAATTGTTACAATCGTCATTACGAAATTTACCTCCAATTCATCGTTACAACTATTTCAGTTCTCCAACTATCCAAGAAATTCGTCCTACATCGTCAACTCCTCGATTTCCGATACGCCATTTTTATTTTTAAAAAGAATTATTTAAATCCTTAATTTTAAAATTGTAGAATTGTCTAAAACCCTAAATTTCCTCTAAATCAAAATTCATGTTTATCTTCGTAATTATCGACATAAATTGTCACAATCGTCATTACTAACCTAATTCAAACGTAATCCAATTCATCGCTACAACAATTCCAATTTTCTATTTTTTTAATTTTCAAAAAGAATTATCTAAAACTAAATTTCCTTTAAATCAGAATTCATATTCACCGCCATAATAATCTATATAAATTGTCATTACGAAATCTATCTCCAATTCTTTATTTAAACAATCCTATATCGTCGATACGCCATTTTTTTCATTTTCAAAAAGAATCACTTAAAACTTTAAATTTCCTTTAAATCAGAATTCATATTCACCTACATAAATTGTGACAATGTACTTCATCTCCAATTCATCGCTACAACGATTTCAATTTTCTATTTTTTTAATTTTCAAAAAGAATCACTTAAAACTTTAAATTTCCTTTAAATCAGAATTCATATTCACCTACATAATTATCTATATAAATTGTCATTCTACCTCCAATCTACCTCCAATTCATCGTTACAATTATTCCAATTCTCTATTTAAAGAATCCTATCGTCAATACACCATTTTTTTCATTTTCAAAAAGAATCACCTAAAACTTTAAATTTCCTTTAAATCAAAATTCATATTCATCTAAATAAATTGTGACAATGATCATTACTAACTATTCAAAAAATCCTACATCCTACATTCCAAAAAGAACCACCGTTCCTCTAAATCAATAAAAATTCGTGCATCTGGTAGTTGCCTTCGAAAACTTTCGATTCGACATTCGACCGCTCCATCGTCCCCCGAAAATCAACCCGAAACCATCTCCTCTGCACGAGTTCGTTCGAAGATCGTTCGTATCCCCTCGCGGATCGAAGAAATCGGTCTCCAAACACGGCGGAATGGTCGAGCACGAAGAAAACCACCCTCGACGCCTCCTCTCGATCGGCGCGCGTCGATAGGGATAAAGGAGGAAGGATCGCGTCACGGCAGCAACGCGAGCACAGTTTGTACAGCACTGTAAACAGCCGGCCGGCTGGCGAGGTTACAGGGCGCGAGTAAATGGTATGTAAACCGTGGCTGGCTCACCCTTGGCCCCGGCCCCTCCCTCCCCGCACTCCGCAAACTCCATTAAAACATTATCCACGTGCCGATGCGCTCGGAAAATCAGACGCGAGCGACCATCCTTCCTTCCTTCCTTCCTCCTCCTCCTCCTCCTCCTCTCGTATATTGATATTACGTCCCGGCATCATCGCGCGCGCGCGCGCGCAATCGACTACTGCCATCGGTTATGCATGCACGCACTCGAATCTCCATTTCGTGGCTGTCTACCTCTCCACCTCCCACGATCGAACACCCTTGTCGAGCGTGGGGAGGCTCCCTCTCTCTCTCTTTCTCTTTTTCCTCTCTTTTCGTTCATTCGGTTTTGTTTTCGAGGTCAAAAAGCTTGCGCACGCAAGCGAGTGTGTATTCTTTTATTTTTATTCCCCCGGAAAAAGGGGATGGGTGAGTCGCGGTGTGTGCAGGTTTTAGCTCGATTTGTCGGTTCGATTTTCTTCCTCTTTTTGTTACTGTTGTTGTTGAGGTTGTTAGGAGATTGTTCTTAATATTTTTAGTCGAGAATTTTAGGTTAGATGGATTATTCGTATTCGTTTCGAAGTGGTTAATAAATAAGCGGGGTTTGTTTGGGGAATTTTGTTGTCGATACGGGGGAGTAAAGATAATAGCGGGAAATCCGTGAAATTCGAGCATGTGAACCGCGCGCGCCACCACCCTTCAATTCGACGTTCGTCCGTTGGAAAATTCGTTGTCGTGCGAAAAACCACTGGCTTGATCTCTCTAAAAAAAGAGAAAGAGAAAAAAAAAAGAATAGATAACAACAACGTATCGAGGGAAAACGATGAAACGTTTCGCAAACGCGTTTCGTTCTTTTTTCGACGATGTTTATCGAGACGACTGTATTGAAAATCCGATTTGGGAAATAGGTGATTTATTTCGAAAGAAATTTGAAATTGAATGGGAATTTACGTCGATCGGTGTTGATTCGATACTTTGAATTCGTATAAAGGGAAATATGTTTGCGCGTTTGTGTTGAAATACACGTGTATCAATTCGATTAATCCATAATAAGTTTTATTTAATTTGATGCGTAAAGATTATAGGTTCGTTACTCGGACCTAAAAAAAGATTAAAGAGCCTCCTTCTTTACGTCTTCGTTATGGTACGGGATCGTTGATGGATGTTGGGTTGGATGTGTGAGAGATGTGCGTGATGAATGTAACTGCTTCCCTTGAGAACGCGTTGATTTTTCCGTATCTTTAAGGCTAGAAAGCGTACAAGAGGACAGAACCGAGCAAGTAGCTCCATCTGTCGACGGCTCTGACTTAGGCTGGCAAGAAGTGGCTTGCTTCTTTCCAAGACCCACGAGTAGTGGAAAAAAAATATAACGTCTCTAACCGTACGAAGTAACATTCGTTTACGATTAGAAAAATCAATATGCTATGTATATATATATATATATATTGTACGATATTATACAGATGATAAAATATTCGTATATTTACTAAATAATCCAATCAACGTAACCTTCAATTTTGATATTTATCAAAAGCATCGGGAAAACGGTCGAATTATGGATATATTCGTGCCACGAGATTATTAATATACTTAATACCGCCACTAAATCTCACTAAGCACCCAATTACCTCTCGCCACGACCTCCAATCACAGCGCTCATCAAAAACACCCAAAGATCCTCGGGAAACGGGCAAACGAGCCCGTCAACCCATCCCCTGCCTACTCCTTCCTCTTATCCCCCTCCCCAGGATAACAAAGACCCCCGTATTCATCAACCCTGAAAAAGCCCCTTTTAAAAAGTCTAAAGCACCCGTGCAACCCGGGTCCAATCATCCCAACCTCCTCCATCGTTCCAGAAACGATCTGCCTTTCCTCATCGCGATACCCTGACTGGTCTAGGTGGCGAGATCATCATCGCGGTTTAATTAAATCGAAAATCGGATAGTCATTAATGACAAGTGGCGCCCGATCGAGATGACTCGGTGATTTCTATTGATCCCCAGGTGGGACCGCTCGTCATGGGGCCCGATACATCACGATATGGCACCTCAACGTTGGACAATCATGGCCGACGCGTTCCTCGTCGCAACGCCCTCTCAACGTTATCTGAAACAGAAAGGACGCGCGTAATGGATCATTACGTGGCCACCGCCACTTTCCCATCGTTCGCGACAATGAACGATTATCTCACGTTTTGGTTTCGAACCGCGCGGCTTGTTTGGGTTGAATGGCCTTTCGAAAGAGGTAGTGGTAAATCGCGCGTCGAATTACGTCGTTCGCTCGAGTTCACTTTTTTAGCGTGAAGTTTGCGAGAAGTCCAACGTTCGCGTATGCGGTTCTTCCTCTCTTCGCCAACAGAGGGACACGTGGACGAGCGCCCTCCCGAAAGTACTCGCCCATTCCTTTCCTATAAAGGACTCGCAATCCTGCTCTTACCTCGATGTGGCAATACGTAGATGTAATATCAAATGCATCTTTTTCCTTTTATGCTTTCACATTACAGTATCACGATGTGATTTACGCTTGATATTCCGGAATATCAAATCAAATTTAAAATTGTTTATTTCGAAAAATAAAAATCGCTTCGAGTTTCGTTCGCTTTCGTATCATTTACGAAGCAACTGAAATCAGATGTTATCGTCGAATGCATCTGCCGCGATTGGGAGAATCAGAGGAGAAGACGGTCAAATCGGGAAGGACCCTGATCTTTTCGAGGCAACGCCATATGTTCCATCGCGTTACGTAACTTGAGAAACGTAACGCCCCGTTTAAAAGTGCGATAAAAATTCGTCCAACAATCATCATCGAGGGAAAGCGCCACGCATCGATCCTTCGTATTATCCGATTAAAATCCACCAGCCTATAAATCATTGAATCGTTCGAGCATATCGATCGAGGCACGGATAGAGGCGAAGGCAAGGATTGACGCGTACATTTTCGATTAATGTTTTCGTCGTACGCGAAACCCGACAACGATAGCATCGAGAAAGATACGGTTTACGGTGGGTACGATTGTGTGTGCGTAGTAAGAAGGTCCATAAACTTTCGTGTCCCGAGATAGGAATCGTCAGGTGCGAAAAGCGTGACGGTTCTGGAGGGAAAGCGCCTCGAGACCTTACGAGTCACCGTCCCGACGACTATATACGTCGGTGTCGGTGTCTCTGAGAAAGCAACGCGCACCGCTTGGCCCATCGTGTCCGCAGGCGTTTTCCCTCGTGAAACTACCTCGCGATCGTTCCACCGTTCCGACCGATGGATTGTTCAACGCTTGCACGATACGTAGAAAAGTTCGGACGAATTTCGAAATTGGAATCCTTTCGATTCGTATTCAACGAATGATGAAATCTTAAATGAAAAGGAATATCAACTCTTTATTCGATATGTATTAAAATTTTTGCTCGATCGAAAGATTGAGAAGTCTCGGGCAGAAACAATATTGCAAAATAATTTTTATATTTAAGGAAGGTCGATAGATACGTTAAATATTGGTCACTGCTAGAATTCTGCTATTATTTTTACGAGTACATGTAAATAACGTATATTTGATCGTTTCAGTTACATTTGTTAAAGTATAAAAAAAAATAATTGTCAAAAGGAAGATCGATATGTAATGGAAAGAAAAGCGAAGGCACTCCCCGCGATCCTCCGAAATTGGCATCGTGGTAGCAAGACACGGATCGCGCCAGCAGCGATCGGCTGGTACGAAGCGAGACACTGTGGCGGCAGCAGCAGGTTGATGGATGCCGAGTCTCATGAGAAAATGGTGATGGTGGGGATGCATCGCGACCGGTCGTACATTCCAGCTCGCAGTATTGGTAGCAAGCAGAAGCGTATCGGTGTTAGTGGAACTATCGTCGCGGCGGCAGTTGTGCGTGTGCGTGTCGGTAACGGTGGCTCGTAACGTGGTGGTGTGTTGGTAACACACGACACAATGGTGGGGGCAAGTCCGGTGGTGATGGGGTGGGGGTAAGTAAGTACCCTCGGCGACCCTAGGTTGCTCGAGAACGATACCCGGAGAGACAGAAGCGAGAGAGACATACGGAACGGTCGGCGGAGCGGGCTAGAGGCCGCGAAACACAGGAACAAAACGAAAGGACAGCAACCGTGAACGAGGGTGGGTGGGGGGAATAGGTGGCGCGGGGGTGGGAGGTGCCACCGAGAGCGGTAGTGGGGGGCGTTTGTCCACGGTCACCAACACACGCGCTAATCCGGCGCGCAGCGAGAACGAACGAACGACGAACGAACGAACGAACGACGAACGAACGAACGAACGAACGAACGAACGAACGAACGACGAACGAACGTGGACGACTCTCTTTCTAACCCGTCTCTTTTCCACTGTGTGTTGCAGCGCTGGCGCGACTGTCGTCTAGTGGGGATGTCGTCTCCAGCCCCCGTGCCACTGGTAGGGAGGACAAAAGCGGCGGAGGGAGGGTAAAGCAGGCGACGCCGACGACCACGGTGACGACGACGACGACGACGACGACCGCTGCTGCCGCCGCGGCGTCCAGGGAAGGAGGCGGAGGTGGAGGTGGTGATGCAAGTGGCGGTGGTGGGGGCGCGGCACTCGGTGGGGGGAGCTGTGGTGGGGAGAGGAACGGTGGAGGTGGTGGTGGCGGTGGTGGTGGTGGCAGTGTTGGTGGTGGAGGCGATGTCGCGGAGAAGGAGGAGAGGCCACCGGCTTCAGAGAGTGTCGAGCCGACGGCCGCGTTTGACGTCGCATCCCTCGTACTGTACGGCTCGCGCGCACTACCGATCCGCCTTAAGATTTTGCTCGATCAGTTGTTCAACCAGTTGCAGCACGCGCAAGTGACACGTTTACTAGCCGCATTCGGCTGGACGTACGAGGATTACACGCGGGGATACATACTGCAGGTGAGTCGATCCACTTTCAAGAATCCGAAACGTCGTCACTGGGTTAGGAGAAAGAGGGAAAGAGAGATTGTCTTTGGTCGCGGGAGAATAGGAACAGACGCGGATTCGACTGAACTCGACTGGACTCGACTGGATACATACGATGGTACGAAGTGACGGTATTATACGGGACGTAATGTGCGCGACTTTGACGATCGACGGACATGACCGCGTGACAAAGTGATGTGTACGGATAGAGTAGAGTAGAGAGTGGTCCAAGTTCAACGATTTTACCGATCGAATGGAAGGCAGTAGGGCGATGCACAGTGACAGCGGTGAATCAGAAAGCTCGCTGAATCAAATATTTTGATGGATGCAAGAGAAGAAATATGACAACGTGACGTTGATAGAACTAGAGCAGTGGAATAAGGAGCTCGATGACGAACAATGGACTGACAACGGGACTGACCGATCGATTAGGCATTGATTCCAAATATAATAATAAAACCGAATAATGGAGTAAAAAAAAGTGACAGGTATTCCAACATCTTTTACGTTCAGTTTACGTTTGAGTTTCGATCCAAGTTTATTGACCATTTCATCGATTCCCCTTTCGATCACCGTTATCGAAACGCAACGATTCGAAAGCGATGCAGTGTTCATCGATTCAACGATCAGTGATGAAACGAGGTGTCAAATTGTCGCGGAGTGTCCATCTTTCTTCGTCGATACAGTGTCTTCGAATCGATCGCGAGAGACGGAACGTCTCTGTGAATCTAATGGAAAAACAGAAAGAGAAGACGGAGTGAGGAAAAAATATCGAAGGAGCTGTGTTTGAAAGTGAGCCGTGAAGAAGTGCATGGTGTGCCCGTTGCGCGACCACATGGGAATTTCGTCGAGTGATCGACGAAGAAGAAGATAGCATCCGAAATGTGCAAAGATCGATGGATTCGGCGAATTTGGGTGATTTTTTTTTGTCGAGTAAAAGACCGATTTTATTCTTTCGATTTTTCAAAGACTGTAAAACTGTTTGTTCGTGTTTTTTTTTTTTTTTTTTTAAGTGTATACGCAGGAAGGAAAACAAAAATAAGGAAGTTTCGTATTAATTAATACGATTAATCGAAAGGATCGAAAGTTCGATGGGTGCGCAATTGAACTGACAGTGATGGACTCGAAGTGTCGCGATTTATGATCATCCACGAACTTTGTAAAAGTCCTTCGATTCGGAGGAAATTTTCATTTCAAATTTTCAATTTCCTCGTTATTTTTCTTCTTTTTTTTTTTTTTTCAAAAAAATTGAAATTTTCGTTTTCGTTTTCGTTTAGTGAAATTGTCAGTGACGAACAGTCTCGCAGTGATCGCCAATCTGACTAAGAAATTTCTCGGATCCAAAGATTTTTTTCTTTTTTCTTTTATTCCTTAAAAAGTGATTATGACAATCTCCTTCGATTCTCAAATTTTTTTTCCTCGCACATAGTGGAATTACGAATGGTGGAGAAAAAGTGTTTGCGACGTAGAATGATCCAAGAAATAACTTTCTTCCTTGATTGACGTCAAACTTCTTTTTTCACTCCCCAAGAATTTAATCGTTAATTCACAATGGAACTGTCAATCGTCAGCACTTTTCCTTAATTTTATAATTTTTCTTACCACATAGACAACTGTCAGTGGAAAGTGTCGATGATGGACACTAAGAGAAACATCTCGCGTTATTAATTCCCCCCCCTATTCTCAAAATTTTAAACTCGTGTTTATCGTTAATCTATACTATAATAAATCCACCGCGATTCTTGCATCGAAGAAGATAATATTTCAGGATGGATCGAAGAAAACCGTTTTTCCATTCGCTCGAAAAAAGACATCTCTCGAAGGCAAGGGATACGACCGAAAAAAAAAAGAAAAGAATCTCCTCCTCGCCGAGAGCAAAGAGGAGAAAAAATTCGAATCGCAACGACCGAAAGGTTATTCAGAGTTACGCGAAATCGATCTCGCGAACAAGATCGATCCCGAGCCAAGCCGTCGGTCGTTCGATCGATCGGTCGATCGATCGTGGCATCAGAGGTTAGAGGCTGCTGCCGCCGCGTTTCTGGGAAACGCGCGCTTCGAAAATACGCGCGCCACGGCCGCGTATATTAATCTCTCTCTCTCTCTCCCTCTCTTCTCGTTTCGATCGGCGTGGCGGCCGCTAGCGCTAGAAAATGGCCAGTATCCGTGTAAACTGAATTGCGCCGATGTCAGCGTGAAATTAAAACGTATGGAGAACCGGTTCTCTGCGTGCGTGCACGCGCGCGCGCGCCTGTTTTGTGCTCGTGCCTCCGCGAAGATCCTTCTCTCGATTCGATCGAGAAGGGAGAGGCGAGGGGGAGAGGAAGAAAAAGAGTCTTTTTCACAAGCGTAGCGTTTCGGGGTTTCGGGGGATTTGTCACGAGAGCGAGAAGAGGTCCCTCTTTTCTGCTGTTTCTCGTCATCGTTTTTCACGGATGTGTGAATAAATTCTTCTGGTATTTAATTCAAGTAAGAACGTAACAACGAGTGGTTAACGAAATTTTCCTCGTTTGACACTTTTTTTCTCTCGACTGGATCGAGGCGACACGTAATCGCGCGTTGTTTTCTCGAGTGTCGTAGGTCGGTGCGGGCCGAAACTGGCGGAACGTGTCGAGAATACGAAAGAGGGAGGTTCTGGAGCGCTTTTTCTGCGGCCTCGAATCACGCTGATTACGATCCCTTCAAACGTTCCATCTCGATGCCAAACCCATCCACGACGGGAAAATTCTTCGGAAAAATTTGCCAATTATTGCACCTCAAAGATATTTTTCATATAATCCAGAAATAGTGGAAAAATTGTCTATTTTAATCAAAAGTTATTGGTGAAATTGAAACACGGTATCGAGTTACTTTGGACATCAAATCTATTAACCAGAAAATGAGGGAAAAAAAGTTATCACTCGAGGAATATTCTTATTATTAAACCTACTTTGGATGTACGAAATTTATCAAGTGCTCGGAAAAAAAAAAACAGACGATCTATTTTCGAGCAATTTCGATAAAGTTTTCGATAATTGGTCGAAGATATCCTCTTTCGTATTGAAGAGAGAAAAAAGAAGCATCGTAGATCGTTAAATGTAACGATTCTACTTAATACTTTCTAGAAACTATTATACGTATCTTGTGCAATTATTTTCGAGAGGTTCGTCCGAGTTACGTCACAAAGCTTGCGTTTTTTTTCCTCTACTGGAACGCGTTGAAAGAAGAATCCGAGCCGAGCCGTGTTTGGAAAGGCGTCGCGACACGGATGGAGAAAGAAATTCGTGGGACGCCTCGTTCCGATGGTTAGCGGTTGAACGAGAAAGTACCATAGGATATTTATACAGGTTTAACACGCGAGACCGAAGTTACACTTGATACTTTCACCGATACCGATGCATCTTCGCCAACTCGATCGAGAATAGCACGCGTCCGAAATTTCGGTTTTCCGATTAAAATGGCACGGTTTTTAAAGTGTGATGAACGTGAGATAATTGATTCCAAGTTTCGTGTTTCGTCACGCTTCATTCCCTCCCGAATGAGTCAAATTAAATAGCGCGATAGATAAAACTATATATATAGATATATATGTATCGAGGATAATTTTGACGTAATCGAAACGTGACGGAAGAAAAATTCTTTTTATCGTGGAAAAATATATCTATATATATATATATACGTACAACGAAGTAGATAAAATGAGTGTTGTTTCAAGAACAAACCGTATCGCTCGAGTTTAAAATTGAATTATTTTTAATTCGAAATTTTTAATACGAAGAGTAATGCTCGAGTTATCCGATAGATGGTAGAACGATAGAGCAAAATGGTGCACGTTGTAATCGATTATGTAAATTATACGCAAAATTGTTGAGAGAAAAAACTAGGTAACCCTATTTTTTCATCTGACTCGAATCAATCGTCGCTACTTTCGTCAACACATTACTACATTTAAAATCGAGTAAGATTCAATTAAAATCTTAACTTTTCTTCTTGAATATCAACTCGTCACGACTTATCGTTTTAATTATAAACGCATCGAGTTAGTCCATTTTGTTGAACAAATTTTTAATTCTTTAATTCTCTCTTTCCAGCCAATTGACGGATCCATAATCGGACTCGTCCTTTCGATAACGCGAGATGATTCTTCCCGAATCCTCGATTCAGTCGCGATATTCCTAGGCAAATGTCAAGGAGAGTGGAAACCTGTTTGCTTCCACCAGGTCCATGCGAGATCTGTCCTACGTTGGAAAATCTCATTCATGAGCGCAACAATTTTTTACCAATCTTTTTTAGAGGCCAATGAAAAATGGAAACTTTCCGGAAAACTCACGATCGAGTTTTCCAATTAAAATTGTCAACGAATCCCAAGGCAGGTCGGTTAATGGCGGCAACGTTGCACGCGACACGTCCACGGCCAATTATCGCGATATGCCGAAACCCGAGGAAGGGGCGCGCCAATTCCGCCTTCCCTCCTCGCTTCTTACGTCGACGACGGCCATCGACCAACAATCTCGCTAAGGATTTTCGATTAAGCATCGTCGAATAAGTTTATCTCGAGAAGAAGCTTGGCAGCGGGCGATAGAGTTCTTCTAATTCGTTTCGTCGTAGAATCGCAGCAACAAGTGAGTCGATAAAATTTAGAGTGGAAAGTGTTTAAAAATGCTGGGAGAGAGATTCGTAAGGAAAGGACGAGGAGTCGTGGTTTGCCACCGCGCACGAACGTCGCGTCAACCGAAACTCGTCCAACGAGTCTGGACAAAGGAGAGAGGGCGCAACGACGAGTCCGTGGCAATTTGTCGGCCAATAATCGTGACGAATTGTCCGCAGGCGACATTGTCGCGGGCAGAGGAGGGAAGAATGCGGTTGGTCGGGATTCGGGGTTCGGCAATTTATCCTTCCACGAGCTTTTTATTTCTCTAGCCACGGGGAGGGGGGAGGGCGCCACTGTCACGAGTTGAGTAGAGGAGGAACAATGCGCCGCGCACGGAATCGTGTCATCTTTTGTAATTGAAACGACGGGGTTCTTGGCATGCTAGAAACCGTGTTTCTTTATCGCCGTTGTTTTTGAAGAATTGGAAGGGGTTCTCGGTTGTGTCAACCGTAACTGTGGTGAATTTTTAGTCAAGTGTTCGTTCGGGATAAATGTAATATTATTTCGCGAATTATGAAAATAAGACCGCTTTCATATATATATATATATGTAAGTTGAGCGTGATGGATACGTATATACAAACTGAATACGATTTTTCGGATGGCAATCGTTTGCACGTATGATCTTGCACAATGATACTTTATAAATAGGCTCGAGCGATGTTATCCGATATTTTATTTTCAATAGAAATAATATTCGCGAATTTCTGCAGAGGACTCGTCTCGAGTTGTCTTTGATATATATATATAATATGCACGGATAATAATAATTCTACTCGAGGATTCGAAAATATAGAGTGAATCATCAATCAATCACCCCGATTTTCTAGTTTCTTCCTCCTACGCTCTTTCCATCGCGAAAATGGCAAATCACTCGTGATAATTGTATAATTACTACTTGTCAAATGGTGTCCATCAAACGAGCGATAAACACGTAAGGATTGGTTGAAACGGGCGACAAGAGTTCGATGAAATTAATTTCACTTTCTAAAATATTACCTTCAAGAGGTATCTCGTGTGTCGCGATCGTGATAATTACGTTACTCGATCGATTATATATTCTATTGTATATCCTTCTTGCAAATTGGCGTGTACACAAATTTATTCATATTTTCCTTTTTATTTACATTCGCTCGATTACTTACGCTTCGAGATTTGCAATCGGAACGCGACGGAACATTTTAGAAGAAATTTCTTCGAAAATTTCCCCGATTCTTCACGCTTACTTACCGTCAAATGGGGATTCGAAACAAGTAGATTTATCGTCGAACCGTTAAATGGGCGATAATAAAAGAAGAATAAAAAAAAAGAAATTCAAAAATAAACTCCACGAATCTGCCACGATCGAGTTTCTCCTCCATCCATGTTTCAAAATTAGACGAAAAAACATCATAACGAAGAAAATTTTCCATAAAATCTCTCTGAAAACACCACCTCGTTGTTGCAACAACTTGTAAAATAGACAAAAAAACAAGAAAAAATTCTCAAACCCTACATAATCCAAACTTCCAAACAAAATTATTAGAGAATGCAAAGAAGAAGAAGGCGAGCTGGAAACAAAAGGGGATTTTACCGAGCGGTGAAACGAACGCGTTGTATCTCGTTGCCATCTTCTTGCGGACGTGGAAACGGTAAATCATATCCGCGGCCGTATCGAGCACGAGTTTCGCGGGGCGGAAGGCAATTTCGCACGACAAGCGGCGATACAACCGCGGTGGAATCCGGTAGAAGAGGGGCCTCGCTTGGGAGCAGCAGCGTTTTAACTGCGCGGACGTTTCGAGGAGACCGCCTTCGATTTACGACCGAATTTTCTGCGCCTCGAATCGCGACCGAGGACGTTTCGGCCGATGCCCTCGAAAACGTGAGAGAAACGTGAGGGAGGGGATTTATCGAAGGGAGAAGAGCGTTATTTTAGAGGGAGGTATTCTCGGATCGAGTCCTTCCATTCCGGAAAAATGGCTGAAAGAAATTCTTGGAGGAGGAGGGAGATTTGTTTTTTAAGGGAAAGTACGTTTCTTGGATCATGAATTTTGTTGATTTCTTTATATTAATAATGGTTTTTGTATAAATACGTGAGGTTTGGTGGGAATATTTGTTTGAATGAATTGATATTTTTTTATTGATGCTTTTAAATTTTCGAACGAGAGAATTGAAGACGCTTCGTCGTTTTTCGAATATTTAAAGAATTCATCTCGTTACCTTACTCCACTTTTGCGAATATTTAGATAATTCACTTCACATTCCTCCAAAATAATTCCATAACAAATCCATCGTTCAATTTTTGTCAATCGTTGTTCTTTCATTTTCAAATCGAATTTTTTTAAAATTTCGAATCGAAGGAATTCATCTCGTTATCGTCCTCCACTTTTGCGAATATTTAAATAATTCACTTCACATTAAAATAATTCCATAGCAAATCCATCATCCAGGACAGCTTGACAATTGTTCTTTTTCATCGACAAAGAGAAATTTTTGGATCGAAGAAATCATCAATTTTCGCCATCTTGGCGAATACTTAAATAATTCATTTCATATTCGTTCAAAATAATTCCATAGCAAATCCATCCTCTACGACAGCTTGTCAATTGTTATTCTTCTTGATCGACAAACAGAAATTTTTCGAAAATATTCACTCATCTTAAAAATCAGTTCTCGCCATCTTGGCGAATATTTAAATAATTCACTTTATACTCCTCCAAAATAATTCCATCCAATTTTTGTCAATCGTTGTCCTTTCATTTTCACGTCAATTTTTTAAAAATTTCGAATCGAATTCATCTCAATTATCGCCATCTTACGCCATCCACTTTTGCGAATATTTAAATAATTCACTTCATACTCCTTCGAAATAATTCCATAGCAAATCCATCGTCTATGACAGTTTGACAATTGTCCTTTTTCATCAAGAGAACAAAGAGGACAGAGAGAAATTTTTTGATCGAAGAAATCATCAGTTCTTCCAAAATAATTCCATCCAATTTTTGTCAATCGTTGTCCTTTCATTTTCACGTCAAGTCGAGTTTTTTAAAAATTCCGAATCGAAGGAGTTCATCTCATTATCAGTTATCGCCATCTTACGTCCTCCACTTTTGCGAATATTTAAATAATTCACTTCATATTCTTTCAGTGTCCTTTTTCATCGACAAAGAGAAATTTTTCAAAGATATTCACCTCGCACTCCTCCAAAATAATTTCATAACAAATCGTCAATAACAATTTTTGTCAATCGTCCCTCTTTCATTTTCAAGTCGAGTTGTTTAAAAATTTCGAATCGAAGGAGTTCATCTCATTATCAGTTATCGCCATCTTACGTCCTCCACTTTTGCGAATATTTAAATAATTCACTTCATATTCTTTCAGTGTCCTTTTTCATCGACAAAGAGAAATTTTTCAAAGATATTCACCTCGCACTCCTCCAAAATAATTCCATAATAAATCGTCAATAACAATTTTTGTCAATCGTCCCTCTTTCATTTTCAAGTCGAGTTGTTTAAAAATTTCGAATCGAAGGAGTTCATCTCGTTGTCAGTTATCGCCATCTTACGTCCTCCACTTTTGCGAATATTTAAATAATTCACTTCATATTCTTTCAGTGTCCTTTTTCATCGACAAAGAGAAATTTTTCAAAGATATTCACTTCCTACTGCTCCAAAATAATTCCATAACAAATCGTCAATAACAATTTTTGTCAATCGTCCCTCTTTCATTTTCAAGTCGAGTTGTTTAAAAACTTCGAATCGAAGGAGTTCATCTCGTTGTCAGTCATCTTACGTCCTTTTGCGAATATTTAAATAATTCACTTCATATTCTTTCAGTGTCCTTTTTCATCGACAAAGAGAAATTTTTCAAAGATATTCACTTCCTACTCCAAAATAATTCCATAACAAATCGTCAATAACAATTTTTGTCAATCGTCCCTCTTTCATTTTCAAGTCGAGTCGTTTAAAAACTTCGAATCGAAGGAATTCTCCACCTGCGCGCCTCCACTCTCGGTTTTCCCACTCGAATCGAAATACGCCCCTCTCGCGGATAAATTCGTCACGGTCGCCCTTTCACGGACGGAAAAAAGAATCGCGCCAATGAATAACCGCCGCCCCAACAAGAAGAAAAACGCTGCGCAAAGAGCGAAATGAAACCAGCTTATACAATTACGTCTGTCAACGACGTCTGGATCCGCTCCATCCGCTAATAAACCGGCCGATTCCCGATCCCGAGATATTATCGAGAGCTCGGCCGAGCGGCGGCGGCGATCGCCATCTGGCCGATTATTTCACTCTTAGATCGATACGTGCCGCCTCACGGCTTTCTAGATGATCGAGAGATTTTAACGGAATGTTGAATTGCGGTCGTCGAATTTTTATTTATTTATTTATTTATTTTTTTTTCGATTCGATTCGCAACGATGGAGCAGTTCAACTTGGCAATCGAACTTTAACTTTTCGTTTTGAATTCAACTGTTGATTTGCGTATTTCGTTCGATTAGATTGTGATGCAATTATAGAGCCGATTAGATTAGAATTTTTTTCTTCTTTCTCGTGCGTTCAATGAGAGTTTTTATATTTGTGACACAGACGCGATCTTGTGTGTCTTTTTTAATCAAAAGACAGTGCAAAGTTTACACGATTCGGCTATTGAGCGATTCGAAAGGGAAGAAATATATCCGGAAAATTGGCCAATTAACATTGGCAACGAATGTTGGAGGGAATGCTCGGATTTTATTTATCGTGAAAAGGTCGATCGATCGATTCCATCGAAGACAATGCTTTCGAACCTGTCTCCACCATTCGCGTAGGCGTCGCTTTTTCTTTCCTCTTCTCCTTCTTTTCCACCGTCGAACGCGTTCTCGAACGACCTCACGATGATAATCGCGAATGACTAACCTTGCATTGTGACTTTAACCGCGGCTCCCCCCTCCTCCTTTACGAGCCTTCGATTCGATTTACGTCGCTCGGGACGGAAATTCGCCATCTTCCAACTTTCCCGGCCGACTTTTACTTCGCACTTTGCGATCAAAAATCCCAATAACCGATTCTTCACGCAGGAAGAAGCGAACTTATACGCAATCTTCCATTACGACGTCTCGCTAATTTACAATTATTCGCGCTCTTCGAATTAAATTTAAAAATTCCTCGCCTAAAAATAAAATTAAAATTTCGATCCTCCTGTCATCCGAATAATTTAAAATTCTCTCGAAACTGGCGTTGAAAGCAATAGGAAAAGGAAAAAAAAAAGAAAGAAGAGGAAGAAAGGAAAAAACGAAGAAAGACACGTGGGATCGAAAGTGGCAACGATAAGTGGAGAGAGCGGAAAGGATGGTAGCCCGGAGCCGATCGACCTGTCATTACTCCACCTCGATAGAAGGCATGATCCAAAACCGTAAATTACAGAGCACATCCTGCGGACTCCTAGAGAAGGATGCGCGCACGGGGACGGAGGAAGAGGTAGGAGGAGGGGAGAGGATCGATCCGCACGAGCGGAAACACGAAACGAGGCGGCGTGATCTGGCGTCGAGGGGAATTAAAACTTGGACCCTGGCTGCTGTTCCTACCACAAAGGAAGAAAGGGAGAGGAAGACGGGTCAAAGACTTTCGAATTCTCGATCATCGCTCGTTTCGATTCGGTGGTGGAATCGGTGAATATTTGCTCGCTGCGATCATTGCAGTTGGAATCCAATATGAGATAAAAATACACTACGTGCGGTGTGTTTAATTTAGATATAACTTAGGAGATTTAAACATCTATAACGTTTATCGAATCTAACGTGGATATTTTTGATACGGTGTAAATTTTGCAAGAAATTTTGCCGATTTTACTCGAGAGGGGAAAGCTTGGATCGATAAAAATAACGAAAGCTGAAAAAAGGGAAAAAATCGCGAACGGAAAGCAGAGTTTTGAAACGATAAACGAAAGGATACTACGCTAGTATTTGGAGCGCGTTAACGGCGAGCGTGGATTGTACAACTTCATCGCGGGGCCGAATATAATTAACGTCAAAAGCGCGATACCACTGACAAGCGTTTGCGTTTCAACGCACGCTCGTTCCAGCTTTGAACCGTGACGCGTTACGTTTCAATTCGACCAAGAAATATATATCCCTGCTATATTAACACGTCTTTTTTTCCTTTTTTTTTTTCTTTTTTATTTTTCACCGCCGAATTTTCCGCGTCGATACGATCGTCACCTGACGAACCGACGGCACCGACTGCGCAATTCGTGAAACAAAATGGAGTGTCTCGAGAAAAGAACTTCGAACGTGCAATTCCTCTCCCTATTTTTAGCTGTTCGATTGTTTGAACGGTAAGTTGTTGCCGTGTTTCTTATAACCGATATATATCTTATTGCAATTTCATTAAATATTCATTCATTCTTGTAAATAAATAATATTCGAGGATCGGTGGATTCGATTTTGTATAATATATCGTTATTGTTACTATCATTATAAATATCGTTGTATTTAGCGATATTTTTTTCAACCTAACCTAACGTAATCGAGCCTTAATCTTAATCTCTTTCTCGCGTTAATTTCTGCGAAAAAAGGAAAGAAAGGAGGGAAGAAAAAAAAGACACAGGATTTCGCGGCACATTGTGAGTCTGAAGCGGGTAATTCGATATTAAAGGCTTGTTCGTGTAAATAATTGGTGATTGAAGGTGTTAGATGGAAACTGTCGTGTAAGTGAACGAAAAGTCCGGTGTTAAGCCATTGGATAATTATAGCGTTGGAGGCCTCTGATATATTACGTGACAAGTTTAGTATGCGAGTGATTATACAGTGCCCGTATTATGGAAGCGACAAAAAAGTGGCAAGTTTTATTTTAGAAGCGATATTAGGCGAGCCTTTTCACAGTGTTATGAGTAACCTAAAAAATTACAGGGACCGAATATTTCCTTGCGCGGTAAAAAAAAGAAAAAAAGAAATTTCAAGGACTCGGGCTCGATCGATCTAAATTGCTATATCCCACGGCTTGTGTGTCCAAATATCGTAAAACGCTGCTTCCTTTTTAATCTCGATCAATCATCTAATAGGAGAAAAAAGTGGACAAAGAGAAAAAAGGAGAATCGTCTATACGAAAAGTTTCATTGCAGGGTTAATCTCGATAGAGAGAGAAAAAAGAATTGTTCCTTGTCGGAGGATGAAAGAGAACGCCGTTAAAAAAATTTCCCGGATTCAAAATTTGCGCAAACACTTGTTCGAACGCGCAAAGATCCAAAGGGGCCACAGTCCAAACAAGCTCGAAGCAAAGAAGATCCCACTCCAGGAAAGCCGAGAACTCGATCGCGCGACCATCGTCCAAACACTCGACGATCTTAATTTAGCCGCGAATACCTTGCATCGAACCTCCTCTTTGCCTTTGTCGTCCGACGAATCTCTTCCAGATCTGGAAAATCGAATCGTTGAAAGTCGGCGAAAAAGCGGGAAAGAATAGGACGCTCGGGGATTGTGATCGGTCACAAAGTCGCTGTTACTGGATGTTACGAGATATCCCATTATTTAAGTCGCTTGCTCGTTCCAGCCGGAGGCTCGGGATTATTCCTCCCGTGACGAAGGCGGCGTTAAACGGGGTAGATCAAAGTCACATTGTTCGCCTTCCACCGATGGCTGGTAAGGAGAGCAAGTGGGGAAGAAACGGAGGAATGAAAGAGGAGGATGAAATTGTGCTCGATATCGATCGTTAATGGCCGGTTCTCGATTCCTGGTCGCGGTTGAACAAAAGGGGGCAACAAGTATTAACGATCGTGGACCGCGAGCCGGCCGATTCGGTGGCCGATCCCGCGCCCCGATAACGTTCCACCAGCCTTTTTTCTTAATGTACTAATGCGTAATGCCAGTGTTTAATGCCGTCCCACGGCCGCGTAATCACCGGTGCTCTCCCGCGGCTGTAACTGATTGAAACCGGCGTGTCCTCCTCGCAAAGGGGACGAGATTATCCCCTGGAATCGAGGGGATGAATCGGTTTCGTATCGAGGCGATTCTTTTCTGAAAAAAGGTTTCTTGGGTTTCCTCGAAGAAGGGTTTTTGTGAGAATTTGCGAGAGAAAAATAATTGGCTGCGTAATTTTGAAAGGGAAACTTTGCTTGGAATTCGAACGTACGGTTCAGAGAAGGTGTTAAGTAGGCTTAGTTTTTTGATATTTAACCCTATTTAAAAGGCTTTTAGCAGGAACGTGCGGTTGTAAGGAAATATCTTTGTTAAATTTTTGCATAACGTTCATAATATATAAGAAAACAAATATCAACTCTCGAAATTATTCCACGGATATAACGTAAATACACTATTTACTGTATTACACGCAGTGACTAATATCGGTGAATTTAAATAGAAACGTTTGTAACTGGCGTTACGTCTTTAATCTCCGTTTTCACGTTCCGACAGACCGAAAGATAAAACGTAACTTATTTTTATCATTCGCATCGCCCCGTTCGATCGTCGACGAGAGTACGTATACAAATTTCGAAAGAAACGTGCCAATCACGATTGAAATCTCCCGACCGATTTAAAAAACACCGAAAACATCGTTGAAACGTCAACCGTAATTATCGAAACACGATCGAGACGCGACCATTCAAATTCACTTTCGACGCAACGGAGAGAGAAAACAAAAACACGATCTCCCCTTTCTCAACAGTGTCTCGAAATCACCAAAATTGCCTTACGTAACAAATCAACGTGTCCACTCATCCCATGCACCGTGCACAAAAAAACGGGAGAGAAAAAAACGTGGAAAAAAGCGCGCACGTACGCGCACACCAGACGGAAGGAGAAACGCCGCGGTAACAGGCCGAAACGGAGACAGAGAGGATACGTACGAGGCTTTTCGAGCGGTGGGGAGGGAGCGAGAGCGAGAGAGAGAGAGAGAGAAAGAGACTGCAGGTAGCTGCAATCCAATTTAAAGGCGGATATCCACGCGAGATCTTCACGATTTCTACACACGAATAAGACGGCGCGGTGCACCGGCCGTGAAATCATATGCGGTGTCCAGTCACGGATGGCATTGCCGTCGATCGCTGGTTCGTCGCTGCTACTTTCGGAGGGAAACGCGGATCGTTCGCGATCGCGCCGACAGATGGCAGCAGCGATCGGGAACGCCATCGAGTCGAGTCGAGTCGAGCCGTGCGTTGACAGTGAGGCTCCGTCGAGGATCGGGGAGTCGCGTCGGTTCAGCCGCAACGCGTGCACGCGTCCTGATCCGGGGAAAGGATTCTCTTCTTTTTATGAGAAAAAAAGAGAGAGAGAAGCTTGAGAATTTTCGTGGAAATTTTGTGAGAATGAGAATTGGAAGCGATGGTTTTGGCTGATGTAAGTAGTTTCATCTTGTCGTTTTTGTCTTATGTTTCTAGTTCGTGTAAAAATAAAGAAAAGAACAAATTTTGAAAGCGTTGTTATAGAGAATGTTACTTTTTTTTTTTGGGAGATTAGATTTATTTTTATCGATTTCACCACGGCGCATGCACGTCAAAAGTTTTGGTTGGAAATTTTCACGGGAATTTAAGAATTGGAAAAATTGGAAGTGATATATATATATATAGAGAGAGAGAGAATACAACAGATATAATTATTTTCTAGAGAGATATTTATTTTATTACTTTTAGTTTGTGCAAAAAGACAAAGATTGGAAATTTTCGTGGAAATTGAGAATGAAAAATTGGAAGCGATTGATATTGGCAAATATGAGCAGAAGATATATATTTAATCGATACGTAGATAGATTCGAAGTAGGGGAATAAATATTTGTCGAGTATATTTTTCCTTTCATTAAGCAACGTAGAAATATTTTTGCATGCTCGAATATTTCCATAAAAAAAAAAAACAAATATCAAATTGTATCCATTAAAAAAAGATATTTAATCTCCAAAAACTATCGACCTTAACAACGACGAAATAAAAGAATTTATCCTCCAATTTGAACAAAAGTTCTCTCAGAGGAGTCGGGGATCGCGAATAAAAATGAAAATTGTAAAATTCCTGGGAACAAAATAACAACAACAATAATAATAATAATAATCGAGTTGGAAAAAAAGGAAAAGTTCGCGCGATGGAAAGAAAGCTCCTCGCGATAACGATCGAACAATTTCACTAACGCGATCGGTAATTGCCCGAGGCTTAATTAAAGGACTAATTGGGTGGCGAGTGGAAGGACGACGGTGCACGCCCAACGAATTAACAACGGCCGCCGATCCTTGCATTCTTGCTTAATTACGCGGCCCGCGTATCAATCTTCAAAGTCTCTTTCGCGAGAAAGTGTTCGAGCGTGCGTTTAATTTAATGTCGCGTGCGATTTTTCCTTCCTCTTTCTCTCCTCAACTCGTCGATCGAAACTTTCTTTTTTCTTTTTTCCTCCCGAATTATTTCCCGAACAACGTTGACACGGCTTCACGGTTTCGGCGGTGATCTCGCGTCGTGTATCGAGCCTGTTGCTCGAACGGTATCCGAAACGTGTTTCGCGCTCAAGGCACGTTTTATGCGCCCGTTCGATACAACACGGCTGTGCAATAACGGCGGCGCGACATTTTTAGATTAGAATAGGAGAATTCCCGGGAATTGTATATATATTTCTCTCGAACCGTGCCCCATTCCGAAATTCTCGTTTCCAAGAATTGGCAAGAATTCGATCGACGGGAAATAGAAAATGGAAGCGAACGCTCTTTTAAACGTGAAATTTCGACGCCCGAGTTAATTTGAGAGAGGAAAAAAGCGTAGATTTCTGGAGATTTCCAAGAATCCGTTAAGGATATCTCGATGAAAATAATCAAGAACCGAGCCGATAAATAAACGGAACTCGAGACACCTCTCTCTCTCCTCCCCACCCCAATTCATCACAATTAACACGCTCCTCGAGCGCCTCTCCATTTCCAAG
Organism: Apis cerana; assembly: GCF_029169275.1. Classification (NCBI taxonomy): domain Eukaryota; kingdom Metazoa; phylum Arthropoda; class Insecta; order Hymenoptera; family Apidae; genus Apis; species Apis cerana. Next base: position 13,726,831 of record NC_083857.1, read on the forward strand.
AATCGAAGGCATCGACGCAGAATCTCTCCCCCGGCCGATCCATCGATCCATCCAAAATAATCGGAAAAGCTCGCGCGTTAAAAACGGAAGGAGAGACAATTCGTTGCGCAATGTCCCCCCTCGGCGGAATATTTTCTCGCGGGGAGAAAGAGAGGGGACTGAAACGGGGAGAGAGGCGGTTTCATTATGATGATTTTTCCGTGAGAAGAGGAGCGGCCACCGCGAAACGCGGTTAAACGCGATTCACATCGTCCCGATTCTCACCGGCGATGATTTATTTTTTGTTTAAATTACCCACCTTCCTAGTCAGCCGTTTCCTTTCCTTTGTTTACACCCGAGTGTATAAATCCTTTCGATCGGTAAGCCGACCCGACCGCCCTCCTTCGCATTCGGGATGCGCGCAGGGAAAGGTGGAAAGATTTATCACCGCTCGGACGAGGATTTAATTGGAAAAGTTTAACGGGGAAAAAGCGGGATGAAGGTTGCGGAAACGATTGTTAACATGCAAATGCAATTGGATAATTGAATTTATCGTTCCTCTCCTCTCTCGTGGGATAATTCTCGAATCTGCTCGGATCCCGTTTTTATATAAAATTGTGAAAACAACCTTCGAGCTTGATATTATTATCGATAATTTTGTGAAAAAACGTAAATAAGTGTCTCGAAATTACTATGAAATGTAAAAGTGTAAGAGGAACGCCGCTCGGAATCCGCGGAGCCGATATCAATTCGAGAAGAGCACCTTCGATTTTTGGTTTTAAAATTTTTGAAAAATGATATTTATAATGAAAAAAATTAATTTAGAAATTGCGAGAAATTATTAAATGAGAAGGAGAAGTGATATCAATTCGATAAGGCACCTTCGATTTTTGGTTTTAAAATTTTTGAAAAATGATATTTATAATGAAAAAAATTAATTCAGAAATTGCGAGAAATTATTAAACGAGAAGGAGAAGTGATGGTGATATCAATTCGATAAGAGCACTTCGATTTTTGGTTTTAAAATTTTTGAAAAATGATATTTATAGTGAAAAAAATTAATTCAGAAATTGCGAGAAATTATTAAACGAGAAGGAAAAGTGATGGTGATATCAATTCGATAAGAGCACCTTCGATTTTTGGTTTTAAAATTTTTGAAAAATGATATTTATAATGAAAAAAATTAATTCAGAAATTGCGAGAAATTATTAAACGAGAAGGAGAAGTGATATCAATTCGATAAGAGCACCTTCGATTTTTGGTTTTAAAATTTTTGAAAAATGATATTTATAATGAAAAAAATTAATTTAGAAATTGCGAGAAATTATTAAATGAGAAGGAGAAGTGATATCAATTCGATAAGGCACCTTCGATTTTTGGTTTTAAAATTTTTGAAAAATGATATTTATAATGAAAAAAATTAATTCAGAAATTGCGAGAAATTATTAAACGAGAAGGAGAAGTGATGGTGGTTAATATTTGATAGCAATTGTTGGCAGGAAGAATTATAATCAATTTATTTCAATAATTTATTTCAGATTCTAAATAATTTTCCAAGATTCGTGATCCATTGCATTCCGTAATAATCTCATGGCTTTGCTCAAACGAATCAGCCAATAATAAAAAGATGTATAATTAAAATGGAATATAAATTCTTTAGAATTTATTAATCTCGAAGAACGAAAAAATAAGAAAGTATATAAATTTCCAATTTCCACTCGTTTGAAATCGAAAATCGTTCCCCTCCTCGCAAGAAACTGACTTCTAGCTAAATTCCACTGTGAAAATAACAACCGTACAACCGTTGTATATCCAAATTGTATATCCATCATCCGACTCCTTTCTCCTCGTCAACTCCTTTCTCAATGTGTATACACACACACACGCACACACACATACATATACACGCGCAGGTTCAACGTCCTCGTGATCTATTATCATTATCATTATCCCATCAGCGGTGGTGGAAATTAATAAAATCCCCCCTCCCTCGGTGGGATAGGGGAGGAGGACGGCGACGTTCGAGTTCATCGGCCAATTTAAAGGACATTAGATGTCCCAAAAAGCGGCGTATAAAGAGGGAAAGAAACGTGTGATCGCCCGGAGGTTCGACGGCCAACCGCAAAAAGAGACGTTCTAGCGTGCGGAAAGATATTACCGATTATATGGTATCAACGGTTTACCGATTGCTCTCACGTACGCGTGATTTCGCTAATTCGACTGTTACCGCCGCCCTCCCCGCGCCACTTCCATCATTACCGACCCCTTTCTGCCCCCGAGCCGTTCAATTTGCTGTCCCCCGAATCCATCTCGAATCCGTTTTCGTTTCTTTCTCTCTATTTCCAGATTCTTTATTTCTTTCTTCCTCCTTTTTCTCGCGCGCGCCTCTGATGGCGAATCGAAGGAGGGGAATAGACATCTTTTCTGCATCAATTTGTTCCTCCAAGGATCGACAATATTTCGTTCAGAAGCTATGAATTGGAACTGGAATAAGTAATTTGCTTCAGTATGCGAAATGATAAATAATGTAAATGGAATAGGTGTTATTCGAACAGTTCCGAGTTGAATAAAGTGAAAAACGTTCCCTCCACTTTCACCTTCGAGCGATCTGCTTCTCTCTCTCCAGAAAAGGAGAGCTCGCCCTCGACAAGTGGCAAGAGTCAAAAAGTGGATTTCTCACGTGGATTTTCCTGCGTCTCTTCCGTGACTCTTCCGCGGGCAGAGTGGACGATGTGCGTGACCGGCGGGGTCCGGCGGGGTGGAAAGCGGTTCCGCGAAACGGGTAAACGGCCGTGGTTACGTGAACCGAACGCCTAAACGGTCCCCGAGTTGTGTGTGTCCTGAGAACCGTGCCACCGTGGGACTGGGGGGGCCCAGTTTCGATCTACTCGAATTATAGTAGAGAGAATATTGGCCGGTTCTCCAATTTTACGTAACGATTATCGAAACCGTTCCTCGACGCCATTCCCTCGAACGGGTTTCGAGTCGTTCGAACTTGATTTGAAGTGGAAGGTGAGGATTAAGGTGTTGGATAAACAGTGATGGAAATTGAAGGAGTGTTGAGAAATTGTTAAATGGGAAGAAGAATGAATTAAAGTTCAAGATTAGTGTTAATAAATATGATTCTTGATATTTGATGGAAATTGTATGAATATTGAGAAATTAAGAGAAGTTAACAGGGAAGGAGAATATTTGAAATCCAAGATGAAATTGTTAAGGGGGAAGGAGAATATTTAAAGTTCAAGATTTAGTGTTAATAAATATGATTATTTGTGATGGTAGTTGATATTTGATAGAAATATTTATATGAATAATGAAAAATTAAGGGAAGTTAAGAGGGAAGGAGAATATTTGAAGTTCAAGATTATCTGATAGTAATAGAAATTGCATGAATATTGAGAAATTATTAAGAGGGAAGATTCAAGATTAGTGTTAATAAATTTAATTTAATTGATATTTGATGGAAATTGTATCAATATTGAGAAATTAAGAAAAGTTAAGAGAAAAAGAGAATATTTAAAGTTCACAATTAAAGTGTTGGATAAATGGAAATTGAAATTAATTGTTAAATGGGAAGGAGAATAAATTAAAGTTCAAGATTAGTGTTAATAAATATGACTCTTGATATTCGATGGAAATTGTACGAATATTGAGAAATTAGGAGAAGTTAAAAGGGAAAGAAAATATTTGAAAATAAAATTGTTAAGCGGGAAGGAGAATATTTAAAGTTCAAGATTTAGTTCAAGTTAATAAATATTAAAAAAAATATTGGAAAAATTAAAGTTCAAGATTTAGTGTTAATAAATATGATTCTTTGTGATGGTAGTTGATATTTGATGGAAATATTTATATGAATATTGAGAAATTAAGGGAAGTTAAAAGGGAAGGAGAATATTTGAAGTTGCATGAATATTGAGAAATTAATAAAACTTAAGAGAAAAAGAAAATATTTAAAGTTCACAATTAAGGTATTGGATAAACAGTGATGGAAATTGAAGGAGTATTGAGAAACTGTTAAGGAAGGGGAAGGAGAATATTTAAAGTTCAAGATTTAGTGTTAATAAATATGATTCTTTGTGATGGTAGTTGATATTTAATGGAAATTGTATGAATATTGAGAAATTAAGAGAAGTAAAGAGGGAAAGAGAATATTTGAAGTTCAAGATCATCTGATAGTAATGGAAATTGTATTTTGTATGAATATTGAGAAATTATTAAGGGGGACTGTTCAAGATTTAGTGTTAATAAATAATAAATAATTCTTTATATTGATGGAAATTGTATGAATATTGAGACATTAAGAGAGAAAGAGAATATTTAAAGTTGACAATTAAGGTGTTGATAAATGTGACAGTGATGGAAATTAAAGGAATATTGAGAAATTGTTAAGAGGGAAGGAGAATATTTAAAGTTCAAGATTATCTGATAATGGAAATTGCATGAATATTGAGAAATTATTAAATGAAAAGGAGAATATTTCAAGAGAATATGTAATTTTTTGTGATTTGTGGTGGTTAATATTTGAAATTGTTACCAGAAAGAATTGTAATCACCGTTTCAATTTATTTCAATAATTTACTTTAGATTCTAAGGTCTAATTTTTTAACGTACGTTTGACACTTGATCAAAACTTTGAATGAATAATAATTTTCCAAGATTCATGATCATCCATTGCATTCCATAATAATCTCATGATTTTGCTCAAACGAATTAGCCATTCCTTTCTCCAACAATAATATATATAATTAAAATGGAATATAAATTCTCGTAATCGAACAGATCTTCTTTTGAATTTATTAATCTTTAAAAAAAAAAAAAAAAAGAAAACATATAAATTTCCAATTTCTAATCGAACACAACGTTTGACAGTCCCTCCTTGCTCCTTTGAAGAGCAAGAAGCCCTAACGAGTGGAGGCTTACGGGAGGACACTGACCTCGCAGAAAACCGAATTTTGAGGGGAAAGAATTTTAACACGATCCCGTCAAGTGTTTCCTTAAAAGATCGTTAATCAATTGTGGGAACAAGAAAACGAGCACCAAAAACTCTCTAATTCCGTGGCACCCGGGTGCAAAACGTTCCTCGAGCCGCCTTCGTTACCCGCCACTAGAGCAAAGATTAACTTTTCATTAAGCGGAGGAACCTGGAAAGAGAAAGACTTATCCTCGACGGCGAGTAATAAACCTTCGGTCTCGCAGAAATCTGGCCGAGTTCAACAAAAAAAAAAAAAAAAGAAGAAGAGGAGTGCAAAAGAAAGCAGACGCATTAAGAAAAAAAGGGTGAAAAATTACTTTTCCTTTTTTCTCTTTTAAACTAAACCGAGAGAGACGAGAAATCGTCGATAAGACGCGGACAGAGGATCGAGATTTCGCAAGATTTTTGCGGCCAACTACGCTAAATATAAAACCGTTTGGGCGGAAGCTTCCACTTCCGACGACGCGTTATGAACGCGTCGAACAGCGTTCAACAACGCTGTCTCTATTATTCCCGGCCGACCGTTCCAATTGCGACACGGCCAATCGTCCCATTGGGATCTTAACTGGCTGTGAAAATTATGGCACGATTTGACGATTGAACCGAAAGATACGGAAAAAGAAAAAAAATAATACAGCTGAAATCTCTCCCTCTCTCGATATCCGAAGGGATAAGAGAACAAGTTTCTCTCCAAAGAGAAAATCGTATATACGAAGAGTGTGGTAGAGACACGGTTTTCTTTTAAAACGAGGGTGGGCAACGGTGATTCCTATATAGACCGGCGTCGGGTCTTGTATATTTACGCATACCGCGGGTCTCGACGTAACGCAGGACGGCACCGCGCCGCGACGCTTTTCGCGTCCCGCTGTATATTTCTTCAAGCACGCACACACGACGCAGCGCCGCGTCGCTCGAACGACGCCACTCACGAAATTCGAGGCGAGCGCCGCGCGTTATTTTTCGCATCGACGCATCGACGCCGCGAAGGCAAAGCCCGAATACGAGTTTGTAACACGAGATGTAACCGCCATTTTATCCTTTGTCCATCCTTCGTTTCTTCTAATTGCTCTTTCTCCTTTCCTCTCCTTTCCACCAAGTGTTTCTTCGTCTTTTTTTCGTTCCTAACCTCTTTTTCTGAGCAGATTAGATCAGTTTGGAAATTGTTCGTTAAATCAACTTCTCAGTGCCTGATTTGAGGAGACTCTTTCTTCTTCTTTTCTGCAGAATTTTAGAATACGATACGCGTATTTTATAAAATATTTTTCGAAAACGCGTTTCAACCACGTTCGACTTCTCATAACACAAACATTGCGCGACTATTCGATAGGAGGGGGGAAAAAACGAACGAATCTTAATTTAAACTTTTTGAACCGAAACAGACGAGTCTCGGTTATAAACATTCTGTTCACGAGTCGAACTCCGCCTCGTCCAACGAGATTTCCCAAGGTCCTTAAACTATCGAAACTCAATTCCGTAATTCTCAATTTTCGGGAAAATTCAATCGAAAATTCAAGCATACGAATAACGAAGAACGATCGTGACCCACTCTGATCGATAATTGGTAAAAAAGAAGAGAGAAAAAAACGGTCTCGACTCTCGATCGAAACGAGCGACTATCGAGAGCAAGAAAAAGAGAAACTCGACCTTAACGCGATTCTCTGAATTCCGCTGTTGGACAATGACGGGGAGGAAGCGGCGGGGAAAACGACGGAAATCGCCGCTTTCCTTATTCCTTATGCGCGCGTCAAGTTGTTTTCTAGAAGCGAAAAAAAGGAAAAGAAGGAGAGGAAAGAGGATTTCTTCTCGTTGAATTAACGGACGCCTTATGGCCGTCGAGACGTTAATGAAGAAAATAATATATCGCGGTATACGTGTCGCATCAACAGAAGCCAGAAGAAATTTATAGGAAAGTATTTCCTTTTTTTTGCAATTTTGCTATTAGAGAGAGCTCCCTTCCAATCTTCTTCCGTCTCTCATTTATTTTCTTCTTCTTGCTGCGTTTCTGGATGTCGGTTATAAGAACACCTCTCACGAGCAGGAGAGGTGTTCCTCCTCCTCCTCCTCTTTCAACGCGTGACTTTTCATGCGTGAAATACTCATTAGGCACTAGGTCTCACTAACGAATCAATTAGCAGGATTCTTTGTTTTTCTTCTTCTTCTTCCTCCTCTTCTTCTTCTTCTTTGCTCTCTTAATTTCGTCTCTTAATTTTTTTCGAGGAATAAAAAGGGGAATTCAGATTTGACCTGAAGGCACTACTCGATAATAGATATATGCCTGTTCCGTTATGTTGAAAGTGTATTTTATTCATTTGCCTTAAAAATTAACCGGAAATCTAATTTCCTAAAGAGGTATTTTTACAAAACGCGATATTTTCTAAAAAACTTTTTCGATCTGATTTACAAAATATATATATATTTATTCTTTCTAATACAGCTGGTCACGAGTAGTGCGAAGAATGATCAACTATTTTTATATTAATTTATCGCAATTATATAATCGATATATACACAAATCTTCGCCATCCGATCTTCCAGTCGAAGATTTTCCGATCTCTCGCTTCCCTTGCAACGACATTAAACCCGTTATCGTTATCGTTAACGAGATTGCCCCGGTCGGTAATTCCATTCCCTCATTAATCGAGATCGATTGAACGCGCAGCGACAACTCGCCTAGAACTAATTGCGCTAAAGAGAATAAATTAGTTGGCCGATTCTATTCTTATTAATCGAGGGGCCATTACGTAAGGCGGCCTTCCACGTTTCTGGAATAAAAAGTTTTATCCTTTTTCTTTCTTTCTTTAGGAGAATTATTATTATAAGGTTTCACGTTGCAATTAGGAGAAATATTCGTCCGTCTTTTTTCCTCCTGCTTCTTCTTCTTCTTCTTCTTCTTTTTCTTTTCAACATCGATAAACGAGAAGCGGATCAATCGATCGATGGCTGATTATATGGAAATCGGTACGCTTCGTTGCACGAGCGACCTTGACACACAAGCAGGTTTTTACGGCTTCCGTGATTTTTCTCTTTCAAACGTTGACGTCACAGGTGACGCTCCCTTTTTTCCCTCGAATCTTAATGGAAAAAAAGAAGAAAAGAAGAAGAAGAAAGGAAAAAAATCGATCGAGATGCATCGTATCTATGGAAAAGAAGACGTTTAATCCGATATTGCGATTTGTAACGTGTACGAGTTTGCTTTCTTCTTCTTCGCTTCTTTCGTACGTTAAAATTGCGTTGTTATTTCTGCGACGAAAACGATTTCTACAAAGAGGATTCTATAAAGAGAAATTCTATAAAGAGCGCGGCTGTTTTTCTGTTAAACTCGTAACAGGGACTCGCAAGAGGATGCGGAACGACTTCCGCCACGTTGCGTGCGTAGCTAATCTCTAATTCGTTACACCGCTTTCACGGATTTTTAACGCTATTGCGGAATAATCGTCGCGCGTAACTTTCTTTTTCGCCGACTTTACTCGCGACGACTCTTAATGATAAAATCCCTTCGATAGCATAGAAGGGATTTTAAACAGAATTAAGAAACACGAGACGAAACTTTCGAAATGAAAGAAACGAGAAAGGTTTCGTTCGATTTTGCGCGGCGACAATCACGATAGCAAAGAAATGAGGAAATGGATTTTGGTGTGCGCAGGATTCGCAGAACGGCCCGGTGCTGGACCGATGGAGCATCTGCTCTCCTGAAGAGGAGCCGCTGGTACTGCAGCAGTTCCTCAGATTCGCCGAGACGCGCCCGTTCGTGCAGCAGCTGCTGCTGGCCGCCGGGACGCCGGGGACGGATGCTATGTCACCGAGCAGACGACCTTCGCCGCCGACGATGCCGCTAGCACACCTTCCACCGCCGCTACACCTGCTCCACTGCGGCCTCCCGCCCCCGGGCTCGAGGTTGCCGCCCCCTCTGCCTCCGCCGCCGCCGCCGCCCTCCGTCTCGCATCCCTCCATGTCGCCAACCGCCCAAAAGCACTACTCCACCTCGTCCACGGCCGGCGCGGGGGCGACCACCGCCGCCAACTCGCCGCCCACCACCGGACTCGACTCCCATCTCACCGTGTCGCCGCTCAACCGGCTCCAAAGCATGCAGCCGTTCGACTTCCGCAAGCTGGGCACCCTCGGCCTGCCCGCCTTCCCGCCCATACCGCCGCCCCCGCCGCCCCCGCCTCCCCCGCCCCCGCCGCCCGCCGACCAGCTGCTCCAGAACCGCAAGTCCGCCAGGAACCCCCAGAGCCCGCACAGCCCGCCCCACCACCACCACCACCCCCCCGCCGCCCAGCTCCAGAGGCCCCACATGCCGCCCGTCGCCCCCGTCTCCTCCTCCGCCCTCAACTTCGGCCACCCCCTCTCGGTCGCCGTCTCCTCGGGCGCCCTGCCCCCCACCTTCCCCGCGCACTTCCCGCCCCCGCCCATGGCCACCAAACCCCACTCGGCCATCACCGCCGGCCCCCCGTCCGACGTGCACAGCGGGGGCGAGAAGAGCAGCGAGTTCGGGTCCGAGGAGGACGAGGAGGACGACGAGAACTCGGACAGCGCGCTCAACCTGAGCAGACGGGACTGCCAGAAGCAGCAGCAGCAGCAGCAGCACCAACAGCACCAGCAACAACAACAGCATCAGCACGGAGGAGGGGCGGGGGCGGAGGGGCACAGACACCACCCGGCCCTGGGTCTGCAAGCGGCCCCGCTGGGCAGGCCGCCGGGGATCCCCGGCAGGAAGCCCCACTCGCCGGGCAAGAGACCGGGGGGCCAGTGGGGTGCGTCTGGGAACATCCCCCCGAACCTGGGCACGCCGTTCATCAACCCGACCACGGGCAAGAAGAGGGTGCAGTGCAACGTTTGCCTGAAGACGTTCTGCGACAAGGGCGCGCTCAAGATCCACTTCAGCGCGGTCCACCTGCGCGAGATGCACCAGTGCACGGTGAAGGGGTGCAGCATGATGTTCAGCTCGAGGAGGTCGCGCAACAGGCACAGCGCGAACCCCAACCCGAAGCTCCACTCGCCTCACCTGCGTAGGAAGATCTCGCCCCACGACGGCCGCTCCTCGATGGCGCACGCGCTCGTCCTCCCGCCTCAAGTCGGCCTCCCCGTCCCCGCCACAGGCCTCAACCACCTACCCTTCGGCTCCTTCCCCCTACTCACCCCCCCGCCCGACCTCCGCTCCCCAGCCTCCCTCTGCGGCCTCGACTTCAAGCACCTCGACCTGCAGCCGGCCCAGGGGGGCGGCGGCAGGCCGCCCGCCTTCGAGGACGCTGCCCCCCTTCAGCAGGGCAGGATGGCCGCGAGCCAGGGCGGCGGCGGCGGCGGCGTCTCGGCGCTGGCGGCGATCGGGCAGGACAGCAGCCCGGTCGTGGCCGTGGCGAGGGGCTCGTTCTCGAGCAACAGCGCGGCCGACGCGGTGTCGCCCTCGACCCAGGCGTCGACGGCCGCCGCCGAGGGGGAGGAGGAGGAGGAGGAGGAGGAGGGAGGGATCGTGGTGGTGGCCGAGGACGAGGCGAGCAACCTGCTGGCGGCCCCCTGCCCCCCCTCGGCCAGGCTGCTGCCGCCCCATCGCGGGGAGGAGGAGGAGGACGAGCAGCCGGCCGACTTCAGCCTGGCCAAGAGACCGAAGCTGTACGACTTCGGGGGGGCGGAGGCGGCGGTCGGGGACGAGGAGGCGGGGAGCAACGGGGGGGACAGCAACGTCGAGGACAACGACTCGACGGGGGCGACGATCGATCGGCACGGCTACTCGCTGCACCACCATCGCCGCCACCACCACCACCACCACCACCACCACCACCATCACCACCACCGCTCCGTGAACCACGGCTCGGCCTCGGTGCACAGCAGGGGCGTGAGGAAGAGGAAGTCGCAGCACCCGACCAGGTGCGCGGTCCTCACCGAGGTCCACTCGTCGTCCACGGACGGGGACTCGTCCAACGACGAGGAGCGGATGCGCGCGCGTTGCCTCGAGCCGAACCCAACGGGGCCCAACGAGGTGCAGAGCCAGCCGGAGGACATGTCGATGTCGAGACTCGGCGCCGAGGAGCGGAAACCGAACACCTCCTCCTCCTCGGCGCCCGCCTCCCCCAAGAATCTCGCCAACGACCGCGAGTCGTGCTCCCCCGCGGAACCGTGCCGCGACCGAAAGCGCGAGAACGAGGGAACGGGCCAGCAGCCGCGGGACCAGGAGCGGGGGGATCTACCTCAGGACGAGCCTCGGGATCTGAGCTCGAGACCGAGCAGCCAAGTCAAATCGCCCAAGAGGCAGATCAGTCCGGAGCCAAAGACGAGCCACGAGGCGGCGACCAACGAGAGCGCCGCCAACTCCGGGGCCGATCGCCGGAGGAGCGAGTGCGAGGAGGCGATCAAAGAGGAGAGGGTGAAGCAGGAGGAGGAGGAGCAAGAAGAGGACGAAGAGAACGGGGAGGAGGAGAACGAGGAGGAGCAAGAGGAGGAGGAGGAGGAGCAGGAGGTAGAGGAATCGACGACGACGACGACGACGACGGCGGCTACGACGACGGCGACGACGACGACGACGACGATGAGAACGTCGTTGAAGAGGGAGAGAGAGGCGGAGGAGAAAGGGGGAAAGGAGGAGGAGAAGCGGGAGGAGGTGGAGGAGATGGAAGGGGAGGAGGAGGAGGAAGAAGCGATGGAAGAGGTCGAGGAGGAGGAGGAGGAGGAGGAGGAAGAGGAGGAGGAGGAGGTGGACGAGGAGGTGAACGCGGCGCTGCGGAATCAGGAAGGTGAGCGTCCCGATGATCCCTCCCGTGCCCCGAGCTCGGTCGACAGCCGTCCGACGACAGGCGACGACCTCTCCCACGACTCCTCGACCACCACCACCACCACCACCACCACCAACACTTTGCGTCAACTCGAGTCCTTGTCGCAGGGTCGCGCGGCGATGGTGCAGCGGTTCGCCGGGGGGACGACGCAGGAGGCGGGTTCGAGGTCTGGCCGCGGCTCTACCAGCCCCGTCACCACCCTCACGACGCACCAGGAGACCACCATGGACAATTCCTCACGTGGCTCTCGTTCATCCAGCGCCTCACCCTCCACAGCGGCCATGGATACGGACAATAGCCTTATCACGTATGCCCGTTACGAGAACGGGGGGTTCGTGAGCACCCAGGAGGTGCCCCTCGACAGGGAGAACCCGAGGCGGTGCACGGCTTGCGGCAAAGTGTTTCAAAACCACTTCGGGGTGAAGACCCACTATCAGAACGTCCATCTCAAGCTGATGCACAGGTGCAGCGTGGACGGCTGCAACGCGGCCTTCCCCTCCAAGAGGTCCCGCGACAGGCACTCGGCTAACCTCAACCTCCACAGAAAGCTCCTGTCCACGTCGTCGGACAGCCCGCCGCCGCCGCCGCCGCCGCCGCCGCCCCTCCCCCCCTCCACCCTGCCGCCCAGCTTGTCCCCGAGAAACGCGGCCGACGAGACCCAGATGAGCCCGTCGTCGTTCCTCCGCAACGAGTTCCTCGCGAGGTTGTACGCGGACGCCGGGATCGGCTGCGCCCTCGGCGCCTACCCCCTCACCCCCGCACCCCCCCTGCCCTCCGCGGTCGACCTGGCCGCCAGGATACCGGCCCCCCACCCCCTTCTACTGCCGCCCCACTTGGGGGCCACCTTCTCCGGCCTGTCCACCTTCGCCACCCACCTGGCCGGCCTCAACGGCCTCGCCCATCGACGCTTCAACCACTTCGCCGCGATGCCCCGCAACGAGCAAGGGGGAGGCGGAGGGGGGAGCAGACACCGCGCGGGGACGGATCGGGGGTCGCCGGTCTCCTCCTCGGCCGGCGACGAGGAGCGGAAAGAGGAGGCGAGGTGCACGGTCCCCGGCTGCGATCGGGTGTTCGCCTCGAGGGCGGTGAGGGACGCCCATTCCAAGGACCCGCAGGCCCACCGCGACTTGTCCTCCTTGCTGTCGACCAGCGGCGGCTCGTGACCGATCTCTTTCCGCGGCTATTATCCCCTGCTGTGATGCCAAAACTCCGACCGAGAGCGAGCCTTGCCTCCTCCACCGCTTTCGAACTCGAGCCTCTTCTTTTTTTTTTTTTTTTATTATTCCCAGCCGTGTTATCCGGGCGAGAAAGAGAAACGTGCAATATCGGGGATGGGGGATTGTTTCCACCTTTTCGTTCCAACGACTTTTTCGAGATCTTCCGCCGTTCCTGGACGCGGTTCCTGGTGCTTCTTTTTCCACCCGTACGCCGCGGATCAGCGTTCGAAGAAAGAGGAGTAGTAGAAGGAACGTTTCGTTCCGTAATTGATCTTGCCAGTAACGGTGGCGACGTCTTTCTCTCTCTATCTATCTCTCTCTCTCTCCCCCCTCTCTTAGGGGTGAAAAATCACCCGGAGGGCGGGCCACTGGACGCGTTCCAATCCCGGTTTTTTTTTTTTCAAACGGAAGGTGCTTGCAATCTCTAGTCAATTCGAAAATCCTCGGACATTTCCATATGGAAATTCGACCATAGGACCATAGCGCGTGATCGGTTTGGTTAGATTGGATCTCGAGTCCAAAAAGAAAAAAAAAAAAAAAAAGAAAAGATGGACGAAATAACGATTAACGATCGAAATATTCGCAAACAAAGGTTTTTTTCCCATTCCCCAATTCGCGTGTCACGGAGCACGGAAAGTTTCGAAAAGAAAGGAAAAACTGGTCGACCGTGGAAGAATCTATCTATTCGGCGAGTTTCGTTTGTTTGTTTCTTTGTTTCTTTGTTTTCTTCTTCTTCTTCTTCTTCTTCTTCTTTTTTTTTACGTTCGAAGAGGCGGCGGATAGAGACGATGGATGAGAAGAAAATGATGTGCGAGATTGGGATGTAAAGGAGAAAAAAGAAAGAAAAGAAAAAAAAAAAAAGTGGAAAGATCGAACGCGCCCTCGTTTCGGTCTTCCGGGCTGATTTTATCATCGTTGTGATAAACGTAACGTTTAGTATAAATATGCCACTTATTTAATCAGTAATCAATTACTACCGCTGTATATAATAAACATAGTACCTTTTTTCGATGTATCGCGTTATTAATCAATTTTAAGCTACTTGGACGCGAAACGCGAGGCTACTCGCGGGGAGGGGAGGAGAGGAGACGATGACGAGTAGTTTTGTAACCCGGATTGATCCGGGATATCGAGCCGACGACCGAAATGAAAGGAAAATTAAGCGCGAGACACCCGAGTACAAGGATGATGACGATAACGATGATGATAACGATGACGATGATGACGATAATGACGATGATGACGATGATGATAATGATGATTATGATGATGATGATGATCAGCCTTTCCAGATGGCGGGCTATTCGCTCGCGCGTTCACTCTACGTACGCCATATTGGAATTTATACGATTCTCGATTCTCAATTCCATCGTTGTTGCAAATTTTTCTCTTATATTTGTATATACTCGATCGAAACGATTTTTCACCTCGTGCATTTCACGAATTTTGTGCGGCGAATGTACGTAAATTGGCTTCGTTCTAAAAAAGAAAAAAAAAAAAAAATCGATTAATCGGAAATTATTTTTCAAGTATATCCGAATATCGCGGAACGAAGACGACGAAAAGAGATGAATTTGAGCGATAGAAAATCGAAGCTGATTGCCGTCGTCTCGCGCTAAATATAAACGGGAGAATAGGTAGATTTTTTTATTTATTGTTTCCTAGAGATCCGTACGCAACGATCCACGCGCTGCGATCAGCGGCCAGTAGCGGGCACTGCCGCGAAGATATTTTTCTTCTTCTTCTTCGTATCATCGAACGATCGTTTGTCGTTTCGATCGTTCGCACAAAAATGGGGAATGAGCGAGATAAATAAGGGAGGGAAAAGGAGGAAGGGAAATGAAAAGAATTTGTCAACGATCCTCGAACGACGATCGATCGATCTTTTTCCTTTCGGTTGTATATATATATATCTTATTGTATATCTTGTTTTCGTAGTCTGTGCACGCGCGATGAGGAAAAAAAAGAAAAAAAAGAGAAAAGAAAAAACGTCGCGCGACACAGAATTTAAGAATTTTGCGTGCGAATCGACAACGACGACGACGACGACGACGAAGCGGAAGAAGCATGGTGGATGGCCGGAAACAGGTTTTTTTTCTACGCGCCTAACGATTTTTTCGTCATGTTTCTCGCGCCAGAGATAATAGGAATATAAGAGAAATGAAAAAACAAAAAAAAGAAAAAAAAAAAAGAAAAAAAAAGGAGATGAAAATGATGGCGACACGACACGACGAACTCTATTAACTAATTACACACGAAGCGTAAAGGGCGAAATTTACAATTGTAATTATGTATAAACGGAATGCTATGATGTATGATATTATAGATCGATTATAAAGAACACTCATCATTATGAAAATAAATACCTATCGAAATCATTCGAGACTGCGTCTTGTACGTTACACCCTGACACCTGTTCCGTTACGATTTAATGGATCTGATTCAATAAATAGAGGATCAATTGAGGTCGATACGTTGCAGCGATTATTATATACGCATCGAACGTTACGTTTCCTTCGTCTCTGTAACAACAGTTCGGATAGAAATTTGTTGAATCTCTTGTACGTTGTAACCAAGTGTTGTACGAAAATTGTTATTTTGATCCTCGCGTTGAAAGCTAAATAATTTAATAAACGGTAGTTACGATACACGGAACAATATTTAAATATTATTTACGCGTAAAATAATGGAATTTTATCGAAATTCCGATGAAATCTCGATTATCGTGACTCGCCATTAAAGCAACTTCCATCGAATCGAAGTGGAAAAAATTCGCATTCATCAATCATCGTGAAAATCGATGGCAATCGTTGACAAATTATCGAGCGATCCGACAAAAAATGACGGTTAAGGGGCGATGATCGTGGCGAGCACCGGTCGTTAAACACGAAAAACTCGCGTGTCCGCGCGAGACGGGCCCGCGCAAAGGCGAAGAAAAACGAAAAACCGGCGGAGGACCCCGCCTACGACCTCGAACGCTCGACCTCGTTTTCTGCGAAAGAAATCCTCTTCTGAGACGAGGGACGCCGGCTCGTTTATCAGGGATCTCGCGGGCGTGCACGCGCACACGCCTACCAATCCTCGTGCTCGCGTACCAACCAGCAACAACAAGAAATAAAGGAACGAGTGAACCGCGCGTGGAAGGAGAACCGAAAAGGTGGAAGGTTGCTCGAATCTTTGCGGCTCGAAACATCTTCTGTCTTCGATCGGGAACCTTGAGCAGTAAGATCAGAGAGAAACGAAACAGGAATGTCATTAAAAGTGTTCTTACATTAGATAGATATATTAGATAGGTATTTTTATATTTTCAAAAGAAAGATTTTGAAATCAAGTTTTCAATTGGATTATGGATTATTTGCAAGTTTAAAATTCTCAACTTTACGTATACAGTATTACTGAAATCAGAAATTGAGTAATGTCATTGGAGGTTAGAAGTGTTCTGGTTATATTAGGTAGGTATTCTCTCGTTTGTATATTTCCATTCAAAGATTTTGAAATCGAGTTTTCAATTGGATCATGGGTTATTATTTACATTGCAGTTTTGGAATTCTAAACTTCATATGTATAATATTACTGAAATCAGAAATTGAGCCATATCATTGAAGGTTAGAAGTGTTCTAGTTATATATTAAGTATTTTCTTTTTATATTTCCATTGAAAGATTTTGAAATCAACTTTTCAATTGGATCATGGATTATTTACATTGCAAGTTTAAAATTCTAAACTTTACATGCATAGTATTACTGAAATCAGAAATTGAAGGTAATATCATTGAAGGTAGGTACTCTTCGATTTTTATATTTCTATTGAAAGATTTTGAATTTTCAATTGTATCATAGATTATTTAACATGCTTATTTAGAATCCTAAATTTCACATAGCATTACTGAAATCAAAAATTGAGTAATGTCATTGGAGGTTAGAAGTGCCCTGCTTATATATTAGGTAGGTATTTTCTTCTTTTTATATTTTCATTGAAAGATTTTTAAATCAACTTTTCAATTGAATTATTTGCATTACAAGTTTAAAATTCTAAACTTCACATGCATAGTATTACTGAAATCAGAAATTAAGTAATGTCATTGGTATTCTTTAATTTTTATATTTCTACTGAAAGATTTTGAATTTTTAATTGTATCATGGATTATTTAACATGCTTATATCGTTATATTGCATTATATTGCAAGTTTTAGAATTCTAACCTTTATCATACATAGTATATATATAGCATACAACACAGTACACATACAACATATCATTGGAGGTTAGAAGCGTCCTGATTATATCAGATAGGTATTCTCTTGTTTTTATATTTCCATTGAAAGATTTTGAGACCAATTTTTTAATTGTATCATGGATTATTCAACGTGCTTGTATCGTTACACTGCAAATTCTGGAAACATCACGTGTATTAATATTACCGAAATCAGAAATTGAATGACGCGAAGAACGTTGGATATTGAATTACATCGTAATCAAGTTATTTGTAAAATTTAGAATTCCGATTATTATTATGTTATTAGAAGATATTTACCGAGATGAAAGGGTTGACGTTGACGTTCATGAAGGTGATGGAAAAAAGGTGATAGGACGTGGTTAATTGCGGAATATGGAGGGGAGACGATTTCGATATGGCTGGGCCTCACGAAACTCATCGGCCGGCCTTTAATCGGCCAGACAGATTAGATTAGCACCTTCGATTCCCCTTAACGTACGACCTACCTGCTTAATAAGCGGTACACGCGAAATCGAATCTCTCCTCGAGAGAGAGAGGAGGACGACCCCCGAAGATGAGACCTGATTAGAAACCAGCGCGAATGCATATTATAGTCACTTCGTTTGATTTAAGTTGGGCAAGGATTTAAAAGGATTCCTCCCCTTCGTCTCCAACTATACGATACTTTAATAAATTTTCCAAATATTTTAACGTTTCAAAATTGATTATCCGAATTGATAAATTTATAATAAATCCGTTACTAAAAATCTTTATACGATTCACTTTTAAAATTAGAGTATTCGTTTAATATTTCTAAACCTAAAAAAAAATTCTAACCTCAAAATTTCCTACCCAATCCAAGTCACGTACACTTTTGCTCCCGCGAAGGACACGAGGAAAAGCTGGACGTAGGAAGCTGGAAAATCCAAAGGCCAACAACGGTCGTAAAAACAAAAGATTGGAAAGGGATGGCGAGATAAATGGATTCGCCGTACTCGTATCCTAGGCTAGAAACTTTACTGCCGCTCTCTTCGAGGCGGCGCACGACAGGTGTAGCGTGGGAGAGAAGCGAGGGGGGTTGCCTCGAAGGGTTGAGAGAGGAGGAGGAGGAGGAGGAGGAGAGGAGAGAGAAAGAAAAGAGAGAAAATCGGCGGAAGAAGAGAAGAAGACGGTCCTCGCCTCGGCCATCGATCCTCGCGCAAAACCCTCTTCCACCCCCGCCGATCTTTGCGCGCCGGAAGCAATGGACGGAACGTCTTCCTTCCGGATTCGACGTTCTCTTTTCTTGCGTTAAGGTTTTAAGCCTTATTTCCATTTGTACAATTATATATGTATATATTATTCGCACCAAAGGATAAGAGTAAATACGCAAAAATTTAAAGGTTTGTTAATTGTTTCACACAGTGGATATATATATATATATTTGAATCGCGAGGAGAGAATCATAATTTCTGAAGTTAGCAGTTAAATTATTATTTTTAAAATGGGTTAATTATATTCGTGACTCTCGAAAGATCGGTTTTAAAAATAATATCGATAAAGGTGTCGATTGAGACTTACGAGACTCGATTTGTTTCAATATGTATATTCACATATTGTATTAAAAGATTGAAACACGAATCAAACTTTGTGAGTGATTCCCTCTCTTAGAAATTATTGTCGGGATGAAAGTAACGATTGGCTTCGCATTTACGAAGGAAAATTTTCTGTTTCAAAAATTTTTCCGGGAGCCGATACATTCGACGGTTTAATTTTAAAAACAATTATAATACATTCACGATACATTTGCTTCTTTTAATTTTGTTTCGAACGTTGCTTTCGTACGAGGCAATCATCAGTCAGAGTATTCAGAGTGTCCAAGACAAATGTGCTCGTCGTTATTCATTTTTAATGGCCTGCTTTACGATCAAGAAATTTCTCACTCGAACGGTTAAAGGATCCTTATGGGGGCCCCATAAGTGCTGCGATAATTAAAATTGCAATTGGTTAAACGCAGCATTACCTTTATTCAAACTTGTGAAAACCGAATTGCCAATGGTTAGCTTCGACGATATGTAATATTTACATCAACAACAATTCAATGAACTATTAACTTTGTTAATTTATTTTATATAAAAAAAAAAAGAAAAGGGGGAAAAATACAAAATCACTATAAATGCATTGCATCGTCGCTTGGTTATTGAGCAATCTGAATAAATCAGCATAAAAATGTAGTAACCGACAGAGGACATAATTATAAATTCCGCTCGTCTCATTACAAGAAATGTTACCCCAACATGTCTAATCCAGTCCTTGACGATAACGATCTGGTTTGCAGGTGCGTTGACACGGTTGCTGAACAGGGCCCGGCCAGGTTAAACAAAACGTGACAGACTTCGACACACGATATCCTCGGATACTCGTTATTGTCGTTATCGTGGATCGGCGATGGGGTTATAATTGAAGGGTAATTTTCGCGAAAGCGCGCACCTCGAAACCCGGTAATTTATTATCCCTCGAACGAGGAGTCGTCGTTTCCTCCGGGCTGAATTTCGTAAACGACCTTTCGCGCTTCCTTCTGTCATTCGAAATCACTCCAATTTTTTTTTTTCACTTTTTCTTCGGTTCCAAGGTTTATGAGACGTGGATTTTTCTTCGCATCGAAAAATAAAGTCAGTTAAGTAAGGTAGATCGGTTTTATGAGTTTTGTTGATTTTTCTTTGTATGTGAGAAAAATAAATCGTCAAAAATACTCGACGAGTTTATTTGATAATTTAATAAAATCTTCTAATTTATTATTGTTATTAGTTAAAACGATCGGAATAAGGAATTGGAATCGACGAATTTAAATCCTATCCCCTGATCCGAATTATTATAGTTTAGAATTATTTTTAGAGATAGTATCGAATCAAGTGTGTTGGAACGTACGAAATAGAAGGCTGTAATTTCCATTGGAGACGAAGGGAACATTGTTACATTATTTTCCTCGATCCTTTTTATTTATTAAGTCATAAACGGTAAATTATTACAAGATAGCTATTTCTTCTTAAATAACCATAGCTGGTGTACTTAGTTCCTTTTCTTTCTTTCTTGATTCTATTCTTTCATTTCGTCGTTTTCACCGTGGCAAGGGTACACACAATCTAGAACGGAGATCGTTTATTAACAGCGATTATAAGTCGTTGAATTTCGCGATAACTGTACGCGATAACTGTAATAATTGGCAAAGAATCGTTGGAAATTGTCGGTGCGTTGAGCGAAATAGGAAAAATTTCGTAATTTTTTTTTACTTTTTTTAGAGCACGTTGATTACACGTACCAGGAAATTTATTATTTACATTTTGAAGAAGAGGAGGGGGCAACAGGAGCGAGAAACCGACGAATGACTGTACCAACTATGGTTATTCCACTATTTTGAAGGAAAAAGGAAAAAACGCATTTTTGGAGTGCATCCATGTTTTCTTGTGCGTCGAAATAATTACTTCCTGCGGTAATTTCCATTTAATTGTAGGGGTTGATTAAAATAATCGTTCTTTCTCTGTCTCTCTCTCAAAATAATTACGATATTCAATGTGTCGTCGATATGCAAAATAGGACAAGAGGAGATGGGACCACCTAAGATTTCGCCAAAATCTTTTCCTCTCCTCTTCCCGTCGCGTATTTACGAGTGTAATTATTTTTTATCGTTTCAATCAATATCAAGGAAACTATAAAACTTGTAACATCGATCCATGACGAAATTCTTTTTCTTAACGTTTCAAGGCTTTTTTAAAATAGCAGCTCAACTCGGCGATCGATCATAAACAAAGGAAACCGATTTGATCAAGTTCGAATTAGGCTAAACATGTTAATTAAACACGTATAATAACAATTCCCATACATCTTGTGACACGTAGCATGAAATAAGCGAGATCCAAAGATCACGTTGATAATAAATTTCAAGTTTTTCCTTCTTCTTTCCACATAAAGAAAAATTTAACATAAATTTTTGCTCCATTCACGTTGTTATCGAATACTTTAACTCCTCAAAATAGGAAAAAAACTTTTCCAAAATCCTGAAAGACAACTCCACCCATCCCGGAGATAGAAAAATGAGATCCAAAGATCACGTTGATAATAAATTACAAATTTTTCCTTCTTCTTTCCACATAAAGAAAAATTTAACATAAATTTTTGCTCCATTCGCGTTGTTATCGAATACTTTAACTCCTCAAAATAGGAAAAAAACTTTTCCAAAATCCTGAAAGACAACCCATCCCAGAGACAGAAAAATCGTCCGTTTCGATTTCGAAGCGTGGAATGGGGTCTAATCGGCGCGGTGCAAGCAGGCACAAGGTGGTTCACAGCCGCGCTCTAAATACACGTTTGAGGAGCGTGGCCGGTCGGCCGTTTAATCAGGCACCGCAGGCGAGCTTCCACGTCGAACCCGTGAATATCGGGCCCGCGTATCTCTCCGGGCAGAGGAGATAAAAATCACCACGGCAATTTGGGCGTCGTGCACATGTCGCGTCCCCATCCGGCCGGTACGTACCTGGACGGAGGAGGATCCGGGACGGGCGTGCATTATCCGCGCCGCTCATCTATCCGAGGGCCCCACCGATTTCGAGAACGCTCCTTCTTCTTCTTCTTCTTCTTCTTCTTCTTCTTCTAATCGCCCGACGAGGATCAATTTCTATCTCTAGGGAGGGAACTTTTTGGGAGGGGGAGAGAGTGCAGCTGCCAGAACAAGGAGGAGGGAGGGAATCTTTGTTCCCGAAAATTTTTAACCAACAATTGTCATTACGCAAGGCTCGAATAATTTCTTCTTTTAAGAGATATATCCGTCGAATGATGCGCACATCTCGAATTATTATTATTATTATTTGATCGAGGTTAAGGTTATCAGGAAATCGAGTTTCCTGCCAAGGAGAGGGGGAAATTTCCCATATTCCCACGAGGGGGAATAATTTCGAAAGCGCGGGTTCTGATGGGCACGGAGGGGAGAAGGAGAGAGAAAAAAAATTCCAGGATATCTGCTTCATCCACTCGCCTCGGGAAGGGGAGTGGAGGAAATCGCAGATGACAGCCGATCCTCCCCCCTCTCCTCCTTCCTCCTCCTTGGAAGGTGCATCTTTATTGTCGTTAATGAGGCCGTTTTAATGCCGTCTGGAACGAGGGTAACGGTCATTAATGGTAACAGTGTTGCCCACCTTTATCGTTATTACGCGATCGTTAACACGTTCGCGCGCGGGCATATATGGGGTGTCTCATTTGCATCTCGACGACGGCCGTTCAGCGCTCGCTCGTTCCATTATATTTTATATTATCGAGCGTATCGATCGTGTTTCCAATTCTTCTTATCGAGCTTGCCGATCGAAAGGGATTTTCCTTTACGATGTTTAATTTATACGCGATTGCGATTAATTCGAATTCGTCGTTATTCGAAAATTGTGAAATTTGAAACTCGTTACGAAAGGGAATATAATAATTTTTTTCCGTGTACGCGTCTGCGTAATCGTATTTATCAAGCAAAGTAAATTGAGAACGAAGCGCGCGTGACAAATAATCGCGGTTTAGAATCTGCGTAAAATCGATGAGCTTCTATTATTAGATGTTAACGCTTGTGCAACATTGCGCGAGACTTGAGACACCTTCGATGAAGGAGACACTGTAACTGCTACGAGTTTTATGTGTAACGGTTGTGACACGAAAATTGGAACGATATCCAGTGTAATCAGAACGGTGCAAAAAAAGAAAAATAACACAGCTAATTATTAGTTTATCGAGTAATTTTAATTTTTATTTAAAATCGGTGGCCAAAAATTTACAAATATAAATTTTAAGATAAGAGACGATGCCTTTGCTGTTAAATCAAAATTAATCCCTCTTCTTGAAGCGAAAATAACAAGATTTCGTAACGAAATTTCAACGAAATTTGATAACCTGTTGTCAATTTTAACAATTTGTTGGCGCAAAACAATAGGAAAAATTCTCGAAGAGAAGACTAATGGGAGGGAAAGAAAAGAGAAGAAATGAGCAAGCGGGGCATAAATCGCCATCGAGCGGGGAATTAATCTCGATATCGAAGTTGCTCACTTTAGACTGCAATCTTGGAACCGCCGCCCGTGGGCCAAGGAATTACGCCCGCGGAACGAATATCCGGCCGGATGGCCGGAATTTCGTTGGCCAAATTAAAAGGCGGTCGTTCCATGTTTACAGAGCCGGGGCGTACGTAGAGGAGATTGAAACGGACGCGGCCTAACGCGGGAGTGAGAGAAAGAGAGAGGGGGGGAAGTTCACTTGTAAATCAATTTATTCGTTGACGGGCCGCGCGCGTCCAGGCCTCCGCTTCCTTATTAAAATTCGTGGCACGGCCACGATTTTAACGATCGGCGGGATACCACCACCGTCATGGGATGGGACGGAGAGTAATCCCTCGTGTCGATGGAGCACAGGTATTTGTTTCGAAGGATGACACGTAAATATGATGACGATGAAATTTATACGAGTAATAATAATAATAATATAGGAGAAATTTACGTGTCTTTTCTATCGAGTACAAAGAAAAGTTTGTCGTATTAATTCGGTATTACGAATATATCGTTTCGATAGTATTTGGGGCGAAAAAGTGTCGAATTTTACTCGGTCGGACGCGCCGTTTTCATAAAGGATTCCGAGGCCACCGATTTGGACTGCGGTCGAGATTCTCGAGAAGGAATCGGTCGTCAACAAACCGCAAAAGTTTTCCGGTGCGACCCCCACCGTCAGCTGGAGTGACGCTGCACGCGATGCGCCATCTGGTAGCTGCTCTCAGTGATTGTCACCCAAAGCGACTCCAGCGCCGCCGAAATAATCTTTGTCGAACTACAGGTTCTCGATAGACAGCAACGAAAATTCATTCGCCGTTTCATCGACGATATTTAGGAATTTAGGCAGAGCAAGGATACGAAGAGCGAATCAACGTTCGCAACGAAGAAACCGACGACAATGGGACGGAAAGGCGATCAAGATTGACCGTCGATCTTCGACGAAGCGACTTTTGCTTCCGTCACGATGGAATCGAACGAAGACACGCGATTCTTTCGAGTTCGTTCACCTATCCTTTGTAACTTTGTTGACACGTCCTCGCTTTATCCTTTCGATCCTCGACGCCTGTCGTGGGAATCTGGCTCGATCTCCCATGTTAAAAGAAATCATTCCAACGTGTCATTCCTTTCAATTTTTCAAAGATCGTTCCTTAAATTTTCTTACAGTTTTGGACGTCGATTTTTCGCGTATCGATTCTAAAACCTTCGAAACGTCTTTTCTCGAGCGACGAAACGGGATTCGGATCGCGAATAAAATCGGCGTGACCGCGCGCGTGCACTCTCGTTTCGCCTGCTCGCGTGGCGTGCACAAAGCTGCTCGATCGTGGCCGTCGATAACGGCCTGTTATCCGCAACGGCAACAAATTGGGCCCCCATAATCGCGCTAATGCATCAACCGCGGCGTGCACGCGGTGTGACGGTAAAATTGCCGGCGGGTCCTCTCGCGAAAAAGGGTCGATGTTATCGCGAGTCGAGTTGTAAGTGCGCGAGAACCATTGTACGCCGCTAATCGGGCCACAGACGGCCGCGCAAAGTGCCTGGCATTTTTACCGGAGGAAGCTGTAATCAACGCGCAATACGGTTCCGCGTTGAATTAATGGCCGAGGAGCAGGACCGTCGCTTCGCCTCCTCCACCAGGGTGGAAGTAATCCGCCTTTGGAAGGAATTGGTAATAGGGGGATTAATTGGGAGGAATTTTTCTTTTCTTTATTCGCCTCGATTTATTCGCAACCATTGGAGCAATTTTAGCTGTGTGTTGCATTTCTTCTCTTTTGTAATAATAATTGCATATAACAATTATTAAGTAAGTATTAGTACTCGATTTATTCGTATGTAGTAGGTAATTGTTTTTGCGTTTGGAAAAGGAAGAAAAACGATGTTTTCGAAATTATGATCGAAATTTCGTGAAACTGAAATGTTCGTGGATCATCACGATAGCCAACGATAGTTGGTGTAAGGGAGAAGACGGTGAGGGAAGTGCATCGAGATCACAGGCAGGAATTGGGCACGAAATTACTTACGCTTGATTCTAATCCCCTTTCGAGAGACGAAATTTTCATCGAACGCAAACGATATCCATGGAATTTTTAAAAATGGTGTTACTTCAATTTTTGAGAAATATCATAATGGTCGTCAATTACCGTGAAATTATCGTTTGGTAGGAAGAGAAACATTTTCGAAACTGTGATCTTCTCGAATATTTTATTTCTTAAAGAAACAACTGTAAACGGCTCGTTGGTCGCGACAAAGTTTTCCCCCGCCAAGAAGGTATTTACTTACACTTGATTCCTTTCCCTCGACTCTAACCTTTCTCTTTTGAGTGAATTTTCATTGAACGCAACTTTCGTACAAACCACACCCATGGAATTTTTAAAAATGGGATAACTTTGGAGAAATATTATGGTCCTCATCACGTCAAATTGCCAATTTTGCATTAATTCCACACGCGATGAGAAAAATCGCAGATCGATCGTCGTCTTCGCCCACTTCTAGCCACAATCACAATCGTAAAACTTAGCGAAATCGCGGTGTGATTCATTATTAAGGTGGTTAAATTAAGTTAGGTTAGATTGTTTCACGGATCGCGAAGGTGGAGCCACTGTCTGAACATTTATCTTCGCGATGACGAGTTTCTGGAAGACAATTCCTGTCGAATCTATTTCAAAAAGAAGCGGGAGAATAAAATCTGAGAAACATCGTTCACCTGGATATCGAATAAAGTGTTTAGAGTGGAAATGTAAGGATCGTGAATTATTTTTAAAGTTCGAAGAATTCTTTTGTTCCCTTACGTGACTTTTGTTGATATAATGGCTTATATTGAGAGAAAGTGGAAATAATTTGTGTTTTTCTTTCTTTAAAAATCCTTTTTCTTTCTTTAAAAATCTTTTACCTCTCCGAATTTTGAGAATTTTTGTATATCGAAGAAAATAATTTTTTATATTGAAGCTTGATAGATATATAATATATATTTTTCATGCGAATTATCTTCGAATAATGGAAATTTATCTATTCCTCGATAATTCTTAAGTAATCTTGTTTGATTTCGAAAATTTTCCACGAATAAAATTGGCCACATTGCCGACTTTACAGGTGTTTTTAACAAGTCTTTTGGTTTTCGCAATTCCCAGAATCGAGCTCGTTCCATTTAGAACGACAGTTCTGCTGTCAGAAACGATGGTACGCGGCAATCTTTTGTCATTTAAATATTTTATAACTGCACCTCCGTTGACATCACGATATATTTTCGAAACTGTGATCTTCGTTCTCTCGAATATTTTATTTTCGAGATCGGTCGATGAAATATCGGTTAATTTTTGTAGAACGTGGAAGTTTCTGAAAAGAATAACGAATTATAAATTTTTCATCTGCGTCCAGCCATAATCGTGTACGATTATCACAACAAGATGAATTCCTTTCGAGCTTTGCACACTTCCAAATGTGTCATTTAGTTTTCAATTTATTCAGTATAGATTTAGGTCTTCTTCGATGCTCATTTTCGATTCCAAATTCTTTTACGCTTCTCAGAAAAGAAGCTATTACACAAAAAAGGAAATACAAAAGAACAACCTAATAGATGTACTATTAAATTTACAATTGTTTACGATAATTATTCGTTTTTGATATATCATTCATAAATTAAAGATACGATAAATTTCTTTAATCGTTGAAACGACAAATCGAAGGGCCGCGACGAAAATACATCCAAATATGTGAAAACGTGTCATTTTCGCTTCTTAAAAAAGAAGCTATTATTAAAAAGGAAATATAAAAGAACAACGTGAAAATATTGATTGGTACGATCTAATAGATTTACAATTGTTTACGATGATTATTCATTTTCGATATATCGTCAACCGTTCATAAATCTACAATAAATTTTGTTAACCGTCGAAACCGATGGGACAGAAGAAGCGAAAACAAAGATAATCACCGTTTACCCATCGGTGATCGCAATGGTGGAAGGAAACGGTTCCCAACAATATTCCATATTTTCGCGACCTTCCAAGGAAACGATCCTCTTCCCTCGAGAACTTCGCCTTCGAGTTCTTCTCGAAAGAAAGAAGAAAAAGAAAGGGGAAAAGAGAAAAAAAAGAAAAGAAGCCACCTTTAAAAACCCGCAGACGGTCGTTTCGCGGGACCGGAAGGCGAGGAACTCGCGTGGACGGGGGAAGAATAATCGCGCAATTGCACTCCCCCCCTCCCTTTCCACCGTTCGGCAGTAAAACTCGATCCCCCCCTCTCCCCGCTCCCGTTGCAGGCGAAATTAGAAAAGTGGCGTGGTATATAAAACCGAAAGGAACGAGTTAGTTACAAGCTATGAAACGGAACAGCTGGCCGTGGCCACCGTGGCGATCCTCTCGCGCTTATCCGCGCTTGCTACGCTCGAACGAGAGAGAGAGAGAGAGAGGAGGAGGAGGGGAGGAAAGGTTTCGAACTGGTGAAAATCCGGGGGGAGGAGGGGAGAAGACAACGACCCGCCACTCAAAGGGTCGTAAAAAGGACGGAATGTCACTGAATGAGGGGGCTTACCACGGGGCCAACCACTCCGGTAAGTAATTCTTCGGCAATTACATAATTACTCGTGGTTAGCGGCCGCGCGTCAGGATGGCTTGGTCCCTTGGACGGTCGTTACGATATTTACTACTATATAATGGCTGCCCCTGCGAGAAGGAAGAAGAAACGGGCCGCGCGTCCACGCTTCGAGGCATCCTCGATGATGATGATGATGATGATGATGATGATGACGGTGGTGGTGGTGGTGGCAGGGATTTCTCGGAGAGGGACAGCTCTGGGTGGAATAATCGACGAGGATGGGAAAGTTTGAGGTTTTGAATTTGATCAAGGAGCTTCTAGGGGGATTCTTTCCTCTGATTCGTTTCAGTATTCGTAAAGGGGAGCTTGGAAATTACGTGACGGGGTTAAAAATTCTTCGCTGTTTTCGAGGAAGTTTCTGGAAGAGGAGCGGTTTCTGGATCTTTCTTTTTTTTTTTTTCGTCGGATGTTTCTTCAAGTTGATGATTTCGCTCGAAAATGATACCGATTACCGGTGAAATTGTATACCAAAAATCGTCGAGTCTGAATACTTCGTTCAATTCGAGAAATTTTATATAATTTGATCTATTATTTATCAAAATATTACGCGAGAATGTAACAATATGCATCGATAACGATTTAAATGTATACGTATCGCCATAATGAGGCCAATAATAAATAAACGGAAAATGAGGAACGGGTGGATCGAGGAGGGTTTATTAAGCGGTCGTGAGGGCTGCCCGGTTTCATTAAGTCGGCGCGATACCGTAAGACGGAGCCGTGTCGCAAGAAAAGTGGCCACGATTATCACGGGGGGAGGGGAGGGGGGAAAGCTAGCTGGAACGAGAGTGGTGGATTTCGCCGTGAGCGAAAGTTACACGCGTGAAAAGTGCATCCATTCTGGCCGGCTTATCGCGCGGCCACCAGCAACACTACATTCATTACACACGTCGCGGTGTTGGTAACGCTACATCAATTCCCTGTAACCCGCTCGTCGTTCACGCGGGCGAAATCTAGAACCTTTCTCGTATCAAACGATAGCGGGCGATAAATCTGGGAACACGATCAACGACGTGTCGTCGTTGGATCGTCGTTGCTTGTTATCGAGAAAGCGAAAGGAGATCTAGGAACTTTTTTTCAACTAAATTTGTGCACCAAGAAATATATAGTATATTTAAGTGTCTTCGTTGAATCGTAGTCGTTATCGAGAAAGCGAAAGGAGATCTAGGGACTTTTTTTTATCAAATTTGCGCATCGAGAAATATAGATATATAGAAATATAGGTATATTAAAGAAAAAGTACTGTTTAATCGTAGTTGTTATTGAAAAAGAAATCAAAAATCGCTTCTAGGGAGTTTTTTCTTCAAATACGTATAAAAATGTATATACTTGAAATATAAATATGATTCTTTTTAAGGAAAAAGTAGTCGTTATCGAGAAAGCGAAAAGAAAATGATCTTTAGAATTTTTTTTGATCAAATTTGTATCAAGAAATATAGGTACAATTTTATCTTAAACGTACCAGTAATTTAAAAGATAATCATATGTATATGATATAATAATAATATCGACAATGTTTTAAAAGTATCCATTTATTTCTCGTTTAAACTATTGTACATATCTACACATTTCTGTCGTTCGAAATAATCGATAAACGAAGCGACAAACGAAGATGAAAAAAATATCATAAATATCAATTTCAAAGAGGGAAGATATACGAAAGAAAAAAAATTTCCCAGTATATTTCGTATCGTATATCAATCACTTCAATCACGGCAGAATTTTGTACACGATCATGCGAATAATCGTATAATTGAAACGATCGATCTGCCTCCTCGTTCGAACATCCCTATTGACAACTACGACCTCCTCCCCTTCACCTTTCACTTTTCATTATTTTCTTTAACCTCGTTAGCTTATCAATAATCGCGATATCGTATTCGTTGGTTGGACAAAGCGATCGAGAAAGAATTTCCATTTCAGAAACCGTAACTGCCGGGGAATACGAATACGAGAAATTGGCCGAAAATAATATATCACGTTTCCGGAATGCAGCCGTGTGGAAAATGCATATCGCGTGCGAGTTGTATCCGCACGCGACTAGCGGATGAAAATCACGCGTGTGCCAACAAAGGCGCCAGCTATTCTTCGTGCAGCGTTGCTTCTGAAACTAAA
This sequence comes from Apis cerana, assembly GCF_029169275.1. Lineage (NCBI taxonomy): Eukaryota > Metazoa > Arthropoda > Insecta > Hymenoptera > Apidae > Apis > Apis cerana. Next base: position 13,756,733 of record NC_083857.1, read on the forward strand.
CGTGAAGCCCAAGAACCACGTGCGTGTACATTTTGTTGCACGAAAATGTTCCCTTCTTTCCCCCTCGCTCCCTTCACCTCGCTCCGCTCTTTCCCATGCCTTCGTTTCGATCGTTTTGCGGCATCGGAAATCGCCTCAACCTGTTTCGTATTCGCCACGGTGAGCCGATCGATTTACGTTTCCCTTCGATCGATCAGTCGAGGATACGTTGGTATTAAGATTTTGCCTCAACATCCCTTATTCTCGGCTGGTGGCCGAGCCTCGAATAACAATCTCGCACTCGAAACCAAAAACGTCTCAACGAACACAGAAATATATAATAGAAGGGAAATTTTAAAAGTAAATTTTCACCAACCGAATTAAACGTGTGCGTAATGAGAATTATATTTGCAATTTTTCACAAATATACATATCCAAGGAATTCGTATACACAGATTAATATATTTCCACGAAAAACTCTTTTCGAAACTCTTCTTCGTCGACAGCGAACGTTATTAAACACAACCCGTCATCTCACTCTCGATAACGACAAACGGGAAGCGCGAGCAACAAAAGCGAACCGAACATAACCTAAGAATCGTTCCCCTCGATCGCAACGCCAAGCAATGGATCTCACGGCCGCCATCGTTCCGCCGCTATCCGCTAGAGACGCTAGTAGAGGCGCAATACGCAGCTCTTGCACCGCGAAATACGATTACGAGGCTCGTCGAAGGGAGGAGGAAAGGTTGGGCCATAAACAGCGTAACGAGTCTGAGGTGGACGGCTCGTGATCCACCTTCTTCCCTTCTCTCTCTCCCTCCCTCTCTCTCTCTCTCTCTCCGTACAAGTTCCAGCGCCGTTTCCTCCCCCCGTGGTGATTCGTTTCCGCGCGAAATCTCGGCCGCCATTAATTCAACGGCGGCCGACAGGTCACTCGAGTAGAACGGCCCATTACAGATATTACCAGGCCCCCATCGAAACAATAATTATTATTGTTGTTTGCTTTTGCGAGTCGCGCGCGCCCTGTCCCACCCTCCTCCCCTTCTGGCGCGAGGGGTCGAAGAACCTGGAGTACCAATTCCATGCCCGATTTATTACCGATGACCGATACCGACGCGCTCCGCGCCTTTCCTATCCGCCTTCGCTATCGAATTCGAATCGGTGAACGAAAAGGAAGGAGGGAAGAGAGAGAGAGAGATTTGAGGTATTCCTGGGGCTAGGGGTTGGTACGCGGGACCGTACGCGGGGTCAGAGTCACGGGTTGGGCGCAATAAATATGTCGGGAAAGCCGATGGGGGCGCTCGATGCGTTTTGGCGAAGGAGGTGGAGGGGATGGGACGAGGCGTCGTTGCTGCTCGCCTCGGGTTTGTTAAATGCGAGGTTAGGTTTTCTACAAGTGATTCTGAATTCCGAGAGTTTGATTTGGAAAATTGAAGAATATATATATGTATGTGTGTGTGTGATATATTCAAAGAAAAATTCTTTAATTTTACGCAATGTGTAAGAAAAATTATGTGTATAAATTAGTATTGATAATTATTTCTATTCTATTCGAATAGAAGAAAATTTTAGGAGAATTAATACTGACATGCAGTGTCACATATATACACATATATGTGCAATGTGAAAGATATATGAAGAAAATTTTACGAGAATTAATAATAAACACATACAGGTAGTGTCATATATATATATATATATATACGTAATGTAAAGAAAATCAATTGCTCTTTTTAATACGCATAATTATGTTTGTTGAATATAGGAAAATTTTACGAGAATTAATAATAAATACAAGCAATGTCACATATATATACACATATATACGCAATGAAAGATGTAAGATATAAAAAATATTAATATGGATAATTATTTTTATTCCATTAGGAGAATTATGAATGAACATGCAGCACATATATTTTACACAATGTAATCGATTGCTCTTTTTAATATTATATAATTAGTCGCATATATATATACGGAATATGAAAGATATAAGGAGAAAATCGACTTTTAGTATATTTATCTTCGCTGAATAAAAGAAAATTTTACGAGAATCGAAACATTCAATTTTTGCCTTCCTTCCAAGCAACGGAATCATTAAATTATCTTCCCTACTCGTGTTTAGAGAGGCTGTAAATTTTACGAAACACGTGTCTCGATATATATATTCGAATATGCCTACAACGAATCTCTAGAGAAAGAACAAGCGCTTCCCCGTTTCCACGACGGAAAGAAAAAGAAAAGAATTGAATCCACGTTGTTCTCACGTTCTCTCGCGTGCAAAGGAGAACGCGCAACTATCGAAGGGAACGAAGAGAACGAAAAATGGAAGGAGGAAAGAGGACTTTGCAAATAAGATGTAAAAAAAAATAGAAGCCAGCCTCCGCTCGTTCCTCCCTCTCCTCTCTAAGGAGGAGGAAACCTCACCTTAAATACAGGTCACGCGTGTTTTGCCCAATGTGCACCCTCCTCCTTACTTCCTTCCTTCTCGTAACCTGCCCCTGTCCTTCCCCTGTACAAAAGTCATCGTCGGAGAAAGACTCGCCTCTTGAAATCGAAAGAAAGGGAGAGGAGAAGGTTCCCTTGTTTTCGAATACGGGGAGAAGGTGGAAACGGTGGGAATGACGGGCGTCGACGATTCAAATTACTAATCGCGTGCTCGCGAGTACCTTGCGCGGTAGCACCGCGAATCGTGGCATTCGAACGGTCGTAGAAGCAGACCCAGGCCCCGAAATTGTGGGCCACCGGTCACTTTGGCTTCTTCTTATTGCGAACCACGAGATATAATCTCGATCTCATCGCCGAACGACGATGAATATCCGAGGAATGCGAAGAAAAGAATTATCTTTTATTTTAACTCTGTCGAACGTTGTATATAGTCATACGTAAGTTCTTAGTTGTATTCCTTCTCTGAAAATAGCTTCCCAAGATTAATTATCCTCGAAACGGATGTCCTATTATATATATATATAAACGTTGGGCGTGGGAAAGAAAGTGGAGGAGCAATTTTTCCGAAACGGGGAGCGTTTTGGCGTGTATATATGGCGTGGGCTAATTAAAAATCTTCTCCCTTGGCATACATTATCGGCGGTATCGCGGGAAAACAACGCCCATGGCCCCGATTTGACACTTCATCATTCGTCGAGCAGGCCGGCACCCTGTCATTAAAACGAGATTAGACTCGAAATCGTAAGATGGGCGTTCTTTCGTTCGTGGCTCGACCGTTTTCGAAGCGTTAGGTTAATTTTCGAGAAGGAAACGGACACTTGCGCTTTGATATCGTATAATTTTGCGACGATCTTTCGTCGCGTGGATATAGAGGAGAGGGAAGAGACGAGTTTTGTCTTTTTTCTTTTCCAAAAGTGATTGTTATTATCGAATATATAAATTTTTAATTACATAACGTTGATCCTTGATACAACTATAATTTTGTCTCAAATTAAATTAATTAATCGATCGAGTTAAACGGTTCAGAAGATTATTTTCGAGGGAAAGGGGAGGGGAGTGTCTTTTATCTGTATTTTTTTCTCATATTACATCCGAATCGATTAGTTTATTTCTGTCGAATTCGCGTATGTTAAACCGGTCGTATGGCTTCCTGATTAAATCTTTTGGCTCTAATTGTTGGAAATGTTCTGGAAAAGAAAGGAAATAATAAAATTAACTCGAAATATAATCTATAGGAAGAATATTCGGAGAAAGAATCTTATAATTATTCGAGCGAAAGAAACGTACCGTGTTCGAGTTGATATTTTAACTCATTTTGAAGCAGTTTAAAATCCATCTTATCCTTAACCATATAACCCCTTTTCGGAATATGGAATCCTAATAAAATATCCGTTATTCTATATATATATATATTTTCCAAAACTCCGTTTAGAAAAACGATTTACTTAAATTTACCAACCACGAGCACGCATTCGAGAAAAATGTCGCATCATTTTCACATGAATATATATATTGCCTTGTAACAACAATTTACAAACTAGAATTTTTTTTTTTTCTTAATCTCCAATCTCGAAAGGTTAATTTTCCTTTAAAAAAAAAAAACAATCTAATTCTCAGATATCGATTAATTAAATTTCCCAACTCGAATCTCGAACATCGTTCACCCATCTGAACACAATGATCAAACCCTTTTTGTTCTCTATTCTCCTTCTTCCAAAAAAAATCCCAACCCTCGACACCCCTTTAATCTTTAAGAGAGAAAGATCACCGAATTTTTCCATCATCGCGAAAAATGCTTGGAACGAGGATTCAAAAAGTGTTTCCAGGATCCTTCTCCCTATAAGGATCGAGACGATCGCGCGAGGCGGGGCAAATAAAAATTTGACGCGATCGGGCGGCGCAGAAAAACGTTGCTCGAAACGTAAAAAAGGGGGAGGGAGAGGAAGGGAAGGAGGAGGTTGGCAGCGAGGTCGAGTTTACGACTCGCGCTCTACGCGAAGGGCGAAAGGGGCGACAGCGAAACTCGTTATTATCCGACCGTACTTCTTCGTGGCGTCCTGCGAGAAGACGGGCTGTGGACGTCGATGGCGATGGTCGTCCGCGCCTGGCTCCTCCACGGGCCACTTTCAGACCATAAAGAGACAAAGGAGAGTTTCTCTTCTTCTTCTTCTTCTTCTTCTTTCTTCTCCGCCGTTGAAACGCGCGATAAACGTCTCGTTTCCGCGACGAGGAGGAAGAAGAGGAACGTTGGAGGAGGAAAGAAAGAGATTCCTTCCGATTGATACGAAATAATGGTGTCTCGAGCTCGATATCGATACTAAAGGTAAGCATTAAAATTAAGAAAGAATCGTTTCAGAGAGAATTGTTTGAATATCATTGGAAGAGATAAAATTTGGAAGAGTATTCTTATTGTTATGGATAGATGAATAGTTTCGAACGATATAATAACACGAGTGATTATTGTAATTATTTTCAATACACTAGGGGAAAAGGGGAGAAAATAAGGTTTAATGACATGCTAAAGAGATGGCTGCTGTTTTGGATGGTGTTGGAGGGTTGCATTATCGAAGTTTCCACGATGGTGGACGGTGCCTAAGCGTGACATAAATCCTCCGTTAAGCCGGACGTGTGTTTCCACGTGTATTCGGATAGATGCACTTACGTATGCGCGGATCCAGAATGCGCGATGGAACGCCGCCACCCTCGTCCTTTTCGCCGGATTGGGTTGAATGGCCACGACGTTGCACCGTCCCGTATCCAGCCAACCTCGAAACACGCCTTGAAATACCTATTTTCAACGGGGTGTCGACCATCCCCTCGAGTCGAGTCGAGGGACCTTTCCAAGGAAATTTTCGCTTACCGAACTGTCGACGCACTTTCATTGTATTATTATTTATTATTATTTATTTTTCACCTCGTTCTATTCCCTTTATATTCTCGTATTCTTATCGAAATTCTTAAAATTATTATTAATCCAATATTCCTCGCTTCTTTTCTCTACGCGTCTCAAATGGCGCCTTAAATTCCCTAGATTTATTCTCATCGTTTTCGTGCTATTACTACTTTTATCGTTGCGTAATAATATTTGCAGAAAAAATACTCCCTTCCCAATATCTAAAATGTCGATTCTTTTTTCTTTGTACGCTTCAAATGGTATCTTAAATTCCCTAGATTTGTTCTCATCGTGCTCGTATTATTACTACTTTTATCATTAAATTATGTAATAATATTTGCAGAGACGAGAAAAAATATTCTAATATCCAAGATGTCGATTCTTCGCTTTTTCTCTATACGCTTCAAACGATATCTCAAATTCCCTAGATTTATTCTACCATTATTACTTTTATCGTTATATTACGATATTTACAGAAAAAAAATAATCCCTTCCCAATATCTAAGATGTCGATTCTTCGCTTTTCCTCTGTACGCTTCAAGTGCTATCTCAAATTCCCTAGATTTATTCTCATCGTGTCATCTTATTACTTTATAAATCGTCAAAATTCATTAAAAAAAAAAGAAAAAAGTAATAACCATAACCTGATTATTTATTTTCAAAATTCTCCAAAAATCAAGAAACATTTATCGCAATATATCCTCGTCAAATATCGAAACCGTTTTCCCAATAGAATCCAACCTAACCTAAGAGAAAGAAATCCCTCTCGATCGAGCATGAATCAAGTATATCAAGTGAGTACGAGAAAGTGGTAGAAGAAGAAGAAGAAGCGATATTTTTTTTTTAAACGCGTCGTCCATCGGTGTAACGCGATATTCGAACGGTATTTTTTTCCACCGGTGGTCGGTTAAGAGTTACTGGGCAGGTTATCGGGGGGAAGGGCGGGGAGGGGGGGAGAAGACGCATTACCAGATTGGCTCGCGCCGCTCGCATTCACCCAGTCTTTTACATTCATGAAGCTTTTATTCGCTTGATTTGACTATACGCTTCGTATTCACGGCTCTCGATTTGATTTGCATTGATTGGAGTGCCAGGTTTCCCCCGGATAACCGGCCTTCCCCCGCCTCCCCCCTCGCCGTGGCCGGTAATATGGCGCGTATGTGCCACCCCTTTACCCGGGATAATTTCCACGGCTAGATCTCCCCGGTTGTAAGGAAAAGTGGTGGGATCCTTTTGCTTGGTGGGGAACGAAATCTTTTCTTTATTCCCAATCTAGTGTCACGTATTTTTCTAAGATTTTTTTTTTTTTTTTATCTTTTCACTCGTTTCAACTTTCGAACGATCGATAATTTTTTAATAATTACCAATTTAATTTTGTAATAATAAATTAGAAAATATAAATAATCAAAGAACTTCAAAGAGATAATTTCCACGATCCGTGTGATACTCGTGGATAAGGAAAGTGGAAATCTTTTTTATCGACCGATTATCTTCCTATCTTTTCTCGATCAACTAAAGCGACTTAAAGTTGTATACCATCCTCCCAGATGGATTTGGAATTGACGATTAAAGAAAAATTAATAAACGGAATGGTTAAATTTTATTCGAATCAAGAATAAAGCAACTCAAACAATACTCCGATAATTTTCACCAAAACTCGAAACATAACCAAAGATCTCGGATCATCCTCGCGACGAGGATGATGAACCCGGCCGACACGTTGTCCACGTTATCGTGGACGACCATTTTCTAAACACGGTTGAATTACGATCGAAAGGATTTAATCAGGGCCCGTATTGGCCGCTCTCACAAAGGACAAGCGGCAATTTGCAGCGGCGCATAAATCATCTCGGGGAGAGACTCGCGATCTATACACTTTTTCACCATAAATAACTGTACTAATAGTAGAGCCGCGAGATGAATGATCCACTCGACCGAGATCGCCGCGAACCAAGACGTCGTACGAATCAATTTCGTCGAAAACCCATTCTTTCCTTCCTTTTTCGCTCTCCTAACTCCACACGCATGCGCTCAAACGTGTCTCGGACGACGAGAGAAGGAATTCAACTTCAAACTCATCGTGCGACGATTAAACGCGAGCGACGTTTGGGGAGAGACGTCCTCCGTGAGAAAGTGGCCGATCTTTACGCTTGTTGCTTCCGTGGTTCGATCCATTTTTTATTATAATATAGAAATCGAGGACTTCCTTCGAAGGGCGGCCCTTTGTCGGTGTTTAAGGATAATTGATGAGTTTTCGCGATTCGTGTCGGTCCGAGTGAATGGAGGAATCGTAAGGGACGTTTCGAGATGGAATATTTAATTTAGATTCGTTTATTTCTTTGAATTCAACAAATTTCTTCGTCGCAGAGGTTAAGTAACTGTGAAAATGATTTGCAAGACAACGAACTAGTATTCTTTCGAACGATGGAAACCAACAAATACAAAATTGTTATTGTGGAATTGTTGAAACGGTTGTTATTCACGATCACAAACAACTTCGAAATAAAATTCCAAATGTTTAATAATAAATAATAAAAATCGTAAAGAGGGAATTAGTTTTTCACGCTCCATTTCCTCGCATTTCCACTTCGATCTTCATAGGCACGGGAAAAAAGATTTATAAAAGAAAAAGGAGAGCAGAGAAGAATGGACGCAGAGCAAGCCCTCGATGTCGAACTGTAAATATTTTCACCCTAACGATCGCATGATTTTTATTAATGAAGCAGGGCAGGGCCCCTTTGTCCCTCCTTCTCCCCCCTCAAATATTATGCCGGTTGAAAGGTTATATTCATCGGAGTTCCTCTTTTTGTTGCCGCGGTAGCCGTGACGTGGGCCACGGAATCCACGGGTTATCTGATGATCGATCAATCATCGTTTCCACAGCTGACATCGACATAATACTGTCGTCGTTACGTAAAAACACCAAGAGTCGAGAGCCAAGCCACTCCACACGAGGACTCTCTCTACTTTCGTTCGAGAATATTTGAATCGAAAGACGATTCCCCGAATTCTTTTCGATAAAATAAAATTCACGATGGCTGAGCAACGTATTTACTACGTATTCATTGCTCGAAAGAAGTGCACAATAAAGGAAGAAAGGATATTTTCGAAACTATTAATTATTTCGATGTGATTAATTAATACCAATTATCATCTTAACTACTCGAACTATGGTCATAAATAAAAAAATATTTATTTCGTTATGTCGATACGATTAGAATTCCACTGGATTCTTATGCCAATTTTATTGAAACAAAGAAAATACAAAGAAGTCGATCGAACTTCTTTCCGAAAACTTCTTTTGAAAAAATCAAAAAAATCTTTCTCTTAATCTTTCCTCGTTGATCTCTCCTCGTTCGAAAGTGTCTCTAAATGAAATAATTTTAAGGATCGTAGCGTAATCGATATCCCATGATTTACATTTAATTTATTCGTTTCTCGAGGGGGACAGAGGAAAGGATAAATAGCACGTTTTCGGAAGATTAACTCAAGTTATTATAATTCTCGAGCGTAGAAATCTCACAAAATTATCTTAAATTTACACAACGTTATCTCGATGATGTTTGCTTCGCGATTAATTTCACGAGCAAACTCGTCGCTCGCGTGAAATACTACGTTTAATTGCAGTCGCTAAATAAATGCAGCGCGGCCTGTTTCAACAGCCAGCGCTCCGCGTTTATTTCTATTCAACGGATATCCATCTCTTCGACCGGTTCAAAACAAATTTCAAACCTCTCAAAACTTGTAAATCGCGCGCTTCCATCCAAGTCAAAAGCTGCGCGCAATTATCGAAATTACGCCCCTCCCCTCCCCCTCCATTTTTTTTGCCAATGACTTATTCGCGGTCAACGACCGTTTTTTATATTTGATCTAATTTTCGAAGCGTGATTGAAAGATACGATTAAAAATAAATAATAATTGGAACGACTCAATTTTATCGATTTATCGAAATTACATCCCTCTCGATTTCTTATGATTTAATCGCAATTATTTTAATATTCAAGTTAAATTTTCGAAATCATCATTGGAACGTTTCTCGAGGAGAAAATTGAAATAATAAAAATAATAAAAATGAATAATTGAATTGAAATGACTCGATTTGAAGGAAAATAATTTTATCGATTTAATTTTCGAGATTAGAAGCGTCGTTGGAAGATACGATTAAAAATAAATAATAATTGGAATGGCTTGATTCGAAGGATAATCTTTTGAAAACGTAAATGTATATATTCCGTGGAATATCTTTGAACGATTTTTAAAATGTAAATACAAAAGTGGCCGAGTATGTACAGAAAAATATCGAGCCAAGCTTTCCAATTTATCAGACGAATAGAAAGTCCCGATCGATATATCTTTGTTCTTCGATCGACTCTTTCAAAGGTATCCACGGAACGTATCAACAGCTCAAAATATAAAAGTTTCAACAAACTGAGAAGCTCTTTCCGATTATTATTTCCAATTATGCTTGCAGACCATCGACCTATCCGTCCAACCGGCCGTTCAACTCGTCCCAAAAACGAGATAACGCGAGAGAAAGAGCCCCATAAATGATCGACCGATCGAGCAACGAGAAAATTAACAAAGATTCGTTCGAACGTTCTTCTGCGTCTCCTCGTTTTCGTCGAGCATCCTGAAATGAAAGGTCGGGTATCGCTTGAGCCTGAGCAGCTCGTGCTCGGTCTGCAGCTCGACGAGCTCCGCGTAATTTTCCTGCAGCTTCTTGACCAGCGTCGATCGATGCATCACCATCTTCACCTTCCTCTCGAGGTGTTCCTTCTGCCTCTCCTCGGCGACGACGTCGCGCTTCAACTCCATGTCGCACCTAGCCATGTTCATCTCGAGGATCTGGCGATCGAGCTGCTCGTTCTTCACCCTCAGGCTGGCGATCTCCTTCTCCACGGATTCGAGCCGCGCCGTCTCCTCGTCCAACACCTTCTGAAACTTCCGTTTCACCGCCTCTATGTCGTCGTCGAGCTGCTGCGGCGTCTTGTCGTCCGGCAAACCTTTCGCCTTCCTCTTCAGATACCCCTGCATCTCTTTCGTCACCGTGGTTGATTCCGTGAACCGGAGATCCTCCTTCAGATCCTCCAAATTCTTCTTCCGGCACATGTGCTGCCACTGCTTCAACAGAGTGCCTGGACAAGAAAGAAACGGATAAAGTTTCCCTGGATCGAAGAAATTAATCGGTGATGAATTGTTAAAGAAGGCGGCCACCTCTCTGAAAGCTCAACAAGTTGTTCAAAGCCTTCAATTTGCACTCGCCCGCGGCACGTATGTACGAGTTGGCGCTGTCGATGGTCGTTTTCGAGACGAGGACCGCGTGCTTCGAATCGGTCAATTCCCCCTCGAGATCGATCTCCACCTGGCCCATCTTCAGCACCAACTGTATCTCCACGTCGAGGTCCTCCATCATTTGCCGCATCCTCTTCTCCACCAGATCCTTCTTCATATCCTCCATGTCGATCTTGCACTTCTCCATCTTCTGCTCGAAACCGAGCAGCACCGTCTCCACGTCCATGAGCTCGCTCTGCGCCCCCTTTATCATCAGTTCCAAATTGATCTTCGCCCGTCTAAGGCGGATCAAGTTCTCCCAATTCGAGCCGTCTATGCTCGGCGGGACGGTGACAGGCCTCGCGTCGAAATTGTGCAATATCCTCAGGTAATCCTTGCACTCGGGCGGCAGGTAAATCCTGGCCCCCTTCCCCCCCAACACGTCCTCCGCCAAATCGTAGAAATCGGACGACTCGAGATTCTTCAGGTTCACCCTCGGCCTGCGATTGCACTGCCGCTCCAATATCTCTAACTGCACCTTGTGCATGTGATAGAACTCGCTCTTGAACTTTTTCGCGAACGCTTTCTCCTTGCTCACCAGACCAGCTAGCTTGTCAGACACTTTTTGATGAACGTTCTGAAACAACTTTATATGCTCGTCCATCTCCCTCTCGTAATCCATCTTGCTCGCGATCCTCTCCTTCAATGAATTCTCCTCCTCGAACGTGATTATCCGATGATGGACCAGGAGCAAGCCGCGCACGTATCTGAGGTACAACTGGTTGATCGCGGCCTCGACGTTCATTTTCATCTGAAGATAAGGGAAATACAAGGTGGACGGTTGTTGGAAAAGGGGTTAATTTAATTAAACTCACGTGGAACAGATTGTTCAATTTCCCGTTGAACTTGTCTATCCCCTCCTTCAATTGTTCCATAACCTTGGAATATTCCGCGTCCAGCATCCTGTGATACCGTTCCCTCTCCTCCTTGAGAAACTGCACGTCCTTCTCGTACTGTTTCACCGCCAATATATCCTCGGACGTGTAGTCCTCCGGCTTCTTCGTCAGCATGCAGGCAGGCTTGGGCACGTCTATCTTGATTATGTCCTCCCAACGCACCTCCAGCACACCGTTCATCATCGCCATGAGGGCGCGCTCCCGAAAATCGTCGGCAAGCAACAATTTTCTTATTCGCTCCTCCTCCGCAGCTTGCTTCATCAACATTTCCATGTGGGACGGGGATATGTACGGCTTCGCCTTTATCTCGTCCCTTCTCACCGTGATGATGCTCTCGGGCCTCTCCTAAACAACAAAATAGCGTCCTCGTGATAGTAGATTTAGGTTAGGTGCAACGAGTTTGCGTTTAGAAGCGATTTTTAACTCCTCCGTTTTGCTCTTCGACATTGGAACATAGATGAGAAATTTTAAATTGTATCATTCGACAAACATTCGAACTGTGAGGGATGAAAAGAAATGTTAATTAAAAAAGAATTAATGAATGGAGTAATCGACCTGCCAGTGCCAGACGGGATCGGTTGGGACGTGGGGCACGTGTTTGTTGAACATGATCTTCAATTCAGAATCTATGTAACGTATCCTCTCGATCCTGTCCCGTATCACGTTCATCTCTCTCTCCTTCAGCAGATATATCTCGTTGAATTTATTGTTGAAGAAGTCCCGAAGTTTGGTGCAATCGTGCAAGAAGAAACGATTGTTTATCTTAGTTTGGGCGAATCCGTAGTAGCCGAATTGGGGGTAATAAGGGGATGACTCGACGAATCGATGAGTCGTAGTTCCTTCAAACGAACGAATATACAAGAAACAATGGTATCAATAGCGCGAATTAAAAGAGAAATATCGAGACAGATATTTTTACCGTTCACCGCTTTCCGTTCCTCCCTTTCGTTCTTGAAGCTCTCCAAATCCTCCTCCTTGTCCTCCAACTCCCAATCGTTCATCAACAGATCGATCCTCTTGTCCTGCTCGCGATATATATTGTGCTTCTTGCTCGTCTCCATCTGCAACTCTTGCTCGGTATAAATTTTCCAAGGTTCGAACTTGTCGTTCTCCAGAACGCTGTACGCGGTCTTCTTGTGAAAGTTTATATACTTTAGGAACAAGATATCGTTCGGATCCTCGGCGACCGAGGGATAGTTAACCACCTCCATCTCGTCGAAGATCGCGTACAGGCTCTTCGCCACGACCTTTTGCGGGTCCCAAAAGTTTTTTCGTATCCACTTGGACACCCTCTTCGTCTCGTTGATGTTGTGCTCGAACTCGAGGCGGAGGTTCTCGCAAATGTCACGGCCAACCTTCAACTTGTGATCCCGCCCCTTTATGTCCAGATCGAACGCAGCTATGGGGAGCTTTTCTATCTCCGTGCTCGCCTCGTTCTCGTCCAACAACTTTTTCACCTTGTTCCGAAGCTCCTCGAAATCGTTCAGTAGGGCCGTCTTCTGCTCCCTGCTCGCTTCCTCCTCCTCCTTCAACTGCATCTCGTACCTCCATTCCGTCCACGTCTTGTCCCCCTCCTTCTCCGAATCCGGGAACTCGTACAACGGACTCGTCAGAATATCGTAAATTAACGGGTCGAGGCTCGCGTAATCGACGTCGATCTTCTTCATCATCTTCTCGTACAGCTTGTGCTCCACTTTGCTCGTGCGTTTCTCCTTGGGGGAACGTAATCCTTGCAGCTCCTACGCTGGAGGAAGGAAGCGGAAATGGGGGAATATTAATCAAAGGGAAAGGGGGAAATTTGTCTCGATCGAAGATCGATTATCTTATCTACTTTTGTAAAGTTTAAAAGTAATATTTCGTTGTGCAAAGTCGACGAGAGATTTTTTTTAGAATAAGCGAGAGTCAACTTAACCTGTACTTTCACGTTGTCCTCTTATGTACATTTTCTTTGTGTAATAATTTCTTTTTCGAGAAGCGTAAGAATTTGAAAATGGTCTTAGAAAAAGAAGACGTGAATCTATATCGAAGTGGATCGTTGCGCAAAGCTCATTCGTGTCCCATCGATTTGCCGTTTCAACGATTAAAAAGATTTATGTATCTTCGATTTATGAATATCGATGATATATCGCTTGAAAAATGATATAAATTGTCAGTAAATTTGTATACTATTGTAATAAAGAAATCTATTAGGTTGTACCAATCAATTGCGACTCGTAAACTTCACTTAACCTATATTTTCATGTTGTTATACTTCCTTTGTGTAATAACTTCTTTTTCGTATTACTTTTTTGAGAAACGTAGAAGAATTTGGAATTGAAAATGGGCTTCGAGGTAAACCGAAATACATTTTGAAGAAAGGATATTTGAATAGAATTATAACGTGTGATGAGATACCGTACGATAATCGTATGCGATCTGGACAATGGTTGGAAGTCGATGAAAACGAACGTCGAAATCATCGTTACCGACCGAAAAAGAATTATGGCGACTGTATATTAGGTCATAAAGAGAATAATTCGTTATTCTTTTCAGAGACTTCCACATTCTACTTAAAATTAACCGATATTTCATCGCTCCTTTCGCCATTTACAATTGTTTTTTTAAAAAATAAAATATTCGAGAAGCTGTAATCTCTTTTCGCTAAAACCACGAAGAATGGTTCGTGTTTCGAGAGAACGAAGATCACAGTTTCGAAAATATATTTTTTCTTTTTCTATCAAACGCAAAATTGGCAATTTGACCATAATATTTCTCCAAAGTTATCCCATTTTTAAAAATTCCATGGGTGTAGTTTGTACGAAAGTTGCGTTCAATGAAAATTCACTCAAAAGAGAAAGGTTAGAATCGAGGGAAAGGAATCAAGTGTAAGTAAATACCTTCTTGGCGGGAGAAAACTTTGTCGCGACCAACGAGCCGTTGTAACCGAGGGCGATGATCAGGTCCCCTTGTTTGTTGGTCATCGCCTTCTTCGTGCCCAATTCCTCCCTGTGATGGGTCTTGATGCACGCCAATTCCCGCCTCACAGTCTTGTCCCTTACGTGAACTATCCCGTCGATGGCCATCGTGATGATCCACCATCGATCCACGAACAAACTGGCCAGTTTTACGAAATGCCCTGTCATCAAACCGTCCTCGAACGTGATGTTCTTGAAATCTTGTATCTTCTGCACTCGAAGTTGGCGTGTCATGTAAGGTGTTCCTACGAGGATCATCGGGTTACCGGGCACGTGATAAAGATTCCGATACACTCCAGGCAAAAGCAATTCCACGATCGGCTCGATGACCAAGGTTTGATTCTCCAGGATCTCGTACAAGAACAGGCTGTGCCCGACGTTTCTCACGATCGTGTATAGAACGAGGATACGCAGCTTCTTGTATCCTTCGAAGATTAGAACGTCGGAGATCGGGTGTCCGACTCTGATCAATGTCTGCACGTCGTACATATTCACCCGTTGCATATTTATGTAGTAACAGTCGCCTGTTTTCATCTCGGCCGCGATCAGAGATCTAGAGAGAAAGAAAGACGAAGAAGAGGTTATTAACAATCATCGATAATATTAATGAATTGTTCTGCACATATTCTCGTGTTATCTCAAATTAAGGATTAAAAGAATATATCCTTCTCGCTTTTACCAATGTACAATGTTGAAAAGAAGTCTACCACGTAATAGAAGACGTTGATCATTAAAAATCGTAGATATCTATTTTCATTCGTTACGCGGTAGTTGATATATTAAACTATTAATTATTTCGATATTAATATTAATATTACTCGAGCTATTACAAAATTTATAAATCAAACTACAATCGTGATCAGTAATACGCGTTTTATAAAAAAAAAATGTTTATATCATACTTTGGATTCTACGCCATTGAATCGATAGAGTTTAGATGGATTATATCCGAATGCGATTCTCTCACCTTCCAGACAACGAGAACTTGATGAAATCCAATGGCGTTCGTTGGAGCCTCAATCGAGCCACGATTTTAGGATTGGTCGGTTTCACGATGGATACGCAGTGCAACTCGCCGTGATTGGTCGCCAAAACGATCAACGGAAATTCCGGATGGGAGGTCTGGCACAATATCTCGTCGTCCGCGTCTGGTATTATGTTCGAGATCAGTGTTCCTTCGTAACACTCGAGCACGACGTATTCTTTGTTCGCGTCGCAAATAGCGAACAAATGGTGGCACCACGGATATACGAAATCGACGAAACGATACACTCCTCCATTGTCGAAGCATTTGGAAACTACAGGCTTTTCGTCTTCCTCGACTATATCCACCTGCATCAACTCCCCCTCGTACGTGTAATAGAAAAATCGGCGATCCCGATACGGATTCGTGATAAGGAGATACGGTTTTTTCTCCGTCTTCACGTACCACAGCTTTCTCCATATATTCAATCTCGCGAACTTTTTGTAGAACGATATCTGACAGTATGGTGTTCGTAATATGAGGCCGTCCTGGAACCACTTGATTATAGGCAGATCCTTCTCTATGCAGATGTTGCAACGTTGGCCGACCATGATCCGATAGACGTCGCTTCCGTCGTAATTACTCAGATAGATGTGGCCTTCTTTGTCGACGAGCGCCAGCAACGGTTCCGTGGACGTTGAAGACCAGTCCAGTCCAAGAATCGGCTCGTCTTTCGGAAGCTTTATCTCGTATTCTGAAATTCGAAAGATTTCGTTCCAAGTTTATAAATCAGTTTATAAAATCGAATCGAGTGGATTTGGTTAGAATTGATTCATGAAGAGGTTGGATTTTGTTAAATACCGCTATTCTCGTAAGTAATTGAATTTCAACAATTTCAAGTCAAAATTCAAATTTGTCGAAAGATTTTATCCCAGGATCAGTTTTTAAAATCGAATCGAGTAGATTTCATTTGGTTAAAATTGAAGAGGTTAGATTTTGTTAAATGCTGATCCGATTATTCTCATAGATAAATTAAAACACGTTTTATCCACTTTTAAAATCGAATCGAATGGATTTCACTTGCTCGTAAAGAGGTTAGATTTTGTTGGATGCTGTACAAAGATCCGTGATTCTTGTTATTGTTGTAAAATAAACAATCAAAGCACGTACACGTGAAATCGATCCTTCGTATCGATTTTAATTCAATAATTAGTTCGTGTCTCGAATAATGAAATTTCAACTCGAATCGAAAAAAGATTGAACTGTTACCTTTCAAAATGGTAGTTTCTTTGGTGATGATCAGATCCCAAACGTACGCCTCCCCGCAACTTTTCCCCACTTGGGCAACGAGGACGGGCCCGATCAGATTTATCCTCATGATCTGACCAATCTCGTCTTGTATATGGGTTTGCACAGTGGCGATCTTCTCGCCTGTCCTCCAATTCCATACGCTCAATCTAAAGTGTGGATACGAGTCGATCGAGACTATGTAATCGGTAGCGGTGAATCCGGTGCACAAACAATGATTCGTGGACCCGTTTGAGCATTCGGATATTTTGATCAACGACGGGTATGTATACACCATGATTTTTGGTTGAGAGCTTTTCTCGGCAAAAGCGAATATGGAATACTTGGTGTGCGAGGAGAGGGATCGAACTCCTTCCCCGATGTCGTGAGACCAACACCAAAGGATACTCTTCTTCTTGTGCTCGATCTCGTAGAACACGATGTGAAGGCCGGAACTCCAAGCCAAAACGTCATTTCCTATCCAAATGATATCCTCGAATTTACTACCGCGTGCCCAAGCGGTCTTCCAATTGTCGTGATTTATCGTCATCCTTCGAGAAATTTGGATAACCTCAAAATGGTTACAAATTTGGTTAACTGTAACTTTGATTAATATTTGGAAACAGTTGAATTGAAATTGTAATACGAGGGATATCTCTTTCTTACGCTTAGATGATTTAGGAACGTTTAGGCTACGGTTTGTAACGAGTTTTAATAGTGGGTTTTATCCTAGTTATTTTTTTCTTCCGTTACCTCGGTTACTTAAAATTATCGTCCGTCGATAAGTTATTTCTTTTTTGTAGGTAAGTAGTTCGATTAAAAAAATTACGATTGCAATACGATTCAGAGAGGACGCTCGCGAATTGGATTTAATTTATACGAAATAAAGAAGAAGTTTGAGAGGTATTTTTTGTGACTAATTGCGTAGCGATAAGGAAAGTATATAAATTAATGATAAATCGAAGAAGGAGAGAGGAAACGGGTGCCAGAAGCCAATAGAGTTTGTCTTGGGAGAAAGAGTTTGGCAGGGTTAAGACAAAAGGTGATTAGGATACGCGCAGTCGATGCTGGGTTTATAAAGACCCCCATAGCGTGGCGTGATGAGGTCAAGCAGCGGGGAGTCATCCGTATACCAAAGGGTCGATCAAAAACTTATCCTTGCCACGTGATATACTACCCGTGCCTGCCAACCTCCTCCTCCTCCTCCTCCTTTCTCTCCCTCCCTCTGTTCGATGACCCGATCCTCCGACTGTCTGACCAATTTAAAAATCGATACCCCGCCGTCGATAATGGACGCCATATTATACTTTTACATCGATTTTCAATTTCGTATCGAATCGGCCGCTTTTTACCTTTGAAAATTTTGGAAATTTCTCCAATTTCGATTTATACGAGCGATGAAATGGTTATTCGAAATTTTCTATCTCTTCCGTTTTTAAAGTTATTTTGAAAGTTTCGAAAATTTTACATTTTCGAGATAACCTCGAATATCCAAATCGTTCCTTCAAGTTTCAAACGAATTATTATACACGCTTTTAAGACAAAATCACAAAGAACCGTCGCCTATTCTCATTTTTAACTCGACTAAAATTAAATGACAAAGTGAAGTTGAAATCGGTCATCGAGACAACCGATCGAAATAATATTTCGTAAATACGCACACTTCCTCGAATATTTCTTCTTGCGCGTTGACGAGCAACGCGCGGGACAAATTGCTCGAAAACGTAAAAAAGGAGAAAATCGAGGGTCCATCGCAAGCACGGTCCCAGCTCCTCCCCCCCTCCCTTGCTGGAGGGATCCATTGCCGCGGTCCACAAGGTTCACGGTGTGCCCGAACCTGTGCCCTCGCCATTAAATCGACGCCCGCTGAGCCTCGTATTTGCATAACCCGACGCCATATCCGACCGATCATCGACGTATCGACGTCCTCGCGCGGTTTCGCGCGCCACTCTCGTGGGAACATCCTCCTCCCCTCCTCTCTCCACCAAACTAACAAAACAAAAATCTATCGCACAAGATTATAACCTCTCCTCCCCTCGAAAACCTCTCGAATTTCGTCGCAATTCGTACCGACGGCAATTTTTAACGATCGATATTTTAACCTTCCTCGAGATCCGGCGAAAAATTCTCGAAAAGGGACGCGTGCGTGCGTGCGTGCGTGCTTGCTTGCATCGGTAAGAACTCGAGCTCCGGTGTGTCCACGCGGAGTGTGGGAACGATCGGGGTCGAAAAGAGGAGGAGGGGAAGGAGGAGGGGACTCGCGAAAGGAGAAAAAGCGCGGCGTGAAGCGAAGAGGTAAGGAGAGGAGGAGGAAGGGAATAAAAGGAGCGAGCGACGGCGAGTAGCATTTAATCAGGGCCCGAGGGAAGGTGAGGAGGAGGCGCAAGTGTACGGAGACGCGGTGTGGGTATATGGGTCCGGTTAGTTTTTGCTTGGGAGGTTGGTTGGAAATTGGCGCCAAATTAGTAAGGAGGACGAGGAGGAGGAGGAGGGGGCGAGGCGAGGCTGCCTTGGGCTGCGTGACGCGAGACATTAAAAGTAACCTCTGCTCTCTCTCTGCTACACCCCCGTCTCCCCCCTCCGCGAGATCTCCTCTCCTCTCCTCTTTTTTTCTCCTCCTCCTCTTCCTTTCCCGCGTCTATATCATCTCCTTTCGGGTTTCGTGTGCCTCGTTTCTCGGCCGACATCGCCGCCACCTCCACGGCTTAGAACCCCTTCCACTCCTCGCTCCCCTCTCTCCCTTATTGGTCCCGGTAATCACGGCCACTCGAGAAGAAGAAGAAGAAGAAGAAGAAGAAGTGGAAGAAGAAGAGTCGGAGAAAAAAAGGAAGGACAAAGAGGAAATCGCACTTGAGCCTGCGTTTCTTTCTCTTCTTCTTCTTTCTCTCCTTCTCCTCGATTCCTGCGCGGCACTGGTTGCGAGCGAGGGATAGAAGCGGTCGTTGTCGAAAAAGGGTATCACGCCAACGGGTCCCCGTCGAACTGGGCCCCGTTCTCCATAGCGCACGAAAGCCCGTGAGTAGTCTCTCACGGGACCCCGACGGCCTTTTTTCTCCGTGAGAACCCGCGCCGGAACTGGAGCGCCAAGGCCCGGCTCCTCTCGCTCTTTCGCCTCCGTTTCGGCGAGGAGAGGAGGATGGAGAGGCCGAAGGGTTGAGAAGAGGAGATGGAGAGATCGTGGAAGGCTTGGAACGAGTTTATCGTACAAGTTTTAATTCGACTAACGACTCGAGTCCACTTGCTCGGCCGCGTATCGGTTTGGGGGCGAGAATTGGACGAAAATCCAGGCGGGAAGAAGTCCCAATTCCAAAGGAACAAAGAACGGGGATCGGATGAGGCAGCTGCGTTTTTTTCGCGAGGTTGCATGTCGGGCCGAGACGGAGATTATATGGACGGGTCCACAGACAAACGTTTAAATCGCTAAACGTCGAATTAGACGCCGGGCCGGTAAAAAATAATAGCCGTGGATAGATAGAGGATTGGAACTAGGCCGCTGCCGTATTTCGGTAACCTTTCCTTCGTTCTATCGGGCAGCTGCGATTTCCTTCGAAGGAAGAGGACCTACGACGCGCTACCCTCTATCTCGAGGATTAATTCGGGACCCAGATCCCGTGATCAACCCTATCATCCACGATCGAACGGAGGGGGGGCGCGTGTCTCGTTTTTCTCGTTCGAGAAACGGCTCACGTTTTCTGGACACGGTCGTTAAGACCGTGGAAATTTGGGCCTTTCGGTTTTTTGCCCGAGAATCGGTATCGTGAATCGGCGTGGCGTGCAGGAGTTGCGGTTAGGGTTGGGGCAGCGAGTTCGAGAAATATTTCTTTCCGCTTCTTATATCGAATAGGTGAATATAGATGAACGAGGCTTTTCAAATTTTCGGAAATTTCTACTCAAAGATTTTTCTTTCCTCGCTAATCATTCGATCGAAAATTTCTTGACGATATAAAATCGAATTTCGAGAATTTCTTCCTTTTTTCCCAGTTCAATTATGAGATAAAATCGAATTTCGAAAATTTCTTGACGAGATAAAATCGAATTTCGAAAATTTCTTGACGATGTAAAATCGAATTTCGAAAATTTCTTGACGACGTAAAATCAAATTTCGAAAATTTCTTCCTTTTCTCCAGCACAACGACGACATAAAACCGAATTTCGAAAACTTCTTGACGATGTAAAATCGAATTTCGAAAAATTCTTGACGACGTAAAATCAAATTTCGAAAATTTCTTCCTTTTCTCCAGCACAACGACGACATAAAACCGAATTTCGAAAATTTCTTGACGACGTAAAATCAAATTTCGAAAATTTTTTCCTTTTCTCCAGCACAACGACGACATAAAACCGAATTTCGAAAATTTCTTGACGACGTAAACTCGAATTTCGAAAATTTCTTATTTTTCTCCAGCTATAATTCAATGACGACATAATTTCGAAAATTTCTTGCTTTTCTCCAGCACAATGACGAGATAAAACCGAATTTCGAAAATTTCCTCCTTTTCTCGAGCTACAACTCGGTGACGAAAGATAAAATCGAATTTCGAAAACTTCTTACTTTTCTCCAGCTATAACTCAATGACGACCTAATTTCCAAAATTCCTCCCTCTTCTCCAACGCAATGCCGAGCTAAACTCTTATCTCGAAAATGGAAGAGCTACTCCCTCTTTCGAGAAAGTATCACATTCAAATACGATCGCCATGCGAGCGTTCCTTCCATTCCCTCGTTCCAAGCGAGGTCGATTAAACGCGTTCTCGCGCACCATCACCGTCACTCGACGGTGGACCACACACCGAGGCCGGGTCACTTCGAGTCAGTAACATCAATTAGCATTCGCGAGCGGTCGGCGAGCGGGCAATGGCGGGCGAGAAAAGGGGACGCGGCGGTGCTCTCGTAAATGGGCGCGGATCTATCGCCGGTGGACAAAGGGAGAGGAGGGATCCATACAGTTGCCACGATGACATATGAGCCACCGGTCCCTCATTGTGTCCCCTTGAATAAAGCTTAAATTGGGCAACCAGCCGTCCAAAGCTACCGTGAATATCGCCGCTGATACGCGCCCGGTTCCGCGATTTATCATCGGGGAGAACGGTGAAACGGCCGCGAGGATCGTCCTCCCCGTGAAAATTTTTCAATCGAGCCTGTTTCTCCACAAGCCTTTCGATTCTTTTCTTTTTCAGCGCCGTGACTTTTCGAACGATGGATTTTATAGTTGGATATTACAGTTTAAATTTGGTTCCGTGAATCGAAAGTATTCGATGGATTAAGCGAACGAGAGTTTTAATTTTTAAACGAGTCCAAGTTTTTGGAGTGTGAAAAAAGATGGGAAAACAGAAGGAGCTGAATATAAATATCGCACAACGAGTGAGTATCTCTTTCTCCCTTAATAATTATATCCGCTAATAAATCGATAAATTTTATCATTTCGAATCGACTAAAATAGCAACTCCTGGTTTGTTGAAAACTTACCAATATTCTTTTTCTCTTTTTTTAGTGAAAACAAGTGCCGAATAATTTTTTTCGTATATATCTAAATCAAGAAGAAGAATCGATCAGATTTCGAAATCGAGCTTCCAACGAATTCGGTGATCGAGAACAGAGGAAGGTAGGTGTGCGTGGAATACGAACACGAATAATATCTTTACGTGCTCGAGATCACGTAAGATCACGCGTTACGTACCCGGTCGATGATCTAACTAAAAGTGAATTATTTTTTTTTCTTTTCAACAGAGAACGAGTTTTATCTCATATAACAATTTGGGATACCTTTTCACGGGTAATAAAGCAAGAGTGGGTCCTCGTGAAACGATGAAGTGGGTATTAGGATTCTCTCGAATTAACCTTCCTTCAGTATGAAACGGCCTGAAAAAAAAAAGAAATTAATTCGGGATTTCCATTTTTCCTGACAAACCTTTTAACCCTTAACGCACTCGAGAAGCGAATTCATTACCTGCCAATTGGCTTTTTGCGTAGAGAGAGACAAAGTTTCGGTGGTGAAATCGACGGATGATGTTACTTAAGCGAGGTATAAAAATGTACGATGAAAAGTTCCAAGAATTTTCATCCATTGGAAAAAATATGAACAAACTTTTCAATTATTTTATTCTTCTACAATTGCCAAGTTCAGAAGAAATATATTTTCTTCTTTTTCTTATAATGCCCTTCGCATTTACAGTCTCCAACGTCAAGCTCTCGGAAAGAGACCCGCATAAGAATTGAATTCGCGCAAATTTTCGAAATATCGCGTCTCGTCTCGTCGCGAAGGGGCGTCGAAATCGTACGTCCCTCGAGCAACGACCGGCAAAAATTGTTGACCCCTGAGGGGGGCAGGGAGGGGGATAAGAGGGCGGGTAGATATATAAGAAGCAGATGCGTCTGTCATTAATATGAGCCGGCCAAGCTATTAATAACCGGTTAATGAGGCCTCTCGGTCCCTCCCTCCCCGTGTCGTGCGTGTATGCACCAGTGATCCCGCGTGTGACGGACGCGCGCGTGTTTGTAACGAGGCGCATTGTTGCGGAGGAGCGTCGTCAAAGCCCTTCGAGAGATCCTCGTGATTTATAATCACCAGCCCTCCTCCTCTTGGCGGCAAATTTTCGGCCTCCTCGAGGGATGATTTTTAATTTTCCTTTAAACGGATATCGTTCACTTTCGAGCAAGCTATTCAACTAGGATTTTAACGAGAGGAGGAAACGTTCCGGAGGACAGCTGTTCGACACGGGACAAACTACCGTCAAATTGCACGTTGCCGCGAGCGGAGGTTAGGTTCGGAAACGAAATAAATAAGCGGGGAAATATCGATGTCCGTCATCTTTGTATCGCCAGAATACTTCCTTTTCGCGGTTATATTCGTAATTCGACTTGTAAGGAGTAGGAATTCGATCTAACTTTTGCCAACTTCGATATTTCTCAACGTCCACCTCCACTCGTTTCCACAAACGTGGAGAACCTCCCCTCCTCGGATATAATAATTACAACCGTTCGAGAATCCGAGGAGGATGAAACGGTTGGAGGGAAATTCAGGGGGGAAAAATGGCACGCGAGGACGGAAGTGGGGGGAGGGTGAACGGTAATTAAATGAGAACCCCGGCGTACGAGCGCGAGGAACGCCCACGCCATGCATCAAGCATGACGTGGATAGGTAATGCTGCCGCGGAGAAGATGGAGAAGATGGTCCTCGAAGATACAGGCCCTCCGGTTCCTACGTTAGTTGGGGTCAGCTATCTCGCGCGACCCATCTCCGCCTATCCAATCACACACAGCAACTATGGCACGCAAGCGATAATACACGGTGTCCCAATTATCCCGCGACACGGCAGGCCTCTCTTCTCCAAGTATCTTTTTCCTTTTTCTTCGAAATCTGTCTTTCTCTTTATAAATTCTTCCTCCTCCTTCTTCTCGGCCGAGTGTTGTTATTTCGAGAGAAATAATCTCTCGAGAGATGGCGGGCGAACGAGGAGGAGGAGGAGAGCCTTTTCGTTGTGTATGGAGGATATATATATATATGTACGTAGGCGAGGGCGACAGAGTTAATGAACGGTTGCGCGTAATGAAAATGTCCGTGCGAGGTGACGTTGAACGAGCAGCGTGGAAAGGGTGAAGAGATAATGACGACGTGCGCACAAGTGGAGTAAATTGTGGGACATATCGAAGGGAGATGGGATGTTGCCAGTTTAAGGATCCCGGCCTGATGGGGGACGTTGCTGGAAACAAAGAAGTCGAGACGTTATTGGGGTTATGGTAATTATAGTTATTAGGTGCCTGTATATATATATATATTCTTGTGACGTAAGATATTCTTCTTGGAGAAACGAGGAGGATAAATATTTTTGTCAAAGAAGATCTGGCATTGTCGGAATTGATCGAAGAGGGAGATTGGAAAAGGAATTGGAGGAGGAGCGGGCGCACAGGTGAGAGCGAGGATGCAATTATCGAAAGACAGCGATGGAGGTTAACCACGCCCCTGTCCCCTCGAGCGGCCAATCGCGGCTGTCGCTGGTGTCGCCCTGCCGCGGGGACACAGCTCGGCGACATTCCGACTCGACGGGAACGAATCACGCGACGCTTTCCACTCGCGACACGGCACCACTTTCCCGGCCAATCAACGGAATCCCTCGTTCCCGTTCCCGACGACCGTCTCGACGATTCCTATTGCTTGCCATTTTACGTTTCTTCCCGTTACTTAATATACTCGAACAGATTAAACGAACGAACGTTAACGTAATACGCGAGTATTCATGAATCCCAACGATCCCGCGGCAAATATTATACGTTCTCCTTAAAAATCTTGATATTCGCATCGATGATTCCGAATCGTTCTAAAATCGTGTAAAAATTTCCAGGTAACTGGATATTGTATCGCGAAGAAAGTTTAAATTTTCGGAGAAGAGATTCGGCCAACAAAATCGGAGAAGTTTGCGGAGGGCCCCACCCACGGCGAAGGGCGGCGACCCGGCGAAATCTGTCGCACGCTCGAGAAGAGTGGCGGTTGGTTGACACTGGGGGGAGGGAGGGGAGGAGGCCAGTGCTGGCGCGGATGCGGGGAGGCATGCGACACTCGGCGCGGAGCGGGGAGAGGGTGGCTCGCGCGGGGAGTGACAATCGCGAGAGGACTGTGACAGGGACTCGAGCGAATCAGGAGGGTTGGCGACGTCCTGGAGGACGTCAGGGCGCAAGCGCCTGTGACCGCTGGACACGAGGGCGACACATCGATCCGAGCTTCTACGACCTTCTCCCCTTCCTCCAGCTTTCCACTTCCTCCTTTCCTTCCTTATCTTTTTCCTTCTGCTTCGACTGCCGATCCAATGCGCCCTCGAGTGAGCCTCGATAATAAAAGTCTTATTCGAAAAGTGTTATTCGATCTCGAAAAAGAAGAATAAATTTAAATCTTGGTTTTAATTTATGATAATCTGTTACGCACGAATATAGAAATATTCGCGATATCGGCATTGCTCTTCGTGTCGGGCCGCGAATAGCGTGAGAACCGGCTCTCCAACGTGAAATTCCAAACGTGGACGTCGCCATAACACGTGTGAATCGTTTCGATCTCCTCTTTTCCAATTCAATTTTTATACAATCCCCTTATATTTTAAATTTATGTAATGGAACAAGAAAAAATTATAACGTTTGGTCCAATGTTTTCATCGATTTTTTATCAATAATACACACATATATATATATATTTTTCATCACATTTGCTTGGCCTCGTTTCCAACTTTTCCAACGATTTTTAGCGATCGAACGCCCATCCAGATCTCTTTTACATGTGTATTCACGAGCTCGTGTTGTACGTGACGTGGCTCGCGAGTTTCCTGCACGATGTGCACACAATGTGGAAGAACCGTGTGAGAAGGCGGACGGGTGTGTGGGGACCATTATGGAGATGGATCTTCCTTCGAATAAAGCTCGGAACTCGGGGAAGGGGTGGTTTGAAGTGCCGGCACCGGCAGTGAAGCAGGAAGAGAATGAGGAGGAGGAGGAGGAGGAGGGATGGTGGGTAGCGATGGGACTCTTTCTCTCCTCGAACTTCTCGTACAGTTTTATCGTTCGAAAAAAAATAGAACCTGCTCTGAAAACGTCCGATATTTCAAATTGGAAGAATGCTGCAACGATGTTCGTTGAAAAATTTTTTGATCGCCGGAATTGTCGACTAGAAAATCTTGAAAGTGATGTTTCGAGCTCGATGGTGGCTCGAGGCCATCGCTAGCGGCGGAAAACGCGAAACGAAGAAGGAGAGCCGACAGGGTGGAGGCGGGTAGTTGGTGGTAATATATCACCCTCTTGTCGTCCGTGAGACGCGAGTAAGCCTGTCGGCCAGTACCCACCTTCTTCTGCTCCTCGCCTCCTCCTCCTCCTCCTCCTACCTCTCCACCTCCACGACCGAGAGAGGTGCAAGAGGGAATCGATATCTAGGTACATTCGTGGCCAACTCTCAGCCGGACAAGTAGCATCTCCGACCGTTGGCCGGTGTGTAAATAGCTGGCTGCCATCGCGCCAATCGATGATCCGACTCGGATCTCTGGATCGATCGTCATTGATCCGACTCCTGATCGCTTTCCTTGAAACATTCGTCCCTCGATTCGACTCCGATCCGATCTGTTCGTTTGCGCTCCACCTTCCGTTTCATCGATTCACACGAATAGAGATGGGTCATTATTCGTATTTTTTCGTCGAATCGAATTAAATAATTGAGATTTCTTGAATATCGAGCCGATTTTAATTTTAATTTTTCGTCAAATTCTGCTCGACTCCCTTCAACAAAATCTTTGCGAGTCGATAATTTTAATTTTCGTCAAATTCTGCCGGTTTATGACCGATGTTTGACTCCTTTCAATAAAATCTTTGCGAGTCGATAATTTTAATTTTTCGTCAAATTCTGCCGATTTATGACCGACGTTTGACTTCTTTCAATAAAATCTTTGCGAGTCGAAGCGATAATTTTAATTTTCTTTTTCGTCAAATTCTGCCGGTTTATGATCGATGTTTGACTCCTTTCAATAAAATCTTTGCGAATCAAAACGATAATTTTAATTTTTCATCAAATTCTGTTCGACTTCCTTCAACAAAATCTTTGCGAGTCGAAGCGATAATTTTAATTTTTTATCAAATTCTGGTTTATAACCGATATTCGACTTCCTTCGACAAAATCTTTGCGAGTCGAAGCGATAATTTTAATTTTTCGTCAAATTCTGCCGATTTATGATCGATTTTCGACTCCTTTCGACAAAATTTTTGCGAGTCGAAGCGATAATTTTAATTTTCTTTTTCGTCAAATTCTGTTCGACTTCCTTCAACAAAATCTTTGCGAGTCGAAGCGATAATTTTAATTTTTCGTCAAATTCTGCCGGTTTATGACCGATGTTTGGCTCCTTTCAATAAAATCTTTGCGAATCAAAACGATAATTTTAATTTTTCCCCTGCAAGAAAAAAATAATTCGTCGATACTGCGAGCTTTTCCTTGCTTCTCGGGCGCATCGTAGCGTGACCTTTGCTGCCGATTCCACGCCATTGACATCCGGTTGTCGGGTGCAGACCCCGTTTTCCAAACTTCGATCGCTTTAAGCGGCCTCGGGCGGATCGATCTGCCCCTCCTCCTCTTCTCGCCGATCTGATCCGTTTAAGTGATTCTAGACGTTGCTCGTAGGTGTAAACGTTTCGAACGGGTTTAAAGATTTTTTTCCGAGGGATGTTTCGCAAAGAAATAGTGAATTGAATTAGAAGAAGGCGGGGAAGGGGAGGAAATTTGGGAGATTTTGAAGATGCGAATTTGAGAATATACTTCCTTTTGTTTTCTTTTCTCTGTTTTCGTGAATACGCGAAACGATACAAAATAAAAACTGGGCGTTTTAAGGAGGCTTGATGAAAAATCTCATACAGTCGTACAGCAATCATTGGAAGCTATTCTGTTTAACAGGACTTTTCGACGAGTTATTTCGATATGGATGCATGGAATGAACCGTGTTTCAAGCAGACATTTGAATAGCGCGCGAGTAAAGTGTTTCATACTTTTGATGCTTTTCTGATTTAGACGCATCAGTACGATAGTTGCTGCTAGCTGTCATTATGAAATCCATGTCGTACATTATTGCAAATTTTTATATATATACACAATTGCGAAAAGAAAGAGTAATGAAAGTTTACCCAATTGTCACGTAAAAGGAAAAGATTAATCGATTGTTCTTTCGAATCAGACAATCTACCTATAATTTCTTTTAAAAAAAAAAATCGAATAAACTTCCAAAGAATCACACGAAAGATTCGATCGATTACAGAATTGAATAAATAATTTCGAGAAAAAGTAAAAGTAAAATCCGAAATTCTGTTACTATTATTTCTCTTTTAGGAGAAGCCAAATAAATTTTCCAGAGGATCAAAGATTAGATCGATTCTCTTGAATTAAATAATTTCGAAAAAAGATAAAAAAGTAAAAATGAAATCCGAAATTCTGTTACTATTATACAATTTCTCTAGGAGAAGCCAAATAAATTTTCCAGAGGATCAAAGATTAGATCGATTTTCTTGAATTAAATAATTTCGAGAAAAGATAAAAGTGAAATCCGAAATTCTGTTACGATTATACAATTTCTCTTTTAGAAGAAGCCAAATAAATTTTCCAAAGAATCATACGAAAGATTCGATGGATTACAGCTTCTCCTAGAATTAAATAATTTCGAGAAAAAATAAAAAAACAAAAATGAAATCCGAAATTCTGTTATACAATTTCTTTTTTAGGAGAAGCCAAATAAATTTTCCAGAGGATCAAAGATTAGATCGATTTTCTTGAATTAAATAATTTCGAAAAAAGATAAAAAAGTAAAAATGAAATCCGAAATTCTGTTACCATCATACAATTTCTCTTTTAGAAGAAGCCAAATAAATTTTCCAAAGAATCATACGAAAGATTCGATGGATTACAGCTTCTCCTAGAATTAAATAATTTCGAGAAAAAATAAAAAAACAAAAATGAAATCCGAAATTCTGTTACTATTATACAATTTCTTTTAGGAGAAGCCAAAATTTTCCAAAGGAAAGAAAAGTTGAAAGAAGTTTCTAAAAGTAAGATCAAACGTCTTCGATTTTCAAGAAAGAAATCGCGATGCAAATCCATTAAAACGCTTCCTCCTTCCCATACATATTTCCAAGGGAAATATAATCGAGACTCCACCCAAGTTTTCCACCTATACATACATACACACATACACACAGGATCCTAGACAGGGATTGAAAATTTTTCGCCGAACGATAAAAAATTATGAAAATCCATGCGCGCACAGCTGGAGCCGAGGCGAGTTTTCCGCGGCTTGGCCCCCGCCAACGAGAACAGATTAAGCTTTAGCGAGGGAGATTTATGGGCGGGCGTGTAACGAGCAACTTTTTCATGCGATGCGCGTCAGACTTCGACCCGCGGGGGTGGGATTAGCATAAGAAGCCGCGTGCCCCATCGATGGGCTCGCAACCGGGGACAGGTGATACGGTAACCTCGTTACGAAAACCGAATCTCATACTTTTCCCTTCCGCCAAATTTTAATACCTCGGCGATCGACAATCGAATAAGCCGCGGTCAAACTCCAGAGTGCTTAACCGCGAAAAGAACGGCGAGAAGGAAAAGAGAAGAAGGATATTTAATTGGACTTGCTCGGATGTATAATGGGCGCGTTTACCCGGCCAATTATCCTAGGACGCGAAAATAAATGAGCGCGTAAGCCTGGTCGCGATCGGCGATGAGAGGCGGCGCGCAGCAATCGGCACGAAACAACAACTCGGTGCACGACTCGCATCCGCTG
This sequence comes from Apis cerana, assembly GCF_029169275.1. Lineage (NCBI taxonomy): Eukaryota > Metazoa > Arthropoda > Insecta > Hymenoptera > Apidae > Apis > Apis cerana. Next base: position 13,786,766 of record NC_083857.1, read on the forward strand.
GATGATTGCCAGCTCTCGAGAGCCCGCGTCCCGCCCTCGAGAGGAGGGGGGAAGGGAGAGACTCCTTTCCACCTCCCTCTCGCTTCCTCCGTGACCATCTCTCCTCGCTTTGTATCGCGGGATTAGAATTGAATCCCGCTTTACAAGCGCAGGGAAGGATCTTCTCTAATTGGTCGCCTGTCCAAATATAGGCAACCTCGCCGTCCACGGAAAATACCGGAGCTCCCGCACGCAGCCAGAACCATCCGTTGGAGCCGCGGTGGGAAGGGAGTGGAAACAAGTAGCAGCAACGGCAGCTGGAATAAAGTGGAGTAGACCGGAATAGAGTACAAGGTGTATGCCTAGAAGGTATAGAGAGAGAAAATGGTAGCCAATGGCGTTGGCTCGGCGTCGTTGCTACAGTATTGAACGTCTCCTACGTGGCCTCCGCCAGATCCTCCCTCCCTTCCCCTCCTGCAGCCTCTCAAGCTCCGTTTCCTCCTCCTCCTCCTCCTCGACATTCTCTCATCCTCCACCTCTTGTCGGCGTCGCTGCAGCGTCACACACACGCGCGCGGAAGGGAAGGGAAGGGAAGAGAAGAGAAGAGAGAATCGGTTCCTCTCTTTCTGCCGGTCACGCCGCCGGCCTTCCGTCTCCGTCCTTTCCCTCCAAAGCCTTCTCGTGACCCGACGACGTCCTCCCCCCTCCGTGGTCCCAGGGTGGAGACACCCTCCTCCTTCTCTCTCACCGCCGCGCGGGGTGGAGGCGGCTCGGGCCCTCTCTGCCTCTCCCTCCTCCTCCTCCTCCCCCTCCTCCGCGCCTCTCCTCTGTCCAGGAGAGGAGAGGAGAGCGCCGTGATCCGCGGCCGGCCTCTCTCTATCCTCTCTCATTAATATCCAGGAGACACCGCAGGCCGGACCCCACCGGAGGAGGGTTAACTCTGATTGGCTCCGAGGCGACATCTCGACGGCTACGCGGAACAGACCGGCGTACACTTTCGAAGAATCGGACGGTGGAATTGGACGGACGTTTGCCCACGTTCCAAGGGGAGAGTTCTTCTCGTCCTCCTCCAGGATGGGGGATCCAGGAGGAGGGGGAGGGTCTGAGGAGGTGGACGACGCGGTGGCCGGGGGCGGGATTATTGATTTTTTGGGTGGACAGGTGGAATGGCTCGGTTTTTCGGAATATCGGAATATCGGGTGGTAAAGGGTGAGTTTTGGGTAAATTTATTAATTCGTCGTACGTCCAATTTCTTTCTCTTTTGGATTGTGAAGTATAAACTGAATCTCGTCGTTGTCTCCAAGATCCCTCTCTTGACGATAAACAAGTTTTGATCGATGTTTTCATTGCTTGAAATCGAAGCTTTTTAACGTAACTCTCGATCACGAAAGTAATGTGAATTGAAAGTAATCTGGTTTAAGTGTGAGAGATCGAGAAAGGAAGGAGCGAAAGGTGAGCTATCTTCGAGGGGAGGAAATATTTGAGGATGGATGGCGCGTTCTCCAAGCTTCCGGATCCACGACGAAAAGAAGAAACGAAGCAAAGACTAGTCGGTCGGTTAGACTTAGCTTCGAGCCAAGTGGCATATGGCCGGAATAAGGAGAAGGCCTTCAAATTACGGCAATTATCGATCTGAAAACGAAGAAATTCAGTTCCAACCTCTCTCGAGAATAATTTGAAAAAGACGCGTAGAATTCGGACAGGTTGTGTCTATGTCGTGACAAGCATCGATATTTGTGGTTTCTTGAATCGATTAGAATTTTTTCCAAGATTGGAGAAGAATTCAAATTACGTATAAAGACGAAATTGGCAAACAAAAATTATATCACGAAGTTATATAACATCGTTTTCCAATTTCACAGAGATATAACAATTTCACGAAAAATTGTTACGATTTTAAGGCTACGTACGATCAAAACTAATATCGAGTTTCTAAAAAAAAAAAAAAAAAGTATGAATAAAAAAAAATTCTTCGCTTTTTTCCCCTCATTCTATCCCCAGGTATCTATGTTTTTTTCAAAATTTAAATGCAAGAGGAACATTGTCACGAGTTGGTATCATATTCAATTTCGAACGTCAAGTTATTTTTTTGATTGACCGATGTGCCAATTTTTTTTTTTTTTTTTATTTATTATTTCATCGATTCAAACACGTAAATTTATCAAATTGTTGATCCACGAGATTTTTATTCTTTCTATTCTTTACAATTGGACAAATATTTTTGACGATCCATCTTTTTGGTGGAATTACAAAAATTTATAATTCGTTATTTTTAATTCGTCTTGGAAATTATATTCAGAGAAAAATAACACGCACGAAATCTTCCGGATTGGAATCGAAGGGAAACGATTTCATCATCGCTCGTCGATATCCACCGCTCGTTTCGTTTCCGTTCCAATAAGACACGCGCTTCCGGTCGACCGCCAATAATAGGATGCTGTGCACAAACTTTTCACTACAGCTATTTTATTTAAACTCCGGTGCACGCTTCGACGGAATGCAATTCCACGTTCCGCAAACCCGACTCTCGATGCATTAACCCGAGTAATTCAAACGTTACTGCTCGCTACGAAAGTTTTTAGCGGTGGAATCCTCTGGATAATTCACATTACTGGAACAGATTATTCCCATCTACCCTTTTCGCTATGAGAATGATAGTGGTTTTGGGGGGAAAAAAAAAAAAAGAAAGAAAGAAAGAAAGAAAAAGAAAAAAACGTAGGAATCTTGTGAGTAAAGTCGATTTTTCCGTTGTTTCGCGAACAAAGGAATCGTTTTGAAATCGAAATTGGTTGTTTTGAGGTTAAGTGATTAGTAGTTGCACAGGAAAGGTAAATATGTATCGATAAAGGAATATTTAATGAAGAGATTCATCTCTCTTTCGATTTGCGTATTATCTGTTATTATAAAAATATATAATTAAATTTGCTTGTTTTTTCTCCTTTCTTATTGCATTCTATTTCATTCTTTTTTCCCTTTTTTTTTTAAATAGAAAAGAAACGTATATTACATAAAATATATCGCAATTTCGATATCGAATTTCGGTGATGTTTGTAACGATATGTTTTTAGTATTAGTTAAATGTTGTTAGTATCGTAAAGCTTTATCTAAAAATAATATCTTTTGTTATCGCTTTTATCGCATCATCGATTCTGTTTGTTTTTAAAGAGTATATCGATCATGCAAGTTGTTAAGTATTGAACGGATACATATAAAAATATATAGATATAAACACAAGTACTTTTTCTTTTTCTCTTAATTTATTTCTAAATACGGATTAAAATTATTCTTTCCAAAAATTCCGAATATATCGCTCTAAATATACGTACTGAAAAATTATCTTAAAAATTGTTACTCGCAGTTTTTTTAAATTTAAGGATCTGTATCAACGTATATATTTCTCTTTGAACTCTTATTCGTATTATCATATTTAATATCATATTTCACGATATAAAAGTATCCATATATCAAATATCATTTGTATAAATTATGAGTAAAAATTATCGATATTAAAAAATATATTCTATTGTCGTTGCAATATTTTTGAGCAATATCAAAATGAAATTCAAAATGTGGCACAATAGAAACGTAACGAATTACATTACAACATTTCTTAAATCTATCATCTCTACAATATTATAGAAGATATCATTTCAAAAAAGCAATTTATCTACGCGCAATCTGAATTGTAATGAATCATTTCATTTCTTTCATTCTACATTTACCTTGCAACATACATAGTATCAAAAGCGTTCATGATAATTATCTATCAAAGCCATCAAGAGCCATTAATAAAATATAATAATATATTGCGTAAATAAAAATTATCCTGTTTCATATAACACGATATAAAATTGTTCTTAAACAATAACAATTAATAATCGAAAACTTGTTCTTCTCTTCTAACGATATTTAATGTTGGATCAAGATTAAACATTGTTTATATTGTATTTCTTAATAGCTAGAATATTTATAATACTCTTATAATAACGATGTAACAATTGTATCGTGTATATGTATAAGATAGAAATATCGGATAAATTTTACAAAAATACAAAACAGTTCAGCATTTTGTACACATTATATACGATTAAACATGTAGTATATTATATATATTATACGTAGCAAAATGTGAAAAATATAAATAGAGGATTCCAAAGCCAAGTTATATTCTCTGAAAATGATTTGTGTAGTTTTTTTTATCGTTTATATTTTCAAATAGCAAATCAATTAAATCTATATTAAATATTGGAGTAATTATTTCATTGATTTGTCGATTGAAAACAAGCCATGCTGTGAAAATGTGATTTATATTCTTTCTGAATCCTTCAAATATATGCATGATCGATAATGCAAAACATGAACGCATCAGTAAAAATTCTAACACAAAATAATATCAAAAATACGATTTATTCCATGAAGATATCGCGACAGAAATATTATTCCGTCAAATTTATTATTTCTCTCTCTTTTTTTTTTTTTAATCTATATAACTACAGTTGTGTCTTTATCACATTTTTGAAGTTTTTTTTTTTTTTTCTACGTAAAATATTCGAATCTGTTGCAATTTTTTTCACAAGTTATTAACATTCTACTTAATCGCTGTCGATGTTCATAGGAATATCTATAGTTTTGCTCACATTTTTATCAGATACGATATTCTCTGCCGAATTCTCAGATTTCAACGTTACGATACTTCCGTTGTCATCATTTGATGATTCTTCTTCATCGTTTCTTTTCTCTTCAGACTCCGTATGACCAGCAACAAGTCTATCTTCGCCCTCCTTCTTTTCATCCTTATTTTCATTATTCTTGGTGCACAATATAACCACATCATCCGAATCATTGTCCTCCAACGAACTTTTATCGTCAGCCTTCGCGTTGACGAAATCTTTCAGCAAATTCTCCCTCGACGTTTTAGGCAATTCCTCGCCTCTTTTAACAGAAATTAATCTCGCCCTTTTCGGAAGCTTAATCGTGGGTTTACTTTGCGAAGTGGTTTGCGAACCAGTATAATTAGGCTTAACAGTTAATTGTTTCTTCATCTCCTCCTGGGTGATTTTTTTAGTGAATTGAGTAATCAGAGGTGCGTTCTTCCTCTCTCTATCCTTATCCTCTTTCTCTACTTTCTCAACGATCTGCAACGAGTTATCGTTTCTCTTCTTCTTCGGAATCAGAGTGTACGACCATTGATTTGGCAACGATAACTCCTCGTTAACGTATTTCTTCCTGATTTCCTCGTGAACGTACCAACAAGCCTTCGAATGCATCGGTCCCTCATCTGGGCAAGGCATCCATTTTCCAATGTCGCGAATTTTTTGCAATAAACTTGCCTTCGAGATGTAATTGCCATTTGAATCGTCCTTCTTGCTCCAATAGGTCATGAACTCTTTTACGAGGAATCCTCTGCCATGTACGTTCCCGTGTACGAGTCGAATCAGGTCCGGAATAGCCGCTTCCGGAACTCGTGTTTTCTTCGAACTGGATGGCGCTTGTTGTTGCGTGGGCGAAGGCGAAGCGCGCTCGTTAGCTGTCTCGTTCTCAGACGTGGTTGGCGTCGACAGCAGAGCTGAACACTTTTAATTTGAATAAATTATTAACATATTTATGCGATAATCTCCGGCACGAAAATGAACGTGATGGAAAAGATAGGTAAATGTCTACAGGAAGACATGAGCGATTAAAATGCGTTAAAGTGTGTTTCAGAGTAAAAGTAAAAAAAAATAAAATAAAATTCTATACTGCGCAATAAATCTTCCTAATATGTGTTTCTGACTTTTTCCTTAACGCATCTTCTTTCTTGCGATAATTACAACAGAAACAAGTAATGATGTAATTGTTTATAAAATGAAATAATGAAATTTTATTCGAATAACAATTCATTGGGACACGATGAGACGATTTTAATCGAGACAATTACCGGTATTTGACGGACCCAAGCCTCACGTGCTGTCAAGAAGTCTACAATCTTTGCTGGTACTGAAATGATATGATATAGAATGATGACTTTATACACTTTTTACAGCTCATTACAATTAACCAATGTTAAAATAAATCTAATACTCACCGTTTGGTGGAAAATTGTTATCGGGCCCACGCCAAATTATACCGATTATTTTTGGCTTCAATTTCGAAGTCTTCGCATTCCTTTCCGATTCGAATTGTTCTCCAAGCAGTTTCAATCTAACTTTTTGCGTTTCAGGGGACTATAAGGCGTTAAAAAGTTATTAGAGTCGGTCAACAAGTATTCAGTTTTAATTTTCGATCGTACCATTTATCGTATAAAATATTTACCATGTCTTCCTTATCTTCTTCGTCAGCGCGAAGCTCTTCATCGGATAGGTACCTGAATTTGAAAAGAGGGAGAAAATGAGAAGAAAGAAAGATTGAAAGAAAGAAGGAAAAATTAACTTACCCATGGGGTACCATGAAATCGTTATCAACATCATATTCGTTGTCCTCCGGATTCTCCTCGTCTTTTTCATCGTCCGAACCGTGCAACGATTCACCCGGTTCCTCTTCCTCCCATTCCTCGTCCGAATCAATTTCGTAATTGAAGTATTCCTGGAGGAAAAAAAAAAAAAAGAAAGAAAAGAAAGAAAGAGTTTAACGCGCTGTTAAACGTCGAATGACAGATAAAAGTGAAGAGGGAAAAAGTTGTATTATTCAAGTTATACAAATAATCTTATTAGAATGCGATTAAAGGCTCGAATCACTTTTTATCGAGCATTTTTTCCGTTGCTGATATAAAATGGCGGCTAAGTAATTGGAAACATTTATTATCTCCAACGAATTTTTTTTTATTTTTCTCAACTTTACACTGAAAAGAAAGAAGGGAAGAGAGGAAGACAGAGAGAGAGAGAGAAATATCCATTTCCCTATCTTTCAAAGAACCGTTGTTTGGATTCCACGAAGAAAAAAAAAATGTCAAATTAACGAGATGAAATCTCATCGTATTAGAAATCGTTGGAAAAGGTATCGAATAGTATTTTTAGGTAAATATTTCAATTACGATAATGAATATTTTACTGAAGTCTAGAGATGATTAAGCAGGACGTGGGTATCAGCGCGACTTCCTTGACGGGCGATATCGTCGGCGCACGTGCTGCTCTTCTCGCCGATTTTCTCTTAGTCGCCGAGAGATACTCGCCAACGAGCCCGGTGTTCTCGAGATGCGGATCCGTTGCCGCGAAATTGCTCCTCGTTTCCGCATAACGATGAAATAAATAAGGGGGAAAAATTGGAAGGAGATCGACGAGGAATTCTCAGTGTCGAGGATAAAAAGGAGAAGGTCCTTCTTCGTTCGAGATACGCGAAAGAAGAAGAAATCGTTTTCGAAAGATTTCGAGGTTTCGTGATTGAAGGAAAAAAATGTGAAAATTTTCTCCATCCCTGTGAACATTTTATGGAAAATATGAAAGATTTTTTTCAAAAAGAAAGATACGTATCCGTTCAAACAATGAGATTTTAAGAGGATAAATAAGGAACATTTGACAAAAGAGATTCCTTTTGAAAAAAGAAAGAGGAAAAGGAAGGTTTCGAGAAATCTTGAAGAATTTCGAAGAAGCAACTACATTTTCCGAGGAGTTGTGATATGCCTGAAAAAGTGAGTAACTCTGGAGAACAACTGGAAGACCCATGATGGGGAGGAAGTGACTCATAGGAATGATATTTCGAGACCGTTTAACATAATTCAATGAAAATCGTATTGTTGTAGATCGGTGCATCGAAAAAGGATAATAATCTCTTTCCAGAAAGAAACTTCTGTGCAGCTCGGCAAACCGCAATCTTCCGCGGCTCTGTAATCGTGTAATTAACTTGGTAGCTTGTATCAGTAGCTATTTTTCGTATTTAAAGAAAGAAAGGAAGGAAAAACAGTATTCTAAAGGTATATACATCGATCTTGCCTCTGCTAGAAAATTATAGAGATCGAAAAAAAAAAAGAAACAAAAGAAGAAGAAATCTTACAAAATTGCAAAGAAAAAATTTTTCAAGTCTCGAAGAAATGAAAAGGTTTGAGTTCGGAGAATAAAAACGGAGGAAACTTACTCTTTTCTTCCTACGAGAAAGAATTCGAGGGGGACAGAAATTTCTTGGAGATCGGTCGATCGAGACGAAATCGGTCGATAAATCAACGTCGATTTGATAGCTGCGCGGGCATCGATCACGGGATCCTTTGACATTAATTTATTAACGGGAGGAAATATAATATCGCGAATGATCGGCGGCTTGGACCGTCGTTCCAGGCGGAAAACCGGTGAAAAGGAGGAAGGGAGGAAGGACGACCATCCCGTTGACCAGTTTCCGGCAACGCAGCAGAGGTGAGTGTCCGAGTTCGACGATTTTGCGAATTTTAAATAACCGTGATTATTTTTTAAGAATATTTTCCACTAGCTTCGATCATCTCTATTCGTCCAAGCCATTTTACAAGCATTTATCTCCGAATCGGAAACTTATTTACTTAGAAAATTTGATATTATCGAGCGGATACGTAAATTTGCTTTGTTTTTCGCGCCAACAATTTCCAACGAGTCGATCGCTAATTCTTCTTCAACGAATAGAAAAACGGGGGGGAAAAATTGCATTTATGGAGGTGCAAATTTTAAGAAGGGGAGAAGAAAAATCCTGCAAATCGACGAGGTAAAAGAGAAGAGAGATACGGGTGAATTGGTCCTCCATCTGGTGAAATCGACGGTGTCATCTGGAGAGGGGGAGACAGTTTCGGGACGAAACGCAGTCATCGGTTGGAAGTTGAGGAGTGCCTGGCAAAAGCTCCACCACGGCGTCGCGTTATTTACGGCGTGTTGTCACCCATCGGGCCATCTGTAATGGCTGTTTTATGCCCCATTAAGATTATAGCTGGTGCATCCCGCGGTTGCACACCGGAGATTAAATCCCCGTCCAATTGATTTATATCCGAAATATTCGGCCGTGTGTGCGCGTGTTACGAGCACATGCTTTTAATTTTATTTATCGTCGTTGCATCGATTTGTCATTTAATAACGCGATATCGATCAATATCCCTCCTCCCCGTGTGTTGTTTAATTAAGCTCAGTTTCTGTGAACAACTCGAATCTTTACTCGAGCCGATCAATTCTTTTGTCGAGTTTGCAATATAAATTATTTAGACGAGGATGCGAGGTTGGGTTGGAAATTATCGGGTAAAAACCACTTCGCCGTTTCTTTTTTGGAAGATGTGATGGTTTTAACGAATGAGATTGATAATTTTTCTTTTCCATTTCTCTTTTCCTCTCTCGATATTAATTTCTATTCGCGTCATCTCGAACGTTTCGCTGCAATGACGTTGATATATTATATCTCGCGTTTAAAATTAGATCACGGACACTTGGACAAATTAAACGGATGACTTTTCAGTCCACCAAATTTCACTTCGAAATAAAATGAAAGAAAAATTCGAAGAGGGAAAAAAATCACGCTCGACTTCGCTCGAAAGTCGATTTTAATCTACTCGAACGAACATCGGAGGATAGCTCCGAGATCGATTGAGAGAGGGTTGAAAGAAATTAGGACGATAAAATTTCTGCACGATTTTCAAAAATTTCAAGGAACAAATCTCGAGTCGAGAATTGAGCCAAAAATACTCGAAAATTGAACAAAAAAAAATGAAAAAAATAGAAAATCGGGTCGAGAGTCGAACGATGATCCTCCAACGAGTCGAATCGAGTGGAGGATTTTTTATTGCAAACGCGATTAATGAATCTCGAGGATGGATTTTCCATATTTTTTTCGATTAAACGCGACAAATCGTGCGCGATGACGCTTGGAGAGAGAGAATCCACAATTAGATAAACCGATATCTCCCGTTCCAATGGAAAAAACAATGTAGAAATAATCGATGATCGATTTTCTCCTATTATTAATTCTCGCTGCGTGACTTGGATTAAGAAATTTTTAATCAATAACGAGGATTTTAAAAAGGATCTTCGAAATTTAAGAATGAATAACTCTCGTCCATCGAAATCTTTTTTGTATTTTCCTAATTTTGAACGAGACCAAAATTTGTAGCATTCGAAAAGTTAAAACACGCTACATATCTAAAAATGAAAATTTCGAATTTAAAATTTAAAGAATCGAATGGAAATTTTTTTTTTCACTATTACACAGGAAGAGGATACGTCAATTTATAATTAATAAGGGGAAAAGATACGTTAACTACACAAAATAGGGAGATGTATAAATGTTCTGCGGAGATACGGTCAGCGGATGTCATCTTAAGATACGGAGGAGGAAAAAGGGAGGACGAGGAGGCAATTGGAAATGACCAAGGTCAGATTGTTGAATAAAATAATAAATAGTTGCACGATTATATCGCTTCGTTTCATTTAAAAAAAAAAAAAAAAAGGAAAATAATAATAAAACCCTCCTCGACCGAATCCCAAATTTAATATCACGTTCTTTTTCACCCTATTTTTCTTCTCTGCGGACGAAAATTGCTCCTTCGAGGAGCGAAGGAATCAAAAAAGATGAAGAAAGAAAAATTCCAACGATCTCGTCGTTTCCTCTCACTTTTCCAATGAGTCACAAACAGAAGAAACCGCTCCCCAGAAATAGATTTCCCCGGAAAAACGTTTCCAAAAACGTAAGACACTTTATATTTTTTTAATCCTCTCCGTTGGCTAATCGAGGGGATAAAAGAAATCGATGTATCGATGTCGACGACCGGTCGTCTGTTTTTCATAACGATATCTCTCCATTGCCACCGTCGTACCACTCGCGAGGAAACATTATCCAATTCGATCGTTCGTAGAGATATTTCATAATCTCTCTCTCTCTCTCTCTCTTTTTTCATTTACGGTTATAAAGTAAACAATATTAATTGGCAGAAAATATATGGAAATCAGAATATATAAATTTGAACGAAAGATTATCAAGGTCGAGGACTTGCGCTGCACTTCCCTCGGTCATTGAATTTAAATACTTGACATTTGAATTGAATAATATAACATGGAAAATACGAGCATTGTATCTAAGGTCAAGCTCGACACCTCGATAAAACGTAGTACGCGATTCAGTTGTTGGCGCCGGCTCACTTCGTTTAATTTATCATCGGATTCCCTCTTCTTTTTTCTTCGCTCTAGGTCAAAGTCACGGCAATTATAATGCAACGTTCCCTCATTGATACATTGTTCGGAAATATACTATTATCTGCTCGAACTTCTTCTAGTCTTTTCTTTTTTTTTTTCCTCGACCATTTCATCGATTTATTTTCGACGATAAACGCATTTTGTACTTGTTCTTTCTCCTCTCGTCGTTTCGTGAACGATCGCTATTGAATAAGGCAAAATAAGGCAAAGGATAAATTTTGTTTCTCGCCGTTTTCCAAGCTTCTTTTTCTATTGATTTTCGACGAATTATGAGATATATATATATATTTTTATATTAAAATACTACGCTGCAGGGACAAGAAAGGAGATTGAATTTAAAATTTGCTTCTCTTAAAAAAATAAAAAAAGAAATAAACACGAGTCGAATTATTAAGAGATCACGCGAATATGATTAAATGAAAATGGAAAGTGAATCATCGTTTCAAACGCGGGTATAAAAACACGCTACTACACGGCCATTTCATTGCCATCATCCCAGATTAACGTCAGACGGGCAAAAAATTGAAACGGCTAAACGAATATCCTTCTCTAAAGATCTTCGATTGATTTATAAAAATGATAAACCCGTTGAAGCTTCTACACAACAATGTAGTCGGAATAAATGAAACAGTGAGTGTATTGATCCTCGTCAGACATCAAAACTGATTAATAACGAGAAAAGTAAACGAACAAAATTTCCAACGTTTCGTTTAATTTCTAAATTTCATAGTTTGGGTCTATTGAAAAGTATATTAAAAATCGCATACCTAAACGATTCATAAAGGTTACGATAAAATTTTCGTACCACTTTCTCACGTAAAAATCGAAGAATCATAATTGTTATTCCTCACAAAGGAAGAGAAAAATCTCCGGAATTTCAAATTTGGAGATTTCATCAAATTCAAATCCTTATTAAAGTCGCAAACCATCATCGTGTCGTCGTCATGCTCGCGGAAAGAAACAAAGAGAAATGAAGAGAAAGAAAAAAATTCCTTCGAATTCAAATCCTTATCAAAATCCCAAATCAAAAGGATTCCTAAAGGAATCGTGTCGTCATTATTCACGTACTCAAAAATTAAAAAAAAAAAAAAAAAATTTCCAGAATTTCAAGTTCCTTCGAATTCAAATCCTTATTATTGTCGTCATTATTCACGTACTCAAAAATTAAAAAAAAAAAAAAAAAAGAAAATTTCCAAAATTTCAAGTTCCTTCGAATTCAAATCTTCATTAAATTGGAAATCAAAAGGATTCCTAGAACAAGAACCATCAGCGTGTCGTCATAATTGCTCAAAAATTAAAAAAAAAAGAAAAAGAAAAAGAAAAAGAAAGGAAATTTCCAGAATTTCAAGTTCCTTCGAATTCCAATCGCAAGTCAAAAGGATTCCTAAAAGGGCCATCACCGTGTCATCAACTGCCCAAAAATTAAAAGAAAAACAAAGCTTTCGCAGAATCGGGACCCTTTCCAAATGTATTATTTTCCAAAAAATTTCATATTTCCACACCGTCAGACGAAAGAAAAGCTTAAAGAAAAGAAGAAGAAAGCTCGATCCGCAATCGCAACATCGTCGTCGTCGCCACGTGGCCGTTTCCCTTCTCCCGCGGATCTCGGGGGTTCACCCTGCCGATCTCTCGAGGCGGGGAGCGAGTCGCTGGTGGCCGATTATCGGGGGTGGCTGGTGTCGTAAATAACAACTGCGAACAACCGTGCGCCGGCCAGCCAATTTGGCCGTCGTGGCCGTCCCGTTTGGCGCGTCTGCCGGTGTTCTGGGACCCGTGGCTCCCTTGGGAGGAGCGACGGCGATGGGACCGGGTGGCACAGCCTTCGATTATCTCGTGTGACGACAAGCCAACACACACGGGATGGCCGCACTCTCTTTCTCGCCTCGCCTCGGGATCGAGGGAATAGGCCAGTTGGAGACCGCGGCCGCGAACGAGAGGGTGAGTCGCTCGATCTTGAACCCCTTTCGATTTCTCCACGATCCGGCGGATACCTCGTCTCTTCTCCTCTCTCGTCGACCGCTTTTGTTATTATTGCAATAATAATAATAATAATGATGATGATAGGCTGATAACAGAGGGGAGGGAAAAGTTTTGGAAAATTCTGAAGAATTTTTATTAGTAACCGGTTGCTAAGGAAGGAGAAAGAAAGATCGGAGAAAGATCGGAGGGAAGGAGGAGAATTCGATGGATACGAAGGGAGATTCTCTTCTTACGAAGACGAGATTGATGTTGTTCTGAAGATTTTTTCCTCTTTTTTTTTTTTGTTTTTGTATAGAAGATTATTGAAGAATATTCGTATATATAAATTGTTAGAAATTATTAGAGGAGAGCGTGGTAACGTCGATATTCACCGTAGTTGTTGTACGGTAACCTTGTAACAGTGGCAATCGGAAGTGATAGTGCGCGAGAGGAAATCAAGAGAGTGATTAATGGTGGAATAATTGCATGTAAAGCATAATAATAAAAGAAGTAAGGGACGTAAAAACAAAAAGTTCGTCGTTTTATTAAATATATATATATATATATATATATATAAAATTGGTTGGGATAATAGATTACGGCATAGAATAAAATTGGCAAGATGATAGAAGAAGCTGCGATGTTCGATGTGAGTAAAAGTTAATACTTGTTACTATAGAAACGAATAATTTTCTTTCCTCGATTTTTCCTTTTTTTTCTTCTTAATAATCTTTTCATCAGAGTTTACTCTCTGTCGAGACAAAGTTGGAGATATTATAACTTCTAATCTAAAACACTCTTTTTAAAACGAGACGAATTCAAACGCGATCCAAGCAAAGAAGGAGCAACATCTCTATTCTACCCAATAACGATCCCAAGAAAGAAAATAAATAACAAAGAAAAAAAAGATAAATAAATAAATAACACACAAAGCAATACAATCGCGCTCATCCACGTTTTCCTCTTTATTTTCACTGCCGATAACTCGAAATAGAACTTAATGTTAATCAACAGATATAGAGCGTTCGCGCCGCATGAGTTATTGTCGGTATCTCCAAGAAACCGGCACGATTAATCCGAGACAAGTGATTCCTTCGCAACAATAAACAGTTCTCGAGTTAAATTGCTCGCGAATCGGCAAATTTTTCTCTCCTGATTATCGCCCGCACCGCCAATCCTTTCAACGATCCATCTCCTCCATTCTCCCCCCTCCGCTTCACACTTTTCACCGTTTCGTATTTCCCTTTCGTTCTCGATCGACAGATGACGGACGAATTGCTGTTCTCCGCGTTGGGCCTGTCCATGGACACGGGCGTCGAGAGGCAATTGCTCTCCTCCAATCCCGTCACGTACGCGCTCGAGTGCGAGGGCTCGTCCTCTTGCAGAACGACGCCGCACAGCGACGACTCGGAGATCGGCGATCCCCACGCGGCAAGCATCGGGAACCCGATCGGTTGCTACACGGATCTCAGTTGGCCGGCCAAGGGGCAATCGTCTTGGAACGAGTGGTCCGACAACAATTCGACATCCTTGTCAGGTAAAGAGGAAATTTCTCGAACCTTGATTCTTTTGGCACGGATGGATTTTGAGTGTACAACTCGTTTCCTCTTCCGTATCAGGCAACGGATGTCTGAGCGAGCTGAGCGAGCTGAGCGAGTTGGACTCGGAGCTGGAATGGTGTTTGGACAAAGGTTGGAACTCGGGGCTTCCGGAGAGGACGCCGTTGTGCACGGCGGGTTGCGAGGGTTTCCTACACCTGCCTTTGCCCGGCCCCCAACAACAAACGTTTCAACAGGAAGAGGAGCCGTTATGGGTGCTCGGGATCGACCTGAGGGCGCTCGACGACACGTTGGAGACGAGAGGTAATTTTCGATCGATGATCAAAATTTTTTCGAGGAAAAAACTTAATGGAGAAGAGTTTTACCTGATTCGTTCGACGAATGTTTCAAGATTACAACAACAATCGTGTGGAAGGAGATATCTCGTCTGCGGCTGCAGCGGCATTGGCGACGCACGATTACACTAATCGCAGTTTGGCGAGCGCGGCGGAAGATCGATGCTTTCCTTGTACTTATCAAGGATGCGTGAAGGTATTTATGTTGTATTAAGAGAATTCTAACTTTCTCACAAATTATCCAATTTCGTGTACAATTTAACAGGTTTACGCAAAAGCGTCCCACCTCAAGGCTCATTTACGTCGACACACCGGCGAGAAACCGTTCGCGTGCACGTGGTCTGGATGCGGATGGCGCTTTAGTCGATCCGACGAATTGGCAAGGCATCGTCGATCTCACTCTGGCGTGAAACCTTATCCCTGCGAAATGTGCTCGAAAAGGTTCGCGCGCAGCGATCATCTGGCCAAACATCGCAAAGTGCATAGGAAAAACGCGTATTCGCTATTTCACGGAGGTAGAGGTCTGCGTGGAGGGAAGATGAATTCAATTCTACCAGCGGAGATTTAGTCAATTTTTTTTCTCCTAATCGACAAGGATCGAAACGATGAGGGGAGGAACGGAAGAAAACTTTCCTTCCAGATTTTTCGAATCAGCAACCTCGTTATTTTCTTACGATGATATTTAATCGCGAAGAGAAATTGTACTTCGTTCTTGACGCGTAAACGATCGATGGAAAATAATTTCCATGTAGAAATTTTACACGTAAATATATTTTTTTAATGATTGATTTGAAGACGAGACATTTACCTAATTAATATAATGATAATATTAATATCGACAAAAGAGATCGAATAAGATTACTTGTGTAATCTTTCGTCTAGAATGTTGAACTGAATTAAGTGACAAACTTTATAAAGTGACAATAAATATTGTAAAAATACAATAAATTGTCAATTATTGAATATACTCCTATATAATCCTAAATAAAATTGTAGAAGAAATCAATTGTTACGTATAAATTCTTTTTAATAAAAACCGATTTGAAAATATTCTACTAAATTATATTTTACACGTTATTTTTTAAAATTTAAATTGAATTTTCTAGAATCGAATCTATCTAGATGTGCAATAATATAATATAGATAATATTATTGTATTAAGAAATATCTCTCTATAAAGCTAATGAGAAAAACTATCATCTTTTTGCAACTTTGATATTTAATCGTCGCATTTTAATTTATCGTTATCATTATCATTATCATATCATATCTATTGTGATTATCATTACTGTGACTAATATGACCTAGTACATAAACTAAGAATAAATAAACTTATATTTATATATAATAGGATCATTCTATAAACATATAATCTTATTAATTTCAAACTTACCATATCTTTTGAAAATGGTCTTCGAGGATTAATATTCTTGCTGCATTTCCTCCATGTACCCCAATAAGGTGGACGCAAATTTTCAGAAAATTGTAATAATTTAGGTCGTTGTTTCTCTACAACGATATTTTGATTTACGATGTTCGAACTACCTTCGTTTTCTTCGTCTACAAATAAAAAATAATTTATTGTAAACATATTGGTTATTGTTAAAGAAAAAAATAATGCTTACCTAACAAAATTATATCATCTTTTGCTTCAAGTGGCCAAGTTTTAAATGATTTGCGGGGAACAATTTTTTTATCTTTAATTTCATTAAGATATAAATCTGATATTTCCGTATTTCCTTTATTTGTTTTTTCATCTAATAATAATTTTTCCTGCTCTTCTAGAGTTCTCCTACAAACTGGAGCTATTTTCATGTCCGCCTTAATTTCAAAAGGCATGAAATTTTTTACTTCGGTTGTATTTTCATCTTCAACGCATTTCTCTTGTTTCTTTGCGACGAAAAAACTGGCAAAAGTTGTAGCTGCTTTTTGTTTCTTACGTTCTGCTTCTAACTTTTCTTCTTCTTTTTTTCTTTTTTCCTCTTCCTTAGCTTCTTCTCTCTTTCTACGTTCTTCCTCTTTTGCTTGTCTTTCCTTCTGCTTTTGTCTGTAACAAAATAAATATTACTGAAAAAAAAATTTATAATTTTAAAATTATAATTGTTAGAATTATAAATGTTCATACTCAATTTCCATTTGTTTTTTTTGTTCTTTCATTTTTTTCTCCATCATCTTCTGCTCTTTTTCAGCTTTCTCTCTTTCCTCTTTTTCTTTACGTTTCTCTTCTTTTTCTTTTCTTCGATTTTCTCGTTCTTCCTCTAATTTCTTTTCTTTTTCCTAATAATAATAAATGAAATAACTTGTTGAGAATTAATTCAACAAAATAAAATATTTAACGTTATAATACGCTATAGTAGTACATTATAAATGTTGCAATACCATTTTCGATCTTCGCCTTTCTTCTTTTCTTTTAGCAATTAATAATTTCTTTTCTTCTTGTTTAGGTGTTAATTTTTTTTGTTTTATTTTTTCCATTTTAGGAGTCTTAATATTTTTTGAGATACTAGTTATATCTTTTATTGTATCAGTAATTGATTTTGTTTGTTCATCTTTATCTTCATCGGACGATAAAATAGCAATATCAGAATCAGTCTGA
This sequence comes from Apis cerana, assembly GCF_029169275.1. Taxonomy (NCBI): domain Eukaryota; kingdom Metazoa; phylum Arthropoda; class Insecta; order Hymenoptera; family Apidae; genus Apis; species Apis cerana. The sequence goes on from NC_083857.1 coordinate 13,804,296, forward strand.
TTTGGAGAATTATTTACAGTAGATGGTGAGTCTTCTATTTTATTAGTTAAATTATTTCTTGTTTCTGATACGCTTATGTTACTTATATATTTTTTTTCAGAAGTCTTTTTAAATAAGTCATCTTTTCCTTCTTGCAAAGAAATTTGAGACTCATCCTTTGAATTATTTTTTTGTTTATCAGTCTTTTGAAGGAACTTTGTTAAAGGATTTGATTTTAATTTTTCTTGTTTTTCTAATGCTTTTTGTCCACTCTGTCTTGGAGTTTCACATTTATTTTCAGTTTTTAATTTATTAGATGTTGAATTTTCTTTCAAATTTTCAACTTCTATCTCTTCTATATCATTTTCATTTTCTATATCAATATCTATATTATTCGATTTACTACCTACAATATCTGTATTCAAACTTTTCTTAAAAATTTTCATTGCTTTCGGAGAATTATTCTCGATCGAAGGTGATGTTAATTTCCTTTTCTTACTTTGAACAACATTCGATGACTGTATCTGATTTTGCATTTGAAATGGCAATTGTGCTGAAATAAAATTTCAAATTAAACATATTAAAATATTACATATAAAATTAAACATCAATTATTATAAAAATTATAAAAAAATTACATATGTATATATGTATATATATTAATATTTTAATTTATTAAAATTATTTTATGTAATAATCACATAATAATTACAGATATTAAAAATTAAATACCTTGTTTCATTTTTTTTTTCTTAATAGGAGTAATTGCCTCAATACAATCATCTTGTCCATCATTGTCCATCATTTTCATGTCAATGATCTCTATAAAAAAAAAAACATGAATAAAATAAAAAAATATTCAATACTCAATCAAAGATAAAAAATAAATAAATAAATAAAAATTGTATGTTCTCTATCTTACCTAAATACGTGTAAATATAAAACTTTTCTTACAACATTACATCAATTGACAAGATCGACAAATCTGTCAATGACACATTACTATAACCTAACAATAACTTATTACATGAATATAGATAATAACAAAGCAAAGAAAAGCATATATTAAATATGTACAAATTCCAAAATTAAAATATTATATACAGATATAAAAATTTTACTATTTAAAAGTCTATTTTCAGAAATATAATACGTAGAAAATACATCACTGTAAGATAGTAAGAAAATCGGCGGGAAAATAGACTATAGAAAGATAAAAATTTCGCGTGTTGCGTATTTCCATAAACTTTAATTTTACTAGATTCGCAATACTAATATTCAATTGGTATAACAAAGAACTTAGTCAATTGGAACTTGATAATTGGTTTGAATTTAACCAATTAAAACTTAATATTTTAGATAATATGTAAATTTATGATATATAATATTTAATTTCAGAAATTAAATTAGAAATATTTATTTATGACTTATTTTATATGGATAATAAAGTATTATATTTGAATACGAATAATATTTAAATTTATAATAAAAAAAAAAGATTCATATCATAAATAAATTACATATATTATTTAAGATATAAAAAATCTTAAATTTATTCGTAATTTATATTTTTTATTTTCTCTTCATTTTAAAACTTTCACTAATTAATCAAAATTTTGAATTTGATGACATCAACAATTTAAATCAAATAATCTATCATTTTGTATTGAAAAATTTTCTCTTTGTATAAGTACATTATTATCTTTTTTATAAATAAATATATAAATATATAAATATATAAATAAATCCTAAAAACTTTGAAACATTCATTTGAAACATTAAAATATTAAAAAATTTCCTTTTCTTTTTCTTTTTTCCTTTTTATTTAAAAAATCGAGAGGGCGTTCGATCTTCGAAAATTCAACCATATTTACTTTCTCCGCCAGATGACTCGTTGATAACTTTGCATTCGTTCGATGAATATCGGATACCGATCGGACGGCTTACGAAGCCGTTTGGTCAATAAGAAGCTCTTCGCGAAACTTGAGAAAGCATAATGTACATGTGACGCGAACAAAATATCGTATATTAATGCAGTACGTGTACTTATTTAAAAATTTCATCAAAAGGAAAATATTAACAACGATGAAATTGTGTAACAAATAAGAAAGAATAAAAATAGTGTTGACTTGGATCGTAGAAAAAACAAGTTGCAGCAAAGTGTTCTTTCTATAGCCGAAAGAAAGGTCAACCCTTGTCTGGATTCTATGCAATGTACCGGCGCCCCACCCCCATTCACTGTTTGTCCTTTAAATCTAACCCCTTACTACGTATTGAAGGGTAGCATGCCGCATACTATGCAAATCTATTATCAGCGTTGTCATTGTTTGAGAGGTAAGATATGATATCATTAAATAGTTTTTCCTGATATATTTATGATTAAAAGATAATTTTACGAATTGTACAATAATATAATCTTATCGCAAAATTGTTTTATATCTTGATGTTTAGCCGCTATATCAATCTCTCTTTAAAACGTTCAAAGTAATTATGTTCTGTAAATATGTATTATGTTCTGTATATATGTGTATGAATTATCATGTAATCGTGTAAGATTATCATAGTATAATGTTTTGTAAAAAATTTTCAAGAATGAAAAAGAATTACACATTGTAACGTTTATTAGTTCCTGACTTGAATACTAAATCGATTGTCAGTGTGCTCGATGTCTATAGTACACATCATATTTACAACAAAGCGGTATATTTAGTTAATACAAACGATAGATTGATTATTGTCAAATTGAATTGATATTAATTACCGGATGATAGATATTCGTTGCGAAATAATCTCAGCAACTTCTCGTTGGATAACTTTCGGTTTAATTTTACAAGTTGAAATGTGATTCTAAAAATTTTAATATATAACGCAGTTTATAAAAATATTAATAACATATCAATATCATAATAAGTATCATAATATCAATATGAAGTAATGTATTGCAAAATTGTCTTTGATAATAAATATTATTAAATGTATTATTAATTAATATAGTAATTAGAAATATTTAAAGTTTTATATAATATCAATATTATTTTAATCACATAAAACTTTTTTTAAAATAAAGTAAAGTAAAAATTGTTAAAAATTATTAACAAGAATTATTAATAAAATTCAGAAAAATTTTAATAGATTAATAATATTATTGTTTCAGTTACATTTTATAATATAAAGAAATTTTAAAATTTTTTAAAATTATTTTTGGATACACAAATTTTATTGTATCTATGACGTGATTTTGAAGTTGATATTAACAAATTCAACATGTATGCATTAAAAATGCAAACTGCCTGTCAAAGCGAAGGCAGTGGAGAGCCTGATGATCCAAGTAGTCATCATCAGGAACCTGTTAGACCTCCAGCACAAGATTGTAGCTCATTTGACATTGTTAGGGCAACTCAGGTATTCATTTAAATAATCAATTAATTTCAAATATTATAATATTTAATTATTTAAAAATATTGTTGCCTGGATAATTTATTCTTTTTAGTATGGAGCTTTGGATCGTGTGACTGAATTAGTAGAAGCTGGTGCTGATGTAAATCAACCAGATTCAGAAACTGTAACATTATTACATTGGGCAGCAATAAACAATCGAAAAGACATTGTAAAATATTTAATTGCAAAGGGAGCTATCGTTGATGCAATTGGTGGTGAGCTAGCTTCCACACCACTACATTGGGCTACAAGGTTAATTCTAAATTAAATATGTAATTTAAATTTCTAGTTTATAGTAAAATATAATGCATATTTTAACAAATATAATAATTAAAACTTATTGTTTCTAGACAGGGCCATTTATCTACAGTTGTGATATTAATGAGAGCAGGAGCAGATCCAACTCTTAGAGATTCAGAAGGATTCTCATGTATTCATTTAGCTGCACAATTTGGTCACACTTCTATTGTTGCTTATCTAGTTGCAAAAGGAGTAAATCCAAATATGCCAGACAGAAGTGCAATGACACCCCTTATGTGGAGTGCCTATAAAGTTAATAGGTAAATGTAAAAGAATAATCAAAATACTTATTTGTAAAAATTTTTATTTATAATTATATTATATAGGTTACTTTGAAGTTTTTTCTTTTACAGTTTAGATCCAACACGTTTGTTACTAACTTTAGGAGCATCTCATTCACTCGCAGATAATTTACATGGTAATACTGCTTTGCATTGGGCTATTATAGCTGAAAATAGTACAGCAATATCAACATTAGTTCATCATGGAGCATCTTTGGATGTACCAAACATAAGAGATGAAACACCAATGACATTGTTAGGTCGCCATATTGGTGCTGCCTGGTTAGGACATAAACTTAGTCAAGAAATCAGAGAAAAACAGGGCAGAACAAGAACATGGTGTAGAGATAAGGTATTTATTTTAATTATTTTTATTCAATTTCATTTTTTAAAATCTTATTTTTTCTTTCAGAGAATGCGCTGGTATTGTATGGTCAGTACACCATTTATAGTTTTCTATGTAATTGGAATGATTTTTCAAAGTGGATTGCATTATCTAGTAAAATTAGGTGCCTTTGTCACTCTTCATATAGCACTATATTTAGCTAATCATTTTATCTTCGATGAACGATTATTTCATATTATACCAATGTCAATTTATTTGGCTACAAAGGTGAATATTTAAAATAATATATGATATTAACTATTATTATTATTATTATTATTATTAAATAATTTCACTTACATAAAATCGTAATGTTAAACTATAAATCTTTATATAATATTATAAATCTTAAATGTTGAAAACTGATTGAGTTATATTAGATAACATTTTTTACACAAGTAATATAGACAATATATGTCTTATCATGACATTTTAGATAACATACAAAGAAATATAATAGAAATTTTTAGATTAATTCTTATTACAATGTAAATAGTTTTAATTTTTTTCTTTTTTTAATTAATAATTATTATTTTTATTTAAAAATATAATTTTTATTTAACATATAATTTGCATAGCAGATTTTGATCAGATTTCTAATCAATATTTTTTTATTATTACACATCTGTTATAGATGTGGATATACGTGACATGGATATTTTGGCTAGGTATACATGCTGCTTGGTATTTATGGTTACTATTAGTTAGTGGATCTGTTCCACTTTGGATATGTTTCTTACAATCCTGGAGAGGCGATCCAGGTGTAATTACAGCTACACATGAAGATAAATTAAATGTAATAGTCTTTGTATTATAAGAATATTATTTATAAATTAATTTATTACTATTTTATTATTTTGAAATTTTGTTATTTTCAGACGATTATAGAGTTAGCAGAATCTGGTGGTTTTGAACCACAATCATTTTGCAGCAGTTGCTTGGTTAGAAGACCTATGAGGTCTAAACATTGTTCTACATGTGATCGATGCGTAGCACGTTTTGATCATCACTGTCCTTGGATCAATAACTGCATTGGTAAGTCATATAAAATAGTTTAAGTCCATAACATGTATAACCAGTATAACTTGAGATTGTATTAATTTTAGATAATTTAATCTTTAAATAATACAGTTGTATTCTTATAATTTTTAATTTTTTTTTTTTTAAACTTAGGTGCGCATAACCACAAGTATTTTCTGGGATTTTTAGCATCATTATTAGGTCTTTGTATTGTTGTTTTATCCGCTAGTGTACAGTATTGGCAATTTGAATGTTGGACAAATTTAACAAATGGGCATAGTGCTGATAATTATTTAGTTGCTGCAGCTACCTGTGATGCTTGGGTAATGTGGGTTGCAGCAAATACATGTCTCCATTTCTTTTGGGTTGGCACACTGCTTGCGTGTCAGTGTTATCAGGTTTGTTTACTTTTTCTATTTTATTTCTACACGATCAACTACATTACAAATTTCATTGCAAAATCGGATTATCTTTTTTTCGTGAAATAATTTTTATATTATTTATCATTAGATCATGGTACTTGGAATGACAACAAACGAACGTATGAATGCTGGACGCTACGCGCATTTTAAACAAGGGAATCCTTTTCATCGTGGTGCTCTTCAGAATGCAGCTGATTTTTGCAATTTAAGCTTTTGCGGTGTAAAAGCAAAACCCAGTTCAGACTGGTTGCATAGTTTTGATCACAAACAGAGTATTGAAAAATTACCTCTACTTGCTACAAAAGATAACTTCCAATATATTTAGAATTTTTCTTAAGGATCACTGTCATAGAAGATAAAAGAATTTTGCCATCAGAAGCTAATGTAATAGTGTGTCATATCACTTATGCTTAAAGCATACTTTTGGATTACCAAAGAGTTACTACATAATTGGAAGTGACTTTTAAAAAAATAGTGATTTTGCATATATGGATTTAAATTGCATACTATAAGTAATTTCTTATACTAAATGAAATACAAATTTTAACATTCATCTACTATGAAAGACTGTTCTATGACGTAAGTATGCATATCCTATATTTGTGTATTCTAGTTTGTGAATATGAAACAGAAAAACACATTGCACAAGTACTTTGACTCTATTTTTACAACAAATTATGAGCCAAGATTTTTTTTCTCTATATATTATTACAATTTACTCGATATAAATGAAATGTTAATATAATTGATTAAGAAGTAGTTTACTTTACATTGCATTGTAAATATTTATATTTTTCATGTGTAGATATTTCTATACATGATCATGTAATCATTAAATATGAATATGTTAATATTCGATTATAACTTTTTTTAAATTAAACATTTTACATTCTAATATAAATATCGTTCAATTTATAATTAATTTACATACAATTATAAATACAATTTTAATTATATTGAAAAAAACGATGTAGGTTAACAAAACAGCCATGACAGTCAGTTCTAAAAAATCATTGTATAATGTATTTTTATGGACATTATTTATTTATAATTATTTGTACTTTGTAATTTTTAAGCCTTATGAAAAATCGTGAAAAAAATCATAAATAACAATATCATTACAATTTCTGTTAATATTATAAAAATTCCATAAATACATTAAATACATTATTGGAATTGGAAAGAATGTTGCTTAATAAAAATATATGCATATTTTTATGTTTAAAAATTTATGAAACATTTTTTCAAAAAAAGAATAATCAAATATTATATAACATGATTATAAATTAAAGTTATATTATATATTACTGTTAGCAATTTAATCCGTTTTTCGTACTTACAAATAAGTTTACCTGATTTAAGTGCCATGCTTATATTGTTCAAAAGATATCGAATTGTACTACATGTATATTATACATATTTACACGTACGTATTTACACACGTACTTATTTATGCTCTCATAAGATTTGATTAAAGTTTCCTGTTGTATCTAATCTATTATTACATTATGTAAAGAACGATAGCAATATAGCATAGCATATATAAAATTGTTTACTATATCTGTTTGAATGGATGTCATACTTTATCATAAAAATTTCAAAAATTTATCTTATTAATTATACGTAGAAATATCAAACATAAAAAGAAGAAAAAAAGAGAGAAGCTTGATACATTTTTTTATGACATATATTTATAATTACATGTATGACGATAATTACTCAGAAAATAATTATTGAACATTATATTTTACATTCCAAAAATTCCAAAAATAATTTTGAGCGTGTAATTGTGAGTTTCTTTTTTGTTTTTAACGTTAGTATGTAATTAAAAATGTATGCTTACTTATAATTCGAGTTTTTAGCATTATTAATATGCATATATAATTGCATTGTACCATTCGATTTAAAAATCGATTATATTGGATTAAAATTAGATTAAAAATATTGAAAGTTTTGTTGCGCGAATAATTCAAACAAGAAAATATAATATTCTTAAAAGAAATGGGATTAAAAAAATTACTTTTATTAAAATTTAATTAAAAATAAAAATCCTTATTATTACAAATTTTTATCAATAATTCCATGCAATCAACTATTAAATATAAGTACTCGAATTGAAAAAAGTGCATATGTTTTTAACATTGCATTTTCAATAGGTGCCTAAATGTTTAATTATATTATATTATCTTATATAAATTTTAAAAAAAAACATTCTGAGAATTGATCAAGAGTAAAAAGTTAAATATATTTTACTTATTAAATAATTTTTAATAAATTTCAAATTGAGTATATAAATGAATGTCACGGGATAGTTTTATTTGAATTAAACAATATCATTCTGATAATAATAGAAGAATATCAATTATATAATTTTATTGTTCTCAGATTGTTTTAATTTGCGCAATACATTTTATGTATAGATCATTTAATTTCATCATGTATATAACTCAACTTATTTTTATTCTAATAATTTACACTTCATTCCGATGCCTTTGATACATGCATATACAAAACAAAATTGATATTTAATATATATGTCCAAATATCATTTGTTAAAAACAAGTTTCCAATTTTGACTGCTTGTACAGAACGTTATTGAAGTGTTTGTACAAAACGTTGAAACATACATATAATAGGATTAATATATATTCGATTGAGCGGTAATATTGATGGAATGAATACTCTGTATCAGAATTATTGCAAGAAACATAAAAAATGTATAAATATTATAAATACAAATGTAAGTTAAATGTAATTACTTCATAACAAACTATTAACTACTTATCGAATGTGGTGGTACACATTTAGTATTTACGCATATTTCCATTCTAGTCCGATTATGATATTATGATAATTTAGTATTTAGATTATGTGTTTACCTCGTATGAACGACGAGACATAATCAATTTATGTATAGTAAATAGTTTCTTTCATTTTTTAAATGAATAAGTCAAAAACAAGAGAATTGTGTAGCTAAAGACACGTTATCAACGAATAAAAATATTGAAACTGTATCATAACATTTTGAAAAACATACAAATAAGAAATAGATAAATATAAAACTAAAAAAAATTTTATAATTAATATTCTTAAATATTTAAGTTTTAAATTGTTTGCTTCGAAAGATACAAGTTAAAATAACGAACGAAAGATTTAAAATATACGTATAATTGTACGAAGATTTGATTTTAGTTAATATTTTTTGTGAAAAACAAGTAAATATAGTTGTAAAAGTCTTTTTGTGACTTGTTGTGAATTTAAAAAAAATTATGAAATTCTTCACTAGTGTTATATTGCATAGACCAGTTTTAAATTATTATATCGGATTATATTAGGCTAATTATACAATTCTATTTCTAATTCAATCAATGTAAATAACAGTCATTTACTTCGAACGACATCTCAAGAACAAATAAAATTTAAAGCATCGAAGGTGCAAAAATTTTTGGTAACTAATTAAAAAATTTAATCAAAATTACTATATATTGTAAGCAAATAAAGACAAAAAATTGATTTACTAATTATTATTGTTTTGTTATTTATATTTTAATTTAATTAATAAAAATCTTTATATATTTCATTTTTTTAAAAAATTCAATTTTATCAAATTATTTTAGATATTGAACGCTGCTAACAGTCAAAAGTATATAATTATGGTATTATAAACATATGAATGTAATTGTTTAGTTGCTGTCACTTGACAGTTTAATTTTGTTTTAATTCGTGTTGTCTTAATTTCAATTTTTGTTCAATTTCTGTTCAATGTGTTTATCATGGTTTCCGGAAACGATTGTTTGCACGATGAAACAGAATCTTCAAATATAACATCTTTACAGACAGATTCTAGTTACAAAACCAATACCAATATCAAACAATCTTCACATGAATCTGTCTGTCAAAAAGATTCATGTAATAATTTTCAACAATTTAATTGTGGGTAAATCAGGTATATAATAATTTAAATATATATAATTTGGATATAAATATTATATTTATTAAGTTAAAGACTGTAAATGTCGAGAGATACATTCAATTATACATGGAATATCTTCGGAAGAAATCGATCCTGTAGAGGAATTATACAATAAAGATAAAAATTTGATAGAGCAGACGCTATGTCAATGTCACGCTCGTAAGATGTAATACAAATACTTCCATTCTATGTAACAATTATTAATTGACTATTTTTTTTATTTTCTAGCAGAGCTTATACTTTACCTGTGAAATGCAAGAATGGTAAAAACCTCAGTATTTTAAATTATTTACACTATCACTAAATTATTTTCATTTTTTTTTTTTTTTTTGGTTTTTGTTTCATATTTAAAAATTTTTATAAATTTTGTGTTTGATATAATTTTAATTATGAAAATTCAAATAGATTACTGATTTTCTTTTTTATTAACTTTCAACTTATTATAATTTAAAGATCTTTCAGATAAACGAAGACCATTTTGGAGTCCTTTTAAATGGAGGTGGCCGAAAAGAGAAATAGAAAGAAAAAATAAAACATACGAAGTGAAATTAACACCAAAAAAATGTCCTCATTATACGGAGGTAGACTGCAATATATATTATATACACATTAATAAAATAATATATTGTTTTATTTTTCCTTGTATCATTAAGTACGAACATTAAATATAAAAGATGTACAAACAATCATTATACTTGATGTTATGATAAGTTAACAATGAACCTCGTTTAGCCCATTATGTGCTGTGAAATAATGGAAGGGATACCACATAAAAAAAAAATTCCTCCTGAACTAGAGAAAATAAAAATATCTCATGAAGAGAAAAAGAAAAAAGAAGTAATAACAGAGAAAATTGACATCTATTACTTTGACCATGGGAACTCTGCGTAGGTATAACTAAATATTTCAATAGTTATCTTTTTATCATTTATGATTTTTATTATGCAGGCATTTGCTCTTACATAATCATTCATGTCTTCTTGTCATGTAACAACAAAAAAAAATACAAACTTTCAATTGATTTTTAAATGATCATAATTAAACTTAAAGATTTAAAAGTTTTAATTTCTTATATTCTATACCAAAACATTATTGTTAGAAATATTTAAAAAAAAAAAAAAAGAATCACAAAAAACAAATTTTTTTTTATTTATATATATCATTCTAAAAAAAATTTATATAACTCGGAAAATATGTTAATTATTTTACAATTATGTTCGTTAACGTAACGTATCTTTTACAATTTTTACAGATATTATCGAACAACGGATTCACCGCCCGTATTAATAACCGAAAAATGTGCCGAAAAAACCGATCAAGCAGCGATTCGTTTTTGGGCCGAAATATTTGGGACTATTCATATCGGCACTGCTTTCATCACAGCATTTATTTTACAATTAATTCGATTTATACTTTATAGTATAATCAGACCACTGACAGTGGGCATTTTGCAATTGTTTGCGGACTATTTTATAAAACCCCTATTGTCAATTGTGTTCAATGCCCTCATACAGCCTGTATTGATATTGTTATACAATATCGCAACATCTTTCAAGGATCTTTGTGAACCTATCGCAGAAGCGATAGGATTGTTCTTACGAGAAATCGCTCACGTGTGTGCGGCAATTCGAATCGTCGAAGTGAAACAGGGTACCGCTCCCTCGGTTGCTTGCACTTGATGATTGAATAGAAGAAGAGAGCAATTCTGAATGACGAATATGAAATATACTTTGTTTTAAGGGAATAAGGTATAAAACTCATAATATTTTGCGATTCGTAAAAAAATAGCACCATGTAAGTGTTGACTTAAGTTACTTCAAAATAACTGTTTCCAAGTTATTTTAAACTTCACACTCCTACCTTGTACTATATCTGTTTTTATTGTTTAAGGTTCAAAAGGTGAAAGAAAGAACGATTTGTTACATCTACGTGATTGATTTTATCTTGATTTTGAGTTGTGAAAAAAATTGAAGTAAAAACTGAATTATGATTAAATAGAGTGAATCAGTTTTAACCCTTTAAGGTCTGAGTATGTTAACTAAGTACAGGCCTTTACTAGATATCGTTATTTAGAATATCCACGAGGCCATTTTTATAACATATTTATTTCTCTGAATATATATGACTTCAAAATACTAGGTCTCAAAGGGTTAACAAAAGAACTAAATTCTTCTATTCGATATACTTATAAAAAAGAACTTAATACAAAGTGTGTGCGTATGAAAAGTATCTTTCTTTTACTAAATCACAAATTTTTATCCGTTGTTCTTCTGTAGATGATGATAAATTATCTCGATCATCAATTTGAAAAGGCATTGTCCCAGGATAGAATGATGTGAACTGAAGAAAATTTGAAAATAGCTCGGTAATAGCTGTTCAAGTTTTAACGAATATAACACATGCCTTAACACCAGGTATATATTTGGTATTATTTAAACTTTACAATATTATTATCAGTTTCATTCATTTTGTTATTTTTTGTTTTTTTTTCTTTTTTCTTTTTGTTTTTACAGAACAAATTATCCTCTTATAGCAACTAACTTCGTCAATAATAATCAATAATCATCCTTCATCTCTTTCGTTATATCTTACTGTTTAATAAATTATGTACAATCTCACAAACAACAAACGGAGGAACCTAATTACATCATGTAGTTGTTCACACTTCGCTATGTACAGGTACTACTAGTTTTTACAGAATTGCGCTTTCGCTCCACCTGCGTATGTAGTCGTTAATGCTTAAACTCTTGTCGTTCGCATATTCTATTTAAAAAACAAAACAGAAAAGAGAAAGAAAAAAGAGAAGAAAAATAGAGAGAAAAAGAAAGAAAAAGAAAGAGAGAGAGAGAGAAAGAGAGAGAGAACGAAAGAAAGAGAAAGGATAGAGAGGAATAAAGGAAAAAACAAAACGCCTATCGTCACCTAGTCTCAGGAACTGCAACCTTTTGCTTGCTGTGCATCGCGATCTAGGTGGCTGTGGTCGGAGTCTCCTGAATGGCTAAGGTTTGTGAAGAAGGCGCTGATGAAGATGTTGAGTCACCTGCAATTATAGAATTATTTTTAATAAACAGTAATTTAAAGAGATAGTAATAAATTATAAATTTAATATAATATCAATTTTACATATGAATCTTTTATGAATAAGTATTTAAATATACTTTTCATTTACATCTTATTGCAATATTATTTTACAGAGTTTCATCTCTCTCGTCAGAAAGATCCTGCATCAAAACATAATTCAATAAAGAATAGATATTAAAAGAATTCAATTTTCAAATGTTCTTTTTACCATTAAATCGAAGAAGTGTCCTGTCCTTAATTAAAGTGCTATGGATGTGCTCAATATCTATGCGGTCATCTGTTACTAGTAAACCATTCTACGTAACATCGTGTAATTTTAATAGATCGTATCATTTGTAATAATAATGTTTCTTTCCAAACAATGGTAATCTCATTACGGTAATATAATATTCTTGAATATTACATAATAATATCGATTTTAGTAGATAAGCTTACCCAAGAGGGCAGCCTCTAAATCTCCTAAGATCTCCGTTTCCTTGGGATCGATAAGGTTGAAGCGTTGATTAAGGAGCGTGAGGTGGGCAAATACACAATTAAGGTGAGCATGCAACCCCAAGAGTGCTACCTCTCTGAAGTGGCAGTGGTAAATGTGTGCCACCACATGGTACAGTAGCCGCAGGATCTTACGCACTATCGATTCGAACGAGCTAGGAAATTCATTTGCTGAAACATTCAGGAAACCGATGAATTAATACGATTATAATTTCATGTATATATCAAAATTACAAAACATTTATACCATTAAGTATAATATAATTACTATTAGATTTATATAATAGATACATGTAATTGATATATAAATATAGTTTTACATCAAGCTCTCTTTTGTTTATTTACATGTTTTATTTATTTTTATGATCAATTTTGATAATTATTTCAATATAAAAATATTAAAGATTAATATAAAAGTAATATGTCTCATATGATTCTTTATATATTCTTTATTCAATATATTAACTTTTTAATTAGAAAATTTTTACAGTTCACTATATTTTTTTGAAATATAAAAATATTGTAATTACTTATCGTTAATAATAGTAGTTATCATTTTGACAAGATGAAACGGATAACTTACCATATTTCGTAGGAAATATAGTTTCATCACTAACGGTGCGTTGTGTAAAAGTCATAACATAATCTATATATTGTGGCGCTGCCACTCTCGTTTTCTTCCCTTTCTCATCAAACCACAGATAAGTTCTGAAATATAAAAAAAAATGTTACAATTGATACATAATACCACTTAAAAGAATATGAAAATAGAAAGAAAATTGTTCAAAGAATGATAATTTTTTCTTTCTATTTTTCCTTTTTATCATTAGAATTTATCATAAATTATCATCTAAAATAATTATATATTATGATAAATTATGCTTGATTAATTTCTCTATTCAAAAAATCTTTTCCTACATTTATTACTATTTATATTTAATTCTATTTCAATTATAAATATAGTTATCTACAACAACATGTTTAATTAAGGTTAATAACTTTGATGATCATTGATGATCAATATTTATATTATATATTATTATAATATATTAATGATCAACATACGGAAAATTTTATTGAATATAAATTCGAAATTTATTTTAATGAAAATATAAAAAATATTATTCTTCTTAAAAATAATCAAAAATAATTATTAATCGAAAAATTCTCATTATCCTTATACAAGTATAAATTGTTTTTAAGCTATTGATTTTTTTAAAATTAATATATCTTATAATTATACCTTATAATTATTTAAAATTTTTATTATCCTATGACAAAGATTTTTTAAATATTCCAAGTAAATAATTCATAGTAATAAACTTTAAGTTCTAAAGATCGTTCATCTTTCTTATTCCCTCGCTAATACGACCAAAGTCAATTGATCGTTTAAAACGACTAAAGCTATTACTAAAGCATTATTATTTTATCTGTCTTTTTATCTATCTACCTTTTCTCTTTATTTATTATCGTTATTTATTATTTCAAATTCTTGCTTTATCGTTTATTTTTATAATTTCTTATGATAAATTCGAAAAAGAAAAAAAAGAAAGAACGCAATACATACCTTAAGCCAGGACCGGTCATATCAGGACAACCCGTCATCGTACAGAACTCGGATATCGTTCCGTAAACGAGATTGATGTGATCAAATAGTGCAAGAGTATGAGAGGCCAACCATTCGTTGTAATCCAAACCAGGTGGCAAATCGACCAACATCCTCAAGTCCAGCTCTGGCAGTTGCCTTTCAAGAGCCGCCTCCTCGAGATACAATTTCGGATCCTCTGTTGTTCCCGCATCTTTCTCCTTTCGTCGGGCTTTTCTACGAACAGCGTAAAATCGCTTATTTAATCTCGTTTTGCCTCTTATCACGTTAACCTGTTACCACATTTGCTCAAGCAATAAAGCATTATTGCTCAGCATAGAAGATTCATGTGTTGGGGAATTGATC
Source organism: Apis cerana (assembly GCF_029169275.1). NCBI lineage: Eukaryota > Metazoa > Arthropoda > Insecta > Hymenoptera > Apidae > Apis > Apis cerana. Next base: position 13,819,618 of record NC_083857.1, read on the forward strand.
TAGGAAAATATTAATTTTTTTAAGGTGGTATGAGTGGTTATGTTGGATATTTAAATTATATTTGAAATAAAACATATCAATTTGTTTATTTTAGTTTTCTATTTTTATAATGTTTCTAAAAATAGTTTAAAAATAGATTAAGTTACATTTAAATGAGAAAATGTATTTTATGGTCTATAATTCGGAAAGATGATGTGTTCCATCATCAATATGTTATTATGTGAATACAAGTTGGAAAATCCTTACAATATATGAATGATGTCCTTAGATATAAAAGTTCATTTAAAATTTTCATAAGAGATGTAATACTATTACATATGTGATTGATAATTGCAATATTAATGTACATGTATGAGAATGTTTCATTTTTAATGTGTAAGAATTATCTATAAGATGAATAAAATTTATTCCTTAATTAAACTAAAATTAAACTAAAAGAACGAAATTAAGACTTTGTTGATCATTCTGTAATTTATAGAGAATAAAAATTCAAGATTTGAAAATATATGTGTGCAGTATATTCATGTTATATAAGATTAACTTAATAAAAAACTTAATCTAATTTATCGAATCCAAAATCTAATTCGATCTGAACTAATGAAATCTTCTATTGTAAATCCTCAAAATATTCATTATCAATTTTACAGAAAATCTATAAACAATAAAAATTGTGTAAAGCATAATTGTGTTCGATGATAAAAATTCTTCCAGTGCAAAAACACTGAAATCTGACCGATGAAAGAAAACGATGAAACATTTCGTGAGCCTCTCCTCAGTGCCAGAAATGGAAAATAAGAAGACTGGAAAAGGGATGCAATTCGATGTGAATTCGATGTCTCGTTACAAATAGTGCCTTAAATTGTGTTTCGAGTTCGCGTTATCGACGCAGCGATCGAGAAACTGAGCAGATCTAGAGCGCAAAAAATACTCGAGAGGGAAGAGAAGGACAGTATAGTTTCAAGAATCGTTTTCGAACGATCGAAACGAAGTATGTGAGAAACTTTGAAAAGTTTTTACGATACGCACATGTTAAGATAGAAATCGCGCTTTTTGTGCCGAATTTATCAAGTATTATTCTTTATTGCAAATTATTTTTACGTAATATTCTCGCATCGGTTGTTAATTGTTATTAATAAATAATGATCAAATCATTATATCACTTGAATAATATTGTACACTTCATATCGCATTATTATAATACAATAATTATAATAATAATAATAATAATAATGAATTTTTTATTTATAATGCAAAGCAATAATTCGTAATCGATAGTGAATATGTATACTATTATTCGAGAGATAATAACGATAGATAATTCATATAATGAAATTTGGGGATTTTTACTTTTGAATATATATATATATAAGATACATTAATATTTTAGATCTTAATTTTAGTAATCCTTTATAAAAAAAATCTACAAAAATTTCATACTTCTTAAATGAAATAAAAAATAAATATGCAATATAATGTATTTGTAAGTAAAATTAAATTTAATATTGACATATAGAAAATTGACATATAGAAAAATTTAATTTTATTAATAATTACCAGTGATATTGAACCATGAATTATTGAAATTCAATTTTATGACTATATGATCAAAAACTAATTTAATTTTATTTTTAAATGCAAGCAATGTGTCAATTTCACTAATGGTTGAGACTTCTATAAGCGAAATAGTACAAAATTTATTTTCACAATGCAATCATTAATATGCATTTTACGTAATTCTATGGCTATTTTTAATTCAGTGAAAATAATATTCTATAATTATTCTATAATTTTTAATTTCTATTTATTTCTTGAATAATTTCAAACCAAAACGATAAAAATCGAGAAATACATTTACACAGAGGCATACATAACCTATACACAATCTATACACAACCTATTCGTCCATTTCTTGCAATTTTATCCAATACTACTATCATGCCATACAAATGAATTAAATAGTGCTAGATCATTTTGAGGTTAATACAGATTATGCGAATACGAATGAAATGTTGAAATTCGCATAAAATATAAGTTTCATTTCATCATCATTGGGAAATCGTATTCAATTGCAATCCATTGTAATTATTAATGCATAAACATCTTTGCTTACCATTGATCTTAACTCAGAGTTATAAGTTATTAATCTGACCTGTCTTAATAACGAAGCCTGCCACGACCTCTAGAATTCTCATTATAACGAAAGTCACGTTCTGTTTGTTTGTCGAGCAGTGTGCGAAACTTTTCTATTGAAAAGACTAATTACCGACAAGACAAAGTAAAAAATTTTAGAACTCTATTTAGCGAAACCTAGATAATAGAAAAATTATTCGAATCTGTACATTTGATTTCACGTATGTTAACTCGTTTATTTTTTAATATGAAAAGAAAAAAATAAAAAATTTTTAATAAAATTAATATTTTTATGCAAAATTGACAAATCATTGAAAACAGCTAGTAGTTTCAAAAACCAATAAACGAGTTTACGTTACATTTCAGATTATTTAACACATCATATCTGATTATTGGGTACGTGGGCACGTGATTTGTTTGAAATTACATTCCATTGATTTTCGTGTGAATGATGACTATAATTATCGAACTAGAACACTGTTGGTTATTTCAAATGATCTATTGATAACTTATCAAGCGTTTGATTTATGCGAACAATAAAATAATCAATGTTAACGAATATTTTTATATAGCTTATATAGATATTCGAAAATAATTGAATATAAAAAATGCAATAAATAAATAACTAAATGAATGGAAAAAATAGACAAATAATATAATGAATTAATAAATTTACATATCAATTATATACAATATAACCACAATATATGTAATATATTTAAAGCAAAATCATAACTTTTATTATTAAAACAAATTAAACAAATTAATATACTAACATAATAGAAAAATATATCATATAAATAAAAAATCTTATTTTTCTGTTTCATTTGAATAAAATATTTCAGAAGGCAAGTTTACAGTTTCAAACAAACAGTAAGTTTTTATCAACGCGCATTTTAAAACGCATAATTATATTTTAAATATTTATTGTTAAGAAAGCTAAAAGTAAGCTCGCTATTAAGCATATAATATTTTTTGATTTCTATAATTTTAATTCGAAATAAATTATTTTTTTTTTTTGAATCACTTGAAAATCAAATTTATTTAACACAATACATATATTGTTTTATCTTTTAATTTTTATCAATTTCATGTCAATGAAATATTTTTCTCATAATAATAATTTTTATAAAATAATATTTGATAAATATACAGATATTTTCTATTATTTTTATTATTATTTAATATTTTTCATATTTTCAATCTGTTCGAATCATAATACATTAAATTATTTAAAAAAAATTATAAAAAATATTCAATATAAATCGATATAAATATTCAATACATTCGTTCAACAATATATTCCAGAAAATGATACATGCATATGTATAATTCGAAAAAGTAATTTCATCCTGGGATGAAGGTTAATATGTTGGCCTAAATGCACTTTGCTCTAGAGGTCGCTCTCTGCTGCGATTTTCCCTAACGATTCTCCCTTCTTCTCCACACCATCCTGCGGCAAATTTTGGAACACATTCAAGCTCATTAGCCCAATATCACTAATACATACTGCTAGCAATATGTTTCTACAAAGCTACCGCATTCGCATCGATTTTCTCCTTACTAGTTACGCATAAAGAGTATATCAAATAAAAACGAATTAATGAAATGAATCATGGAAACTACTAACATCAATTTAAATAAATATTGCAATCGATGATCAAAAATAAATCCAATCAGTGTCTAAATCGAACGAACACTCTGCCATCTATAATACTTATTCGAGCGTCGAATTCATTCCTTTTTACAATTATGGCTGCCATTTGTAGAAAAATGTTTCGTTCGAGATTGCTAGAAGTTCAAAGTGAAGTGCAGGAAAGCAAAGTCGCATAGGTTTCCTGACAATAGCATGGACTGAGTGAGCTTGTTTCGAAATGTTTTGGCGTACTCACGAGAAGAGGCGACCACAAGTACATCGCCTCTTCTCCTGTCCGCTCGGATGTCTCGTAATTAGCAAGTTTCCATCCGACAGCCCGGAAACGTGGCGCTCCGTAAACCGAAAAATGAAACTCGCGGTCTAATCTAGGTTATACAACTGGTAAACTGTGCTAGAAACTAAGTCGTGTTAAAATTAACTTGAAATTTCAATTTAGAAAAATGGTAAAAATATATTTTAAAGGTTATGAAAACTTTGAAGTGAATATTTTTTTATATTTTGAAAGACTACATTGAAATATAAATTTGATTGAAAAATTTAATGTATAATAAATATAAGATTCTCAATATTAACGTTTGATTATAATTTGAATTATACCTATCTTTCAAATTAAACATTTAAATATGAATTAATCATATTTCATATTACAATGAAACTGAAGTCCTTGAAACCTATCAGATATAAATCGAACTATCGAATGTATAGTTTGAAATGAGTTAATTAATGTAGAATTACTAAAGTGGAGACAAAGTCTGATTTGTCTTGATTTATTAAAATGACAGCCATGTTGAATATATAACTTAGACTATAACTTAGACTTTCAAATTATTTCATAAAATATTAATTATAAATAATTTAAATTATTTTATTGAAAAATAATTTATATATGAAATATTCGTTAAGATTAGACTCTTTTGGATTAAATTACGAATTAAATATTCTCATTAAAATTAAAAATTCTAATTTTTAACACAGCTAGAATAAATTATTAATAAGAACTCGGGAAAATTCTACATGCATATTTAATTACAGTTTATGATTCATTCATTAACGTTGCTATAAACGCAAATTTATCTACTCTTTGAACGAAAAAAATTTTACATTTTAATTAAAACTGACAATTTTTACTGTTATGGTGGTTTTATCACAGTGATATGAGAATATCTAATAGCCCCATGAATTTGAAGCATAATTTAAACTAGTAGTTTAAATTGGATAATCAAAATTTCATTATTATTTGTTACATCTTATTTCATTAAAATGTTAATACTCTTCTATACTATTTGTAGTTTTTCTATGTTTAACAATTTAATATTTTGATATATTTGTTTTTTTTCTTGCTACTAATATTTTATATAATACACAGAAAAAATTAATTTATATTGAAAAATTAAAATATTTGACAAATGAAATTTTCAAACAAAATTTCATTCAAATTTGAATGGATTTCAAAGACAAAGACATTAGGATTCAATGAGAAAGTTCATTGATATCACGATTAATCCCTATTTTACACTGTAAACACGCTTCATAAGCAATAATTGCACTAATCATATTATGCAGAGAACATTACATCTTTAATCGACTGGTTTGTTAATCAGATTAACGAATTATTTGATTTGTACGGAAACAAACGGTCTCTAGGAATAGCTTTCCGTTTGCTTTTAATCTATCATTCGAGTTCTTGGTTGGACATTTTCCTGCTCCCGTTTCTTCGTTCCTCCACTCCTGAGAACAATTGAAGAAGCTTCTTTCCTGACAAAAGTTAATTGATTAAAGTTCCTTTATTCCTGCCATATTCTCGAATCGGATCAATGACATACGTTTTTTCACGCTTAGACTTGGATCTCTAAGTATGAAAAGATGGAAAGAAATTAATTAATGTTACAAATTGCAAACTGAATATGTAATCGATTATTTTGCATCGTTTCTTTTCTGTTTTTTTTTTTAATGAATAGATTTTTTAATTTTTTTTATATCTTAAATTTTAAGTCAATCAAGAACGTGGATTTATTTTATTTATGTTTTTGGAAAATGATTTTTTAAAACTTTTTGTGAATTTAATTGATGATACTTCACATTTGACTTTGATATTTTAGTAATAGATTTTTAATCTTGAGAAAAATTTTATCGAGAAAATTAAAAATGAAATACACTAGTAAAAAATTATATAGAAGTAATATTATTTATAATTAGATTTTGATTACATAAATAAATGAATCTATTCGATAATAAATAATAATAAATAATAATAAATAATGGAATATAATAAACTATGAGATAGTTAGAAAAAATACAAGTGTTTTACTTTATATTGAAAATTTAACAAGAGAGTGTTTAATCAATTTCCTATCAACCGCTAAAATGTTTTATTCGCATGCAATATAACCAAAGAGGCACAAAATTCAGCCATATATATGCTCATCAAAGCATCAATCTTTTTCTATATGTTATAAAAGCTCATGCCATTGAAAACAAGCTGCGCTTATATGGTAAAAACTGGCCAACCTTGCTTTCCCAATCAAATTCTGTTCGTCATCTTTTACCTTTTGCTTTTTTCGTAGTTTCGCCAGTTATTCGTAGTTATTGCCAGTTTTAACCAGAGATCGCAAAATCATAGAACATCCATTAAAAACTACGACAAAGTCAAAAAATATCTCGATTGCTCGAGGCCAATTTCTTGTTATTTATTATATTATAAAATAAATTTCTATTGTTTGTTATCTATTGTTTAAAATTATATCAAATCATTTTTTTTTCATTTTGTAACATAAAATTAATACTTATTTCTTTATTCCGATTATTCTTATTTATTTTTATATTTGTTTCGTTTGGAACATTTATTCTTTATCAATACTTTATCAATTATAAGAAAAAAATGAAACAATTTTTAAAAATTTTAAATCTAATTTAAAAGATCACTATTTAATTGGAGAAAAAAATAACGATATCTTAATTTATTAAAAGTGCAGATTTCTTATTATATTTAGCCCAATTCTCCTTCTATTTCTCCTTTCTAACCTAGTTCATGTAATAAATGAATAGCCTCAAGTATTCAAAATTTTTAACTTTGTCAGAACTTTGATCTTTATTCTATTTACCTAATGAAATCTTGTAAAAACTCTCAAAATTTCTATTGAATTTCTGTTGATTAAGATGATCTTGAGCAAACTGGAATATGTATGTTCGAGAAATCTTGCTTGACTTCGCGCTTTTATATTTTGTTTGATCGCTTCCACGAGATGTCGCCATAATAGTGTAATCGGATAAGTTTCTTCCGCGCCCTCTATTTTTGCTTAATCGCTGCCGGTCATTGCTCGAACATGTTTTGCAATATATCGTATTCTCGTGGCCGGTTCTTGGTAGTTTTAAGCATTGGGTTAATGCGAGAATGAAAAACTTGCATATTCTAAATCATTGAATAATATTTGTAATCATTGTATAATACTTCTTCTATGATGTTTCAGGTTATTTTATAAAGTTCAACGTATGATAACCATCTCTGGAATCGTCATTTTATTCTACGTAGTATTATTAGAAAATAACATTGATGTATAGAATTCAAAGATTACATTATAAGATTAATCAGAAAAAGAAATTATTAATCTTTAAATTTCTCAATCATAGGTATATTGAATTTTATAATAATAAAATACTTGTATATCAATAGTAATCAAAATGAAAAAAAGTAAAGAAAAAATAATTATTTTACATTGAATTATTTTTTAAATTGTCAAAACTTAAAAAAAAAATTTCAAGCTTTTGTAATCAAAAAAGATAATTAAAAAAAAGATTGAACGAAAGAATAATGATTTAAAATAACGTGTTATAAAAATTAAAAAGAAAATTGCTGATAAACATTGAACATGATACGCAACTCTAAACTTATAACAGCGCATATTTATCGACGAAGAAATATACCTAATTTTTCCAATTCTAATATTGTGCAATGTACAAAACAATATTCAATTTTACAAATGAATATATTCCATTTCGCAACTTCATGTTTCCAGCAATTTTCAAAACTATGAATAAACTCTCGATTACACATATCATTTTAATTTTTATGTCGAATAAACAATGGATGTTATCTCGGCGTCAGTAAAAGATTCGGAAGTTCAGATTAGATTTTAGCGCGTAATTTGAAATATGAAAAATAGAAATATACCTAACCTAGACCAGCAAAGCGTTAAACAATGAAAAATTCTCGATCGTCGATGCGCAATCAGAGAAATATGCCATGCAAAAAACATAAACGATTTTCAGCCGGCCACAGATAAATATAAGATAATAGATGGGAAAATCGTGATACTATCGAAAATGATTTATTTGAATAACAAAATAATTCATCTTTGTGACATATTAATTATAATACTTTTTAATTTTTTAATCATTAAATAATGATTTCATTTTTAAGTAAATATAGATGAATCTTTACAGAGAAATAATTATTTGATTTTAATTAAATTTGATGGAGAAATTTATTTGCGGTTGTATCACGGTTTCCTATTATTATAATATTTAATGCATAGTGTAAAATTAAAAAATATTAATATTTTAGAAACTATAAAATTTATATTGTATTATACATACAAAAATTTTATATATTTCTTATATTATACATTTCTTTTCAAATGATAAATTATAATATATTCTAATAAATTCTAACATATAAAAAATCCTTAAAATAACTAATAATTTTTATTTTTATTTTTTGCAGTTGTAAAAAATCTTTAAGAACTGTAATTTAACACTATGCATAAGCAGAATATCTTCAAACGAAGGACACTGGCTTGTGTTTGAATAAAAAATGCAATATACATTTTAAAAAACTTCAAAAAAACATTTATATTAAAAAATATTTTGTCGAGAAATATTAAATTTAATATTTGTACTTTAGATTGTACTTTTTATAGAATGTTTTTTAATATTATGTGATAAAATCAAATTTGCTATTCATTTAGATAATTCAAATCAAATATAATAATAACAAACCAACGCATATAGCAAACAAAAATATTTATGTAATATTTAATTCAGAAACATTCTTTGAATCATATGTATAAAATTCTGTTTTATATTTTAAATGTAATTAAATTTATATTACAAATTAGAATTATTTTTATATTAAAAATAAAAATTTAACAAAAAAAATTAATAACTTCCTAGATAATACAAAAATGTATATTTTAACCTGCAATTTTAATAATAAGAAAAAGGAAAAATCTGTTAATGATCAAGATTGTTCAATTCTTTTCCTATTCTTCTTTTTGAAACTTTTGGAAAATAAGACAATTCTCACAATATTATACATCTTCGAATTACTTCAATTTTTAAACTTTAATTGATTCTGATAATATTAGTTAAATTCAAGATGAAAGGATAACTTACATAAACAAATTCAACTGTTCCATTCGAGGAATAACAGCATATCTAAGAATAAAATATTAGTTATATTTTTAATCAAACAAATAATATTGTCTAACAAATAATATTGTTATTGAAATTACATTTATAATCACTAATTTGAAAAATACTGACCTAACCTCAGCTCAAACTCGATCTGCCCCCTACTTTCCATAAATAGGTAGCTAATAACACTTCCTATTCAACGTCAAGCCAGCGCCCTCTTCATTGAAGACATTTCCGTACAAGTACACGTATATACAATGTACGCGTACAATATATAAATATAAATATTAATATATATATAATATATATATAATATTATATATATATATACATAGAGATCTAGAGACGAGATGGAACTAGACGGAGGGACTCACGCGACAAGCTCGCCGAAGAACCTGATCTTCCTGTGGCAGGTGTCGAGGAGGGAAAGACGCGAGGAGACGGTCGAGCTGCTGGCGGCGCCGTGGTGAACTGGTGTCGGTGGCGCCGACAGGGTCGAGGACGTCGAGGCGGAAGAATCCTGGAGAACGACGCGTGCCGGCGAGCGCAGCATCGTCGTCGTCGTGATCGTCGTGGTTGAAGACGATCTCTTCGGCGCCCCGTCCTCGTGCCCGAGGATCTTTTCACGTACGCTGGGTATGCACCAAATCTTGTTCGGTTCTCATCGAACACCGGCTGCGACACCGATTATCGCCTGGTGTTCTCACCTTTGATCAATCCCAACTATCCTCAAACTTCACCCCTCCACAAATATAATTTATTCTATCTATTAAATTTTTATTTCTTTCCGAGTCGATATTTATTTTCTAAGTCTCTTTCAATCGAAATGTCTCACTGTTTAAATAATCGATTTGCTTTAATATATTCTTTTAAGAAGCTTCGTTGAACACGAGGCAATACACACGTTGCAGAGTCGTTGTTTCGCTGACAGATCTGTTTCGCGCAGAAACATGATCGACGCCATGTCTGTAGCTAGCGTGGCGCCACTATCGGTCCAAGATCAACGAAGAGAGAATCCGGTCGCGGTGACGCGTGCCAAGTCCGTCTCGATTATCATTGAACTTGAGTCGCTCTCGATTCGCGCGAGCTCCAGCTGAATCACAGCTTTCTCTCTCTCTCTCTCTCACTTTCACGGTATTCTGGGAGAACAATCGTTCGTCGACGTCTAAATAAAGAATCCCCCCGCTTGCGACTTCAACCGAGGATTTTAACGCACTATACTAATGTGATGAGTAAAAGCGAAGTACTCACCCCTAACGACAGAGAGCGTGCTTCCTCGATCAAAATCGAAATCGGAAAAATGTTTTGTGCATCGTTCAAGAACGATTTTATGTGAATTACGAAATTTTTTATCAGCTTTGCTCTATTTTTGAAATTTTATATGCTTGTTTTGGCAGTAATGCATTTTATCGAGATTACTCTCGAGAGATTTTGTATGAAAATAACTTTGTTCTCGGGTACCCTTTTTAAGAAGACTGATAAGACCAGATATTGGTATGGAATGATTTCGTCAATTTGAAATTGAAATTTGATTGTTTTTTGAAGATAATGTTATTGTCGAATAAAAAGTAAATTTTATTTAATCGTTAGATAAACATAATATATATCTTGATAGTCGAGATATCGATGAATCTTATAAATGAGAAATCGTTATTCTTGTATTTAAATAAGTTATATGAAAAATAAAGGCAATATACGATACAACTACGAAGAGAAGAAGATTCATTCTGTATTATTGTCTTATATTTATGGAATTTTCCGAATATACGAAGATAATTCAAGGGAATTAATAAAACATGCAGATTGTTTCGAGTCAAGTATCGCGTGAAGCAATCACTACATTTTTCATTTTTTTATATTTTGTGCAATTATGTAGTAAAAAAAGCATGAATAAAAAGCAATTTAAATTTATACTTTATAAATAACGACATTAAAGATTATAAATAAATACCAAAAATATTTATGACATTATATAAAAAAATCAATCAAGTTGGTGCGTGAAAAAATCAATGATATACCGTATCGACATGACAATGAAGGCCACTTCTAATGTTTGAGAAGTGATGCTTCCAGTTAAAAATAGTCGAGTGTTTTAAGAATAAATATTTTTAGAATTCAGATTTATTTTTCACTTCGAGATATAAAACATACCCTAATGTTTAAGGCGAGTTTCTAACACAACTATCCTAACCTAACCTAAAATAAGAAAATAAATAATTAAATTTAAATTTTTCCCCCTAATCTTTTCATTTACATTCAATTTCAATAAACTCATTTTCAATTGATTCGTTGAAAAGCTAATCTCTCGAATAAGTTCCACAAGATATCTCTCATTTGTCATGAAACAACACTCTCTGAAATGATCGCGAGATCTGAAAAGAAGAAAGACAAAGGCGGGAAAGTTTGGTTTTCGTAGACGTGCTCGTTTCTCACCGAAATCGAAACGGGCCACCAGGACGATCACGATTATGACTCTTTCCACGTTTTCTATCCCTATTTCCTGGGGTAGGAATGCGGCGAAATTTTTAGAATATGCGCCACTGGACCATCGCCAAATCGGTCCACGCGTTTCCTCATGGATACCTGAGAGATCTTTGGAAGACTCGTGACAGAGAATCTCTAAATTTGAAGATAATACTGCTGTGTTGGCTAAGATTTTGTAAAAGATAATTTGAGAATGATTGTAGCCAACAAGGTAATTTTACCAATATTTTAGTAAAAAATTTTTTTTTCGCTAATATTAATCCTTATTTCTTAAATGTTTCTTTACAAAAAGGATTACGTAAGCAATTTTTATAATTAATATTGTATTATATCAAATATATTAAATAATCGTTTATTCTAACTTGTCTTGCTCAAATAAATTCTAATAGATATAATGTACTTGCAATGCAATAAACAACAATTCTGACTTGATTGAATTAATCATGAAAACGTAGTTCACAGAGCACACCTTTCGTGTGCATGTCTTAAATGCTAGTATAAAATCAAAAGTGGTTATAGACATGACGTCTTTAGCGAATCGTGCCAATAATATTTCTAAACTTTCCATTAAATTCATTATATATTTATATAATAAACGAATGAAGATATTAAAGAGATATATATATTTAAAAAATTGATTTTCATTTAAACACGAAAAAGTAATGAATAAAAATAAATAAATAATAAAATGAATAAAATAATGAATAAAATGAATAATAAATATAAATAATAATGAATAAAAATAAATAATACTAATAGAATAAATAGAATATTTAAAAAAGCAGAAAAAAAAACAATGAAAAAATATGGAAAGTCTTTTACGATATTTTTACTAGCGGTAATATTGGAATATTCGAGTATTCATTTCGAATTATTTTTCTAATTTTACACGTATAATAAATCTTTCACTCTAAGCAGTTTTTAACGGATTTTATACGGTTTAAAATTTCACAGATAGCTTTTGATATCGGACGCTTTGAATATTTGCTGTTGCATCAGGTTATCTATGGAAACAAATGAAGTTCCAATACGCAAAACTAAACTAAATAAAATTTCAACTGGTTCAATAGGAAACCGCAATGAGATAACGCGGAAATATAAATTGCATCCTCGCAATTATATATATATATACATTATACATGCAAGACATATCCTATGATTATAAAAAAATTTTTTTCTACAAATTTGAAAAAAGTTAAGAAAGAAATTGTTTTTCGATTTTTATACATAATAATATTGAATATTTCTACAAATATATCGTTAATAAAACTTTAAACTTTTAGTCTCATTTAAATTGCAAAATATTTGGAAAAGCTTTTTCTACTAAAAGACCGCTCAAAGCATCCAAATAATTCGCTTTCGTGATTCGAAATCGTGGCACGAACACCTCCCTAAACTTCCGGAAATTTATCAACTCCTTACACTCGCAGGTATATTTCACTAGATATATAAACGGAGTTTCAAGACTAGATATCATTCTTGGCTGCATCAGAAAACTCGACTAATCATTGCGTTGCGTGTGTGTGTGGGAAGCTTTATATTTGAATAAATATCTTTCTTTGTCTCGGTGAGTTATTGTTCAATGATCATTTTTCATTAAGTAAATATTTTTTTCAGATTATTATTGCGTTTCAAAAATATCATGAAATATTGATATTTGTTTCGGCCATCTATATCGCTGCAAGTTATAATAAAAAGTATATATAATGTTTCAATTATTTTTGGTAATTGTATAATAACAAATTTTAGTAGTTAAATGTGAAAATAAAATAATTATGACTTATGAAACATACTTCAGCAGTGGACAGAGGAAACAGAGATATTAAGAAAAGTTTGTAGAAGTCTGTTCTCGAGTTACAGCCAGTTTTTTATATTTAATTTATTAAAATATTTTAATTACCTGATTTTTTTGAAAAAAATTCTACGACACAACAATTTCAGGCTTTCATTCCAGCCTAAAATAGCCATTTCGAGTATTTTCTATACAAATAAACTACTGCATATTATTGCAGTATAAAAATGGCCGCAACTCGGGAGTAAGGTCAAATAGGGCACATGTTTATACGAACTCTTTTTATTGCTTTTGTATCCTCTATTCACCATTGACGTGGGTCCCAACATGTTACGAAACACCCTGCATAGAAAAATTAAAAAATTAATTACTATTATTTTCTTGAACGATTGCTCAAAAGATCTTTCATGTTATTTTACTAAATTTTCATAGAAAGAATTATTTCCATTTCATTTGAAAAAAGGTTTTGATTTGTTGTTATTAGATAATTATTTATGAAGAAAAAAAAGATAAGAAATTGAAACGCGTCAAAGAAATCTTGTTCTTTGATAAAGTTTTCATTCCTCTGAAAATATATACATTAACCTAATTACAAGAAACTGATATCGAGCGAGTGAAATATAGACAATATTCCAATGGAAGATTTCTCGTCCTCGCTATGTTTAACATTCACGATCCATAATAAACAATTCTCAAGATACCACATTGTTTTTTTATATAACGTTTTCAAGATTCCATAATTTTATTGTTTTATATTAGTGTGATATATTCTATTTTCGTCATCATCGTTAAAAAAGAGCATATTAAGATGGTTAGGAGAAAGTAAAAAATTACGATCGATAAATTATTTCCGTCAAGGTTATATCTCTTTAGATTTCAAGGTCACCATCTTTTTTTTTTTAGAATGGAATTACAAATATTTTATCACAGTGTAATATTTAATCTAGCGGAAATAAAAAAAAAAATATTATTAACAATATGTACAATAAACTCTTCCTTTTCAAATAAAATCAAAATTTTGCCAAAAGATTAGTTTATATTAAAAAAATGAAATTTATTCTTTAAAAATAGCATAAAAATTGTTAGTTATAACTAGCGTGGTATAGATGGCAGAACCATCATGAAATACACATCCTCATATAGGTTAGAATATAAAGAGGTATAATGTTAAGCAAGACTATTAAAACATGGGATACAATCAAATAAGTTTCAATAAATATTAACATATCTTATTAATGAAAATTTTATAACTTTAGTATTTTATACTGTTACAATCCAATAAGATAAGATAAGATCTCCATAATATATTCATAACACAAAAAATTGTTGAGTTCATACATTCATCAATTTCTTACAAAAAATTCTCTGTAAGATACATATCCAATCATAACAGATTGATTATTTTTTCAGACATTTTGCACGATGAAATATTATTTACAAACGAAATATAGAACTTTCATAACCAATCAGATACTATTCCTTTTTGCAGGGTCAAAATAATACACAATGACGTTAGACGACGCTCTGGACTTCCATCTATATATATATATATGTATGTATATGTATGTATGTATGTATGTGTGCGCTGAAATAACGAGTGTACATCGAACGTGAAAATACGCTGTGATCATAAATTTGGTTCAATTTATTGAATCCTCAAGTGCGAGTAAAGAAATGACCACCGAGTTCGAGAATCCATGATATTTATCACCTGTTTTCTTGCAATATGTGATTCTTTTAGAATTCAATGAAGCAGAATAGAGGTTAGGTTAATTATTTGGAAAATTTGAAAGAAATATGTTGAAATAGGATATATGTTCATGATGATGAAATTTATGAGTGATTGAAGTAAATTCATAGATCTGTTAAATTTTTAAATATTTATTTTATTTAAATATTATTTAACAAAATATTATCCAATATCATTATTGAATATTTGATAATATTACAATTTGTAATAAAAAATAATAAACTTTTGCATTAAATTATATAAAGTATATCAATAGTAAATATGTAATTAATAGAGAAAATAAATTCAAAACGACAGATTTTATTATTACCTGTGCATATAATTAATATTATTGAAAATACATATCTATAGAATTATCAATAATATGATCAAGATGAAAAACATTAAACAAATATTGAAATATATTTAAAATGAAATATAAAATAAACATTTAAATAATTGAAATTAAATAAAACTTATATGAGAATAATAATAATAAATATCATATTAATAAAATGGTAAATGTTATAAATTTTAAATAACACAAATATATATTTTTTAAATTTTAATATAATTATAACTTAGTTCTGTGTAAATATTATAATATTTATAATAAAAAATATCATATTTCTTTAATTATTTAAAATTAAATATTAATAAATAATGATAGTAGAACCGGAAGTATCTATTTGGAAGTTTGAACTATCACGCAGAAATGCTTATAAATGAATGCTTGTAGTATTTTAAACACGAATATATGAGTCATCATTTCTTAGAATTTCTGATAATATATATATGTAAATATATGTACATATGTGACAATCAATAGAAAATTTCTTTATTATTCTCTAACATCGAAGAAATAATAATAATAATAATAATAATATATTTAGGATATTTTGGTAAACGAAATATAAAGATATATAAAATAAAATAACTATCTATTACACATAAATAATGATATAATCAATTTATTTAATAATGTTGCAAATAGT
Organism: Apis cerana; assembly: GCF_029169275.1. Classification (NCBI taxonomy): domain Eukaryota; kingdom Metazoa; phylum Arthropoda; class Insecta; order Hymenoptera; family Apidae; genus Apis; species Apis cerana. The sequence continues at coordinate 13,835,817 of NC_083857.1, forward strand.
GTAATTAATATTTAGCTTTTCTTTTTAAATAAGATTTAAAATATACCAAATGAATGGAATCACAAGTAGATGAAGGAATAAATGAATAAAGTAAATGCGAAAAGTAATACTATGACTATTCAATTTATATGTTGAAGCGTAGGAGTCAATTTATGAGAATAGATTTGCATAACACTTGTTAAAAGTATGGAAAGTTAGTTCTTGTATAATATTCAAATATGTGTTTCAATTCAAATTTATTTCACCGCCCATTTTTTGCTTAGCATAAAAACATCTCATATTGAATTCATAATTTAAAAATGAAAAATACCAATTTTCTAATAAAACATATTCCTATAAAACAAAAGAATTTCGGAAGAAAATTCGATCAATCATAAAAAAAAATACCAAATTTCAATGAAAAAACAACGAGATTCAGTTTCAATAAATGTTAAAACTTTTTTAAAAACGGTGAAACATAAGCTTAAACAATCTCACCAGAATAAATATGATCAGAGAATTTATATAACAAGGGGGGGGGGAGAGCGATAAGGTATTTCTTAATATAATAATTAGATAAAAGGTATTAAAGATGTAACAGACATGTAACAAACAAGGTTTTTCAAACGTTGTATAAATTAAATCATAGTCGCTTACGTCAGTGAGGGTTATATGCGCGCGCTCTTATGAACCGCGCCTTGGTTACTGAAATCTTCACAACGATACACTTACACACATAGGCAAAGTGCAAACACGAAGCTCAGGCGGCATCGTAAGGATCAATCGCCGTCGATCGAAATTTATGCTTAACTGAGCATCTCATTAAAGTGACGTCATTAAGGCAAGGAAGACGGATAATAAACGTACGTGACTGGTGTCAACAACGAGCCTAGAGACCTCTTTGCTTCTTTCTCGGCACTGAAAAAAACGCTACACCATCATGGCGAATATTACCTCTTAATTGATTATAAAATAACGAGTATGATAACTTGCTCGTTGATAGTATATTAAGTATCGATAAGAGTATTTCGTGTGATTGAAATGGATATATCTTTAAACTCTTGTACTCCTATATTAATTTTTCAGAGGCTGCATGATGCATTGTGGAAAATAAATGAAATTTGATTTGTTAAAAATAATATATAATATAGATAATGAATTGAAAAGTCGTTCAAATGAATTAGAAATTGATAATAATAAATTTACGAAGAAGAAGAAAAAATATTTTCTTTGATAAAATTTTTTTATTTCCAATTTTTTAAAATATTCCGTTCGTACCAATTTATATTTTAGAAGACACGTCTATGTTGTTAAGAATTCACAACTAAGGTAACATGAGAGCACGTGAATATAACAAGTTTCAAGTTTTACTTGTCCAAGGTCGTTATCCCTACCAGAATTTAAACGATATATGGCCAAGAGTTTGTTTGATCTGGTTATTTCGAGTTTCTTAAAATATATACTCGAAAAAGCAGATTCTAAGAACGTACATGAAATACTATAATATATATGATAATATACATTACGAAAGAACATGTGGAATAAATTTATGTATAAAAGATGTCGATAGGTAGCGGAACAGTCACAAATACAATCGGTTACTAAATTTCAAAACGAACACACTGATGAATAATGCTTTGGGTGAAAAGTTATCGGTCGAGCACTTTGATGACTCATGTATAAATGGCATAAGTATAGACAATCAACGACAAAATTAAATTTATAACCTCCATTTCCACTAATGTGTTTTGTTATCAAAACACTTAAGAAATTATTTTTTTTTTTTATTTTAATGTGCCTTTGGAGAGGTATAATGAACAAGAATACCATTTTAAAATATTATATACGTTTTAACAGAATTATTATGTCTAATTATTCTTGATAAAAATAATAATTTTTTAGTATTTAAATACGAAGGTTAAGCTACTTATTTTTATCTTTTCTTTTCATTTTTAAATAACATAACGTTGTAATATTTTTTATATCGTAACTTTTGAAATGGGGGAAAAAAGAAGAACGAATTATTTAAAAATTTTTCTAAATAAATCGTATCAAGTATCACCAATTTTTGATAAGAATCTTAGTCGATTTATTATAAATCAAAAGGCAACAACCTACTAAAGGATATATATATATATATCTACGATGACGATTTATATATATGCAAGTACACGTATATCTCACACTATTGATATTCATTTTCCATGCTTAATCGAGGACACGTGATGATTGACAAATGAGCCACCAACGGCGACAGTGATGTAAGTCAATTTCGATCAGACTCACGTCGTGCACGCGCCGCTAAACAAATTAGATTAGTCGACCGTCGAGGTGATATCATCCTGATCAGACTGAAGAGGAAATCATGTTACGAATTTTCAATTTCGAAATTTGTTAAAACTTTTTTTCGTCGGAAATGTAAACGCGAAATTATTTAATTCGTAGAACGATATTTTTGAAACACTTGACGATTTACTTTGTTTCGTTCAGTTGAACGCGAATAAACGCGAAGCCGATATATATTTTCAACGCTTAATTTACATCGAACACTTCACTCTATCAATGTTGGAAATTAATATTGCATCGAAACGACCACAATTTATACACTTTGATTTCTGTAAATATTAAAATTACTATCAGCAACTGCACACATCACCAATCCAGTAAACCAACCGATAAATCATCACACGTATAAATTCATATATAACCTCTAACGACGATCTAACCACACCAGTTACACGGCATAAAAGAGAGAGAGGAAAAAATCGATATTTATACACGATTATTAATAACACTGCTAATTTTAACCGTTGATGATTCACGATTCGAGTAAAAGCGATGGGATTTCTCTGACGTTATCTAGGCGTGGAAAGAAGCGAAACTTTCTCCTCGCTATAGGTTAGTGTCAATCACAAGTTTAGAAGAACGTTGAGAGAGACGAGTATACCTACCGAGAGAGACGAGTATACCTACTGAGAGACCGTTGGGTCATCTAGGGATTTTTCATTGCCCGAGGCAGCTCGGGAGAAGTTTGAACGTTACGAATTCAACGAAAGCGTTATCCTCATTACGATGATTCTCTTTTATGCTTTTTATCGCTTATACTCTCGATTATGCAACTTATACTAAAGGATACTTTATATATATATATATTTGAAATTTTGAATAATCTAATTTTAAATTTTAAATTTCATATTTCAAATTTTAAATTTGAAATTTTACGAATATTTTTCTCCCCCATGCGTTTTAAAAGAACATGTTTTTTAGAACGCTCTATACTTACACTTTCGTTGCATATTCCTTATAAATAGTTTCGTATAATTTATGCATAACCCACGGGATTCGTGTAGCACGGCGATGTATCTCCTTCGTTTCGCAAGAATCTACGTATGTTTCGTCCAATGGAATAAAAATTTTAACCTACGACTTTTCTGCACAAAAAAAGTATAGCTCGCCGTAATTTCAATCCGAAAAGCAATTTTCTTCGAATTTAACCTACTCTTGCACAAGAGAAAAATGAAACGTTCTTTGTCCAAAATACACGATTGGACGAAAAGTGAAAATAACCAAGTTTCCAAATCAAGTTTTCGATCAATATGAAGCAGAATGAGATGGGGGTGCAAGGAGAAAGTAATTCTGGTGGATTTAAAAAAAAAGAGAAAATAATTCGATTCACGGAGGCGTCCTCTCGAAACGGCGATGAAAGAGAAATCGAGTTTCGGAGAGAAATTCGATTCCGAATTAAGAATAAGGTAGGCATCGAGGTCCACCCTTGCATCCCTTTAACATGAAATTACGGTGGAAAATTGCTCCACCGTAGCTCGACTCGACTCGAACAACGTTTTCTGTTCCGATCTTTTTCTCCTAAGTTTCCACTTTAACGCAGTTTGCCAGGACCGAGGAGAATTAAATCTTTTTCACCAGAGAATAATATTAATCCGATCTGTGGAACAATTTCGTATCGATGTTCCATGAAAGAAATAACTTTTCAGAGGATCAGTTTCCTGATTGAGACGTTTTCTTTGTTTCTTCTTATTTAAAACAATTCTGAAACAATTAAAATATTCGACGAAATATCTCTTTTTTACATGAAATTCAACGAATAAAAAAATATAGATAAATTATTAAATTAGAAAACCCGAGTTATTCCTTTAAATTAGAAATATTTATTTATATTCCTAAGGCTAAGGTTAATCTATACCGTTTTCCTCTAATTAGAATAACTTTGATTTCGCAATATCATTAGCGAAACCCGAGAAGATATTTTCCTCGAATAATTGCAATAACCTCACAATTCCATTAGGGAAATCAGTGAAAATTCGATCGTATCAACTATAATTTAGTGCGATGCGATTTTCGAGTAATTAGATCATTGACGATAATAATAACAACAATAATAAATAATAGCGATCAAATTATCGTAATAACCGAACGATTCGATTCTTTGCTCTTTGCTCTGCAAATGTGCAAATATATATATATACTTTGAATAAATTTATAAAACGCGGGATAATTCAAAGAAATTACATCAACGATGATACACGATCACACGCTTTTTTGGCACGCTACTAGCAGCGATATGGTTAATTATGTTACCCGCTAAAATGACGTTAGCGAGAGTAAAATAAACCCTTTAGTTAACAGGAAATATTAAAATTGGATTTCGCTAACCGGCTTTAGCCTCGCTCAATGCACTTTCCTCAACATGCTGTTTACAAATTACGGATTACGAACGGTATACGGTATTCGATTTTACGTTGCTTCGTGCGCTGTGATCGTAACAGAGTTAAAAATTCAATGTGAAAGCACTTTTAAAAGTTTTCGATCGAATTATTTGGATCCGTCGATTTCGTTCGAAAGAAGAAGAAAAAAATCTTTGCTTTCAAATCACTGTTTGAGTGTCGTGAAAAGAATACTAGATTACATCTAATATTAATCAATAAGGTAAATCTTTAACGATTACGAACGTGTTAACAAGGAACAATGTAACCGAACGAAAAGACAAACTGAAACGCTCGTTTCTTAAGAACTTGTGCAAGATGAACGCGCGATCTAGTTTGAGAAACAAGTTATAGAGGCAACACAAACTAAACGGAAGGTGTACTCCACGTTGACGGCGAGGAGCACCGTCAGGGCTCTGATAAAAACTTGAATCCCCTTTTACAAATATTTGCTATTCCACGAAACGCGAATCTCTCGTCGCGAGAAGTTTTTCAACTTCGTTTTAACGCGTTCGCGTGATATTGTCGCACACCAACTCTTATGATAATTTAATAAGACAAAGGTATTAGGAATTAATCGTTTCGTCCTCGCATTTTCTTTTCGAATCTCACCTATTGCTTTCCATTCGATACCTCGTTGTTAATTATATAGAATAAAGAAATATTAAAAGAAACTGTGATAAAAGAAACATTTTATAATATTAATCACCATTCGATAAAATTTCACGAAAGAAAATTTACCACACTTTTCGTGAATTAATTTAATTTAGAATAGTTTAATTTGAACTGTTCAAATTTTTATAAAAAGAAATATTTATACAGCGACGTTTTTCGATAAACTGTATCGAACGAGTAGATTTGAAAAAAAAAAAATTAGTCACCTTCAAACTTTTCCGGCAGATGTCCCGGCAGACGTCATTTAAACTCCAATTTCAACTAAATCCGCAATTAATCGGGAACTCGACCAACAACTTGTCCGTTAGGAACCATTTAAAATGGTCAGCTAGGCCAATTCTTAATCTTGCGGATAGCCATCGCCAATTTCTAACCTATTCTACTCTTGACATCGATCTCGCTCACAAACTCGGTCGACGATTAATTATAAACAATATCTGAATGGTCTAATCTCGGCGGAACCTTAACCTTCTACGAAGGTACCGATGATATCGTTATTGCATATCGTTAATTTTATTTAAACTTTGAGAACTGCATTAATTGATAGATAATTGTTAACGTCGCGTTAGTTGATGTATTTATTTATAAAATTATTAAGTTTTCGTAACGTGTTTTAATATTTAAAAGTGTAAAAAATTATCCTAATTAAATTTAACACTCGCAGTTTTCTTAAATGTAACATTCTCCTTTGAATTCTTTGGTCAATAAATTATTATTACATCGATCGTTTGTTCAAACGATGAACACTTTTCATCCATCAATGTCTTTAATATCTATGATGATCAAAAATGTTACTCGAATGGATCCAGTCCATTTGGATTAGATTCAAGGAAAAAACGCGGCGAATCAATTGAATGAACGTCCAGTGACTGACCGAGACCAAACTGAGTGAATGAACAGAGAAGGTTAAAGAGTGGGAGACGTGATTCCTCCTTTCGCGTTTGAAAACGTAAGAAAATATCGAAGAAAATATCAAAAATTAAAAAAAAAGATTATAAATAAATTAACGATACATGAATTAATAAAAGAATATTAAAAACAAGTTGTTCGAGTTCTTGAATTCGTGCTTGGAAAGTTACGTTTAAAATAAAACGAAGTGAAAAATAAAAATGCAAAATTCATTTCCAAAGAAATTCGATAAATCACTCTGTCGCGTTCCTTTACAAAAACCTTTAGAAATTTCTTAACGGAAAAATCAAATCGTTTCGAAGAAACAAAAGCCACAACCTAGAGATATTTCTTATGAAAAAAAAAAAAAAAGAAATTAATCAATTCCATTCAAACAGTATTTCTTTACTCTCCGTAACCATCCCTCTTTAATTACTGCCATTTTTTTCACCATGACGTGATAAAATTTCTATGAAATGTATTCAATCATCGGAATATCAAAGTTATTTCAACTATTACGAATGTAACAATGAATCAGGATATAGGAAGAAGATAAACGAGAAATTTCGTACCGTGTACATTCACTGGTGTTCCATTCGATAACCGACTCGTACGTGAACTCAAGAATTCGAATCAATCCGATACGATCGAGAGCTCGAACGCGACTGAACCGGCCAACTTCTTGCATTTCCCGATCCCTTCCCTCTACTGCGTCGCGCGACGATACTAGGCGCCATGGCGAGGGGTGGGGGAAACCGTCCAAGCGTGCAAGCCTCGTCACCCGGAAACGACGGACAAAGAAGAAACGAGGAGGAAACGAAGGAAATAATGGTCTCCTTTTATGCGCGTCTTTAAACAATCGGTGATAGCGATTTGATCGCAACAAACGACGAAATGGTTTTGATGGAAATCTTCGTTTTCCCTCTATCGATGAATCTTGCTCTTCTGTTGAATATTTATTTATTTGAACGCTTTAATGAGTTTGATTTGAACTTCATCGAGGAAACCCAAGATGAATTAGCAGATAGAACGCTTCGAGTTATCTGCATAAGATCTGACCCCGTTGGATCATTCGGAGTTGTAATATCATGTATATATAGGGTTATTTAAACTATTATATAGAATATCGAATAAATTATTTATTGATTTACGTCGATATTTTTTTTTTCTTTTACGCAGCAAATTATTTCTGTTTATGCTACGCTTATTTTTCATACTTGTAAATCTTGAATTTATCACACAAATTTATATTTTAACGATTGACAATATTTTCTTAAAAATCTGTATTTGCATTAATTTCATTTTCCACGTCGTTTAAATAAATATTCCTCGACAATGTAATGTGTTCTATAAACAGAAATCTTGTTTTTCTAGAATTTCATTTTATGTCACGTATTTCACAATATATCCTTTTTACTTTCGCATGTTTATTTTTAAATAAAATTCAAATACGAATGATCTCTACATTTACGTTTACATTACATTACAAAATTTAAATATTTGAAATCAATAATATTTTTTATTTACAAAAAATTGTGAAACGAATAATGTCAATGTTTCGCATAATTTGTCGAGAGAGAAAATCATTTGTTTCGAAAGAAAAAGGAAAAAAAAAAATCACGATTATTGGAATATTTTCCAACACTTCGTCCTTCGAAGTTTCAAAGTCATTTTTTTAAACGAAGCTACTTATTTTTGGAAAAGTGACGACAAGACGTTAATCATTTATAGCAATGACCTTCAAACGACATCTGATATAAACATTTATTTTAAATCATCTTAACATCCTTCATAAACGATATCATCATTTTTTTATAAATTTTTCGAAATAAATATCCATTTTATGCAGCCTCAATCACAAAAATTACTCTAAATATTTTTTTCCCCGAGCGAGAATCTCGTTTTTCGAATCGATAAATTAATCTCCCCTTGTTTAAAGCATCAAAAAAACAAACTGATCTTCAATTTAACCAGAAAAGAGGAAAAAGGAGGGAAAAAAATTCGAGATATAAAACAATAAACGAGAACGAGAGATATAAGGAATGAAATTCTCTGCACTTGCAACAAACGGATTAATCGACCAATCGAATAAATAAACGTACGTAAAAAATAAAAATAACAATAACAAGCAAGAACAAAAATAACTGCAAGAGCTGTTGGAGGCCACAGATGCGGAAATACTGACAAATATGGATCCTAAGTACTTACATCCTATAGACACCGTGTGGGCGTGAACTTGATAAGATAAAATCGAGGGATTAGGTAAGGATTGAATCTAAACAAAATCTGGGTCGCGTTTGGATCAAGTTATAAAATGAGGTCTGGGTTAGATCTGGGTTAGCATGGATGTGCGAGTTCGATAAGGGTGCGACGTGTGTGCTTATGTAAGGGTTTGTCTCGATTAGACGCGGGAGTGAAAGGGCGCGGAACCGAGAGGAAGATATTGCGATATTGCGGGGTGAAAGAATCCGGGGAAGGGTGACAAGGAAGGAGGAGGAGGAGGAGGAGGATGGCACGCCCCTTTTTATTCCACGTTCTTTTCAATCCTGCCAAAGGAGGATTCCTCTTTGGGGAGGAAATTTTCATTGCAGAGGTGCAATCGGCAGTGGGATGATAAGTTGAGGGGACAAGGATAAATTTATGGCTGGTTCACATATATTTCGAAACACATTAGGGGAAAGCAGGGTGAAATTTTAATCGTATTTATACTTACTCAAGTAAATATATTTTTAATTATTAGTCTCATTGCAAATAAGACAAACGTTTAAAAATCGAAGAAGAGGTTAATCTAACCAACTAAAATAAAAATTTCGTTGAAGTAATTAAAAAATAATTTAAGATGGATCAGCTTTTATTCGATTATTAGTTGTTTCAAATATTTCTGCAATAATAGAAATGAATTCGAAGTGTGTGGCGTTAATTGCAACGATTACGTTCGATCGAAATTATGAAAACGGAATTACATATTACATTATTCGTTCTGGACTAGTTTTGGACGATTGCTTGCTCGCTCCGCATATCACGTATACGTTCTTCTTTTGAAATCCCATCAAAGTTGATATTAAGGGACGAAGAAGAATACGAAAGCGTTAGAAAGGATTAGGAATGAGGAATAAATATGTACGATACGTGACAAAGACGCGTAGAATGCATTATTGCAGCGGAACAGCAAACGCCTGCGAAGCAACGAGGTATAATGGGTAAATACGAAAATGGAGAATGCGACAGAAACTTGGATATTCGAAGCGTCAACCGAAACTGATTGAAACTCCTTTGGTTACACGACGCTCTTTGATCAATTCTTCCTTCTCGTGTAATTTCTCGTGTTTCCCTGATTTTTCGATTAATTGGATTTATTAATCCAACGTGGATTCGAATATCATTCGAATATAATTTTAGATTAGATCATTTACCAATTCGAATTTTTCTTTTTTATTAAAAAAATGTCAATCAAATTGACATACGGGATGTAATTGATCATGAAATTTAATCGTTAGAATTTTGAAATTTGAAGAATTTTACTTGTTTCACTGATCTCGAACTTTCGAAACGAGGTAAAATATAATCCTAACCTCAAAACGATGAAATGTCCGTTATACAAGTTTTCTCGAAAACCTCTAAGGAAATCGCAAATTCCACGATGGTCTGCTTTTCTTCGAGAATGAGAATATTTCCACGAAACAGGAACAGAAACGACGTTTAGATCTATTTGCATTTGTACCGGCGAAACTTAAGGAATAAACGTCGCAACGACTACGAACGACATGGAAACGACAAAATAATGGCGGCCCTTCGATGTCGAGCATAATAATCAGCACGGTTGAGCGGATCCTCCACCAATTTGCATGTATTCTCGGAGCTGACATCCTCGCTATTGTATGTAATTTGCGCGAAGAAAGCAAAGCATTTTATCGATAATTAAATCCGAGAGGACGTACGGACGATTCTTTTCTTAGTTCTCTGAATACCTGCCCCTCGACCTCGTGTATATATATTAAGCTTTCCAAAGAATTTTATTTCGATTGAATTATAAAGTGAAATAGAAATAATATTCTTAATGAGTTACGCATTTATTAAATTACAATATATATGTAATCTACCGTTTATATCACATTTTCCAAATGCCACATATTTACTTACAAAAGATTACGGTAAAAAAAAATGGCTGTGAGAAAATTATACTTGACGCGAATTAAACCTCGAATTAAAATGGCATTGATGGACATTCCTCCAGATAAGTACGTACGTATTCTTTCTTTATGTACAGTTACAATGTGAAAGATGGGTAAAATTAGCAATTTGTGATTCGTATCGTATATATACATTAAGAAAAAGAAAAGATCGCAGATAAGTAACAATATGAAACACGCGAAGAAATATGCTTATCGATTGCACAGGGCTTGAATTTATCGCGAGTAAACGTAACAATACCCTTTCACGTTATGAAAATCGTAATGGCGACGGTTTATTGGGTAACTCTCGGAACGAATGTAAGGCGAATTTACACAGTTAGCTTTGAGCAAATAACTGTCGATTCGACGAAATCGAAAGTAATGCGAGCAATTTAAATCATTTTATGAAAATACAGAATAAAATTTGAACGAAAAATTATATAGAAATAAATCGATATAGTTTATATATTTTTAATAAATTAATAATTTGTTAAACTAGATTAGAAATCAATTAGCGTCAATCAATTAACAATTAAATTGCAATACTTTCCCAAGTACTCGTCATAATTCATAGAGATAATTTGTAGAGTTTAAACTAATCGAGACTCTCAAAAAAATTTCTACAATTTTCTTCTTTTCCTTCTTTTCCAATCTATTGAAATAATAATTTATATTTTCTATCCTATTCTATGCGCAATTCTAAAACAGAATTGTACAGTACTAAACACATAGGCCAAATATAACAGTTGATGCCGCCACTCGATCGTTCAATTTACGACTTCGCTATACCTATATCTAATACACGTCTATTTGAACAGCAGTCTTCACGCGAACGCACTGTGATCGGTTTTATTACGAAGCGTGCGTCTATAACGAAACACATACACCGTATAATGCTCGAGAACATTAATCGTATCTCAATCGTTCGTCAACAATTACCTGCCACAAATGATAACCGTCATTTCGATCCAACTACTACTCACGAGCCAATTTCTAAATAATCATTTCATCTCGTAGATCGAATATCTCTGTTCTATTCGACCGAAAAGCGAGAAAATCCGCATGATTCGTAAGGTCGAATCACGTTCACACTCGACGTGGTCCGCAGAGCGAAGAGAAAATTGAGAAACACGGGTATATATACCCAGTGCGGGTCGCGGACGCGGGGTGGGGATTCGGTGCGGAAAGGAGGAGTGGGGGTAGAGGGTCGGAGTGGGGAGGGCGGCAATGCGGCGGTAGTTGCGCCGCGTGTCGGATCAGCTGTGAGCTGGCAACCCGAGTCAGCTGACTGGTCGCGGCCCCTCCGCTGCGACAATCGATATCCCGCTTTGCTCCTGCTGTTATGACCGTGGCTGCGTGTTCCTCCTTGCTCAGATATACACCCCAACCCTCTTCACGCTTATGAATCTTGCGAATCGACTTATCACCGCCCACTCGTAGGGGTTAACAAGAGAAGTTGAACGCGTGTGAATTCGAAGGAAACGCGAGGAAGAAATTCCGGTTATAAAGAGCATCTCATGTGGATAGAAAGGGAGATGTATATCGTGACTGTTAAGGTGTTGCATTATTGAGGAAAAATATGGTGAAATAACGCATAAGTTCTAGCAAGATAAACGTATGGAAAATTGTTCGAAAAAATGAACGAAGAAATATAGACTTAGAATTGTACTTATATAAAAATTCAAAACAATACTCGTAGATCATAATTTCGAAGTGAATTTGAATCTTAAAGCAACTAATCGAATTACGATATCGTTACACCTAATTCGAGTATTACATTTAATAGATTCAACGTATATATTTGATGCATATACAAATCGTTCGAAAAATCGAATTCATTTCCTGAAAACCATCAGAACCATACGCAACAACATTGCGTCACAAAGCTTGGAATACAGCATCCCCGTTCTAATAACATTTCCTTCCCGCTTTGATCATCGTTTATAACATCAACAGAGGAATTGAAGTTTGAAAGCAAGGCAGACCTCGTTTTTGCCCGACCCTTGCTCTTCTGGAATTGCAGCCAAGGGCGGAAAGTAGACCGTGACCTTGACTCGTCCTCGTCTTTCCGGCTTACACACTCCGGGCCACGCGGGCTCAAGACCTGGTAACGATGCATTTTGTGCCCAGAGAAGAAAACGTCGAGGAAGAAGCGAGAAAAGCTTTTCGAGTGTCGTTTCGTCTCGAGGGTACACTCGTTATTCGTCGATCGAGTAAAAAGAACGAATACGAAAAGAGTTCCATTCAACGGTTAACGTTCAGTCCCCTAATTATTTCCGAGTTGATGAACGCTGCGTTAATTCTCTCATCCGCGTTGTCATCCGTTAACTTTCGAAAATTTTACTCTCGAACAAGATCGACCATCTCGAGTGTGATAGGAAACGATCGATCGTGATTTTCACTGATCGTGAATAACCGGTATTCGTATCTGGGATGAGAAATACGGGTGAATGGGTAATTTCGATCGTAGAAAGGAGAATTTTCTCGATGGAAAAGTAGTACAAAATAGTAGTGGTAAAATAGTTCCACGAGTGTTTTCTTCTTCTCTCTTTAAAAAAGAAAGAAATCATTTATCGAATTAACAATAATTATTGTTTCTAAAATGTAAAAATATAATAACTATCGACAAAGGTAAAGGTTGGTGTAACGTCACATTTACATAGGATATTTCATTAGGTAAATGCCCAACTCTCGTTACACAACATACAAGTAATTTTTTATCGGTTAACACTTTACTCCGAGGATGAGATCAATATCGCTATCTTCGATTTATCGTTAAATAAACGAGCAATACACACGGGACACCATATGGCGAGCCATCGTCCTCCTATTTCAGAAACTTTGCGAGCCATTTCAATTACCTGGGCTAGTTGCTTCGTTTACATGCAATCACTTCCTCCTTAAACTCGAGGAAGATCCTCGTTTAACGACGTCGCGAAGCCGAGCCGATAATAAAATTTCTTAAAAGCTGTTTAATCATCGATCAAATTTTTAAATCGCAAACGAGATTTACCTTACCTCTTTTATTTATCCCGTTCTGTTCTTTCAATATCGATCATTACGTTTCCAGATTGATTAAAGTGGGCGACTTCCATTAAAAGTTTCAACAAACTCAAACGGTTGTGCGAAGAAAAAAAATCAATCGGTAGACTGTTTAATTCGGATGAATTTGTGTCATTACACTCAACAAGAGTTTGCTCAAAGCTAATTAAAAAAACTTCTTCTTCCTTAAAAGAGTATCACGAACATAAGCACGAATAAATATAAATGCATAAAGGAAAGAAAGAAAAAAAGAGAAGATTAAATATCACATGGATTAAATTACGCGAATTTTTTTCATTCGCGATCGAATATAATCCGTCCCTGTTCAATAATCATTTACTTCGATTTAATCGAACGCACCCGCTATTACTCCCCAATTGGAAATTTACAACATCGGGAGGAAAATAACTGCACACGGTTCGATTCGGGACGTCACAACAATTCGCCGTGATTAAAATATATTCACACCGTCGAATAAATTACCTTTCATTTGCTTGGTAGGTAATCAAGGCTCCCCGAGCCGGGCATAAATCACCCCTGCCGCACGAATAACGACTCCTCTTTCCTCCTCCTCCTCCTTTTCGTAACAGCGAATAAAAACACGGTGGTACGATGACCGTCGGGTGTACACGGAAGTCGAAGGGCGAAAACAAGAGGAGCTTTTAACTGCGTGTGATTATCCGGACGATCGGTCGCTTCCTGGTCGAGCGTGGCATGCATGCACCACCACGGAGAACACGGATTGGCGCCAGCAGCCTCCGCCAGGATTACGGCGACCAAGGATGCCGATCGATGGGCGGAAATGGCGCCCGAGAGGCGGCCGTGCAACGTCGTCCAGTCGCTGCTCCTTCCACGCGTCAACTTTTCTTAACGTTTGTTTACTCGACCACCTCTCTCCTCTTCCTTTAGTCCAACGGATCCCCGCGCGACCATTAAGTGTCTCTACCGTCGTGAAACCGAGTGTGCGCGCGTGCATGTGCGCACTCGACACGTCGTGGAAATGTACGAGGTTGTGTAAAGTGATCGAACGGTGGAGGAATATTCGTTTCTTTTATTCCGTTCGATTTGACGTGAACGAAGATATATATATATATATTATAAGGTACAATTGCGATCATTTTGGATCTCGTTGCATTTTTAATTGCTTTGCTTCGATTTTTATGTTGAAAAGATGTTGAAAAATAATTAATTTAATATGAGCGATGCAATTACGTGGTGAAAAAAAAACTATTGCGCTAAAAAAGGCATAGGATTGTTTGAGTTGTTTTATATGTAATAGTGTCTTATACACGAATTTTTTTGATAGTTTTTGAGACAATTATACAGGATAGTTAATTGGACAGTATTGTGAAGCGTAACTTTAGAATTCGATTCAGATTTATGAACACACGTTAAGCTTGATCTCGTTACTAGCATGCTATGCCATTTTCCGGCATAAAATTATATACTCTTTTCTATATACATACACCCGGTTGTAAGTTTTCATATCGTGTTGAATTTATGTGTTCCAGTTATGAAATCAAGTGTCTGCTGTTACGCATCGTGTTCCGCTTTGATAACTTTGCAGACTGAGATTTTTGGCGAAAATTCGCTTGAGTAAATGTGGTTACGTATGTATACGTAAACGTTCAAGAATAATATCTATTTTTAATACTCTTTTATACATTCTTCATACACTTTTCGTTAGTTCGAAAATTCATTTTCTTACCACATTAAATTAACATCTGATCAGACTTTCAGATTTCCTTGTGTTTATTTTTGGAAAATTTCTTCGAGGTCTTTCAATGATTTTATTTAAATGCTAGACTAGCAAAAGTAAATTAGAGTTAGACTTTAAACACGTTAACTGATACACTTTTAGATTTCTCTCTGTTCACCTTGGGGAAATTTCTTCGAGGCTTTTCGACCATTTTATTTAAATACTACGTTAATAAAAGTAAATTAGAGTTATTTTTTCCAAAAATACGTCAACATTCATTTATGTACACACAACGTTTACACGCATATTCGTTCGGGATTGACTTAAACAACAATGTGCACAGAGTATACAGCATACCTATGGGGAATGATGTCCAATGATATGATTCCGTAAACAGAAGCGTATACACGATGCATACCTACTTATGTACAATGCAGAGAGTGGATGTGTGAGTTAGAATTCCGTAGAGGGTGAGTTGTTTATACGGAGGAGGATGCATCGATGGGGATCGAGGAGGGAACGAGTTCTTGGGAAAATTGCAAGGTTCGAGCAAGGTGGGGGGAGGGAGGGGGGATAAGGAATCGTAAGAATGGAGAAAATAAGAGGGGGAAGGATGATGCTGCGGAACGAAGAAGAACGAGAAGAGAGTTGAAAAGAGAGGGAGAAAAGTAAACAGTGACAGAGGGGGAAGGAAAGCAGAGCGGTGAAATGGGTCATGTGCACGATTTCTGTGCAGAAACTAGAGAGAGAGAGAGGATAGGCGCGCAATGTACTCACACCATAAGAAAAATTAAGTTGGAATTCTCTCTGTTATTTTTCGCGATACGAAATTAAATTAAAGTTATTTTAAAAAATAATTTAGAAACGATTCAATTTCAAAATAATTGATCATCTTTGTCGAGGAAATTCGATAAATTGAGTTTTTCCACGTCAAATATAATATATTTATTCTCTCACACACGCTTTCACTCTGAAATTTCCATTTGAAATTTTCCAGTATTAAATGGAAGCTTGTTATATGTCATCATGATTATTTATTAAAATTATGAAAATTTTGCTTTCCTCTGCGCATCTTAAATTCTCTTTATATGTCACGAGCAAATATTAATATTGATAACGATCCATACGATTTAAAAATGGAAAAATCACTGAAAATCAATTCGATATCGTTATCTTTTATATTGTTCAACGCGATTAGAAATTTTTATTTACTAACCGAAAAGAGATTGCACCGTATTGTGCACGGGAAAAAAAAAATATCGTTCTACGTTAAAAATCAATTGATCGTTCGTGGGAGACGAACCTCGTCCGTACTTTATCTCTCTTTTTCTCCATTTGCTTTTTTTACCACGTCCACCGAATATTTATAGAAAAACCGTAATTCCACGTTTAGAAAAGTATAGCCTCAAATAAAAGAGACCATTGAAGCAAACAATTAATAACCAATTCTTAACTTATATTAGATAGATCTAACGTAAAAATAAAATTCTAAATTGAAGCGTATTATTATTTAAAGTTATAACGGAAGGGTAAAACAATACGTGGGATACATCGGTTCATTTTTTTCAAAACTTTGACCTTTTTTTTTTACTTTCAATTAACTTAACTTAATTAAAATTACAAATTTTATATTTTTTCGTTAATAAAAAAGAATCATAGAGACACGATAGATTTTGATTGTTAATTTTATCAATCGGATAATAAAAGTAAAAAAAAAAGAAGAAAATTTTAATTACACATTTTAATCGCACGTAATATCGCTGCATTTATGCATATCATTTAAAACGATTATCTCCTATCCTTTGTACGCACGCAAGAGGGTGTGCTCGATTGATCGTATCCGCATGAAATATCAGCAAGATCATCGCTAACGCTTTCACCAAGTTTATACTCTTCGCGTTAGTTTTTTCTGTTTAAACGCATCCCCAATTCCACGCAATCCTAATTGATAGATCAGATCATGATGATCAACGATATCAACACGACTGAGAAATAACTCTGATAATTCGCAATATTTAATTCTCAATTTTGTTTAACTACTCTTTCAATAATAAAATGCGATACAATATCAATAAATTTCAATACGATATTTTTGCTCGCGTAAAATTAAATGAAATTCTAATTTCATTTTTAATTTCATTTCATGTCGTGGTAGATAAAATTTATATTTAAAAAAGATTCTTTTTCTTTTTTTCTTTACAATGCCACATCGTAATTCGAGTCTTGCGTAACGAGATTTTTATAACGTTCTTCTGAAATTAATGTTACACCATCTGTAAAATGCTTGTTTAGAAAAATGGCGCCATTGTTCCGTCATTATTTAAATTTATTTATAATATTTACGATTAATCTCTTAATTGTAACGAAAGAAGGATTGAAAAACTTAAGGAGAGATAATACATTCTAACGAGTATAAGATCAACAGGAATGGAAATAGCTGAAAATAGACGAAAAGATTCGAATCCGATCGTTCCTATTCATCACAAATTTCCCCTCCAATTCTGTCATACGCTCGTTGAAAAGAGCCATATCCCCCCTCATCCGCATCTTCCTCCTACTCCTCCAACGAAGCGAAACAGAATCGAAATACCAAAGAAACGATCTTTCCATTCTCTGCCCATTAAGCAGCTACTTTGACGTTTTCATCGAGTCGATACGAGAAATACACGTTTCGAATTGCACCACCGCCCCATCTCCTCGAGAACAGAAATCCTTATTCTTTCCCCTTTGTCTGGGGGGAGGGAAAGGATCGTTCGTTCTCTGCTTCTACAGAGAGAGAGGGAGAGAGAGAGAGAGACCATTCCGTAAGGGAAACCTTTTCGAGACGTTCCTAGGAGTGTTTTTCGGGACGAAAAATGGCGTAACGTGAGCCGATTAATGGACTTCCTGAAGAAAGGAAGCCTTCTCCGTGGGCCGTGCAGGACGCGTGAACGGTGCAAATATAGCGAGAAGTCCGTCAAATGTTTCTTCTTCAAACGACGAAGAAAAATTAGAATTTTTAAGAGAAAGGGGGTATTTTATTACTCGAAGGAATGTTTATAATTGTTACAGGAATATCCTCTGCGAAAGGAATTTTATGAAAATAAAAATTTCCACTCGGAATTTGTTCAGCTTAATGTTGAAACTTGGAAAATTGATCGATCGATCCGATTCGTGCAGATCCCAATTTACGATGTTTCAAGCGAAATAATTACAAATTATTTTTACGATAACAAGGAAGTTTCTGAAGAAGAAGTGCTCGAAAATCCATCACAAAATATTCTGAGAAATCGTTGTTTCCCTGCAACAAGGAGAGAGAAGAAGAAGAAGAACAGTCTCGCGCGAAAGAGAAGAAAACTTGACGGTTGGAAAAAACCACTGAAGGAAATACAAGTTGGCTGTTCTTGGCTAAAATTAAATTTCACAAATGGACGATGCGGTTAATTAAGCGAAGCACGCGAATGTCCTCGCTTTTATTCGATTTTCCTCGACAAGGATAAGTCCAAAGATAATTATTTTTCTCCCTCCTCCTTTTTTAAATACTCTGATTTATCTGGACACCTATTAATTATTAATTTTAATACGTTTAGAATAAAGATGCATCGAGAAGCATCGTATCTCTCAAGCCAAGTAATTAAACAATACAATACCAAATTCCAATCTTTCTTCTTATCGTTCGAATTTTTAAAAAAATGGAATTTAATTTAATTAATCAATCGCGATAAAATCACATAGAACATTTTTCAAAATGAATCTTCCGATAAAAATCAATTACATTTGAGACGATAAAAATATAATAACCAAACATCGATTATTACATCGATTCTTCCGAGCCAGTAACTCGCGCTAAAAATCGCTCGAAATCGAAACGTATCGTTTACGGTTCACTTGCAAGGTCACCGTGGGCTCGTTTCAGCGCCATCTTATATCGTTTCAAGGGTTATGTCAGGGTCGACAGTCGGGGAACGAGAGCACTGGCTCTCAAATTCGTTGGGACTGATTGGACAGGGTGATCGATTCGCTGGTAATCGAGGGGATAACCCGAGAAAGCGATCGTGACCATTGAAAACACGCGGAAGACCTCGAAAGAACGAAATTGGGCCACGCAAACAGCCACGAACGAGATCTCTGTGTGGCAAGGGCGAGCAAGGTCACTTGTGTTTTCTTAATGTCGAGGTGATCGTGGATCGTTGAAATACAAAGATGTAACAAAAATATAATTAAAGATGTAACGTGTTTGTTTAGATTCAGCGATCAAACTTTTTCTCGTTGAATTGAATTTTCGTTAAAATGTTCGGTTCGCATAATAATTGGAAATCAATTTCTTTTTACAAATTTTTGTTGTTACAAAATAAATTTTTCGGATTATGCAGTTCATCGTACGATCAAAGTGACGCACAGCGCTCTGTTCAGCTAATAAGAGATTAGCTCGGTTAATTAAGAGATATCGATGAAAATTTCGATAAATGGAGGATTCTACTATTGCTATGTGGAATCTGTAAAGAAATCAATGGATGAAACGAACGGACAATTGAATCGGCAAGTTATTCGCAATATTAATCAACAAATTGCAATTTCACAAATACAATTTCCACACCAAGCATAAACAATCTTAACAATCTCACGCTTTATTTCAATTTATATATACAACGCTTCAACATCGAACGCAATATTGTCATCGCTCAAAGGATGGTCGCGTTACGTCAATCATTAATTTCGCCAAAAATAATATGTTATAGGCGCTATATTTTCAACGATAATTGCAAAAAATAAAACTTTGAAAACCAGCCAATTTTTTCGATCGCTCCCGCTCGTTGATGATCCGTTTAATTTCCCTGTAATAAATTTTTTTCACCGACCAGCCAAAAATATATACCAATTACGATACAGCTTTTCCCGTATGGCCACGAGTTGGGCGTGAAAGTTTTATCCGCGGAACACGCGGGTCAATATTGGCCCACCAATTATTCCCGCCGGAGAGAAAATTAAATTTCGCATTCCGCGTTGAAATTCGGATTTGAAACCGAAGAATACGTCGCATATTAATTTTCGGCCGTGTGGTTACACGGTTTCGACGATACGTTCGCGGGGGGATCGATCAAACATTGACATAACCTCGATACTTTAGGCCGCATTCGAGCTTCCGAAAGAAATCGAATCGGTCACGTGACGTCGATACAGCTCTTTATTATTCCACGTACAGAGGTTCGTCCTTTCCGAGTTTAGCGATAAAGCTCGGGAAAATGATTGGCAGATTAAATTTTGTACAACGAAGGATTTACAAGTTGAGTTTTGAGTTTTCGTTTGAAACGTAGGATAAGGAAATTTTCACGTGTTTACATTATGCAAATGTAAAATATAATTAGTTGAGAAATATTCTTTTCCAATTCTTTTTCGTATTAAAATATTCGTCATTCGTGAATTCTTATTCGTGTTATTCGTTGAAAAACGATTTTCCGTTTTATTTTCGTATGGGAGATACATATATGAATATACAAAATAAAAAAATTCCATCTTCAAAGAATATCTTCTTTCGCGATCAACAAATTCCAAGTTTCCACCGTTCCACCTATGTTCTTTCTCATCGTCGATTCTCGACATTCCTTCCTCTAAAAATTTCATCTAAATCATCGATCTTTGTATATTCGCTAAAATGCGAAATGAGAAAAAGAATCGAAATAATGCACGATCAATTTTTTTCAATGCAAATTTCAAAAGAAACACATATATATATATACTTACAATAATTTATATAATCTACGTTTACGTAATAGTTTAAAATGTGAAAAAATTATCGGAATCGATATTTTTGAGATATTTGAAAAAATATTGCTTCGTCGCTTCGAATTAAAATTAAAAAACTTACTGGAACAGCGAATGTGTACGTACATTCGTGCGTTTGGCGTAAAGGTGACGATACGTTTCACCGCTGCTATTCCATTTAACCATCGATATCGAACCAGTTTCTATTCCATTCTATAATTTTTCACGTCACCAGCACACAGGAAGCGAAACATCTTTCGACGAGTTTTATATTTGAATGTTTTCGATCGTAGTTTCGTTTTCGTTCGAAGGCGCATCTTCAACTGACACGGGCAAGAAAGAATTTTTACGGTTGGACGGGTTCGAGCGTACCTAACCTTCCTAACAGCCGTATTGCTCGCGAACAGCGAGAGACATAAACGAGAACGAGCGCGAATGCTCGTTTCTTGGAGAGGCGCCATAAGCGGCTGGACAATAACGCCACTCCGCCTTTCCAAGAATCGTTCTCTCGCGTTTCGACCGATAATGGCTGACTTCTCGTCCTTGTCTCGCAGCCCCATCTTCCCATCGTTTTTATATTAACGACACGTGAAGGTCTATCGACACGTCCAAGATTAGAAAATTCGCGAGAACGACGAAAATCGGACGATTTAAAATTTAAAAAGTTCGATAAAAGTTATTGACACAAAGTTGGGAAGAATTATCGGATTATCGACAAAAATTCGAGGATTAGAAAATTAGATTGGATCAAGTAACCCGGTCAAATTAGATATTAATATTCTTTTCTTTGATTTTCATGGTTTTATTTCGATTTTTATCAATTTATTCGTGCTTTCTAATTTCTTTACGATCGATCAGAGTGCCGACATTTACGCAAATTGATACAGACGAGTCACATTGTGACTGGTACAACGTTTCGATTCCGTTCGTTGATCTACAATTTGTGAATGGATGTTATACAAAGAGATATATCAGCTTTTGCAACGTTATTGATACATCGGTAACGTGTCCAAATTTTTTTCTCTTCTTCCCTTTTCTTTTTCTCCTTATAAAAAATGTTGGCTAGCAGCAAAATGCTATCCAGAACCTGTTATTCAGGGCAAACAGGTTAATCCGTTAAAGTCAAAGTGCCAACTGGATCGTGTGTAGGATGCTGGAGAATCTGCTTGATGTGCCAACCAATTTGGCAATGTTCTTCGTGTAATACATCGTGTAATACGTCTTGATGGATCGCTCATCACCGTTGCTTTTATATCAACGAGCGTTGGTAATGTAAAGATTTAGAAAGATTTCGGTAAAAGATTCGATTAATTAAAACTCTCTTTTGACCGTTTATGTTCAGAAACTTCTCGAGGATAGAATTTAAAAAAATTCGAAAGTCTAAGAATAAAATTATTTTAAAAAATAATCCTTTCAACCGCGTAATCTTCCCCATCTCGTTTGCGCCGTGAAATACTAAGCCAAGCCTGAATTACGCGTCATCCCGCTTGAGCGATTGTAGAACAAATACAGCAGCGTTGGAACAGAAGAAGAAAAAAAAAAAAGACGATGCGAAATAACGAGGAAGCAGAAGGAAGATAAAGGAAAATCGCGGATTGCGTCACATTTCGTGCAGCGTTCGCGCCCGTAAATCACGAGAACGTCGAGCGCGTGTAAAACACGCGCTTTTCCGGGAAACGCGAGCGATCGAAGAACGGCCTTGGCGTTAGCCGAAGTCGTCATGGAGGAAAAATAAACCGCGTGAAAGGATAAATCGAGAATCTTGACACTGCGCCGTTTCACCATTATTCGAATTGGAATTTTTCATCTTTCTTTCGATTCGCTCCAAGAGACGATATAAAATTCGTTATTAAGCGTCTTAATTGACTTCGAATGATATTTCGATATTTTTAGAGGATTTCGTTCTCAAAAAAAGTGAACTTTCCTAGCCAAAAATATAAAGTAATACGAAGTTTGAAAGAACGGTTCTAAGATATATTTTAAATTTTTAATCACACTTGTTTTTTTTTTTTTGAGAGAGTCTTCAAAATCCATTTATTTCTATACTTTTATAATAAGGAGTATGTTGTTAATCGATTGCGATATTTCAATGTTGCATTTTAACATAACATTCTTGAAGAAGATACATCA
This sequence comes from Apis cerana, assembly GCF_029169275.1. Classification (NCBI taxonomy): domain Eukaryota; kingdom Metazoa; phylum Arthropoda; class Insecta; order Hymenoptera; family Apidae; genus Apis; species Apis cerana. The sequence continues at coordinate 13,858,865 of NC_083857.1, forward strand.
TCTCTTCACGAATAAATTTCTTCGATATATTTCTGTTAACGCATTACGTATTCATAAATCATGCTGATTTCATTGGAAATTGTTCGAACGAATATTCGACAATTTGCGATTTAAAATAACCAACTTTTTTCTCCTTTCGTTCTCACAATTTTAGAATTCGCAAGAAGATGGTAAGAATTTATCGGAAAATCAATTACACGTCGACCGTTCTATTTTTGATCCTAGATTATCAATTTATTATTAAGAAAAATTTTATTAATCTTTCCCTTTTATTTATGTACCCTTTTTTAGAAAGTTTCACGAAGCAGCAGATAATTATCAGTCGATTAAGCAATAATATATATATATATATATTGGATACGCTCGAACGGCCAGATGGTTGATGAATTTTCCAATGAATTTCACGAAAGACGTCTTGGACGCGTCATTTTTGTTTTTTTCGATATTAAATCGATGATAAAGTCGAAGTTGGACGGTGAAATTATCAATCATAATTATAAGTAGACGGAAATTTGTAGTTACACTTTTGTCCTTATTAATAGTTTTCATCGGTTGTTTCATTGAGAATTTAGGAAAGATCGTTTCAAGAAGCTTCCCGTTTCCCGAATGAAATGTTACACAGGTGAATCCAAAAATAATGCATGCCAACCGAAGTGAATTAAATTGAACAGCTGCAGATTTGGTTAAAGTATATCCGGTTTGTCTCAATTAAATATACGTCTCAGTTCGGAACTATTTTTAATTCGATTCGGGAGAGATTCGAGTCGAAGAGATGGCAAGCGTACGTCTGATACAAGCAATTTCCTTACCGATTCACTTCAATTCGAATTTCAACTCGAACGAATTTCAATCTAACTCCTGAAGCTAGATTATTGCATGGAAACCCCAGTCGATTCTTTTCATTTTATTATTTAACTCGACAAACTTGGTGGGAATAAATTTTGAAATTTCTCAAATCTATGCGAAAAAGTTCTAATTCGAACAAATCCAAATTCAAGAATTAGATTTTTAGATATTTTATATCTCGGTATTTTCATCAAAATGTTGTTTAAAAACTTTTATAATTTTTTCTACGTAAAAACTTCGATTTTCATTTTGAATGAATTTTTCGTTCAACCGTGTGCGTGTGTTTAATTACAAATACTTTCGATCGAATTTTTTAAATTTTAAATCGACTAATTCTATCATTCCAAAAAATTAAAAAAAAATTAGAACTTTACGATACAAAAACTGGTATATGTAAGAAAAATGATAATTTTAATTCTTCTGCGTTTATTTATATTGTATTACTGTTCTAAAGTTTCAACATCTACAATGAATCATTCGCTTCCCACGATTCCTTTAACTCTATCTATCTAATGAAATCGCAATGTTAGAAAACGCTTGACACGCAATGCTATTCAATGCCATCTTGATTTTCGCAATCAGAAAAACAATCCTCGACGAATTATTATCTAGATTTTTTAGATATCATTATCTAGATATCTGTACTACATACGTATATTATTTATTAACTTATTTATTGAGAAATTGGATCATGATATTTTTTTTATTGTTCATTTCTTTTAGCCTTATTACCACGTGCCGATAAGACTGTTAATTCTTTCGCCACCAATTGTTTGCACATTGTCTCAGCATCGGCTGACGTGTCAAGACTGATCTCTCGCTCGCTTGTTATCGCGCCGTTCAAACAATTCTCGAGACAAACAGATTTCAAAAAGTTCTACCTCGAGTGCACTCGGTTACATTTGTTTCAGCCTAGAAAAACTTATAGGGCAAACCGAAATACGAATATATTTGTTTTCCTCCTACGTGACAATATTAGAGCAACTATCAGTTTAGTTTTAAATAATTCTAGTTTTAAGTATTCACATCGTTGAAAATTTGGTATAAATAAGATTAGAAATAGTGAAAGAACATGATAATCTATGATAGTTTAAACCGAGATAAAAGTAAGTAATAAATGATTGATAGATTCAAGATTTTCTTCTTTCCCTTTTTTTCAACAACTTTTTTTAAGAATGATTAATAGGTATGTAATTTATTATTCAAATGATTTGCTAGCATTGCTTGTAATTTACAAGCATTTATGTTTCAATATACTACTTTCAAGAACTGGTATAATTTATTTATATTTTATTGAATTTTTATTGATCAATATATTACAAGTTATCTTGACCCAAATTCTCAGAAATACGGAAATAGTTTTATTTCGTATGAAAAATATTATTATAATCAGTAATTAATTAACATAATTAACAAATAAAAATCGTTTTAAGAATAAATATTAATAAATTTGCACATACAATAAATTAAATTGAATACGTATTTTTTATTATCTGTTTTCAACAAACTATTTGCGTTTTTTATTTAATTAGACGAATACATAAGACGAATACATGCAACTGGAATTGTTTGAGGAACTCTGCAAATATTGATTTTAACGAAAACAATTCATACGTCTAACCTTCTAAATGTATTTTGAAGAAGAAAAATCCTTATATATAGTTATAACTTATGATTTCGAAAATAATATTTTTTAATATTTAACATAATCTAAACTAATATGCTAAAATTTATTTACTTTTTCTAATATCTTATTATTTAAACAATTCGTATAATAATTATAAGCAAAAATACTATTGCTAGTATCATAATTTTCTAAAATTCACAAACACTTATTTCACCTATTCATTTTCCTACTATTTCTTTCAATCCGTATAATTATTCGTGTTACGCTCGAGACATAACAGTAAACATTCATTATTGTTTCTCAATAACACAGCATACATAGAATTCTCCAAAAACTTATATAATTCCTACAGTTCCACTTAACCTCAAAACCGCATTTGCATTCCAGAAAATATCCCAAAAGCAAGTTAATATCAAGGCTTCTAAATTACATTATATTAATGGAATCTTTCAGTTTTGCATCTGTTCAACTCTTACTCAACAAATTCGATTTTCCTCAAAATTAGTCACGATTGGCAACAAAGAAAGTTCGTTAGGTAGAATATTCAAAGGGCTCTCGCGAATCCTTGCCGGTTGAGATGCGCGCAGGCGCATGATGCGAAGACTGACCTGCAGAAACACGTGACGGTGTCCTCGACGTCGATGGAAAGAGAAGTGTCGATGGCCGAGTATTTGAGTACCTTCCTGCTTCCTAGGCCAAACATCGAACCAATTACACTGAACACTTCACGAGAAAGACACAACACACTAACCGCTTTGTCGCAAAGGATCAGGAAAACTGGCCAGCGAAACGATTGGAACGAAGGAATTGAAACAGAGGAACGGTATAAAATAGAACCAGAATATACTAATTGAAATAGGAATGGGCGAAACGAGAAAGAAGGGGAAGAATGCAGACAGAAGACACGACGCTAGATACGCGTGATTGAGACGCGCACGGATACAACGAGTAACGAAGCACAGACTGACGTCGCCGTTCTCCAGGCGTTCGCCAGGTACCAGTGACCGCTATCGGCTATCGGCCGCTACACGATAAACGGAGAAAGCGACTCGCGGTCGTCGTTGCCTTTTCGGTGGGGGAAGATGGGTCTCGGAGAGGGAGTAGTAGTGAGTGGTAGGGGGTACGAAAAAAGCGGGGAATAAAGGAAAAAATAAAATATAAAGGCCTATACGCACGATTCCTTTATTTTGACCTAGCGTCGGATAGATTGATATGGTATATTAAAATCATTGATTATTTTTATATTTATACGTATCAGATTTATTATTAGATATTTTAAAAAGTTATCTATAAGATAAAGAAAATCAATATTGAATTGTAGAGAATTGTGGAAAAGTTATATTAAAATCCATAATTGAAATACTCTTTGATTATTGTTTTGGCCTACATATATCATTATCGAATCAAAAATATATATCCTCTTTGATCTAGTGATTCCTCGTACGATCGATGACACGTAGAATACGTAAAGAAGAATTACTCGTATAAAATCGACGCGTAGCAGAATCAAAAATATTTCCATGACTCGTGGGATATAATAATTTAGGAAGATAGACGGAAGAAGATAATGTGTAAACATTATCGATAAATTAAAAAGAGATACGGAAAAATGTGGAAGCAGAATATGTGCGTGTAAACGTATTTTAGAAAGGAACAAAGTGGGGGAAAGCTTCGCACAAAGGGGCTTCCCCCGAGCACAGATTGAACTCTGTCTTTGTTGCACTTTTCGATATTTTTAACGTCATTTCATATAATGTGTACACGCATGGATATCTGGCTGTCTCCGTCTTTTGTTGTAATGTAATTACGGGAGAGGCTAGCGCTCAGCGAAACCAAACAAGTTCTTTCTCCTTAACATCCGCACGGCACGGGAGCGTGCGTACCTGTTCTTCAGGGTCGCGAGTGATGCAGCGGACGATGATGGCGGAACGACCGGGCCGATTCCACGAAGATGAGGTCGAGGAACGCGCTAGTGAGAGGGATAGGTCTGTGCAGATACTCGGGACGTCGGTGTTCCAACTCGACGGGATTCTGCTTTGTGATAAATGATGCAGTATAGTCATTTTTCAAGCGTTTTTTTTAGCGTTGTATTTATTATTTTGAGAATGAACCTTTCAAATAAAGCTTTCGCGTTAAAAATTATTTTTAAATCTTAGAATTTTATGATACGACGTATTATATTATGATATTGATATCTTCTTCGTAATCTTGTTTTTTTTAGATAAAAAAATCTTTTATTTTGCTATTATCTCTCGATATATTCAATTTTAAAAAATGGAACATAATATACAAAGTATGTACAGTAAATTTATATATAAAATTATTATTATTACATTTTTATAAAAATACTTTTTTTGCATTTTAACGAAGAATGCAGTGCCAGAATTATTTTGTATAATATTATACATAATTAAAATTTGCTAGTGTTTAATTTATGGAAATTGGAAGTTATTAATAACGCATTCCTAATTATTAAAATGTAAAATTTTAATACTAGGAGACTAGTAAGAAAAAATTCAAAGATTTCTTTTATTTTGTTTTTAATACGCGACGCTTAACGGTATTTCCAATAAAATGAAAATTAAAAGTTTCTTTTTTTTTTCGAAATACTGATTAAATATAAATTTAAATAAAATACAATAGCATAATGGAAACATAGAAGAAATATCTAATTATCGAAGTAATATTTTCGTTTTAATTATATAACGTATCTGCTTCCTATTTTTACGAAAAAGAAGTATAAAAATTGTGATAAAAAGAAAATTATTCATAATATTATTTTTAATCTCATATATTGATTAAATTGCGAATGTTTCAACACAGTTCGATTAATAAATTTCAATATATTGTTTCGAATGATAACAAGGTAATAATAAAGGTATAAGAAAAACTTTTATAACATTTACATCACGTAATGATATTTAACGAGTCGAATGAATTTATACAATTTATAAAAACTTTTCAATCCGCATAACTTTATCTCTTTTTAAATTTTTAAAAAGCAACGAAACGTAATTAAAATTATTTGTAATTATAATTTTGAATTCTCATATTAACACTAAAAGTAGTAATGATTAATTTTTCATCGGAGAAATATTCAGGGTTTTAAGGTTATCGGAACAAGGGGATCGAATTAAAAGTAAAAACCTTTTTAAAAATAAACGCCGGACAGGAGGTAACTTTGTTTGCGAACAACGCAAACGGTATTGCGTTACTAACTCGTTATACCTACATCCCCGTTCATAACTATTTAAGACACTTGCTGGTCCCGCACAAAATGAGATAATTGACCCAAATTATCAAGGAAGGGATTAATCAGCAGAAAATAATGGTTTAAAAAGATAAAAAAAAAATTCTTCCTTTAAATAATTTTTTCAAAGTGTTACAATCTAAGTAAGATCCATAATTCTTTTTTCAATGATTTCTCAGTTTCAGCAAGTTTTTCCTTAAGAATTTTAATAAAATTTTGAACAGAGGCGTATATGCATCGCCATGAGTCGATACACTTGTCTCGTACTTGATGAAGCAAGCGCAACTAGTTCACCGGTTTGGCGAAATACGAAAGGTTAAGGTCAGCCGATGCATGATATTATAACCTATGATATAAGCGTAAATTAAAATACTATGATATCGTCGAGGAAAAAAATTTCCATTTTTAAAATTCTTTCCATTCCAAACTGCTCTTTTCACGAAAATGTACAAATCTCGTCAAGAGTTCGACGTTTTCTCTTATAGATAATGAAAAAAAATAAAATGTCAAAATCTGCTTTCGACAAATTTCGCGATAAACAAATTGCGTTAATCCAAAAGAAAAATTCAAGTGGATCAGACAAAGAGCAAACTCGATAAGAGAACTAAATAATTTATTCATAATTCCTTTCTTTCGACCAGTTTTCACAATTCAAGAAAATTTTCAAAATTTCTCAACGATACTCTCGCGATTTCACAATTTCGTGTAATTTTTTTTTACACGCCACATTTTCAAAAAAAAAATATACGTATATTTATAAAACACTAAGTGGAGTGCTATTTAGAAAAGTGGGTGGCGAAAAAATCGTGGAAAATACCGTAAAGAATATTCAACTGGTGTAACGCGATTTTGGCCTAAAATTGTTTGCGCATCCTCTTCAAGCGTTCAACGCGTTGTCCATGCGGAAACGCGATTTTCGCCTGGTGGAAGCCACTTCTCTTTGTTAAGTGTTTTACTCTCGTCTGCTACTTACGTGAAAACAGAATTTTCCACGCGTTTCAATGTTTGTCGCGGGTGGAAAAATAACGGCATTTCAAAGCATAAAAATTTTCATAAGTAAATCTTGGCGATCAAATATATTTTTTCCTCACTTATTGTTACGCTTAATTTAAAAAAAGGACAGATAAAACATTAAAAATTTGTATAATAATAAAAATTGTAACATCGTATAAATATTTTCGTAAAATATTCATATAATATTTAGTTTCCAGAATATCAATTTAATATTTTAATTAACGTACTGAATTAAAATCTCGTTACAAAAAGAGGATCTCTTCCAAGAGAATTAAACGGAGAGGGACAGAGAAGGGGGAGGAAAAGAGAGAGAGGAAAACCACTATCTGCCCGAAACGCATGCATATGTAAAATTAAAAAAACCGCGCGAATCCTTTTCGGAGTCGATGAAAAAGAGCAGTGGAAAAGAACTCGAGAAAAGTGGTTCGTCCCGAACGACAAAAAAAAAAGAAAGAAAGAAAGGGAAAAAAGGACAAAAAAGTGGGGAGGGAAAGAGAGAAAAAAGCGACGGGACATATCGGTTATCGAAAAAAATTCTGGCAAAATGAATTACGCGAAATCGTCACGGCGATTGTCGATTGTCGATGGACACCATGGCAGGGAATGAAAGGTAAAAGAGAGTTGGTATCGATAAAAGATCAATGAAAAATGCACCATCCGGGGCCAATTCAATTATCCCGTTCTCAGTGACAGGAATAAATATGGATAAGATGAATTAAATCACGACAGTTTGTATGGTTTAAGATTAAATAATTCGAAATTGATGTGAGAGAGAAAAAAAATTATCGAGTGAATATGGGATTCTGTATGAATTGTCGAGAAATAAGCAGATTTGCTAATCACGATGATTCGTATGATTAGAATATTAACCTCAAACGCGGTTAATATTCGTGGATTGATTTATTCAGAAGCGGACAATTTAATTTGCTTTCATCTAATTTGATTCGATGGATTATCTGGTTAGAAACATCGCGATGTTGATGGCTCGAAATCATTTTTAATTTTCAGAGAAGAGAAATCGAAGAGAATATTGCTTTTCTTGTCGCGGAATGGAAAATATTGACAGAAAAAAAAAAAGAAGAAAAGAGATGCACTATGTAACTGACTAAACGTAAAGGAAAAATGTAAACTCGTAGTTAATATATTAACACGTATCGATTTCGAGAATTATGTAATCTGTCCAAGCTGCGACGTTAAATTGAATTTTTTTATTTCGATTCCGTATAAAGGTAAGAATCTAATTGAATTTGCGGTAAACATTACGCAACGTCATTATCCGCTATTTACTCGGTTTAACTGGAATGGATAATATGATAGAGCAATAAACGTACGATTGGAAGCATTATGACATAATTATAAGTATATCAAACTCTTAAGATTACGAGAACTTAAGAGATACACAATAATTATTACGTGATCTAATATCGATCTAATAACAAATATAACAGATCGATTCTAGGGAAGATTTCAAATTTGAATAAAAATGATATGCAAGAAAATAATATCAGAAAATATCAAAAAATATATATATATATAAAATTTAAAATATTCCACATTATATTCAAATCACGACTGAATGAAATTAAACGTATGAATATGTGATGGTATCTTTCAAAAGGTTAAAGATCAATAAATGTCGCGACGAAATTTTACACACATCGAAACACGAAAGGGTATACGTATGTAGAAGCGCATCCGGTCCTGAATTTTGAATAGTGTCAATTATTTTGGCCGTGAATCACGCGACATTTATCCATTCACGAGCAACGTTGCCAACAAACGTCGGTCGACATTACAGTGAAAAATGAACGGCAGGATAACGAGAGTACCGATGAATGTCAGGTAAATGTGACACTCGTTCGGTCTTCATGGCCGGTTACATGTTCTCAACACGTTATTCCAAAATTAAGATGAACTCCTTGACTCCTTATCTGTTTGCATATCAATGCTTCAATGCGTCTCGTGGAACACGTTTCATATCATTATCGTAAGAATAATAGAAATAACAGATCGGTGATAATTGATCAGAGAAATTGTAGCAAGAAAAAAAAAAGTAAAATAACAAGAAGAAGAGAAAATTGTGAAGAATATTTGTAAAAGTTACACATATTAATCGAATCGCTTATTAATCGAACAATGAAAGAGATAATTAAAGAAAATTGTATTCTAAAATCTATTTATAGCGTTTTCAATTCATAAGTTTTAGAAATTTCTAAATGGAATAATTAATATTTAATAAATGGGCGATCGCTGACTTATTTACATATTTTCCATTTAGATACATGATTCTTGCATCTATATGATAGTAATAGTCGAAGCGAATACACCGGTTCACTTTATCCACTCAATACGAACTTTCTCCATAATTCAATTTTCAAGAACGATATTCGAGGAAGAAGTATTATTAGCACTTTCCATTTACGAATATCGAAAAAAAAGTATCGATTAGTTGAGAGAAATGCGAAACAGCCGAGGATATAATTAATAAAGATTTTATTAATATCTGTTGCGGAATTAGAAAGTAAATCGAGGGAAACTTGCCATCTTCTAATACATCTAAGTGACCTCAATGATCATCATTATTTTCTCGAAAGTGTCCGCTTTTATCCTAATTTCTATAAATACGAATTTCAAATTGTGTGATGTTCCATGTCCTCGTATTGTTCGCTGTTTCGAAATTTTCGTCAGCGCAAGATTCAGCTATTAAAGGCTTCAACCGATCGTTTCCGATTATTGCCGAGCCAATCCGAAGTTAAATTGCCACTCATATGCCGAATCGAATTTCGCGATTCCGAATAATACGAGGAGAGCTCGTATATAATTTCAGAATCCCATTTAATATATCTTCGTATGATTCTGTGATAATCATTACGTAACGGAAGGAGGAAATATAATTTATATGCTTATTAATTTCTAATAATACGTAGTCATTACAATTCACGTAAAATAGTACAGAAAGGCGACCTTGAATGGCTAAGATATACGACTTCCGCCTCGACATATCGCTATCATATACTCTAGTTTTCAGCATTTACCACGGTAAAATATGAGGCCATATACGGTGATGAATTCTAACGCTCGTTTAGTTTCTATGTGAGGAAATGCTTCATATACGGAATAGGATGCGGGATATACGTATATTTCGCGATACACACTGTACCACAAAACCACAAGAGCAGAAAGGACCTCTTTGTCAGAGGCACGTCGCATAAGACGATATTACGCGATAAGTTTGTTTGCGGACCCGTCGACAACACGAAACCCACGTGTTATCGTTGAAACTGTTGATAAAACTGCTTTATCTGTGTGGTCTATACGTCACTGCGTGGATTTATTTAAAGAATATAATATCGTAACACTTTGTGTTCCGAACACGTTCGCGAACCGTTCAACCCAAGCCTGATTTGTCCATCGTTCCTTTATAAATAGAATTATTAATTCATTACGAACAAGAGAATATTTATTTGCGATAAAGAGAATTTGCCACTTAATTTTCATACGAATCTTAATAAAGAGATCAATGAAAACAAATCATGCGTACTCGACTCTCCTCCTCTTTCATTCCTCGATCATTTTTACATTCGATAAAGTGCAAAAGGAAACTTCGAAATCGAATTATATCAGGATTAAGAATCGACTCGATAAATATCCAATTTGTCCTTTGATCCTCTTGCGAGCAGCTATCCAATTCTTACTTATTTCTTGCGAAAATTGCAACACGTTACGTTGTCTCGAGGCCGTTTAGCACGCCACAATGTCTCCGTTTTGGCGAGCTGACCGCCTCGTGATTCACCGAGGAAGCCGATCGCGGCGCGAAACAACATCGTGACTCATCGGGTCCACTCGGTTTCAACTACACACTAATCCTGTTCCCGCTTACTTTCCGCGTAGTTGGGCCGTGCGCGACACACATTGCTGCTCTGTCAAGTGTTTCGTGTGTACACCAACACGTATACACGTATACACGTGACCAATCGACCACCAATCACCGAGCCATTGTCTTTTCCATTGCTCTAAAGAGATCTTTAGAAAAAAAGAGAGATCTTTGAAAGAGCAAGAATTTTCTGGTTTTTTTTTTTTTTTTTTACTTCTTACAAATGTTATGGAACAATTAGTTCCTCTGTAATCGGTGATACGATTTGCCTTAATGTTTCTGATTCTAAGAACGATAATGAATGCTAACTCTTCCTGGTTCTATTTCGTTTTACTTTTCTTCTTTTTTTTTTTTTTTTAACTTTTAATAGAATTCTTTCGATAGAATTTTCATTTTAAATTTTCACACAATGAAAATAAATTTCTTTTTATTATCTATTAATTTTAAGAAAACTTGTTTAATTTATTCGATTTGATAACAATTAGTTTGCAGTTTATCATAAGGAAAAGATAAAATTTATTGGAAATCTGTAAGATGTATTAATATCGAAAAAAAGTATTATAACAAATATTATTGAAAAGTATAAAAAAACCGTATTGAATATATGAAATAAATAAAATGTTTACAAAAAAAAAGAAAGAAATAATTGTATGAATGGTAGAAAATTTATATTTTTCGTATTTTGATACAAGAAATTTTTAGAGATCTTTAAAAAAAAAATAGGAAAAAAATTTAAATATTAAAATAATTAATCGAATACTTGTAATAATAGAACAATAAATATAAATAAGAAATAAAAATATATGGTGAGAAGCGAAAAGAAATTTAGAAATTTAATAAAATTAATTTTGAAACCAAATTCTGGAATGGTATTAAAATGTACTTTAATTATTTATATATAGATATTATTTATCAATTATTGTATCTTTGAAACTATTTGAAATAAAAATCTATTAATAAAATGGATTTAAAAAGAGAAATACAAAAGAAACAAAATAAATAATAAATGATAATGTTAAAACTTAAATAATATTCATCTTTTCAATATTACATTTATAATAATACTCTTAAATTTTTTTCTTAATATTTTTAAAAAAGAATATTGTTTAATTAATTAACTTTCTCCATAACCATGATTTTGTTGAATCTGTTCTCTCTTCATAATGTGTTTCCTATTTCTCTCTTTATAGTTATTTTTATGCTCTAAAAATTACATTTTCTATTAATGAAATAGTATATAGTTTTTTTTTTATGTTCTTCTAATGTTATATTTTTATTTACAAGATTTCTTAATTTTTTATCGATTGTCAAAAATATATAATTTTTTTAATCAAATGATATTATATTATACGGATCATCGAATATAATTCACAAACTCGATAATTCACTCAAAAAATTCTATCAAGAAAGACGTATCTTGATAAATATAAAGAGGTTAAAAATATATTTTTTAAATGATACGTTGCAGTGATCGAAGACATTAAATCTTTTCATGAGACGATAAATTAATATTTCTACAGCTCCTAAAAATAACGACATACTTAATTAAAATAAACTGTGATATATCTATTTAATTTCTGATATGCGTTTTTGTTTTTTATTTGTTCCTTCTATTATGTGTCGCAATAAAATCATACGTTTTTTTAACCACATAATGCAGTTAAACGGAAGTGAAAAAGAAAAAAATAAATGACAAACCATAAAGCATTAAAAACGCTAAAAAAAAGCTAAAAAAAAAAGCTACCTCGTCACCGAAAAAATCAGTTCACGTAAATCGAAAAACTTCTATTTGGTAGAACGAAAAAAATAAGCAATTATATATTTCATAGTATATTTCGTACTTTTACGGTTCGTTTCTATAACTAACGTTTTGCGTGCTGTCGATGCGTAAAACTAGCTGGAAATACTTAAATCATACGCGAAGATATCGCGATTTATCGCGTTGTACTTTCTTCTTTTAAGGGTAGTTTATGTATGAAAAACGTAATTGGTAGTTGTGAGAGATTAATTTTATCGTTACGATAGCGATATAGCCATGTTTCCATATCGTAAAAATTCGATAAAGTAGTAAAATATAAAAAACTCGAACCATTCGATAAAGATAATTTTGAAAAATACATTATTAAAATTCATTACAAAACGAGATTCGAAAGATATATATATATCAAGATGGTAATGCTAAATTTTGTTTTTTCAGAATAATAATTTTATTTTAAAATTCGATATTTTAAAATCGTACATATCTTTCGAATTAAAATAATAATCGCAAATCTATATTATTAATACAATGAATAATATATACTATTATTCTGGATATACAATAAATATTTCATTTGATAAAAGAATATAAAAATATACGTTAGATGCAATACTGACTATTATTGAACATGACAAACATAATAATAAATAATCACAAGTATAGTATAATTAAAAAGGGAAAATTACATAAGAATAATGTGATACATTCTTAATTATGATTCTACAAAAAGAGGTAAATCTATTTAAATCTACTGGTAAGCAACAAAACAGAAATATAAAATTGAACAAACACAAAGCTATCTTGTTTCACGATTTTCTAACTACTTACATTATCTTAAATAACATATTTATTGGTAAAACATTTTTAAAAATATCGACAATAATTCGCGTCATTGATAGACAAAAAAAATAACAGTAATGTAATATAAGCGAATCCGTGAGTACATTCAAGTTTATACATGAAAAAAAAATTCTTTTATCGATAATCTTATAAGTGATGTTTACATAAGTCTTCTTGATTACTATTCTCTATTACATATATCACGATAAAAAAGTAAAAATAAGAAATTCAAAAACGATAAACATTTGACAAATATATAGATATTTTTAACATGGCTATTTGAAACTATATTTTCACATAAAATATCGATATTATTAACGCACGCGATTTTTATTAACCTTATTGAATAATTGACGAAATAATCGACGTTGTCATCATTGTCAGCAATTTTTATAAATACGAAAACGGAAAAGCGAAAAAGGGAAACACTGTGCACTCAACATTCTATCCACGCGTTATTTTCAGGACAGTAGCGGACGAAATTTTAGATGACATCGTATATAGAAATGCACGACACAATTCCGCGATGACACAGAAAGTCCCGGAGATTACTTTCTCTCAGAAAAAGGGAAAAGACAAGACGATTATTAAGAGCGAGGCAAAGTAACGTACCGGAGCGAAAGAGCGTCAATCTCGACGGGGAGGTTAGGCCGAACATCGAGGTTAACCTTTATTCCGTGACTCCGGTAATTCTTATTGTCGAAAAAATTGTTGCCGAAAGTGAAAATTTCACTCGAAAACACTTACCCCATAAACCAGTCCACGGTATCGCGGAGATACTCGGGTAACCTATCCAGCTTGGATGATTTTCAGTTGGATCACCGCTGAGGAAAGTAGCACGAGAGTCGAGAAAACAAAATAAATTCTCTCTCTCTCCACTAGCACCAGCAGCAGCAGCGGCGCACGTTTCGCGATCTCGTAAAATCTAACATGGCGAAGCTCTATTGTCACCTGTTCCCGTCATGCCTCACTTGGCCCCCTTCACAAGAAAATACTACCGATTTATCGCCGCCACCGCGTACTATCGTTGCTGTATTTATGCCACGACTCGAATTCTATGCTTGTTACGTGATCTCACAGATCTATGCCGATCGAGCGTAAGACTCTGAATGTGCACGACACCACACCACAAGGGGAAAATCCACCTCAAAACGCACAGCTGATCAGCCGATGTCGAGAAACAGCTCACTCTCACACCCCCGTTTTAATACCTGACAGCAGAGGGTAGTACCTACCGCGCGTATGAACTTACAAATGATTCTAACAAAGGCATTGAGTATGTAATAGACAGATGATAAACCATTTCAAGTCGGTAATATAATATTTTTTCATGGATCATTTTTTATTTGTAAAATTACATAATTTTGATACTCATAAATATTATGTTTTTCATAACAAATTTTCTTTTCATTTTTGCTAAGAATTTATAATTCTTTGTAATTTAAAATTAATTTTATTGCTAAATTTAAAAATTAAATTTTAAACGAATTCATCTGTGGTTAAACGATAACTACCGATAAAATATACATAGATGGCAGTATCTGCCATATAGAAACATTCATAAAATGTAAAATAGACAGCATAGACAAGGTATAAAATAGATTTAACATTCATTGTATTTTCATATCAATGCTTATGCTTAAGAGATTCCAGAGCCCCCTTACTTTAGTATTATTTTTAACGGTATCGATTTGTCATAATACTTCGTCTGTGATTGCAGTATTATTGCAAAACTATAATTAATAGTTGAAATTAAATTTTAATATGAAATTGCAAATAAATTGCAAAATGTTAATATATCGACAGAAATCGATTATATTTTTATTGGATGATTTCTAATTCTAAAAAGAAATAAAAATATGTTGATTGTTGTTTTTCAAGAAGTTAATTAAACAAGATAAAAATATATAACATAATTTAATAGCTATTATCATTCTCTACTATATAAAAAATATAATATAGAAATATTTATAGAATGATTTTAAAATTGAAAATAATATATTTTTTTAAAAATAATAAATTTAATAAATGATAAATTATATTATAAATAAAAAATTTTTAAATATATAATATTAAATAAAGTTAATAAATCATAATATCAAAAATCATTATACGACTCTTAAATAAAGAAATTATAAAATTAATTAAAAATATTAATAAAATATTGAAAATTATAATATTTAAATATATCATATTTTAAAATATTCGTTTACTAAAAATCATCTATTTTTTAAATAGTTCGTTGCTATGCTCCATCTTGTCCACTGAGCGAAAGTTACCGAGTGAGAAAAAACTACAAAAGTTTAGTTCCATTGCGACCGTGATATCGTTTGGATTACTCGAGTTCAATTTATATATAATTTATATTCATACACGAATTTTATTATATAAAGTATGCATGTGTGATTCGTAAGTGTTTAAATATATTCATTAGTATGTGTGATAATTTTGTAATTTTGTGAAATATTGGTATATTTCATCGATATTACGAACGGATGAAAAACTGTTGTTGGATCATTATCTATAAACGATAAATCACCTGCATTCTACTATAGGTAATTTTTTACTATTTGAATATGCAGTAAATAAATGAACTGAAATTGTATAACTTAAATTAACTTTTAAAAACATAGAGAATAAATTTTAAATATTTATTCATATTATTATTTTATAATTTTATGTAAAATCGCAATTAGAATATTTTAAATATTTTTTTACGATTATAAATTAAAAATTAATAACATGAAACAATAAATATAATTTTAATTTTAAAAAATATATATCAATTATTATATTTATTGTGATAATAAACTATTAATAAAAGAGCAAATAAATTAATAATAAAAATTCAAAAAATGCAAAAATACTAATCATTATTCAAAAAATCAATCTCAATTATTATCTATTGCTTGTAGAATTATTTTCGGAAAAGTATCAAGAGATGGCGCTGATGGTTTTATCCTATTTCTATCCTTTATTTGCTATTTTTTTTTATTTCATTTACGGCATTTTAGATATGACGCTGATTTCTTAATTTGTACTCTATTTCTGGCTGTTCTGTTTATTCTTCTCATCTATATTTATTCTTGAATATTTATTCGTGTGATTTTAATTGTATACGTTTTCATTTTACAAAATTATAAAGTGTTCTAATCTTTAATGAATAAAAATATAGATTATTATATTCTCATAGCTTCTACTTTACAATGTATTTTGCAAAATATAATATATCCTATATATATAAATACAAATATTTTGAGAAATACATATTTAATTATGTATAAAATGCATATGCAAATAAATATTATATATGTATCTAAAACATATTCTGTAATAGAATATTTTTATTTCTGATTCCTAATTTTGAAATTGAATTTCAATTCGCATCATTATTAACATTGCAATCCATTTTTGAAACATTCAAATTTAGAACATTAAGAATAAGAAAAATAATTCTATAATCTTTTCAAGATATAATATAAAAAAATTTTCTATCTATTTGTTCCGAAATCAAGAAACAAATGATCTCATGATTCATACATATTATCAATAAGATACAAAATTCTGATACAAATAAAATTCAGTAGACTTAATTTAATGCACAAACGTGTAATACAAAGAATCATTAATTATTTTGATATTGCAGATACAGAACTGGTCTGTGCTCGAGTGCACAAATCTGGAACCTTAAATATAAATTAAAACGACTATGATTCATGGAGTCAAAATATTAATTTATATAATCATTATGGTATTATGCACAAAGAAATTCATATTTTCGGTCTCTTTATTCTTTGTGAAAAATCATTTTTGTTCGATATTCAATAAATATTAATTCCATATTTCGACTAACAATATCTCGATTCATTCAATAATAGATAGTTCATATAATACGAATCATATTATATAATCATATAATTATATTCAATGTAGCTATTATTTATGCATGGAAAACAATCAGTCTATAGAGATCATAGAATCAACACCTGGACTAGATCTTTTGTTATTATTGTTTCATCAGCTTTTTTTTATTTTTTTTAATTTTACTAATTAATTCATTATAAATGCCATTATTCATCGATTTTCGAAATAAAATTTTCTAAGTTTTTATACTTTACGAAGATATTATCATAGACGAAATTTACTATTAATCTACGTTATTCTAAGGTAAAAGAATATCTAATATTAGTGACTTTTTAAAAAATTAATCGATTCATATATTTGTCAAATATTAAATAATTCGATTCATTTGTTGCTACGCAAGAATCGTCACGAACGCCGGCTGTCGTACGAGCAGATTGCAAGCACCTGTCCACCAGAAAATATCCACCGGTGGATATTCACAACGAAGCTGCCACGGCAGAAGGTTTGTCAGCTGCTACCGCAGCTGAGGTAACTGATCGTCTTTGCTCGAGATGACGATAATACAGATCAACGAATTTACTTTCTATCTTCCGCGTGGACCGTGCGCGTTTCGTTCTCAAATTTCTTCACCGCCTGCCACTACAATCCACAGATTTTTCAATCTTTCGATCATTCTCTTAGTCTACATATTTTCTATGTAGATTGTATTTCGTCATTAAACGGTCGAATGAACCTAATACATATTGTTTTCTAACCTATATGCGTCCAAGGAATTGATCATCGTTGATCGATTTTAGACAAAATCCGTATGTTGATCGAAAAATATTTTATCTTTTATATTGAATAACTTTTTTTCTTTTATGATAATAATTTCAATAATCATCGACAAATAAGGATATCTATTAAAATAGAAAGAAAAATAAATAAAGAAATATAAAAAAGTAAAAAAAACTTACCTTTATTATTATATACCCAATAACCTATAAATTTTACTTTCACTGTTAAAATCTATTTAATTTGTTATAATGCGTATTTTCTCTATTTTTTGGTGCTAGTTTTTAATGAGATGTTTGTTAAAATCTGAATAAAGTCGAAAATAATAATATCTTGAGAAATAATAGTAAAATCTATAGATAATATAAAAACATTACATAAACAATAGAGTAAGATATATTCTTATAGGATATTACGTACACATGACATAAAACTTATTACAGGCGCGTGGCAGCATCAAATATCTGAAACACCTCTTCAAAAATCTAGTATTTTTTGCGAAGTTGCGGAACGTGCAGGTAGGTTTCAAATTTCACGTTTAATTACTTGGAAACTTTTCAACATGGCTTCAAACTTTTGAATATGTTTTGCAGCATAATTAATTTTAAATATAACATAACAAAATTTAAATTATTTGTATAGAATCGAAGTTCTATTGTTGTGTGCCAATTTAAATTATTATTATTAAATTATTATGTTATATATTTATTTTCAAATTATCTCTATATTAACCTCTCTCTTATTTTGAAATTAATCATTTCAGAATCTGAATTTCTGCCTCACTCTGCTTTATTCTTCATCTAAATTTAAGATACTTTTAACCTTTATTTTCTATAATTCTCATAAATCAAAATTACAATATTTATATATAAACAATCTGTTTTCATTTCTTGACAATATATTATCATCAATACATAGATATAAATTTTATTCTTTTAAAAAGTGTCAAGATTTTTTAATTTATTTAATCACGAATATTAACATTAATTTAATCGACCGTTTAAGTTGTGTATCCCTACGATGCTGAAATGCGATGGTGGGAGGCAGCCACGTGATCGAGCGCGTGTTCAACAATAACAGCTGCACTGTTGCTGTTCCCTCAATTCACGCTCAGCCTCCGTCGAAGTCGGATCTTTGATTCGTGAAGTCTTAAAGTGAAAATCTTTATTCGTTAAAAACAAGAAATAATAATATCAATCGTTATTCTTAAATTCTTCAAAAGAATTTATGAACTTACTTTAAATCATTTTAATATAAGTCATTTGTGAAAATTTAGTTCGTTAGTACATATATCGTATCGCAGATTCGATCCAATAAATCGATTGTGAGATTTCAATCCAGCCAGAGACTGAGCCTGTTACGATCGATAAAATATATAATCATAGCCGGGTCGTGGACCGTGGAAATCGGATTTTAATCGTTTCATTCGAAAATAGAACGGAACTCTCGATTCGGTGTTTGTGATCGATGTGCACCTGCAAGGAATCGCATCGGATGCTGTAAGCGATTGTTGGCTAATATCTCAACTTCGACGTAAAACGTATCGAAAGGGAACGATAAGCAGAGGAGAAGGATGTTTTCTATTCGAAGATTAATCGTTGCCGTATTTGGAGTTTGCTTGCTCACTGCTCTTCTCGAGGTAAAGAAACATTTAAAATCAAATATACTTATATATAATATAGATTTATTTCATCCTTTTTTAAGATTTTAAAAAATTAAACTTTATATTTTTTATTGTTATTAATATTACGAAAACTATGTTATATTCTCCTCAAGATCTATGATAATATAGCTTAAACTAATATTCTCTCTCTCTATAAATTTTATCTTTCATAACATAACCTAATTTAATCTTGAATTACGACTTACATTGATTATTAATTTTACAAATTTAATAATTTTTATTTATAATTATTAATATTTCTTTATTATTGCGTTCGTTTATCAAAGAGATATTATCTATATCGTTTATTCGAAAGAGAATTTTTATTTCGTGTATACATGCCGTAAAACTTTACATATTTACGATCGAAACAGGATGAATTGCGTAAAGACCACCACGGCTATCTTGAGCCACGAAGGAAACGATAATTCTCGGCAATTAGCGCTGGTCGTCGATAAATAAATATTTAGACGGAAATCGATCGAAGCAACAAAGACAAAACGAGAACGATATCGAGCATTTCAAATCCTCAAGAGCTTTTCTCTTTTCCGGGTCGATGGATAAAGTTATCAATTTCACGGGATAAAAACATGTCGCTATCTCGTTCGAATATTCGAATATTTCCTTTACGTTCGTGGCAATTAGAGGCAAAAGGATTACAGCAATTTACGTCGTAATTAATGAATTCGAAGGAATCATTTTATTCGTGTCGCGTTGCGCATTGGATAATTTTACGAACCTACGTAAATAAAAATTATCGTACCAATTTTCTTTCATTTCTTTTAAATCGATTTTTACATGACTAATTACACGTATATAATTTTTAACTACCTCCTATGAGTTAATTACAAATCGATTTGTTTTATTATCAACGAATAAAATCCTATATATAGTACGATAAAAAAATACTTTTAAATCATAACAACAATTATCCAGATTATAATCGGAAACGGAACGAAAAGAAAAAAAAAAGAAAAGAAGAAAAAATTAATCCAATAAAGGAAATAATTTTATTTTATTATGCGAAAGGAAACGAGGTAGACACTTTCCTATGCCTGCGAATTTTGCCCGTCTCCTATGGGCTAATTACACATCTTCTTGGTCGAAATCATTGGCGATAGATAAAATCGACTCTCACACGGTGGTTTCGTTAACGATACTCGGAAGAACGGATAGGGGGAGAGAGAGAGAGAGAGAGACAGGAGCCGGGTCGAAAGAAAGGTGAAGGAAAGAGAAAGAAAAAGGGAGGAGAAACAGGAAGAGGAGGGGAGGGGGCCCTTTATTTCGAGTCAATGTGTGCATGCATATATGCATTAGGATTCAGGCCGAAAGGTCAATGTACAACCGAGATAAGGTTATGCTGAGGGGTGAGATCACTCGGTGTTATTGGTGAAAATACGCGTCGGGGAAATTAACGAAAGCTCGCGAAACGGTTAGGGGTGAGAGGGTGGGGGAGGAGGAGGGAGCGGAAGCCGGGAGAAAAGAAAAATAGAAACCGAGTGGAACAACAACAATCACCTGGGGCGGGAAACAAAAGGAGACACGCGGAATAGAACATTAAACGAGAGAGATGTGAAAGATCAAACGAAGAAGTGTTCTCCCCCAGGATGGACACATGCAGCGATGTAAACAAGATGCGTAAGTTATACATATTAAAAGGGGAAAAAAGGATTTATCTTTTGGATTTCTCCTGGATTTTGTTTTTAATACGACATACTGAAAATCGAATGAAAATATTTTATAGAGTTTTTCTTTGTGGTTAATCATACCATTTGTTTTTCTTTTAAATTTATTTTAGCCAATTTTAAAAATATTATATATATATATAAGAGTTTCGTAAATATTTTGTTCAAATACAAACTTTTTTGTATTTTCTTTTCAAAGCGAAAAAATGTTTTATATAACAATAAACCTTCGTAAATTACCACTATTGTGGCAGGGTGAGTTACGGAAGTGGAACGAATCGCAAGCTTTTGTTTTTGTAGAAAGTAGAAAAAAAATTGAATAATGGATTGAGTAAAATAAAAAGATCTATCTGTCCCTAGATTTATCATACGTAATGGTGATTCAAAAAAGAACAACAAACAGACGGAAGCAAATATAGTTAGAAATAAAAGAAATAAACGAGATAAAATTTCTACAAAGAAATCGATTTATTTACTTTTAAATGTCAAGAGAGAGAAAGAAAAAAATAAGAAAATGAAAAGAGAGAAAATGGAATAGAATAAGAAGAACGCGTGAATAGAGAGAATTACCGTGGAAAAGTGCAATGGAATCTAGTCGGAATGATCAACGACGATGAGAAGCGTGGACACGAGAAGTCGTGGGAGCTGACAAAAGGCTGGATGTTGCTGAGAAAACTCGTTTCCTCTCTTATATACCTTCCGTACATTGGCAGCCGTTCCCGTGTGCGCTAACAAAGTGGAAAATACTGTCGCTATTCCACTTTGCATCAAGAAAGGATTCAATACTATATATATATATATATATATATATATATATATATATAATCGAATATTTCTTGGAAATTATTTTAAATCGATTAACTGAATGACAAATAAGTGGGACTTATCTCTTTTTTCTTATTATTGATGTATTAACATTCCATGTTAAATACATACTAATGTTAAAATATACTTGTGTATATTTAAATATGTGGGTATTATTAAATTCGTGAATATAATTTTTTAATTTATTTGTTCCGTTATGAAGTTGGTAATGGATTAGCAAGTTCAATTTTTTTTTCTTGAGAAAAAATGATTAATTCTTTCGGTACTAATGGTGTGCAGCAACGGCTAAAACTTTGAAACCATTAACTCGTTCCAAGAATTTACGAACTTAAGCAAAAGTTAGGATTTCATAACCTCGAAAAGTTCTTTAAAATTTATCGATATATATATATATACATAATTACGATCTTTATAAATCTTTTCATAAATTTATTATGAAAAATTATTTGAAAAATGTAGAGAGAACTTGTTTCGAATTCAATTAAAAAAATATTACGTTGTTTTTATCTGTATTCTGTTTTAATTAATTATCGCTACTATCAAGCACAATGTTTCGCACAACGTTTTACGTTATAAAAGGAAATTGATGTTTCAAGAGTTATAATGTAACTTTTTGACCCAGTTTTATCGTTTCATCGATTCTGTTAATCCGACTCGAGTATTCTCTTCGTAAAAGCTATTATTCTCTCGATGAATTATAATCCATGTTAGATAAAATCATAAAATGATATAGAATCAATAATCACATTAAACGTTCGTCGCAACACTTTGCAAAACTTTTCGCTCATTTTAAATTTCCTATTTCTTCTTTTATAAACACACCGTTTCAACGAGTTCTATTATTGAACAAACTCAACAAAAGAAGCGAAAGAACGGGAGAAAAAAAAGTATAGATGGCCGTGTCCAGTCAATACGATAACTTAACCTCTCTGTGTATTTTTTGACTTTGCTTGATCACACAAAACTCATTCACAATAAGATAAAATTCAAGATAAAATTCAAAGTTACATGTCCGTTTCTGTTCGAAAATCCCAATGGAACGGTCCTAAAGCGGCGTCCCAAGTGTCGAGGCCCAGTTTCACGCACGTGCATTCCTCCTTGACGCCATAAATGGGTCGCCTTTCACGAGAACCCGTCCCATCCTCGCGAGCAAGTATCGCGGGATCATGGAATATTCAACAAATTTTAGCCAGCGAACTCGTGCCTATGCACAAAGCGCATCGCTAACGTCGAAAGTTACCGTAATGTGCACACTCGTGCGCACTCGAGAAACCGATTATCCAACGGTGACGGCAGAGGGATCATCGAGCGCCATGTAAAAAGCCTCCGCGAAAAATTCGTGCTGAAGTAGGAGCGGCAGGCGTGCTGCAACGAAAGTGTTCGAGAGAAATCGAAACGCTCGAGGGATTATGCGCTGTCACTGGGAATAAATAAAAATAAAAATCGAGGCGTGCGTGAAATATTTAAAATCGGATCACAGAATCCGTTGATCCGCTTTCTCGTGATTTTTGTCATTTTTTATTTTTTTACTTTTTTCCCTTCGTTTTCTTTCTTTTTTTCTTTTTCTTTTCTTTCCTTTTTTTTTTTTTTTCTCTTTTTGAACGTAGACTCGAAGTGCAGATCATTGTTAGCGAGAAACTTTTTAAAGTAGGTATTCTCGGAGAAATACTTTTTTTTTACGATTTTTCTTTGACATTTTTTTTCAGATAGTCGTAATCGAAGTTTGCATTTTATGGATCTTGCTAGACGAAAGTTTTTATAATCTAGATTTCGAATTAATTTTTTTATTCCGTTCGTAAGGAGCAACGATATATAAAAATTTTACCATAACGATAAAGATATAAAGGAATATATCACCCTACGAATAATACTGTTTAATGTAATTTTAAAACTTTATTCTTGTACCGAAAGTGCATCTTTTGAATTACATTTCAAATTAAAATAATTGCAAATGAAGGATCTTTAATTTCAATTATCCAGAAAGAGATGCAAAAGAGGGAACAGATTTTATCGATAATTGCGCGTAAAAAGACAATTCATAATAAAACAATAGCAATGATTTCGATCATAATCAAAGCATATGCAGCATTTATCGTTTGCAGTGTTTATCGTACCGTGGCGAACCGGCAAAGCTTGTCCCAGAGGCCGCTGGGAATTCCATTGTGTGCGACAGAAATGTGCGCGCGCAGCCATGTGTTATGCGTATGTTTGCACAAAAATTAATGAATCGAGCCCTGCCGGGTGGAGTGGAGAACATTAGTTTCCGCGGTAATTTCAATTCCCTTCGCGCTTTGATTCGCGAAACTAAAATTAAACGTTCTAAGAAGACACGGTCAATCGGAGGAAGAAACTACGTGACACAAAAAACTATTTAAAAATATTGATTAATACTCGATCGCGTTTTATTCGTTTTATAAATTAACGTTGAATTTGTGTTTTAAGGAATATAAAATTTTTTATTTATTTGTTTTTTAATATCTTTAAATCCGAGAAATATGCGTGAAATTGTCAATTGATTACATAATGATCTAAAGATAAAATATATGTATATATTGAAATAAATCATGATTTTAATGAAATTTAATAAATTTAAATACTCTTGAATTTAATAATAATAAAAGAAGATAAGTGCAGATTTTCTTCGAATATTAAGCTTATATTAATAGTAAGCTTACTATTTTATATTTCACCGTGTAAATATAAAATACCACTTGTAAGTTGATAACGTATAGGTCGCAAACAGGGTCGTGGAAATCGAGATCGGTGGAAGCGACGATTCTAGATTCCCATGGTATGCTAATGAATCTCATAAACCACAAAATACCCTAGTGAACTGAATAATTTACCGACAACGTAAAAACCAACTGGTATAAGAAACCAACTGGTGATTGTAGATTGCGAATTTTTCAAAAGCAGCTGATTATTCTCCTTAATTATTTTCGATTATTAAGTGAACAACCTGGTTAAAACAAACTTTTATATCTGTATAAATTTTAATTTATTTCCTTCTTTTTTAAAATTTTTCATATTATTTATAACATAATTTCAAATTTGTCTTCTCGATGGTAAACGTATCTTTTCGATAAGTATAGTAAAATCTCTGGTTCATCGTGCGAATATCGCCGGAATAAAGACAACGTATTATCATACAGTTTTTCTAAACCTAACCTAACCATCTTAAGGCAGTAAGTCGTTGCTCATTAATTTCGGCCGGCTCGTTAGCAAGCGCACGCTCGAACGATTTGCAAAAGCAACTTTGAAAGCCGGCCCATGCATCAAATTGCAATTTGACGGTTTTCAGCTCAAGTTCGCTTTCTTCATTTTCCAACAACTTTTCATTTTCGAAATAACCAACACTTCGTGAATCTTCGTCCTCTTAAGCATCTTTGTTTTTCCTCCATCTATTTTCCTACTAGCAACGTAGAAGAGTAATTGGCTTGGCGAGCTTTGTTTGTTTTACCTGTCGAATTGTTTATTTGTTTATCGGTTAGAATGAAATTTCACGGCGAGTATATGCATACGAACCAAGAAAATAAAAATACAATATAAAGGTAGGATAAATTTTAAGATCAGAAAAAAATAATAAATGAAATGTTATTGGATAACAGATCAATGTATTCAAATAGCTAATGAAACTTGTATATTAAAAATATTAGACAATTATTAAAATAGTAGTCAAATTCTAATTTTAGGAATAAAGAGAGTATAATTTTTTTTCATACAAATTTTACAAATTTCGTTATCTCTCAATACCCATTTAATTACAATAACCGAAATTCATCTGGTTTAAATGTTTATACTATAAATTCTACGCCGACGTGTATTTTTTCGGTTTTTTTTTTCCTGTTTTTATAAGCAAATTCAACGCGTTTCTTTGAAAATTTTCTCTAAAGAGGCGGTGCGCACGAAAACACCTCTCTAAAGAACCGCGTTCCCATTTTTTCCGTAGCACCGTGAAAAGAGCCGCCGGAAACGTGGCTGATCCTCTTTCTTTTTTTTTTTTTTTCTTTCTTTTTTTTTCACATCATAAAGTAAGCTACAGACTTCTCCTGCACCGAAGTCGAAGAAACTGGCGCAAGAAAAATTTTATTTATTAAACAATTTAACTCATTGAGAAAGCTTCTTCTACCTCTTCCTCTTCTTCTTTTTTAATATAAAATTGTAGAAATGGGATTGTTTTAAAACAAGTCTCTTTTTTAATACTCTCCTCTTTTCATCTCGCTGCAGATTTCCAATTTTAGGTTAAGGATAACCACGTTTGTCGAGACGGTAATATAATTAAATATGTTAAAACAAAAATTCAAAAAAAAAAAAAAGCAAATATTCTGAAATTTTATATTTCATTAGAAAAATCGTATTAAAATATATGCGACGTGACGGAGCAACTCTTCTTCTTCTCGCAGAATCGACAACGATTTTTCAGTACGATAAAAAATTAACTCTCCTTGTTGCAACAGCCTCGAACAGTATCCTCTTATTCTCATGCATCCCTTCGAAAGGCAGCTGCGTAGGAGGACCCGCGGGGCCTGAAAAAGGAAGGCTCGTAACCAGGCCAAGAGTCAGCTTATGGATATAGGGAGGCGGTTGTTCAAGAAACAATAGGGTGGTAGCGAACGGAGATAATTATCAGCGTGGACGGCGCAGCTGCGTCGATTCGTTTCACCCTCGGGGCTGAACGATCCCCGATGCAACAGTCAAAAGGTAAAGGGGGAAAAGTCCAGCGTGCCGTGACACCACTGCGTGCAGTTTGCCGCACTTGAAGCGTTTTGTCCGCTCGAACACGTGCGCAACCCTTTGACCACCTTGTCACACTTGGTCTCTTCATAGACCGTTGCGTATACGCAACAGGCTGGGACGAATCAGGGGGAAAAGTTTTTTAGCCTGGAAAACATTTATTATTATTATTATTACTCGTTGATTATTCATTTTCGAGGCTGTGGGATTTGAAATTGGAAAAGAATGATATCAAGCATGGAAAGTGAGTAAAAGGACGTTAAGTGTATAGGAAGTATGTAAGAGAAAAGTTAGGTTAAAATTATGTCTTGTTTTTGCCTGTTATTAACTCCATGAATTTATTTTTATAGATGAAAATAGAGCTTAAGTAGAATTGGATCATCTGGGGATTGGAAGATTTATATGTTCAAAGTGGTGGCGATAACTGTCGATGAATTAATAACAATATCTTCCGCTTTGTGCCTCAAAAGTGGATTATTAGATTAAAGACGCTTTCAGATGCACTTTTTGCTACGCATCTATAGTATAGTAAATGGAGAGTTTCGGATTAGTGTTGGATATTCGAAAATACATTGATTTCATTGAATTCATGTATTCCGTGTTATATCCATTTTTCTGTATCGAGTCGCTTGTACGTTGTATATTATAATTATTAAAAAAAAAGAATAACATTTCTTTTTCTTGGAATGAAAAAAATTAAATTTATCACGGAGCGTACAATATAGAAAAAAGCATTTTGCATTCGTGTGCGTACGTGTTGTTTTCAGTTGACCTCAGTACAGGAAGATGAAGACAAAAAGTCGGCGGTACTGTGCACGCGCCGTTGCATAAACACAGTGTGTAGTATGTATATGGGCAGCAATTTAGCCAACCGCCGAAATATCAGAGCCACGAACGATCACGTAACGAAATTTAATTTATCTGGTGTTCAGCATTAAAAAAAAAAAAAATTGAAAACAGTACGGGAGAAAATAAAGTTTCCAATTTGTATTTTTTTCGCAAATTGTAAAAATTTCAAACAATAAAAAACTTAAAATTTCTATTTTTTCACTTGTTATCGCAATTTTATTTATATATATATATATTTGGATCAGTATTTAATTAGTAGTTAATTAAAGATTTATCTAAAAAAAAAAAATTATTTCTCGCTGCAATTCAAACAGTATCGAAAAGTAATAAGAAAAAGAAAGATGGCCTCCCTCGTAAAACGAGTTTTATTTTTTTCTCAAATATAGCGAAATTTATTTTTTGACGCAAAGGAAAAAATATTTTTAAACGAACGCTCTGCGAAACGAGGTGAAACTCCATCGAACGTTTCTTTTTAAATCGAGCGATACTCGCATTGCCATTTAACATTAAAGAGTATATCTATTAAAACGCACGCTGTTTTCAGTCGAGTGGTTGAATTTGTTCGTGACCCAAGCTTAAGTCATAAATGATTATCGCGATTAAACATGTTAAGAGAATAATTATGATTTTAATTTGGATGTTATTTGAAAAGAAAAAACGAGATAATTATGAATGACGTAGAATATTCGTGTTGGACAAATTTTGCTCAGAATTTCATCGATTGATCGATGAATCAGAAAAAATTTAAACGATTTACGAGGAAAGGTTATGGTTCGCCAGGGAGGAAATTCAAAGAGAAATATCTATGGTGCGTCACGATCAGGAAGGAATGATTTTCAATCGAAATTTATCGGGGCGACCGGCACTGAAAAAAAAAAAACGAAAAGGGGGACACAAAAGCCACCGCAATTACTGCTTCCGTTTTGTCCGTTCTACCGGATGTCCTATTCATACTCGTCACTATGAGCGCCGTTACTTCCGTCATTGTAGTTACGGATCTACGACCGATTGTAAATCATTCTCTTTCTAGTCTTTCTTCCACGTCTTCCGTTTTATAATAATCGACATGTGACACGAACAACTGGTGTGAAATTCGTTTAATCTTTAAATTTTTAAAATTAAACAATGGACGAAAATTACTAATTTCTTTCAATATCAATTTAATTATTATTTTAAATGTTATTATATTATTCAGAAGAAATTCTATTTTAAAATTTCAATCGATTAATTTTTAAATAAAAAAAAAGAGATATGAAACAGCTGATAGTGCATAAATTATTCACTGATTATTTTCAGCTGTTTCTAAAACTCGCATCGAGATACGATGGCGTCTCGAGATTCTCAAGATCGAACGTGTGATAAATTCTATCCGGCGAGAGTGAGATTATAATGGTGGTCGCGAGCATGACAGATCTAGATCATAACACGTTCCTCCGTGAATTATGGATACAAGATGGTATACCTGAGCTGTAATTGAGTTTGAAAATGATGTAGTCCTGTGAAAGATTGTTCCTGAACATCTGTTTACGAAACAAAAGATCTCTCTTTTACTCGTCTTCGGTTCAAAAACTTCGATTCCTTGCGAGCATAAAATAATCGATTATATGCATTCTTTTGTACTTGTTTAAATTAAAACTGAAAGAAGAAAAATCTTGTAAATACTTTTACAAGATTAAATACTTTTAGAAAACATAAACTGTTCTTTTGTTTTTTCACTAATTATGAATAATTGTTATTTATTTTAAAAAATAATAATTTTTATAAAATTTTCAACTTGAAATAATAATGATCGTTATTCTTGAAAATCTGATTCGAGAATCATGTATCCTCAAGTATCATCTTCTGGTTTCTTTTTCTGGTTCTTTTTTTTCGTTAGTCACTTGAACCTAGTGGTTAAAGAGACAGTGCAAATTCCATGGATTTGTCAAGCTCAGGTTTCACTGTATTCGAACGACAGTGTTTTACGTGCTAAGGAAAAGGAAGAGGTTAGGAGGAGCCTACAGTTACAAGTACGGAGAAATGATCGGAAATTGTTAAAGACTGTTTCCAAGTGTAGCCACTCGAATACTTATGCCAATTCCTTTCCAGGATGCAATTTCCTGTTCAGCTTCCGTACGTCAACCCTTTTATTATTGATTAAAGACGAAGAACCCTCCGGACACAGCGACCTTTCGAAGAGACGCTTCACCGATCGTGAAGAAAATTATTTTTTTTTCCATTCCAAGAACGATCTTTAACTACTGTTTATAAGTCGTACAAGAGAAAAGTTTGTCGTAAAAAAGTAAAATCCTGTTCAAAAAAATCAAGAATTGATTGCCAATTACTCGAAATAACCTAACTTTTCTTGATCATCAATTAATAAAAAATGAAATCCTATGCAACTCAACATTTGAATTTTTTTTATAGTGACTGAATTTCTATTACGTTAAGTATCGTTAGTCATATTGATATCGAAATATATATATAAAAAGAAATATTAACCTCAAGTGCCAACTGACTCCGAGCAGCTTGAACTTTGAGTTATTTTAAGGGACAGCATATGTCGTATGTGTAATGAGCTGATCAGATAATTTGACAACGACAATACGGCGCTGAAAAGATCACTATTATTAACCCCTTTGATGGGACTTGTCTTGCTCGCAAATTGACAGGGTGCATCCTTACGTGATCGTCGAGCTCGTGTTACGCGACCGATAAAATGACACTACCTACATATAAATAAATTCATATGTTGTTTGCTACTCGAGTCTTTTGAAGAATTATCTATATATACAACTAAATTTTTATATTTTTCGTTGTTTTTCTCAAGTTATTTTTAAACTGAAATCGAATTAATGCAACATTTTCTATGTATAAATTAATATTTTATAATATGTATTATTTATGTATTATATTAATAATATCAAAAGAGTTATATTAATAAAATCAAAAGAGAGACAAAAGAATCTCAACTTTAAAAGAATAAAAAGTTTTTTGTAATTTCATCTTTGTTGATATTACTGGATTTACATTTGACAATATGTCAGAATTATAATTTCTATGAAAATATTTAAAATATGAAAAAGGATTTAAAGCTTTAATTACAATTATGTAGATTTTACGTTGTTACGTAGATTTACGTTGCTTTTCTAATGATTTTGAAAATGTTTATTCATATTAATCAAAACTTTTACAAAGAAAGAGCAAAGCTTCGAGGATAATATTACCTTTAATTAAGGAACTCATATGATAGTTACTTGTGAAAGATAATGTTCGCTGAGAGGAAGATAATTAAGAAAAATAAATGAAAAAGATAATTAAATGAAAAAATTCGATTATTATGTAGAAAAAACTTATTTTTAATATTAACTTATTCTTAATATTAAAAACTTCATTGTTAAATTAATATTTAATTATTGTTTTTAAAACTTATAAAAATTCTATAACCTTAAAATTTTAATCTAAAAACTCTTACAATGTGATACATATTTCGAGCAACTGACATTGCTTCATCTCGATCGAATTTACTTAGTATTGTCGCTAAGGAGAAAATGAGGTAATGAAATAAAAGAAAAGAAAAGATGAAAAAGTTTCACAAATGAATGGAGCCCGGTGTAATGATGCACCTGATGGTTTGGTGACTGTTGGCGCGTGCCAACAAACAGCGACAGCTGTCAGCTGCGACGAAACTATACCACTGGACCGAATCGTTCTTTTCATTACAAACGACGTTCTTCGTGCCCTCTATCTTCATTAATTTCAAACGATGTGGACTACTATATGGTACAATAAACGTATTAATATCATAATAGAACATTCTGTGCGTGTATGTAAAAGATGGATATTCTTCGAAAAATAAAAATTAATTGGAATTATAATGATTTTGAATAATTTGAAAAAATTTTGATTGTGTTTAATAAAATAAAAGATTTTTTCTGCTTCTATGTAATATTAAAAATATCTTAACCATAGAATTATTCTTATTATTAACCTAACCTGATTATTTAAAGACATGAAACTTCGTATTATAACACAAAATTAATTCTGAAAAAAAGATGTTATTAGCTTGAATATTCAAAAGAAAATATTCCAAAGAATATTCTTTGAAATCGTTATTTGCATCTGAAAGAAAATCAAACGATCGTTTATAAAAATTCATGAAGATATAAATAAAGCTAATGGTAAAGTTATAAAAAATTCTTAGCTGGTTGATTGTACGCATTTTCGCTGTATCTCGATCGATGTTTGAGATTATAAAAGAAAGACACAAGGTGTTCCCATAGTCAGGTGGTTTTATCCTTTAGCACCTGTTCCTTGAAGCTATGCTATAAATTTAGAACAAAATGACTTTCAACTCTATGTATCATATACAATATTTGATTGTTCAATTAAAAAAATAACTTTATCGTTATCGTGCATAGTTTAAAAATTTATTTTAATTAATTTATCCACTTTATTGTTTTTATCATATTTAGATAATATATTTATGTATTGAAAAATATCATAAGGAATGAGTAATACAAAAATAAATAATAAACATATTGAAAGCATATACTTATTGAAAATAAATATATTAAAACATATTAATAAACTGAAATTTTCGTTTAACTAAATAAATACATATGTGTTATAATTTTGTTTTTTAATAATTTAAAAATTAAATATATAATAATAATTTTTAAAATTAATTAGGATTTATCTTTGCAAACGCATAGGAAATAAAACCGCAATATAAAATATATAAATAAATATACAATTATACTCTTGCAAAAGAAAAGAAATTAACATAATTTAATAAACAATTTAAAATTAATTACAAATTCTGTTACATCTGCCGCTACAAATTTTTTCGAAACCGGTTTGCTTAACGATTTCTCGTTAAAGATTTTTTATCCAACTTTATAATTTGTCTTCTAAATAAATCACTATCACGTTTCTCGAAAGTATCCTTCATTCTCTCGAAATTGAAACCGTATACTGTCTTCTAAAAGGTTAATCGATTAAAAAATCTCAAAAATTCGAAAAATGTCGAGATCACTGAAGAAAGCTCGATGTGTAACAATTAAGGGCAACGTGAGGTTCCAGTGTTCAACGAATTCTCTCTGACCAATCGTGTTTGTCGTTGTTCCAGGTGAACGAAGCGAGACCACGTATCAGGCATCAGAAGGGCGGCAGTCATTGCAGCAGATGCGGTCCAGGATGGGGTGTTGTGAACCGTTGCGTTCGTGGTCGTGATACTGAATGTGGAAAATGTGCACCAGGCACCTACAGTCCTCACCACAGCATTCAGCCTTGCTGGATCTGCTCTAGATGTGGTCCGGGTCTGTACGAGGCGCATCCTTGCACTTCAAAAACGGACACCGTCTGCGACTCTTGTCACAGACCAGCTCCAGATAATCCTGATTACCAGAGAAAATGCAAAGGGCGAACAAATTTGTTTCTGGCTCCGGAAGATGCGTTAGAAACTGGAGAAGAGAGTATCTTGGTAAATGATCCTGATGGACAAGACCAGTTAGACGATGGAAAGGAATTGCTAGAGAAGGATGCTGAAGCGGCCATTCTTAATGAAGAATTGAATTCTTTGGAAAGGTTCTAAATGTAAAATCTTTGATCGCTGGGTTTAGTTACTGCCGTTATATATTTTGCTTCCGTTTTATTATGGAGACAATTTGTTGAAGAATTTTTTGCGGAGAATTATTGTGTTCAACGTGAACAAAATTGTTTATCATTTCTGTTAAATAAGCTAATATTTCTTCCTGTTGAAGTTGTATAAGAAGAAAGTTCTTTTTTGTCATGGACGATTTAAACTTGATGACTAATTTTCGTATTAATTAAGTTATAATTTAATTACAACTACTTGTCAACTCTGGTGCTCATTTTTTCAACTTTCTTATTGTTTTTCTCTTGTATATGATTATTAATATAATTCTTCGAAGTGGAGATGATCGGATCTTGAACCGATCTTCGATTACTAGTCAGTTAGTTACTAAGTAGTTAATAAAATGTAATATACGAAATTAATAAGAATTTTATTTTCGTTTAATTATTAGAATTTATAGAACTTTATGGTGTATATTATTGTAAACACTGCGTTTCATTGAATAATATGTGTATCGCACCTTTGATGTCAATAATTATTTATAATTATAATACTTCTAGTTTATTATGCTGTTATATATTCATTAAATAACATCGATTTTATATTT
Source organism: Apis cerana (assembly GCF_029169275.1). Lineage (NCBI taxonomy): Eukaryota > Metazoa > Arthropoda > Insecta > Hymenoptera > Apidae > Apis > Apis cerana. Next base: position 13,892,654 of record NC_083857.1, read on the forward strand.
TCTTTTCAAAATGTTTTAAAGATTCGGATAGCTAAATATATATGATAGCTAAAGAAACAAAATCTAAAAAAAATCTTTTTTTTTTTAAGATCCAAAAATGCAAATTATTATTTATGTATTCAGCAACTTAATTAATTAAGGGATAATTAAGAGCATCCTGATTGTAGATCCCTGAATGATATAATGTACACTTAGAATTTAAGTATATTTATATACTCAAAGATCTCTTTAATATTATGCGAATTTTTACTTTAAAAAAGAAAAAAAAAAGAGTCCTCCTTTTTTTTTTGTTAAGAAATCTGGAGAACTCTTTTATTTTTAAAATAAATTTGTATATCTGCGTATTAATATATTATTATACTGTTCAAAAGTTTGGATTAATTAATTAATAATCAATGTTACATAACTTAATTCGAGAAAACAAAAACATTTTATCTTAGATTGCAAATTTTTACAAGTTTCTAATAGAAGTTTCTCTAAGAGAATTCCAAACTTTTGCAGAATAATGTACATATGTTCAAAAATTACCAAACATTTTTCTGTATGATCTCGTTAGAAAGATTTCTTATTATATAAAATGAGCGAATTTTAATGTGAAATTATGTGTATACACGCCGCTAGAAATTACTCATATATACAAAGCGTGTAAATACATTTCTGTAAATATAAGAATAATAATAATAATTAAGTTAAGAACAATAATGATATGATTAAGTTGTTATTAAAATTTGTGAACAGAAATCTCCCATTATAATTGTAATATAATCTTTCTTTTTTTGAGATACATTGTTCGAGATATATTGATTTTATCTTCAATACTTTTATACGAAAAATTGTTGTAATTTCATTATCGAAATATTGCAGGGAATATAAAAACATTGTTTTCCATACAATCATTAATGAAATAATTATCTTAATAATTTCGAATAGAAATTTACCAAAATACCATTATATTTTCTATATCCGTTTTATTTATTTACGTCAATGTTCATTCCATCGATGGACGTGGCCGCAAGAAACACGTCTACTATGACACAATAAAATACAGATATAATAATCTATATAAATTCTTTCTTCTATTACAACCTTCTCCTCTATTATGTTCACGCTCGAAAAATCATAGAAAGAGTCTGTCAATATGTATACTTATATATTTCTTCGATGCTCAAATATATATGTTTAATTAGTGATACTATTGTCGCGTCTTGACGAATATATTTATATCGGACATAATTCGTCGATAATATCATTCGAATTATTATATGCACGGTATAATAACGATACGAATACGTATACTATATTATAGCATAATCATATCATATTATACATAATGAAAAAAAAAAAATAAAAACAATTGCTCTCGAAATTCTAAAGGAGCATATATGAATAATTTGACGATAGCTTTATTTTTTATTTGCTTTTACCTGTAAATGCGATGCGATTCTCTACTTGCATTGAGAACGATAAATCGTTATTATCTGAAATTAAAGATTACAAATATTCAAAAATCTCGGTCGATAACAATAATTTTGCAGTAATATTAAAGTTTAAATATTTAACATTTTAAGTAAGATTCTAATTTCGTTTAACTTTACGTTATCACTGCTACCATCATTTATATATTTATATCAATATAATTTTTTTTAAGTTTTAAATTTCATATATTTATAATTTTTAAAAAAATTTTATTTATTTTATTTTATAAAGATAACTTCAATCAATTGATAGCAATGGAAACGTACATATTGTAACTATACGAACAAAATGTCTAAAAATTTAGTTATCTCACAAATAAATTTGTTCATGTGATTAAAAATCATTACATCGATAATAGTGTTGATTATATTCGATAAATTTATAATACTTCATAATTGATGCGAAACAACGTCGTTACATTCTCGTGCGCTGTTATCTATCTATAAAAATAAATTATTGCAAAATATTCCATAATGCGGTGAGCTACAATACAAATAAAATAATCCTCGCATTGATTTAACTGTATTAATACTCTGTACTAATTAAGCTAACCTCAGCTATATGTTATCTATCTCTCTAAGGAACTTTGAAAATACATACAAAACATTTATTTTTCAACTATTTTTTGTCTTTTGTCAAATGTACGTATCGTTTTCTTTAATGATGAAAATTTCAAAACTGTATTATAGTACATACCAAGTATTTTATAACCTATATATTATATACCTTTTTAAATATTAAACATAACAAATGTTTCTTTGTGTCAAACTTTGCTTTTGTTTTCTTGTAATCCATACTTGATATTATCGAACAATTGTTACATAAAAAGTATCAAAAACGAGAATTGAATCAATTCTATTGCTATTGACAACACATTGTAACATGGAACATATTCCAGGACTCAGGACGCTCTTGAAGTTAGGCATAAAGATAATTCGCGAACACAATTCACTGGAACATTGTCGAGCAATTTATAACGTTCTTTAAACAGTCGTATAATTTGTTCATTGACATAGTGTGGACCCCGTAGAAATTTTTATACTTTCAAAATCGAAGAAGAAACTATGATTTTTCTTCTTTCGTTTTTCGATTATTTTGGCACGATGTTTAAAATCTTCGAATGCTAAGCTAAAAAAAGCCTAAAAAAAATATTCTTAATTTCTATGCTATAAAGGATTTGATAAAAAAAAATTCGAAGAAGAAATCGGAAAGATATTTCAATTATCGCGCACTTCAGAGTTTGATTTGATATTATATAAGAATACAACATATAATATACATATATTTTAAGTATGTATATAAAATTTTTCATTTGACCGAAAATTCGAACAATTTTTATGCAGAAATGTGTTTGTATTGTTCGTTGTATTTTTTAAAGCGAGAGATTATTTTGAATCCCTTCTCCCTTTATTCTTACAAGTGAATGAAGTGATAATCGGAGAAAAATTTTCTTTGTTAATAATCCGATACGACTTTTATAGTTGTTCGATAATTCTAAAGTTATATAAATCATAATTCAAGATAAATTTATATTGACAATTATTCTTAAAAGGATTGAATCGTGATTTTCTCATTGACATTGTTTAGTCGATTACTTAATATTTGACAATAAAATAAAATTATATGCTCAGACAGGGCCAACATTAATACAAAAGCCAGTCGAATAATCGAGAGAGCACATGTACGACATTATATATATGTATAGTTTAATAATATAAATCAATAGCATTTTACAAACGTACATATATGTACAGCTAAACGGATACAAAATAATGCTCGCAGAAAAATCGCAAAAGATTGGTTTCTTAAATTGAATATTACCACCATCATAATAGAAAATAGAAAAAGAAATAAATGTAAAAATTGTTAAGTAACTTGAAAATTTTTGAGAATTTGCCTCGTGTAAAGATTAAATGTAGAAATTTTTCTTACAAGATATTCTGTTAGAAATTGATCACTATGCTTTGTGCGATGCACATTAAAATAAATCTTAAATCAAATAGAGATAAACGAGGAACTATCATTTTCAATGGCTTAACGAATTATAACTTTTAAACATGATTATTACACACTTTTATTTCATACATAATCAATATACGAGTAAAAAATTTCTATGACATTTCTAAATTTGGTCATTTTTTAACAAATATGACTATATAATGTCACAGCCATAAGTGATTCATACAACATCATACGAATTTACATGTACACATATATGTATTTAATTTTCTTACAAGATTTTATTAATCCTAAAGAAGTTGTAATGTATAAAAGGTATAATTAGTATCCAACTTTGGAGACCTGAAACATTCATCAAGAAACATCAAAATTTCTAGTAAATATAAATTCGAAAATTATTAATTGAATTACAAAAAAATATTGTCAATGGATTATTTGCTTGTTTTGTCTAATTCTAATTAGTAAATTTCAATAGTTCATTATTTTTTATCATTTTTAATAATAATCACTTATAATAATGTTTAAATTCAAATTTTTTAGAAATTTATCATTTATTTTGATATGCTATTTATTTTTTTTAACACATTTTGTATAAAGAAAGCAAAATGGAAAAAATAAAAATAAGATGTTTTTGAATCTTAAAAATTAATTATCACTTTAGATTCTAGTAAATTTAAATATTTATTTCCATAAATTCATTCAATATTTTTGAAATATCAAGTATTAATTTGTAAACATAAAAACGTTTAAAAAATATTCAAAATTATATAAATAATACGTTAAGCCATTGAAATCTATTTTTTTCTATTTTAATCAAATATTTCTATAATTAAATTTGCTACATTAAATCTATACACGGAATCGAAAAATTAATAAGATGTAAAAAAAAAGACAGAGAGATAAAGGATCGATTTACCGGAATAAATCTCTGTAGCGTTGTAACAAAAGCATTTCATTAATATGTCACGATTGCCATTCGATAAGGAGACCGCAACATAATAATTTAACAATTGTGTGTCATTGCACACACCTCAATAATTCGTATTATATATGTATACATATACATATGTACAAGATGTTCATCATAATGGTCACCATAATTTTCCATATTTTTCTGCTAATTCTATGAGGAAATATTTTGAACAAAAGATAATAATTTATTATAATTAACTCAATTTGTAATAAATAATAAAAATTGCAGTAATAAAAATTTTCAAAAAAATTCATCAAAAATCATCTCAAGATTATCTGATAAATTATTGAATTCATCTTGATAATAGCTATAATAGCTCCGTAAAATTAAAAATATAATATATGCTATTTGAAAAAGTCAACTTTTTATTTTGATTTTTTACAGAAAAAAATTAATATGCCTAAATTTAGATAAATATAGACAACTGAAAATTGATTAACTTTTATTCAAAACATCTTTTTAACAGATTATCAGAAATATTTAAAAAATGGTGGATTAAAGCTTAAAGAAACACCTTGTATATATATATTTATTTGTATATTTATATATATTTATATGAATTATGTATATTTTATTTATATGACATATGCATCCGCGCGCGCGTGTATATATATTGTGTGTGTATATATATATATATATATATATATATGTATATATGTATAATATATATATATATACGTGTCATTTGTATGTACGTTTAATCAGATGAATATGATTCACATTTCTATAAAGATAAACACATTAATGCATGTGAAAACGGTGGAATAGTCATACGAACCCCGCTTCATTTTTTAATCATTTTTTAACAAATCCATGACTGGGCAATTTTATTATTAATTAATCAATTAATTAATAATTATATGCATGTTATTTTTATTTGTTCATATAATTGTTTCACGCTTAGAGATCGAAAATATCGAGATATATATTTTTACATATCTATATGTACAAAATCGATTAAATTCGATATGCAAAAATAATTACGAAACAAAAGATTTGATTTCAAGCTGTGTTGCAAGTCTTAACGAATCTCGATTCTGCGCCTCTTCGCATTTAAATTTGACTGATGACATATAATTAAAAAAATAAGTTTTTCAAATCATGTAACCGATTTAATATATAAAGTATTTATATATATTTATATATGCGTATATATACGTGTGAATTTTCTTTGTTCATATTAATTTAAATTAGGAATGTTAATCTCTTAATATATAATAAATCGTGTTACCTTAAATCAAAATAAACTATATTTTTTGCCAAATTCTATTAAATATAAATAGATGTGTTTTATAAATCAAGCAATTATTTTATTGCTCGACTTAGACACTTTCAGTATTGTTGATTTAATTAAATTAAATACCATAGAGAAATAAAATAATTCACAAAGTCATGATTTAAAAAAGTCTAAATTAAAATTACACAAGCATTTTTATGTGAATTGTTAAATGAAATGAAAAACTAAATATTAAATATAAAAAATTAATTTTTTTTATTTAATGTATTTCATTTCATTTGATTCATAATTTTTTTTATAAACGTTTGTGTAATTTTAAGATATAATATGTATATTTAAGAGCTCATTTTTTGAGAATGCAAATGTTCTTTAAACTTAAATTTGTAACGCTAATTAGATATATAATACATTGTTATCTGACCTCAATAAATTTTTGATATTCTTTTCGTACTTAGTGATTAAAATTTAAAATAAACATCGATAACACTAAGAATGTTTATATATAGAAAGATATCAGCATTGTTAGCTATGCATTTTCTATATAATAGATCTTTTTATAGATCATGTTAAAGTTTTCATGTCAAAGATTCATGCTAATACACAAATAATACACAATCAAAAATAATAAAAGGAAATCACAGGTGGAATAAGGAAAAAGATTTCAAATATAAATTTATACTATATACGAACATAAAAAAAATATACATCTCGTTCGCATCATAAAGAAATATATAAATGAAATAGCAGGAAAGAACGATATTACAAGATCGTCATGCCTGCAAGTACAGGATTTTGCGAGTCTCGTGCAATGACTCTTTGTCGGCACATTTAATCAATGCATTTCTTATGTACAATTCAATTAGAGCTTTACAATTTTCACAATAACAGACAGAGTAATCGTGAAGCATATAATCGCAATGCAAACACGGTTTAAACATCGCTCAGAGCTGCTCTATTTCTTATATTTATTTGTTTTTTTTCTGCATTATCATTCGCAAAACATAATAATCTCCAACGTATTTGTGAATATTATCTGTACAAGATATACTACTGAAATATACATCTCACACAAGAGTCATTAAAGATGATTAGAAAAATTATACTAATGATTACTTTTTTATTTTTTTTTTTTTTGTTCATTTACTTTTTATTGAGTTCAATCACGCTTCTCTATGAGCTGTAGAATGTAACCAGCCATGGATTCTTACGTCAACGTATGAGGTTTAGAAAACCAGAGAAAGGAGCAAGGAAATAAGCGGAGTAGGAATGGAAGGAAATCAGGATGGGAGCGTTGATCTCGCACCTACTAATTACAAGAGAAATTTTGAGCTCCGTTAAATACAAGAAAAAATCTATGATAAACAACTAATATCATACAACTACTGACATCGTGCCCAAATCTACTCTCGCTCAACAATAATAATCTCAAAAAAAGAAACGAAAATTGATACGAAAAAATCGTACGTACAAAGAAGGGAAGCTAAAAGGTAGATGAAAATGTGCCACGAGTATGCAAATTAATATGATTGATTCATAATTACTGAAACTCATTGAAAATATTCATATCATTAAAATTAATTATAAAAATTTGTAAATAAAGTATATATTGTATTAGTAATCTGAATCTTTGTGTGCAATGTAATTCTTGAATGAAAAAAATCAATGAATTATCTTTTCTTGCGAATACTCGTGACATATATCTATACAATTTTTTTTTTTTACTAAAAATACATATAAAAAAAAAAAAGGAAAAAAAAAGAAAGAAAAAAATTGTGATATCTATATTTGTTACCTTTATTCATGGACCAATAGAGTCCATCATAGCCATTATATATGTCATTTAGTTTTCTTTTCCTTTCTTTTTTTTCTTCTTTTTTTCTTTTTTTCTCATCTACACAATTCACCTTTATCATATTTATAGCAATCCTATGCTTTGTTCGTAGGATTATATGTGGTAACAATGTTTCGCCTACACAAGGGTTCAATTCTCATGACCATGTTATGAGTGTAAGCTTGGGTACAACAAATATTTCTTAACAAATAATCATCAGTATTTTTTGAACGTCGAGAGACGACATTCTTTATTGATCACGATATGTCTTCCCACGGCGTTTTATCTTAAATTAGTTTATGCCTGCTAGACCATTTAAAATTGGTCCACCAGCAGGTCACAGATCTCTACTGACATCGATTCCTTACTCGAACGTACCGTTAAACGAAACATCTACAACATATAATTTAGCAAATAATTTATTAAATTCGTAATTTAAGAAATATTTAAGAAACTATATAAATATATTGAAAGTATTAAAAAATTACCTGCGCTTGTTTGTTAGGTTCTAAACGTAACAAACATCCAACTTGTTGTGCTCTCATATGTACTATTCCTGCACAAACGAAATTATCGGGATTTGGATCAATACCATCAAGTAATTGCATTCCAAATCCTTGCAATTTCGTGCGAACTTGTGTAAGATCCATTGGTTGTTGTGCTTTGAAAATCTTCTGAGAACGTTGTTGATTCGCTCTAAAAATATATAATAACATATTATTATTATTGATCAACTATTAGATTAAATTTTGTAAAAATAAATATATATTACAAAATTATAAATTAATTATATTCCGCATCAATATATAATGCAAATATTTTAGTTAATAAATTAGAAATTTTAATAAATGAAAAAAAAATAGAAATAGGAAAAATTTTATGTACCCTCCAAGGTTTTTCCATCTTGCAAAGAATGATTCTCCATTCATTTCTGTGGGTTCGAAGAATTTGTTGATAGTTAATGGTAATTTCATTGTTATCTTTTGTGGCACATTGTTATAAATAAAAGAGATAATCATGCTCGGTGCATCTACACAAAAAAAAATTTATATAAATATCTAGTTCTTGTTATATTTATAATGCAAAATTAATAATACATCAATATATATATATTAATACTGTTTGATCTTTTTTATATTATTATATAGTTTATCGTACCGCTATAATCATCAATACACTCTGCGTTAATCATTTGTTGTATTTGAGCTCCAGCTTCTAACACTGGATCGACTGGCTTTACTTGTACTGCTAATTTTTGTTGATTTTCTTCAGACCAAGATAATTGAGGTTGAAAACTATGAAGAGCATATTGAGTTTTGTTTCCATAAAAAAGACCGACTCGTCCTAAATTTTGTCTGAATTCCGATTTTACTCCAATTTGAATTAATTCACTTTCAAACAATACACCATTATTTTTACACACAAATCTACAAAATACAGAATATAAAAATTAAAATAATTTCTTATTTAAATTTTTTTCCATAAATATCTTTTATACCGACATACTTCTTAGGATTATATGTATTTTGGGCACCATTAGTTGCGACTTTATTTGGCATATTATAAATATCTCCTAGTACGTCAAGTAAAACTCCAGTATTGCTACTTGGTTGAGATGATGGTGGTGTAGAAAGACTTAATAAATCTGCTGATGTATTATTAACAGCTCCTGTTACACTACTAGGAGCTTCTGCATGATGGTTAGTATTTGGAGCTGGACTTTTACTTTCTCTAATTTCATTCTCTGGTACTCGACCTGGTTTCTTTCTTTTCAAAACCGCAAGAATAGAAGATTCTCTTTCTGGAAATGCTGGCATTTCCTCTAAAACTGTAGCCTATAAAAAGAATAATAAATAATTATAGATATATATAGAATTGTATAAACTTTATTTTTTTTTCTTTTAAGAATTATAACATATTTTTAAAAAAATTAATTAAAATTAGTTTATTTACCAAAACATCACTAGAAGCGATAATACTCAATTGAAGATATTCCGAAGCTCTTTGCTGTAACTCTGCATCTGCACTGCGTAAATTACTATGTTGTCTAAAGACATCTTGAATTTGACTTCTCATTTCAGGAAATAGATTAACAAATTTAATATACGTCGAAAGTAACAATGCGCGAGTCATTGGAGAACATAAGTGATACTGAAAAATAAAAGAAAATCATATAAAAATTTAATGAACAAATTTTTAATTATATAAAGATTTACAAAACTTACTTTGGAATGTAATAATTGAAACTGAACAGCTGGAGAAGATCTTTGATCACCAGCAATAAGATTTCCAAATTCTCCAAGTATATAACCACCAACTTTAACCATATTTTCATGGCAAGCTGGTGCTTGTAAAGCCTAATATCAATATTTAATATAAAAACTTGATTGTACAATAAATTTTATATAATAAAAAAAAATATACTTAAATTAATTATATTAAATTATATTAAAAATATTATGATAAAAATATAATATATATATTAAATATAATTATAACTTTATATTATTTACCTCAAAAACAGTCTTTGCTGCATATCCTTGTACATCTTCTCTATTAATAACGATTTGAATAACTCTGTACCATACTTCTTCCGAAACATAGTCACCAGCTATCCTAATGAGATTTAAAATGACATCAACGTACCAAGTATAATCGGTAGCATACTTTTCGGCTAAAATCGCCACTTTAAGAACCATTTCTTCTCTAATAGAATAATCAGCAGTTTCGAGATAATTCAACATTTCTTGAACTATTTCCTCAGCATTGCTTTTATCACACATAGCATACAAAAGATCGACAGCCTGTTGTCTAACAGATACATCTTTTTCCATTTTCATAGAAAGAATAACAACTTCTTGATGTTTCTTTACAGCTTCATGTGACAGTTCTGATGTAGCTAAATGGCACATGGATTCAAGTGCTAAATAGCGAAGATTAGTTTCACGATTAGATAAAAACTGACCAAGTTGATTACATGCTCTGACTGATAAAGGCAATTCACTGTCATTATGAATAATTAAACTAATGGCTTCAAATAACACAGCATTTTTTGCATTTGAATGTTGCACCTTTTTTGATTTTGGTGGTTCTTGAGCTTTATTTAATATAGTTTCTAGACATTCATTTAATCTACCTCTTACTCCTGGATCTTCAGCTATTAGAATATTTAAAGTATAAAAAAAAAAAAATATTATTATCTTAACATTTTTCCTTTATGTTATCAAATTTAAAAATTATTTAATTTACCAGGTGGTGTATAATTCTGTAGTAATCGTAAAAGTTTAACAGATAGCCATGGTGCTGGCACAAAATAATACGTATAATCCTGTAGATCTGTGTAACTTGATGTTACAATCTATTGAAATAGAATAAAGATTAAAAAATTATTTTCTGACTGAATCAAACTAATAAATTATGTCATACCCTGCTCAATCTTGAAACTGCTAAACTAACACATCCTTTGTATTCATCTGGATTTCTTTTTACTAGAGCATCTATTAAAGATGCAGCTGCTGTAACAACACCAAGATGCTGATCATTTAAAAGATGAACTATACGCGATGTCCATTCTCCACCAGGAACAACATCTGGTGCAGTACGTAATAATCGTAATAAACACAATGCTGCACTTTGCTTTACAACATCCATAGTATCTCTAAGGAATTGAAAAATAATTTATAATTAATTAAGATTTATAAATAAATAGTAAAGAAACAAAAGACATTTATACATACCCAGAAACAAGTAATTTTGGTATTTCATTACCAAAAGCTTCTGCCATTTCTTTACTGCCAATATTTGCAATACATTGTAATGCAAGATTTACATGAATTGGATTTCTTGATGCAAGATCATTTTTTATACTTTGAATAATCAATTTAATAAGATCACTGTTTGTATTTACTAAAACTGATATGAAAAGATAACCCTAAAATATGTAATGCATATATATTTATATTTATATATATATTTATAAAATTCAAAATATTTTAATAATAATGTATCATATTTATCATATTATATATGTAATTATATTTATATATTTATTATTTTTTTAAAAAATTGTAACACTCACAATTTGTTTTTCAGAATATTTGTTGGATGAAAGTAGATTAACAGCCTCCATATGCCCAAAATCAATATCATGACCAAGTAAAAAAATAAAAAGAAGCTTACAAACATATTTCTTTTTTTGATAACCATCAAGTGTCTTATCTCCTTTAAATTTACTACGAATATTTGCCAACTCTTTGTTTATTCTCTTAATTTCTGCTTCTTTGCTTTTACCTAAGAAAATAAGAAATTAATAAACAAAATTTATAACTTTATAATATATCATTTTAATATTAATAATATATATATATATTGAATATAAATAAATATTATATATTGTGATAAATATTGTGTAATTTTTATAAAAAATCATAATGGCTGCATGCCATTTGGATTGGCATCAAAATATAGATGTATTGATTTGCTTTATAAAAGTCAATTTCTTATTTTAATTGTTATGTAATTATTTATTACATTAAATAATAAAAATATTATTATTAAAATCCTTTTTTTTATATGTTATTTTATTTTATATTCATATATAACTATTTCTTAAAATAACTGGTTTTGACATTCATTCATTATATTATGCCAAGTATTACATATTAGTGTTTGAAATACAAGCTATATCAGAAAGATAGGCTTATATCAGTATTCCGCCCCCTGTCTCCTACTCTTCAATACTTTAAATATATGTATGTGTCATATTAATTTCAATGGCATCATATCTCTTAATGAAACGTAGGTTAAATTTTAATGATTCAAAAATTAATTTGTATTCTTTATCAGATAATATAATGCATATATACAAAATGTTATTATATATAAAACGCAATTTTTAAAAAAGTATATCTTTTAGCTCACAATTTCTAATATCAGAAATAAATACAGCCAGACCACGCATGCCATCTCCTCTCACAGCCGGCATCTTGTCTTGGTCTATTTCAAACCACCTGTGAAATAAAATTGATTTAAAAAAATTTGTTTTCACATACAAGATATTTAATAAATTACAACAAAATTTTCATTAAAGTGTAATATTAATTTCTATCTATAAAAATTATAATTTTTATCATAATTATAAATTTTAATTATATAAATATTTATAAAAAAATAAAATATATTATATTGTTTTTGGTTTGTAAATAAATATTCACAATTTTGAAACAATATTTAATAAAACAATATTTAATAAATAGATGTATAATAATATTAAAAAATATATATATAGAAGTCAGTAAGTTTTTTATATTATTGAATTAATATCAAGCATAATATTATTATAATTTATAAAAATTTATATAAAGTTATAAATATATGCTATTATTTAATAAAATAAATATATAGAGTAAGATTCAAGAAAATAATCTAAATGATATTCATTGATTAAGAATATTCCAATAAGTTCTTTGGTCCCACAAGCAAATTTAAAAGAATATACTCTATATTATATTTGTGTTCAATATTAGTCAATAAAATTAATATATTATATGAATATTAGAAACGAGAAAAGTAAATCGTGTAAAGTAAAGGTCTATTTTGATGTTCGAAAGAAAAATCAAGTGATTAAGCCGGTACCGCGTCCTAGATTACGACGACAAACAGTTTTTGACAGCAGTGGGGTGCAAATGCTGATAGTGATTCTCATTACGCGGAAACTCTTGAGAATATGCCCAAAAATAATAGCATTTTTTAATTAAGAAATCATGTGAAAATCATCACATATCGATCGAGCAAACAAACAGAAAATTTCGAAAGAATAGATAAGTCGAATAATGGCTTTTTGTCTTTCATGACCTGTCGTACGGGTGGCGAGTGCAATCACTGTAACCGTTTTTTGAGGAAAAATGTTATCTGCTACATATCTTGATTATCGGATCAGTTTTAAGTACATACCGATCTGGGTTAAGGTAACGTTCACGCACTGCTCGGTCACGTAGTACTCCGTATGCGTGAAACTATTCGCGAGTCGGTGCCAGAGATTTCGTGGCTGTCGCCATTTGCAACCGTTGACTAGCTGACGGCTGCCCGTCAAATGCCATTACGCTTGCGCGATAAGTGTTGCGCGGGCAAATTTGTATTTTAAATTTCATACAATTTCATCGATCGTTTATTTTTAGGATTATACTTATATTTTCAATCTATGTTTAAGAAAAATTTTAATTATTGTTATTGTTATTGATTCTAATGTGTCACATGAATGTTTTATTATTATAATAGTATTTTTTAATAAATCATTTTTTAATAAAAAAAATTACAGAATTTCACATATAGAATTATTTTTGCATTGATATTCTAAATAATAGAAATTCTTAAAAAACTAACATCTTAACATTTCATTTTTAATTCAATAAAAATAATGAATTAACTTGCACAAAAATTAATAGTATTATGTATAAATTGTTTACAATATATTATTTACAGAAAGATTTCAATAAAATTTATTTGTCATTATATATACATATTTATTAAATAATTAAATTTATTGACAATAATTTTAAAATATTTTTAAAACCAACATTATATCTTTTAGAATATTATTTTGATACTTGCTGCTGTATTTTTTCCAATAACATTTCTAATCTATCTTTCATTACAGGTTGTCCTTTTTTTGTTTTCTTTGAGAGTTTTTTATATGTTTGCATCCTTCTTTCTTTATAATTTTTAAGTGCTTCTTCCCTTTCTGTTTTTACTCGTAAAGCTTCTTCTTTTTGTTTCCTTTTTTCATTCTGTTTACGTAGAAATTCCTGTTTAGCTTTGTGAAAAGCATTTAAATTTTTTGGTTGTGTCCTTTTAAAAGATAAAGTTCTTTTTAATGATTAATATGAACTTTTAAATTTATTTTTCACATAAACTTTAAATACATACTCATGTTCCTTTTGATCATCGACTTTGGAAGCAAATGACTTTTTTACATTTTGTTGTTGGTCTTTATCAATCTGTTTGTAAAAACCTCGTAAAGCAGCTTTCTTCCTCCGTTCCTCCCATTGATTAACTGTAAATAACACAATTAAAAAAATTAAATAATATTCGAAAATATATTGAACCTAACCTATACGTATATTACTATGTTACTCGCACAGTTTTGAAACATACTTTTGTATTTGTTACTATATTTTTTCAGTCTATATTGTTTTTTGTTAAATGGTTTTTTTTCATTGTCCATAGTATCTGAATGTTTTCTATCAGAAATATCTTTTATATACTTTTTCATACTTTTTGATTGTTGACAAACTTTCTAAAATATTTTAGTACCGATATTGACCGTAAGAGGGACTTAAAATCAATATGTATAGAGCATTAATTGAAGATATTTCAAATGCAATTCATTTTTTTATGTATTTCATATTACTGTATTAATTATTATTGTTCTATTTATTATATATTTATGTCAAAAATTAAAAATGAATTTAGAATTGAAATAATTTTTCATTAATAGTTAAAGTGAAAACATAATTAAACAATGGTAATATATATTTTTTTAATATTATTCTTCATAGTTTTATTTATCGTTATCGTTATTTAATTAATGAAATGTAATCAATATGTAATTTATTTTTGTATCAATATTGAAAGCTTTAATAAAGCGAACAATCACAAATGTCATATCACAAATGTATAAGGAAAAATAAATTATAAAAGAATTACACTTGCACAATCATGATGCTACGAGACGTTTGTCATCACATTACGTATTATTAGTTTATTCGTGGCAGTGACATTGGCCATCACTGCATTTAGGTACTTGTGCATACTGATTTTTTTTTTAAGCACATGTATCATAACGAAGAATGATTCATGTTTTCTAATTTTGATAATTAAAAAAATTAATATATGTTCGATATTCACGAAAGTTTTTTTTTATTTTTTTCTCTAAAATATAAAAATTTATCTTCAAAAATTATAAATATTTATAAAAAATTTATGTTTCAACGATTATAAATTAGAATTTTTTTCAAAGATAAATTATTTTTGTAACATATTTCATTAACAATAATATTTAAATATCTATTGAAATCATTATATCATAAATCATAAACAAAACATAAAATACGATTTAATAAACAAAAATAATTTGCATTGAAAATTTATTCGGGATGTTTCGTTTATGTAGCAAATATAAGCGTATACAAATGTTATAAGTAATTGCAGTCGGATCGTATTGCAGGTTCATATAGCGCGAATGTTACAACAAATCGATTAAGATCATATTTCATAAATTTGCGAAGAAATTGTTGAAAATTCTGTGTTATAATACTTAATCTTCTAGAAATGAAATCTTTTAGAGAAAGAATATAATCGGAGGAAAAATGTAAACTTTAAGATTCTAAATATTGAAATTAGATTTTATTATACGCGTAAATTACTGCGAGATTTCATTCACTGAATTACTGCGAAGATTGAAGTTAAAATAATCTGAATGAAAGCTTAACAGTTTTGTTGAACTATTTTTGTCCGACTGTTAAAGTAAAAGATAGATACTATGATATCAGACAGTGACATCATGGCGCGTTAACCTTAGGCCCCATTTGTCCACATGTCAGTACTTACTTAGTAGCGATGCGAAATCGTCGTACGACCGCATCAACCTCCTCATTCAATCTAACAATAAGTAAGCCAAGTACAAATGACTATTAAGTGCGTATTGTCTGCTTGCTAGTGAAAAATTGAATGAAATTACTTTTACAGTTCCGTCAGTGTCATTAACACTTAAATATTCTTTCCTCGTAACAAATTGTTTGCGACAAATTTACGTTCTTGTATTCTTCTTTTTATATAATTAAAACTACAATTTGAAAAAAAATGATCACTCAATGCTTTCTTCTTTGCTTTTAAATTTTCAATATTTGAACATTTGTCAATTTTTTTTTTATTTCCTTTTATAATTGGAAGAATTGAACACAACAAGGAAAGAGAAATGATACCAACGATACCCTCGACATTGAATTGTCAAAGAATGACGGTCGAAAGGGTCGAACGGGTAAAGAATTCAGATACGATCGAATTTGGCCTCGGATACTATAGCTCTCTCTCGGACTTCGTCAACTATTAATAGTCAGTGGCGTGTGGTGAAGAGAAGTGTACTATCTTTTCTACAATCTCCGTTGTTTTCTTCTGTATATCGCGCTAGATACATATAATTGCCTGGCAAACAGTTTCGGTTCTGTCTCTCGTCTGGCATAACAATGTAATTATTCAATAAATTACACCAATAAATTGAATTTCTTAGACGTGTGGAAGTAAAATCATTTTTTGATGGGAAATTATGAGAGACATTTGTTTCTTCTTTGATATATTTCCCTTTAGATAAATATTACGATAAATATTCTCAATTTTTCATGGATTTATAAATAAATTATAAAAAATAAATTTCACTTGATCTCAACGTCTTTAAACTTTTATTTTTACAATAAATGAGAAAACGAATTTTCGAATCATCATATTCCAGAAAAAATTTTTCTCAAATATAGAGCAACGGTTACGTATACGTTACATAGCGAACGAACGTAAGATCAATCCATATTAGAGACCATTGTGACGCGTTTTATCGATCAGTGAAACACCCACAAAGGTGACGTCATATTAACCACGTTCTCCCACGCAAAGCCGGCAAGAAACTTAAGGATCCCGTTTAAGAGAACAAGGAAGAAACGAATTTCGTTTTCTCCAAGTTCGAGACATCGTCTGGAGGCTTGGATAGTTTGACATTGACACACTTCGTCATCAACACCACTCTTCTCCGTTCTCTTTTCGTTTCTCTACAATGTATATACTTTTACCGCAATAAATATCACTAGTTCGTGGGGATTTTTATTTTTATTTCGTGACTAGAGCGACAGATTTTATGAAAACAAAAATAAAGCAATAAAAATCGATTGAAGATTGAAATCAGATCATTTTGTCAAATTTTATTCGCCTGTTTAAGAAAAAATAACGAAGATATTATATTTATATTTTATTTAACATTATTTAACATTATTACATACCTCTAATATGTAAATGAAGACTGAAAAGGAGATAGAAACGAAGGCTGCAATCCCATCTTATTTATTTTCATTGCCCACTGGTAATGAACGCCTACGATTCCGTGACTCAATAATAAAACTAGATTTTATCATATTAGGAAATTTTTGTCGAGGAGGGAATGAACTCATCGTTTTTCTTCTTTTTTTTTTTTTTTTCAAATTCATTCGTCGATTCACATTTAAATCTGATCATCTTCATTTTCCGCGAATTTCCTAAATAGATATTTAGATATAATACAATGAAATATCGCGGAATATTATTACCTCGAGAAAAGGGTGTGATTCAATCTTCCCCCATTGGTTTCTGTCTAACTATATCGCGCTTATCCTTACATCGTCACGTTGACGGATTGCGAGAAAACATTCCACACTGTTTGATTCATCGGAACTCGTCGACGAGTACGAAACCGGCAAAACTATTTATGAACAATAAGGAGGCGTTTGTGATGCGTCGCTCCATTCAGTTCGGCGCGTGTGACGCGGTGCAACGTGCGAAAATAGCAGTCGGCATCATTTGCAGCAGTGATTTAATGCCACGAAAAAAATCTCACGTAGTTCCACGAGACGTAAACAGAAAGTTATGTATGTAGTAACTGGCGGCCTTCGGATCTCTCCTGTTGCCCAAATTAAAAGCACCTGAATGTTCACGCGTGATTAACAAGAATGTAGAGCGACGCGTACGAGGAGAAAATGGAACGTAAATGATCGTCACGCGTGATACGATTGCGATGAGGGACTGGATTGGTGTATGAAAAAAAAAAAAGAATGTTGAATTTGAATTGTTCTGCGAAGTGAACCGTACGAAAAATGCGCACGAGTTTGTTGAAAATAAAAATAATCTTGAGATGGTTTTTTCCTCTATAAAAAGAAAAAAAAAGAATGATGTGTAAAGTATAAAGAAACGCATTTTGTTTTCTTAATAGTTCTCGAGAAAATGGCATAATAATATTTTATGTTGTTCATTTTGTACTCACTCGTGTCGAAGAATAATAATTCATAGTTCATTCATAACGATATATTTCTTCAATTTGTATTTAATTTAATTTAAAATAGTCTCTTTCTTAAATTATAATAATTGTAGTTTTGTTTGAGAAATATTTTTCTCGATTTTAATTTAATATAAATATTATTGAACGACGGGGATAAAATATATTCATCAATAAAATGTCGTTAAATATAGAGACTATTAAAGATTAAGTAATTTTACCAGAAGACAAATCTGCATAATCGGGTCGACATGATAATTGACGTCTTGATATTTTCACGAGCAGTGTTGATTTAAAAATACCCTTGATTCACCATGTAATCTAATCATTCAATTAATATCGTGCAAAAAGGATTATCCCGTGAATATTTTTCATTAATAACATTTTATGACTATGATGTAAAAATTCGAATTATTAAAAATTGTTTTATTAAAAAAAAATTAATCCTTCTAGAGAAAATTGCATACATAATAAATTTTTTTGTACAAGTATTTTTATATAATGATGAGGAAATGAAATTTTTCGAAATTTGATACCGAAATCAAATCTTCTATCCATGTATGTATGCACATCTTCGAGTTAAAGATAATCAATAAGGAAATGATCATATGATCATGTATTAGTCATCATCTTTCATATAAAACACAATATAACAGATAATTCGAGTACGGAATCATAATATAATCGCCCACTGATACTTTTTATTGTTAGATCATATTTATTAAGAAACATTGTGTGCTATATGTATAATAAAATATAAAACTTAAAATATTTTACATTATTTTATAAAATAGGACAATTGATGATAATATAAAATTTATACTTTTCTCTTATTATTTTTCTACCAATAATTTTGATAAAAATAGAAAATAATATATCTTACAAATAAATAATAAATCTAATTTATAATATTTGAATTATTTGCAAAAATCGTATCAAACAAATTTTTCTCGAATCTGATTTAAACTTCGTGAAATTTCGTTCTCGGTTTGGACCGCGTGCACGATCCGAGCGTTTCCGGAAAATACCGAGCAACAACGAACTCCCACGAACAGTTGAGGGACAGCGTCGCGACAATCGCGACTATTTAAGGAGGATTCGGTAAGGCGCGCTCATTCTTAGGCGAGACATCGTGTAGTACGGTTGTACGTGATCGAAAACGATATTTGCAATAATCAAAGTCGTTCGCGATAGCAGTGCTTCTTATTGATACATCGAGCTCGTACATCTTTCAGTGGCTTTTGGTGTAAGGAAACACAAGTGTGACTTATACAAAAATCATGGCTGACAGTGGTATCAAGCGTAATATTCCTATCAAGCTCGGTGACTTCAGCGTAATAGACACCGAATTTTCCAACATACGGGAACGCTTCGACGCTGAGATGAGAAAGATGGAGGACGAGATGTCACGATTCAGAAGCGAACTGATGAATCGCGAAAGCAACAACTTCTTTAAGAGTACTACCAGGTATGTTGCTACCGGCGTTGTTGCCGAGACGCACCTAACCTTTTAACACGCGCACGACCGATACAATTATTCTTTTGCTCCTGGATTTTGATGAATTTCTGAAATGAGTTGTTTTCATCTCTTTCATTAATAATAAATATTATTTGAAGTATAAAATAGAATACTTAAAATTTTTAAAAGAAATGTGAATAAATTAATATGAAACAAAATTGTGAATTGTAAATATAAGATTGAAAATTAAACAGAAATTTCGAAATTTAAATGTCTTACGTTTCCGTTTACATCTATGGGATTATAGAATCTATTGTTTACATATCGCAACTATTATAAATACGAAAATAAATTATAATGCGAATATTAATGTTCTTTCTAGTATAATTTAGCGTGTGTTCAAGAAATTCGTCATAATTAACAGTTAAAGATGATTGATGGTCGTGAAATTAAATAAGTATATATCAACGCTGCAAAAAAATATTTTTATTTTTTTCTAATGATATTTATTCTCATTTTTTATCTCTTGCGTTTTCATGATTAAATATTTATTCGTTAGATAAATAATAAATAAATTTGATCGATGCTGCACTTTTATAATAAGAATACGTATATGTAATAAGTTTCCCGTGAATTATTATCGTTATTAATACGAATTTAAGTCATCTGATCGATCGAGGCGCGAAGTTGTTTTTCAAGTCAGCTGATAAAATCAATTTTATCACCGATCAGGAAATTATAATAAGTCATGGTAATAATGTACAATTTCATAATATAGAGGAACATTCATTCAATAATACATAAATTATGAATTTTGAATTTAAAGATATTTATAAAAATTGAATAAATTAATCGACCAGTCATTTCAAATCAATTAACAAATCATAAACATTCATTCCATACTCGAGGAGGCGCAACAATATCCGCCATTTAATTTTTTTTGTAAATCGATGTTTGTTCGGTTGCACAACGAGTGTTGATTTTTAGCACAAATTAGCATAACACTGCATTCGCGTTACCTGAATTACCAACATATATACATATGCTTTATACAGAATGCTATATGTATAAGGTAACGTTGATCATTAATATTCCAATAGTTGAAAAAAATTCTTGGAATCGATTGCATTCTATAATGATCGTTCTATAATGATGATGATATATAATATACGATAAAAAATTATTATAATGTTATACATGTATATGAATATTTCTTCTTTTGTATAAATTTTAAATTTTTCATTAGTTTTATATTATTATGAACAAAAAATCCAACAAACTATATAATAAACTATATAATAAGTTTTTCTCATGAAATGATAAGATAAAACGTAGCTGCAATTTATTTATTACGATGAAATAAAGTGCTGAAAAAAAGTGCTTTTATCTTTGATCATTGGTAAATTAAAGTCGCGACATTAATTTTTTTTTTTTTGTGAATGCATACGTATACATATATGTATATTCGTTTCACGTATTTCAGTAACGCACCCGCTATTTATAGAGACTTCGTCAGTACGTTCGTTACGAACAACGGGCGAGGAGAGCCCTCTCGGCGTGCCTTTCTCGCCCAGGGGGTAAACGAAAAACAAACGATTCCGTCTGACGAAAATTTGCACCTGCTCCTTCTCTCTCGATGCACGCCTTCTCGAAGATCTGTGTAGAGCCCGTGTCCTTGAACACAGAAATCTGAATATTTCTATTCGTTTTTGATACACGTAACGTTTGAATTTCTAATTTATAATTTCAAGCGAAGTTAACAAAGATTATTCTAATTAAAATGCTTTCGAAAAGCAAACGTCTTCGTTTTGAAATTGAATATTTATTTATTTAAATTGTTTAATCAAAGATGATAAATGTCCATTATTATTATTATATTTGTTTATCTATTTATTTATTGAATATATATATTAAAATTAGAAATTAAGATTTCGATTAATCATTCGTATAGCATTTTTATTTCTTGAATGTAATAATATTTTTACCGTTTGAATATTTTTTTGAAAAATTTGGAATATATTTGTTGATTCGAAAACTTCTTGAGGTGCAATTCACATAAAATGAGATGCGAATTCGATGGATGAAACGAGTGCGTGCCATATGCCACGGTTTTTGCATGCCAACACCGCAAAAGCTAACAGTCGTGTTATTTTAATAGAAGGCCTGTTCGATCTTGGATATCGCGGCTTGCTATGCGATGAAACTACTAATTATAGAATCGTTGTTCTAAATTTATTATTCGATTCTTCGGAAACTAGTATTTTTTATAATATGATTTTCCAGGATTCAATTCAATTTACTTTTTGAATCTAAAAGTTTTTTTCTCTTGTGAAATATAAAATTAATATCACGAAAAAGGCTAAAATTTTTCATCTTTATGGGAGATAACAAAATTTAACGATTCCAAAGATTTAAGATCTCACGTTTTAAACCGAATTTTGTACTTCGAAGAGAAGCTTTACGAATTATAACGGTCGTACTTGTTCACCCTCCAACATAAATTCTGGAGAACCCTCCTCGTTTGCCACCTTGGAGAATTTCTTTCTTCCCCTCTGTTCGAAAAATTTCATCGACAGAAAATAACCTCAACTAAAATTCTACAGATTCGAGTTCATGTTGGCAATTGTGTATTTAGGTCGTGCAAAATTTATCGTGAATTTCATAATTTTCTTAGATTTTATTTATTTATCGATGATCTCGCATGATTGAGTGAAAAATTTGCTTATTTATCGACGTACTTTCATTCATTTGTTCTGTATTTGAGTATCTTTTTTTAGGAGAATTCCAAATAAATAAAGAGACGAACCGTGTTTAAATAAAGAAACAAAGAATTTTATGTGTTCGTAAAACGGATCGATTAAATAATCCTCCGTTATCCGTTAAAATGAGATTCGAATAGTTCAATTTAAAAAAACTGACTTCAATTGCGTGTAAGATTAGATTAAATCAAAAGATAAATATTTATTTAACATTATAGACTATGTATATATTCTTCAGTTTATTCATATCAGATCTTTTTGTGAAATTGAATAAATTAATTGCGTATTTTATACTATTATTTATTTACAATTACAATTTTAAAAATTTAAAATTATTCGTTATTTTATAATTATTTTATAACGAATAAGAATTCGTTAAATTATATTCCAACAAATAAACAAAATTTATTTCTTTATTGCATAAAATTTTAATAATTCGAAAATATTAAAATCTTAATTAAAATTAAAAGATTGATAATAATTTTATCGAAACACGAAATTGGTTAGACATCGAACGATATGTGATAATTTTTCATCTATCAATCATTATGTAAATGAATGACATATGTCGGTCATTAGTCGAACGATACATTGCATAATGGGTGACCGTTTAACACAACTTGTTGCAGTGACAAAGAACACGTTCCTTCCTGTAATCTCGTTAAATACTTCGTGATACCGCATCGTCGCGTCATCCAGCAAAAAAATATTCTTTTCAATACTAAATACTTTGCATTTCATGTAATAGAGAAGTTTTCAAATCGTTACTCATTAAAAACAATTGATACTGTATTACGACGTGTTACAATATTTGTAATTTGATCACGTTAGATATTAAAAAACACTTGGAACGATTCGTGATATAAATGACATAACCTAGAATGAACGTAAATTGCGAGTGTCGATTACACATGCATGTCATAATACTTTGCAATGCGTGGATTCTATAATAACATTTTTCACATTCTCAAATCAAATCTATGGAGAATTTAAATCTATTCGAAGAATATATCAATATCTAATCCTGACTTAAGTGTACTTACTATAAGTATATTCTGTTGATGGAATTTAAAAAATCGTTAAAGCAAATCCTCTTTTCTTAAAAGCAATGATTGGTCAGGTTAGAGAGGACATGTTTATTGCGTCAATGTATATCCTTGACAATGACACGTCGCAGTGGCGGTGTGTCCCCACTCGGAATCGTGAACTAAATTGCAATTGCAACGTGTGGAAAAGGTGAGGAGCTTGCGTTGAATATTTTGCGCAGTAATTTTCTAACCTCGTTCCAGCCGACATATCGAATCGTTCCTCTTCAATTTCTTTTCGATCGTCTCGTTTCATTTTCGGTAAATTGCGAATTGTGACCGATGGACATAATCGACCGGAATGTATATCCACCGGATCACAAAACAGTGATCAAACTTCGGTAGGTGGCATAAAGGCAGATTTGCATTTTTGCGTTTTTCGTTTGGCTTCTCTCCAGCGTAAGCATAGCGTAAACTTTTGTATACACCAGTGGTTCCCAACCTGTGGATCGCAAACTATTTCCGATTTTTCTATCGTTGTTGTCATTTTTATGAAATGATTTTTAGCGTTAGTTGATTTTTTTTAATAATTCTTACCTTACATCGAAGAAAATCGCAAGTTATTTGAACATCAAAAAAGGTTGAAAAACACTGGCATGTACCGTGACAGCTGTATAGATAGTCGTACGGTTTCGCTTGGAATATGCATGAATCGTTTGCTTCCAAAAATTCAATACATAATTCTAAAACATATATTACCGATTAAATTTGGAATCAATTTTTCAAATTCTTGTTATATTTTTATGTATTTATATATTCATAAATTCTATTCTCGTGCAAATAGATTTAAAATTTTCATTAAAATAAATTTAAATTAGATACAATTGCTTTCGATATTTCATGATTTCCAACTTTAAGAAAGTAAAGAAAGATTTTGCGTTATACAATCTTACATGCATAATGAGAGAAGAGATAATAGCTTCCGTGCAACTTCGCTTCACAAGCGAAGCATGGAAGTATCAGAAATCCATCAGAAGCTTTTAAAATAATGCGGAGAAGGTTAGCCGTCAAGGTCTATGCTGGTTAAATGTTATAAATCATTCAAACAGTGTCGAGAGCATGTGGAAACTAAGTCTTGCAAGCCGTGTGATCCTAAAATAGTGTCTACAATTTAAACGATTGAAAGGTTAGAAAAATATCTAATTTTTGAAATATCAAATCTAAATTTCGTACGTAAAAACACAAAATCATTTATATCATTTTATAGCGAATAAAAATACTTTAAATAACATAACGAATACGTACTTTTAAAATCATTCCACTAGAATTTCTTCTCACTTCATTTCGGTGTAAAAGATTTTTTTAGGTTAGGTTATCTGTTGCTCGTTAAACAAAGGAGAACATAAATGTATGAAAAATTGAATTATATAAAGATTAAATAAAATATATATTGAATCGTTGGATAATTTTAATTAAGGATTAAAATTTACTTGAAACCTCAAAATTTCTTAAAAAAAACTTCTGAATCTTCTTTAGTAAGGTCATCAGTGTTTCGAGATCTTAACCCAGTTCTAGTAAAATCACAAATTTAAAAATCAGATTTCGACCCATTTCTTTCTTTTGATCAAACGATTGGGAGAATCAAGCAGGTGTACGGAATCGATGATGGATCATCGTTTTGCATCGATACGTGGGAGGCGAATATGGACCATTATGAGATTCAGCGAGTCACGTGGCCGTGGTGACGTAATCGGCGCTCAGGGACGGCTTAGCCACAAATAGACAAGTATCGTTCGAAATAAATGCTCCCGCGCGCTTCTTTCGAAAATGTTTTACATTTTACGTGACGAGGATGAATCAGTCGAGAATATCGTTTCAAAATTTGTTTTTTTATTTTTTTAGAATGCTTCATTTGTGATTCGATCAATTGGATCGTCTTCTATGCGATTTTAATCCCTATATGGAAATGATCGATTATGAATAAAAAAGAAAAGAACTTTTTATTTGTATCGTATTATTTGTATTTTTTCTTTTTATTTGCAAAAGATATCAAAAATCAGAAAAAAAAAGGAACAAATGTTAAAATAAAAAAGGAAAAAAGAACAAAGCGCAGCAATTTAATACAACGTAGAAAATGGTAAACAGAAGATGGAAATATATTGATCGGGAAGAGTAATTAATTTGCACGGTCACGCATGTTCGCATAATTGCTGAATACACATTGCTCCACATTATTCATACAGTAGTTTGAAAGAAAATAGGTCACAGAAAGATTAAAATTAATCCTCGCAAACGATTCTTAAGACTTGGCGAAAACTTTGATTCCAATTAACACCGCATCAAACGATTTCTCGAACTTCAAAGATCCTCTTTGATGGTAATTACTGTTAGAATCTCTGGCGAATTCGAGTGGTCTGTTATTTATAGCGATGATACCTGAATCAAATTAATTCAGCGTAACGTTTCACAGAAATCTACGATCCATCGAATAGATAGCAAGACGTTTCACGTGTGTAAGCATCGGCACAGAATTAATCTTCCGTTTAAGTTGCGTGTAACACGTTATTCCCTGTGTTGTACTTACGGCGAATCGATGCTCGAAACTTTGTGGACGATCTTCTTCGACTTTGATGTACAGGCTGTACAAAAAGTATTTACGCAGTATTTTCTTCAATCAAATTTTCGTATTATCGAACGATGTATGAAATATCACGTAATACTGATTAATTGCAATAACGTGAAAAGCTTTTACAGCTACTATGTATATATTTATTTACAATTAAGATCGTGAGTTGCAAACTTGCAAACGATTAGCCTACTGTTTCACAGTCCATATGCTAAGAAGCACGTGCATATACACACATACTGCACACGTATACGAGTTTCTTTTGAGAGACTGCCGCGATTCTTAATTATAGTTATGTTTGTGACGTGCAGCTCGTTAAGAAGAAGAGAACGAGGACGTTGTTTCGTGACTCTAGGCATGAAGTAATATCTTCTTCGTAATTCTGCTTGGAATTTTTCGCTTCGATCGAGCGAAACGGATAATACACTTTATCAAACGATTAAAAATTCGTCAAATGGGAGGAGATGCTTTAAGAATTGAGAAAGACACGAACAGTTCGATGATATTCCACTCGATTTCAAGAAGAGGGATCGATCGATTTATTGGCAATGTCGAACCGATTTTTTTTTCAAACACCTTTCTAGGCCAAGTACAAATACATTTACATACCATACCGCGAAATTTATAAGCCGTTCATTGAATCCTTGCCAGGGATAAATTAGACGTCCCTCAGTCCTATCTTTATATTGTCTTTATACCGTGAAATTAGGATCGATACTTGATGATCGACAATATCGTAATTCGATCCATTGATCCATTTTCCTCTTTCTTTTTTATTGTATTAATCGTTGGCGAGAAGAAAAAGAATATTTGGAAAAGAAGATGACGTGTCTTGCCTTTTTTCTTTTTCACCTCGACGATTCCGTGTTCGAGAGTTGCCACGGTTGACCTCTCTCGTGACTTGCCACGAGAACCTTTCTCTTTGCCAGGAGATAATTGTTGTCTACCGCGTTCTCTATTCCTATCCTCTCCCACAATCAACGCTCTTCTCCTCACTGCACGCTTTACTCGTTTCAAAGACATTTTGACGTCGCGATCTTCTTGATAGGAGGAGAGGGACGCCTGCCTTTCATCCCGTGTGAAAGAGGAAAGAAACCCCATTTCGTATTCTTTCTACGTCTCCTCCTTCTCTTTAAACGAACGTTTGTTCAAATTTCTTTCATCTTTTTTTGTCGAGAGGAGCCAAGCAATACGCTGTTTCCGCGGTAAAGTTCAAGCTGGTTTTGCTTGTAAATGGATATCTTGAAGAATATTTCGATAGATTTTTCTCAGACGGCAAAAATCAAGAACGCTTTTGATCGACTCGAGGTATTATAGAGATATTATGGAGAATAAATATCTTGTTTTTCTTCGACCCCGAAAAATTAATTTTTTCTTTTTTTTTTAGGAAAAATTCGAATGTTCAATTTAATTTTTGTAATATATATATATATATATATATTTAATAAAAATTTATACAAGTTGTTGTAGGTTAATTTCTTTAAGTTCCAATATCGCTGCAGAAGATAATAAAACGCACGTTATGTCGCGTGACAGGATACATGACATTTTCTTCTCCAATTTTTTTTCCTTTTATTAAGGGCAATTCTTTCTCATGTGGCCCGTTATTTCTACAAATAATCTATATTTAATATTTCGAATTATATTCGAAAAATATTTCCCCTAATTATCGAACGATCTGTTTTAACGAAGTTTAGATGGAAAATAATTATCACATATATTTTATCGCTATAGCATCGCATGAGAAAAAAATATACATATCTTCGCGCCGAATCGTAACACTTTTACTCGGTTCCAATGAGAAACCGATGTTGTTCCCTCGAGGAGGAGGCATAAGGACAGAGAAAGCTCGAGGAAAATCGTTAACCGAGAGCGGTATTATTCTTAAAACTTTCTAAAACGGATATCACGTTTCACGAGGGTGAGGGGAAGGTGGTTAATTTTCGTGGCCGATACTACAACCGTCGTGCACTATTTTAGAATTGCCTCCTCGCCAGGGTCGGCGACCTCGCCGAGAGGACGCGCCGTCACTTCCTGTTATCCGATTTTTCAACGAAACCGGCTTTCTTTCTTTCTTTTCGATCCTCGTCCAATCTTCCATACAAAGTAACGGCTCGGCCTGAATCGGTGATAAATCGTTAATCGTCGATTTAACCAATCGAACCAATTAGTAGTAGTGCGGCATCGATCGTTAACGACTCAAACTTTGCATCGACGTGATAAACTGGAGCGGAAAAAATATTCCAGCGCGTATTTCAACGTAGTTTTAGCAGCGTCAATATCCAACGAGAATTGTTCGAGCATAAATTCGAAAGAGATGGATCAATTGCAACTCGAACAATTTTTACTTACTCGCTTATTCACTTACGTACAAAGTATCATAATGAACGAATAAAAGTTGAGGAATATATTTATCTCTCTCTTCCCCCCACTTCTCCCTCTCCAATTACGATTATGTACAGCGTGTTTTACGCAGTGTAATACATCTATACATCGCGAGATCGTTCTCCTGGGATGTAAAATTTCGCGATCGGTTGCTGGCTTACGAAAGTACTTATTTAATTTTTCCTTTCTTTTTTTTTTCTTTTTTTTTTTATAGCTAATTGGCATGATGCGGACATTTGGTATTAGCCTTATCTAATTATTGATTCGAGTGATGTAACATCGTATAACCTGTAAAGCGTTAATGGATCATAACGTTGGATCAGAGCGGTTCCTAAATTTGGCCTTTGTTCGCGAAGAGAATCATCGATGCGTCGATGAATCGTTTGTACGATAAAATGACGATTGATTCGTTGGAAAAAACCGTTTTCCAATTCTTAATGGAGAAGATGGCGAGAAATTTGGGGATCCCTCGATACAAAAGATATCGTTGAAACATGTGTTTTTTGACTTTTGAAGATCGCTTTTGCAAGTTGAGGAAGCAATAAAAAAAAGGAAAAGCGGATATAGATTCTAAAACGAATAATCGAATATCATCATTCTGTGACGATGACACGCTGTAAATGGTTTTTTTTTCTTTTTTTTCAACTACTTGGTTCTGTAACTTCCAAGTTCTGCTATTCTTACGCCTGTTTTCACGTGTAAATATAATTTTATCCTTGGAAATGGACCTTCTTCTTCGAAACTCCTCTTCCACGTACCGTTTCTTGGCGACAAACCGTCCACCCTTGATGAACTTTATCTCATTCTGTGAGAACGAAAACCATAACGAACTTTACTGCGCGTCGAATCGTTTTAAATTTCGAAACCGCGAATTAATTCCAAATTGACGAGAACAAAACCCGACAGAAGAAACTCTTGGTGGATTCTCGTTTGACGCCGGGAAGCAGCAGTGGAAATTGATAAAGAACGAAAGAGAAAAAGCAAAATAAATTTGCCGATAACAAGAAAAGATTGCCTGAAAAACTGAAAAAGAGGAGAATAAATGCGAATTGAACGAAACTAACCACCGAAGTTAACAAAATAATAATATCCCCTGTTCCCCCCTTGCTCGACTTCTATCTCGCCTTCTGATTGGCTCTCTGCATTGGCACGTTGGTGACTAACTTGAAGTCGACATCACACGAGCACCAGCGAACACCGTACCTCGACGACCTCGAAGAGCGAAGGTTGGGACAAGGTCGATCCTGCAGCACCGCCAACGCGGTCCGCATTCGACAGCTTCAAAAGGTGACGCTACTTTCTGTGTAAGACACGGAAAGAAAAAGAAAAAAAAAAAAATACAAAGAAAGACCACACCCTCGACAATAACTCCCTGTAATTCTTCCTGTATCGTCCCTTTCGACAATTTTTTCTTGTTTTTCTTTTCGTCTTCTCGATGACCTGATCTTTCCAAAGTTGGAGAGAATCGATGAAATGATGGATCAAACGATGATCAGTTTCGTGTAATCACTTCCAAGTTGCTCGAAATTCTCTTTCCTAGAATATTGATATTGCAAGATAGAAATTCTGATCATATATTTTTATTTTTGTCAGATCATCGAGAAACGGCTGTCTGTCTCCACGTGTAATTCATATCTACAATTTATTCTGTCCCTCTGTACATCCTTATATATATACATATATATATATATTCTTTCTCAATTCTAATTGTAAGCCACCACCAGCAAGAAGCACTATGAAAGGTAAACGGGCACGTAGTTCACAATGTAGCTCAAGTTAACCCCTTTTGACAAACGAATTAACCCAAGTAGTTTATATAAATAATACACGAAGCTTTTTTGTGGCGGGCACCGTAATTACGGCTTTGAATGATCAAAGCGAGCTATAGTGTGGCACGCTACAGCAAATCGAGCTTCTAACCCTTCTAATTCGTCATTACCTAACCAACTTGAGCACTTAGATGCACAAGAGTCTCTTTCACCCGTCTCGTGAGCCAGTTTTTTTCTTTTCAATGTCGTGTTTCCTATTGTCTCTCTTGTTTGTTGCACCTAGGTAAGATATTCGTTTCTCTTTGTCCACTGCTCGGTTCACACCACCCTCCCCCTCCCCTGGTAGGCGTGGTAGGCGTTTTTTTTTATAATCGTTTGTTGTCTTGTCCTCTTTCTCTCTTCTCCTTCTTTTTTTTTTTCTGATATGTTTTTCATTCGTCGAAACGTCGTTCACGTATATATATATATATATACATATATTCGTGCTGTAATAATAATAATAATTGCTCGATCGACTGGAAGGATCGATAATCGAACGATCGTGCGTCCTGTTGTACCTTTCAGCACCACAACGCAGAGCACTCAAAACAGTTCTCTCAGCCCCCCTCACGACTCGGCATGGCTCGATGGGTTGAACAGCCCGCTCATTCAGGACGAAGGGGACAGCAAATGCCTGAAACTTCGATTCGACGTCTCCCAGTATACGCCTGAGGAGATCGTTGTCAAGACCGTGGACAACAAACTATTGGTGAGTACCTTCTCTTTTTTTCCTCTTCTAGGGATTTTTTTATTGCTCCTCGTGCTAAAATTAAAATCTGTGAAGAGTAAATCGTTCGAAGAGCTAACTCTTGGTATTTTGTATGCACTGGCATGGATGATTTCTCAAATTGTCTACACAGAGGGCTGAATTAGACTTTCAAATCATTGGGAAAGTAAGTTCAATTGAAGGTTAAATGTCAAATCCTTCCGTGGAGGAGAGTTCGAATCTCGTGTTGTTCCCTTAATTAATGGAACTAGAAGATCGTGTTAGATTATCTAGAAGCAGGGATCGATAGCAGTGTCCAATTAATTTTTTTTTGAGAAATATTTCATTTCGAAATCGAAACAATCGTGTATTTAGAAATGCATGATCGGCCTGACAAATGCAAAGTTATCGATCCATCATGGCATGCGCATATTTCGTTTTCTTGGGTGGCAGTTGTTGCACAACTTGGCAACCACCGAATCTGGCCCACTATTTTACGCAATTGGCTTGTCTCGTATACGGGCCACTCTGACGACTCTTCGTCAAAAAGTCCTTTTCCTTACTTTCCGTTCCAGAATTTCGCTTTTTTTCGTCGACCAATGAGAATTTTTACGAAAGTTGTCGAAACTTTCATGATCTTCCTTAAAAATTGGAGACGAGTCATTCGAAATCTTGAAACTATATCTTCGAAATTTAATGCTTTTAGATTCTTCTCGAGACGTTACATAATGTCAACACTCTGAACTAAGAATCCCAGGAACAAAAAACCGTCTTCTTGATTTACCCTCAAAATCTCGAAATATTCTAAAAAAATTGTAGATTTTCCGTTCGAGAGTCGCATAACGTCTCAGACCTTCCTCAATCTGTTAAAAATTTGTTAAAAATTGGGTGGAGAAATTTTCGAGTGGAATAAAAAACCGCGTTCTTTTTTATCGAAAAAAATTATCACGGCTCCTTGTATGGTCGGGATGGGATCGAGGGTTTATCCGCGACATCTGCATATTTCGGATCGACACGAGCAGGCGCCTAGTGGGCGGGTCGAAATCACGATCACGACACGAAGAAGCATCTCTTCGTGAGCCAAGAACGGCGAACAGGAAGAGAATTTTTACGCGCCAGTTTACTCGCGCCTCTTTATGAACCATGTGGAACGTTCTAATTGCTCCTGTTTACGTCACTTCCCGGTAGGAAGTCGGCTCCACCGATTGAATCGGTGATGGCTCGAATAAGGGCAATTCTTGTTACTTGAAACGTCTTCTTAATTAAGTCAATCGCGACTTGTGACCCGATGGATGATCGTCTTTCCAGTTGAACCAGTTTTCATTGCTTCGTTGAAATTTACATAATCTAATTTGCATACGTGCGTGTTTAAGAAAATGTTTGAAATTTCATCTGCTAGCGAGAACTTGTATCGATAAAAAACGTTTTAAAACGCTGTTAGAAATCGTTTATAAATGGAATAGAATTTTTGTAACGTCGCTTATTCAAAATTGAAGTTTATTTGGAAGACAAACAGCGATAGATAATGGCGTAATTTAACGTATTCTTTTATCCTCTTTTATCCTTCTAACGAGTCGAATCGCTTGACGACGCAACGTGTACATTTCTCCTGTCCAAATATCGATCCAAATTCTCGTCGCTTTTACATTGTTTCTTCATCCATAGTTTCTTTATCCTACGTTTCTTGCATATTGAAATCGAAAGCAGATATAATTCCAGAAGATATCGTGGGAGGAAAAAATTCAAAAATTCTTTACAAACGAACAATGTTTCGAATTCCATACGGAACGAAAAATTATCGAGATGCTAGGCAGAAGTGAGATTACGTTTCATCGGTCGATAAGGTGTAACGACGGATGAGAAAATGGGTGGGGGAGATAGTGGCTCGCTTCGAAAGAAGAAGAATTTGCGCAGGAAGTCGGAGCCAGAATTTTCTCCCAAGGCTTGCGCGCATGCGCGCGTGCGTTAACGTTTCTCCTCTCTGGCCGGCGTTCTCGTCGACCCGGACGGAAATAACTCGCGCCAAAAATAAGTTTACGCCGCTCGTCACGCCGCGACGGCTTGGAATAATGTTCGGCCATTGTGGGCGCCCTGCGCGCTATCATTCCTTGACAATATGTCACTTGTCGTTTCGTCGACAAATTTCAGAAATATTATTATATCTATATATGGGGATCAAATCTTTCGAATTTTATTTATTCGATCGTAGACAATCTCGAAAAAAAAACGTATTATTTTTTTTTATTTAATAGAACGCTTGAGAGCAAGGATAGATTGTACTTTACTCTCAATCGATCAGTGTTTGAGATTTTTAAAATAAAAATACTCGAGAGAGAATAACGTTTCGACACTTTATTCCCAAACGTATTATTCGTAATCCTTTTATTATTGCGATAAAAAGGATATTTCGAAACGAATGGTCGAAGCTTGGGTTAGAAATATATTTTCGAAAGTACGTATAAAGAGACTTTGAGATAAGGCAAAGGATACGAAATTATGCGCGATATAAAATAGGCAACCTTTCTCGGGAACGTAAAAATCGAATACTACCGTTATGCAAATGAGCATTAGAGGAAGGTCGTTGTACCGCGACGGTCTGCCAGAGTGTAATGGAAGGAAGATCAAAGTAACGGAGAAGGATTGTGTATATATGTATATATACATACATATTGCACACCTAGGAACAGGGACGGCTTTATGTTCTGATTTCCTCGCTAAACAGTCGGCCCGCCGCCCCTGATAAACCTCGACCCTCTGTTTTTTCGCTCCTCGAACCGAGACAATTACGGGGACCGACGTTATTAAGGAGTCAAACGTGATTAATTTTTACTTCTCTTCTTTTTTTCTCGTTAATATTCCTTCTCTCCCCTCTCTCTCTCTCTTTATTTCTTTCTTGTCGATATTCAATCGAAACACAAATATCGTTACTAAAAAAAAAAAATAATAAAATTTTAATAAAGATCCAGATAGATTAAACGTTTATTCTTTGTTAAAGAATTGTAGATTGTCTACGTTTCATTCCACGTTATTGTATAACGAAATGCTTCGAATACCTCACGAATACCCGTTCCATTACTCATCTCTCGAACGCAGATGCTGTTTTCGGTAACGAGGCATGAATCGGCTCGATCTTCCTTAACCGGTCCCGCTCGAGCTCGAAACAGATTGGCCGGTGTTTTAATAGTGGTCAAGGTCCTCCGTGAATTCAGGTCGTCTCTCCGCCCGATATCGCGGCCCTTAAAGGGCTGCTCCAAGGCCGCGTTCCGAAGGATGAGACGAAGAATGCGATCTCCGCGCGTCGTGCGCCACGCGGATGACGTCATGCTCGCTCGATAAAGTAGCGCGGTTCGGGATAAGTAGGAGCGGGGACCGGTTTGTTCAGCGGTTTTATTTAAACGAGCAACAAGGCGGCGTACGACAGCCACTTCGATTACGAAACGCACGTTTTCCCGTTTCAGGCAACTGGGTCGCCTTCCACGAAGAATAGACCGGATCGATTTTCGATCTTTATCGATGCGCCTCGGTTTTGACGCATGGGCTCGATGTGGCGTGTCGAATGGAAATGGGTGTTACTCGTTCCGATTGAAACTGTTCTCACTTTGCCATTATGATTTATCGGATGTGTTGTTCGAGATGACGGAAAGGATAAATTCGTAAAGTCATTGTACAAGGTTCTTTTTAGAGGTGTACTCCGTCGATAAAAAGTTTTGAAATGTTCGAGGATGTTATTTGTTTCGAAACAAATCGAAAAATTTAAATCGTCCAGTTTCGAGTAACGTTTCTGGCAAGTTGTATTTTTTCTTTTGCCAAAATGTAGACCGATATGCTAAACATGTTATCCATTTCTATTATTGCCAAGTTATATCGCAGTTATTTCTAATTATATTAAGAATTTACGTTTCTCATTTGTTTCGATATATTTAGCACGCGAAGAAATTGCAAGTCAACATTAAAACTTGCGATAAAATGTTAAAAGAAAAACATTCAAACTTTTTTCAAAGGGGAATATTACACGTAATAAAAAAAGTACATCAGATTTATTTTTTTATTTAAAATTTATATTTATTCTACAAAACAATAAATTTTAATCTAAATGACACATTTATACCGCTCATTCTCCAAAAGGTCGACTTTTACGGTTCTCAAGGGTTGATCGAAGATTCGAGTCGCCGATGAAGTTGTTAAGAAAACACAATCATTCCTTTTTCGGTCAAGGAGAGGAGCCATCGCATTACCAGCGTGTTAATTAATTAATTTTTTTTTAGAGGTTTGAACTTCTGTTTTACGTATCATTGTATCATTCACAGAAAAAAGGTGGGATCGTAAAAATTTGTATGGCTATATTTAGTTTATGAGTCACATTGATTGGCATTTTTACGAAATTTTCGTTTCTCGAACGATCGTAAAACTCGTTTTTTTTTTCATTTGCCAAAAATAAATATTGGGAAATTTTGATGATAAAAATGAAATATTCCGACAAGCGAAAGTTTGCATATGATGTAATTATAAACGAATGACTCTCCAAAAATCATTTAAAATATTTATAGAATAATAAATATATCCATCTTTTGAAAACAGAAAAAAATATATAATCGATAATTGAGCGAATAAATAGGATGCTTCGACGTGGTTATTTTTTTTTTTTAATCAAAAATGTATCGAAAATCATTTCGCAAAAATTTCCAAAATATTCCAATTCTTACCTCGTTGAAGATGATATTTATTAAAAGTTCGCAAATCTACCATCTTATCTCGCACGATAAATAATAATTTCAAATTTTTATTAATAATTTTTTAAATTATTTCAAACGATGGAAAAGATAGTTGGCATTCGCTTGAAAACGCCTAAAAATATTTTTATTTCGCGTTAAAAATTTACTCGATTTATCAATAAATTTCTTCGATGAGATAGAAATCGTTCCAAAAATCATCCAAGATTCATCCAGTTTATCCGTCGCCATGGAACTTAATAATTCGCTTGTAAAGTGTCGTTAAAGCCGGTTGGCCACACTTTTGCGTAATCCTCACGGATCCGGTAAGACGATCCTCGTGTTGGAAAGCTTAGATCCGCGGCAGAGTTGAGTTACCAGCCACATCCATTGGCGTCTCCCTTCGTAACTGCCGTTTTCCCTCGGGTTTCCCTCTCTGTCTAGAGTTACCTGCGGCTCGCTCGCTCGCTCTCTTTCCTTTTCTTTCCTTTCCTTTCGTTTTGTTTCGCGCTGCTTTCCGTCTTTTACGAGTTGGCGCCCCGATCGATATTACCGCCTGGCCAAGGAAGAACACATCTTTCCCCTTCTCCGATGATTCCATATAAATACATCTTACTTTTATCTTACTTTTATCTTAAACTCACAAGGCAGGTTCAATTAAAAAAAAATATTTTTTAATCTCAAATATTTAATCTCAAGTGATTGTATCTCAAGCGAAGAAAAATTATTATTTATCATCTTGAATAAACTATTCACCGTGCTCTCTTGAGAAGATGCTCAATATTAAACGAGTGTGAGTTAAGTGAACGCGATTAGTTGTCTCGCGCGAGGTAAAAAAAAAAAGAAAACGAAACTGTTTCGTACTAATTGCGAGAGAGCGAGGGAGGGAGCGTCAAAAAGGCAAAAAGAAAATGCAGGGAAGAAGAAGCGACGTGTGCGTGCAACAAGTTGCAATCTCCAATTACAGAATTATTTTAATACTCGGTTTCCGCGGTGGTTGGGTTAATCGACGTCGAGACCTGCGCTTTCACGCTTATCTTCGTCCGACGCTCGAGTTCTTCGAGCGGATCCTCGGCGTGGTGGGGAGAAGGGAAGGGAAGGGGGGGTCGACATTATCGCCGCAACGCGCTCCATTTACACGCGTATCCTGCCTTTCACGAACTCGATCGCGCGTCCTTTACAATTTTCATCCTCTCCTTTCGATCTTGCTTTTTTCTTCTTCTTTTTCTCTCACGCTTGTGGATGAGAAACGGAGAAGGGAAACCGCGCCAGACTGGTTCACCCTCCTCTTATCGACTGAGAAAACCGCGATTCTATTCTTG
This sequence comes from Apis cerana, assembly GCF_029169275.1. NCBI lineage: Eukaryota > Metazoa > Arthropoda > Insecta > Hymenoptera > Apidae > Apis > Apis cerana. The sequence continues at coordinate 13,929,997 of NC_083857.1, forward strand.
CTCTTCTTCTCTATTCGCTCTTCTCTCCTTTTTTCTTTCTTTTTGTTGATCTCTTCGGCCGTTCAGTCTCAACCAGTTCCTGGTTCGATTAAAAAAGTTTTTACCCGAATGATATTTTAATATCGACTCGATGGAACGACAATAAATTCAACGGTACGTTTAATATTATTTTTCACCGATTTCTATTATCGATTATTCCGCAATTATTTCTCATATATATCAAATATCCATGGGGACTTTTCTGCTTACATTTTCGACCGTTCCTCGTTCGATCAATAAATCTTCGATCGATGAAACGAGACCCTCGTTTCTCGTTGCACAACTGGTTCGATTCGGCAGACTGGTAAGTAAGAGCAAAGTACCTCGGCTTGCCGCAAGGTTAAGGCCGGGTTATTTGGTTCGTTGGCAAGCGGGGAACGCGCGGACAGATTGAACTGGTCCAAGAACGTCGCGGCACGATTACCCTTACCGACGCAGCCACGAACCGAAACGCAGCAGCTCATTAACGCTCGTTCCCGTAACGCAATTAGCGCCTGACCTGCCTCGCCCACCCTTTGAACGCGTGATCGGCGTGCCTCGTCTCGTTTCTCCTCGTCTCGCGCGATTCTTGGGCGCGGTCGAACGCGTACCTGTATTTTTTCTTCTTCTTTTTTCTCCCAAATTATGTTTCCAGCTTCGAAACGATTAATCGACAAAATTGATATTTTATGGGCCGAGATTGGGGAGAGGAGAGAAGTTCGATCGAATTTAACGTTTTATCGGTGTTGTTCAATATTCCACGATACATTGCACGTTAAATTTAGAGCGGCGGGAGGAGGGAGTCCAGCGTTTGCATAATTACCATCACGATATAAATAAGTGACGATTGTTTTTCACGCTGTGTCGTTTGTTATCGCTTCGCGTTTTATTAATAGGAATTTAATGGAAATTTTGCTCGTCAAAAAAAAAATGATAGCAGGAAAAGAAGTTTTAAATATAAGAAGAAGATTATCTTGTGAAAATTATAAATGAAACATCGAGGCTTATTTATTATGGAAACGATCGGTAATCAGGCTACTATTTATGAGTTAAAGAGAACTAATTGCATTCATTTCGCGTGACGAGAGAAAGAAGTTATGAAAGTTTCCTATGTAAAAATCTTCGGGAAATAATGTTTTCTTGCGTGTGTACAAAACTTGATGATATATATATTTGCTCAAAAAAAAAAAAAATTTAACAGACTTCAAATTGCGTAGAATCTTCACCCGCATCGATCGCAATTTTTAGGTTATGAAATTCTCGAACCGAAACTTTTTCAACGTTCCGCATCTAAATTTTAAATCCAATTGAATTTACATAACACTCTCGACGAAGGACTTCTCTCCAAGAACGATATTAATTAAATTTAATCACCGGTCGAACAACGAAATAATCGGGGAAATAAAATCAAAAAAAAAAAAAAAAGGAGAAAAAATCTCTACTTCGACGTAAGAATCGAACTTATTATAAAATTGCAAGATATATAATGATGCATATAATGAGATAATTGCTCGAGATAAATCTTTCCAAGCGTCCATCTAAATGCGTCGATGACATAGGGATATTATAGATTCTCGTGTATCGTTGTGACGTAACACGCGTTAATAAGATTCATTTATACGAAAACCCGTAAGAAACGGCCTGTCATGACACAATATTTGCATGGCTGGTGGTGCTCGAACGCAGTTATATTCGACGTTCGTCGTCTGATGCAATGCCTATTTTTAATATTCGTCTCTTCGAGCGTATTAGTTAACTAGCGGATAGCTAGTTGTCCAATTTTACGAAATCGACGTGAACGAAATGTTGAAAAAAAAAAAAACAACATCGATTTCGAGTAACTCGATCTTTCGTGACGCCCGAATGTTAGATTCGTTTCGTTGTTGCGGAACGAAACGATCGAGTTTTTCAATATCATTTTAATCGACATAACTTTACCTCGTGAAGATAATAAATTTAATTGAAAATGAAGCTTGAATTTAATTAAAACTTAAACTTAATATAATTATAAAAAATTTATATATCGTTAGTTTAAAGAAACAAATCGATAGATTGTTCGTTCCTTCGACGGAATTCAAAGTCTCGAAAGATCTGCATCGATAAATTTATGATAAAAAATCACGGTTCATTATATAAGAATTTTATATTATTTATTGGCACGTTTGATTAATTATTAATTTAAATTATAAATTTCTAAACAATTAAAATCATTATCGAGCGAGAGTGAGATTAAATAGAGATAAGGAGGAGAAAAAATTTTTTTCCAACGCGATATCTCGCCGATTTCATTCATCGATCTCTGTTTCCCTGTTTTGAATCAAGTTTCACAGCGATAGCCAAGTTATTTCCGAGCGTGGGAGGGTAAATCGGTACATTCCCTCATGTATGTTCCGAGTATATTTTCAGATGATATCTGAAAAAGCATTTCACGACAACGAACGAATAAAAAGATGGTGACGGATCACGCGATGCCAGGAAAGTTGGGGAAACTTGGAGCACCGTGCTGTACGCTAGAAAGATAATACAGGAATGGTCTGGGATAATTTGGTAGAATCTGGAAAGTCTGTTTCGAAGATAAAAATTTAGACGGTTTCTCTTCGATGAATTTTTTTGACCTTCGAAGAAATATTATCGTCAGAATTAAATTAATTAAATTGGTGATGACACTGATCTCGATACAAGAGGAGAAACGAATGCACGTGTGTTACAATTTTATCTTGCATTCTTCTTTTTTCCGTCACAATTGAAAGTTTAAGATAAGATGAATTTGATAAAAATTTTTATTTGTAACCTCGTTTTCAGATTTTTAATATTTTGCGTTAATCGACGTTGATGTCGGTGTTATAGAGACAATAAATGTTGAATGTGGATGGAAATGTATTCCGAAAGGCGCGTACGCGGATATCGGTTAACGTTGGATGATCGTTTCGATTGCCAAACAGTGATGAAACGCTGGCAGACGAGGTGAGCTCATTGCAAATGCGGATGCTTGGCAGAAATATCTTTGAATTATCGTAACAGGTGGTACAATTCGCTTCTCGAACTATCGTGGCATACAAATCCTGGAATCTGTCTTCCAACCTTGTGATTATTGCCTTTTTTTTAACAGATCGTTTCGATAATAATTTTTAACATTCAAGGTATTTCGAAAAAGTTGAAACTGTTTGATACAATTTCGTAAAATATATGGAACATTTCTTATGCAATCATTCAACGTGAACACTTTGCAAAAAATTATAGTGAAATTTCTTAAAGGGAGCAAGATTGATATCGATTGTAACTCCCACGTGATTGCGAGATGGCCTAGAAATATTCATCGTGACGAATGTTCTTTTTATTTGCTCTTATTGCTTGCAATTTTTATCGGTGAATCGATCGCTTTATCGTGGCATTGCTAATTTTCTATACCTTTAAGAAACTTTAAGTCATTTACATCCGAACGCGATAAAAAAAAGAAAAGAAAAAGAATCATTTTCTTTGTTCGCGATAAAATTAGAAATGTACAGAATAATTTATTTTTGTTTCGACGTGTAATGGTGCGAGTGATTGATCTTTGTTCTTAAAACTTTATCTTCGACACTTTAATTTCAAAGACGGTTAATCCTTTATCAACAATATTTCTATACTCGAAAGTGATTACTGTTAAATGGAGAATATATTATATATATGTGTATAAATTTTTGTCACGAATACATTCCAACGAAACGAGGAAGAGATAGCTCGAAAGAAGAAGAAAAAGAAATAATTATTTCGCAAATATCGATTTGGATATTTAGAGGTCGAATTCGTGCTGTTTTTCATTCGCCATTTTCTACTGCTCATTATATTTCTCCCTAGATTCTTCCCTTCTTTTATCCTTGCACGCCATCTTTTATCGCGAAATACTAACCAACCGATTCCGGCCAATGAGCTTCGTAAAATATCCTCGTATTCCGGCTTTATCGCCGTTCCCTCTCATAACCTAGTTTCCTCGTATATCCGTATTACTTGACGGGTTCTATATTTCACCCTTATTCTCCTCGTGATTCACCCTTATTCGCCCTTTCTGTTTCTGGGGATGTTATACGAATTTTGTGTACGTGTGGAGAATTATTCAGCGGGGAATTGTATACATACGCATTTTTTGTGAGATAATGTTCGTGGATTTGATATTTTTTGGTTATATGGAAAATGTATTTATTATATTATACATAAATTGTACACTATTGGCTAAAAGTTTGAATTTCATTCCTTTGTTAAAAACTTTCTAGAAATAATATATATATATAAAAATTGACATGTGTGGTGACAGAATGTATGTATATCTCCATCGAATTGTACAAATAGTAATGCAACTGGGAATACATTTTTTTGCATCTAAGGATGAATCACGTATAATTTAATTAAAAATAAACGTTCTTGGTGAGAAATTATATCAAATTTGAAGTTTATTTTTTTAATAATTTTTTTTAAACAAGAGCAAATCGATAATAGTATTGATTAAGAACATTAAAATTTAATAATTGAAACGAAATATCACAATTTTTTTATTACACGTTATCTATTAATATCTATAGATATCTATAAGATATGATTAATTTATATCTCTTTACTCTTTCAAATTAGATACATTTTTCTTTATTTTTATATTTTTTAAGAGACTTATCGATTGCTTTAGAAGTATATTTATTCATTTTCTACGTTTACAATATTGATAATATATCTAATATCTGTATACTTTTTGTTCGATGCAAATTATCGACGGTATACATCATCACGCGATAGAAATATGAGTATCTTTGCATTTTAAGAAGATAAGAAATTTGCCGATGTGTATGTATTTCTATAAAATATGTTGCTAGTACGTGCCACCCTTGTACTTTGAATGTTATCGCATCAGTTGACCACAAGCAAAGCGATGTCGATGGTTTTTAACATGCAGCTCGCGTGATCGTAGAAATGGGTTTGTCCTGGCTGATTTATTAATACGGACACTTAATCGAACCGACGACCTGAATTCTTGCCCTTGTACGAAAGAAAATTGATGCATTCTCAAAATATATATCAATCAATCTATCTTGTTTTTGTAAATCTACCAAAAACATTTTACTACTAGTATTGTATAATATTTTTGATCAATATTTTTAATGAACTTTTTGTAGATATATTTCTCTTGTAAAGTTCGAAAAAAGAAAAAAAAAAATTATCATTCATCCTTCATATTTCGTCCCCCAACAGAAAATTTTTTTTTTCCTTTGTTTCAGTGTACTTTTATTATAGTATTTAAAATTTTATTGGAATTATTGTTAATGATTATTAAGATTAAGATAAAGAAGAATTAGATAAGAATTTATTGTTACGAATTCATCATCGATTGTAGGAAATTATAATTCTAAAGCGTTTCATTCATTCTTTTTTGTTTCAGGTCCATGCAAAACACGAAGAGAAGACAGAGAGTAAATCAGTGTACAGAGAGTACAATCGTGAATTCCTGCTGCCCAAAGGAACCAATCCTGAAAGTATCAAGTCTTCGTTGAGCAAGGATGGCGTGCTCACCGTCGAAGCTCCGCTTCCGGCGATTGGTACAGGCGAGAAACTTATCCCAATTGCGCATCAGTAGATGCCCAATCGACCAGTCGAACGCACGAAAAAAAACGAATTTTTAAAATCCCCTTCGAAATTCCATCATTCGCGTGTCCATTAGATCGCTTCCTTCCTATCTTTTCCATGTGAATCCATCAATTCCCTTAAAATCCTCTTTTTTTTTTTGTAATTTTTTTTTTTATCAAATTTCGTTTCTTCCTTTTTTTTTTCTTTCATTTTTTTTCTTTTTTTCATTCGCTGTGAACACCCGTTTTTCTCCCCTATTTCTCAATTTACTCGAACGATATTTACTCCTTTCCTTTTTAATTCGAAGGAACGTTACGAATTTTTATTTTTATTTTTGTTTTGTTTTTTCTTTTTTTTTTAATTTTTTTGATTGAAACGATCGAGATTCTATATCCAATGTTCAGATTTCGAAATAAAAGATGTAGAAATTGGATTATAACAAAGAATAATGAAAAAGCGAGGTTCGCAGCGAAACATACCAAATATATCTGCGAATTATAGTTTTTCTCCGCAAGGAAATATAAAAGAAACTCTATTCAAGCATCTTTTGTGCTTCGAACAAGACAAACAAAATGTTCTAACAATTCTATATCGGATGATCAAATGTATTAAATGTAATGTTCAGTCTTTTTAGAAATTTATATATATACATATATATATTTATATATTTTTTAAACATAAATTCAAAGCCTTTTATGTTAAGAAACAAAACATAACCTGAAAATATTTATAAACAACGATAATCAAATGTTAGAAAAACGAGTTATTCGAAGTATATAAGATGTCATAAATACATTCAGCATCCATGAGATTTGTATAAAAAGATTACTCTATACATATTTGATATGCAATGTTTCTTTTTTCGATCAGCTTTTTATTGCTTTATGTATACATGTATGTATATGTCTGTTTTTACGATTGTATCGACAGATGATAACTCCGAATAACAAAGAAAAAATCGATTTGTTCGAAGATCAAATTATAATCAACAAAAAAAATACGAACATATACATATATATACATAAATAATGATAATCATAATATAAACGACGCATGGACGTTGTGTAATGGTAGGAAAATGAAAGATATTTGATAAATTATTCTCTTTTTGGTACCAAGTAGCTTTTTGACGCTTTGATATGATACTTTCTTTTTAGAAGTAATACTTTTTTCTTTGAAAACACGCATTGCCTTTAATATATAAAAAAAAAAAAAAATAAAACAAAAAAAAAACAAATATAAGTCTTTGTGCTTCGTGAAAAATCCGAACAATGTAGAAAAAAACATTGTAAAATATTGTGCACCAAGTTCGTCGATAAAAAAGAATATGATGCGCGATCATAACGCAAAAAGGAAAGTGATCTTTTGTGAAACGAATATATGAAACAATAATTTATGTATGTGTTAGTTTTTAGGTGTACTACATTAAAAGACTATAACACAAGAATGCTTAAAATATGTTAAGCATTGTAATGATTATTATTATTATTTATGAATATTTTACTATTGTCGAGATACGTATGATGTTTAAAAGGTAATGCGAACAATGTGAAAGTTTAAATAAAAATAAACTTTAAAGATAATTAATTCGTCTTTTTTATATTGTCCAAAATATATAATTAATTTCAATTTATAAAAATTAATAAAATTTTTTGTGTAAAAATTATAATAAATAACAAAAATGTAATAAATAAAAATATTATTTTTTATTACAATTTTTAAATAAAGATACTTATATATAGAGTAATAAAAAATAGGTTATCACAATTTATTGATTTAGAATTCTTTATTAACAAAATATTTGATTTTCTTATATACATTTATAGATAATTTGTATTAAACTATTATAAAATCGTTAATCATTAAATGCGTTTGCATCTTTCAAAATAACATCATAAAAATTTATGCAACAAATAACAAAATAATAATTGCATAATTGTATCGAATCAAAACTTTGAAAATAATTGCTTTGATTCAAGCGCATTTTTATTTGCACTGACAATATATACGATGCACAAGCGTTTTAAATAATTTATATGCAAATTTTATTAAATAATAAATAAATTTTATCTATAATAATGAATTATTTAAAAAGCAATAATTCTTAAAACGAATTCTTCTTATTTCTAAATTGCAAATTAAATTATTTCATGGAATATAAATAGAATTTAAGAATCACCAACGGTTTTTATATATATATATCAACTAAATTCTTTGATATAAATTATAAATAAATATACATCTTTGATCGATCTAATCTTTCTATTTCATTTTCTGATTTCGTATAAAAAATATATGACGGTAATACGCAATATACAATTTAAAAATAATTATGTACATAGTAGAATCTTATAAATTTTACTTTTATATAGATAAGTGGCACGTTATCCCCGAAAAGAGAGATTTATTATCTTCTTCTTAATTTTCCCACATATTATTAAAATTTTCTTAATATCTAAATCGAATAAAGATGACTCGTAATCTAAAACTTAAATTATAGGTTATTATTTTGGTATACATTATACTGATTAGATTATCATCAATGTTAAAAAAAGATAATAAAAAGCACCGACATGATAAACTGACAATAAATATCATAAAAAGAACTACAACTGAGATTCAAATCTTGATTTTAAATATCAATTTGATTTAATTTACAAAGGAATCTTTTCATATTAGATTAATTTTATATAGATTAATTCAATTTAATTTTTAAAAGTGATATCACTTTGAGTAAAAAATATAAAATATCCTGTTAGATTTTCATCAAAATCTAAATGTATTTTAAAATTTATAATTTGATTCTTGGTCTTTTATGTTTAAGAAAAAAATTTGAGTCAATGATAAAAATTTATATCAAAGTTCCTTCTTTGTCTAGAAGATCTTCTGAAATGAAATTGTAATTTATGCAATTCTATATATTTGGAATCTCTGCAGAAAATAAAGGTGCATCTGAAGCCGTGAATGTAGGTGATTTTCCTTCTCTTGCAATGCGTAATGCTTGATGAACAGAAACAGTATCCAGTTCCTTCTGATTTGGTTTTTCATTATCTAAACAAATATCTGCTGCTCTTTTTCCAAACGGTTCTAATACTTTTACTCTATAATCGACAATTGTTGACACTGGATTGCCAGTTAATCTTAAATTTTCCAAACAAGGTAAATGACCAATATTCTTTACTTCTTCGATTTTTTCGATACGATTGCAACTTACATCTAGTCCTTCTAATGAATACAATTTTGAGAAACTCGATAATGAAGTTAATTTGTTTTGGGACAAATCGATATAAACGATATAACCAAGTTTCGTATGCAAATCATCGGGTAGAGTTGTGAAATTATTCGATGCTAAATATAATTGAGACAATCTCGGTAATAGAGTGATGTTAGAAATTTCAGAGAGTAGATTATTATTTAATGTTAAGCATTCTATTTGTGGCAATAATTTAATTGCTTCATCTATAACTTCTATTCGATTATCACTAAGATCTAGATGAGTGACTTTAAACCAAACATGGGAATCGTTTGCGTTTTCAATTGTTTTGTGTACTTCTTCGCACATTGCTAATTCAACGATATTTCTAAGTTTTGTATTGTTCACTTTTAAATATTTCACTGTATCTCGAAGATTGCCCATATGATATATCTTGTCCATTGGATATTGATTAATGGTTAAATTTTCTATATTCTTAAAACTCGTTAATTCAATGGACAACGCTGATGAATAAATATTGCTGGTTCTATAAGGTTCTGAACTTCCTTCAATAATGAGACCAGTTAAATGAGAATTAAAGTCCAAGACATGACTAAAATCATATTTTTTATCAACCACTTCGATTGGTGGACAGGGTTGTTTTAATCTCTCACTGATTGCATATAGCTGCAAAAAAATAATTATATCTCATCTATACATATAAAATAGATACTATTACACAAATGTAAGAATAATTTAAATATATAATCACCTGAACTGGATTAAATTTATGACTTTTGGATTTTTGCAATAAACTATTCCCTTCTATAAAAAATTCTAAAGCCATACTCTGTAGTAGGAAAAATATATCATATATATGCATATCAAGAAATACAGCTAATTCTCTAGGCATTGCTTTTTTCAAGTAATTGTATACTTCATTTAAATAAACTTCTAAGCTTAATCTACGCTTTTCTACAAAAGCTTCACATTTATTTCCAATAAGTTTCTTTGGTGGCAATATATCCTTCTTAACATAATTCTCTGAGACAAGTTTATCGTGAAGTTCAGCAAAATCATTGTATCTATAAAAATACAAATATAAGTATATCAAATTTATTTTTTATTTCAAATATTGATTTATGATATAATTTCATAATTTTATGAAATATATGAAAATAATATATGAAAAAAACTTTATGATAAAACAATTATTAAAGATTCGTTTAAAGAAAGAAATATAAATGTAATTATAAGTTAATTTAATATATTTAATGTTTTTTTTGGCAATAAATTTTGAAAAATATAAAAATAATTTATCACATTCATTTTTTAAAATATGCATATAATTTTGTATATAAAATAAAAATATCAGAAATATCAGTGTATCAAATAATATAACCAAATAATTTTATATATTATAAATAATATAACCAAAAATATTGAATAGGCGAGAAATAAATAAATATTAAAACATTAATCAAGATAAGAAATAAAAAATAAAAAGTTGTTCACAATGAATCAGAAATTTACCTGTGCTTCACAGTCCATTTGATTGAAGCAATTCTAACCTCGATGCAATAATAAGTGATACCTTCGACAGTGTCAGCTGATGGAATTTTAATGTGCACATTTTCCTGATTCAACAAAAGACATGCCATTCTTTCAAAATGTTTTGGCAATCGTCGAGTATAGACGTGACAAGAAATGATAGTCGATTGGACCAAGAGGTTATCCCGGATCAAGACGAGAGCTGTCAATATCAACTGTTTTATATCAGAGGGAGGGATGTCTCTTATCCATTTGATGCATTGTATACTCTTCTCAAACCTACCGCGCTGCTTTTTTTAGTGCTCCTTTGCTCAGAATGAAATAAAATGTTAGTATATAAATGTTCATGTTTAATGTGCAGTATACTTGGCAGAAAAACTTACACCGTGCTACCACCTCGCGCTCGAATTAAGAAAAGTACTGACCCGAGACAGATTGTACGTTCCGCTATTCTTTGTAACAGAGGTGCTCAGATTCATTATTGTCAAATATTTTTTTCAATTGTATCATTGTTATATTATTAATAATTTTTATAGTATTAGAATTAGTATAGATAAATATTAGTTAAAATTTTTACTCATGTAATTTAAAATGTTTTTTATTATTTTATAATTTTATTGATTATATTAGGATTTTTTTTTATATTTTTTAAATATATTACGTCAATGTATATATGTACATACATATATATTTGTATGTACATATATATTAGATTATATAATATTAAATTATCAATAAATTATTTAAAAATATATACATGAATATAATTTGCAATAAAATGAATAATATATAAATTGACCTTGTTTTATACATCAAATTAATCGCTGTTTAATGTGTTTTATGATTCATCATATTATTGATAAATAAATTACTGATAACAGATTAAATATTCATTTTCATTATTGCTTCTAAAGCAATACGTTTTTTTTATTTTCAATTTTGTTATATAATGTATTTAAAATTAAATTTAAAATAAAGAAATTATATGTATATATATATATACATAATTATTAATTATTACATTAATTTATAAATCAAAAATTAAATATTTGTATGTATATTTAACTAATAATTAATTTTGCATATGTTTATTATATAACATATTAATTCATAATAAAATTTATAAAAATTTTTATTTAGATTTAAAAGATAGTCTTGTTCCTTTATAGTGGCAGGTCGTATTGCTATCAAATGGATGAACGCGCCCATTCACGATGGTTCTCATTGGTGACAACCTGTTGCTGCAATGGCGTAATCAAAATTTTGTGGATATAATTTGTAATGTTTGTGTCTAATATTTCATAGATATATATTCTGATAGAATTTTCTTTTCTAATGACTTATTTTTCATTTTTATTTTGTGTTCATATATTTATTTGTAATTATATATACAAAATAGATTACATAATTAACAAAAATATAAACTAAATATTTTAATATTCTTTTAACAAATAAAAAAATAGTAATATTTATAAATTATCGATTTAAATAGTTTGATTTGAACATACATATTTTATATTTTAAATATATTCATATTTAATTAAAATATAAAAATATAAAATATATTTTATATATATATATAAAGAAATATTAATATATATTATATATATATTAATATATATATTTACACTTCAATAATATATTCAATATTCAGAAAAAAATCTTAGAGCATGTGCAAAAAAAATAAAAAGAACCAAATAAAATTTTTAATAGTTGCGTCAGTTGTTGTCTTATAATTTTCAAATACCATAAATCGAACAGCTAACTATTAATTATCATCGAATTCCAATTTTCCAATATTCATATATTTTTTTGAAAAATTCTTTGAATTTGGATTCTAAAAATAAGAAATATCTTTTGTTACTGGTAAACTTTTTTAAATTTAATATCAAATTTCTCTATTTTATGATCTTTTTTTATAATCTTATTCTGGTTTGCGTTTCATGTATCGTAAAACACATGAACGTTACATTGTCTTTAGAGGACGTTTATAGATGAGATCTGAAAGGAATACCTGTGAGAACCAAGATAGAGTAAGAGGCAAGCGAAACGATATAAATCGCGTAAAACAACCCAAGCGACAGGGAATTTTCTTTTCAGTAGGATATCGGCGTATTTACGCCACTGCAAATCGGTGGATGCTGCGTCAGGAGCAATGGCGGCACTAGCTTACCTGGCCAGTACCTATCCTCCTCCCCTCCTGTTCGTATCGTCGTCACGTTCCTCAGGGCAACCCAACGAACCTGTTGTCCGTTCTCATCCAGTATCGTGTCGCTTTCACGACGATCGTGTGCAGTTCATTGCGGCTGTTCTGCTTTAAAAGTTGACTTCAATAAAATCGTCTAGGAAATTTCGAAAAATTCTTTTCGTGTTTAACGATTCGTGTTTAAGTAGGAATGATTTTCCATAAAAGTACTTTTTTTCTCTCGACTGAATGGCACATGGCATATCGTGAATCGATTCAACGATTTTATATACAATGATTTGAAACTTCGAGTATTGTCAAGGATTATGTTGTTAGTGAACTATTCAGTGATTGGCGCCTTTGGCAATTTGTCACGGCGCGCATGTCTCGTGTGAAGTTTGAGAAACTTCTTTCTGTGCATCATGATCAGTAAATTGAATATTTCGAAAATGACGATTCTACGCGAGAAGAAGTATCGACTGATTTCTTTGAAAATGGATGAGAGTGTACAAGGATTAACAAAATTATTTAAGGATTGCATCGTATCTTTATATAGTGTAAACGATGATATACAAGTGCTATCAGTGAAATTTTAAAATGCAGTGATCGATAGATGGGTCTTTTCGTTATTTGATTGTGAATCTACACATTGTACAGAATTTAATTTCTTTATTGTGAAATTGTGTATCAATGAAAAAATTTTATATTTTGAAAGATTATTGTGCTTTACTAATGAAACATTGTAGATGAAAATTTTCTAGGGATATATATAAATCGCGAATTTTGTTATAATTATTCGCGTAATATTATTTGCATAATTGATTAATTAAAACATAATATCGTGCCATAAATTTCAACGATACATTCACATGTTGTAATTAGCATTTCCATGGGAAATGATTTCTCTTGAGTCCTGTTGTAATTCTAAACGGTTACAATATTTTTCACTCACATAACCTAATATTTTTCAATTATTATAAATAATTATTTCAAATTTGAATTACTCTAAATATGGTAATTCTAAAGTAAATTAATTCAAAATTTATTCTTTCTTTTTTAAATTTTTATTTAAATGTTGCATTATGATATAAAATTTTTTATTTCTATAATATTAAATATTTCGACAAATTTGTATCGATGAAAATAAGTCTTAAAGGATAAATTTATAAAGAATCTATAATCATTCTTTATATGAATTAAAATGCGGATCGTAATCTAACTTAAACTTATACGTATTAAAAGTGTGCACGTGTGAAATACAGTGAAATAAAATACCGAGTGAATTACGTTGATTATCTTTGGACGACCATTACTCTTACAATATCATCCAAATATTGTGACTTGAACTATGGTGAGTTTAACATATACTTATATACTAAAAATCTTAAATATTGATGACGTGTACTTAAGTTTACTCAGAATAGAAGTAACGCTTAGTTTTATTACATTTAAACGATAGTAAAAAAATCAATTATGAAATTTATCTTTGACTATAAAAAATGTGAAAGCATACAGTAATATTTCTTAATTTTTTCTTCTTGATCATCCTATTTATATTGTATTTACGATCAACATAAAATAGAGTAATATAAACATCAACCAGTCGATTGGTGCAAATCGATTCGTTGGTTGCAGAAAAGGAACAAGACGTGAAACATGTTGAACGTGTCGTGATTAAGGGGAAACCAACGCGTGACAAAATGTCGAGATATTTAGCAAAGCGTGCGACGGCCTCGTGACTCATAACCTCGAGAGAACGACTCTCAGGCAGGTAGGCATTTCAGTAGTGGGCGTTCTCTCGAATTCTTGTCTTATCGTTAGCATTCGACCGTGATGTGGAAATTTTTATTCGATTATCGATTATAGAAACAATGTAGATATTTTTAAAATAATTATTCGATTTCATATATAGATATATGCTAAATTATATACTATGGATTGTATAAATTCTACTTCTTATAACAATTTCATAATAATAAATATTCGTAGATATGATTAAATATGATTAAATTTTGAATGGTAACGAAATAAGTTAATTAAAATAAATTGCTAAAACTGATGTTAATTACATATTTTTATTTGTGAAAAAAGTGGATAGAATTAACAAATATTGAGACAATTTCTCAAAGAGAACTAACGAAAAATATATTTTTAATGATATTCGCAATTGATACGTTCAGAAGTACATAAATATTACGGTTTCATGACTTGTTTCAGTTTTAATTATCGAAAAATAGAAAATTTCTTATTTAAAAGTGAAAGTTTGACAGAAATTATAAACATCATATTACACCACGGTATGCGATTATTAACCTGAAAAGTAACAACAGAACATTGTTAGGTAGGGGAGAATACATCCGACTAAGCATGTGGACACATGTAGAAAACGGTGTGAGCGGATGATAACGAAGAGGAGGATGATCGTGGAGAATGGTGGCTGCTATGAGGCCGTTCGTCCAGGCAGAAGCTGAGACCGCAACCAAAGGTGAGTGGCCGCTCTCTTCTCCATGGAATGTGTTGCGTTGTCTCTCGTGCGTCTTACCAAAGAATGGATTTTATCGCTTTTATACGAACTATTGCCAATTCCAATTATTATTGATAAATGCCTCGATTCGGACTATCGCGCTTCCGTTCTTCGACCAATTATTACTTATTTCTTTTTTTCTGTTGTTTAGTAATTATTATTATCATTATTAAATGATAATTGATTTATGAGAGGAAAATTGAAGTTAAACATTTAAACGATCTTTTTATTTTATTTGAATAAATTAACTAAATACGTAATAATTATCTGATATACGGAGATTAAATTTTTGATTGAATATTAAACAACTTGAATTTTGTACAAAAATTTTCATCTCTGGAAGGGAAATATTTCATTACTTAGACGTATTCCTAGGCGCATGCGAAGTTTTCAATTTAACTGCACACATGAATATTATGTAGCATTCAGGAGCAAATTTAATTTTTAACCGAGCGTAAAGTCGACAAAGATCTTAAAAATTAAAGAGCACGCTGCAAAATTATTACGGAACACGGAATGAAAAAATTTAAATCCAAATAGATGTTTCTGTGTAACTACGAATCCCTCTAATTTCTCAGTAATTATCAGAATACCAATAAACGCAAGGTAGAGATTTCTCTTACTTTCATCCGGCTGGTTGAACAACTAAAATTGCATAACGAGCTTGCAACTTACATCAAGAAACAAAACTCTCTACCGATGCACTCGTTGCAGGTGCAGTTTACGCTTGGAAATTTCTCTTCTTTGCCTTAGCGTGAGATTTCGTTCAGAGAATCTCTTTTCTCAGAGTTCTAAGAATCGCGCTTTTTGTCACTTACTCTTCATTATTCCACGAAGCTAAGACTGCAGGAAAGGTAATCTTGCGAACAAAAGTTGATGAATAAGACTTTAATTGAGCTGACGCTGAATCGCGTTAGTCGCATCTGAATGTTTCGAGAATAATTTAACAGTTTCTTTTTTTTAAAATAATCCTCCACCTTTTGAACATTCTCATGATATTAGCACGCTTGTCTCTTATGATAAATTTAACTGATCCGAAGGATCCAAAAATCCAAATAAATAAATATTGAAATTAAAAAATATAAAATTGCTTTTATCGTAATTCGCAGCAATAAATTTTTGAAAGAATTTGTTCATCGCTTCAACTTTGTTAGTCGCACATTTTTCCCTCTAAATTCTACAAAATATTTCAATATTCGCGCATCATGCTTTCACAAATTAAATCGTAATAATTCAATTTGTTTAAAAAATTTATCTCAAAAAATATTTTGATTTTCCTTCCTCACAAATTGCAATTGTATTAAATTATTAGCTGCTCGACTCATAAAATGTCGATCATGTTTCAATAACCTTTACTCTATTCTCCGCCCTCGAAAAACGAAATTAATATACTGGACCGATCAAGCTGGATCGAACGTATGCGATTGTATCGGTGAAATCGGCCAGCAGTTTAAGCGGGGCAGCTTGTTGCGTACAGAGAGTTTCAATGAGTGTTGGTATCCTTATCGACGTCCAATGTCCGCATCGATGCTGTGCCACGTAATCGCCTTTCGCGGCCGACCGAGTCGGTAACAAGCGTTGACAGCGCACCGCGCCAATTTTTCTACGCCGGTAAAGTGTTGCAATGCAAATTAGAGGCGAACCACGCGGCTCTTTGGAACGCGATTACGCGTGAGACACGGAGGGATAAGACAGACGAGATTTAAAATTGGGATCGACGAGTTGACCAGGACCAGGACGAGGAACGGGAACGAGAGAATTTTTCTTTGCGAGATTTGCGAGACGCGAAGAAGATTGAGAGGTTATGTTCGGATCATGACTTTTACGATACTGTATTTTACGGTGTGTTACGATTTTTCTGTTATTGCTCGTCGTTTTATTTCTTTTGGATTATAAGTGGTGTTTTTCGTGTTGTTCTTTTCGAGGAGAGAACGAAAAAAGTTTCGTCGAGGATAGAAACATCGTTGGCGGAGAGATTCGAGTCATGAATGAAATAACGGCGCTCTAAATTTGTCGAATTTGCGTGAAACGCGTTTTCCAGGAGATTGATCGACTCGAATTATGCATGCATATGGAGATTGAGCACTTGATTCTCGATTATGCAAATTCTCATTTGGGCTCGAAGCGACGTTACACGCACGCGAGCCGAACAATTATAACTATAATATTGACATCGAATATACGGTCATGAATATAAACGTAAGTAAATTTTTGGGTTGAATTTTTTTTTCAATTTTCCAATTTGAAAATTTAAAATATATTTCGCCCGGAAAAAAGTTCGATCATAAGTTGAATCTACGATAACCATTTTTATATAATACGTCAAATTCTTTTCTCTATATCGTTTGACATCGCGCAAATCCTTCCCGTCATCATTCTTCTTCCACTAACCAATCCAACTTGACCCACTTGCCAATCTTCGTCCTCTATTTTCTCCTCACCAACTTTCCCTCGATCGAAAAAGTCGAACGATTCCCACGATTCGCGCGTATAGCTCGTCTCGGGATATCCTTTCTTCCTCTCGATCTCCTTCCTCGAGATCGAGGGTGCATCATTGACAATACACAAATACTACAATTTGCCTCTGCAAATTCAGCGCGTTTCCAGCCAAACGACTCACCGCCTTGTTTCGCTTTGATCTCGTATAAACGAGATTCCTCTTTCTATCCGTTTTCCAACTTCCTTCGGATATCGGCCTGTGTATATCTATGAAAATCTTGGAACTTGCGATAGGCGGATCGCAGCTAATTTTCTGTTCCTTTACGTAGGATAATCGAGAAAGTTGACTTTCCTTCAAAGAAAAATATTTTTGGATCGATTAATAAATTTTATTTCTTCAAGATCAATTATTTTACGTATAAATTCTTTCTTTTTCTTTTTTTTTTTAATAAATGAACAGTGTGATTTTAATACGAAAGTTTAGAAATTATTATTGAACGAGATAAACCTGTTGATATTATAAATTCGAAAAATAATTGATAATTGGTAGCCAGTGAAGAATAAACACCGCAACAATCGAAATCGACTTTTTAACACAACAATCTTTCGCTCGAGACCTTAACCTCTCGTCGTATCGTTCTTTTTTTTTTTTTTAAATTTAACCAAATTTAAACGAGAACAGATGGAGAAGTTTAAGCAAAGTTTATCCCCGATTTAGTTAAATCTTCCGGAAGACTCGAAGAACCGTCGGAAACTTAAATTCCGAAATTTGCGAGAAATAATATCGCGAGAAACTCTCTCGAAATATACTCGAGCGAAAGTAGCAAGAGAACAAAGGGAATAAAGAACGGAAAGGAATCGAAAGAATTCTGTGAGGGATCGACGGCATAATAAAATTCGTCATTTTCACGGCAGAGATTTTTCTCAGAGACACGGGAATCCTGGGAACAAAGGGATCCACGGATATATATATATATATATATCGGAATTGATGGGTAAGTTGGAAGTTGCGGGAATAGGATCCGTCAGAGCCGGGGTCTCTGGTGACGGCGAGTAGCGCAGGTGTTGCCACGATGAATATCGACCGAGTCTTTTCCCGTACATACGTTTCTGTTTCCACATTTTTCCCTACCGTGCCGTTATTGATTCCCGCCACTCGCTGAATTGGATGTTCGATTCCCTTCCGCCAATTAACCGAATTAACCGACTTTTTTTTTTTTATTCTATCGATTTCGTTGAAAGCACTCGAAAATGCATTTCTTTTTTTTTTTTTTTTTCTTTTCTTTTTCCGCACTCTGCGGGATAGGATAAATAGAATTCGCGGATGAATTTTTACTTCGATATGTAAAAAAACGTTCTCTATCTCGTCGATTATCCAAAAAGTAAGATATTTTAAAATCTTTCACTTTTCTTCGAATCTTATCGTATCGTAATAGATCATACCGTAATGGAAAGTGCATCTAATTGAATCGTAAAATTTAATTCGTAGGATTTGTTTTTCAATTGTGAATTAATTTGATCTTTATAGTTAATATTTAATTTTTCTCGATTTTAAAAAAAAAATAATTTCACGAACTCACGTTGGTGATGATAATGGAAGAGGTTAGAGCGGATAACCTAGGCTTGCAAGAAGCTTTGAATTGAAATCGTTCCAAGATCGTGGATGTAGAAGTTAAACCGCACAATCCGTTACTATAAGTAATATTGGTTTAAGTAAGATTGAATTTCGGCCCTGGCAAGGAATACGCTTTTCCCTTGATAAATACGTATAACTCGAAAATTGAATTGAAATTATAAATCCTCTCTCAACTAATGAGCAAAGTTTCTATTTATCCTTTTTCTTTTAAGTAAGATGGATACATGATCACGTGACAAGTAAATATTTCTATGATTTTCCACAAAATTTCTCGAACAAATTGTTATAAAGAAAGTTGATTTGTACATCATCAAAATTTATCGCCGAAAAATTCGTTAAAATTATTAAAATCGAATTTTATAATAAATGTTTCAATGTTTCAAACAACGAGTTTTTTTGAGTTCTTCTCTGGAATTTTGGAAAATTGTCCGCGACAATTGTTATTCGGCAGTTTTGATCGTTAGAAAGAGAGAGAGAGAGAGAAATGTTACGTCTTCGACGCGCTGGTAACGAAAGAGACCTCGTTTTGCAATCGCTGCAGATGCGATCACTTTCACAAGTGCACTCATTCCGAACCTGGTAAACGTCCAGTCCGGTTTCTTTTCGATTTTAGCGGCGAAACAATTTTTCTTTTTTTCAATTTTATCTCTGACGAGATTGACAAGGATACAGAAAAAACTACGAAGGCGAGGATGGAGACATCTTTACATTTTCGAATATATAAATTTACTTCAACTTATGTTCAAAAATTATATCAAAATACAAAGTGTAATTAAGATCGAATTTATATTTGTATCTTTATCAGGAGACAATTTTTGTCGATTAATTCTATTTATTTAAAAAATTTCTCTCGAATTTCAGTCGTTGAATAAAGTACCTTCCTACTAGAAGATCGTGTTTTCCTTTTCTTCTTTCTCACCTTTCGTTCATTTTTGAAGCTACCTAATCCATAAAACCCTCCGACCGTCGAAAAATATCTCTTTGTGACAAGAACCTTCCCTTTATTTTTAATTCGCCTTCTTCGTCCTTTCCCCTCTCGAATTTCTTGAAAAATTTTCAATACCACTAATTCCACAAATTTTAAGATTTAAAGCATCTTTCTTTAAATCTCCATAATTTTACTTCTCCTGATTTAACACCAGTTAGAATTGCTCTGTGGATAAAATATTACATTAAAATTAAGTGATATATTATTTCACAAATATTTATTTGAAATATAATAAATATCATTGAAATTTAAAAAAAAAAACCGTTTCGAGAGTAAAGACCGTTTTCGAAAATTCTTGCCCTTCCGGTCCACAATATCCATTCCTCCGTCGGTAACTTGAATCATTTATTCGGTATATATCCGGCAGAAATTGGGAGGACATTTTCGAGGAGAATTATATATCGAGTCACGTAGCCATCCTTGCGTGGTCCGATCGACCATCTTAAAAAGAGGAGAGAGAGAGAAAAAAAAAAAATAGGAAGCGTCTCGTTTTCATGGTTACGTGGAGTATCGTCCTTTGTTAACAGTGTTGCGACGTGCCTTCCCCGTTAAATTGTACGCGTGGCAACCGGCGGAAAAGCCGTAAAAGCGTGGAGGAGGTGGGAGGAGGAGGAATGGGAAATACACTCTTAACGGAAGTCGGGGTTATTCCTCGCTGATGCTCGCAAAGTGCCCTCTATTATATCCTTTCCCCTTTTTCTTCCCTCCTCCTCTATTCTTTTCCTTTATCCTACAATGCCCCAACTTCTTTGCTCGACAAATTTCCCTCTGCTTGGTTCTTCGAGAGCCACCCCTCTCCCGTTTCATTTCGTTTCGTTCGTTGTTTAGCGTTGCCCCAGTTCAGAGGGGGGGAATAATTGAAAATTATTTTCGACCTTCTTATTATTCGTTTGAATATCTTTTCTTTCTCTCTCTTTTTTTTTAACTTTGTGCTTCAACTTTTTTTTCCAAGGAATCGTCTCGTATCTTTATATATATATATTTGGTCATTCGATTGAAAATTTCAAAGTTCTTTTTTATCCTATCTTAACGCGATATTTAGGTTAATATGTTCTATTCAAGTTTTTAGAGATATGAAATTCGTGCATTTCTCGTACGTTTTTGATCAATTGATCCAATTTTCTGCATCCAATTCCACGAGAATAAAATTAGTTAACTATCGGAGATCAATATTGTTCTTATTTCATCGACATTTATCGAAAAAATTAAGTTAAATTTCTCGCTTATTTGTCGTTATATCGTGTACAATTTTCATCCAATTACACAAGAGGAATCGTATCCAACTATCTTTTAATTTACCACCACATCGCGTTAATTTTCAATTTCCGTATCGTATACGTTCCAACACCATCTCCCCATCGAGCATCATCGATTCATTCGAGTCGATTTCCCTTACCTTTCGTCCCTGCAGTTGCAATTTTAAAAGAGAGGGAAGGGAGAGAGAGAGAGGAGCTCACTTGCTCTCAAAGAAAATACGGCCAAGATTTATAAGATAATCGAGTCGAGGTTCCCTTTTCGCGGAAAGTTTCACGGGGAAATTACGAGCGAAATTATTCCTCCGCGCGAAACAAGGAGGGAGAGGAAGGAGGCGAGGACAAACAATTATTGCACCTTTCCCCTCCCTTTATCGTCCCGCACGGATATTAAGAAGGCTCTCGAGAGGATGTCGAGAGCGACAACATGGAGGGGGAACTGCTCGTGATTCCTCATCGAGGGAATTTTTAATCGTTCTCGAATGTTTTCGCGTTGTTGATAATGGAAAAAAGGAGAGGTTTTATTTCTCGTTAGAATTCTTTGGTTAGCTCAGTTCGTTCTCTTCGTCTTTAAATATATAAAATTTGAGAAATTTCGATGAATTGGCAGAATTGTGTAAACGCGGTATTAATTTCGAATCACGAATTTGTGCAAATATAAAAAAAAAGAGAAATGAAAGTTCATTGAATAAATTTTAAAACGAAAGGCATTTTATCCCTCTATCTTGTGTTATCGATGCACACCTTTACTACGTGCTACTTTCTTAAAATATTGCCGTCGAAGCTAAACATCGACCTATTTCAGTGAAAAACGCTGACAAACGCTGATTTATAGAAAAATAGCTATCGAATAGAAATTATCGTTGCCTCTTAATCGTTGATGGTGAAGGGTTCGGCGGCCAATCAAGTGTAAATCACATTCATTTGAAAATAATTTACATAACCTACAAAAATTTCTTTATATATTCAATTATTTCAATTTCAACCATTAACAATGATTTTATCGACTACATTTTCGATTATGTTCAAATGAATTACATTCTTAGTACTTGATTTCTAAACTAATTTGGTTTCTAAATTCAAATTCAATAGCAATTTCTCGAATTGTTATTCGTCGTTTGTTTCGATCCATGTCTTTATTTTGTCCTCATCGGCTTCAACTGGTCTTCCAGAACATTTTTAACGTCGAAATTGTCGAAATGAAATTTTCAAAACCAGTTTTGACACTTGCATCTTTATATATTGCACGAAAAACACGAAAAAGAATCGAACGAATTTTTCTTACAAATAAACCATGAAATGCCAACTCTCGAAATATATAACAACACGGTTTAGAATGAAGTTGGCTGGATAAACGTTCGACTAGCGACACTCGTGTGAAAAAACGAAACTACTTTCCGAACAATCCAACACATACGTGGAATCGTCTATAGAGATTCTCTCAAATGTTAATTCGCTACATCTGTACACGTATACTGTATTTGTCGAAGGCAAAGCAAATGCGAATAAAATAAATAACGAACGATCGAATATTTGCAATGTCGGTCTGGATGCTGGTAGACTCGGGTTCTGGTGATACATTGGCGGCAATATCCACCTGTTTCGCGTGAAATACGAAAGCAGGTTGTCGTGGTACACCTCGGTAGATCTTCGATATTGCTCGCCAGGCTTGAATTACGGGTACGTTGCTTTTTTTGAGCGCGGCCAGAACCTCGCTTATTGAATATATCGGCGTGTCCATTTGTTCGAAAACCTTTCCTTACCTGGTTTTGCTTTCACGCCTCTCCAACCATCGTAGACTTTTATCCGCTCTATTTTCGACCACGTCGCGAAAATTTAAGAGATGTAATATTTATATTCTTTTATTTCGTTCCGTTGAATGATATTCGAGTATCGCGCTGCTGTCTTCGGTTTGTTAAAATGTTTTTACGGATAATACAAGAATATCCGAGATTGAATCTGGAATAAAATAAAAGATGTATGATAAAATTTATATATCCGATTCTTGATTCCACGAATAATATTTGTTCCGTTGCTTTCATATGTATCTATTTGTTAAAATAACTTTCAACATACGAGAGTATATAAACGTTATAGTAAAATAAAATTCATTTAATTTCTCTCTGTTCCACGATTATAAGTAATCTTTTCTCTATTTTCTTCTTCGGATGTGGATTGCTGTAAGAACCTGAGCGTCATTTTACCGGCAAAAGTGTGGAAGGCGAATAAAGTGTAACTTTCTTCGCGTTACCTAAAAAAAGGATTATCTCGAATTACCAAGAGAAATATTTTCCAAAAAATATCTTTGTTAACACGAGTAAAACTCTTCATGATCTCGCGCGTTAATTAATTTCTCGGCGACTAGCGATTAAAATAAAAAAAAATATGCGAAATTTGAAAGGTTTGTCGAGTATTATAGAAAATTTAAATTTATTATTATTATTATTATTCGGTATTTTTCAGATTTCACTTTTGTTCCATGTAACATGGAATTCACATTGCAAGCTCGTGATATTTCATCATATCAAAAATTGATATCTTTCTCGATTTCACGGTCGAACTAACTCTCTCTCTCTCCCTCTCCCTCTCCTTTCCTCCTTCTCGCGTATCTTCAAGCCACTTTGCATCCAACCAACCGAAAAAGATACGATACGCTTTTCCAAACTTTGGAAAGACAGTTTGAATAATGGTATTGTTCCTTCGAGGGAGCAAGTAAACTTTGTTATTGCGCTTGGTCGTAAATATGAGAAGGTTCTCTCTCGGTGACGTAAAAATTACGATATCGATGCGCGTGCTGGTGCCATAAACGAGAATTCCTCGACGCATACAATCGTATATATGATTCGTGGGTGAGCCTGAAACCGTTAATCTTCGCAAGTTTTCTTTTTTTTTTTTTCCTCAGAAATCTCAGAACTTCTTCTCTCGCGCACCTGTTCCCGAATAAGAATTCACATTTTTTTACATTTGGGGGATGTGCGTTGATTCGTATACGCACTGAAGAGTGGAAGAGTGAAAGCTGGAGATTATTTGAATTCGGTTCAATGGTTAAATTCATCCCACTGGATTTTCAGAAATTTCGTTTTCTGCAAGAGGTGTAGATTCTTGTTTCTACTTTCTCCTCCTACCTCAAGATTCTCAAACAATTTAATTGGCTTGATTTCTCAAAATTTCTCACTAATTTTGCATCTTTATTGCACGAACCAATTTGAAGTCTGTCAAAGAAAAAAAAATTTAATAAAAAGATTTCTTTTTTTCTTTTTTTTTTAGATACATTAATAATATCCTCCATTTCAATCATCTCACGATTCCGCGTCGTGCGTTATTTTTTTTCCAAATCTTTCCCATGTAATTGTTATCCTCGACTTAAAGTCGTTCCACGTGCCACGTTAATCGAGCGTGTAACTCGAAGCTGGCAGGAAGTGAAAGATCTTTCACGGTCTCTGAGAGAGAAAAAGAAAAAAGAGAGAAAGGAAAAAATTGCTCGTCCAGTAAGAAGGATGGCGGACAGGCACGTTCGACGATCCACTAGAGAAAAATCGATCGTAGAGTGGTTTCGTGCGCCACGTTTTCGTTTCATTCTCTTTTAGCAAGTTCCAGCGGCATCGCTGGTACACGCCTCGTTTAAGCTCCTTCTCGAGAACCGGAAGTCGATCCACCGCCGCGCGATATTCAACGCGAATTCGTTCGCGAATTTCGACCAAAGCGATTCCAACTTAATATATATATATAAATATATGTATAAATTTATAATTATTTATTAAATATATAATGATTTAATATATTTTAAAATTAAAATTAATAAATACAAAATTTTATACTAATAAATAAAACTATGTATTAAATTTAATGAATAATATACAATAAATTAATAAAATATTTTTATCATTATTATAAAAAAAAAAATTATTGTGAAATATTTCAAATAAAGCTTCTAACTTTATACAAAGATTTAAATAAATCTATATTTCTAAAATAATCCAAAATATTAATTTATATAGTTTAAGAAAAACATTATATTTTCAATATAAAATTAATTTATTTAAATTTATAAATCAAAATTTAAACTTATTATATTATTATAAATAAAGCTTACAGGTTCATACCCTGTCGATAAATTAAAAATTTTTATATAATTAATTATAATAATTTATTTATTTTAGTGTTAAAGCGCATAAAATTTTGAATTTTATAATATTAATTAAATTAATAAATTGGACATTAGTTAATTTATAACATTTAAATTGCATTTAAAAATAAATAAAATTTATTATATCTAAAATTTTTAAAGTAATATGTCTGATAAAAGAAATATTTTGATAAAATATTAATTGTATATATTTAATATATACTATTACCAATTTTTTTCATGAATTTTAAACATAATTTATTTATTATTTTGCTTTTAGCATTATTTATTTTAATAATAAATTCCAATAATGTATTCGTTCAATGAATCATTATAGAATTTAATACAATCATCAGCTTAATTAATATTATGTGAATGAATGTAAGAAAGAAATAACAGCTTGTTTCGACCACTTTTTGCGCGATTGAGTAATAACGAGATATCGTAATTATTTTATAGTTATAGTTATTTTAGAATTGGAAATTTATTTTAATCTCTAATGTTCTTTGATACGCTATTCGCTTCTATGAGCAGAAATTTACATTTTAAAATAAATAATATAGCCTGCAACGTTATTTATGGAGTCGAGATTTCTGCCGTTTATTTTCTAAACGCGAGAATGAAAGTTTTTTAAAAATACTGGAAAAATGGCGTAACATCGATATTTCTTGCATTGACACGATACTTTAATTTCGAGTGGATTAAAATCGAATAATTCCTCGAAAATGTGCTTTCTTGTCATTACGCTCCTTTATTTCGATTTTTTCATAAAGAAAAAAAGATATCATATCTCTACTCCTAGTATTTTAAACTAATCTTCTTACAATTTTAAACTTTTAAATGAAAAATACGAAAACAATACGATACAAGGAGACAGTGTATACAAATTTCTTTCCTCCATTGAAATCAAGAAATCAAGAAGATTAATAATAATAATAATAAGAAATGGAATATCGATTTCAGGGCGTATATTTCATCATTTTCGCACGATGCCATTAACGCAAGGAAGAAGAAATTTCAAAGTTTTATCCCGGAAGGTGCACCGACGAGAACAAAAAGAGAGATCCGGATCATCGAGGCGTGAGATCGCGCCGCTTCTGGCGAGCACGTGTCTCTCCCTCTGCACTTGCACCTTGCGTGCGGGATTTCGAGCTTCTCTCTCTCTCTCTCTGTCCGCGTAATTCGTTTTTCCACGATCGTCGACCTCGTTGAAAACTTGTCCAACAAACAAGCGATGGGAAATATTCGTGGCGGTTAAAACGATGGGCCATTTTTTTTCGCTGATCGATTTTAACGAGGATCCGAAAGGGTTTTTTTCCTGATATTCTTGCAGATATTAGAAATAGGACAAGAATGGTGCGCGTATAGATTTTATTTTGGAAAGTTGGAAAGTTTCTGTTTAGTAATTCTTTTCTGAAGAAGAGATTCTTGACGAGTAATTTTGTTTTTTTTTTGGCTTTGATTGAGATTTCGTGGGTTAACCTTTGTTGCCTTCTTTCGAAGTTATTCAATTCTCTACGACGTTTTAATTAGAAAATTTTTATTTCCTTGTAATTATAAATTATTGTATTATGACTGATTTTTTTTTACATTCGATTAGAAACGAATTCAAGTTTTTGAAGTTTTCGAACAGAGCCAAACCACGTTCTATCGTTTAAACCGGCTTCACTTTATTAACGAGCGTGATAACAATGAACAGAAGGGGAAGTTGAAAATTTACACGCGGCGAAGTATTACGATTTAACCAGTTATTCAAAATTTAACCGGGGCCCGCGAATCATTCGATTTCAGTTTTACAACATTTACGAGAACAGCTTGCAATTTTTAACCTAACTTCAATAATACTCTCCGCAATTAAATGATGTATAAACCGCAAATATCTCAAATTCTTTCTTCCGAAGCTCTCTCGCAATAATCACTTCTTCTTAATTACCATTTTTGATTAATAATAATAAAATACGGCCGAGGAGAAGATCGAATTTCTTCCTAATTTTTACCGAGCAACAAATCTACTAAAACTTCGAACAAACAGAGGAAATAAATTCTCCTCTTGAAATTCGAGTATCATCTTCACCGTTCTTTTTTTATTAATTAAGAAAAGGAAAAGTGCGCGCGCGTCAGTTGGAGCGCGCGAAAGTGTTTAACAGGCACGCGGCGATAAAGCGAGGGAGGTGGAGGAGGGGATCAAACGCGTTCCCTTCTAATTAGCCGGACTGGCAAACGCCCAGATCGGGCCACTCGATCGGTAAGAAGATCAGGTTAATTTCGGCCCCTGATTTCATCCCACTATCCACCGCTCTCGGTCGGTAAAATCGCCATTCCCTGATGCGAAAACTAATTTTAACACCTTTCAACAAAGCCACTCGAACATCCGTCTCGAAAACGGCCCGATCCAAAACCAAATCGAACCGATCTCTCGTGTGTGAATCCGGCCGGCCAATATTCGACCCATTCCTGCAAATATTGATCGACTCGGGGGACGAATTTTACCCGAATATCACTGTTCTGCGGTAACGATTCTCTCTCTCTTGAAATTCGCCTTTTTCCCAACTCTCTTCTCTTCCATCTGTTTCCAAGTTGCGTGCAATATGGATCTCCCTCTCTCTCTCTCTCTCTTGAAATTTCGCCTTTTTTCCAACTCTCTTCTCTTCCATCTGTTTCCAAGTTGCGTGCAATATGGATTTCTCTCTTTTTCTTTCTCTCTCTCTCTCGCTCGCTCGCTCGCTTGCTCGCTCTCTCTTTCCTGGCTCGTTTGTCGAGCAGCGAATTCATTGTGGAAATTGCATCGGGTTCCGGAACTCGTAAATGAAACTGCAACTATAAAACGGGATACCCTCGTTGAGCACAAAGGGGAAATGGATAATGGAGAATTGCGCTTAAACTGCCGCCGATTATCGATCAATTTTCGTATCGAATTTGTTTTATCTCCGCGATTATTCGACGATTCTTTTTCAATTTTCTGAAAGTATTGAAATTCTGCTACCACGGATTTTTTTTCTGTGATATGCGATTTGACGCTTTTTAATAATTCGCTTAAAATTAATACGAAGTTTGTATTATTTGTCGAGAGAAAAGAAAGGGAAAAGGGTATTTTTTGTCTTTACAGATTATTACCTTCCCTCTGTTACTTTCCTGTTCTTCTCGGGGAAAGAGAGATACGAAATAAATAACGATAATCGTTTCTTAAATTTTTCTTAGAATTGATTATAAATGTTAAAAAATTGTATCATTTTTATTTACAATTCTTTTATCTCATTTTTTGATTCTCATTCTCGACGGATCAACAAAAAGGAAATTACAAATTAAAGATTTAGAGATGTAAATATATATTATTCCTTAGAAATTGTTACTAGAAAATTATACCGTTTTTCTTTCGTTGGTATTTCCTTCTGATTCCCAAGAAGGAAATTACGAATTACAATAATAATTATTTCTCTTAAAAATTGTTATCATTCAGGAACGATCTTTTGTATTCACGAACTTGGAGATGAAAATTGTTAAATCGTTTCGTTATTCCGTTGAATTTGTATCGCGATATCGATCGAAGGGAAGGGCGGCGAGACAGGGAAGACGTTCAGAGTGAACGACGATCGGAGTGGAGAGGTATGGCGCTGGTAGACGTATAAGATCGCGCGGTTGATCAGCGACTGCGCGTTTCCCCTCGACACACGCGCCTCTGTGCGCAGACCAGCCGGATCAACAACCGGACGCCACTTTGCCTTCTTTTGCGTTTCATCTACTGCTGCCTGCCACTCGTCTCGCCTCGCCTCCAGATGCACACTGGATACCGAAAGTATTTTAACCCTATGCCTTGTTATATACGTACGCATCCACTCCGTATTCTTGCGCGCCAGTTGCCTTATATTTCCTAAATTACGTGTTAAGGATCGTCAAAAATTTCAAGTTTCAAATTTCTTTCTTATCGATAAAATTAAAATGAGAAAAAAAAAGAACTCGAAAAATTGTAAGATAGAAATAATATAGGATAGTGTTACGAGCATTATTTTTTTAAATAAATTTTATTGATTTCTTAGAGCAACTTCGAACTTAATGGAAGGAAATATTCTATAAGGTTTATCCCTTTGCGCATCGT
Organism: Apis cerana; assembly: GCF_029169275.1. NCBI lineage: Eukaryota > Metazoa > Arthropoda > Insecta > Hymenoptera > Apidae > Apis > Apis cerana. The sequence goes on from NC_083857.1 coordinate 13,959,592, forward strand.
ATGCGTAAGAGAGTGGGGATTCGAACGAATATAGACACCGAGTGGTAACACTTATCTTGGAATTCACTACGATTTATACTTATAATTATAGATCGTCGCTTTATTTATGGAAATGATTAATTTTGATCCAATATTTTGGATTATTAATCTGATCAATTGGGAAATTCGCGAGGAATGGAATCGGTTTAATTTTAAAAAATGAAAACGAATAACAGCGTAACGATATTTTCCCTGACAAAACGAGAAGAATTCTAACACCTTGATGTTCCTGGACGTTTCGATTCCAAGATGCACGGTTAATTATCGATACCAATTACCGAGATTCGTTCGTCTATTTTTTTCTTTTAAACGAGATCGTTTCGCACGGTGATCAGCCCTTTTGCGCGCTAGTTGCGCCATTGTTGCGCATGCGCGCTAGAAATCGTTTCCGAGAACGCAACCGACAACTTCTTTGCTCGAGCTGCCGGCAGCCAGCTTCGAAACGGAAATAAGAATTCCGTATCGGACCAAAAGAAGTTCAGAACTCGACCCATGGGAAGCCGTAGCACGTGAGCCAGGGAAATAAAAGGTGAGGTTTCACGGAATATCGGTGGTGTAATTACAGGACATCGTCGCAAAGGGGATTAATTCGAATTACACGATTCCACGTTGAATACAATGTTACGCGTTGCGCCTCGTTTTCTTTCGTTTTCTCCTCCGTCCCTTTCTCGTGAAGAATCGCGAGAAGGCCAGCGAGTCGAAGACTTTCTTGTACACTCGCAGAATTTATGCGTCTCTACATACTCTTTCGTTCGAGTTGTTTTCAAAGATAGAATATTCTTAAAGATGGAAATTTATGTCGATTGAAAATCGCAATCATTCGTGTTACATTTATGTATTTTTTTTTTAATTCAAAAATTCGTATCTCAATCGAAATATCGATTGTATCGATTCATAATCACATTTTTACATCGTTTAATATCTACATCGAATATATCCGTAGATAAAATTTGAAGTAATCCACTTTGCTTATCGCCTGGTTATCGCTTTCACTTTCTCTTTCCATTGGAAAAAAATTCCACGCGATCAAAGTTCCACTACAAAAGTAATAAACAATAATAGGATAATGATGGAAAGATCTACGAAGGCTGGCTCGTAGCTCGACTTTTACCCGAGGAAAATGCTGTTCTTATTCCCTCGGCGTTGCATTAGAACACGATTGGAATTTCTCGCGAAGAAATCGAGGACGTGACGTCGAGGTCGGAGGGATCGGCTGGTCGCGGGCAAACATCTCCAGCTGACATACGCGCGGAACACGTGCGTCTTCTCCGCTTCTCGTCTCCGCGCCGCGACGCTTCTTCCATTTCTTCGTTGTCCGCCGCGCTTCTTTCGGCGCGAACTTGCGCCCGCCAGTATCGTTCGAAACAGCCGCCGCGAAACAGCTCGAAACGGCGACTCGATTTCACCCGCGCACGTCCGATCCTTCGAATCTCAACTTTCCCCTCTTCTCCGCCCCCCACCCGGCGAATTCGTTCGAGGAGAAAGGGATAGAAGGGGGAAGATGGTTTTGCACGGCTCGAAAAATCGTGTTCGATAATCGAGTGTTGACGAGTGCACAGAAGAGAAAAGAAAATAAAGAAATTGTTCGTCGAGTTAACGTCGAAATTGTACATACAAAAATGTGAATGAGCGTGAAAATTAAGAGAGTGCAATTCTGTGCGGACAGTTCACAGGGTGACGAGAACTCGTTCGCGAATATCGCGGACGTTGATTAATTAATCCGCGGATGATTCGAGTCGGTGCGTATACACGAGTCGTAAAAAAGTGTGGAGCGAAACTAATTTGCTGCTTGTCACGCGTTTTTAATGGAATGATCAATAATGAATCGCTCGACACGCCTTAACATTCTCCCAATCGCGTGCAATGGTTTATATTTCTGTCGTTCAATTTGTCAAATAACGGACGAACGAAAATATTTCAATTTCTATCCTCCTCTCTGAAGAAAGAAATATTTAATCTTCGCCGAGAGGTCGTAACAGTGCGTCAACTTTCTCATCGCCTCGTAGAATATTAGCCAGCATTTTAAATAGTCGGATATCTTTTTCCTCTTTTATTTTTCGCCTGCTATTTACCCACGTAGCAAGCGTTAACGTTTCATTTCCAATTCGACGAATGCTCCAACTATAACCAAAGAATGATACACGATCGAATAATTCGTAGTCGTAGTTGCACGACGACGAAAAAGCTAGAATCGAGAGTTTCGCTGCTCGAATATTGAGAGCCATCGGACAATTATTAAAGGAGGCGGGCAGCCTCGGGGAGAGGGGAGCGAGGGAAGGGGAGGGGAGGCGCGGTGGGACGCGAGAGAGGAAAAGATAAAGAACGAATAAAAAACTCGTGGCTGGAACGACGTTTCCTATGTAAGTGAGTACGTGTCTGAAATACGCGAGGAGGATCGGCTACGCAACCGGTCCGCAACGTCGACATTGTTTCGCGTCCTCTGCGCCCCGCCTCGTCCATCCACGCTCCATTACCCCGTGCCTCTTTGAATTTCGATCGTGCTCGAAATCGCATCGGGGAGGGACGGACGCGTGCCTCTCTCCGCTGATTTTCCCTTGATGCACGAATTTGTTTGTTGTTTCAAACCGGTGTTAGTTAGTTGGGTAAGTCACTCCTTTGGACCCGTTTAAAGCGTTTGAGTGGGTGGAGAAGTACTGTTGAGTAAGATTCTTATTTTCTTCGTGAAGTATTTTATGGGTTTATGAATTTTAATAGGCATTTTTTAGTGCAAGCTTTCTATTTTTCTAGACAAAGAGAGAACATTTGAATGTTGGAAAAGGGTGTCGCGATTCATTTAGATTTTCAAAAAAAAAATTATTTAAAATTTGAATATTGGACGTCGCTCGAGTAGGTGGAGAAGTATTGTTGTAAATAAGATTCTTATTCTTCGTGAAGTAGATTTTAGATCGTCGATGAAAGGTTTATGGAATATGTAATTTAATAGGAGATTTTCAAGAAATTGAATTTTTGAGACAAAATTTCGAATTCATAATTCCTCGATTTCCGAAAAAAAAAATTTTTAAATCTGTATATTCTTCTTTTTTCGAAAAGTTTAAACATTAAATATTTAAAATTAGCGAAGAAATTATTGTTTATTTAATAAGAGATTTTCATGAAAATTTATTTATTTATTCCTCAAATATATATTTTAGATTTTGGAAAAAAATTTGTAAAATTTCATGAGAAGATAGTAAATCGAATTTATATATTTAAACCCACATTCTTCTTTTTTTGAAAATTTTAAATTGAATATCGAAAAGGGATTGTTATAAATAACACGTTATTCCTCGCCAAGTATTTTAGATTTTCATGAATCACGAAATACATGATTTCATAGGAGATTTTTCACTTTATTTTTAGAAGTGTATATATCTTCCTTTTCTTTTTCGAAATTCGAATATTCGCGAAAAGTAGCGGAAGACTTAACAAGAGATACAAACAAAAACGTGTGGATAATATCTTATTCCGCACGAAGAGTATTTTAGATTTTCAAAGGGAAGTTTGTAAAGTGCATAGTTTGATGGAAGGATAACTTCAACTAGTTTCGAATTGCTAGTCTATCTTTGAGGACTGGTACCAAGATGATGTTCTTAAGAAGATTTATATGAATATGCACGCTTGTTTCAGACAGTTCCTACGCATTCTGCTGACTCCAAAGACGGTCATTCATTACGAAGTTTGTACAGTTTGTGTGTTTCAAAAGCGTTTAACGGATACATGTTTGCAGAGGTATCCTTCCCACGTAAATTTGTCGCTTCGCAGTTGTTCGATCGAAAATTTCTAGGTAATCAGGTTACAATCAGGAAACGAGCTTATATTCCAACTTCACAACTGAAAATATTCTTCGTTTAAATTTTACGAAATGATTTCAGAAGATTCGAGTAAAGCCGTTAATCGAATAAACTCTTTGATCAACTATTCGTTTGTACAAACTCGGCAGACTGGAAGTTTAAAAATCGTTTTTTGAATAATTATTTTCAAAAACAAATTTTTCGAATGTTAAGACGAACGAAACGTATATTATATCCGACGATGTAACGAATAATGGAAAAATTTCAAGACCGAGTTGGAGAAAATCGAGTTTAAAGAAGAACGACAAGACGTGAACGAGAGTCGCTCGAAACGCCCTACGCGCGTCTAACGCGAGAGGAAGGAGCTGGGATCACGATTACTCACGAAAGCTAGCAGCCCGAACGAACGAAAAAAAGGTCATTCGCATTTGGAGGGAACCACGAGATAGAAAGAACCGTTCCTCGAAATTCCATTCGAGCGCACCGGCCACTCAAGAATCCGGTCTCGAGGACGTGTCAAGGAACCCGGAACCCCCCCTCCCTCTCTCTCTGTTGCAATCTCTCGAATACGGAATCGTTCGATGAAAGATGTCCACTCGGTGAACCGCGAATCCGCGATTGTTTTCCTCTCCCTCTGCCTGGAAGAGGATCAAGAGAAGGGATATCCTCTCGAATCGTCGAGGAACGAGTCCTCGAAACTCGAAGAGGGAATTCGAGTTCGCTACCAGTGGAAGATATAAGACGAGAGGGAGTTTCCGAGATGTCCAATTGCTGCAGCTGCATCCGTGATTGCACCGCGGACACTTATCAACCGCTGAGCTCGCAGAGATTCGGGTGCAGCCGCGGCAAGGTGCAGAGGGACGGCAGAGAGGCCGTCAGGAGCCCGAGGAACCAGCGTAGAAAGCTTAGCGTGCGATACGACGCGGTTAGGCCGGCTCGAGCTGCAAGGTTAGATAATGTTCGGTTAACGACCGATGCGGGGATTGTACGATTGCGAATCTCTCGAGTGGGATTGGGCTTTCGAGAAAATTGACTCGGAAATATTGGGAATGTTTCTTCGTATATATTGAAGATTTTGTTTATAACGTGATCAAATTGTTGTCTTTGTCTAAGAGAAAAAGATTTTGATCCGTGTTTCTAATTTTGTAAATTCAGTATGCACGAGTTAGATGTGGGTCAAAAAGAAAAGAAATGTGATTACTCTTAATTCTTTTACTAAAGTATCGATCCTGTTTTCTGTTGCAGGTGAGTGATCGATAAATCGAGGTAAGATTAAAAACACCATTGAATTAATTCTCAATACGTGTCCCAATTTGCACAATTCCGTAATCCGTAATCCGTAATCCGAAGCGAGAACGAAAGACAAAGAAGGGGAAGAGTAAACGAAAAAATCGAGTCGAAATCGTCACGGGACGCTCTACGGTTTTCAGCCAGTTCGAAGGATTAACAGTGTGTACGCACTGTTGTGTGCCAGAGTTGGATATTAATCCGTTGAAAAAGTAACTAGTTATTAATTACTTATTAAAATGCTCGAATAACATTTATTCGTAAGTGTTATGTAATTGATCTTATTAAAGCTATTTACGATTGTTATTATTATTATTATTATGTTTTACAACGATAAATTATCGAAATAAGTTTATTCGTAGGTTCAACTATTAAATTTTGCCCATCACTGATCATGAACACAGCTATAGCTGCCACGCTGCTCGGTGTCAGGATGCGCGAAGGGTTGAGGTCACGTGAGCGCCTGTCCAGGGAGAGGGGGTAGTCCCATGATTTTTCCACGATCGTGCGGAAGTGGCTGTCAGTTCCGCAGGAACTCTCGCGCGGTTCAGACGTTCGCGATATGTTCCTTGCTCTTTCTCTCTCTCTCTTTCTGTCTTTCTTTCTCCTTATGTCTATCGTTTCTTCTCTCTCTTACTTCGACGTTTCCGCTGTGCGTGATCTCGTATCGTTTCGCATTCGTCTGTCCGTTTCTGTTTGTCTGGTGTATTTATTTATTTATTTCATAAATTATTCGTAATATAATTTCTTTTATCTACTTACTATTCTCTTTACGATATCCTTTTTTAGAAGACATTACTCGTCTCGTTTTTCTTTTTCCACTTGATTATTCTTTCTCTTTTCTTATTTTCTGTATAATTATGATTGAAATTACGTATGACTGAATATCATAAGTAGTGTTTGTGCGCATTGTATATCGATACGTCTTACTTCGAATCTAGTGTTTACAATGATTTATCGAGGCGCAGAGGAGTCAGTGTGAGAATTGTGTTCGGTTTGAAATGAGTGATTCTATTTCTGCGAGAAACTGATTTCTCACTGATCCAGGTTGCCGGTTTTCACTAATCACATCGTTGCTTCGTGATGGTTTAACGAAACGGGTTATTTATCTATCGCGAAATTTATTAAAATTCGTTTTGGAAAAGCGAATTGATAAAAAAATATATGCAATTGGAAGATTTTTTTATCTCACGGTGAAAAATTCTGACGAAGAAAATGATATTGCAGATAATTTTCCTGCGCCTCCTATTAATTATATATACAAATATCGACTTATACTTGCAATTCACATCTATTTACGAATAATATTGAATATTAAAAATCATGATTGAATTTAACATCGATCAACTCCGAGAATTTTTATCCAACTTACAAAATTCACAGTTTTTACAAAAGATCGAGAACGTTACGTTGAAACATCTTTTTCGATACTACGCCAACATCGATTTTTAAAATACATCATTCGTGAGGAAGTGAAGATAACTTAACGCTTTAAACTCGATATCTTTTTACATCGCAACATCCGTTCCATTAATCGATTTGATTCCACTTCGTCTCTCTTTCTCCTGTGTCTTCTTCCTTTAACCACCGTCTTTCGTCGCGTAAATGACACTAGGCCAGCCGCTAGGGACGAAATAAATGAAATTGCTGTCGCGTATAGCCTCCGCAAGTACTCTGATTAATGCCCTCAGCATTGTGCAACTATCTCTGACCCCCGGTAGAAGCGACAAAGCGATTTTCATTGTACAGTTACTGCAGATTATCTCGCGACAAAAGGGTTTCACCCCTGCAATTTGCCTCGACTCGATGAAAACTTCCTGTCTTTCGAAATTATGAGAAAAATCTCTTCTTCTTCTTCTTCTTCTTTTTCTTCCTCTCTCTCTCTCTCTCTCTCTCTCTCTCTTTCCTCAACAACTTCCTCGTATAACGAGGTTGTTACTTTTGCCACGTTAGAAATTTTAGACGCTTCCAGCGATAAATATTTCAGAGAATGATATATATTTGTTCGAGAAAAGGTTGGCTGCGTTATAGAATTATTCTATAATCTTTTTTCGAAGAATTTTTCCACACGAAATCCGATTCTTGGAATATAATTACATTAACTAGGTACACCGTGTTAAAGAAAAATAAATAAATAAAAAAAAAGAATCGTCACGATTTTAAGACGAGATGAAAGGAAAGGAATGAAAAGGTGCAAGGTATAGGTTGAAATACTAAGCATATTGATCAACCGGATATCCAAATATTTGTCTTTTCCACGGTATGCATAACGAACGATTGGAAACGTTGATCGAAGAGAGGTATTCATCGAGGAGCGAATCGACGACGTTTCGTGGAAGCTCCTTCTTGTCTGTGGTTAAATATGTGTGCGTGGATAAAAAGTCGTCGGGTAGAATGCAGCGCTTGTTCGAGACGCGCCTCTTTGGCATTTACATTGCGTTCAACGTGGCGTGTACTGTTATTTCCATGGGCCTCGGTGATATCATCACGATTCTGGAAACATTTCCTCGTTCCATCACTCGGATACGTATCGTAACGTAACTCGCAGTTATCGAATGCTTTCAATTTTTCCATGATCGAAATTTCATTTTAATCTTATCCGAATTATCGAATTCGTTTTCGAAATTTTTCCTCCTCTCGCTTTTCGAAACTTTAGGAAGGAAACGTTGGGAAATTGAAAATTAAAAAATTCTCGAAAATTATTTTTTTTTTATTCTCAACTTTTGCTCTCGAATATATTCGCATACCGATCGGAATAACCTAAAAAATATGTAACGTAGCTTCAACGAGGGAATCAACGTTACGATATTCTCGAGATATTTTCTCTCTGAAATTCCTTTTTTTTTTTCCCACGAATTTCGTCTGTTTTTAACAAAATTTCTCATGCTAAGACCAAGTGAGGGAAGAAGAAATGGCGATCTTCGTGCCATTCGCGGTGGAAGAGACGTGCATTCTCTGTGAATAATAAGAGTAAGGAACATCTGGTTCTCGTTCGCAAAGGGCTGAGCTACCTAGCTGTCCAAAATGCTTCTTGAACCAGCCGAGCATTCTTAGTAAGTGGTCTGTGCTCTTTATTTGCAGGATATATTTGTATGTGTCTTCTGTCGGTGCGAGCTTCTTCTTGTACACTCCACAAAAGTCAATGGACGCCAGTCTGTCGAATTTACCCCTTTTTCCTTCTTATCTCGTGTACTCGTAAATATAAATTCATACACATTCTCCTTTCTTTCTTTTTTCTTTAATCATTCTTCATAAATGTTTTCATAAAATGAAGAGAAACGCGTAAACTAGAGAATAATTTAAAAAAAAAAGACTGTATAATAATAAAACGAGTTACATTCTCTATTACTCACTCGGTCTAGAGTTACTCGATCCCATCACTACCGAAGGAACCAATTTCCAAAAAGTTTCGAATCTGACGATCGAAATCTCGTTTCTAATTTTTTCCTTGTTATCTCTTACACTTGTACATCGATGTACATTAAATATGTATATATACTCTTTCTTCTTATTGCTTCCTTTTTTAATCAATATCATTCTTCATCGATATTTTCTTAAAATAAAGAAAAACTAGAGAATAATTTAAAAAAAAATTGTTGTAATTAGTTACCTAAAGGATAAATTGTGATAAATTAAATTACGAGAGAAAAATAATAAAACAAATTACATTCTCTATTGCTCACTCGCTCTAGAGTTACTCGATCCCATCACTACCGAAGGAACCAATTTCCAAAAAGTTTCAAAAACATTTCTCAAAGTATTCGCAATAATTCTATTCATATTCGGCAGGCCAACGTCTCGAGAATCATCAACGATCGAAATTTCATTTCCAATTTATCTTTTTTCCTTGTTATTTCTTGTACATCGATGTACATTAAATATGTACATATACTCTTCCTTCTTATTGCTTCTTTTTTTAATCAACATTCTTCATCGATATTTTCTTAAAATAAAGAAAAACTAGAGAATAATTAAAAAAAAAATTGTAATTAGTTACCTAAAGAATTACTCCTAATTACTAAAGATCATGATAAATTAAATTACGAGAGAAAAATAATAATAAAACGAGTTACATTCTCTATTACTCGCTCTAGAGTTACTCGATCCCATCACTACCGAGAGCAACCGCTGCTATAATATCCGTGGAATCAATTATCCAAAAAAGTTTGGAAAACAGTTTCTCAAAGAATTCCACAATAATTCTATTCATACGCCTCGAGAATCATTCCCCCTCCCTCTCCTCTCAACGATCGAAATCTCGTTTGCTCGCAGGAAAACGGCGGCGAATGCAAATCGAGGATCTCGCGGTGAGATAATTTCGCTCGTTGATTGCGCTCGTTCACGTTGTTTACGCGAGGTGTCCCTATAAATATTCAGCGCCCTCTGCATTTTTCCCTCCCCGACCCGCGCGATTCGAATCCCGTTAGAGGGATCGCAGTCGACGAAGCGATCGATAACGAACGCGGCCGCGGCTCAACTGTTCGCGTGGAACAGTGCGATTCGCCTTCCACGGAACACGTACGCCTAGCCTCGAGTGAAAGTGAAAAAAAGGTGCGTGAGTTTACGCGGTGCAGTTTCGTTCGATCTATCGCGCGCATACCGAAGGATCGATCTGCCGATCGACTTCCATTTTGTACGCTGGATACCACGTTCAGGTGAGTTTTATTAATGGGGATTCGATTTTTTTTTTTTTTTTTTGCTCTTTATTTAGGAGATAGTTTATCTCGTGCGTGTTTTTATTCTTGTTTCTTTTTTTTTTTTTTTTTTCTAGTTGAATCGAACCTTTTTGGAAAATTTGTAATTGAAAATATACTTTATGGAGTTTCTAATTATTATTATCTGTTATTTTTTTTTTTTATCTTGATAATTTTCTTTATCATATTTGCGATAGACACTTATACACGCTTTCGAAATAGAGTTAGTTAATAATAAGATTAAGTTATTACGAGACTTTTGAAAAATGTAATTTTTAATACATATAGATAAAGATTCACGAGGCGTGATTATTGAAATAATCTGTAACGATTCAATCTATCTATTTGTATCAATGATATTTAGATTATTTCACGTTTCGTTTCAAAACGATCCGATACAAAAACATTCTTAATCGAATTTGAATTGCGCGGGTGCTGATAGAGGGGGGAGAGAGTTTTACAAACGACTGTCTCGAATTATTCTCGATATCGAAACGTTACAGTTAGATAAAATATTATCTATTAAAGAGAGTACGTAAGATTCGATCCTAAAAAAAAAAACTAGAAAAGTTTCTAGAAAAGAATTTACCGATAGATGGCGTCGAGCACGAACGCTATAAACTCGCTATACCTTTTAAAATAACGTCCATCGCTGCACCTAAATCGTTTTTTCTCGAACGATCGAAATAAACTCGAAAGATGTCTCTGCTGCATCGTTAAAGAATTCATGCTTCGACTTATACTTAAACGTTTCCACTACGTTTAGCTAAAATTACTTCGTGCTAAACGTCACCTCAAAGATACGTTTGATTAATACAACAGATAAAGAAGTCATTTCGATTAATCTCTTTTTAATAATCGAAAAGACATTTTAAAATTAATAACTCTAAGATTATTCTTACACCGAATCAATATTATTCGATTAAAGAACTGTTTCCAAGATTCTTTTTCCTTTTTATAAAATAATATACACCAGTATTCGTCGGTAACACTTTATCGATCGTGATGTCATCTTCGAGCACGATGATTTTAATTCATAATCGCATTTCATCGATCGGACTCGGATGAAATTCGTTTACGAAGCAATATTCGTCCAAGATAGTGTCAAAGTTGTAGATTCGCGTTAATGAACCATCTCGAGAAGCAACCAGGCTCTCCGATACACCCAAGTTCGAGTTACCGTTGCATGACCGCGGATATTGGCAAGTTTGCGGCTAAGTTTCTAACCACGGTCTCGATCGCGGTTTAAAAGACGATTAATTCAACTTGCTTGGAAGCAAGTGAACGTTACGATATGCCTAACGTTGCCGCGAATTCGTTGAACGCTGCGCGCGCAGGACGAGTTTAACACCTCGAATGTTCACTTTCTGAAAAATTATCATACGTTATCTCGATATTTATTTCGAGAAGATAGAAAAGGAAAGAATATCGTCGAGATATCGAATAATATACTTTAATTCCGATATAATTCTCTTTCATCGGATTCGCGGTCGACAAAATTTTCTCCGCAATTTATTTTTACTCGTCTCGGTGGGGGTTTGACAATTCGGTTGGGCGAAACAATGGCGTAGAAGCGATGACAATGGCGTCTAATTGGGCGAACACAAATTTTCCTTCTTGTCGAATATTCACGGATTCTTTCTTTCTCGTTTTTTTTCACAAACTTAGCTTCCTTGAAATTATCTCTCGATCTCCGTGCTGTTCGGTTGCTTTTTCGACGTTATTTCAACGAACCTCTCGTCTTTCCAATGCGCGCGCAATCTGCGGCTCGTGGAGGAATTTTTGAATGGCCGTTTGCTTTTCGTTTCGATAGAATGAAAGCGTTCGATGTGAATCGTAAGAATGGGCGTGGGAGGGGGGAGCTCAACTATGAAAAGGAAGGTGTATCGCGCATACGGGATAAATTCGAGGGCAGAGAGGATCAGAGAAGCAAAGTGAAAGGAGCGATAGATCGTGTTTAATCCTTTTTTTCACCTGTGTTTCCAATAGCGTAAATGCAAATATTTAGTATCCGTAACTCGAATAGGTCAGCGAATGATTTTTGTTGTAAATCGTATCGTGTCAATCGATGATCGAAAAATTAAAGGTTAGAAAAAAATTTAATACTTTCTTTTTTATGAAAACAATGACAACTTGGATCAAGAAAGTTAAGAAATTGAAGAGAAGAGTTTAATATTTCTTTTTTTTAGCTAAAAAAAAATAGAAGTTAAGTTATTACGAGAATAACGATGATTTAGATGGAGAAAGTTGAGAAGAAGAGTTTAATATTTCTTTTTTTTAGTTAAAAGAAAATAGATCGAAGAAGTTAAAAGTTATTATGAGAACAATGTGATGATTTAGATGGAAAAATTAAAAGTTGGAATAACTTTTTAGTAGCATCGAAAGAAAATTGATCGAAAAAAGTTGAAAGTCGGACAAGTTGTAAAGTTTAAAAAAATTTTTCGATCTCGAAGAGAGTCGATTATCGACAACAACGAAGAAGTAAAGACGGAACGTAAAATACTTCGTCTCGATTTATTTTTCCGCTATGGATTGAATTGTGAATCCTCTAAAAGGAATTCACAAGTGAAGAGTAGGATCGTTGCATCGCCCCCGTCGATTTAATTATCGATTTAAGTTCGGTCGGTTTCCACCAATTATACTGTAGCCGGTTGTCGTTATAATTAAAAGAGGTAACCGTGCATGCGCGTGATTAAACGGACGATTGAAGGAAAGTGGAATTTAATTGCAGGGAATTGATTAATGGCTATAGTTACTTGGCCGTTTATCACGGAACATGTGTTTCGTTTGTCATCACTCTGGGCCTGTATCGGCCAGGAGTTGGTGGACGAGCTTGCTATAATTTGCTCGATAAATAAATATCCGCGCTCTAATTGCGCCAGAAAGAAGAAACGAATAATTCTCTCGCCACTTTCCCCCTTTTTTTTTATTTATAATAATTTTAATTTTACGAGGCGAGGAATTATCAGAATTTTGGATGAGTTAATAAATAAATATTCCAAAGAATAATTTCTTTCTCTTGCTCCTTTTCCTTTTATTTATTTATATTATTTTTATTTTTATGAGGCGAGGAATTATCAGATTTTTGGATGAGTTATAATTTACTCGATAAATAAATATTCCAAAGAATAATTTCTTTCTCTTGCTCCTTTTCCTTTTTTTATTAAAATTAAATTTACAATAAATTTAATTTTACGAGGTGAGGAATTATCAGAATTTATAATAATTCTCAATAATATTTCAAAAAGTGTTACAAGAGTTGGATCAGTTTGTTATAATTTATTCGATAAATAAATATTCCAAAGAATAATTTCTTTCTCTTGCTCCTTTTCCTTTTATTTATTTATATTATTTTTAATCTTACGAGGCGAGGAATTATCAAAATTTGTCTAATATTTCAAAAAGTATTACAAGAGTTGGATCGATAAAAGAAATATTCCAAAGAATAATTTCTCTTTTTTTAATTTTCCGAGGCGAGGAATTATTGGAATTTGTCGGAATACTTCGAAAAAGTATCCAAACTTTTCTCTCGAAAGATTGTCTGGAAATGGAGAGAATCGATGGAGTGATTTTCGAATAAAAAGATAAAAAGATAACTTAAGCTTAACGTTATTCGACGCCGATAAAAATATACGAAATTTCGGTGCAATATTTCTCGCCTACTCGATCTTCAAAATAAACATTCATAATCTTATTTATTTTTATTAAAAATACATCGTAACGCGTTTTCAAAACTTTCCTTTCTATCGCGTAAAATTATACGTACACGCTTATCACATTAGGTCGTGATGAAAGAATAAAATTTTCAAATAACAATTTAACACGCTACCGAAGAATGTTATCGCGCGGAGGAACGCGATTCACGATGAATAGAAGCGTACGTTGGAACGGCGTGTATTTGAACGAACCAATGGGAATAAAGAAAAAGAGTGTTGAATGCGCAACCGCGACTTCCGCGGCGACTCCCAAAAGAGAAGGAAATTAATACCTGGCGGAACCCTGCTGACGTTTGCACGGCTCTCTTTTCAATCTTTCTTCGGATCGTGAGCCGAAATTGGGGTTGAAAAATGAGCGAATATGAGGAGAAAGAAAGAAAAGAAAAGAAGGAAGAAATGGAGAGAAATAAATGGCGGAGAGGACGGAGGATGAATACGCGTGTATTCCTTTCGTGAAAAGGAAGCTCAGGATCGCGTCGCTGTTTTAAAACCGAAAGAAAACTGGAACGATTCTTCTTTCTCCACAACTCGAGGAAAACCGCCTATCTTCTCTCCTTTTTTCTCTTCTCCCCACCATGTCGCTCCTCCTAATTTCGTTCCTTTCCGTCTCCTTTTCTTTTCTGACTCTAGATGGAATTACTTACACGTTCTAGGTTTCTTATTACAGCGAACCGCGTCAGAAACTGGAAACGTGCAAACTGTGTTGACTGGCTGAGTTAAGAAATTCAGATCGATTGTTTATTCATGAAAGAATGTACGACGCTTGCTCGATGATTATTATTATTATTATTATGATTATGGTTATTATTATGATCTTGAATATATTTCAGGATCATCGAAATTGATAAGAATTGGCTTCTTATAAAGATAGAACTAGTATAATATACCGATATAATTAATAGTAACGATACAATGGTATCATAAAGCATCGAGATAATTTTATATCTTGAAATTTAAGATGCTTGTAGTAGAAATCGTTCAGATGATATTGAATATATTATTGGCTTCTTATAAAGATAGAACTAGTATAATATAATTAATAGTAACGATACAACGGTAAAAGTATTGAAATAATTTTATTTACTACTTACAAATAATTACCAGATATTCTTTTATTCATCGTTCGCATGGAAAATTTTAATCTTATTTTAATTTCACAGTTCTCCCCGGCATTAATATTCATTCGTCTTATCCCAAGAGTGGAAAATCGTATATAGTTTCGTTTTAAAAATGGTAGAGTTGACCTCTAATGCGGTATCCTCCCACTTTTGGGATGATATTCCTCTGTCTCGCGGTGAATATTTTATAAAGGAAATTTCACCTGGACTGAATTCTAAAAATAGTAAGGAGGTCTTCGCCTGAATCTTTGTGTCTCCTGTTATTCTTTAATTTGCTACGAAAATTTCTTCTGGTAGAGAACCACGTGATTTGAAACGCGTCAATGGTAATCCCTAAATCTGGCTCGAATAAAGTGTTACTTTTAATGCAATTTTTATTCAAAATTAAGAATGACGGCACTGTATCTATAAAATTCTTTCGAAAATTCGAAAGAGAAAATGAAGAGAGAATACTTGTTCATCGATTTCTAAATTAATTCTTCAACGCATCTCGATGAACTTTACACGGAGAAGAAATGATGATAAAAATGATTAATATTGCGGGGCATATTAACGTCAGAGTTATTGGTAATTTATTATCCATGGAATAAGATAAAGGTGTCGAGTGGACGCCGTTTTAATTAATTAACGAGACCGTTAATTTCTTATGTTTGATCAATAAGAATGCGCAATCTCGTCAAATTTATTTCGAAAACGAGGGGGGCAGAAGGAAATTGGGGACGTTTATCGAATATCGAATATTTGTAGAAGATTAATGGTACAAAGAATTCTTAATTCGATTTGCGGCGGGGAAGAGAAAACAAGCTGAATTGCGCGCAAAACGGCCACCAGTTTAATTATCTAAGCCGGGTTGCTCGGCTAATAAATCGGATTAATCCTGTCCAGGTTCGAAAACATCAAAGGAAATCGGGGAAGAGATTAATATCCGAGATGAAACGAGGAGAGGAAATGAAATACATATACGTACGAGATACGTTTGATTAAAATGTTCCTCGAACTTTTTATTTTTTAACCTCATTGAATATAGTTATCCGTCGATCGATATTTATCCACCGTCAACTCTCCTCCCTTTCGCGTCTCAAACTAATTTTTGTTTTCTTTATGAACATTTCCGCGGGGCAACATTTTATTTTACACCTTTTTCTCAACTAATCTCTCGAAAACTTTGTCACTTTCAACTTTCGATTTTTTCGATTTTTATAATTTTCGTGGAAAAAGAAAAAAAAGAATTCTGAAAAATGATGGGAAAGAGAAAATAAAGGGAAAAGAATTGGGGATAAATATTTCTTTTTCGTCTCGAATTTCGCATATCTGCTGAGATAATCTTTAAAGGGTTCTTTACGTTGGAGAAGATAGCGGTCGCGCGAGAATCCACAGCGGAATTCCTGCGCTGGCTAATTTCATCGCAATCAGGAATTTCGGGGGTTGCGGCGGGGTTGGAGATACCGTGACCTAGCTCGTTCCATGCAAATTGTACCCGGTTCGATGAAATTCGGCAGGTGGAGCAGTTGAATTGTAGAGAGATAAAATGTGTTTCAAAATAAGAAAAATGTGTTTTGTACGCAGTGAGAAAAGTCACTTTACTCCACTTACTTATAGGGATCGAAAAGGGATCTATATGAAGTATTCGTGGGGAAAAATTGTCGTCCGCGTTATCTCGAAATTGTATTTTTCAATCGTCGAAAACGAAGACGAGATGAACGCGATGTTTGTGGCAGAATTTTTAGTAGCAATTGGCAAACAGATTATTATTAACAACTGTTGATTATAGTTATTTTTAACCCCGACTGACTGGTACAAAATAAGCGAGCAACAGTTTCAACGTAACGTGGTGTATAATAAGTTTCGCGTGTATGAAAAATAAGCTCGTACTCATCAAATACTTTTTTTCGACATGGCAGGTATTCGAGCCAAGGCCTAAACGATAATTTCGCTTTAACGACCCTGTCCTTGGAATTAATGCTCGAGCCTCTTCTCGTTCCGATATTTTCGTTTAATCTCGCGCCAGAAATGTTTGATATTCCGCCGTTAAGTCGTCCCAGTTTTGCCGAAACAAATTCTCGAGAAATGTGAAATGTGTATTCCTGAATCGAGCCCTGTCTCTGAGAAATTTGCGTTTTCACGGAAAATGTGAAAACACAAAAAAAAAGCATAGATATTTTTTTTTAAGAAATATTACGAATTATTACGATCGATATAAATCGAGTAAATTTTCTTAAAAGGAACAATTGGAAAAGTAAAGTGTCGTTTAATAGTTTAATAGACTAATTTGCACGTTCAAAAAATGTTTAAACACGAATTTAAATTGAATATATCCAAAATTGCAAAACAAATTGAAACAAAAAACGATAATAATAAAAACTTAAAATGATACATCGAACATGTGCACTATGTGCAGAATGTCGAACCGAGAGTTTTTTAGGCGTCGAAGAGAGAGAATTGCAAACGATGAACTCGACAAGATTTCGCGACGAGAAGAAAGTTGCAGGAAACGAAAATTGGTCGACTAATTTACCACGTTGCATCGTACATGATTGCGCGATTGACGCAATACTTGACAAACAAATACCTGCTCGACGAATGGTTTACTCGATTTCTACTTAATTTTGCTCGCCGCGACTCCACGATAACGGCAATGAATAATGTTATTTCCCTGGGGAAACGGGAGCGCTGGCGTGGCGGCGCTCGCGTCGCGCAAACGCTCTAGGGATTTTCTCTCGTATGATCGAGCGAAACGATTTGCCCCGTACGCGCAGATAGAAAGTAACTAACGAGCGCGAGTCGATATTTACGCTCAATTATCGAGCGTTTCGCGTGTTAAACGTGAATATTTCGAATTCTCAATACCCTGAATCTTCATTTAATTTTTTAATCCGTTAATCTTTTTAATAGATCGAATTTATCCACTGTTTCGATATTTTGAATATAATTAAATTGTGTTATTTAATTGCTTTCAACAAAAAAAGAAATAATGAAAATTATTCGCTGTAAATCCGCATATTTTTTTCAGTGGTCGAGGAGCATTATTTCCTAGTTTACGAGGCAGCTGGCAGGATTCTCGGGGACGTCGTTCCGCGTTTGGCAAAGAGATTGGAAATCCAGAGACCCGTTCCGTTCTACCCCTTTCCGTTTCAGATCTTTAAACCTCGTTACTATTCTTTGGCGATTTACGTTCGCGAACGGTCACAGAGAAACGCTATTTTCTGCGTGTATATCTGGAGAGTCGTTCGATTTTTATCATTTCGACAAAAATGGAAGAAGTTCGCGAATCGAGGGGAAAGAAAAAATTCTTTCTCCCTTTTTTTTTTTTTATTTCTTTCTTTGAAATCTCTTCGTTCCATGTTTCTTTGAGATAACTTTCTGTACGCAAATTGTAGGAAAGGATGAAAGTGTATCTATACTTCGTGATGATACTCGTGGAGAATATCGAAATAAGAAATAAAATTTTGTAATGAACGATGAGAATGAAAATTGAAATTCTATGATTATTTTCTAATAGTGAAATGTTTCGAATAACGTGCAATGGTGTAAGAGTTTTAAAGAATTTTAATTTCTTGAAAATTTCGATCAAGTTTGAACCGTGAGACTTTTGCTCCTGTAAAAAAAAAAAAAAGAAAAAGCAGTGTTTGACTACGCAATTCTGCGTAGTATTTTTTTACATAAGTCGTCAAAAATGAAATATTATTTATCGCATAAACGCAAGGCGAGCAGTAAACATCTTATCTCGTTTTCAGTTCGCTATCGTCGTAGGTCGTAACCAGCCTCCTGATAATTTTTATTCGAAACGCCATTACAATTAATTCCCTCTAATATTTATTAATACATTTATCACGCTAAACATTCTAAAAAAGAAAAAAATTTTTATTAATCATCGCCGATAATACGCTTGTGCAACCCGTCTGAGAAAAATTGCAACTAACTTCACTCTCTTTCTTTCTCTCTCTCTCTCAATTGAACCTTTTTCTATTTACCTTTACGTTACACCAGAGATACACACTTAAAGAAGAAGAAGAAGAAGAAGAAGAAGAAGAAGAAAAGAGATAAGAAACGCAAGTAAAAATTTTTCAGAAATTTCTTCTCCCTTTTTCTTCGATTCGAGGGACATTAATCAAAGGGAATCTCTCGTCTCTTCCCTTCGAAGCTGCAGGAAATCGCAGTTTGAATTACACGGTGCTCGGCCGGCGCGCCGGCGCGTTCGAGCCTCCCCCCCTCTCCCCTCTCCATCCGAAAAGAATCGAGAACGGACGCGACGACAAAACTTTACCCGCGCACCGAGAAATATTACTCGAGACACGATATAATCGAGAATATATCCGGCGAACAACTGCACCGACTTTTACGCTACGAGGCTGTGCTAGTCACGCGATTCGGTTATCAATTTGTCTTTTTTTCTGTTTCTTTTTTTTTTTTTTTGAGGTCTTATTCGAACCACGTTGTTCGTTTGGGAATCGCAGAGGTATTTTTTTTTTTACGAAGCACGCCTATTTGATCGTGACCTTGATTTGTTTGTTTGTTTTTTTTTTTTTACTTTCGTGGTGAATCGAGCGAATGAATCGTCGCTCTCGGTGAAGCGAAACTATTGCTATATCTCAGAGGTGTTTCTCTAATAAGTATGGAATATTTTATCGCGGAAAATCGATTATTCTCGTGAACAATTCCTTTTGAGACGCTTTTATCCTAATTGCGTTTTGATATTATCGAATTAAATTAAATTTCGTATAATAAAAATCTAATTGGGAAGATCCTTATTCCCTCCTTTTTTTCTTTTTTTTGTTTTAATTTGTTGAATACTCGTTAAATTCAGCTTCGAAACAAGCCCTTTTAAATATAAACAGCTTAAATACGGGAAATTGGAGGATGGTTCGACGAGCTTGATATAACGTGGCGACGTTAGCTGAACTTTAGCCAAGCCGATGGGTAATCTCGTAATCAAATGTCCAAGTACGAAGTGGAATTTAATCAAACTGAAACACACCGGCCATTCTATTCCACTTTTGTTCAACGTTGACTCAAACGGAAGTTACGTTCCATCACTTCTTGAAGCGTCTTGTTACTGTGAGAAAGCGGATAGAGATCTATTATTGATTCGAGATGATAAATCTTCGATGCATATAAATATATATGGCATTTTATTGCAGATTTTTAATTATTCGACCGCAATTATCTTATTATAAATAAACGTGTAATTTCATTTGATTGATGAGTGAAATTCATAAATACGATTTCTTGAAAAAAAAACTGTTTTTTTTAAACTTTCTTTTCCAACGATTCCTCTATTTCTCCCTTTTTCAACGTGCACTTTCGTCAGACTCTCTGTATTTCTCCGTATAAAACTCGCAAATCTTCTTAGAGACGTAACAAACCATCCCTTTTTCCCTTTGTCTCGTATAGACTTTGTTGTTCGAGAATACAGAAAATGTATCGAAATTAAAAAAAAAAAAAGAAAAAAGAATATGTAAATATTTTTTATTCCCCATCTTTTTTTATTGTAAAACTTGTATAGAACCAGCTTCAAATTTTGTGTTTTCAATCGTCGCAATTATTTATTCGATGAATTTGAAAGGGTAGAAAAATTGAGAGTGATTTGGAAAATATCGGAAAAATGAAAATATTTCGTTGGGCTGAATAGCGATGTGCGATGCTTTTTTGCTTTTTGTACACGAAACTTTCAGAGATATAATTTCAATATTTATAAATCTCGTTCCCATTGACCTGAATTCAAGCATCATGATCACTCATGGTTATTCAATGTCACGTATAATATCTCACTTACTCGTTTTTGCATACAACCTATAATCATTTATAAATGAGAAAAAGTTCGTTTTTTTTTCTCTCTCCATTATTTAATTTTTAGTCATCCCAGGTTTCTCTTCTCGACAATATTTCTTTTTTAAACAGTGATATATTAAAGGCAATGATATATATATTTTGTATCATCGCTGAAATGAGTAGAAAAAATATTTACATACTTTATATCTTTATTTTTTAATAAAAATGTTCGATTCTAAATTTCGTAATGTCAAATTTTTGTAATCGTATAAAAGTACTATTAAATAATATTATATAAATTTATTCAAAATAACCTTGAAATAAATAGAATAAATAAAATTTAATTTCCGCTTAATGTATGCTGATCTGTTAGAATCGACCAATAAACGCAAACCGGAAACGGAGACGCGATTGAAGCAGCATCGATAAACGTAGCATGTTGAAAGGGAATGTAATTTCTGGCTTGTTATCGATCGCGATGTATCGGATACAAACGAACCTCACGCTTCCGGAATTCGGCCGATAATGATAATTGAACGCATCCGTGTACTCGAAGCCAATTTCTCTCGTGAATCTTGCTGAAATTTGTTTACCAATCAAAGTATCCGATGATCATTATATTTATACGGTATGTTCGATTTCGATTTATGGATTTTTCCTATCATCCTTTTGCAAATATTGGATCAAGCATTTCATAATATGGAGAAGGAATAATTTGATATTTATATTATAGAAGTGATATATTACTTTGCAAATCTTATATTTCTTCGTGAAAAATAAAAAATAAATTTATTATTTATCGCGCGAGATATAATTTGATGTTAAAATTTTAAAAATCTTTGGGAAATTTATATTTTGTACGGATCTATAAATGATTTTCGGATCTATTGCTTTTCTTTCTAAAGATATTTGCTTTATCTATGGGAACAAAAAAAAGATAAATTGGATTAAAAAAAATATTAAAAAAAATATTTCATATTTACTTTTTTACTAATAAAAAAATTTCCTTCAACATTAATTTCGATAGTTTTTTAATAATTATACTCGCAATAATAAGCTGGAAGAAATTAATTCCTACAAACAATTTCAAAGAAATATCTTCAACCATTTCGATGAAACATTTAAATGGCCACTCTTCGGCGATCAATTCCATTTAACCGAAACTCAATAATCCCATTAGATTAAACCACTTCCCCATTCATCTCGATATTAATTCAATTTAAAATTCATCCCATCCACGCCATAGCGAAGCGTTAAAATCTATGAAACCCGAGTTTCCGTCGAAAATCATCGACTGGAAAACGGAATTTTCCTTTCCGCTTGCCGTTCCGCTTGAAATTTATCATTGGATGGATACTTAACCAATTTACGATCCGGCAAATTTACACCGCGATTCGTCACGTCCGCCGCGAATTTCGATAAACCGGTCAGCTTATAAAAGCCGACTGAAACGATGCGCGGCCGATAATGTAGCGTCAGCCATGCACCGTACCGCGTTTTGGTTAAGCGTGATCACGCTCGCGATCCTCTTGTTTTGGGCTGTGGAGCGTGGAAACACCACTTCGGATCCCGATCCCCGGAATATAATTTACATCATCACCCACGGGAGAAGGAAACACAAAGGGAAGATCATTGAGATCCACAGGCATCGTCCGAAGCACAAGCTGAACATCATACTCGTCAATTCGTGAATAGATCTCGAACGGTGAGGTTAAAGTGGGTATAATCGATCGAGAAATGTTCGTGTGTACGTGAATGGAGATTATGTGTGGAATTTTGGAGAAGATTTATGTTACGATGAAGTGTTGATACGTTCGTTTGATATCTTTGAAATGTTGATTCTAGCTATCGAAACAAATACAGAAATTGGTGTGCATTAATGTTGATATATGAAATATTGTGCTAAGCGCGACATCTGCATTTCTATTAGATTACTAGTAACAATTAGGTATAGTTCGCATTCCACGCTTTCTTTTCGTTCGTAAAGAGAACGTGTCCCCAAAAAATTGAAACTGAAATTAAAATTTATTTAAGTTAGACGAAGTGAGAGTACCACTCTTTCATTCTATTTTGCGTTAATTGACATTTTTGCATACCAAATTTTATATTTGTTTTGATATCCAGAATTGATGTATCTTATGAAAATATCTTACGAATATAACAACTCTATATTGGATACTTTGTGATTTCAGAAATTTTTTTAAAGTGACGGAGAACCGGAAACGTTTCTTTTTTGAGAATAAGATCGGAGAACTGAGGAAATAACGAGTGCACAATGGGCAATTGTAAAATTGAGACTATAATATAGTTATGTAAAAATTTGATGCTTCATCGTTAAATGCATGCAAATGTTTAATGTTAAAAATGAATATTCGTATACGTTTATATGTAATCCTTATTTCTTATGAAGATTAATGAATACGTTTTGTTTCACGCGATATTTCGTGCTTAAACGCACAAGTTTGCACGTTTCGTATAACTTACAGGTCGGTCTTTGTCGAGCGACATCATGCTTAACGACACTCGTAAGTTAGGCGTTTATTATGGAATTATATGCAATTCTAACGGTATGTAGGCGATCGTCCCACCATGGCAGGAACTTAACTATCGTGCAGAGTGATAAATATTACAGTTATTACGCATATGTATATGCAACAGTTGTTAAACAAGGGAACAAGAACTAGAAGAGCAAGATATTGCAAGAGTGAATTCAAACGTTTCTTACTTGGATTTAAAATATTCAAAGTAAATTATGAAATAATATTTATTATACAAAATTCTAAATCTCTTTTTTTACAGGAATATTCTCGAAATCTTAATATTTTTCAAACGATAAGTATTTAAATCATGAGAATCGAAATGCAATGGCAATCGATTAATCATCAATTCCTCTTGGCAAACTTTCAATTCCTGATCCTGTGCTTTGTATCCCATTGTACACTCCTTCACGATTTCACTTTCGTTCACGAGGGATATGGTTTCTGCTTGAAGAGCTAGTCACGAGGGAAAGACAGAGAGAGATAGAGGGTTTTGTTTTGAGCTGAATATCTAAGAGGCGCAAAAGAGGTATAATGTGCAGTCAAGCTGTTCAACAATTAATTGCACGGACAGAATATAGTCGTAAGATATATAGACGTAGAATGTAGAAGACTAATAGTAGCTCTATTTTTCTATTTTTTTATATTTATCCATAGCTTCGACATTATCCATGATCAATCATAGACAATATGCAATATAATGGGACAGAAAAATTTCAAGTCTTATTCCACTATTTTCGCACTTGACATTGTCTAAAAACCTCAGTTATGTTCACAGCATAACCATGAGTAATAGAAAATGTTAAAATCCCTAAAATCTGAAGATTCCATTTCGCTAATTTCACCATCCCTAACTTCACCCTTGCCCACGAAGAGGCGCTGCTGAACATTGGATTAAAGTTTGAAACCTCCACTCCGCTAATTTTGCAATTGCTAACTTTTCCCTCGATAGATCTAAAGTCTCTGCTAATTTCGCTAATTTCCCTATTCTCATCTCGTCCAGAAAATGTAGAGTCCAATGGAATCCGAATTCTCAAATTTTCAATCTTACTGCCAGCTTCGAATAACTTATCCTATAATATTATCCAACCGCGGGAAGTTATACTCGCAAAATGGTAGAACTAACAGAGAGCAAAGGAACACCGGAAGCGTTCGGTCAAGGTAAGACGTTGCCTCTGCTCGCGGCGTATGCACATTCGTTCTCAACCGCGCTTTCCTCCGCTCTCGATCAAACGTTTTCCCTGCCGCGCAAAGGCATCGGTTCTCCCATTAATTGCATTTTGCTCCTCGTTCTACGTTTCCTCGCCTTCTCGACGAGTTCGACAGCTCGTGGTGTGATGCGTTGAACGCTCGTCGAGAAACGAGTTCAACGGCGAGTTCCAAGTTTCAGAATAGGCTTCCTGTAATTTTCGTGTGCTGTGATGGTGGAGATTCGCCAATATCCAGAAATGGAAATTTTTTTACTCGAAACTTGGCTTCGAATTTGACGCGTTCGCGTAACGTTGATTGCATAAAGGTGAGGTTATGTGTTTAAAGTGTTATTTTAGTAAGAACGAGGATGATATTTAGAGAGCGAATTTCGTGAGAAATGTTTCATTCGTGCGAGTGAAGTACAGGGAGTGTAAGAGAGAAAATAAAAGGGTAGGGAAAGAAACTTGATTTAAACTGTTATTAAGATTGATATACCCTTTGTCTCGGTGAGGATAATCACTGGTCTTAAACCGGATTGTCACTGAACTTTAATCGAGATCAAATATTTTAACCCTTATATTGCCTTATGATCATCATAGAAAATGGATCTTATTATTTGCTAACAATAATACGTTATCATAAAAGAATAATACGTTTGAAAGTTTTCAATTTTGAAGAGATATAGAGTATAAAAAGGAGACATATTAAATGTAATTTTTATACATTTTGAATCTGTTAAGTTTTCAAATTTCCAGTATCATCAGGCAGAAACTATTGGAGGAAACTATAACGATTAATCATAAATTGATAGCTACGTTATTATCACAGTTTGGAAATTAGACAATTTATAATAATCAGATTATATCCGCTACATGATGGATAACCATATTAATTACATTACATCTCAATTTGAATTTTCTTGCATTTTATCGTCTATTAAATTAACTAATATAGAAAATATAATTTCAAATTATAAACGTTTACAAATTAATTCCAAACTAAGAACATGTATAATATCTTCAAAAATTGTAGAAATTAAGATAAAAATTTATCGATTCTATTTTTATTTTGCCAAAAACTTGGGTCCTCGTTTAAATTTATGACAATTTGTAATATTGCACTGTTTGTCGAAACGATATTATTTATCGATAATCGACGAAAACGCAACGACAAATCTGAGCCAAAACCATAAAATTGCGTCGCATCGTTCTAGTCAATAACGTTCGAGTCGATAAAACATACGTGTATGTATGTGCATATATATATACGTGTATGTATGCATGTATCCACTGTATTCACCATACCAGCGAATTTCTGATAGGCAGAGCCACGCGGCTGTAACCGAGATTCACGGAACAGATGTTCCACGGCGAATTTCCGGCCGGATATTTATTAATTTCCGGCAGTGTCGTAGCTTCGCGTTGCTTTGTAATTAAGTTCACCTAGAGACTTGAAGGAAGGGAACAAGGGACGAAGAGAGAATCTATAAATCTTTTGGGCGAATCTATGGACAAATTGGAGAAATTTTTAAACGAATAATATCGGCTGTCATTTCTTTTAATGATTGACCATTTCCTGAATTTTATCTATAAAACGCGCGTGTACGTATTTTTATTATTTTTAACGTATTTTTTTTAGTTCATGCAAGAACGTCCAGATGACAGTAGCGACGCACTTTTGTTTTAGAAATTCACGATGTACGCGTGTATTTTCTTAATTTTAATTTTTGATTGTAACGAGTATAAAAATGAGTATGAAATATGAAATAAAATATATAATATTTCATAGAAGTAAATGTTTGATGGATGTGATAATTTTACTCGTTTCTACTCCTCCGTTAAATTGATTATTCCTGATCAAGTCGATCAATCGTTATTCAATATCTATTAATTAATGAAATTAAGTCGAATTTGAATCAATAGAACGCTGGAAATTTATTAAAGGATCATCCTTGATATAAATTCTGTCGATATCGGTAGATTTATCGCCAAAAATTCAAGCATCCATTCAGATTTATACGTTGAAGGAAATACGGTTTCATCGCTTTTGTCGTGGATTACCCACGTGAGACCTCGTCTTTGTCGGTGAAACGCGTAGAACCTGCTCCTCATTGTTGTCGGTGGCCGAGCTTTTCATACGTTCGCCGCGCCAATTAAACCCACGTGTTGTCGTTACGCTGTGATGGGCGAAGAATGCGTTGAATTAAGAAAGGAATTTTTGAAACAATGTGGATTGAAACGCGCGTGACCATTTTTAAATTTCCATTCTGGATAAGGTAGGACATTTTGTTTAAAAGTAAAACGGCAACACTTTTTTTTTTATTATTAACATCAAAAATTGAAGCGTATATTTTTCCAATGGGGGATATAGATTTTTATAGAAAACGAGTGAGAAATGTAACGATTGATTCGAAACGATCGCTAATGCTTCTATTGAACACGCATGCAAAAGGAAAATTGAATATGTAGAAAATTTTTCTTCGTTTTTTAACCGCACCGAATGCGAACAACATCGATATTCTACTTCGATAAATTTTAGACATCGTATTTGTAAAAATTTAAAAATTATGGCCAAAGTTTACCAATTAGAGGGGGAAAAAAACTGGCGTGAAAAGTTGGTAACCGAAGCGTCCATTGGGATTTCAGTTTCCAGTTTCAGGACGTCTTTTACAGCCGATATCGGAAACTTTAATCGACGTTCCAGATTTCACTGAGCCCCTCGATTCTCGATTTTCTGACAATGCGCGATTGTTGTCGAAAATTTGGAAAACGGATGTCCTTTCGAGACCTCCACTGATGTAAACTCATTCGTCATCGTCGAGGTTACAACTACGGGAAGTTTCATTTAATTTCGTTTCGAAAACAAATTTCTCTTCTTATCTTCGATGCGAGGATATCACGATTGAACTCACAAGTGAATTAATCAACGTGAAATATTAAGGATTTTATACAAATTTGTGCTATCTTTTGTTAAAAATATATTAAGAAATGTAAGAGTACATATTATTCTATAGAATGCATGTATTTTTTCGTGTATTTCAACCTTGCACAAATATGTAAACATTCACAGTCCAGTATACAATAATTCAATACGAAACGAAGATACATATACTGTTTACTGCTAGAAAAAAGTCTCGCAGGACGGCACAAGGGCAAGAGAGATCCTTTGCTATCCCCACTTCAGACGCTTTGTTGACAATCACAATACAGTACACTACAGTAGTAGAAAAGTTATAATTTGAGTACTCAAAATCGTAAAAATTATTTTCATTAGTGAAGTTAGGATAATCATTTAAAATTGGAAACTGAAATATTTTCGAAATTATTTTGTAATTATTATCTGAACTATTTGAATATAAAATTATATTTATAAATTAAACTATTATCAATCTATAATTAGATTACTACGTATATTATGAAAAATAAAAAATTTTTATTTTTATATTATAAAATTATATCGATACGTTAGAATTCTTTGGATTTTATACCTACGTTAATGCATCGAGATACAGACCGTCATTTTAGATTATTATACGTGACAAATATCACGTCGATCGATGCAACAAGATAGAAAATGAAATCAAAAAACGCAAGATCATTCAAACTTGAGTATTTTCAAAAATATTCTCACTTCTCAACTAAGAATCTCGTTAAAATTTCATTTCGCGAGCAACGCAGCGTCCTTTGCAGTTTCCCGTTCGTTCAAGCTTGCTTCTTCGTCCCTCGAGATACAGCCTTCATAGAGGAGAGGAAGACAGAGCACACGAGATATTGCATCGCGGGTGCTCCAGGAATTTCGTCGTCCTTACATTGCGCGACATATTTCATGGAAAACCGCCTTTCTTCTTGCGACCATCTCCATTGCAACGAGATCGAATGTCTTCGCTTCATGATATGTAAATTTATAAATAAACGAAATTCTTGCAAATTTTGACATTTATAGTTTCAATTTTTCAAGGAATATTTTTTTTATGAATTATCGTAAGAATGTCATTCTTTTCTTGTGTGACAGTTCACGAGGAATCGAAGATTTATTTTTTTCTGTAAATAAAGCTTGATTACAGCTAGAAAAATTTATATTAATTTCAAATTTGGAGATCAACTTTCTGTAAATGTTTAATTGGTTGTATCAAGTGTTTTTTAAATTCTTTCTCGAATGAAATTATATTATCTGATAACAATTCTACATTTTTATATCATGTGAATGATTTTTTTAAAAAATACTAATCAAAATCGAGGAAATTAATTCTAGACTGGATTCGTGCGAATTATCAAGAGTGGATTATTAGAAGATTATTGCATGATTATATAAGTGAAAAATGTAGAGTAAAATTTTTTTAATTTTTAGACTGGTTATCAAGAGATAACTTTGAAGTAACTTTGGCCACGAAGAAAGGAATTTCTTATTTCTAAATTTTGAACCATCTTCTCAAAAATACCATGAATTTTAAGAAGATTTGGATTTTTCTCAAACTTTGCTTTTCAAAAAAAGAACAAAGAAAGTGTGGAACAGTTGGTTCAAAGACCATTAATGTCACATTAATCGCAAGCAAAGACGCTTTGCTTTTCCTTTTTTTTCCCCCTTTATTCTCGAACGTTCCACTCTCTTTCCTCTTTCCAATGCTGTTTCCTTTGGCACGCTTCCAAACGAATCATAGCTACCCGCCATGGATCACGTTTTCGAGCCTTCCCCTCTCCAGAAATTAACTTAGGATCCTGTTGAACTCGCATTACAAAGAGACCACGAACGTTTGTACTCTTGCTATCCTTCGACAACGGGGGCTTGTTAGCCGTCAATGAGAGAAAATCGTTCTTGACTCTGATTTATATCCGTGAAATTCGAATAAACGACTCCCCTAAGAATCGTGCGACTTTATCACGAATCTTTACGAAGCGGGATGAATCTTGAAGGATTTTTTTGAATTTCTTTCTTTTCTAAATTTTATAAAAATAAAAATTGCATTATTTTAAAAATTTAAAATTAAAATTTAAGAAAGTTTCCGTTCTTCTTCAAAACCCCTTCGTAATAATTTCATCAAGATAATTATAGATAATAATAATGATTAATCTTCATTGAGATTTTATTCTAATATTTATTCTAATATCCTAAATGCAAATATTTAGATATTGCATTTCTTTAAATTTCCGATCGAGAAAGCTTCCATTCTTCTTTAATTTTAAATTTTCATGCTTCGAAAAACAAAAATTGTTAAAATAATTATAAATAAATAATCTCAAAGAAATAAATGTAATCCCAATATTTCCCAAAATTTCGTAATAAAATTAAACCCACATTCGTCGAAGAATTAAAATTCGGAACGTGGACCCTCGGAGAAACATCCGCTCTCCTTCAAAAAGACTTTCACGTTCGGCGCAGGCAATTACAAGAGTTAGTCCAGAAACATTTGAGATCACGTAAGAAGCAGATTCCAACGGCTCGATTGTTTTTCCAGACGCGGCACGATTTGTAATTTCACGTTATTTCACGATTCAATTAATGAAACGTCAAGGGCAGCCGGTTTACTAGCTGGAAGGTTGCCGATTCTTCATCGAAGAGAGGAAAAAATTGCGGAATCGAGGGAAGAGGTATCGAAATCCTGGCGTGGAAATTTTTTTTTTTCACTTGCAGCCAAATAAATCGTCTCCGGGATCCAATATCTCTGAGAAGTTTCCGCCACAATGGTGGCGCTCTCTGTCGGTCAAAGTTTCTCAATGCGGAGAAGCTTTGCCCGCTTTCGAGAAACTTCCAATTCGTATCTCATTGTTGGGAGATCGTTGTTTCCGTGAGAATCGACGAAACGTTTGTCGCTTTTCGAAAACATTTTCCAATCGATCCACGGGGAAAGTGTGCAGTTGTTCTCGTGAGAAATAAGGTCGTGGAATCTTTGCGTCTAGTGGGATATATATATAATCGATTAACACCTTTTCCAATTGGTAGATGAGGAAACAACTTGAGACTTGTTTTCTGGGATTGTTTTTCGTGATTGTAACACAATGGAATGATATAAATTGATTGACAACCTTTTCCAATTGGTCAACGAGGAAATTATTATAATGAAATAGCTCATTAACAATTGTTTCCAATCGGTCGATGAGAAAACCTTTGAGAACCTTTATGGCTGTTTTCATGAAATATTCGTAGAATAGTGGATTGTAAACTTTGAGAATATTTTTGATTTTTGTTTTCGTGATTGTAACATAATTGAATAGTATAAGTGATTAATAATATTTTCTGACGAGGAAACGACTTGTCGGATTGATGGGTTTTCTAAACTTTGAAAATATTTTTGATGTAATAATATATATTTATTCTTGTTGAAATAAATTATTAATTAAGATAGAGAAAAGGTTTTTAAATGGATTAATAATTTTTTCGAAGCTTGGAAAGTTGTAAAGTATAATAATGTTTCGAAATAGAATTTACTCGATATTAACAATTTTTTTTATAAAATCTAACGAATCACGATTGAAAATAATTTTCTTTTCGAATTCTTCAAATTTTCAGAAACGCATTGGTGATTCGATGCAACGAAAAAAAGCTTGTAAACGTGAAATGCACTTTCAATGAAATCGTATTTCATCGTTAGAAAAACTTTTATGGTTCGTATTGCTAATACAGATCTATGGACGGCCGTGGAAAAGAATGCAAAGCAATAAACGCAGGAGGCTCATTAATAGTTAGTATCATAAAAACAATCATAGAGTCGCAGATTTATGGCGAGTACTAAAAGAATTTTTCCTCGTTACATCGAGTAATCTTTTTAAATCGAAATTAAGATAAATATCTAGCAGTATAACTCGATTATATTTACATAAAACTATTACATAAAATTTTCTTGAACATGGAGTGTGTGAAAAGATTGTCATCAATATTGATTGAAAAGCAGCAAGTTCGAAAAACAGAGATATTTTTCATAAATATATAAAACTTGAAAGAAACACAACAACGTTTCCTCGAAAAAAGAATGAACAAAAATTAAAAAGTTTTTTAATTTATCTACATCGAATTTAAGATAAACAAACGCAATACTTTTATGCAAATCACATAGCCCCATTAACTCGTCGAAAAAATCAAACTAGCCAAAAATTTCGAATAAAGTTATTTTAAATACTTTTATTAAAATTCTCTCGAACAACATTTATTCTTACCTATTATAATTGATCCGCTTCTCACATAATCTCTATCGTTTGCAATTATTATTATTATTATGCTTCGAACAACAAATCTTCGAAATAACTTTATAAATTTCCCCTAATTGCACATTCCGTGTTCCAAATTTTCTCTTTCCTCGAACCTTTTCCAACCGTCAAAATTAATCGAGAGGCACGCCGATATATTATTCCCTTCAAAAGCAACAAGGAAACTTGAGGAGCGGAATATATCCGTTGAGCAATAAAAAACCTAGCGAAAGTAGCGATATTTCCTCGAGAAGGATAGAAGAGAGAAGAGAAAAAGGGAGAGAAGACGCGCCCATTCCTCGCGAGGATCGTCGAAAAGTTTGGGAGCGAGGGAGGGAGGGAGGGGGGCATTCGGAATTTCAGCGAGGATCCGCGCACGCGGACAACTTTTCTCTGGTGGGCGCGGGACGCCGATGAAAAAAGCAAGATTTATTTGCCGGATCCGTGACCGGAATGCCGGGTGAAAAATTGCGGCAGATAAGGAAACTGCGCCGGGAAACCGATGCCAAATATCGGTTATTACTTCGAATAACCTCTGTTCACTGCGTGGTGAAAAAAAAAAAAGAAAATACGCGAGTATGATAATCCTTTGTCGTTGGGAATATAAATTGGAATTTTTCAGGATTAGAAATGGTGGTCGCTGCTTTTTTGCTCGACCTCTCTCTCTCTGTCTCTTTCTGTTCCTCGTGTCTTTTGCGTAAAAAATATGTTGCGTATATGAATTAATCTTTTGTTAGGATAATATCGTTTGGATGAGAAGAATGAAGAGGAGAAAGATGATTAATAGTGATATCTTGGTCCTTTGCATTGTGAAAATTATGTATGGTAATCCTTTGTCGTAATAAATAAGAAAAAGAATTTAGAAGATTGGAATGATGACACTTTTGCTGGATTGATGCTTAAATATTGACGATCGCTTCGTATGATCTTTGCAATTTTAAAAAGTACGCGAATCTCACGTGTGGTTTTGTGATTAAAAATAGAAAAAGGATTGGAAAAAGGATTTTTGAGGATTAGAAACTTGTTTTTACTCTTAGATTCGAAATTGATTCGTAATTTCTAATAATGTTCTTTGCTTTGTAAAAAAAAAATAAATATGAATTAGGGGAGGGAATTTAAGAGAAAATCGACGTTAAAAAGAGAATTAATTTAACGATATAAGCACAATATAGCTAAAGGATATAGTCTGAAAATTGTCAAGAAGACTTATAATAGTTTGGCAGTTATCAAAGGAAATTATTAAACTTTTCAAGTTCGCCAACAAAGTGTCTTGAGAAAGTTTCCAAATAGAATATTATTCCGTGATGATACTTTGAGAATATTTCGTAGTCAATTTCAAAATACGATGGAAAGAAAAAAAAAATATAAATTCGTAAACCCTATCTCTTTTCTTTTAATTTTATTGTCGCGAAATTGTTATTTAATTTTTCTCTTTTGACGTTTGAATAAAGTGAAAAAAGAAAAACGCTTCAACGAATAACAACGTATTATTTCATCGGAATAATTCCCGGAATTCACGCAAATTTCGGAAAAATGGCTTATTGAACTTTGGATAGAAAGCTCTCTAACGTTCACGGATTTCGCTCCATCGAACTGTTACCTTTTATCTCACGAAAATTCCTCGAATGGATTTTCCTCTCGCGATGTAAAAGATTGCTGTAAAAGAGTGCAAAAAAATCGGGAAATTTTTCGAATAAAGGAAACCAGAAGTTTATCAGAATAAAAGTAATAAACAATTTTGAATCATTAGAAAATTCAAACTACGAGAGGAACGAACAAAAAAGATCTTATAAATTCCAATCCCTTTTCTTTCTCTGATTTCTTTCATTTCCGATTACTCGTTAAAAACTTATATCTCGTCGAGAAAAGAAAGGAAGAAAAAAAAAAAACTCTTCAAATATTTCTCCATAATTGAATATTTCTGAAATATAATTCTCAATCTCAAGCTCAACTTTTCCTTCGAAGAAATATATTTTTTTTGCACTCGATTGAAAAAAACTTTCCCAACTCGCGTTATTCGTGCACCAAGCGTTTTAACAGATTAAAACTTACCGTAAATAGGTAAATAAAAGGTTAATAGTTAAACTTGAGGCGCGGACATCTTTGTTAATCCTCGTAGACACTTTGCCAAAGTAGACGCGTATACACGTCTGGAAACACGCTTTGCCAAAATTAACGTACACATGCGCGCGCAGAAAGAGAGAGAAGGAAAGAGACGCGCATATACACGCGTACATAGAAAGATTTCCAAGGCTAATTCAGGAATCCGAATGAAAAAGTTTCGTCGCGAAATTTTTCTCACCGCAATTTGTTTCCCCTTCCGAATGAAAAATGAGATTTCACAAGCGAGCTTGTGGTAGTGGTAACTTTACCCTGGAATTAAGTTCAATGCATCTTTATAACTCCACCCCAATTTTTGCTTTATTCCTCCCGTAACGAGATCGTTTCGCTGTCGTTAATCAAGAGTTTGAAAACTCGGGAAGAGGGAGGAGCGGGGAGGAGAAAGAGATGTGAAAGATGCTCGGGACGATTTTAGTGATCGTGTCCGAATAATAATGGAGCATTTTAATCCCTTATTATAATTCCTTTTTTACGAGGAAATAATTGGAAGGAAGACTTTGGAATGACAATTTTAGAAAACTGAAGCGTTTGCGACGTGTGTCAGCACGCATACAATTTTTCTACAATTATAAATTTACGATTATTCTTCTTTGAATTGGTCTTATCTTTTATTCTTTCGTTATTTTCGCAACCATCATCGTAGCAAAACAATCTGTAACAAACAGTATCAAAACTCGATTCTCCAAATTAGTGTAAACAATAACTAAGTTTCCAAGTCGCATCGTATTCAAAACAAAATCACAACACGTATAAAATACGTATCATAAATATGTATCCTGGCTGCA
Organism: Apis cerana; assembly: GCF_029169275.1. Lineage (NCBI taxonomy): Eukaryota > Metazoa > Arthropoda > Insecta > Hymenoptera > Apidae > Apis > Apis cerana. The sequence continues at coordinate 13,993,818 of NC_083857.1, forward strand.
ATGTTTATCACAGTACGACGAAACACACAACACGTGCACAGTGAACCAACAAAGGAAACATCGAACAGTGACCTCTTGCATTATCGTTCGTTGAAAAAAGTTGGGTAACCTCAGCTTGAAGGATTTCAGAGGTGTATTTGCTTTCTCTGCGACGCAACGAGGGGTGAAGGTATACCCGGAGGAAGTTCGACTCGATGGGATCGTTAAGCCTCCATCCCACAGGTAGGTAAGAGGCTTAAAGCAAAGCGGGGGTGGACTGACACGGCCTTATTAACGAGAGACAGATGAAAACAGGTGCACACGGGCAATGGTAGGTAGGTAAATTTTCTCGCGCTGTAAAATTTCCAAGCTTTACGTTTTTGCGTTTCTTCGTTTTTTTCTTTTTTTTTTTTTTTTTTTCGTTCCATGCTTTCTAGCAAAGATTCTGATTTTTTTCGCGTACAGAGTGTTTCGTTGCAACCGAGTTTGAAGTCGTAGCAGTTAAGTAGTAGAAGAAAATTTTTGTGGGCTAAAATTAAACCTATTTGACTAACTGAATTAAATGTTTCGAAAATGGTAAAATGTCAAATTGTTTGTAATTTCGTAAAATTAGGTGCTTGAACGAAGATTGCTACGTCCCAAAGTTTCGTGAAATAAAATTAAACGCGTTTAATCAATTAATGGAGATTGATTTCGAAAATTGCAACTTTTAATATATGAAAAATAAGGAATATGCATACGATATTTACACAATTAAAGTTAAATATTTTATAAATAATTAATCAATTTTCAATATAAGTATCTTAATACTTTTTTAAAGAATAAAAAAATAATGATTGATGTACTGTTCACTGCTGTTTCTACCGTGGTATTTGTCACACATAATCCAAAACAACGATCTAAACCTCGATGTATTAGCGTAGGCATGGAATTCAGGAAACGTATCGATGTAATATAAAAAGTTTTTTATTTTCTTATAATATGTAATCTAGGCTAATTATGAATTGACAATAGTTTAATTTATAAATATATTCAAATAATAAAAATTATAATTGTATATATACAAATAAGTTAAACATACTCTAGATATATCAATATTATATGAAAATAATTAATAATTTTCGAAAATATTTCAGCTTCCAATCTTAGATAATTATCCTAACATATTTTCTTAAAATAATTTTTACGATTTTGAATATTCAAATTATTGCTTTTCTACTACGATGTAGCGTGTCAGAATTGTCAACAAAGCATCTAAAGTGGGGATAGACGATCCTAACGAAGGTCACTTTTTGCCTCTGTGCCGTTCTACGAGACTTCTTTCCAGCAGAAGAATTGTACAAAAATATAAGTTATATATTTATATCTTATGAAAAGAGTTACTTCGAAAAAATTTATATATTTATCGACATCTCCATTCTTTATCGAAATCCTACGAAATCTTACAATAATCCTTATAAATAAAGGGAAAATAAAAAATCGAAGTCTCAATTATTTTCGTAGCTATTCTAACTTCAATCTATTATTAGTCCTAATCGGTTACTCGATCGACAGAAACACTTGTGAAAAAGGAATATATATCGAGTGTTCGTCGAACAACGACGTTGACATTTTGCACAAGAGGAATAATCATCGTCGTGTTTTCAACGTAATGAATCGTTCAACTGGCAAATGTCAAACTCTGCCACTCAAAGAGTCACGAATTCACTGTTTTAGCGATATGTGTGCATCTCGACGGAAAAAGTTGATGAAAAACTCGTAATGAAGTACGCGTGACTCATTAATTGATCATATATACTAGCAATCGTTCCGTGAAGAAGGGTGCCAGTGATTTTGAAAAGAAAATATAAAAAATTATATTAAAAAAAAAATTCATAAATTAAAAATTCTTTTGTCCAGTTTTCGAAAAATTTTATCATTTTTTTCTTTGAATTGTAATTGAAGATTATTCGAATACATTTATTTAATTCATTCATTTAAATAAAAAATAAATTTAAAGAATACTTTTAATTTTTGAAAGATTTTGTTACTTGTACTTCTTTTCTTCTTAATTATATTTTGATCTTAACCTAATTAAAAATTACTCAAATTATTTAACACTTATTATTACACCTCACAATTCGTAACATCTGGCAGCAATTAAGGTTTCAACGTTTGAAATCTAATCTAATATGATGATAGAAATTTAATATTCCAAAAGTTAATGATCCAATTAAAAATTATTATTTAAAATCGTACTACTAATTTTAGGAGTTAATCGAATTTTTTCGTCGCGGTAGAAAAATTCCAGTTGCAATTTTCACTGGCTTTTTATTCCGGTGGATCGCCTCGTACCGAGGCAAAAATTTTCTACTACGTTTCAGCCAGCACGTTCAGTTCTGCCATTCTATCGCGTCGTTTGTTGGAAACGAGCGCACTAAACTATGCAAATGTTCTCATCAAAAGGGGGCAATTTGAAATCGAAGGACCAACGTGGTTTTCGAGTTGGAGTTCCTCTTTCCCTTTATCTGTTCTCTTCTTATTTTTATTACACGGATAACGATTCTTAAAAATTAATTGAAAACAACGTGTTGTAATAACCTTGTCAAGTGAAAATTAACTTTTCTCCGTGATACATGTGCGACTACTTTTACTATTAGTGCGAAAAATTCTTTATAAAGGTTGTTCTAAAACGAGCGTCGTTTATTATAACGTAATAACTAATTGTAACGAATAAAGTATAAAAGTTTTTCTACTCATCTTTGAAAAAAGAAATTCCGTTTGAAAAATAAAAATGCTCATAGCGATACGAATATAATTATAAATAAAATTTATAAATAACGGGTATATTTATTATGCAATTTTTAGCACCTAGTATATTTTTGAACAGAATTCATCAGATTCATAAAGAAAATGTTAAAGGTAATTCGTGTTTGATGTTTTTTTTTAACCTATGTCGCTATATATTGACCTTTTCCTGAAAGAGAAAAAAAAAACGAATTCACTGACCTCGCGTAGTCGTCGCAGTAGGTCAAGGTCATGCACTGGCAACCAACCTTTCTTTTTCGTTAAAAACTCTTTTATTTATACGCGTCTCTTCTGTCCTCATTTTTCATACAATACTCTATTGATCAACTTCAAAGATCATTCCAAAGTCACGGCAATTGTCATTGAATTCATCTTTAAGCTATCTTATTCTACGATGAACGTGCTGATAATATTATCTCCATTTAGATCGAGTACTCTCGTTGCAACGCACAGTCTTTGTCTTTCACGAGAGTAATACGAATAAATACATTAATTAAATTAAAAAAGGAAGCACGATAAAAGGACAATCGTACAAAACGAATAAAATTCCCGAGGTATGCAGCTGTGTACATTATACTTTTACAAATATACATTTTACAAATTGCATTAACTTTTTTTAAACGCCCCATGTATTCAATACCAGTCGAAAGTTCTCGAGGTGACACAAAAGTTGGCCAGAGGCGAGTTCGAATTCCAGTTTTCCGTAGACGAGAGGACGACCACGTGGCGCGCAAATGTTCGTGAAACGCGGTTTGGATTTCCATGAGAAACGTTCGCAATTGGCAGGAAAGTTTCCGCGCCACGTGATGTCCGGAGAACCGTGAGAATGGCCAAGGAGGGAGCCAGAGGCCACTTGGTAAATACGTACAACCAACTTTTCGAGAGCCATTGTCTTTTGCCATGAGAGAACTTCTCGAAAGAAACCAGTTTTGAAGTTTCCAACTTTGCATGGAACATGGTCCAGATACCTATTCGGTATTAAGTGAGTCTTCGTTTCGATCGTCTCCCTTTGTTCGTCGAAAAAGTGGAAAAAGAGAGAGAGAGAGATTTTTTATTGTAAATTTTCCAAATTTTTTAGTGGGTAAATAATAAAAATAGTTCAAAAGTTTCGCGGAACAAAATTTTGGAAAATAGGGAGGAAACTTTGGAAATTTGCGCGATAAAAGTGTTTCCAAATTTCGATAATTGAAAAATAATGGAAGAAAAAACTGTGGAAATTTGCGTTTTCAAATTTGTATAGTTGAGAAATAATGAAAAAAGTTCGTAAGTTTGACAAATGAGTAAATTATATATTTATAAACAGATTCTCTGTGAAACTGAGATTCCAAGTCTTGATTCGAGAATGGAAGTGATTAATTACAGCGAAACTTTCTCACGGTTTCTGTTTGCACAAGTACATAGAAATGTATAGTTTGATAGAAATGAATAGTATGATGGTACATAAATGTACTGATATTATTAATTATTAATTATTAAGGAAAAGCGAGATCATATAATAAAATGTTATCGAAATGAGATCGTTGAAATCCTTATTCTGAAAAAAAATTTTTAGAATTATATGTCTCTTTTCAACAAAAAAAAGAAGATAAAGATAGATTATTTATTATCCTGAAACGATCGGGTTTAAAAACCATGTGTTTCCAACTATGTCGACGTAATACCTACTGCAAGCTTTGGAATCTATGACTTTCTCGTTTGAATAGAATACTTCAATGACGTTGTAAAAGCTTGGAAAATGACCTTTGGGAGAATTTTTTATTCTATTCGCCATTTCTATAATATATCTCTGCGCAAGCATTCGTCGCGCACATATGGAAAGGATAGTAAGTACGCCATAAAACCATTTCACATTTGATTTAGTTATTTCAGTTTGCCAACCTTTTCTTTGTTTCAATAATGTTTCAATATTTTGCATCTGTTGCCACAGTAGCAAATGGTGTAATTAATACCATTTCATAACTATTAAAATAATTATGATAAAAAGAATTAACTATAATTTAATGAAAGAAAATTGAGAAATATCATTCGAATGTGTTACAATTAGTTGAATTTGAAATATTGTAAAATACTGTATTTATATTTGAGTGATACATTTTTTAATTTTTAGTTAGCCCTCAAAATCAAAAGTTAAATAATATTTTGAATATCGATGATGAAGAGTTTATTTCTATTCATAAATGGATTTAATTTGAATAATCATATAGCATTTCTCGTTAAGGAGAAACAAGAAGTGTGCGTAGACATGTTCATTATTTTACAGCGAGAAACTTAATCTTAATTGTAAAAGTTGTGGTCTACTTCCCCCCTCCCTCCTCCCCCCAAAGCGGCCATTAGTTTCTTGGCACGTGAAAGAACTTTGTTCCCGTCGCTTTTCTCTCAAATAAATTAACGATGGCGCGTTTACCTGTGCCTATTCACTTGCATCCCTCTGAATATGTATTCCGCTCGATTCTATCGTCACGACGCAACAATGAACATCGAAAGAAAAGGATCCTTTTACCTGAGGTGTTCACCTGTATCCCCGAATAAGCATCGTCAGGTGCATTTAATATAAGAGAGTCGCGTTAAATGCGTTCGTTGCCCACTTTTATTCCTATTCCGTTTTTTATGTTCTTTATACGACTTTTTATCGAGTAAATACACTCTGTTTTTATTTTTTGACATTGGTGCATTAACCTTTGCGACAATATTTTCAAGTGTAGTTTTTTATTTAAATATCAAATTTATTATTAAAATATCAAATTTATTATTAGATTTATACACAGATTTCCATTCCAAATTTAAGATTTTCTTTTTTTTTTTTTTTTTCTTATTAAGAAATTACAAAAGTTAAAAATGAATATGAAAAATACTTTTCTGCACCGTAATTAAAATATCTAATTTAGAAATGAATGGTAATGGATTTCAATTAGAAATTAAAATTTTTAAAATTTTTAAATCCTGATTTGTGAATTTGTGAATAATAGGTGTAGATCCCATTTAAAATATAAAAAATGAAATCTGAAACATTTAATGATATTCGAATATATAATGATATTACAAAAGTTTTATCATTATGAGTTATATTATCATTATAATTTAATAACTTTGAACTTCTTCTATGAAATATTATTAAATTGTCTGTAATAATAGATATTTAGAGAAGAAACTAGAAATTCAAATTTCATCGAAAAGCTTATCTGGATAGCTTATCTAATTGTAATTCAAAAGAGAATTTGAAGAATAATTTTTATTTTTGAGTGAAATTATTTTTTATGTATTATAAAATAATAACATTTTGATTAGATAAAAGATTAATATAATTCAAATTAATCTCTATAATCTAAATAAATTATTATAAAAATAAAAAATATTATTCTCAATAATCATAGAAGAATTATTTTTATGAATATTATATTGAGCGAGTCAATATCCAATTATAAGAGAAATTATTAGTTCATTTCATGAATTTCTATTTCATTAAGAAAATAATTAAATTTTTTAATGTAATTTCTATTAAAATAAAATTTCTATTAATAGACTGATCATATAGATCGATGAACAAGATCCATTACATTTTTCATACGATTTAATCGTGGGATATTAAAGAATTTCACGGAGAATTAGTTACAATAGCAAGACATATATAAAATGTATGGAAAAAGAAATATGGGAGATTTCTAATTACCTAGTATTCTAGATGCATTTATATGGATTGTTTCACGATTAAAACGTGCGATGTATTCTTTGCGTATTCTTTGTCTTTTCTAACCTCTTCGTGAATATCAAGCTAAGCATAACATAATTTATACACATATTCTTAAAGAAGCACTTCGAAAAATATTCAAATTTAAATTTTTAGTAATCAATAATTAGTAACATATTCGATTTTTAACAATGTTAATTTTCAAATTCAATCTTTTTATATCATCCTCGTGAAATCTAACGAAAATAAACACTTATGATTCTTCATTATACTCGAAAACTTCTAAGATTTCTCTTTCACTTTCACGAAACTCTCATCCAATCAACCGTTAATTTACAATGAATCCGTAATTTACCTCGATCCGTGCACGCACCACGTTTCATCTTGCTTTCGCCTTCCAACTTCTCATTACTAAACATCACGACCGTAAACGGTTAAAACTGCGCCGTCTCGGTTCTGCCTATAAATAGGTTAAACCCTATTCAGGAGAGTTTGAAACGGCCGTGACGTTTCCACGAAATTTTACATGGACGGAACTCTTTCTCAGTCTGAAAAGTTTTCGTGAAAAGAAATTCTTCCTGGAAGGGATCGACGTGACACGAAACTTCGATCTGCCGCTTCGAAATTTTTGTTTCGTCGCCTAGGGGGCGTTCTTTAACGAACCGCCTCGACCAAATTAACTGTAGCCAACCGTTTCGCGTGTTTCCATATATTTTCGAACGAATCTTCATATCAGGGATGTGTGTTTGAAATTGCGTGTTTGCTTGATTCAAGTTTCAAATGAGATGAAGAACGACCAAGTTGTAATGGAATCGATCGTGACTCAGGATTAATAGTAACTGTTGGGAAACGCGAGTATTGTTGGTTGTGGAAATATGAATCTGATATCTATTTGAACGAAACTCGGTCGGTAACAAACTTGGTAACAATATAAGTAGATTTGTTCGTTCTCGAGATACATTAATGAAGAAAATGAAAATATCTTTTCAAATTGTTTGAAATTGTTCTTATATATATATATATATATATATATATATATATATATATATATATATATAAGAATATATATAAAATATATATATATATATATATTTTACGTGTGTCTAGATGAGTTAAGGGAATGAGTTTTGGAAACGATGTTTTGCTGCAGAAGTTGAAGTAGATAGCCTCGGAATTATGATGTAAATTTCCGCTAAAATACTATGGCTATGAATTCAAGCTAAACGCACCATGCTTTAAAATTTACGTCTAAATTCTGTAGAAGAGAAGTATGCATTATATAGATATAGTGGATGAAAAAATGACACATCTCCCTTTTTTGTGATATCTTTATAAATTATAGTGATACTTATTTTATTTTATAAGAAATATATTCTAAAATGCAGAACTTTTAATTTTGAATTCTCAGATTCTATAAAGAAAATAAAAGAAATACATAAAAAAGAAACGAAAATTTTATAATTAACAAAATATAGACATTCTTGTGATTTATTTTGTTTATTTAAATTATTTGAATCATATTCAATTCTAAATGGATCGGATGACATAATCATTGGTATTTTTCCAAAATAAAAAATACCATTTTTGAATCAACGATGTAACATTGAAAATAATTAACAAACGGAAAGAAAGATTGCAAGAATAATATTATATCAAAATTTTAACAATCACGTTAAAAAGAATCCTCCTCGTTTAATCGTCAAATATTTAGAGTAGACAAAACGAGATGTTTCCATTCGTCGATGCAGCGTGAAGAACAAATAATTTTCCTTTGATCGGGCAAAATCTTCCATTTTCAAGAGGAGAGAGATATTGGAAACTTTGGCTAGGATCTTAGAGTTATGGATTGAGATCGTTTCACTCTAACGATTGTACTCGACATCTCAATGAAGCCTTTTATTTGTAAAACGAGCCACCTTCTTCTTGAAATAGAATTGCTGTTCATGGAGTACTACCCTCCGGCTACTGAAAATCTATTATTAGTGCTCCAGATGCAGGTAGACGTTGTTCAAAGTATGAATCATCTTTCAAGACCACTACTTCATCTCTCGCATCGTTACACCATACTTTCCATTCTTTTTCAGTGAAACAATTGGAGAATTTATGAATCACGATTGTTAAAAACTATGAAAATCTTCAATTCTTCCTTCCAAGGAAAATTCTCTTTCTTCTTCGTTTATAACCGAATTATCTTATAAAAATAGTAAAGTAATTATTTGGATACTTTTTAGTTAACAAATTTTAACAGAGTTAAGAGATTTTGATTAATTGAAAAAAAATATCAATAAATTGTATTATTTTCATTATTCAATAAATAGAAGTAATAAATATTATTACGTCAATATTGTCAGATAATTAATTCCGTAAAATTTTATGAATTATAATAATTTTAAATTTTTAATAATATTTAATGAACAATCTCGTTTAATCGAGGTATATGCACAAAGTAAAATTATGAAGTGCATATATATGATTAAATATTAGATATGCGTAAAGAAGAATAATATGTAGATAAATTGCAATTTAAAAATTAAGTGGATCTAATCTTTAAACAAAAGTCATTCATAATATTTATTTCCCTGATATATATGTTAATAATACGTAAAGTTACATTTATAGAAATTAAATGCGCAAAGAGAATTTAATTGAAGTAGTAAGAAACAATATGTACTCGTGAATTAATGAATGAATGGCTCTTTGCCTGAATACATTAAAACTCATCCGTTTCTTATTGTTAGAAATATTTCATAACGATGGATTTCCGTTTCACGTATTATGCTCGCGAATATTCACCGGATAAAAAAGTAAAATACTGTTGATATTCGTATTAAATTTTAAATCAAATGTAAAATCAACTGTTAGAAATAAATCGTCTTAAGAATAGTATAATAATTTTTCGAGAAATTTCTTCTACGCATTTTTTTTTAAATTAAATAAAATTGGATTGAATTTGTAATATTTATCAAAAATATCATGAAATATATTGAAAAGTGTTGAAATTCATATAGTTTGTCTTGCAACAAAGTAACATCAGATTGAAAGTTAGAACGCGATTGAGTTACCGATCGAATCCCAATTCTATTATAACTCTTGAAAGACAATTTCGATGAAATTTCCAAGAGAAGAAGCATTAACTTCCATTTAATAAGAAAACTTCTTTTTGCAAAATTAAAAAAATGAGGAAAAAATGAGAACTGTACTAAATCTAATAATGAAAAAATAAGACTAGATTCATTTTGAATTATACAGGTAATAAATCTAAAAAAAATTCTAGAAAACTTTTTACTTAGATAATCGCATGTTGAATATGTGGTTGAAAATTTATCCGAATTGAATGAAAATATTATATTAGAGTTGTAAAAATTACAGATTTGCAGATTGGGTAATCTGAGCATTGTTGCTTTCCCGCGGTTGCGAAAACAGTTCGAAAATTAACGTTACTTTCAAAAAGTCGAGTCGCGTCACAGCCCACGCGCATGCGTATATTTTTAGATATAATGTACTTGCAATTGCAGAAGACGGAAGAAAAACATAGATTATTTAAATTTTATTGTTCTTGTTTAAATTATATTTTTGTATTCTTTAGTTTGAGACTATCTTTTATCAATACTTAACGAAAATTCTTGACAGATTATTAATATTATATATAAATTGTATTATTTTCTACTTTCGAATGTTCCAAAATCCAATAACTCAAACCTAACCTCATCCTTCCATTTCAATGACTTTTTCTTGCCTTATATCTCACGCATCCAACGTACAGGGTGGTCGAGAAGCAAGTAAACGTGACCCTCCACAACCCATCTTGTAGTGGTATTCGATCGTGATCGGTCGTCATAGGAGATGAGTCGAGAATGACAACAAAAGAACGTCAGCTGGCTTTCCGTTGCCGGAACGCTGCAATTAGACACCAGTGGTGGGGAGCGTCGACTGGGAGGATTGGTGGGGGTAGATCGGCCGTGAAGCGTGGCTCCTCTTCAGTCGGTCCGGAAACGCGGTGCGAAGAAGACGTTTCTCGTTGTTTGTTGCTTGTTCGTTACACGTGACGATGTTTCTTTATGTGCATAGATTCTTATGCTCAACATCGCGTCCGGTAATTATTACGTGTAGTGTCAGTGTATAAAAAGTGTGAAAAGGTGCGTGGTTATGAGGGAGGCTAGTTTGGAGAACGGGATGGTCAGCTTTAAGAACAACAACGTAGACAGGTACGCTCGAGTGCATTTCTGAGGATTCCCAGGCGTGTTTAACGCATTCGAAGCTACTCCACGGATACAATAGTTGTATATACTATAGTAGTATATTTCGACGTATAATACAACGAAAGTATTCAATATTATTTCGTTAAAAGCGAGACTCCCTCTATTTCCTGGATTATTCAATTCCGGAATACGCAATTATGTTGGAAATATATTGGAAATTTTCTCTTTCTCCGTTTTGTGCAGGTGTGATAACTATTTGATAAATAATAGCACACGTGGGTGTTGAATTTTTCTATTTTTATTATCTACGTTCCGTTTCTACAGATTTTGAGAAAAATAGGAAATAATATTTGCTTATAGTTACGTCTTAGTTCTATTGGAAATAATGCATAGTTTTTCTTTTTTTGCATGTATTTTATTATATATAATCGAAACGATTATTAATCAGAAAATAAACTTTTTTACTTTTTTCAAGCAATAATATTTTATAAAATTGATATATTTGTTTATAATATTCGAAAAATATCCGTAGATAAAATATTTAAATACGTTCTTTAAAAACAAGTAATTTTAAGGATAATTTATTTCTAATTAATTTATTTTTTCAATTATCACATGTAGCAAACTCATTTCTGTAATAATTGTTTTTCAATTGAAGTATTTACTTCAGTGGGTCACGCAAAAAAAAATAATTAATTTTCCATTGTTATAAACTGTTGTTAACACGTCACCAAAATCTGAATTTAAAGTAACAATAATTAATGAACTATTAACTAATAAACTCGAATAAACATTTAACGAAGCAATTACAAAAACTTTTTTCATTTTTTGTAAAGTGTATTTTAATAATTTTTTTTTTAATTTTAAATCCATTATTGCGTATAATATCAAATTTAAAGTTTTTATTTATAAAACTCAACTTTTCGATCATTTTACGCTTTGTATATGTATTTCGAAAAGAAAGTTTTTCTACGTTATTTCAAACTAGATTATATTTTCGAGTTTGATATGAGTTAACGTTTATTGCAAAAACAATGAGGTTAAGCTTTCAATAACTACGTATCGATACTTCAGTCGAACATTTTTATCCGGACAACTTTCATGTGACTCTGATATTACGATACACTTCTCTTTCATTGTTTTTTTAAATTTATCTAAGTATTATGTGCAATCTATTTAATCTGTAGATTAGTTAATTTTTTTTATCTTCTATTATACTAACATAAATCTAAAAAACTATTATCTAAGAAATTATTGTTACATTTTATTATTTAATATCAATCAATAAATTAGACTTCGAGACAATCTAAAATTAATCACACAAAATCCCTAATATGAAATATCAAAGAATCTTATTATAAATAGAATTATAGCTATCGTAATATGTACAGAAGCTGAACGATGAAAGGAATGTAAAAATGAAAAATTATTTTTAAAAGTAGAAAATATTTGACTTCGACTGGAACGCTTTTCAAGTTTCGTCCGGCTATGCACAAATATTGGATTCCTTCCGGGAAGCTTTATCCAGGTAACAGGGTGTACATCCAGGCAACAGAAGAGAGAAACGTGGTGCGTTCCGCGATTGTTTGACTTGGAACATATTCGTTTCGTGTTCGCGCAAGTGTTCGAAAAATCTCGTTCCAGACCGTTAAAACTGCCGACGAGTTCCGAGCATTGTCAAGTTTCCTAAGCGAAATTGGTGGTGGCGCTTCCGCTGCGATAGATCGCATTCCATCCATGGTTCGAGGCATATATTCTGATTGGATCTTGAGGATTATGGCGGACCTAGCGAAATTGCGATGCTCGATACGATCATCGATAGATTACTTGAACGATATCGATGCTCTGGATTAATTTCTCCAAATACATCATGTCCTCCAGAAACATTATTATTATTTTAATAAGAGAGAATATTGCTTTACTGACAGTATCCTTCTCAATATGATAATTATATCCTTTCTTCTTCTAGACGCTTCTAAAAATATTAACGTTTTATGCAAATCGAAAATTTGTTGTTATTGTACTATTCGAGAGTGTGTTTAAAGTGAAAGTTTTGGATTTGAATTTTTTATTTCTAATGATAAGAAAAATTAATTTCCTTCCTTTTTTTGTTGTTTCCCTTTTATATTTGGATTACAATATACGAAATCTAATACAGAGTACATGAGTTTTGAACTTATAAATCTTCTATTTTTACAATTTATAATATTTTTATATTTTTTGAGATACAATTATAAATATTTTTATTTTTTTTATTCTTGTAGAATTTAATTATTTTATTAATATAAATAATTTCATTTTTTTTAATTTCTTCATTTAAAAGTGCAGTTTTTTGTCTCCATTGAAATTTTTTGACAATATCCTTTCTTCGAATTTTTTTTCCTTTCAACGGTACGTCTTTACGATGTAAAATGCATTTCTAATGTTGCAGTAAATCTGAAATTTAATGCAACACAAACGTAACTTTGTATTCCTTTGTAGATGTGTTTTTGCCGTGAAATCAATTTCCTAAAATACGTTCGATTTGGGAATATTTCTCGAAAAACTCATGGCTGGATATTGAGTATGAATGTATGTAATGAGAAAAGAGAAACGTTAAGACCACCGCGAAGTTTATGGCATTGGACTGACGCCATTAAGGTCAAGTATAGAACTTTCTTGACTAAACTTGGCCACGGCGCTTCGTTGAGTTTTTTAGCAGCTACTTTGAGTTCTCTTCATGGGGGACGCGACACCCCTTGAGACGCCGTGATTTTCTTACGAATACTGCAATCTTAAAATAATATTGCTAAAATTAAAGTAAAAGAGTATAGCGCGACATTGGAATTCGTGAAGTATAAGACTACTGATATGAAAAAATTAATTGGTAAATTTTTCTTTAAACTTTTTAAAACTTTTCAATTTTTATATTTCCAATTTTGTAAATTTTTAAATTTCTTTTAACGACAAATAAAAATAGTGTAACCAATTAGTATCAAACTAAAATGTAAAGTTATTGATACAGAAAATATAATTAAAATTTTTTTCTTTAAATTTTCTTCATATTTCCGCATTTGCAATTTTGCAACGTTTTTCTCTGTTTTAACAACAAATAAAAATAACACAATTAATACTACTAAATTTACAAAATATAATTATATTTTTTCTGGTCATATTTATATTACTATAATGCAATCTTGAATTAGTCAAAATGAAACAATTCGAAGAAAGAGGAAAACATTCTCTTGTAAACAAAAACGTAACCCAAGGAGATTAACAAGAAACTGAAGTTGCCACGCTATCATTTATTGTTTTTGCGTACATACACACATTTTGCAACATACCTTAAATAAAAAAATGACGAATTGAGATCTGGCTGTGCAAAAATAACGCTTGTTAAATTTACAAGAGAAATATAACGTACGTTTGTCGACATAGAGTTGCAACTTTTAATCTCTCGAATTGGATTATTATTATTAAGTCCACGATTTAATGTACTCTATTTTATCCTTAGAATTTACTTTTTTTGTACACAAACGAATATATTCAGAGATATATACGTATATTGTATATTTCTATTCCAATAGTAAATAATAAATACTCATTGTATATAAGATAAAATACAAATTAAAATTAATCTGTAAAATTAATCTGTTTGCAGTGTAAAATTACTTATGGTGTAACAATACTATTCTTTTCTAGAATTCTCCAGTCAATTTTGATATGATACTTCACAGTTAAAATAAATAAAAAAAAAAAGAAAAAAATAAAATCAAAATTGATCTAGAATAAATTAAGAAAATAATCATAGTGTAAAATCTTACATATATATATTTTAAAATTATTTGACAAATTATTCTCAAGTATAATAGTCTAATAATGTTGTTAAATAATGATAAAGTTGATCAGATCAAATAATGAAAAATAAAATTATTTCCTTTATTACATGATACTGTTCTGAAAAACTGTTCTGAAACGTAAAACTTTATGGGAAAACTTATAGTGAAACGAATATACGTGCATGCGTTTAAAAATTTCTGCTTTTATAAAAAGGTATAAATGTAGAAGTTGGCTCGAAAACATTCATCATAATAGAACGAATATTTTTTTCATATGCGTTAATGAAATTTATTCTTGAAATGGTCGCTATTAAAATTGATTTATAAATTTCAAATTTATTACAGCTAGGTTAAAGTATGGAGATAATTAGCAATTCGATATTATGTTAAAAATATTCATGTGAAAAATATTAATTCAAAGATTGGCTTATAAAGTATGTTGTATTTACATTTGTAAAGAGAGGTCTTTTAATTTTTTTTCCATGAGCGAAATTAGGTTAGGTTCGATGAAAAATGACATCGATAAAAATACACTTTATTGAAATATTTTAATGCAATGGTTACAACGAATACTCTTCAAGAATAATTTTTTCGATATTATGACTTTTCTTTTAAAACTTTCGTCACTTATTAAAAAAAAATTCGTTATTGTTTGGACTATTTTAAAGAAATATTTATCTTTAAAGAAATTGTTCTCATTTTAGTTTTTATTACAGAGGTTATGTTCGCAATGATTACAAGAATTCTTTTACTAAATTTTTTAATTAGAATTTTAAAGTTTTTTATTTTCTATCTCGTGAAGTATTTCTTTGTTTTCTATTTTTTCGTTTTCGTCGAAAAATTTTCTACAAATGAAGATCGTTTTTCCCAAATTTTTACTATTTTTTTTATACGATGATATTATTTTTTATTACATCTTAAAATGTGATTAATGTTTAGTTATAACGCTCTATGGTATTATTTTTTATTTTAAAAACAGAAAACATGTGATCTATAGACATTATATTCTATCTCTTGAATATAATTTCAAATTTTACTTTAATTTTTAAATATATCATAATTTGTGAGTATGTATATTTAAAAAAAATGGTTTAGTAAAAAAAAAATCGTAATCTCGTCAAGCTGATTTAATAATGTACGAAATATTACACGCACATTTTCTTAAATATATTTTTTCCCATATTTATGTAATTGAAAATATTACAGTTGTTTATTTATACAGAAACTTTCTTTACTTATTTATATTTACGCTTATGAAATAAAAGTTGATATAAAATAAAATTAAAAAAAAACACTTATTTAAATGCTATGATTAATTAAAATATAAAATGTTAAATTTAGCGTATCATTTTTATAAAAAAATCTTTTCTTTGTTGATCTCTTACATGCCTTGAAATTTTATTGTTCGATCATTACCTCAAAATAATTAATCATTCAAAGTTAAACTCTTTGCGTGTATCACGCTTTTTAAACATTCAGGACTAACATTTTTCGAAACCAGTAGAAAACTTAATGGTTTCGATTTCTATCGAAGACGATAGACGAGAAACGAATTTATCTTTCTATCTGTTCTCTGGCGAATAAGTACTTACGTTCTACTTTAACACTTTCATCGTGACACGATACCATAATGATGACGTTTTCCAGGCGAAATAGGATTACAGTGTTTCATTTTTTCTTCAACGTCTTGGGTCCTCATTAAGCAGGATCGTGCGACCGGAAGCTTAACTCGTGCAAGTTTACCTCCTCGTTTATATAATTAATGTCGTTATGCAGCAATATCGATAAAAAACCGTGGTAGTTAATTCGATCCACCACACGTGGAAAATAGCTTTCCTTAATCACTTGGTCAAGTATACATCTTGACTATATTTTTAATCTTCGTTTTTCTTTTCTCTTTAAAAAATCCTGTTTAACACGAATCTAGTTACTTTTCAATATACAACATTTAATATTTGCTTTCTTTACGGTCGAAAATATTCGTCGTTTTAATTTTTTTCTTTTCTTTTCCTTCTTTTTTTTTGATGAATTAATTGGAGAAACAAATGCAATTTTAAATAATAATATAGTAATTGAAAGTTAATATTTAATTAATTTCGTACGTCAAATTAATTTTGAAGGAAGTTATACGACACATAACCTTCGTTGATAGTACTCGAAACACAAATGTTCGAGTAGCTTGTGTAACGCTTGGAATACGTTTGCTTATAGAGAATAATAATTTTCAGTTAATAGTTCAAACAAAATTTCAAATGAAATTATCAACAGTATCACGTTAATATTATTCTAAAATTATAAATTTAAAAAATTTAAAATTTAAAAACTTCTATATAGTTTATCAATTTTTTACTCGGTTTATATTTATAAATCTTTTCTAATTGGGAAACTCTTTGAACTCTATTTCAAGGATCCGGAAGTGAAGTTCGAATAATTTATATTCCGGAAATTTAGTTTCTGATACGGTCGTAGCTAACCTCTAAGTATACGCTACACATGCATTCCAAGTCGATTTAGTAACCACGCTATTTCAAATCCTAGTTACCGTTTGCCACTTTCCTTTTTATGGAAATTATTTCGCGTTAAAAAGCGTCTCGAGTGAATTCGTAATTTATCGCGTTTACTTCTTCGTTTACTTTTTGAAAAGTACATACAACTGAAGATGCGATACTGCCACTTTACATCGAGCAGATGTAACTTCCAGTTTAACTGCCCCTCTGGCGGTTTTCTGTGTATACTTACTCTTTTTTATCTACCGTCGACACGATATCGTGTCGGTTAAAGTGTTTGACTCGAGATAAGAGAGGGACTGTTCCCAAAGAAGTCTTGATGAGCCCTTTCGACATTTCCGGTTTCACATTAATTTTTACAAATAATGATAAATAAAATTCAAGTTAAATTTCCATACAATCTAATATAAATATTTCATTATATTTATATATATAATATTATATTTATGTATATATTTCATGTTTAATAATATTAATGAAAATATGAATAAAATGAATGAACTCATAATGCGAGTTTTTGCTACGATACGATTATACTTGTTTTATCCTATACTTTTGCAATAGAAAGTTTTAATAGCTGTTTTACACCGATATGTGTAATGGCTGTAATTATGAAATTGAAATAACGTGGATGTGTTTGAAATTTTTTTTATGTTCTGCTGGTGTGTGTAGAAATATGTAATTAAACGAAATGATAAAAAAAAATGGAAATATAGAAGAAAACTTAAGGAAAATTATTTCATATTATTTGCTGAGTTGATCTCTGACTCTAATTGAAATTGATATTTCACAACGAAATACATTTTATTTTTCCAACTATATCTTAAATATAGAATAGAAAAAAATGATATAATTTCGTTATTTTTGGGTCATACTGGAAGTGGTTATCATTGAATCGACAAGACACACTACATATTTTTGTTCTGGCTTGATACGTTATCTGCAACGTTGTTTCGTGGGAATTAACATGTCGAGGGGATTTCAGGTGGGTTACTGTGCCGTAACCGGATGTAACAAGAGTTCCTTTGTCCGTATTGTTATTTAGCAGGTGTGAAGTTCAATAGATTTACTTGAAATTGGAAAGCAAATAAATATTTTAATTTATTCAAAATTATTTTTTCAAGATATATGCAATATTTTGAAATGTATGAAATTTTTTATTTTAAAGAAATTTTGAAGTAATTATTTTTATTTAAAATAATTAATAATTGATTTTTCGAAGTGGAAAATCATAATAAATGATAAAACTGTGATAAATATATGAAATAAATTTTAAATTTATTTACATTTAAATAAAGCATTGACAACTTCGGATATCATAATCGAAATACGTATAATCTATGATAAGATTTCTTGGGTATTTTTAAGATTTATTACACCATTGATTTTATCATGTTTCATACACTTTGAATTTAATTTTTTTAAATTTAAAAGTAATACTTACAAAGATTTTACTACAGAAAATAGAATAGAAGATTAATAATAAAATAATAAAAATAATATTTATATATGCAATATAAATAACAGAGTATCGATAATTTCATAAAAATTTAAATAAAACGTAAAAAAATGAATAATTAAATTCATATAAAAGTTGAAAATGTTATTTTTTTAATTTTTAATCAAATATCGCATTAAATAAAGCATTTATAGATCAAGATAAGGTGAGCAAATGGCAGAAAGATAGAAATAAGATAAAAAATTAGGGAATTGGCGCCATCTCTAGGTGCCGTAAATGAAACACATGAGTAAGAAGAGTAAATAACAGAACAGATAGAATAGGAATGAAGCGCCATCTCTTGACTGCCAAAAGCATCTTTTGAAAGGTAGGATAAAGTAGAGCAGGAATCGAAGGTTAGCGCCATCTATCGATTATTTAAAAGAACCATTTCTTTGAAAGATCTTTTAACACTCAAGAGATGGCGGTAATAGTCAATTCTCATCTTATTTCTATCTTTCTTCCTCTATTTTCTATCCTTTATTTACGTGTTTCATTTGCGGCACACTGAAGATGGCGTTGATTTCAATATTTTTATCATATCTCTGTCCTTCTTCTACTATTTGTTCTCTTTGTTCTACATTTATTCTTGGCGCGTTTTCTTCCAAAATTACGATGTATCTTAACTTTTAATTTAAAGAATACAGACATTACATTCTTTAAGACAATGATCTTGTAAAACATAATATATCTTGACATATGAAGCTAATATTGTTTGCTAAAATTTAAATACGAAAAGAAAAAGTGAAAAGAGTTTTAAATCATTTTATTGTTCATTTTCAGTGATCAGTCAACGCCGCATCGCCATCTGCCCGGCAGTCTGAGAGGTTCTCTGAGTTATTCTCACAGTCACCGGCATAACCATCTTCACAGACATGATCCACCATTACCACCGGCATATTGCACTCCACCTCCGCCTCCCACCTCGAGTTTCCCCACAGTACAGCGTAGCTGTGCCTTGCATTCGAGGTAAGTCGTCACAGCTGGCCCCTTGTGTGCACGCCGTTTAATTGACGTACATATGTACTCGTTACCCTCGTACCTTGTACGACTATTACGAACCGTTGAATTGAAACGACCCTTCTGGCGGCTTCCTCTGTCTTTTAAAATATAATCAAATCGCGCTCATCAAATTACGATATTTATCGGTTGTAACTTTGCAATTAGCCATGAATATTCGAATATAAACGCTTAATTTTATTTCATTTTTCATAACAATCATAAAAAATGAGAGATAATGAAAGAAGAAGGGGAATTGAGAATCCAAGTTCAGGATTGTATTGTTTTGGTCATATTCTATAAATCTAAAGAAGATATAACAAATAAATATTCTAATTCGACTTCCATTTTATTTTCTCTACTGTACTACGTATATCAAAGGACGCCAAAGAACGAAGAGGATTGAATTTCAGAGCGAGAACTGTTTTCGACACTTGATATTTTCAAGTGTACCTTTGGGTTGGGCAATTGATAGCTCGAAGGGAGATTAATAGGTGCGATCTATGGTGAATTGCGACCGATAGACTTCGTGTGAAATAAGGAAAAACAGCTATACATTGGTATACACGCGTGTCACTGATTTGATACGATAGGGGGACTCATGTTTTGAAAGTTATCGTGGGAGAAATAAATATCAATATTTAAAATAGAAATAAAGAATAATTTCCAGGAAAACGAATTTCCAAATAGAATTAAAACTAAAATTTAATCTGTGTTACTTTTTTGATAAAAAAAATATTCAATTTTTGATTTTAATAATTTTTCTAAAATAATTAGATTATAAACTTGGAATATATATCGAGACTTATATTACAGATTAAATCCAATACAAATGTTGAGATCGGAAAAAATAAAAATATACCAGAGAGGGAATTATATTTCCCAATCATTAATTTCCAATTAAATTTTTCCATATGATTTACACCGCCCTTCTTAATTTTCAAACATATCAAGGAACATTTACTTACTTCCTCCACGTTATTGTATCCAGTCTTCATTTTTACATCGCTCTTACGAAATGCCAGAATTTAAATTTACCACAGCTTCTAAACAAAAGCAAAAAATTTCAAAATCCAATCCACCATGTTTTCCACCAGGAAACATTTTAATTTGCATGAATGGTCCCGATCTTGATCGCGCACGGTTAACCTCGATTCGTCGATTCGTATCGACATAGGGGGAGGGGGTGACGCGTTTTGCATTCCGCCCTCGAACCAACGAGCAAAAATCGGACCCAGGGGTCGCGTTTCACCAGTTTCACAGGGATTACGGTCTCCTCGATGCTGCGTACGAATTACAGGTCGCCAACCTGCGTGCGCCAATCATTCTCTCTTCGACCTTTTCGCTTCCATTATTTTCCACCCCCCTCTCTCCTCCCTCGTTTCTTTTTTCCTCGCATCGTTCGAAGCCATTTAAATCATTATAATTTATTTGTTCTTTTTTCTTCTTCGCCTCTTTATTTTTTTTCATCTATTTAATCGTTTTTTAATTGTTTTTAATTTTATTATCTCTCGATAGAAATTTACGATGGTGGAGTTGTTTAATTTTTTTCTGGCAGGATTTGTTAATGGTTTTAGGTTAGGTCGGAGAGATTATGGATTAATGTTGCTTTGATTTATATTTTTGTGAAAATTTAATAATTGTTTGAACCGATGAGCATAAGCAAAAATGATTCTGAGATTTTACTCGTGTTTCGTTGCAATTATTTATATACATTATTCTTTGAATGAATTCTTTCTCACAGGATTAATACGTCCAATATAGTATAGAATATAGCTCTGTTGAAATAATTTATATTTTACATTGAATATTCCAACAAGTGTTGATCAAAAAAGTTGAAATTTATATTTTGATTAAATGTATTTCTTGTATTTTCGTCGACTAATTTCATAATCGTGATATACGTGATATTTTTTTCGTTGATTATACACAGGTGTGCAGGTAATCGATACGAGTCATGCAATACGATAATAATTTTTTTCATCTAACGATTACAAGATAACACTTTTTTTCGTCATATATATATATATATTAATCTCGTTATTACACTTAATTATTCAAAAATTTATATTATCTTTAATCGTTATATACCGCCTATTGCGTTTCAACAACGAGCACACGCGATTCCTATTAAATTTTATGTTATTTTTAAAAAATTAGATTATTGAAAATAAGATTAACGTGCCATATTTTCGAAATACAAATTTCGATTTGTGTCGGCCACAATTCGTTCGAATGATCGAAGCGAGAGTCGTCGATTCGTGAATCACACTGGTAATCGAATACCAATTACGCGAGTAGTCGTCAGAAATGACCGTATAACGCTCCGACAGAATTCCCCATTAACTGACTTTGAATCACCATTGGCCCCATCTATCCAACCGCTGGGATACTATCATGCCAAATGATCGTGCGCAACGATGTACCTCGATTCGAAGTTATTAGAAATTATAGGTTAGGTATTTAACGATGGATTAAACCAGACAATGCGAGAATCGTGAACAGAGTTCATTTTGCGAAAACGAATGGACAGAGGAGAGAATATCAGAGTGATTCTATTTTATTTCTTTTCTCGTTGTGTAAATGTTTTCTTTCGTTGCGCGATTACGAGTCACGACTTGGCATCGATGGACGTTGTGCGTTCACTGGTTGGAAAGAAGGGACAGGGGCAAGAGGGGTCCTCCGCCTATCCCCACTTCACACTTCGCTTTCTTGACGATTCTGACACCGTGTAACGGTGGAAGAACTACAATTCGAATATTCGAAAAATTGTTTTCATTTTATGAAAGGAAATATTAATTATTTTGATATAATATTAATATATCTATACAAAATTACATTTGTAAATTAAACTAATGTTAAAAATCATGATTATATTACGAGAAATAAGAAAATATTTGTAAAGTATGATTAGTACACGTGGTAGAAAAATGCGTGTGAAAATAGACGTTTTCTTCAATACATTTATTATAATCTATTCCTAAAATTACAGAATAGATTAGAATAAACTTCACTTTAATAACTAGAAAAATAACTCTGAACAATTGCTTGTATTTTGATTCTCGTAATATTTGATTTTACGATAATAAATCCTCGAAATTTTATTATTATATTTACCGTGAAGAAATCTATGCGCCTCGTATTTTCTTCTATCCAGATCCGTACGGATACACGAAATTGCTCTTCTTTCGTGCCCCATTGTACAAGGTTCGTTAAAAGCGGTAGTAATATAACCGATACCACCACGTTCGACTCTATCCCAAGATTCTTCTTTGCCGCGAGGAGGGCAATCCTTTCCCTTCTTCCCTCCTCGTCGTATTTCTCTGAAAAAAACATCGGTCGGATGCGCGCCGCCTGCATTTTATTCCATCGTAAAAAAAAAAAAAAAAAGCATCGGATACGCGATGCTCGCCATTCAACTGCACTTCTCGTTGTCTTCTCTTCATGCTACTTTTCTGCATACGCCACCAGTAATGCTTGGCTGGCGCGGGTATTGTAACAGGGACTCGCCGCGGAAAATTTGAAAAACCTCTTCCCCCTCCCCTCCCTTTTACGACTCTTGTAATCGCCTGATAATTGCGCGCGCGTTTGCAAAAAGATGGAGGATGTTACGCGGTTTTACGAGCGAACTCGCGTTTATTTAACGGTCGTTTTTTCGGATCTGGGTTTACGATCCTTTCCACCTTTCTTCTCCCTCCCCCTTCTCTCTGTCATTCTCCCGCTCAAACTTCGCGAGGGAAATTTTGAAATTATTGAAGCAGCGTGTTTGATCCAAGATCGATTAATATTATTATATCATTGCATCGTATTTAATTTTTTTTAACTACGTCTCTATTTCAATCTACGAATTATTATATGACAAACGAAACGCTGTGTTGTCGGTAAAAGAAATAAGAATTTCTCCTTATTTTTTCCACGCTCATTTACTTATACACACACATTTGTATCCCATCGCTGTTCTCTATCCGTTAGACCCGTGCCTATTATCATTATTTCCTCCATTTAACAAACGAGGGAGAGAAAAAAACAAGGGGGAGGGAGGAGACACGGACGAAAACTGGTCAATTTCCGCCTCGATTCCTCAAACATCCTCGACGACAAAGCTGCAAACGCCCCAAGAACTCGCCTCCCCCCTCCCCCTCCCTCCGACTGTCCTTCCACGCGCGATTAACGCCCTCGTTATCCATTCTACCCTTCTTCCTTCCTTCCTTCCTCCCCCTCTTTTCTTTCCTTCTTTCCTCAAACGAGATGCGCGTTGCAACCAAAGGAGGGGGGGCGGTTGAGGGGGGCTTCGATCGAGGGAAAGAAGAAAAGAAAGAAATATATATTCGCGACGAAATTATCATCGAGGCTCGGATTAAAGGGATGCCTCGCCCCTTCCCCTCCTTACCCCCCTCTTTGTAAATGCAAAGCGGACCCCCCTGTTTTCGTGCTCGATCTTTGTAAACCTTTCGCGTTTTAATCGAGGGGGGGGGGGAAGAGAGATTTTTTTGAGAGAGGGAAGGGATAGAGGGGGTGGATAGATCGATGGATCGCATTTGATATCTTTTTTAGAGGAGAAGAAGAGAAGGATGTTTGAATATAATTTGTTTTATTACGAATGATTATGAAAGGCTTCTTTTTTTTCAAGTAATAATTTTTCGCTTGATTTCTTATTGATCGATATTCTTATTGATCGAAATTCGATCGCATATTCAATTTAAAATTGATTTTATCTATTTGATATTAATGTCTTTTTTTTTAATTGATAATGTTTCGAAACTTTCTTTCCCTATTTCGGTTAGAAAATTTAGAAGTTCGTTAAATTTAACATGCAACCCCTTTCTCGTCTTCATCCATCCTTACGTTTTCATTACTTTGTAATTTTCAAATATATTTTCAATTAAATTATATAAATCTGAGAAAATAACATTTTCCATCAATCCATTTATTTATTCTAATTTCAACTCAGATTCAGATTCTATTCATGCCTTTTATTCATACGAATCTCTTCGAAAATTGTAAATTAGATTTTTCCTCACTCGAAATACGTATTGAATATCTTCATGGATTATTAATTTTAATCTTTCAGCTCGATATCAAGTAATTACATTCGATATTTGGAAATATCTTTCGATAATAAAATTTTAAATTTAGTCCCAGGTATATAAATATATCTATCTATCCTAGGTTTTGCCTGTATGAATGTAATAATTTTACCATGTGATCCAATAAGGTAGAATTGCTTGTCAGTTTCGTTGGAGTGACGGCACACGATCCAGAAAGGAATAACTCGAGCCTCTCCGCTCGCGTCTTCCTGTCGATTCTTAAGCTGGCCTGAAATTTACAATAAATAATTGTGAAAACCGTATCGTAGATTTCATATTTTCTTTCTTCCTTTATTTTTTTTAAATCGAAGATAAATAAACAAAAAAGAAAAGAAAAGCCGTGTCAAAAATATTCCTTCGTTCGATTTAACGACGCGTAATACGACGTCGACCCATTTTCCATGTTTTCTTCGCTAAAAACTCGTGGATGACTCGAGAAAAAATTCGCGATAATAAATTCGATTTGAAAATATGAGATAAATAATTGAGAGAAATTGACTTTTTGAAATTTTCGTGTTAAATAATATCATTTGAGACCGAATCATGTTGATTCATTTGAAATAATAAAAAAAAAATCGATTCGTCCAATTTCTAACATTATTTTCAATCAACAACGAAACTATTCAAGAGAGCGATATTTCTATTTGGAACATAGCTGCTTACGACATCTGGTGAAATTCGACGCTCTAAGAAAAGACTGGGCGAAACTACGGGGCGCAATCGACTACAAAGCGCTCTCTCGAGGCAAAGGAATAGCGGAAAGCAGACGAGTGCCGACGATGTTCGAGGAATGGACGAAGAAAGGTTCACGGGATCGGATGACATCGCGACGATGAACGATGAACGATAAACTTGGGATCATATCGTACTCGCGAGTGTAATACGATCGATTTTCAGGAAATTGAAGGAGCGTAGTAGGTGCAACTGGATTAAGGCTTTCAGAATCTCTCTCTTTTTCTCTTTTTCTATCGCAGTTCAGTCGAGCGTTATTTCGTTATTGGTGGATTTCGAAATCCGTCTTTGAAAGATTGTCATCGTCCTTGTCGGCGGTGATCGATCCGGTTCGCCTATTCACCCGTCCGTTTTGCGCTCCGCTTTTTTCGACGGATATCTTGCGAGCAGCGAGGGCAGCGCCGCTCGTGGCAGTGGATGGAACTCAGCCTCGACGAGTCGGATGCGATTTTGATTGCGACTTTTTCGCTACGCACGTCCGTTAGAGAGAGATCGAGAGGATATCTCGAATCTCGTATCGATTGTTATTTTGACGAATGTTTTGGAGGACGAGAAGCGTGTAGTTGGAACGAGTAATCGAATAATTGAAATTCGGAATATTTCGATCGAACGATTATTATTATTTCATGCGAATTATTTATTTTACGAATTTAATTCGGTTAACTCGTCGTTGCTTTCGCGTGTCTATTTTAGATTTTTCTTCTTCTTCACTCGTACACGGGGATAAAGCAATTCAATCCGATAATAATACGATATTTCACCGCGAATAGTGGGATTTTGTGATCGTGAACAATAAGTTACGGATATGACGGCATCTGAGAAAGGAAGAGTATTGAAATTAGACGTGGCAGCAGCAATCGTCGTCCATTGTAGCCAAAATCCTTAGATTTCCCCGCGTGTTGTATTTTTATCTCGTTCGAAATTTTTTGAACCAAAACTAAAACCAAAAAAAAAAGATTTTTCGCGAAGATATCTCGATATCTCTTTTATTCGATTGCCGATTGAATGGGCGAGACATTGATTCTCAACCTTTCCAACGCCAAACAATATCGTTCCATCGATTATTCTTTCGAGGATGATCGGTGAACGAACGATTTCGTTCGTGCGTTGCAAAAAGGGAAAAAAGCAGGGGAAAAAAGACATCAGAGGCGCACAGTCGACGAGCAAACGTTGAAAACATCCGGCAAGTTTTCAATCGGCCGCCATATTACGCCGGAATCTCTGCCCGCTTTGTCTCTCCGTTTTCCAATTTTCACAAAAGCGGCTCGAAACGAGAGCTCAGCTGATCATAATTACCATTTTCTTTTTTTTTTTTTTTTTCGAATACGCCTCTAACGAATAAAAACGGGTTTCTATTAATTATTTCTCTCTCTTTCTCCTTTTATTTCTCCTAAAAATTGATCGATCAGTGATTCGTCCGCTTTGATATTAAAAATTTATATTATTTAAAATTCGCTCGATCGATAACAAATCTCGGAGTAATTTTGGATCCAGTTTTAATCCAACCAAGCTGGAAACAAGAAGAATCTCTCTCCTGTAGTAATGCAAGTATTTCCTCGAGAGTTATTTAAAACGGGAAAGAGAAGGGGGTAAGAATACGAAAGCGTAATTCACGGCTGAATCCGTTATTTACAGGATAGAAACAGGGACAAAACGATGTTTTCCCCGTGAAAAGAGAAATTTATCCATTTAAGAAAATTTTCCACCAACTATTTTTGTTAACGATAAAGATACAAACCTTGTTACAAGATGGTTCGGAAAGTTTGCAACGCGGCTTAATAAAACTTTCGATCGGACGAGCTTCGTGTAATGTTTCTCATTCGATTTATTAACAATCTACGTGTTTAAAAATTAAATTTGAGGAAATAAGCTCGAATTTTTCCAAAAATTGCCCTCCTTGTAATTTTAAAAAAAAATTCAAATTCGAAAAATTTAAGCTCGAGAACTAATTAGAAACTAATTAATTTAAAAAAGAGCTTAGGAATTTATTCGAGCGAATATTGTAAAGAAATTACAACAAAATGTAATCTACATCCTATTAAAAAAAAGATGTATACTATATATATATATTATATATATATTTTAAAAATCAAAAACCGTTTTATATATTCAAATTATTTTACTCGGTTCACTTTCATCGATATCGTGATGTTAGGAGGAAACAAGGCAAGGAACGTCCCGAATCCGAGTATTTGCCGTTGCGGTTGATCCAACCTCCGAGTATCGAAGCCAATTACAACGGCGAGCTTTCCGAACGTACGAACGATAATTCCAGGATGAATCGGCCGCCCTCCTAGTCGGCGGAAGTTCGTTGGCCTGCGGTCGATGAAAGTAAACTACGAACCGTGGGGGAGAGAGAGAGGTTCGATCCGAGCCGGGTAATTGTTAACAAGAGTTCCCCGTGAAAAATGGGTTGGTTAATCGCCAACTACGCGATCGTTTATCCCAGTCGAATTTATTACGATTGTTTCCCTACGTTCTTCGTTTAATACCTCTTTATTGGTTGGCCGAGAAATTTCGATCGGTTTCTTAATTAACAGGAGATTTATAATCGCGAGAGGAAAGTTTGGAGAAATCTTGAGCATTGTTCTTCCTTCGATAATTTTTTGCGTGGATATATTGGATATATTTGTCGAGGAAGAGGATGAGAAGCGATAAGCGAGACGTCAAATTTCGATTAGTTTGGATAGAAATTTGAAATTTTATTCTCAAGAGTATGGGGATAATAAACGTTGAATGAATCGAAGCGAGCGCCACTGTAATTTCGATATCTATGAGATGTGTCTAGAATCGAGTTTCGGTATACTTAAGTTAAAGTTTCTCTTGTTATCTTAAGTGAGAAGAGGGATCGAGTCACAGGGGGTGAGGATTTTATAGGTATAGGAGGGTTGCAAGGGGGATCCTCGTTACGTCAATTACTCGTCTTCCGTGACGTCATAACCTTTCCTTTTCTTGCTGTTGGAGAATTACTTTTTTTTTGCTAACCTTTTTCCTTACTTTTCTACCAACATACATCAACATCCACCATGGATCACGTCACAGGGGACAGAGTGAGTTCGCAAATGAAGAGCAATGGAATCGCGGTTAAGACAGCAGACTCTTTTCTTTATTGTATAAATTCTATTATTTTATAAGCAGAAATAGAATATAATTCAATTCATAAGTATACATATAAGTAAGTATATATTATATTAGATGATGCGTGTAATGATACGTATATAGCGATCGACATTTCAGATACGTAGTAGAAAAATATTAAAGTGATCTATTAGCTCGTCTAATCTCGCACGCGAGGCTCCTCTATATTTAACAGTACATAACAGTAGCTAATATCGATCACAAAATGTTTCATTTATATATATATATATATATATATTTCCTAATTCGTTCCTCGTCTCGTTGAAACGAATATAGATTATTCAACGTAAAACTTTAGTTATTTGCAACGTCTTTTCGATGTGCCTGATATACTAAAAAATTCACATCGACGCGGTGTTTAGCGATTCCATCTTGGTCGATGAATTAACTAGCTTATTCATAAGCAGCTGGCTCAGCCGGTAATTTCAGCCAAGCTACCGCGCATGCGCGCTCGCCTTTCCCATAATGCATCACGTGCATGGGCACGTGCGCACGAATGGATCCATAGACGGTTCTATTCTTCTCTGTCTCCATCGAGGAGGCAATCTGTCGCCCTGCGGCAATCCTCTAAAATTTTCTCGCTACTGAATCGTCTTGCGCAAAAAATTCACCGAAGCCTTTTGTGCGCTCCGTTCTACTTTCCCTTGTTGCCCGTATCCAGTTTCCCGATATTCAGGTTAGGATTCCAACTGGCTGAATGACCGGGATATTCTGGTCTTTTTGCCTCGTTTTCTGTTTGAAATGTAAAGGTATTTTGTCGCGCGTGAGTAAGTACAAATGAGAACGTTTGGAATATTTTCACGTAAATTGTGAAATATTGTATATTTATACCTTCTATAGACGCAATTCTTGGTTATTCTTGGGTTAAATTGAATTAGTAAAGGTTCGATGAGGTTAAGTTTCGTTTTTTCTTGTCTTTTTATTAAACTGTATCCCTATTAAACTTTATCGGATATGTTATCTCTTTATGAAGTACTATCCCCTTTTTTTTTAATTCATTTTGCTCGCTGCGTTATATATTTTTCTTTTCATAAGTTCCCGCAGCTTTTTCCCACCTTTATGCAATTTCTTTTAATTTATAAATCATACATCTATTCTTCCACCCAATTTATTTTCTCTTTTATTTCTATTTTCTTAATTTTTTTTTTTTTTCATTTAATGCTTCTGTCGAGACTCTTAACCAAAAGTAATAGTCGGACGAGGAAAAGAAACTTGGTTAATTCCGTAACAAGCTTGTTCGTGAAACACATGGTACGCGGGAAATCACGTGCATCTAACGGTGGCTCGTAGATCTTTCTAATGGCTCGTTGCCACGATACATCGCTTACCCGTATCTTTAACGATTATTAACGATATAATCAGACAATATTTTTGTATTTTATACGTTGGACGTAATTTTTACAGACGATAACAAAGAAGTAAAATATAATTAATTGATTATCGAATACGAATGTATACGTTATTATTATTACAAAATCAAATTATATAAAATATATTATTTCGATCGATCAAATTTTCATCTCTTCCTTCTTTATGCGTATAATTTATTATTTCATTTCACGATTTTTTCGTTATTTGTATTCCCTAACAGAACAGAATAGCAATCCAACGGAATTACGGAGGTTAACTGAGAGGGAATTGCAGGAGGTGGTGAGGATGATGGTGATGGGATTTCGTTGAGGATGGTGTAACGAGGACGACAACGGGATCAATGTCGATGGTTCATCTGGGAATTATCCGCCAGTGTTGCGGGTCCGAAACCCTAAGATTGGATAATAATTAGCGACAAATCATTTAATTAATCCGCGTGTTTGCCAACGAGATTTCCAAGATGATATACGCCCGGTTCCAAACTTTTTCGAGTTTTCTTTACTTTCCTTTCTTAAATTTTTCTTCCAACGTTCCGTATCCCTGAAAAATTTTTAAATCGAAATTGGAAGCGGAAATTATTATATTTGGAAATTTTTCAACGATGATGCTTCTCGCAAGAGGAAACAGAAACGATTCTTAATCGATGAATTTAACATCGTTTAAGGTGTTTTTCAGAAAAAGTGTTGTTCCGTTCGCGTCAACTCGGGAAACAAGGGGTAATTTTCCACGCGGATTCGAGTTACTACGTTCTCCTCCTTGATCCATCTTAAGCAACTTATCCCCCTTATAAACGCCCACCATCGCAAGGATTGTTAAATATTCTGTTATGAAACTTTCTCAAATTGATGCTCTCCTCGAACAACGGATGTAAAAAGATGCCGCCTCGCGTTCAAAAGTCTCTCGGTTTACGCGCAATTATAAAATTTAGATTGAACGTAAAACGTTGAAAAGTTTCGCTCGGTTATCAATCTTGGGGAAGGATGAATTATCATTATCAGGGAAGTGGATAAATTTTTTATTTTTATCTCCTCCTCCCCCTCTTCTTTTTCTTCCTCTCCTAGCAGGAGAATTGGAAATAGAAATATTTTTTGCAACGCAATCAATCGTGCGTTTTACGTTTGTGCAATATTGGCAAGCGTGAAATCGACGCCTATAAAAACGTGAAGAAAATGTCTTTGTCCGCTCACTGCCGAGGACAGGGAAACAATTGTACTCGCGGCGAAAAGAGACGAACGAGTAATTGAGAATTTCCCCCACCTTTCGTAGAAGAAGTCGGCCAACGATCGATCGATGCCGTTTTCCTTTTCTTCTTCGAAATCACTCGCGAATGTACAACGATTTTGATCCAAAGATGTGCAAAGAGAAAGATCGGCGGAGGGTTTGTTGTCGCAACTCTCGACGGTGTTTGTTGAAAAAAAATTTATAAGGAATGTTTATAACTCGTAAACACGTTTAATGGAACTTTGGAACTCGAATAACTGGATACAATAACGTAATTGTAACGATAATAATAACTCTTGATGATATAGACTCCAGTCGCTATTTATACAGAGAGATTGTAGTTGTTAATTTTTCAATTTTGCAAATTATTTTTGATCACGATCCAGATTCGTTGAAGGAAGAGAATTCAATTAAAAGAATGTCAAGTTCAACAGCTTCTCGCTGATTCTAACCTCATCTTTTATATTCTTCGACTAAATGTATATTTACTTGTTAAAAATCTCACGTTCATCTCAATTCATAAAAGAGAGATATTCAAAAAGAGATCCGTTCTCCTTAGTTTTCTTTTAAATATTCGACGCGGTTCTTTCCACGAGATTAATTCGAAAACCATCCCCTCGATCTTCTTTTATCATCTTTTATCACCCTTTAATTTTTTTCTTAACTTAACAACTCATTAACTGAATTCGCAAATGTAAAAAGAGGATCTCGATAAAATTCTTTCTCTTTCTCTCCCCCTCCTTCCACGACGAGAAAATTGGGATACGAGGATGGATATCGAGGTCGTTCGAACGAAAAGGAAGGAGGGTCGAAGGGGAGCTGGAGCTTTGCGAGCTCGTCGTCTGGGTTTTATAAATTGCGCGAGTGTTTAGTAGGCCAGGATCTGTCGGTTGGAAGCTGACCAACACGCGAGAGCTTCTTAGTTTTGCACCCTCTTCGAATCTATAAATTTTTCTTTCCGAGGAATCGGTCCTTTTTCCCCCTCTTTCTTTGCATCAAAACAGTTTTCGCCTCAGACGGAATGTATGTATAATTTTTTTAAGATTTATTTTCAGTCTCGACAATTTCAAAGATACTTATTTATCGCGTAGGAAGGAGGGTTTTGATTTATCATTAAAAGAAACGGGGGGAAAAGGGGAAAAAGGAGGACGGATTTAGTGGGTTAATGCGCGAGGACCTATCGACCGGCTCTCGAGTTTACGTATCACCCAGCGCCTGTTTGCCCAGATCCCCCACTCGATATATAAGGATTCGCTCGTGCGACGAATGGTAAATATAGAAACTGTAAATTTCGAATTTAGGTATCCCTAGGAATTTGGGGGGGGGGCGATATTTATTTTGTTGAAACGAATGCAAAACAAATGCAAACACGTGGAAAGATGTGTCTTTGTTTTTAGAAATATTGCTAATGTTGAACTGTTAGATGCGATCGTATCTCTTCGTGAAATTTAAAAGCAAGTTATTTATTATTTCGAGTCCATTTGTCACTGTCTTGAGTACGGTTTTTGGGGGAAACAATTGATTCTAAATCTGACTGAATGGATCAACTTTACGTAGTTATGTATACGTAAAGTATTAGGCGTTCGATTCAATTCCAATTGTGCAACATTTAACCGGGCGCCACTGTTTAAGATCAAATTTACATACTTATGTACACATAAAACGCTGCATTTACCCAGCAACGCGTTCCAATTTCAATTTTGCGACATTTAACCGGACATTACCGGCTATCTCGTGTAGTTGAAATTTAGTAACTTTGCACTACTTTGTGTAAAAATAAATCTTAGAGTTTTGGGTGTATTTTAATTTTTTCTTTTAAGCTATTTCAAATTCTTGCAATATAGTTTAGGAAAATTATACTTTTGAATAAATTGGGTAATTTATTGCATTATTTTGGAATATTTTGAATATTTTTTTTTTTTGATTATTTTGAATATTAGTTTCATATTGAATTTCAATTTTTTATTTTAAACTATTTTGAGATATTTTAAATTCTAATATATTTTATTATATTATTTCTTATAATTTTAATATTTAAAATTATATATTTTGAGTAAATTGGGTAATTTATTGATTTTTGCATTATTTTGGAATATTTTCTTTTTATAGAACATGTGTAAAAATAAATCTTAGTATTTTGGGTGTATTTTTTTATTTTAAGCTATTTCAAATTCTTGCAATATAGTTTAGGAAAATTATACTTTTGAATAAATTGGGTAATTTATTGCATTATTTTGAATATTTTTTTTTTTTGATTATTTTGAATATTAGTTTCATATTGAATTTCAATTTTTTATTTTAAACTATTTTGAGATATTTTAAATTCTTGTAATATATTTTAGGAAAATTATGCTTTTGGATAAATTGGGTAATTTATTGATTTTTGCATTATTTTGGAATATTTTGAATATTAATTTCATATTGAATTTCAATTTTTTATTTCAAGATATTTTGGGATATTTTAAATTCTTGTAATATATTTTAGAAAAATTATGCTTTTGGATAAATTGGATAATTTATTGCATTATTTTGGAATATTTTTTTTTTTTTGAGTATTTTAAATATTACTATATTGAACTTTTTATTTTAAGATATTTTGGGATATTTTAAATTCTAATATATTTTAGGAAAATTATGCTTTTGAATAAATTGGGTAATTTATTGATTTTTGCATTATTTTGGAATATTTTTTTTCCAGAAAAAATATATTTTAGAAAACATACTCTTTTTTTTATTACATAATTCGACGATTTATTTTAGATTTTCGAATAATTTCGATACACTACCTTCAATATTTCGAATTTAGATATTTAAAAAAATACTACGTTCGATTAATTCCTAATCCACTTAATCTATAACACATCAAGATCAACTATTTACATACTCATATATTAAAATACATGCATTCCAATTCCAACATTTAACCACTACCTTCAAGAATCAACATCTAGCATATTTATAAAATATCGCTTACTTTTACCCAGACACTTACACTCATGCACATGTCATAATCGATAACGCGTTCCACTTCCAACTCGATTAATCGAACATCTTATCTTCAAAAAAGCCAAACTCGACGAGTTTCGATTCCACTTCTTAATCAACTAACCTGCAGCATTTTTAAGAATCGAATTCGCACGATAAACGCGCGTGCGAGCTACGATCAGCTGTTCATTCATGGCTGCCTTGGTTTAACCATGCACGAGCCGCGTGTACTGGTCGATCGAACGATCCTTGGAAGGTCTTCTTTAACGATAATAAAGAGGAGAGCAGCCGCGCTGGCATTCGTTCAACAGGGACGATCGTTGACGCCATGTTAATCGCGAATCCCTATTACACGAGGCCGAACCAATTCGAGGCTCTTCCACTTCTCCATGAATTGAACGAAGCTTCGATGATCGGGTTATCTCGGTTGTTGGAATAATTTGTTGCTTCGACGAGAGAGAAACAAATTGAGAGATTTCAAGGTCGTGTTATTGTCCGTGTAACACAAAAAAAAAAAAGGAAGAAGTCGAGTCGAGTAAATTCGATTTATTCTTCTTCATCTTTCTTTCTTTTTTAACAAGTGAAATAGAAAAACGAAGCAAAGTGTTTGAGAGATGAAAAATTAGCGTGAACAGAGGAAAAATTACGAAGACTTTTGATCCTGGGGAAAAAAGAAAAGAAAAAAAATGGCGATCCGAGAGTAAAAAAAGGTATGCTCGAAAATAAAATGGAAAAGGAATATATAAACGTTTCGGACGTTGGATATAAGGAAAAGAGAGGTTCAGGAAATGACACTGTGAAGCGGGGCTTCGATACCGATACGGGGCTCGCGTTTGTTAAAAAAGATTAAAGGAGAAAGGAAGAGAGGAGACGTTTAATCGATTCGCCACTCTGTTCTCACGGAAAAATATAGAATTTATGGCGGACGTGGAATAAAAATAGAAATAGGCGGAAGTTGTAAACTTTCAGACCAGTTTTCTGTTTCCTCGGTCTTAATTTTTAAGCCACCCCTCGGTGG
The DNA here is from genome assembly GCF_029169275.1 of Apis cerana. Lineage (NCBI taxonomy): Eukaryota > Metazoa > Arthropoda > Insecta > Hymenoptera > Apidae > Apis > Apis cerana. The sequence goes on from NC_083857.1 coordinate 14,028,842, forward strand.
CGAGACCTCGACGAGACTTTTTCGATTGGTTTCCGCGTTGTTACAGTTTTATTATCGGGAGAGGGAGGGATTTTCCAGCCCGAATGATAAATTTCGATTAGAAAAGTTTCGATCCACGATAAGATCGATGGAAAGGGTGTATATACACGAATTGAATTTAGTTTGATCGATTTTTTTTCAAAAATCAATTCAATTTCGAATAAAGATCTAAATGTATAAAGATTTAAATGTAAACAGTTTCATGTAAATATTTAATAACGATGCGAGTTTTGATAACGTTTACACAGTTTATTGGAATACGTGAATTTTTCTTGTGTCAACGATGTATGTGCGTATGTGCTTGACAATTTTTTTTTCTCTGCAAAAATATTACAATTTTTATTACATCGAGCATTGCAAGCTTGCTTCACTCTTTGATCCATGAACTATCATCAACTTAATGATTCCTAGTCTTAATCATACGTATAATAAAATTTACACGAAATATCTGGTTCCCTCCCCAAGGGATAAAAAGAGATCGTCATCTCACCAAGCAATTTATTTGATGATATTCAAATATCAACAACACGAATATTACTCTTGTAAGAATAATATGCGACGAGGAATTGAACAGAATTCATGTGAAAATTGAAAAAAATAAGGCCCAACAACGCTTTAATACGAATAAACTCTCTCTCACTGAATCGAAGCTGCAATCGATAAAAGATCGTTTCTTAATAACTTTTAATTTTAATTATACATATAAACAACAAATTCGCATGAAATATTTAATTAATCCCTTAAGAGATCATCATTTACCCCTTTGCCTCTTTCTAATTTAAATTAACGTTAAAGTTGTTATAACAAGTTGCTATAACGTTAAAGTTGTCCGAATATTATTATTACGCAGCGCCGCCTCTCTCGTCACAAGAACTCTCGTACGCGGTAAAGAATCGAGGCTGCAGTCGACATTCCTTAATAACTTAATAACTCCTCGAGTGATCATCTTTCCTCCCTTTCTGATTCAAATTAAAGATCAATCGACTCGAACAACGTTAAAGTCATCACATTCGAATATTATTATTATTATTACGCAGCGTCGCTTTTTCTCTCGCCACAAGAATTCTCGTGCAAGATCCTTAATAACTTAACAATTCCCTAATAACTTTTCAATAGCTCCTTAAGAGATCATCTCTCTAATTCAAATTAAAAATCAATTGAATAACATTAAACTTGTCCCATTCGTTCGAATATTATTATTATTACGCGGCACCATCTCCTCTCCCCCCCTTCTCCCGTGACGGGAACAACGCGCGGCGTCGAGAATTGAAGGGCGGCCAAGAAGGGGGAAGGGAGAGGGGAGACGATGCGCCGGGCCAGGTTGGTCGAGGCGAGCGTGTGCACAGAGAGGGAGGGGGGTGGCGGCGGCGGCACAAGGGGCGAGACAGGGGCGAGAAAGGAGGGTGGAAAAGGCGCATGCCAGTTGTGCCGTCGCCGCGTTACGAATCGGCCAACAGCCTGCTACCACCCGGCTTCTCCCGGTATCCTCTCTCTCTCTTTCTATCTCTCTATTTCTCTTTCTCTCTCTCTCTCCTCTATCCAGTCTATCGGATCACAGCCGTGTCTCAGTGTTCCTCGCGAGTTACCACCGCACAGTGCCTCCCGCGAGTCGTCGTCCGATCAACCGCGTTGTCTCTCCACCTCGTTACGTTGTTTCAACAGCAAAGTTTGTCGCTCGTCCAAAACTGCGTCGTCCACCAAATCGGATCGATTGTTTTTTTCCTTTGACATAATTAAAGCAGCGGCCTCCAGAAACGTTTCTCGCGATACGTTTCTCCCGTTCGATAATATTACGTTTCACGTGCCGGCGCGTGAAAAAGTGCGTCTCGTCCCACGAGCACCTCTTTTTCCAGAAAGAATATAGAGGGAGAGAAAGAGAGAGAGAGAGAGAGAGAGAAAGAGAAGTGCGCGAGATCTCGAGTGTTGTGCGAAAATGGATTTTCATGAAGGGATGGATATTCAAGGCTGGGACAAAGACTCGCCTACCCCTTTGAAGCCGGAACCGGCGGATTTACGTAACGGAACGGAAGTTTCTCTAGTTCTTTAGCTTCGAGAGTACGCCTACCCGATATCTCGTGTGCAACAATTTGGAAGGAGGATGGTTGTTACGTGTTGAGATAGGGGAGGGAGATAGGAGGTTACGGGAAGTAAAGTGTTTTTTCGGGCGGGATCATGGAGTCGAAGGTAAATAGAAGGAGGGGGTTGACGATTTTGTGAAAGTTCGTGCCGGGAAGGGATTCCTCGGGTAAAGACGGCGAAGGGTCGCGTATCGTAAGAGGAGGTGGCAATTGTCTCTGCGTCTTTGGAGAAACAGGGTATCGTTGCTTGATTACACAAAATTTAACCTCAGAGATTTCCTTGCATTCAATATCACGATCAAATCAATGATTCTTAACACGTCTAAGAGGAAGTCGACTCTGAATAAAATTTACTTTTACGTTTCATCTAGAAAAGAACAAATTGAAATATATATATATATATATATGCATACACACTTCAGTCCAAAAAGCGAATAGTTTCGAAATTATTTCGAGCTTCACTCTCAGCATCCCCTCTCCCTCAATTCCATTAGTCAAAGCTTCCCTCCCTCCCAACAATGAACGAAACGAACACGCTTTGCTCTCTTCATCGTCGGTGGTTGCAATATTTTTTGTTTTCTTGTTTTCCACGCGAAACCGCAGATGGAGGGTCGTATAACGTCCATCGTGCGCAATGTGGATCGCCTCGTATGTTGTGTGCAAGCGTGCCACATCGAAAATAATCATCCTTTTTAATCTTCCAAAAAAAGGTAAACAAATAAGAACGGTCGTGCTAGAAGGTCGCGATAATGTTTGAAAACAACGATTATTATTCCCCCTCCACTCGCTCGGTTTCGTCGTGGAAACCGTCGTCGTCGGACGAGGTAATTAGAACGAGAAGAGAAGCTGACCTTGACTTTTTTAACGCCTCGTCTCGTGTCCCAAACCCGATTCAATTTTTATCGACGCGACTCGACGTTCCTCCTCGTCGGAGGGAAAAACTCTCGGAGGATAATTAGAGATGCTAAAGAGGATGCTTTGGCTTGAAAGGAGAAGAGGTCGCTTTTGTTTTTCTTTCTTTCTTTCTTTTTCTTTTTTAATTTAATTTATTGTCGAAGGGGTAAGCCTGAATTTTCTTTCCTTTTTTTTCTCTCTCTCTTAGACGAAAATGACGTTGGCCGTGGAAAGTGTATCGTAGTGGATCGTAATTTTCGAATCGAGATGGAAGCTTTCTTTCGTGTTATTTTTTTTTTTTGTAATTTTTACATTAAAGGTCTATTATACATGTATCGTCGCGTATTTCTCGAATGTATTTCTGTATAAACGTATATCCCGTTCTCGTATCTTTCGAAGATATAAAAAATGCGGAATGGATTGAGATAGCAGAAAAAAATAAGATCGTAGAATTTATGGTGAATTTTATCCTCGACGTTTTATCTATGTCGCGTCTGATAACTCGGTTTAAATAGAATACCAAGCTCGAAAGATGTACCTAGGGATTATATGATATATATATGATTCAGTCTCAATCGACATTGACGTATTAAACCGTCAAAATTATTACAACTATATTCCATTTCAGTTTCGAGTTTTGTTACGTGTATACATTACGAGTAGACAAAATGTATAAAGTAGAAATTATGCTATAATTTCACGTTATTTCAACATTATATTATTATTCATCTACGATTACGAAATTAAACCCGAGACTCGGTGTCGAAATAAGAGAATATAAAAAAATACCAGATAGATGGATTTATAAATATACGAACATCATCAAGTGATTCTCAAAATTCGATTAAAAAGAATCGAATGTCAAAATCGATGGGAGGATCGAGAGGAGGAAAGTAATCTTGATTCCCTTTGATCTTCACGGAAGAAGGGGAACGGCAGGGGTCAAGACCCGCGAAGACAGGTCGGAAACGACCTGTGGTGTCCCCCAAGCGAGAGGAAACTCGTCGAATCGATGGAAACCCCTCCCCTTCGAGCTCTCGTAACAGGCACGTGCAACTCGTTATCGAGAATGTTCAACTCTTGCGCGCTTCGTGTACTATTAACTCCATCGTCTTCCAAGTTACGCGTGGAATTTTTTTTTCTCTTATCGAGAAAAGAATGTGGATCGTTGGTACTTTTTTTTTTTTCTTTATTTTTGGAAGCAAGAATTTTGGAAGGAAAGAAAGAAAGAAAGAAAGAAAGAAAGAATCTCGAAGGAAATTTCGAACGCGAAACTTGATAATAAAATTGCAATTTTTTTGAATTCCGTTAAAATAGTCTCTTAAATCGTATGGAAGATGAAAAATTGTTTAGCATATCTGGAATTTACGCACGCTCGAAGTAAATATTATTAACCCTTCCATATTTTCGACGATGCAGAAGAACAGTGAGTATTTTTCGATCGATTCGAAGCTGAGGATAAAGATGAGTTTCGAAACGGATTCTCCTTTAAAAAAAAAAATATTCTTCCATCTCTTCTTAATTGAAAGATATTCTCGAAATGTATTTTCAATTTTTTTCACCCGCTCGAAAATCCTCGATCGTCAAATCGTACGATATAATATCGTTTAATTCGATTCCACGTTAAAGGGAAAGGAAGGTTCCGGTGCAATTTTTACACGGACTCTCTTTTTCCGGTTTTAAATTTCAGACGATAGAATAATTTTCGTTTCGACGGATCCAATGTGAAAGGAAGCCCTTCTCCCCCTCTTTTCCTCTTCTCCTCTTATGCAGTTGGCCCAGCTGGAAATTGATTAAAGCTAACATCTTTGGAATCCCGTCGATGACTCTCCCTCTCTCCCTCTCTCTCCCTGTGTCCACCCTCCTTTCTCTCTCCTTTTTTGCATTCTCTAAATTAATTCTTCTCACCACATTATTTGCGCAACGTCAACTTGTTGTATTAATTTGGAAAACGTAAAATTTAAAATTCTAGATGTAGTAGTATCTAACAAACGGTTTATTTTACTCCTTTTTACAGTCATCGAAGAATTATTCGAGGAACACTTTTCAACAAACCCGCAACCCGATCTTTTAACAAAGCGCATTACCTTTAACGACCCCTCTTCAACCGACCACTCGAAATTTTCCATCCTCGTTATTTAATTCGGCCGTTAAACACAGTTCGAGGGCACAATCTTTTCCCCCTCCCCCTCCTCCGCGAAATTCCTCCGAAAGTATCCCTCGAGATCGCAACTTACACACAACTCTTACGAAAAAGCCAATATTAATTAAAACTTTAACTCGAGTTTAATCCATCGGCCCCCCTCACCGGCTTCTACATCGAGGGGAGGGATTTTTTCATCGATACAAACTCCTTAAAATTTCCCCTTTTCTCGCGCCAAAACGTCTCCTTCGGCTCCGTGAAGAGATTCGAAATAAGGTTAGAAAATTGAAATTTTTAACGAGATTGTAATAAGTGTAATTAAAAATAAGCGCAAAGGAAGTGTAAATAAATTTACGGGGTGTTTTTATAATTGTTTATTCGTTCAACGATTCAATTAAATTGTGAAATATTATTAAGCAAGTTTTTTTTTCTTGAGAATATTAACGCAGAATGGTAACGCATTTTTATTTCATTTATTTGTCACAATTTTTCCTCTCGTACAATTACGATATTTCAGCGATAATAATATTGTTCTCTACTTGGATCAAGCGAATTTTTTCGCAAGGAGCGATTGTTAGTTATATCCGGGAGGAAATAACGTACGATTTGTTTGGAGACTTTTGATGGGCGTAAACGGGCATCCCATCGGATTTCCATTATCAGTGTCCCGTGCATTTAGTCAGCCAGCAGTGACGCGTGTCGTAGCCGCGCTGAGACTGGCTTTGTGCGCGAATTAGTCGGTGGAAAGATAAGAAACGGAGGGTAAACAGGGATGGACGAAGAGTTAACCGAGATCATCGTAAATAGTCAGTCGTATCCCTTGTTTTGTTATTTTCTTGATAAAATCGATCTTTTCCCTCGAGAATAATGGATTCGCACGTACGTGCTTTTACACGAAGAAGTGTATAATTTAAAAATAATTACACGGATATTGATTTTTTTCCTTTTTAATTAAATTTTTAATCTAAATGGAAATCGATTATTTAGGGTGTTAAAAATTTTTAAGATTTATAAATATTTCACGAACAGTTTTTTTTCGAAATTATTGCAGATATATGATCTTTCTTTTTAATTAAATGGAAAGTGGAAATCGATTATTTGTTAAATTTTAAGATTTATAAATATTTCAAACGAGTTTTTTTTTTTAATTAAATGGTGCACGAAAGTCGATTATTTGGATAGAAAAAAGTGCTGTGTTACTCTTTTTTAAATGGAACGGTTTTATCTCCCGATATTTAGATAGCAGTTGAATTTAGATTACGAGATAAAGCGAATATTACAATGTAAATATAATATATATGTAGTAAAAAAAGAGAAAATAGTATAATGGGATCCAAATATACGCGTTCGATTTAATCATTTATTATACACATTCGCAAATACAACGTCAATAATTGATCGTGCAATCGGAACGATTTGAAACAATTCGCAAAAATTAAACTTGCAGGTTAAATCCCAAGTGAAAATTTCTTGTTCACGAGAATCGAGAACAATCGACTTCTTTCGTTATCGATAATTTCATTTTCTTCTTTTTTCAGAAAAAGCTGATTAAGAACGGGATAATATTTTTTCGCGTCGATCACAAGCCATTAATCACGTGAAATGTCCATGCTTTGCCATACTTTTCGTTCCATTCAAAGATTCTTGTTGTTCGAGGATTCGAAACGAATTTAACGATAGAAAAAAAAGAAAACTGGATGGAATTTAATGCAGAAAGTTTTTGAGATAAACGCAAATACACACATAGTTTTCATTATCTCTCTTTTTTTTTCCCCCTCGAGAAATCGACTCGAACCTCGCCTCGTCACATTTCACATTTCACGATCGATTCCCATTTTCGATCGGAATAAAGGAACGCGTGCCACGTTTTTATCTTTGTTTCTCCTCTTTCCTTTTTCCCTCCTTTTATGGATATTGAAATTTTCTTTTTTCTTTTGAATTAAAAAAATCGAATTCGAGAAAACGCTTCTCCTTTTTTCCTCTTTTCATTGATATTGAAATTTTCTTTTCTTTTCTTTCTTCGAATCAAAAAATCGAACGAATCGAGAAAATGCTTCTCTTATCGATATTGAAATTTTCTTTTCTCCTTCGAACCAAAAAATCGAACGAATTCGAGAAAATTTTTCTTCTCCCCCCTCTCTTTATCGATATTTAAATTTTCTTTTTTTTTCTTCGAACCAAAAAATCGAACGAATCGAGAAAATGCTTCTTTTATCGATATTGAAATTTTCTTTTTTTTTCGAACCAAAAAATCGAACGAATCGAGAAAATGCTTCTCTTATCGATATTGAAATTTTCTTTTCTCTTTCGATCCAAAAAATCGAATGAATCGAGAAAACTCTTCTTTTCCCCCCTCTCTTTATCGATATTTAAATTTTCTTTTTTTTTTCTTCGAAGCAAAAAATCGAACGAATCGAGAAAATGCTTCTTTTATCGATATTTAAATTTTCTTTTTTTTTCGAATTAAAAAAAATCGAACGAATCGAGAAAATGCTTCTCTTATCGATAAATTTTCTTTTTTTTTTTCGAATTAAAAAAACCGAACGAATTTGAGAAAACTCTTCTTCTCCCCCCTCTCTTTATCGATATTGAAATTTTCTTTTTTTTTTTCGAACCAAAAATCGAACGAATCGAGAAAATGCTTCTCTTATCGATAAATTTTCTTTTCCTTCTTTTTTTCTTCGAACCAAAAAATCGAAAACGCAAAGATTCGACGAACGATACCTAATGTTCCATTACTCGTGCAATGATAACAACTCCTTTCCCCCCAACGAGATTCGTAGATACGTTCCATCGTCCTATAATGAAAGAGAATCGAGTCTCGTTCAGGTTCAAACGGGAGGAGAGGGGGAGGGGGAGATTAAAATTTATGACGAATAAATAATGCGCGAAGGGGGGGGGGCGGGGGGATAAAGCGAAAGCAATAAACGTATTTTTAATAATTCGAGAGATCGAGGAGGATTAAAAAGAAAAAAAAAATTCGAAAAAAATAACCGGGAAGCAAACATTGTTGTTTGCGACCGGGGATAACTCGTTCCAAATAACTCGACGCGCGGATATCATTTTTCCATTTATTTTTTCCTCCACGCGGAAAGGAGATATCGTCTCTGTGCCTGTATTTTAAATATTTATTTCCAAAAAAAAAAAAGAATATAACACATTCGTTCATCGAAGAAAACACATTTTCGAAACACAATTCCACATTGTCTGAATGCCTACAAATACACCATGCCTACCCACCCTGTCCCCAAATATTGTACTTTCGTTAGAGAAGCTTGGCAAAGTGAATTTTTCCCCCGTGTCAGGGGATTACTTGGGTGGCGAATAGGGCGGAAGGGAGGGGATGTTGTTAGTACTACATACGTGGGTACAAGGGTAAACGTTTGTTCACAACCTGATACACACATTGGAACAAGAGAGAGAAGACACGATCCCCCCCCTCCCCTCTTTTTCTTTTTAAATCACGATATTAGTTATTTTTGTTGGATACAAGCGCATCCATTTAATCAGTAAATTAATGGATTGGATTTTTCTTTGCTGCGCTATTTCTTTTTTTCTTTGTATTAGAGTAATCGGGTGCGCGTGAAAACTGATTGATCAAAGTTTTTATTATGTTTGCAATTTGTTTTGATCTTGAAACTTCAAGGTAAAATTAGATCGAAATTGGTTTTTAAGAATGCAAGAAAGGTTAGTGTTTATTACTTTTTTATCGGCGTAATGAGGGGGTGTAAAAACTGATTGGTCGAAAATTTTTCAAAATTTCGTTTTCGATCTTAAAACTTGGTGGATGAAATTAAATCGAGAGTTTCGAAGGGTAAGAAAGGTTTTTTATATAATACGAAGAGGTCAAGGGGAGAAGATGGATCAAGTTCAGTCGGAAATAAACACTTGAAGTATTAAGGGATTGGAGGGCAGGCCAGTGAAAAATAAATCGCGATAAATCATTCAAGGATTTAATATCGGATTCTTTGATTGGAAATATCAAAACGATTTATACCTAATTTTAACATTTTTTTTTAAATTAAATAGCTATTCTAAAAAAAAGATCTCTCTTTTTTAAATGATTTATCAAGATTCTTTTTCTTTAATCAGAATTTTCTCTACAAAATGTTATAATTCATGCCAATTATGATATATTTAGAAATTCAAAGGAATTTTTACAGAATGAAAGGAACTTAATAAAGTATAAAAAAAGTCTCTAAACGATCTAACAACAAATCAACTTTCTAAAGATAATCGACGAAGCTGTTCATTTTCTATAAAAAAATATATATATATTCGCGTCTGGGAGAAGAGCATTGTAAAATCGAGGAGAATTTTCGAAAGATAAGAGAAGAGAGAAAAAAGGAAGAAGAACGAATATATAATTTTCCTCGCGCCACTTTATTACCGTCCCTCTTCCTCTATTCATCTTTCTTGTCTTTTTCCTTCTCCCCCATCTAAGTCTACTGACGAAGCGAATACTTTCTATCATCCCTTAAAGGGATACTTTTTCCAAATCCCAATTAAAATCTAAAAAGAGAGAATCGATTCCGCAAATATTCGCGATCGGTTCCATCACCTTCCTCCCCATTCATCCTTTCGACGCTTCTACCTTTTTTTCTCAATCCTTCTTCGAAGCACAAAGCACAAAGCAGAAACGAGTCGAGCGAGTATTCTATTAGAGTAGCTTGCAAATCTCATTCTAATTAAAATCGGGAAAAATATCTAAAAATGGGAACCGAACGATTATTATTATTTCTTAATTCTTAATTTTACGTATTTTACATTTATTCTTCTGACACGTTTCCATATCTTTTTCGAAGCACACACGCAAAGCAGGAAGCTAATCCTAATTAAAATTTGGAAAAATGTAAAAACAGGATATTATTTCCGCCACTCTTCATTCTAATTCCACATTCGCGCTTTCTACCTTTGAAGCGCACGAAGCAAAGCGGAAACGAGCTAAACGAGTATTTTATAATCTCAAATCCCGATAAAAATCGGGAACCGTTTTAAAAACAGAATCGATTAATATTCAGCATTGCCTTCCACATATTCCATATTCACTCTTTTAACACGCCTCTATCCTCGCCTCTATCCATCATTGAAATACCTTTTCCAATACTCAAATACCAATCAAAATTAGAATTATCTAAATATAAAAATAACGTATCCTGTCGATATTTTTCATCACCGACACATTTCTATCTCTTTTCTCTTTTCCTCGATCCATCGTCGAACCAGAAAAACACTTTATACCAGATTTTTCCAAATCCCAATCGAAATATATAGAAACATCTAAAAACAGAGAATCGATTGGAATCTTCCTTCCGTAAACATTCGTTCGGTGCTTCCATCACCATCTTTCGTCTCTTTTTCTCTCTCGAGAAAAACGACGCAAAGAGAAGGAGAAGGGGATTCGAATTAAACTTTTTCCAAATCTAGCCGAATTGAAAATGACGAAGAACGGAATTCGAACGGCTGTTCGCCGACCATTGTTCCCTCGCCCCACCCCTCTTATCCCTATTCACCTTTCCCTCTTCCTCTCCACTCCTCTCCACTCCGTCCATCGAGTGGAACGAGCACAGTGGGCCATGAGCGAACGGAAGCGAACGGCTAATCGCGTGGCACGCGCGCCGCGTTAAAAAGAGATGGCGCGCGAGATGCTCGCCATTGACCTTGCCGATCTCCTCCAATCCACCGCCTGACTCTCTTTCTCTCTCTCCCTCTCATTGTTCTCGCTTCGGTGTTTCTTCGCCTTTTGTGCGAAGTGCTTTTTTCAAATCGCCCGCGTGCACAGCTGTCCTCCCCACGCCTCGCCTCGACATATTGCTCGGCGAGACGTTTAAGCGCGGGTTTGCTGTGAAGTGAAAAAAGAATGGGCGGTGGAAAAATAGGCGCGTGTGTGAAACGACACGCTGGGAGGTTTTTTTTTCTTTTCTTTTCTTTTTTCTTTTTTTGGCGAGGGAGGATGTGACGATTTTTCTGACTTTCGATTATACTTAGAGCGTCGATGGGGTATTCGTGGGATATAACGTGTCTGGGAGGATTGATGTGGATATATTCGTGTTTAATTTAACACGAATTTCTTCTGCTCTGAGGTCATTCATTTATTAATTTTTTTTTTTTGTTCGTTAATTCTTATCGATTAGTTTAATTTGGTTATTCGGAATTTTAGAGAATAACATATTCGTTGTATCTATTTTTCTGTACAAGTTAAATTTCTGTTTAGAATTATTTATTTATTAATTTTTCTTTGTTAATTTTCATTGAAGAAGTTGAATGTAATGAATATAGAGGCTCTGTATATATTTTTTGATAGAAGTTAAATTTCTGGAATTATTTATTTGTTTTATTACTATTTTATTTTTTTCGTTAAATCTTATCGAAGAAATCGATTCTGCATTCATCTAATTTTGTTATTCAGGATTGGTAACTAATATATACTCCCATCGTATACGAAATTGAGACTTGGTTAAATTTCCATAATTATTTTCTTCGAATTATGTCTTTAGGCTGTGATTACACGCATTTTCTAAACTAATATTTTATCTAATTTAAATAATTAGATTATTTTCATCGATCCATCTATGTTGTATGCTCGATCGCGTTCTTCATCGTTAACTCAATTGAACTAAATCCCCTGAATTAAATATATTCATTCATCTCTTTCAAAGATAAAAAAGAATATCGATCGAAATGATTATTAAATTGCGAACAACTCAACTATTCGAATAAAGGAGACAAGGTATTTTCGTATATTCTATAAATATATCAACACCAAGAAGAACGTTAATTTTAATTATCTTATCCTCCTAATCTATCTCTGATCCGAGAAAAATTAAAAACTTTATAATTATTCAGATACGTTTCAAAGAATTAAAAAAAAAAAAAAAAGTATTGAAAAGTATTTCCACCAAATACTCAATAACGAATAAAGTATAATCCATCCCCATATTATTTCTCTCGTTTCATTTGAATCGCCATTCAAATCGAATAACAAAAGTTCTTACTCGCGTTTCCATTGTCGTTTCGGTTCCTATATCTCCCTCCATTATACTCCGATTATTCGCCATGGAGCGATGTAACGCGACACGGAAACAGCGTTTAGCAATTGCAGTTTTACTCTATACTTGGTGAGAGAGAGAGAGAGGGAGGGAGAGACACGGTGCGCCACTCTCGCATCGCGGAGAGAAAGCAAAACGACAAACTCGTGACGGCCAGTGTTGCCATCTCCCCCGTTATTCCCTTCTCGTATTGGATTTTCCTTTCGCTCGTCCTTTTAATCGTCCAATTAAGCCGGTACTTAAGCTATTGACGACACTCGCTCCTCTTATTTACTACTCACTGAAACCTGGAAACCAATTTACGAGTGAATATGCTCTATATATATATGTATTTTCAAAAAACAGGCTGTTCGCTGGGAATGGATATTTTCAAGTATTAATTTTCGAGCATTTTAGCGAGATTCATTCGAAATATGGAAATGAATTATGGAGAAATGGTAATGATGATAATAATTATTGAGAATAATTTGTGACATTTGAAAATTTGGAATGAGAGAAAAATAAATCCGTGATACGAAAATTATTTGAATTATAGAAAAATACGTTCGTTTTTTTTTATTCGACAATCGAAATAATTCGTGATATTCTTATATTCTTTTATGATTCTTCTTCTCAATTTTGCTCTTTTTTTTTAGTCTTGTTTAAATATTTTTTGAAAGGATGTCGCGCTTTTTCGTCTCATTTTCGCGTCTCATTCTACAGGTACACGTTCATTTGCATAAAACGCGTGTTTCGAATTTGCATATCGCATCGTTCAAACGTTTTTATTTTCGCGAAATAGTTATAATGATACATCTGGATTATTATTGAAATCTTTACTGTTCGTCTGTTCGCAATTTACAATTATATATATATAATATTATTTTAAAAATTAATTATGCGAGTAAAATAAAACGATATCGTTATTTTTCAATTCTTTTTTATCATTAAAAATTAATTTTTACTCGAATTAATTTTAAAAAAACAAAACTAAACTACGCACAGTATCAGTGTCTGATGCTGAACAGTTTAACAAACAAGCTCGATAAAAACAATTTTTCACTCATCCTGATAAACAATCCATTTAATGATCCTTACTCGAGAATCTATCAATGACTTAAAAAATGATCGTTTCCGTATCGTAATTATTAAAGAATTTCTTCCTTCTCGAATTAGAAGATACGAAATCGTAACGCGAGCTCGTGAAAAGCTAATAAAGCAGGCGGGGCGCCGCTACGTATGCAATTTCCGACTGTTTGCGTTAGCGGCGAGATTACATATCTCGCGGAGAAAAGACGGACGGTTAATTTGCAATTCCGCGATCCCGAATTAGCTGACAAATTGCCAGGGCAAGGTCTCGTGAGGCGATTTCTATGACAAACAGTTCGTTCCAGGACAATGCAATTTCGCCTCTTCCTCCCCTCCCCTAAAAGGAGAGACAGGCCCGCCATTTTCTTAAACTTCCTTGGCGCCCTCTCTCGAGTTCTACTCGAACGTTCCTTGTTGGGATTGTCGCAAAGAGAGAGGTTATAAAAGTTCTCTTTCGAATAAGAAATCGAGTTTGAAAATTTGAACAGTTATATTACATTATATTATTATTTTGGATATGTCTTTGTTCTTGATAATGATAATAAGAGGATGGAATAATATTGTTGTCAAGGTATTCGATGGATCTTTTGGAGAATATAATACGCGTTTGCCAAGTTGTTTTGTATCGTGTTTTGTATCGATCTCTCTGAGAGAGTTGAAAAATTAATTTGATATTATCAGTTAATTCTAACGTAGCTATTCATTTATGTTTATACATTATATATTAAGGATTAAAGTGAATAAAAATAAGAAATGATCAAGATGTATTTATCTTAACAAAATTAGATGACTGGAAATGACGATTATTCTGAATCTTGCGATTATTAAAAAGTGCAGAAAGAAAAGAAAATCGAGTGAAATTCCATTTTCACATTTTCTTACGAGATTCTTACTTTCGAATAATAGAAAATAGAAATCCCTTTCCTCCAAATATTTCCTCCTTCGATTATTATACAATTTCAAACAATAAATCGGGAATAATATTCTTCTAGATGGAAATAATTTTACATCTCGTCTTCTAGGATATTCGGGACAGACGTAACTTGAAGCTCAATAGAACCAACTAGATATCAATAACAGAATTTTTTCGCGTATGCTATTGTGTGTATCATAGTGCAAAGTTCCTAGTTTCGTTGGTGAAAATTGTTTGCAACTTGGAATATAATGAGAAAATCTCGTTGGGGGAAGAATTTCGTAGTAGAAGACGAATGCAACGGTGGGGGATGGTTGTCGTGGCGCGTGGATGAAAACGTGATGCAAAAAGAGACGGAGATCGAGCGACTCGAGTGAACTGAATCGAAGCCGTTGTTCAATGCGCCATCATCATGTTCACCTGCCTCTGGAACTTCTTCGACTGGTAAGACCACTCTCCCTTAATATTATTCTTGCTGTTTTTCTTTCAATTTATATATATAAACAATTCCGCGACAGAGCGTTGGAAAAAGAGAAATAATATTAAAATAAAAAACGAACAGTTATTCTATGATACACGATTTTATCTGGTAAATGTGTGGAAAAATACACGGAGAACGGAAGAATTTTTTCGATGAGTTTTTCCTTACCCTTCGATATTAAGAATTTTCATACTTTGTTATTTTCGTTTTCTTCAACGTCGTCGAGATTATTCGTGTGAAATATCGGGGATCGAACGATTTATACCCGGGCAAAAACTTGCAATTTCAATTTTCGTCCGATTGTTTATCGACCGAGTCGATTGTTTATCGACCGAGAATCGAGCCGCGGAGAGATTCAAATATTTGCGAGCAGTTTGCGGGAGCGATAACTGGGCAACCTCCTTCTCAACGTCGAATCCCCTGGCAAATGTATATATCTTGTTTTTCGACTTGCTTTCCCCCGAATCATTCGTGATGAAATTCATTTTTTTGCGATCGACGAGGTTTCGATCGATAATTCTCTACGAGAAAAATAGGAAACAAATTCAAGATGGAATCTGCTCTCTGAAAATTTGAAATATCGAATGAAATAGTGACGTGTGCGTACAAAATTGTACGAAATGTCACATACAGAGAGTTAATAACGTCAATAACAGAGGAATCCTCGCGCTTCTCGAAATGTTTCGTTATATGGAAATGGAAACATCTTATAAATCAACTTTATCTCTCGAATTTCGATATTTTTCGACCTTATTATTTCCTTGTCTAAATAATTTCCTTGGGGAGCCCGGAATTTGCAATATTAGCCAGTGACGAATGGATGACTCGACGTTCAAAGATGTAAAATTTGTAAAAACGAACAATATATTTCTACCGTTCGAATCCAATGCTTGCAGAATTTTGCGCGTCAATCAATTACGACGATGCCAAACTTTGCACGTTTTTATTCACGACCTTGAACGCGCGGCAACGAGGCATTAAATTGTAGATGCATAGGCAACAACGCACGATGGAGGATAAAAGCGCGCTTTTACACGTAAGAGTCACGGTTAAGACGATGGAAAAGCTTTTTCCATGGCGAAACTACTAAGAGAAAAATGACACGTTGCCCCTCCCCCTATTATTTTCCCCGAGAGAGGCGAGCAAAATGAGGAATATTCGAATTAGATTTTCAAGAGTCTCAAAATTTAATTTCAAGATTCGATAATACTTTCTGATATTCGTCCATCATCAAGATTCGTATCATTTATCCAAACTTCTTCCTCGCCATTTTAATCTTCCCCCTAATTTGGAGTAAATAAATATTCACAAGTTTTCCCCGATAAATTTACATTCATAAATAACCACCTCCTCGACTTTGATGAACACGAAGGAAGAAGATTTCAAGATTTATTTACATTTATCAGGGAGCATCGAATACGACACGCGCCGTGAAAAATGAAACGCAGAAATGTTCGAAATGTAAATCGAAACCGGATCGAGAATCGAAATAATACGAGATCTCGGGGACGCATCATGATCGATCAACGTCCAATCGACTCGGTGCTCGCCTCGATGCACAAGAATACCACGATGCGGGGGACAGTCGTTAACATTTATCTTTTACACATCCGGGGAGGGGAGGAGAGGAGAGGAAGCTTCTTCTTTCGATCGTACCCTATCGATCACCGAGGAGAAGAGAAGCAGCAGCAGCAGCAGCTTCCTTCCCTCTTTTTAATGTTGACACACGTTCGTCGAGCTAGCGATTCCAGCGCTGTGCAGTCGCGAGATTTATTCCATTCCGTTCGACTTGTCCGAGTGACTTCCCCCTCCACCTCGATCGCTCGGCCAAAAACGCGCTTCGTGTAATCAGAGCGATACTCTCTTCGCAAACAACGGAATTCCGAGGAATCGGTGGAGGAAAATGTTTCTCTAGTCGGAGGGGGAAAGGGAGAGAGACAATGAGTTTGGAAAGGTGGCGATTCGCTTCTTATATATATTTGATATAATATTCGAGTGGAGTTTTCTGTTCTTTTTCTTCCATCAATTGTTGATTTATTCAAATATTTGGTGATAAATATTCACTCGGGTTTACGAGTATTTTAAATATCCCTCGTTGATGTGTTTTAATCTTTGAAGTATATTCGAAAAATTATAAACGAAATCTTGGAAGTTTATAGGAATCCATGTAATATAATTTTTAATAAAAGTTATTCAATTTGTTTTCATTTTCGATATCTTAACGCGTAAAGAGGAAGAATATTTAAAAAAAAATCCCTTTTCATTTTACGAATTTTTTTAAAAAAGAAAAATTCATAACGCATATATATTCGTGTTATAAAATAAGAAATCTTTCCATGACGCGTATGCTCATGTTATTAGAATAGAAAATTTTCATGGCGCGCATGTCCACGTCAACCGCCATAAAATAGGAAATTTTCATGATGTCTACGTTCATTCGTCATAAGATAAAAAATTTCCATGACGTCATAAGATAAGAAATTACTCTGACGCCATAAGATAAGAAATTTTCATAACGTCGTAGGATAAGAAATTTCCATGACGCCATAGAATAGAAAATCTTTTTGATGTGTACATTCACGCCATAAGATAAGAAATTTTTTTGACGCCATAAAATAAGAAATTTCCATGACGCCATGGAATAGGAAATCTTTTACATTCACCCCATAAGATAGGAAATTTCTATGACGCCATAAGATAGGAAATTTCCCTGACGCCATAAGATAAGAAATTTTCATAACGCCATAAGATAAGAAATTTCCATGATGCCATAAAATAAAAAATTTCCACGGAATAGTAAATCTTGACGCCTACATTCACGCCATAAGATAGGAAATTTCTCTGACGCCATAAGATAAGAAATTTCTCCAACACCATAAGATAAGAAATTTCCCTGACGCCATAAGATAGGAAATTTCTCTGACGCCATAAGATAGAAAATTTCCCTGACGCCATAAGATAGGAAATTTCTCTGACGCCATAAGATAGAAAATTTCCCTGACGCCATAAGATAAGAAATTTCCCTGACGCCCTAAGATAAAAAATTTCCATAACATCATAAGATAGGAAATTTCCATGACGCCATAAGATAAAAAATTTCCACGATGCCATAAAATAAAAAATTTCCATAACGCCATAAAATAAGAAATTTCCATGATGCCACGGAATAGAAAATCTTCTACATTCACGCCATAAGATAGAAAATTTCCATGACGCCATAAGATAAGAAAATTTCCATAACACCATAAAATAAAAAATTTCCATGACGCCATGAGATAGGAAATCTTCTTGACGCGTATCTTGTTCACGCTATCCGCCATAAGAAAATCTCCATAAAACCTACGTTCATTCGTCATAAGACAGAAAAATCTTCATGACGCGTACGTCAGCCGTCACGAAAATATAAATTTTCCGAACGGCGCGTAACATTCACATCATTGTCGAACGTGTTGATAAAAAAATTTTTATCCCTCCCTTTCCTCCCTCTCCTCCTTATCCATAATGCATTCATTACCAACGTTATGTTGCTCCTCCCGCTCCGTTGTTTGCAACAATTTGAAATATTCATGCTTAAAACACCGAAGACCGAGTATCGTTAAGCGAGCAGATATTCTTAATTTTCGAAAGCTTTTTCTCTCTTCTCTCTCTCTCTCTTTCTCTCGAAAAAAGTGATAAGAAATTACAAATTTATCATTTCGTTTCAAGTTTTTTCTTTTTTGCAAAAGACATTCTTTCATTTCGTTGCAAAATACATAACCTCGTGTTTAATCTTTGCACCGCGACTACTCGGTCTATTTTCGTTCATTTTTTTTTTTTTGGCACCACGTGGGTTCTTCGAGCCCATTTTTCATTCCCATTCCTTCTCTCGGTTGAATATATATTTTCCTGGAATATATAAAGAAATATATGTGTGTGTATGTATATGTGTATATATACACGTATATATGTATACAAGATGAAGCACGGAGTTGCAAAGATAAGCCGTGGCAGGATTGAAAACTTGCTTTCAAGAATGATTCTCGTGCACGGGATCCAACAAACCCCGGGAATCTTTTATCCAAGAAAAATAAGGGGAAAAAGGAGAAGTAAAGGTAACCCGTGTAGCAGTGAAAAAAAAAAGGAAAGAGTTAGTGAAAGAATTAGTGGAGAAGGTAGAACTAAAGTTTTATATATATATATATATACATTGAAGAGATAAGATAAGGGAGAAAACGCGAAGGTAGAAACGAAAAGGAAGGGTAGGAACAGGTTCAATGTAAAAAAAGGAAAACGAAGTCGAAAGGATAGATAAGGTATTTGCATAGAGAGTTTGACGTAGCAAATTATATTATTAAATTAATTAACATTCTTCGTATCGAAGACGATCGTTTTCTTTTTATTAATTTATTCGATCCGATTAAAGGTTTAACGACCTAAGATAAGTAATTGGTATCACGAAAAAATGATTTTAATATGCGTAAAACATCTTGTGGATTAGTCAAAATTATCGAATCGAGAATAGAAATGTTCCAATTAATATTATCGATCGAAGAAAATTAAGTTTCTAAGATAAATTTTGACTATCGATTTATTTATCGCAAATGAAAAGTCTAGATCTTTTGGGCAATACGAATATTACAAGGTAATATTTCAATCCCTTTCGAGATCTGCCTTTTTCAATCTTTTCTAAACTAAATTTTCCATGGAATCGAATTTTTCTTATAATTTTTCTAAAAACAAACTGTACTCCCGTAAATGATTAAACATTAAATATCCCATTTCGAAAATTGGATTCTCGAAACGATTCTTATTCCATCGTATTAATGTCATGATCGTAAATTCGCAGAAATAAAAGAGAAATCCGTCTGGAAGAATCGAGAAACGTGGCGATATAAATAAAAGAGTGGAAGCATGAGTTGTCATCCCCCTTCCACGAAATTTCTTGAGAGAGAGAAAGATAAAATATTCAAATCGAGCGGCTTCTTCCGCATCGAATATGTCTTCCCTCCTTTGGAAAAAAAAAAAAAGAAACTTGGTTACGCTGCTCGTCGAGAATTCCGTGTTTGGGCAATTTTCCAGCCGGGCCCTTTGGTTTCTCGATTTACACCTGCTGGTTTTTCCATCAATTTTTCCGGCCTGGTGTATATATCGAAGCGACGAATCACACTTTGATCATTTCGTTTCCCGAGTTGAAAATTCGAGTTCGATCATTTTTCCCATCCTGGTCTCATTTTCAACTTTCTTTCTTCTCTTTAACGTTAACTTAATACTTTTTCTAATTTTTGATATAAGTATTATATATAAATTGAAAATTAGAAATAAAGAAAAATTGTTTGATCGATTATCTTATATATTAGAATTTAATTTAACTTTAATTCATCATTTAACTCGATGTCGTTGTATCCAAGCAAAGAGTCGACACTCGATCCTTTTAGCATTCTTTGATCGATCTCGTCTTTAAAGAGTAATGTTATTACTGCTGATAACCTTTCAACTTTGATATTTGATATTTCTTAAAAGATAAGAGATATTTTACATTCATTGCCTTCAGCAACAAAGAAAATAACACAATTATACAAATATATACAAATTTAACGCAAATTAAACGTTCTTTTAAAACTTGATTATACGTTACACTCCATTTTCTCTCCATAAATTTTCAAAATTTGAAAAAATATCTAAAAATTCGTTCCTCTTTATTCCTTTGTCAATCTATCCTTCGGATTGGTTAGGCAATATTTCCTAAAAGTGCTCTCTTTCTCTCTTTCTCTTTCTCTCTCTCTCCGTGTTGAAATTTCGAAGCAATTTGCTCGCCGTTTCAGAATCGACGCCGATCGAGCTCTTCCCACTCGGAAACAATACCGGATCCGCTCTGGGCCGCGTTGGTCGAAAGGTTGTCGTGGAAACCTAATCTTTATTGCGCTCGCGCGAGATAAGCGAGTAGTTTCGTTCGAGTTTCCGTGTCGTTTAATCCCGTGGCCCTCGCCGTTCTTCGCAAACGTATCGACGACGCATTCGACCATGTCGATAATTTTCAAACTATGTTCTGTGAATTCACGCACACGGGAAGGAAGTTGGCGAATTGGAATACGAATGATGCGATGATTTTTCTTGCTCGTGTTTCGTGTTTTAAAAAGAACGAACCTGTGAATTTTTGCGCTAATGCGGAATTCTTTTTCACTTTCGAAAAATTTATCCGTCTTTCATTTAGCGAGGACGATACATCTGCGGAAAAAAAAAGAGTTGATAAGTTTTATCGAATTATCTTCCGTATAGGAATATAAATGTTTCGATATCCAATCAATCTGGATAACCATTTTATTTCAACGAATCTCACAAGTTAATTGTACATCGGTCACGTTTCATCGCAAGTTGCGCAAATTCGTTATATATTTGTTCGTGATTATTCGCAAAGGGTCGATTAATTACGCGCTCGTTTCATTATTATTTCTCTCGCTTTTTTCCTCCCCTTCCTTCTCGCTGGTCGTCGTCGTTCTCAAACGCATCGAAAGTCGGCGGCTCTTTTCCCACGTTTCGCCCCGATATTTCTTTCGTCTCTCTGGAAAAAAGACTTTTCGAATCCAATTCCTCCGTGCAGGGAAGATAATCGATAACGGCAGACGACGATTCGAAGCCTGGAATTTTCCCGTCTCCTCCTCGGAATATTCATTGTTTTGTCGACGACGAGGAGGAAGCGTTGGAAACGCGATAAGAGGAGGATCGGATCCCTTTTTTTTTTCGGATATAAATTTCCTCTTGCTCCGCGGAAGAAGGTCAGTCGTGTAGAAGTTAACGATATTTTATTTGGAAATGTTTATACGATAATTTTCGACTAAAATTAAGTCGACGTCAACAATGATTGCACTTTTTATCCATAATTCGAATATATTTTTTCCTTCCCACTGTAATGCTTTTGCTTCTTACTCTCGATTTCCATTGGTGAAAAATAATTTTCACATCCGATTATTATTATTATGTAAGAGTCGAGAAAAATATCTTTTTCTTATTCTCGACGATTTTATATATACTTTTGCGTAGAATTCTCGATCGATGTTTATATAATCCTTGTCTTTTTTTATATTCGATAGTGATCGTTTGCGTAATCGATTTCAAAGTGGATGGAAAGGATTCGAGAAAATCGACGCGTTAAAAATGGCGCGAAATCCCGTAAATAGGGCTTCTGGAGATAAGAATTTTGCAGATAAGAATTCCAAAGTTCGCCCTTAATCCCGAGAATTTCGGGAACCATTGGCTTTGGTAAACTATATTTGGCTATTTAAATTCATCATTGCCTCCATTGCAACGAAAATGGAGCAATCGAATCTATAATTGCTCTCCAATTAGAAATTATATTTGGAAACGTTAAAAAGTCTTTTCACATTGTTTTCGTTCTTACTTTTTTCTTTATTATTATTATTTTGAATGCATTTTTATTGCCACTTGTACAATCGATACAAAAAATAAACGTCGTTACCGATCGATAATCAGCAAACATTAATTTTTCTTGCTCCTCCGCGTTTTATCATTAATTTTTTTTTTCTCCAATGCATTTTTGATGTCATATAATCGTCATTCAGAGTGAAAAATGAATGTTACGTTCGATCCATGATCCACGAACATTAATTTTCAATGAATAGATTTTTATTTTCAATTAATCGATACAGAGCAGAAAATGAACGTTGTTACCGACCGATAATCAGCAAACATTCATTTTTCTCGCTATTCTCCTCCGCGTTTTGTCATTAATTTTTTTTTTTTCTCCAATGCATTTTTCATGTCGTATAATCGTCATTCAGATTGAAAAATGAATATTATCCATCAACATTAATTTTCAATCGGTGAAAAGATTTTTATCTTCAATTAAAAAACGATTCAAATCTACTTTCGTGAATAAATTGAAGAAAGAATATGCTACACGTTTTTGCGTTTCCATTTTGCATGGAATAACAATTGGGATATTTCCGTCCGAAGAACGATAAAATTTACAAGGAAATAGCCGCGTTTCGTGTCGAAAGAGCAGATATCTGGAATCGAGAACTGAGGAAAAGTGGTACGATTCGCGGTTGGTCAGACTGACGCCAGCCCATACAACGATCGTACTACTTGCACTTGCTTCGTTCCAAGCTCCTCATTTCCTTTCCTACTTTTCTACATATGTATTTTTATTTATTTATTTATCTTTGATATTAATTTAAATATAATCATCATTCGATATATAAAGACTAATAATTTTTTTAAAATAGCTAATTTTATTCTAAAATTTAAAATAAAATTTTCTCTACTTTATTACATTTATTAATTTTTTCAAAACGACTACTACTGAATAATAAGAATAAAGGAATAGAAGCCAAATAAAAATCTCCCTTACTGGATAAATAAATATGAATATGCATTTTTTCTAAATTAACGATCTGCAAAAAAAAAATAGATAAATCTCGAATAGAACCGTTTCTTAATCTATCGATCAAAAATATATTGATCGATATTTTTAAAACTCTCTTTAAAATTCGCAAATTAAAAATCGTTTCGATCCACGAGGCTTGGTTAGAGATAAGCGAATCTGCGTCATCGAATAGAATAATATCGAGAGGGGCTTTCGAGTCACGAAACGGATTTAATTGCGGTTTTTCGATCGTATCGATAATCGATTAGCGCATTATGGGGACGACGATGACACTTCATTTAAGTAAGATCTCGCAGATTTTGTTGAGTAAGGATCATCCTATTAAAGCATCCGTGGGGGGGGGTTCGATGATTTCGATTCGATGAAATGGGAAC
Source organism: Apis cerana (assembly GCF_029169275.1). Classification (NCBI taxonomy): domain Eukaryota; kingdom Metazoa; phylum Arthropoda; class Insecta; order Hymenoptera; family Apidae; genus Apis; species Apis cerana. Next base: position 14,052,264 of record NC_083857.1, read on the forward strand.
ATCTCTGTTCGAGAAATGGAATCCGTTTCTAAATACGGAATGATTAAATCGAATCGATTTAGTTTATCGATTTGTTAATTATAAAAATTGTAAATATAAAATAATTTTCTTCCTTTTTTCAATTCTCTCTCCCTCTATAATTTAATTGTAATCACGTTACACGTTGAAATAACTTGTAAGTTTAAGTAAAAATTATAGCACAGTTCCATTTCCTGGCAGAGTTAGATTTACTACACGCCTCTCTCGCTCCTCCTCCATTTAGCTTTTATGGAGTTGAAAAAAATCGTGTCATTTTTCTTGCTTCTTGGTTCCATTCGGTGAAATTTATCAGCATCGTGCCCGCGAATAAATGGGCAAATTTTCGAGACAAATTCTGTACAATCCTTCGAGTAAAAAAGGAAGGAAATCGCAAAAGAAACTTTTTCGTTTACGCGAATCGTTTGCTTTCGTTCAAATTTGAAAATTCCAAGAAAAAAGGCGGGAAAAATGAAATGAACAGGCGCGATCCTCCATCTCTCCTCCTTAACTTGATTCTAATCGATTTCGTGTCGAATCAGCATCGAAATATTCGAAATAACACGAATAACACTGTTTAGTTTTGTTGCGCCGAATTCTCCACAAAAAAATTTTTGAAAAATTCTCGACAAAGAAGACGATCTTGGAAGATTCATAAAATAACTTCGAAGGAGAAAAATAAAGGGAAATTTAATATTCCATTAGAATAATTTATATTCTAATTATTTATTAATATTCAACTAGAAGACTTTTTTTATGAGACTCTTTTAATGTTATACGAATTCGAAAATTCTTCCTTTTTTTTTTTACCAATCTTTCAATTTTGATTTTACGTATATATAAAATATTATATACATATAAAATTATTATTATATGAAAAATTGTTGACGACGAAGAGGATCGTCTTCAAAGATTCAAAAAATAACTTTGAAGAGGAAAAATACAGGGGAGAAATTTAATATTCAATTAGAAAGTGGAGACTCTTTTAATGTTACACGAACTCAAAAAATCGACCATTCTCTTATAAAAAATTATACGAAAAAATTGTTGACGAGGAAGGATTGAAAAATTGAAAAAATAACTTCCAAAAAAAAGAAGAATTAAAATACACAAGAAAAATTTAATACACGTAATGTTCAAAAATTCTTCTTTTCCTTTTTTCCCAATAATCCTTATTACAATTTATTCTACGCGTAGAAGAAAATTTGTAAAGAAAAGGAAAAGAATATTTCATTTATTTCTGTGTTTTATATAAATAATTTTATGATTTTATTTATTAGTATAGAATTTTGTACTAATAAATTTTTATTTTTAAAAATTATTAATTATTAAATATTTATATATTTATATATTTATCATTGATTAATAATTTCGATACAGTCATGGATTGATAAACTTACAATCTTGACATTTATCAGAATATCTCGAAATTCGATCAATTTCTTACATCTTACCCTTTCTTAGAACGACTTAGCTCGCAACATCGAGTTAAATCACGTGGAAATCGAAACTACACGTATAATCAAAACAGAAGTTCGCGTTTGGTGAAACAACAACCCCTCCCCTCCCATCTTACTCGATTAAATTCTTCGATTTTGGCTTTGGAAAAAAGAAGAAAAAAGAAAAAAAATATGAAGAAAGCATTCGTGCTCTCTCGTGCTTTTTTTCGCTGTGCACGCAAATTTTTAATTCGTTCCTCCTCTTCCCTTCCCCTCGTTCGACTAATTAAATAGTCGGCCATCGTTATTAAGCGTTCGTTAAATAGTTTCGAGGAGGGGAGGAGCGACTCGCGTGCTAGTAATTCTGTTAATCTTTGGGAGAAAGGGGGCGTGGCAATGTGATGGCAATGGCCGAGAGAAATATCGGGTAAATTGGTGTAATTGTGGAGGGGGTCGATTCGAAAAAATTTTAAGGAGCGTATTGAAATTAAACTTGTGTAAAATTATGATAATTGTCATTATTATAAAATATCTGTGAACTGTTGTTAGAAGAAAAGAATATTTTATATCACACGTTCGCCAAAGAGAAACATTTTCTATTTTATTAATCTTACACGATGTGATGTTGATAATATAAAAAAAAAAAGAAAGAAAATATCCACAATTATTTGTCATTTATCTGAACAAACTTTACGGAAGCCGAGATATCATCTCTACGTTACAATATTTTTCATTTACAGCTTTTCACGAGACGTAAAAAAGGATCCAAGAAATCGAAAATCAGAATGTATCACGAAACAAGAAATAATCACTTTTAATATCCACGATAACGACGATACAATTGAGAAAGTAGGTAGTTTAAAATTTTTAGGAAATTTCAGAGGGGTGGAAAATTTCAAATTCCTCTTGGAAAAAGGGGGCGAGGTTAAATATAAAATGGCCGCGCGCCGTGTTCGAACCGTTTACCGACCGGTGCATAATGCAAGGAGTCGAGCAGGGTCTCGCAGCTGCGAATTACACACGATCGTGGCCGGGAGCGTAAACTTCCCCTCCCCGCGGTGAAAGCCTCTGAATTATTGCGTTATAACGTCGTCGCCGGGACCTAGACCAAGATTTTCCAAGATTGTGGATGAATGAAGCGGCGAACAAAGCTGGCTTCCCCCTCCCTTCAAATACGTTCAAGGGGGAACTTAATTCCAAGTCTCGAGTTTCTGGCTACGATCGCCTTTGCGATTGACACTCCCCCGCTTAACTTTGGCTGCAAAGTTTTCGAGAGAGAAAGAGAGAATGGAGCGAGAATAATTTTGTGAAAAGGAAGAGATTGATTCTCTTGCTTTTGTATCTTTCATCTTTTCTTTTGTATTTTCTTTTATAGTCGCAGTTGGAAATTTTTGGAGATATTTTTTAATATCTTTTGGAATTTTGTGATTGATATTTAATTTTGGTTTGAAAGTTTTTGAAAGAGAGAGAGAGGTGGAATAATTTTGGAAACTTGTGAAAAGGAAGAAAATTTTTCTTTTGTATTATATTTGCAGTTGGAAATTTTTGGAGATATTTTTTAATATCTTTTGTGGTTTGAAAGTTTTTAAAAAGTTGTAAAAGTTGTAGAGAAAGTTGAACATTGTAGAGAGAGATTGTTTCTCTTGCTTTTGTATCTTTTCTTCTCTCCTTTGTATCGTATTTGCGATTGAAAAACGCGAATTTCTTCCAGATATCTTTCGATCTTGGAATATAAACTTTGGTTGAAAAAGAATAACTCTTTCGTTATAAAACGTGAATCGTGTAACGAATCTTTCGTAACCCCGCGTTTAAATTTACAGTAATTTATTTCTCTAAAATGAACATCATCCTCTGCTACGTATCTAATGAAATATTCAAATGATGTACGAATTCAGTATCGTGTAATTTGTTGCCTTCCAGTTATTTCCTCATTTCATTTTGACGTTTGAATCGCGAATTTCCCGATTCCAATTTACGAACATTTATGAACAATTAATTGCTATACCTAACTGTACATATCACTGAATTTCTAATATTACCCTTAAGTGCGTGTCAGCTAATGAAATTACTATGCTTCAGATGATACAAATTTAATACATCGACGTTACATTAACGACACGCGGTATATCGATTTTTCATTTTCCAAATTTTCTTATTCGCGAGATTGTAAATCCAATTAAATTTATTTCGATCAGGCAATAATACGAATCAAAGGGAAAAACTCGAGTCAAAAAAACCTTGAAAAAATTAAATCAAAGGAAATTTCAGATTAAGTTTTGAGGTTAAGTTTGTTCGAGTTAATCGAGGATTCTAAGAAATATTAACTGGTTGAGAGGAGCAAGGATTTGTTCTCGCGTTGCCTTCTATTATTATTTCCAATGCACGTTATTCACATGCAACAACACGTTTATCCAATGATTTTCGAATCGTAATGACGTTTCTCCATTAACGTTTCAAAATTGTTCCTAAATTGTCCCGTCAATCGGTAAAACAGGTCTCCTCTATTGCGTTATTAAACTTCCGTTCAAATTAATTCCGTTAAAATTGAAATTATATTCTACTCGGGATTTATTATTTCACTAATTTTCCTCGAATTGAAATTTGGAACGACAAACAAGCGACAATCGACAATTTGGATTAATTTGCGAATAGTAAGTAAAGCACTTGATTCGCGTACAGACCGACGCTTCGTTTAGAAAGACAATTTTAAAGGAATTGTAAAGCTGTACAAAAATATCGATTGAAACTTATTCATCGAGTATATTAAAGTTGAATGTTAATACGTTTATGCGAAATTTAAATATATAAAAATTTACCGATATGTAAAAAAAAAAAAAAACGTAAAATATTCAAAGTATAGTATACGTTATAAACATAACCTAACTTTTTTGTTTCTTCACCGGTGTTTACACGTTTATCTTAACTTGGAATGCTTATAATCGAATAAATAAATATCAATTTTTGTATAAATTTTTCTACTCACTTTGCAATTGATCTCCAAAGATATCGAATATATTAAAAATGAATTTATATATTTGAATGCATACAGGGTGTCTCAAAAATATTGGAACATCTGTAAACTGAAGATTCTTGGATAATTTTAAAAAACTATTCGACTGAGCATAAACAAATCCAAGCAATACATATCCCAACGAATAGAATGTAAATATTTTATCGATAAAAAACTATAATATTCAATACACTTCTTCGACATATGTTGCTCGAACCTGTCCACGCTTGAAGTCAACGCTACTCCAATATAATTTTCCAATGTTTTTCAGTGTTAATAATTCGTTACAACAAAGCCGTATAATATTTTTTACGAAGAAAAATCCTTAATTATTGAAATTACCTTAAACGTCGAATAATAAATTTTTTTTTTCGTTGAATCACGACATCTCGAAAGAATTTCATATTTCGAATAATGCACCATTTCCATCCTCCGCGAATGAAGGAGAAAGCCGTGATGGACGAAGACGAAGAAGGGCGAGGAGAAGGTAAAAGGGAGAGAAGAAGCTTGGCTTTATCGACTGGGCCGGCATATTGAAGAGCCCTGAGAGGGGACCACACCCCGTTGCTGGATCGCGGTTGTTTATGCTTCGCGATTCTTGCGGTTCGACAGCCAGCTCCCGCCTCGAAAACGCGTGGAGACCGGAGAGGAGAGGGGGGAAGGAAATTATGGAAGTTTCGCACGAGAATCGTTCGAGAATCGGAAAGTTGAAAGTTATGTGATCCCTTTATCGTGGAAATGTCGCGAAATTCGATAAAAATCGAAAAGATGGAGGGGAGGGTTTTTTTTTCCTTCTTCGTGTTTTGATCACTCGTGTGGAGAAAGAAAGAATAACAAATCGTATTTTGAATATCATCGTGAAATGTAGCGAAAGAACACTTTTTCCTGTATATTTTTATATGTTGTTATTCGTATGAGGATGAATACGAAAATTAATACAGAGTTATTATATTATTATTATTATTATTATTCATTTATATAATTTGAGAGAAAGTTAACGTATGATGATGCTTAATGTATCATGAAAGTATCGAATAATATTGGAGTTTTGAAATTATGAAATCATAGAAAGAATATCCGTATATTTGGTTATTTCGAAAATGTTAATGAATAATATTTTGAAACTCGCAAAGGCGTAACACGGTTGATTCTCATCTTCTATCTTTCTTATCGTTCCATATTTTTTTTTTTTTTTGCCCCTTCCGACCTCTTTCCTCTTTCCATTTCCAAAGGTTTTTTTTTGAACCCTGAAAGTTGGTGAAGTTCCAGAGAACGAAGGCCGAACTCTTGCCCGCGATCAGTCTAATTCTTTTTCGTGCCGAATTTCCGCGGCAAAAACTTTCGAAACGTCGAGGTTTGGAATGGAGAGACGAGAAGAAATATGGCGGGTGGAGATCCTTGAAAGATCGTTGGCCATTTTTAAATAGTTATTCGATTACTTTTTTCTATTTTTGTGAAATGCACTTTCTCATAATCTTTTTATAATATTTTTATTCTCGATGCGATTTCTGAAACAGTATACGACGCAATGTATGTAGTAAGAATATAGAGTAATTAATTTTTCGCTTTTTAAAATCCAACAAAAATTCGTGAAAATTTTTCTTAGACTCACGATAATTTCTGCCGATGCGAAGCGTCGAATCGTGATTGTGTATTGGCCATGTATGTATTATCGATGCGCGCGCATCGATTCGCTCATAACCTCCTCATAATCTTTTTATAAGATTTTTATTCTCATTGAGATTTCTGAATATGAAATATACGATGCAATGTATTTGGTAAGAGCATACAATAATTAATTTATAATAATTTCGTCTTTTAAAGTCCAATAAAAATTCGTGAAAAATATAGCTAAATTTTTCTTTTTGATACAAAAATTCACGGTAACTTCTTACGAACGTGAAGCCAAATCGTGGCCGTTTGGCCATATACGTATTATCGATGCGCGCGCATCGATTCCCTCATAACCTCCTCGTAATCTTTTTATAAGATTTTTAATATTTTATTCTCATTGTGAGATTTCTGAACATGAAACAGTTGAAACCATCCAATATAGTTGGTAAGAGCATAGAATAATTGATTTTTCGTCTTTTAAAAGCCTTTGAAATAAAAATTCGTGAAAAATAAGACTAAATTTTTCTTTTTGATACAAAAACTCGCGATGATTTCTTGCCAGTGTCGAATCATAGTCGTGTTATTGGCCGTGTGTACGTGTTATCGATGCGCGCGCACCCTGCCGAAAGAGAGCGTCTCAGGCGGGATTACAGGAGCTTCCGCACGTGAAAATATTTGCGAGTTCTCTTACAGAAAGCCTCTTTCACGTTCGCCTACAATCATCCTGTCCCGACTTTTCTTTCGTCCTCCAAACTATCTCCGTCCACCCGTTTTTTCCGTCCTCGTTTTTTTGTCCTATTCCCTCGTGAATTATACGCCTCTCGAAAATTTTCACGAAGAAAAATACAGGAAAGAAGGGACGAATATCCGTGATTTTTCCTTCTTCTTCGTTTCAATAAATATTTCGATTTCAACGTCAGATTTTTTGATTATTTAAAAATGAAATTACGCACGATGAATCGATAATTCGAGTAAATTAAATTTTGACAAAGATTTTGGAAACTTTTTGGAAATTTTACGATTTCAACGGGCATGATCGAATTTAATTTTGAATTAGTATAAAATCGATACTCGATTTTATCATGATTTAGTTTTGAAGCAGTAATATATAGATGGCTATACGTGTATGGTTGATTCCAAAAATATTCGACTTCTACTTCTCTCTCTCTCTCTCTCTCTCTCTCTCTCTCTCTCTCTCTTTCTCTCTCTCTTTCTATATATATATGGATTCTTCATTATCATTGTGAACGAGAGAACGAAGTAAATATGGTATAACTTTTGGAATTATAATCGTATACAATGCACACAGAAACAAATTATCATTATAAGGGATAACACGTATTCCGAAACACAGTATTCGAACATGTATTTCGAAATTATCGGTTATAATCCTGCTCCCTCCTGATGAACTGTTAATTCCCAATCGATGTATCGATTTCGGCCCGTTGGATTTCGTATAACGAAGAAAAATATTCTCGAAGCAATGGTCGAATAGAGAATGCCCCTCACCGATAAATATCCCTCCGTCTGTTCCCCGCTGTAGCAGCACTACCCATCGGCGTTTTTCATCGTTTGGGCTCGGTTTTATTTACTTTCGCTTCGAAGAAACGTGGTTCTCGAGAGAAGGAGCAACCAAGTAGCCGGAGAGAGAGAGAGAGAGAGGCGTCGGAGAGGTCAGGGAAAATAAGAAAATACAGGACGCGGAGAAGTAACTTGGACACTTGGATACTATGTGGTTATCCTGGTCACCACGAATGCGCATCGACGTTCACAGCAAAACTTCCCACTCTCTTCCCTCCCCCCTCTACGTGAATCCCAGTGAAAGATTTACGCTCGATGTCCGAGAAATAAGGAAGAAACCGAAACGTTCAGAGACAAGGAAGGAAAGGAAAAGAAAAATTGGTGGCAAGGTTGCGAGTATAAATAAATAAAAAAAACTCTCCAGCACTCTGAAGGAATTATTTTTCGCGAGTGGAAGGCCGAGAGTGAAAGAAATTATTCACTCACCGTCAACGTAATTTCGAAGCGAATCCATATAATACGCTTAAAAGCAATTCTCGATTTTAAGTGATACTTTTGGTTAATTTTCTCCGAAATGGTTATTGCGTTATTGGCGAGCGGACATTATTCTCGAACTTTCATCGTAATTTCCACTTACTTTCTCAAGAGCAACACTCTTCCTCGGGCGTTAAACACGTAATTTTCACTCGCGAAAGAAAGAAATAGCTCTCGATAGCTTCGTTCTCAAACGTATCCTGAGAAACTGGACACGGCGTCCAGTGGCGCTACTGTCGCGCCACTTATCTCTCTTTCCTTCTCTCTAAATAGTTATAACATTACGATCCAACGTTTATCCATTTTAATACATTGCTGAACGCATATTATTCGATTGTAATTGCAATATTTTCAAATTTTTTTCTCTCTTTTATTTCTTCTCTTTTTCATACGCAGAATCGATCCAGAAGAGCGGATAATTCACGTGATGGAGATTCAAACTCTTTTCATCCTTGTCTCTTATTTAACGGTAATATCGACGGATCTTGCGAGCGCACTCTGATATCCATCAGCCGGGCAAACATTCGTAGCCGATAAATCGCGTATCTTTTGCCAAAATATTACTCGAAAATTTTCGAACCCTCTTTCTCCCCCCCTGTGCCGACGTTTACAGTGTCAACAAGCTTTCCCGGTTTATTAGACGCGATATTTACCGCGTTTCGAAAAATATTCGCCAACAAGTTTTCTTATTCGGCCGAGAATTTTTAATATCGAGCGTGTGTCCAGCTTTATCGGACGATTTAACGTAATTACGTTTCGAAGCTCGATTCATTCGTTTCAACGGCGAATTCTTTATCTAATTTTAGAGGATGAAAACTCGACCAAAATTCACTCTTCGTTATTTTCTTCATTTTAAAGGGAAAGTTGTACTCCTTTTTAAAATAGTATTCGTCGTTCGATCGGAGAATTTTGAGGTGTAAAGTATTAGATTTTTCCGTTCGATAATAAATATGATAAATATAATTCCTCGTCAAATTCAACATGCTTATCTTAGCAACGATTATTCCACTTTTGAAGGGCAAATTAAACTCTTTTCCGTTCTTTCATTTCTAGAATCGGTGTCATTGGTAAAAAAGACAACGCGCTTAAAAATATTAATTTTAAATTGTTGGCAAAAATCTTAAAGAGGAAGAAAGATAAAATTATCCATCGATCTCTTCTCTTCCATCGTCCAGCGTATCACCAGGAAAGGAAAGCTCGTCCCATAAAGCTGTAACATCAAGCTATCGCGCTTTATTAATCGCGAGAGGGTGGGCGAGGAGGCGTTGGAGCGGAGCAGGGTCACGCGGAAGGTCAAATCCGCTTCGAGAAATCGATCGATCGACCGGCCGGCACGATTTTTCGCGCGTAAAAACACGCCCCCCGCGTTCCCCGTTCTGGGAAGTTGCATCGACCGAAGCGTGCGTTTCATCGCGTCGCCCCACAATTTCTTCCCTCGCGTCGAGAATAATTGATATCTATTATTTTCGTTTTTATTTTTATTATCCAATCGTTTTCTCCTCCTTTTAAAATTGGGAAGAGGAAACATTTTTAATGTGAAGTTGTCTTCGATTATGCAACTCATTTATGTATTTATATGTAATATTATTGTTTTGAAATTATTATATAATAGTAAATTTATTATAAATTTAAACACGAACTTCAGATTCGTGAATCGGTTTAAAATTGGTAAAAGGAAACATTTTGAGAGTGAAGTTGTCCTCGATTATGTAACTCATTTATTATACTGCAATATTACACGTACTTGTTTTGAAATTATATAATAGTAAACTTATCATTTGTGCAGACACGAGCTTCGTTTCAAATTCGGTTTAAAGGAAACATTTTCGGAAACATCTTCGAATATGTAACGAATATATTATACTATATTGAAATATTGCACGAATATTGTACGTATTTGTTTTGAAATTATCATATAATTATTATACAGTAAACAACGTATTATTTGTACACGAATTTCGTTTCATATCGAATCAAAAAATTATTTAAGTAATTAATTATTTAATTTAACGCTAAATTCAATTTGTTATCCTCGAACGAAACTTTTCCCAAATTTTCCAACATTATTCTTCCTATAATCTATCCACACATTTACTCGCCATTTCAATTTATTAAGGGACGAAACGTACAATTTCAAATATACAATCGTCTCATTTTTTGGAATATCTGATCGCCTTTTAATTTCGCATCCGAGAATTTCTTCGAATACAACGATGTACGAAATTCGATATGCAATCCAGTTTCACTGGTGAGACGAGACGCCTCTCTCTCCACCGCAATTACGTTTCGTCCGGCAAATCGCGAGAAAATATCGGTCCTGTTATCATTAAACCGGCTCTTAATGAAACTCGCGACGAGGAATTCGCGTGACGTTGTACACAGCGATATACAATGAAAATGAGATTTTCCCTTCGTTCTCTCCAACGTAATCTCATATGGGGATTGACGAGAGTTTAGAAATTATATGGAAATTAAACTTATCGAGTGGCAAGTAAGATCGAGGAAGAAGATTATCGCTTCGTTTCGCGATTGTTTTTTTTAAATAAAGAGAAGCTGTATAATTTCTCCTCGCAATTTTTGCAAAACTATTTTACTAAAATGGAATATATCGCTTGCAGAGTCTCGTCAAATGTTTTGGATCGTATTGGCTCGATTTTCTTCTAATAAATACGAATAAATATTCGAAAGAAAAATATTAGGAAGAATTCGAAATTTCTTGAAAAAATTCCTCGAGCTTCTTCCTACACTTTCTCGTCAATTTTTCTTTCTTTTCTTTTTGCAATTGTTGTAATACAATGATAAAGATTAATAACCATATCGTATCGACCCATAAATCATCGCATCTTGATATGCGATGTTCCAAAATCTTTGGCTGTTCGAGTTTATCGAGGTCGTTACTCAAACTCCAGATCTCTAAGATCTCGAAGACAATGAATATTTGCATAGATAATCGATCGATAATCCAACAACGTTCGAACAATAAATTTATACGGATTGAACGTTTCGAAAGGCAGTTATTATTAACGATAATAAATTCATTTCACTTTTGCTGTTCCAATAATCCTCCACTGTCGCGCGCGAAATTAATTTTATGCGATTAACTGGTGGGAAATTAAACGAGTATCCGATTCAAACTTTGCTTTCAAGAGCGGATTGCCGAGGATGAAAGACGCGTTATCAAACATGTTCAAACTTGCTCAAACTTGCTCCTATTGAAAACTTTCAAACAAATTATTACGATTAATGAGGATACAAGCAATGATACAAGAAGTACAAATTGAAAATCAAAATCTTCGAAATCATTGAGAAATCATTGAATCGAATCAAAGTATGAATAAATAAACACGAACAATCGGACCTCTGAGTTGATCTAGAATCTTCCAGTGTCGCGCGCATTAATTTTATGCGATTAACCGGTGGGAAATGAAACAAATATCTTATTCAAACGTGTTCAAACTTTCTCAAACACGCTCAAACTTGCTCCCGTTGAAAATCTTACAAGTTATTACGATTAATGAGGCTGAAAATAATACAAAAAGTACAAATTGAAAGTTAAAATCTTCGAAATCATTGAAAAATCATTGAATCGAATTAAAGTATGAATAAATAAACACGAACAATTGGAGTTGATTTCGTGCTTGATTTAGAATCTTCCACTGTCGCGCGCAAAATTAATTTTATGCGATTAACTGGTGGGAAATTAAAGGATTATCCGATTCAAACATGCTCAAACTTGCTCAAACTTGCTCCCGTTGATCTAGAAGTGGTTTAAAGCGATAAAATTTTAAAGAGAAATGCAGAAAAATAAGAGTGTTAAACGAGCACACTGCAAAACTTCTTCTCTATTGTATCTACGATGAATAAATAATTAACTCGTAAATAAACTTCTTCTTCTGTATCGTTATAACGATAAGTAACTCTTAGTTAATAAATAAAAATTGTTTCATTCTTGAAACGAAACGCGTTGAAGATCGAAAGAGGAGAAGCTTTCTCTCCAAATTGCGAGAAAAAATATTCCGGCAGTAGGAAAAAAAGAAATTCAACTCAATCCAATTCAATCCAACTCGATATCATCTCGTACGACAAATATATAATTTTCGAATGGACAGATAGACGAGCTAATCTCGATCGCCGATCAACCGAGTTGGAATGAAAAAGATTGGAAGATTACCCCGTTGCTCCAAGATCCTCCAATTAAACAATCCTCTTACGCCTTTTTCCATTTCTCCATTACTCGTTGCATCGAGTTGACGGGCAATAATCGAACAACACGGACAACATCCGTTCCATTTGACACGGTTTGCCCCTAGGAGAGTTACGATCGCGATCGTAAATCGGTGATTTACGCTATTTACCTCGCCACCTGGGCAACAGCCGAAATTCATTGTAATTCATCGGCGTGGCAAATCGTCGAAATCGAATGCAACGTCGAGTTTCGACATCCAGGGATGTTCGCAATTGCTCCCTTTTGGCTAGTGAAATGTATCTTTTTTCTGATTATCATCTGATCATCGAGATTGGTTAACTATGGATTTTTCAATTTATCTTTTTGTCTCGTTAGGTAGATGTAGCAAGCAAAGGTATAAATTATGGAGCTCTTGGTTTGGATTATAATTATAAAAGATCGTGAATCAATAGGCATCTGTTTATTGTGTTGATGAAAGATCGAGGAGAATGAATTTTTAATTTCTTGTCTTACTATGATTTAATAAAAGAAGGATCGAGAAATGTTGTTTAATAATTTAAGGGGGCGAAAATAACTTGAAATTGTCAATTATCTGTTAAAGTGATTATTTCGAAGCGGAAATAAAAGGAGAGGATTGAAGAAAAGAAGGAAATATTCCTCGAGTCACGATCGAACACTGTCTAGCACGGAAAATCCAAAAACATTGCTCATCAAAATCATCCATCATTGTTTTTACCCACCCTTGTTTTCATCCAATATCATCTTTTTATTCACCATCGTTTCCATCCACTATTCTCTTCATCCACCATTGTTTCCATCCATCGTTCTTCATTTCTATTTTTATTATCGTTTCCATCCACCATCATTCTTATTCACCATCGTTTCAATCTATCATCATTTTTATCCATCCACTATCGTTGCTATCTATCGTCGTTTGCGTCCTCTTCATTCACCATTGTTTCCATCCATCATCATTATTTTTATTCACCATTATTTCTATCCATCGTTTCCATCCGTTATCATTTCACATCCATATCCATTCACAATCGTTTCTATTTTTATTATTTTCCATCCACCATTATTTCTATCCATCGTTTCCATTCACCATCCTTTTCATCCACCATTGTTTCCATCCATCATCGTTTCTATTCACCATTATTTCTACCTACCATCGTTCTTTCCATTCACCACCATTTTCATCTTTCTTATCCACCATCATTTCCACCCACCATCTCACTCCTGATCGCACAAAATCCAATCTCCACCCAGCAACGATATTAAAAGTTCGGTCATCGCCGTATATAATCATCGTCTGCCATCTTTCTTCCCTATCTTCGCCCTCCATTCGCCATTGTCCGCCGTGTACAGTTTTTGAAAACGTGTCGAGGGAGGGAAAAAATTCGACACTTAATAGAAGAAACGAGTAAACGGTATTACGGTCACGTATCACATAATAATCGAGAGAGATCGAGGGATTCGATGCATCTTAATTCGCGTGGAAAATTGGGTCGCCACTATGCGCCACGATGCGCCACTGTTTAGTTCGTTTTAACACACGCGGTGGTCGGTAATAAGGTTAAACGAGCAACTATTTCGCTTCGACTACTTTCCTTCTTTTCCTGCTCAAACGTATTTCCACCCCCTTACGTACTGCTTACTTAGCGGTTGAGAGAATTTTCTTCCCTCTCTTTATGCCTTCCGTCGTTTCACCACCAGCAATGCAATAATGGATAACTGTCGTGCGAATGGAAATTCATAGGTTGTTCGAAGAGATAGAATTTTCGTAAAGTTTGTAGCATCTCGATCATCTTCCAGTCCTACAATTTATAAGAGAGCTGAAGAGATACGTCATTTCGTGTGTGATATATTCAAAGAAGAGGTAAAACTATAATTCTAATTTTGAAAAAAATTGAGGATAACACTTTAATAGCATGCAGAGAAAACAAAATATATTCTACAAAAATTCTAGTCTCAAAATTTTTAATAAAAATTGGCGTATTTTTTTCCTCGATACAAATCGCAGGATTTAGAAAAGGGAGAATTAATTTTAGGAAAAAAATCCACCGCTCTCCGTCTGGTGGAAGCCAAGTGGTCCTTTTTTGGTAGCTCGTAAAGAGAATTTAAATGCTTTAAGTAGTCACCTTTGTACCATGTATCCTTTGTGAACAGAGAGAGCGAGCGAGAGAGAGAGAGAGCGAGCGAGAGAGAGAGAGAGAGCGAGAGCGAGAGAGAGAGAGAGGGGCAGGCCGCTTGGAATTGCAAAAATACCGCCAAGCGCTTGGCCTATGTACACTCGACGTTGATAACTAGATTTGTTTTGCAATTTAAATATCCGCCGATGTCGCCGAGATTCCACGCGAAAATCCATGCTTATCCCACGCGGGAATGCAATTTACCGTTTCTTTTTATCCGCCATCTTCCCCTCCCCCTCTCCTCTTTTCGCTCGTCAACTAATTTCGCCCACGAATCGAGTGTCCGCGAAAATTCCTGTCGAAAGAAATAACAAGCGTTCCTCTTCAAATCCACGCGAGCCTTGAAACGTTCGTTTATTTCAATCCTGTCCGTTTTATGTGTTCCAAAATATGTTTCGTTTGTTGAGCAAAAAACGCTCAAGAGCCTCGGTGTTTTTTTATATCGATGGGGGAAAAAGCAGGTTTGCGAAATTGTTCAATCGATTGTGCAATCGATCGGTAAGATTAGAGATCTGTCTTATCGGGAGAAAGGAAAATGTTGTTTTAAATCGAGGAGAAGAGAGATTCAAATTTCGTTTTTGTTTTAATCGTAGTCGGTTTGATTTAGGTTCAATTTTCTTTTTTTTTTCCTTCCCTTTGCCCATTTCTTTCTCTCGCGAACGAATATCTATCGTTCACCAAGGGGAATGTACCACCTGTGATTTCCCATTTTCCAACAACGTTCCCAAAGGTCGTTCGAAACGTACTACTACCATTCGTTCGAAACATCTCTTTCTCGGTTCATTTACCTCTCCAAGCGTGCCCGTCGATAAGCAACCGGTGAAAATAGACAATTCGAGAGCAACGAAAGAAAGGAGGTGGAAGGTAGAATTTAAGCGTTCTGGTAAATTCTATTTTTCTATTTTCTTCCTTTCTTTCTTTCTTCCTTTCTTTCTTTCTTTCTTTCTTCCTTTAATGTTATTCGAGAAAAATAAATATAAGGGAATAGATAAAGAAAAATTCGTTCTAGTATAATGTGTATATATTTGTTTAAAAAGTTTTGCTTCGAATACGTAAGGTACGAATAAGAAATATAAATATAATATGATTTGTACCGATATGTAGCGTATTATTATAGGTACAAATTTTCAAGACGATTACAATAAAGCACATGGAGCAATATTTATTTCATTTAATCATTTCAAATCCCTATTAACTGCCCCGTCACACACACGTGACACTTTATGTTCTGCCGCCACGAGTGATGAAACGATATTTGCTCATTACTACCATTGTGGACATTTATGAAAATATAAATTTCTATAGACACAAGAGGAGAATTAACGATCTATTTCATCCTTTAAATATCGTAATATATATTTCAACTTTTAACGTTTTATATAAATGTTAAATAGTATGATACTATTCTTTGTTTTCACGTGCATTCATTGTTGACGCATGCGCACTGCTATCTAAATCTTCTAAAGAAACTTCGTTCAATATTGTTATCGACCGAGCGAGATCGTCACGCACTATTTTATCGAATGAGTAGCCACGATGGACAAAGTGGAAAGAGGAATCGATTTCTCTCCAACTGCTTGCTTTTCACGCGATATCCGATTTCCACGAGTGGAATTAGATAGATAGATGCTTCGTTTGCTTCTTTGAATAATCCTCTGTGGTAAATGGAATTTAACAGTATCGCGAAAACCGTTAGGTGGTGTGTTTCTAAATAATCTTAAATGTTCGTTAAATACTTTTTTTTTATTATAAGTGAAATATATATGAAAAAGATCGATATAAATTATGGTACACAAAGAACGAAAAATATTTTTCTTTTTAGAATATATATTCCTTTTTATACAATCGATCAAAATTATGTACGTAATATTCCGTGCACGGATAACACAGAAATCTCGTAATATTTTTGACAGATATTTATCGTTTTGTTTTACACACATACACACACATATATATATATATATACTCGATTGGTTCGAATATAAAATAACACGCGTAACAAAATGATGTTAAAAATCAAACATCGAAACATTCTTATAATTGAATTGAATTTTCTTCCTAGATGGAATATTTCTAAAACTTTCATTTCAAGAAAAGGCAAGATTACTAGTTTCCCAAGCGCGTTCTTTTTTTATCACTTTTATCATTATTATTATTATTCGTTTTAATTAAGGAAGAGATGAAATTCCTAGAGGAAGAATTTAAAAGAAATTGAAGGAGAAAGATAGGGAATTAAAAGAAGATCGGGGCGCCCGCTATTTGTATAAAACCGGTGCTGCCATGTTGCCGCTAATAAAGGATATTAAACTCGGCACGGAGGTGCACCAGGAATTCAAAAGCGAGGGCAAAAGTACGTCGAAGGATGAGGTTAATCCACTCGAAGGCGTTTCGGTGGCGTGTCAGATACGGAAACTTCGGGAATATTACTCGGGAAATTTCAGCCGTCCATGTGGAAGTCGTTACTTTACGGAGCATAACCGTGTCGTGAGGAATATAATTTTTTATGGTAAAAGCTAAATGTTATAAAGATGATGCATCTGTATAAAAAGAAAATGAACGATGATCTTCGATGGATATCGCATCGGTGTATAAAATTTTTATTTTATCTATTTTTATTTTATTTCGAAGAGAGTTCGAAGAGAGATCGATAAATAAGAATTTATTTTCTTCTCGTTAATTGCAATTTGATCGACGAATATATTTGTGATACATTCTTTTCGCTTTGCATTTCCTGTAAAATTTCTTCTTCTCGCAATATCAAAGCAACGATTTATTACATTATATAAACTACGCATTAATTGTTATAGCAATAAATCGTCAACGAATAAATCGGTTTATTCGACGCTGTTTTCTCTCACTTGGCGAATTGTTAAATTACACAGATGGAAGCCAATTTGCTTTGAAATCTGATTAAAATCCATTGAAATCCACGCGAGCATCGATTTTAGATAAGTTGAAAGCTGAAGGGATTAAAATATTATTTATTTTTAATCTCTTTAGTAGCCGGGAAAAAATTCCTAAAATTAATTCTGAGGTATAAAAGGGGGGGAAAAAAAAAGGAAAAAAATATTGGAATGTTGGCTTTTAGTCGCGATCCATTTAACCTGACACCAGGAAGGGAAGAGTTATCGAAGGAGAAATGAAAGAAAAATGGATTATACGTGGCGATTCTGCAAAAAGCACTCCCCCGTTCGACCAATGAATGCCACGTCCGTTCGAGAAACTTTGACAGACCGAAGTTTCGGTTTCTTCCTTCTTTGCAAATCTCTTTTGTCTTCCTTATCCAGGATATCGAAGTCTTGCGTACAGGATAAGAAGAATTTCTTCTCGATCCTTGGCTGGAAGTTATTTAGAAGAATGGAAACGGTGTCGACAGACGGATTCCGTTGATTCCTCCTCGACTTTTCACGCGATTCGCCAGGAAAAGGATATTCTAAAAGTAGAAATTTTTTCTAATTTCACTTGTTCTATCCTTCCGAATTCCACCGTTTTTAATTTTATCTATTCGTAATTCCACTCGAATTTATTTACGTATTTCGAATTTTCCAGCTTTCGAAATTTTCTTCTTTTTTTTACGTATTTGAATTCTACAGTTTCGAATCCCACCTCCTCGAATTTTACACACTTTTGAAATCGCAGCAAAGGATCCAAGAAGTTAGAAGAAGAAGAAGAAGCACTCTTCATCAAATATAAGTAGCTCCTCTCCAGTGTTATCGAGCGTCCGCGCTCGTTGCATCCGTTCTCGAATAAGAGAGCGGGGGAGTGAGATGGTTGGAAAAAAGAAAGAAAGAAAGGAAGAAAAAAAAAACGTCGGTGTAAACGAAGAAAGAACGAGCAATTTGCGGACGAGCATCGCGGAGAACCTCTTCCCTTTCATACGTTTCGCATACGTCTCCACTCTGTGCCCGACCATTTTGCACAGCCGCTCGATAAATTTTCAATGACATCAGCGTAAAAAACGTCGGCTGCTATTGTTCTGGGAATCAGGTCGCGACGGCTGCATCCACTGACCGGCCTCCATCGTGTGTGCATATGTGTGTGCGTTTGCGTGTGTGTCGCACTGACACTTTTTGCACACTCGTGAGCTCGCGTCGTCCAAAGTTAAACGGGCAAAAAAAAGTTTGGCGATATTAGGTAACCGAGAGGAAGGGAGAGGGAGAGAGAAGGAGAGAGAGAGAGAGGAACCGAGTCGCGACGTCTCCTTTTGCTGGGAAGAAAGAAAGAAAGAAAGAAGGACGGGCTCGACTGTTTCCACTCGTTGTGCATGCCACATATCGAAGACTCGATACTATGCTAGAAGAATTCGAACGCAACGATGGAAAAAACAGAGGAACGAGAATTTTTCCGCGCGATATCCGTGAATTTTCATCATCCCGCGAAGAATGACATCTCTCGTTCGATCTCTCATTTTTCTTTTTTTCTTTTTTTCCTCTCCGTCTTTCTTCCGCGTTTACGGACGCGAAGCACGTTTTTAATCGCTCACCACGGCCATTGTCGAATTTCGACGTGTTTTACGACCCTTTTTACGCTTCTTTCTCCTCCTCCTAGGCTTTGTCCCATTTTCCGAGACGACGGAAAGAAATCGAAGATTCGGCCATTGTTTCGTCTTCGAGATAAATACGTATATATATATATATATATATATATATATAACTTTGCCTTCTAATTTTCTTCTTTTTTAAAATACAATGTTAAATGTAATTAATACAATTTCATTTATTGTTCATATATTTCATATCTAATTAATATCTCTTTGTTTAAAGAAATTTTAATGAGAATATCGACTTCGATTTACAATTGTCAATAATTGCTGAATAATTTGTTGAAGTTGTACGCGTGTACGTACAATTTTAGGAAGTGAATTTGTATTTGTTTTATTCCATTCAAGCGTAATTTTCCTTCGACTGTAAGAATTTGAATTTTTTTTGCGAAAATTATTGAATTTGTCTCTGACCACGAAACAATGAATAATCGTTGTTAATTGATAAAACACGAAACGGTTTGAAACGTGGGGGCAACAATCGCGTTTTCTCTTTCGAAATGAAACGAGGTAACGTTTCGTCTTTGAATAATTTTCAAAACACGTTTTTATCGTATTTCGACGAGTTCGTTTCCGTTCTTCGTTTTTGTTAGGCTGAAGTAAACAAATATGGCGGCCCATTAAAACAAACTAGCTGTTCGAAAAATACGATTGCCACCCGTTCTTCCACATTGCTTTTGAATTATTCGAAACGCATCGAAACGAATGAAAAGCCGTTTTCATCCCTCGCCGCATTACACGTTTGGGAATATCAATATACCGTGTTCGATTTTACAAATCGAAACGAGAGATACAAGCGGGTATACATCGTATGAATGTACATGGTAATTCGGAAGTAATCATTTTATAATATTATTGTTATATCGTCTATACGATTGAAAAATCAAAAGAAATATTCGGTTATTGGTTATCTTTCTATTTTTCCACCATACGGATTTATTCCTCTGAAAAAATCCCTCTGATATTATTATTTTCCAGAATATACGTATCCTACTTTTGTGCTTTCAACAATATTTTAACGCTCTATAGAGTAGTGCCAGAATTCGCTATTCTATCTCTTTTAAACGATTCTCATTTAATTTGTAAAATTAACTCGACATAGCTTTTAATGCCGTTGAAAGAATTATTCTCTGTTGAACAATCGTCGAGAGTCATCTGATTATTCTATTATATTATATTAGAAAATATTACAACTTATTAATTATATTCCAACATTGTTTTTGATTTACATAAAATATCTTTAATATTAAATCTCGTATCATTTATTTCGCGCGATTGTATACGAAAATGAAAATATTTTTACACGCGTCTCCGAGATATTTCAATATCGAATCTTCATTTTCACGGTGAAATAGAGAAACAACCGGATCGATTCGACGAACGAGGCCTTTGAAACATTGATTGATTGCTCTGTACAGGCATCTCGACGAGTCTTTACGCCGTTATGAAAGTAATAGCCTGGCAATTTTTCAATGCAATCGTTGACCTCCCCGCCATAGTGTTCACGATCTCTTTCGACTTAATGGAACGATGTCGCGATTCAGGGGCGGCTATCGAGTTTTGTGCGTTTTTCCACGGCTCCCTAATTATTTCCATGCGTTTTTACGTAACATAAGTGGAAGATTCGATTTGTTGAGAATCGTAAAATTAGGGAAGATATTGGAATAAAATACAAACGTAAATGTAATCTTTGGCTGTTCGAAGATTTACGAGCAATGATCGTTGAAAATTTGAAAATCGAGGAATAAGGATTTTCTATTCCATTTTCTATTCTATCTCCTTTCGAGAAATGTAAAAGCTTTTCGAATTGGAATGGAAGATACGATTTGACTAATTTAATTCAGGATCGTAAAATACAAAAGTAAATGGGATACTGGAGAAATAATAAAAGATTTTCGAATTTTTCTTTATTTTCACTGTTTTGAATTTTATTTATTATACATATATCTGTTGGAAAGAGTATCCATCATCAAAAATTTTATTATGCCACTTAGAATCTTTTCATTGTCTTCGATAACCAATGAGAATTGATTGTTAATTAATTCTTTCTTTTTTTTTTGTATTTTGTATTTTTAATGCCTCGATTATACATGTAATCAGCACACATTGAAAAATGGACAATGATTACTCTGATTAGTATAATTAGCATAATAAAACATAACGAAACTTACAGCTCGATTGGACAATAGATAAATAAATTTTAAAAATAATTTGAACGATAATTATTTGAAAATTCTCGTCCAATGTACACGATTCGAGGATTTCCTCGCCGATGTTCAATTTATTCAAATTCCATTCGAACTTTTTGGTTCGTTAGCGTTGCTGGACGAAAGAACTCGGGCAGAATCTCGAGGAAACTCGAACCTCTTTTTCACCGAAACTTGGCCAACGAAATTCTATTTCAATTACCGCGTTTCAAAGGATAATCCTCGCGGACGAATTTCGAGGGAACCGTGACGACGTTCGTTTACGTCTCGATTTATTCAACCCAGCAACTCGAGATCCTCGTTCGTTAAAGAAAGATCGAGGCAAAAAGCAAGTTTCGATACTTCGAAAGGTGAAGATCGTGCAAAAAACATCATCACAATATCTTGTATATCTTATAATTAATTTAAATTCATCGAAAAATATTTAACAATCAATAAAACAATACGTCTCAAGTTTATCATCTCTTATTTCATATTCAATTTATCATTGAATCATTATGAAATATATTTTTAAAATTCCATATATCTATTTAAGAAAGTTACGCGAGATGTCGCAATTCGGCATCGAATCGTGTCACAAAATATGTCCAAACTGCATGGAGATCCATCGAAGCTTGTATTCGATGTACCGACGCGTGTAATAAAGAAAACACAATAAAATAATACGTCTCGAGTTTGCCGTCGCCAATCCCTTATTTCATATTCAATTTATCATCGAATTATTATGAAATAAATTCTTAAGATTCCAAAACGATGATATAAAATCGTATTAACATACTTTTACGTCGCATCTATTTAATAGAAAGTTACGCGAGATATCGCGCAACGGAATTCGGCAACGCATCGTGTCACAAAATATACCTAAAATGTTCAAACTGTATCGAGATCCGTCGAAGCTTGTACTCAAATCGACACATATTGTATACTTACACAAGACGAATGTACTCTTCCTAATCGACGAGTTTGTATCGCTTAACCCTCTCATTACCGATTGCCGATTATAATCGGCGGAAAGGTTCTACTTTACCTGTCGAGAGTGTCTCTTTATTCTATTGACCCGTTGGATCAATCCTACTAAAAGTATATCTTGAACGCACGTAACGCGAGTTTCTTCTGTTTTTTCTATCCGACAGTGGAATATTTGTAAAAATATATTATAATAAAAAATCTTTCTTAAACAAGTTACAAATAATGTACTTATTTTCGCGTTTCTCATATAAAGTACGACGGAACAGTTGTTGCGTAACATTTAAAAAAGTATTGTAGATACAAGAGAATGGCAAGATGGAGCGTAAGTGCGAAAGCTATTCACGTGTAGTGTGCACACACTTTTCGGCGCGGTTCAGTGGCATTGCTCCGGCGGAGCGAATTGCCGTAACGAAAGTGTTAAAGCGATATTCAAAGCCTCGATTCCCGTATGCATACGGAACGCGTAGTTGTGCGTGTCAGTGGAAAGGAGACGAAGAAAAGAAGTGCGGGGGAAGGAAAAAGAACGAAGGATGATGAAGGGATGGGCTATAATGGTCGAAAAGAATTTCTCTCGCGGGAAAAAAGCTCTCTCTCTGCGTCTGGAAACTTTTTTCCAGCGGAGTGAAAATCGAGGGAGGAAGGACGCGCGCGCATATGGATTCGTTCGTGGAGAGAGAGTTTGGAAAATATTTACCAGATGCATGTTTATATAATAAATAATTTATTTGGGAAATGTGAGATACGTGAAGTTGAAAAATATGATGTATCTGGTTTATTTGAAGATTGAATGAGTATTGGTGTGTATTTATACGTGTTTTGTTTGTCTTGTTTAAATTTTGAAAGATTTTTATTGATTTTCTTCATTTTCTTTTTTCTTTCTATTGTTTCAGGCTCGACCAGCCGGTGACCAGCTCGACGTCCGGAATGGACAGCAAAAAGGTTCGGATAAAATACTTTGTACTTTTATATACGTAAATAATTCGATCGCGGCTAAGTTGTCGAATGGATTTCGTTTTTATCTCTATATCTCGTCGAATAATGTTTCTGATCTTTCATCGAATTTGTTTCCATCTCTAGTGTTTCTCCACCGAGCGGCATATTTCAATTCCATAAATCCATAGACTGTAAATCATGGAAGGATATATGCATAGAATAGTTCGCGTAATGGATTACGAAACTATGAGGAAAGATCACGGTGTATAGTGGAATACATCGCGTACATTTCGCATTCAATATATTCAATATTCTATACCTTTCTACAATTTAATGCATATTTTATATGTATATTGTTTTAATGATAAAAAAAAAATATTAACCGAGTGCTAGAATAAAATTAAAAATTTAACGATATTTTGTTTAAAAATTTTGTTTAAAAGTCTTTAAATCAAAAACATGAATAAGCCAAGTACCAAGTGCGAGCACGAGTTCAAGCATTTAAATACTTCGATCAAATTATTTCTACCATTAAAAGAAATCGCAATTAATTTAAAAATAATTTAAAAATTAATTAAAAATTCTAGATATTCAAAGATGCAGTCAACTCGATCGAACTTTAAACTAAGCAAAACGTTAAAACAATTTAAATATCAAAAATAATTTTCGATTCGTCTCAAAAACGATATCGAAATAAATAGGAATTATTGTTGGATTGTCTTCGTTAAGAATCACCTATAACGCTTCAGACGCTTTGTAGATAATTCTGACACTGCATTATGGTAGAAAAACTGTAATTTGAATATTCGAAATATAAAAATTATTTTCATTTGTGAAATTATGTTATTTTCGAAACTATTACATATAGAATTATTACCTTAACTACTCGAATATATAAAATTATATTTGTAAATTAAACTATCATCATAAATCGTAATTAGCTTAAACGTATTACGAGAAATTAAAATAATTTTATATTATACGTTAGAATACTCTGGATTCTAAAAGTTATAGCTATGAAAAATTTCATATAATTTTTTCATTTCGAATTAATACGTATAAAATTATTCTATACAAAATCGTGCTATCTTTTATTATAAAATATACTAAGAAACGGAAGAATACACGAATCTTTTCGTAATAAATGAACTATTTATACAAAATTGTAAAACTTGAACGAGAACTTAATTTCATTTTTTAATAATCGCAATGCTTAAAGCTTTATTTTCTCTTTTTTTTATGCATGCATTCTATGAAAATTGTTTTATATATTTTAACCTTGCACAAATAACGTAAACATCCATACTCCATCATATAATAATTCAACGAAAGCGAAACTGAAAATAAGTGTACTGTTCACTGGTGGAAAAAAAGTCTCGCAGGACGACACAAGGGCAAGAGAAGTCGTTCGCTAGGACCATTTATCCCCACTTCACACGCTTTGTTGATGATCCTGACACAACACGCTATGTAATAGTAGAAGTCAAGAAATGTTTTCGAAACTATATAATTATTTCCATACGATATTGATATATCTATTCGTATATATATAATCATTATCTTAACTACTCGAATACAAAATTACATTTATAAATTAAAACTATCGTTAAAAATCATAATACTAGCCTATGCATTACAAGAAATAAAAATAATTTTATATTATAGAATATTCTGGATTCCATGTCTACTCTAATGCATTTCGAGGTTTAGACCGTTGGTTTGGATTAATATATGACGAATAGAAAATGCCTATTGAAAACAAGCGTTTTCTCTTCCGCCTTAACCAATCAGAGATCCGTTTCTTTCCACCAATGAAAACGGTCGAAACGTGCATTAACGAATTAAAAAAAGTACAAACGATAGTTCGATCAATTTAGAAGAAAAGTTAAAAATTGAGAGAACCGGTTGAAGATCTCGAAGGAATATCGATACGCGTCATAAGAGTTTCTAACGGGTTGCAAAGCGTTTTTCGTGACACTTGGGTTGCCATTGGTGGGTTAACGATGTCGTTCGAAGTTAACGCGATTAAATCGACGACGCGATAACCTGCCGAGACTAATGCAGGGATCTCGCTGAATTCAACCGGGAACTTTAAATGTTTCCAGTTACATCGTTTGCTCCTTTAATTACTCGACTCGGAGCGCCCTTTGATAAACTGGCTCCCGGCCATCCCCTTCCCTCCCCGATTTAATCAGACCCATTATCAGCATCCGCACCGTTCCTTCTTATCGATCCGCTATCGAGATTAATTTTTAGATAAGAAATACGTGGGTCGAAATAAAATTTTTCGGATATTTAGATTTCAGTGTAACACGCGTATATTCGAATTTGGAAATTGATTATCGTATGAAAATGAAATTGGTGGATGGATGGAATTTCTTCTTTAGAAAAATAAGAATCGATCAGTTTCGAGGATAGAACAATGAAATTCACGCAAGGGAATCTATAAAGAAAGAATGTTGTAGAATTAACTTAATTTTATTTAAAAACAAACATATTCAATTTATCTAAAATTTCTAAAATTTTATTCTCCATTTCCTTTCGAATCTTAAAACAATTTCTTTTGCATTTTGTACAGCTACAATACTAAATGAAAGAAAGAAAGGAACTTTCCCCCAAATTATCCTCTGATAAAATAGCTGGTGACAGTTTGCTGTTCGGTTTGCTCCTCGGCAAGTCGTTATCTTAAAAACAGAGACGCAAAACATTGTGGTAATTTTATAACTCCGAGCTCTCCGTTTCTGCCTCATTTACGGACGACAGTTGCGGCGGAAAAAAACTCACCTTTGCAAAACTTAACTTCTCTCCTATTCTCTGCCCGACCTTGTTCTAAACTCGGTTCCCATTCCTCGATCCGTTGCAGCCTGACAAAAACACAGTCGTGGAAACGATCAAAATTCTACGTTAGCCCAGGACTTATTCTAAACAAAATAATTCGTCTCCTTCGTTCCAGAATATCTTTATATTGGGCAATACCAACGATTCTGGTATTTCTGGTATTTCCCCGCCGGTAAGAATTACTTTGATTCACTTCTTTCTTTCTTTTTTTCCCTGGAATTTCCATCTTTTGACACGGACTCGGAATGTCACGCGTCTTGGAGGAAAGTTTTCCAACCGGATTTTCCGGCCCGCGGATCGCCTCGAGTTGCAACAGTGTTTTCCTCTGGAAGAGAAGAATCGTCCTTGTTTTCACCTCGAGAATACGTCACCGTTTGTTCTTACTCGGCGAACCCCTGATGAATTTTCTAATCCGAGATGAGAAGCGCCGTTGGCCGAGCAAAAGTTTGGAGCTATTATTGCGCTGTTGGAAAAGCGAATGGGAGGGTACATTTAGAAGGAGGGGAAAGGGAATATTTTTGTTTAACAAAAATTTAAGGAATTTAATTTATTAATTTATTATAGAAAGTATGTAATATTTATCAATGCTTAAAAATATAAAAATATATGATAAAAGGAGTAAATTTTTTTGCAATATTATAAAAATCGAAGAAAGAAACAGAATTCGATCCTGAAATTCTGACGATAGAATATTCATTTCTCTCGTTCGGCTCTCGCAAGTCGATAATTGTACGTTGAGATCAAAAGCAATTGCCGTTATATTTTTTGACGGAAAAAAAACTCATCAAAAAAATAAAGATGATTGTATCAACTTGCTTACTCGCTCTTCGAAATCATCATTTAATACAGAAATATCGCACAAATAATTTTGGATTGTTATTTGATTTTGGATGTTTATTTGAACAAATGAAACGAATTGGAAGGAATCGATATTACTCGACACATTTCGAGATTTAATTTCCAATATTTATTTTATTTTATTACATAGGATAGCAAAGAAGGGAGGGATCGAGATCAGTCATAATTCGAAGAAAATATCAAATTCTTCTCAATTTCTCTTCTTAACGTTATTATTATCATAGAATCGGCCAAGGATCTTGTTTACCTTTTAATCAAATTAGCGCATCGATCGACAAACTCGATCAGCAATTGAATCGGTTCCCAAGCAAATTTGGATCAGCAGAATTTTTCGAGCGAGGCTCTTTAGGTATCCCCTTTAATTGAGCAAAAAACGACGAAGAAGATTGAGATTACCGCGAATTTCTCCAATCAAGTCTCTCCAAATCTCTCCGAGAAAAGAAACCGAGAGAACAGTGTTTCAGAAACCAAGTGCATCTTCGAGAGAATCCTGTCCACGATCTATAAAACACGAATGGAGAGTGGAGGGGCACGATTATAGGGCTGTTCGTCTTGGAAAATAAAACTCGTTAACCGTCTTTCCTTTTTTTCACAAAAGTCATCCTCCCTTCTCTTCATGAATCACGATTTCATTCGAGAAAAGTTAGATTAGATATATGCAAAATATGTATAATTGTATTCAAAGAAGTATCCTTGAAAGAAGAAGGATTTACGTATAACAATACATTAATTAATCTTATGAATATTTCTATAAATATCTTTAAAAAAAATTCAGATTCGTATTTTTATTCCTCTTTTTCGATGCGTTGAATCATCTTTGTTTAGGAGAGCAGATAAGCAAATAAGATCGGCATCGATATATTATCACTCAATTCAAATTATCTTGTCGAAAGATCGCAAAAAAAGAAGAAAGGGATATCGATCAATTAATTTACGTTTAAAAATGTATGTATCACGAGTTTTCGATTTTTTTCCCCTCTCCTGTTCGACCGAGATTTTGTTCGGTTCGATAAATTTTCCATCTCGAGCGGTGACTCGAGCGGACAGGGAGCGGAAAAGCGGTCCTCGATCGGGTATCGAGAAACGTGTCGTTTAGGAAGGGCAACACGGCACCGCACTCCGGGATTATCTAACCCGTCTGACCGGCGTAAACGAAGTTAACTCTGTGACCGTTCTCTCCAACTTACTTCAACCACCGATGCTTTTAACAAATTTCATCGATCGATCCCCGGCGAAATATATTTCCGTTCTCGTCCGATTTCTTATTTCGTTATTACAATACGTTTATTTTCAATGAATCTGAGTACGTGTCTTTTATTTCTAAAAAAAAAAAGTTCCCTTTTAACGAGAAATGTGAATTGAACATTGTGATATGGATAGAAAAATTATGTTTGCAAATTGATCGGGGGAAGAGAATTGGAAACTGTCAGTTTCTCGATGATGCGCGTGATGAATAATGTTGTTCGAATTTATAAACACGTACGTCTATTCATCGAGTCATCGCTATTTTCGTTGAATGTTTTCGAGAGGGGGTCGTTCAATCGAAATAATAATCGTCTCCGATTATCCAAATTTCCTAAGGGGGGGGGCTGGTATAATTATGTAAATTAGAACAGAATTTATCGCGCGGTATCAGCAAGATAAATATTTCTATTATCCGTGGTTGATGGCCTTGCTAACGGGATACAGGTTAAATTACCGCGTCAGCTAGTTGTGTGAATGCTTTATTACCGTGCATTGTACGCAAGAATTCTAGTCTGGAAGAATTTAATCTCGTCAAAATTTAAATTATTTTCCAAAAACTTTTGCAAAGCTTCACCTTTAATTCGTGCAAAAATTGTGCTTTGGTATGTTTCAGATTTTTTGAAATTAAACGAAGATAAGATCGCAAGTAATAAAGATATATATATATATTATGAATATTCGGTATAAAAAATCGTATACTGGAGAAACAGGATATTTCTGCAACCAATGCACGAGTTTACAGCAGAATAAAATAGATCATTGAAAGAAAAGCATGCTACTATTTCGATAAAGAAAAATCATTAAAACATTAAACTTAAGTACTATTGCTACGATCGAACACATTTTATTTATATTTATTACACACACGAAATTTATATCACATAAATAGTAAATCTTTTTTTTATCAAAGAAAGAAAAAGCTATAAAATAAAACTTTCCTTTAAGCACCGTCGATATAATCGCATACCAAACTTATCCATACCTATGTATAAATGAAAATATTCTTTCGACGAGAAAAGAAAAACCCATAAAATATTGAAACTATTCTTTGATCGATACTCTATAATATTGACGTAAAAAAAAGCGTAAAAATGAAAACAAAATGATTGTCCATACACCAAACTTATGCGCATTCTCTCGACGAGAAAAGAAAAATTTATGAAATACTAAAAATACTATTCTTCGATCCAATGTTGACACAAGAGAAAACCGTAGAAATAAAGATGAAATAATTGTCCAGCCGGTACGATCGCACACCAAACTTATCCACACGTTATACACATATAAACAAAAACATTCTCTCGACGAGAAAAGGAAAAAAAAATCCATAAAATACTGGAAACTACTCTTTCACCAATGTTGACACAGAGAGAGTGGGGAGGGAGGACAGCCACAGAAATAAAGATGAAATAATTGTCCAGACGGTACGATCGCACACCAAACTTATCCACACGACACATATAAACAAAAGGATTCTCTCGACGGGAAAAGGGAAAAAAAATCCATAAAATAAACTACTCTTTGACCAGTGTTGACACAAGGGGAAGCCATAGAAATAAAGATGAAATGATTGCAGGTTGTCCAGGCGGCACCGGTCCCCGTACCTGTCCAGGTACGTAGCAAGAACGATGGCTCGGGGGTGGTGGCAGCGTCCGTGTCGGGGGTACGGAGACGAAGCGGCTCCCAGGGTTTACGATCGCCCGCCGCCAAGAGGCCACTCTCCGCCCCCGTGGCTCTTCAGGGATGGCTACACAAACAGGGATCCGAGGGGCTGATGCTCTGGAAGAAACGGTGGTTCGTCCTCTCCGAGTACTGCCTCTTTTATTACAAAGGTTAGATCTCCTCCCTCGTTTTCCACTGAAATTACGTGTCGCCTCGTATCTCTCTCTTCAAAAGATTTTTCCATCTCTTTCTCTCTCTCTCTCTCTCTATCTTTTTTTATGCATCTTTTTCTTCCTTTTGCTTTCTTCTTCTTCTTTTTTTCTCTCTCGAATGACACAAGGCACCGGTTCTCGACACGCGACTCGTAATTCTAGTGGTTTCATTCACGAGAATACATATTTCTTCTTCTCTTTTATTTTGGTTTATTTTTTTCTTTCCTTTTTTATTTTCTTTCACGTTCTATTCAGTCGTAATTTTAAAACCGAGTGAGGAACATTTCTTTTCTCGTGGAACGGGGAATATACGTACAAATTTTTAAGCAAAATACTCCTAATGAAAATTTGTTAAATTATTCTCCCAGCCTGCGAAATTATCGATACGATAAGGTCGAAAGTAGTACTACTCGACTATTGATCGGCCCAGTCTCTTCCAGCTTGACGACCTTCAGATTTAATTTTTTCCTCTTGTCGTTTTCTCATCATCGTTTAATTTATCTTCCATCGCTTTTGTTATCTCCGTATAGGGAAAATTCGTGTTTCGATAAAAGGGAACACCGAAGTCGACAATTTTTCTTTCTCCGTTGGCCACTCGTAGACTTTTGGCTCGGCTTCAACTCTCTCCAAGCCGGCCGGTCTCTCCCCTCTCCTCCTGTTTCTCGCCATCACACTCCACCAATTTTACGTTCGTCGAACTACTTCTCTCCTACTTCTCAGGTTTAACTCGCTTCCACGGGAACACTAATTACTACGAGTTCCCCAATTTCGTGAGTACTTACCACTTATTTCCCACTTTTTTTCATTCCTTTCTTTTCACTCGCGTTTTTTCGCTTTCCTCGAATAGAAATTATGAATAAATCGAAATTATTATTTCTTTTTTATCCACCGAGTTTCTTTTTCGCGATAAAAATCGATTTATTTATTATTTTATTTAACTTCGTATTCAAAATACTCGCACTTTTTCGAAAGTTGTGATATTTTTTTTTCCAGAGAATTTCGTTCCGCCAATTCATAAACATAATTTTCGTAATTTTCATTAACGCGAAGCTTTTCTTTCGTGGATCGGAACGAAACGAAACGGAACGAAATGGAATGGAATGGAATGGAATGGAATGTAACCAACCTTCATTCGCATGACTCCGCGTTGTTAATTAACGCGATATTCCGCGACGCACGCACAATGGAAACAATGTGCGTCTGGCTCATTATTTTCCACCTGTATAAATTAGTTAACCGGTTGCGTTTTCCCTCCGCCTAAGCGTGAATTCTCTCGGCTTAACAAGGATTTTAATATTCGCGCGTTAAATATCAAATGGCCGGTGATGAAAGGCGTTAAAGGCTCGTTTTCATTATTAAGCGAGCGCGCTTATGCGCATCGACCATTGTCACCTTGGATCATGACGACGATGTTTTCGATCGTTGTAACGAGATTTTCTCCCTCGTGAATAATTTATCGTTTAATCGTTTGTGGATTTTTATTCGCTCGCGAATCAGTGAAAAGAAAAATTAATCGAATCGAACGAATCGATTAATCACAATTCGCGCGTTCAATGCCTGTTATTTATCGTTCGTTTCATCAACTCCGTGCCTACGACACGTAACGTTAATCGCGCAAGATTAATTAATTACGCGACGAGTGAAGATTGTCTCCTTGGGCCGAAGGAATAATAATTCTATGCTTATCGAATATATAATCTCACGTAATTTAACATGCATTCAATAATAAAAAAAGTTATAATTGCCATACAACCAAACAGTTTCTTATAATATTTTGGAGAACTTTCCAAACGATTGGAACGAAAGATCTATATCGATTAACACGTATCTTGCGATTATTGTTATTATAATAAAAAAAAGAAATTATGAAAAAAAGGAGGCTCTCATCGAATAGCAAAATTTTTAAATTCCAACGAATTTCTCTTTCTGACTCCGTGTCATTGTTCCTCGGTCGACATCCATTCCTGGCATTCCCAAATTTATAAGATCCTTTTTATCCTTTTCCTCTTCCTCTGTTGAGCGCGTGATTTATGTCCACCAGGAGTTGAAGGGGAGAGAGAGTTGCAACCGGGTTAACGCGTGTCAATGGCGTTAGGATTTTCGGACGCGTTCAAATCGAATCTTTCCATTTGTCATCCCGTAAAATGATTTCCGCGTGTCTCTCCACGTCACCATTTATCGAGCTCGCTATCCAAAATTTTTTTTTTATCGTCTTCTTCGTTACTCCAAGTCGTTCTTTCGAACAACACCTTTTTTCATCTTTTTATTTTCGATCAGAGAATTTTGGAATTTCGCGTAAATGCGGTATAATAGGATAATTTTCTTGGTCTACGATGGAAATTCTGTTGAGAGATTTCTGATTTCTGATTTCTCTAAATTTATATTTCATATATTAAATTGAAAGTTTCGTGTAAAACATTCTTTCCAGATAAATTCTCACCTCTTTATTAAAAGATGAAGGATCGATCCGTGGAGGAAATTGAATTTTCTGTTAAACATTGTAACAATAATACAATATTCCATTATTTTTTCTCGTAACAATAATAACAATACCTTTTTCCTTCGTCCAAAGTCTTATCCAGCCTCGTTGAATCGAGATGGACGGCGCAAAGTTCTCGAGAGGTTGTTTAATCTTGAACGAGAAAGTATTTGGTCGAAAGTTTCAAAAAGTTTTCTGAGCAAATCGTGAACAAATTGTTAAACAATAAAATTGCGGTCTTTTCTTTTTCTCAATTTTTCTGTCTGTCGTTGAATGGTTGGTTAAAGTTCACAGAGGAAATTGTGAACTTTAACACACGCTGAATTATACAAAACTTTTTTAAAGAGGTTTTGAATCGAGTTTTTGTAATCATATGTGTATATATATATTTAAACGGTTTCTCTTAAGAATGGAAATTATTTATTATTCCAAGATTTCCTTGTTTCGTCTCGAATATATCACACTTGTGTGCCGTTTTCTCATCAGCACATGCATATAACAGAGCAGTAACGACATTCCACGACTGGTGGTAACGAAGGCGAAACGAGAAAAGTTGTCGAAATTCTGATGAAATTCCGAGTAGTTGGAAAATTGTACCACCTCGCGAGAATTCCTCGCGTGTCGAGACTCTGTTCCTTTATTTTCCCATTTTTCTCGAGTTTCGAATATCGAGAAATTATTCGTTGCTTCGTGTTCAATCGGTTCAAAAAATTAGATGCAAAAGAAAAAAAAAAATTGGTTTCAGGTCCCGAAGAGGAGAAATTGTTGGGTTCGATATTGTTGCCGTCGTACAGAGTTACCGTGTGCAAACCAGAGGACAAAGTTAACAGGAAGTTCGCGTTCAAAGCTGAACACGCGAACATGAGGACCTATCACTTCGCGGCCGACAGCCGTGAGAGCATGAATCAATGGGTGAACGCATTGACTTTGGCGACTCTCCTTCAGGATCCAAGCCCGTAAGTGACCACTCACATTTCGTGCCCTAATTACCCGATTCACGCACTTTACGCCAATATACCAATATAGGCGGTGAAAATTTGATGATCGAAATTGAAAATAAAGCCTTGAAAATACTTCGATAATTTGTTCAAAAGATCCAGAATAATTTCAAATAATTGTAGAGTTTATATGTGTAGAGGATTGGGTTAACTATAATTACTATAGTTACGAGTAAATGTTATTCGAGCATTTTAATGAATGACTACTTGAAGTATTTATTTATTTTTAACTGGTTTCTATCTTTTTCAATGCTCCGCCTGCCAACCGAGATCAATGTTTTCAATACCAATCCTCTGTACTGTTCACTGGAAAGAAATCTCGCGGGACAAATCAGAGAACCGTCTATCATACGCTTTGTTGACAATCCTGTTGACACTATACATAATAGTAGAAGAGCTACAGTTTCAACTGATTCAAAATCGATAATCTTCAGGGGTTAATTGAAATATTTTCGAAACTATTAATTATTTCGATAATATTCGTACATGTAGAATTATTATCTTAACTACTCGAATGTATAAAATTATATTTGTAAATTAAACTATCATAATTATCCTAGATAGTATTACGAGAAATAAAAATAGTTTTATATTATACGTTAGAATATTCTGGATTCTAGAAGTTATAGTTATGAAAAGTTTCGTACAATTTTTTCATTTCGAATTGAATTAATACGTATAAAATCATTCTATACAAAATCGTGCTATCTTTTATTATAAAATATAAGAAATGGAAGAATACACCAAGCTGTTCGTAATAAATGAACTATTTATACAAAATTGTAGAACTTGAACGAGAATTTAATTTCATTTTTTAATAATCGCAATACTTAAAGCTTTATTTTCTCTTTTTTTTATGCATTCTATGGAAATTATTTTGTATATTTTAACCTTGCACAAATAACGTAAACATCCATACTCCATCATATAATAATTCAACGAAAGCGAAACCGAAAATAAGTGTACTGTTCACTGGTGGAAAAAAAGTCTCGCAGGACGACACAAGGGCAAGAGAAGTCGTTCGCTAGGACCATTTATCCCCACTTCACGCGCTTTGTTGACGATCCTGACACAACACGCTACATAATAGAATAAGTAGAAGAAGTCAAGAAATATTTTCCAAACTATATAATTATTTCCATACGATATTAATATATTTATTCGTATATATAATTACTATCTTAACTACTCGAATATAAAATTACATTTATAAATTAAACTATCATTACAAATCGTAATTAGCCAAATTAACCAATCAGACCCTTCCACGAGACTTTTTTCTCACCAACGGACAGTACTATACCTCTCACTCGTTTCAAAACGAATATAACAAGAAACGTTTCTCGCCATTATTTATCGCCGACAACAAACGGCAAAGGCTTTCGAAACAAATGCTTTTCGCATTGCAAAAATTCGAATACGGGAATGCAAGTGGTAATCGGCCGATTTGCCGTGCAATTAGGCGAAAGTAAACAGAGAAACAGGAGCGAACAAACCGAGGAATTCGGTTCGGTGGCCGCCTTCCTACCTCGCTGCTCCTACTATCCGCTTTCACGAAAGTGTGCGCCGAGGATCGCGGGTTTCGATCGGGTTCGTTCGTTTGCTCTCTCGAAGTTGGCCGCGGATAAACACAGGCGAGAGTTTGTCGTTGCTCGGTTCGAAAAAACTGCGAAACTGTCTCGTGTTTGCTATTAGAATTTCCTCTCCGCGAGTATTCGAAGCTAACGACTGCGCAACTCTCAAAGCTTTAGGATTCATCGATCTTTGTTTGCACGCTGCATATCTTTTTAGTTAATTACTTATTTTATTACGTATTTTCCTAATTGCATTATCTCTTCTCACGCGTTGATATTTATTCTTGTACAGTTTTTTTTTTTTCAATAAGAATATATTGGATATTCTTAAAGGAAATGAGTAAGAAATTTGCTTTCGATTTAATCAAGTACGATATTTTTAATTTAATTTAATTTAATTTAATTAAGCAAGAAATATATTATCATTAATAATAAAGCATTCTGGACTTTTCGATTTATTATACGAACTAATTTTTCAGAGATTTATGAACGATTTTACACCTTTGTGCACGTTTTTCTCCCCCGTATTAAAATATTATATCATGATACTGTTAATATCGTAACAGTGAAAAGTCTAACTAATGTGGCGTGTGCGCAAAAAAAAAAAAAAAAAAATACGAAGACGAGAAATGAAATTTTTAACGAAATTGAAATTGTAAACGTGTTTTTAATATCTCTGCTAAGTCTAGCATTTCATTTCATTGGGTTTTAAATTGGGTTAAAGGATTAATATAAAAGTGAAATATACGCATGTTGCACGGAAATAGGAGGGGAGGGGGAGGAATAGTTCATCGTATAAAGCTGAAAATCACACGAGCGAGGCGTTTTTTATGCTAAAAATATGGATTATTAAATTTTAGTTAAAAACAAAATATCCCCCTCGCGAAAATGAAATAATCAAATTCTTTCAAACGTCGAATTTTAAATTATAATCACAAAAAGAAAAAAAGTTCAGAAGACGCGTTATGTAAAATCATATTTTATAGTAACAAATCAAACGAAGCGCTCTCTCTCCCTCCCCACACACACTCTTCTGCAAATAGAATTAGCAAGCTTGTTTATTTCTCTCTGAGTCTAAATTAACATCAAATGCAAACGTTTTTAGATTGACAAAATTATCCTGAACGTTAAATTTCCTATATATATAAATCCTTCTTTACCGATTTACCGACTTAACACTGCGAACTATATATATATATATATACATCGAATAAATATCGAACAGAGTCGAAATTCTGACACATTAAGTTAAATCGGTCCTACGGGAATAAAATTATCCTTTATCGAATCTTCGCTCCCTTATCTCGCGTCAAGTCTAATTAAACTCGTCGTTGGTTAAACTTTAAAAAACTTTCAAACCTTTCGAAATTTTGCCCTAATCACATTCTCTTTCTCCCCCTCGCCCTCCAAAGAACGCTCGAAATTTCCAAATTTTACCGAAACGAAAATTTTCGAAATTTATACATAATCGAAATCATTCCAAAGTTTTTTCCAACCATCTTTCTCAACAATCCCCTAATAATAATATAGAAATAGAAATAGAAATAGAAACGAAAGCAACCAGGGAACGAAACGTCGAATGTTTCAGCGGGGGGGGCGAGGCGGCAGTGGTGATCGAGATAGGAGGTCAGCAGGACGGTGAGCGAAGCGCGAGGCCGAGCGTCTCCTCGATATCCTCGATCCTGAACCAGAGCGCGGACGACAGCGATTCTGGTTTCCACGGTTTCCAATCACGGGACGACCCCAGCCACGCGTCCAACAACAACTCCAGCCCGAACAGCGTCAACACCGCCTCCTTTCCGAACCTGAGCAACAATGGGAACGGCAACAATGGAAGCAGCAGCGGCAACAACAACAACGCCACCATCACCGTCGCCGCCACCAACAACAACATCAGCCTCGCCGGGAACAACAACAACAACAACAACTCAAACGACGTCCAACCGATGGTGAACGGCTGGATCCAGCAACAGCAATCCCCTTACGGCCAACCGAGCACTTCCCAGCAGCAGCAACAGCAATACGGCCAATTGATATCGTCCGTCGTGATGGCCAGCCAGCAGGCCCTGCAACAAACCCACCACCACCACCACCAAGCCTTGCTCCACCAAACCCACCTTCCCCACCATCCAACCCAAATCCTGCAACACAACAAGCAACAACAGCCTCAACAAACCCATCTGTCCAACGTGCAAACTGTCCAACCTATGCCGAGGAAATTCGGCCAACCGATTTACGCGAACGCGCCCCCCAAACCGAGGCGGATAACCGACGGCTCGACCGAGTACTCCACCCCCTCCCCCGACCCCGACTACAGGAAATCGCCCGTTTCGCCGGACGTCGCCACCATGGCGGGCAGCAAGAGTCCAATGTCCGACTACGAGAGGGGCGGCGTGATCTACGGAGGGGGGAGTAGATCTGTTGCTGGGCAGCAGAGTCTCAGGACCGATAAGTCCGGTTTGAATTACGGCTACGGCCAGGCGCAGACCGAGAGGCGCACGCCCGACACGTACGGTCGCAGCGCGGCTAAACCGAGGTCGGGGAGGGGGAACGGGGACTACGAGGAGGTTTACGGGGCGCCCCAGTTGTACCAGAGGCCCGCAGGCCCCGTCGGCTACACCAAGGGGGCCTCTCCCGCCCCCATCCCGATCCCCCTTTACGCGCAACAGCATCATCAGTACCAGCACCAGATACACACCGCGACCACGAACGGTGAGCAGAGTTTCTGAATTATTATCTCTCGATAAATGTCTTTAACGCGGTGTACGAGTAGTTGTGTTCTCTGAGAATATTTTTTTTTGAAGAGCTTAAGAGCGTGTATAATGTGGGAGGAAAGTAGGGAAAAGGAGAATGGTTTGTCCGGTTTCAGCGCCGATAATGAGGCAGCCGAGGGCGCAGCCGCCGCCACGGCCGCACAGCGCGGACTTCTTGGAGTACGAGGCGATCAGGAAGCCTCAGCAGCAGATTCCGCCGCAGTGCGAGGAGTCGGTGAATCAACAGAGGCGTCCACAGAGGCCTAAATCGAGTTTAGACATAGTCACTCCGTCGGACGCAGCCAACGATGGATACTTTTATTCCGAGGAAAGGTAATAAGTCTTTCGATTAGAAGGGGAAAAGAAAGGAAAAATTCTGATTTTGATCTCATTTTGATTCTCAACTTTGAATAAATATTCTTCTCGCGAGTTTCCTTTTTCAATGACACGACGTACGTGTGTTGGGCGCAGATACGCGGCACAGATGCGGCAATCCGCGGTTTATCTCCACCAGACGCCCCAGCATCACCAGCAACAAAGGAACCAATCGCTTTCCCGGACGACAATGCCCTCGAAAGCGACTGGGATCCGCGACAGAAGCGACGAAAGTAGGATAGCTACGCTACCGGAAGTTTCCTGCTCGGGCCTGAGGCGGGGACAACACGTTCATCAGCAACACGTGATACCTCACCAATCGCTCCAACGGCATACCGAGTGAGTCACTGTCCATCAATCTTCTGCGTACTTTCTTCCCCAACGTACAAAGAATATACCTGTGCCGTGGTCTTTCTCGATATTTCTTTCGTTGGAGTATAAAAAAAAGTTCTTCTTTAAATTTTAAATGGAAAATTGAAAATGTTAATTTTTAGAAAGTCTTGGAATGAATTTTGCGAGTTATTGAAATTCCAAGTGTCGCGTTATTTTCGATACTTTTTTCAGTCGAGGTTTTCTCCGCACCTGATGCAACTAGACATTCCATTTACTTAACTGAAAATCGATAATGCGCATCTGCCTGTGTTTTACAATGTTCTTACAATAATGGTGTCGCATATAAATGCCTTCCTTTTACTGTTTTGTTTCCATCCGCTTGAACAAGTATAAATGTACTTTGTGGAAACAAATTTCCATGCATATTATCCATGAATCGTAAAAAAAAGAAAGATCTGTATCGAAATTTTCTTAAAAAAAGAAAAAAATGATACTTTTTTAATAATTAGATCAGGATTAATTCACATTAAATAAACGTAGAATCAACTGCACGAATCTATCCATTTTGTTGACATTTTCAACACGTTCGTACGAATTAAATTAGTTTTAGTTTCGCTTCACGATTTCAATACAACATGGATAACCGTGCGGATTAACCGTGTTATAGAATTAGCTCGACTGTATACGCAGTATAAATGAACAGCAACAAGAAAGCTAAAAAAAAAAAAAAGAAATCGTATCAAATTTCGATTCAAAGTGGACAAAACAAAACTAAAACGATCTTTATAAAAAACACAACCTGACCTAAAAAATATAATCTACTTTTAGATTCAAAGCTACGACCTATGGTTCGAGCGCGAAAAAACACGATTAAATTTAAAAAAAAAAAAAAAAAATATCAAATTCGTTATTGTTGGATTCAGAATGAGCAGCAACGAGGCGAAGCTGAGGCGATCGTTGCGGGAGAAGAGTTACGAGGCAAGCAGCCGAGAAATGCTGAGTCACATGGCGGAGGAAGGGACGGTGCCGCGAAGAATTCCACGCGAGTACGAGTGTTCGATGGGGTGGGGAAACAGGGGGACGAGTCAGGGTAGCGCTCACGTGGGCCAACCGTGTCACGCTCCTCACGCCGCCGCCAGACGATGGAACGAGCAGCAACAGTTCTGCAGGTCGGCGTCCGCGCGCCTACCGAGGACCAGGCAGCCGGCCACCTTGGACCCCGACGACGACGATTACGAACGATCGTCCGAGCAGGACTCGCGGGATGGTGAACGAAAGATACAACAGGTTGGTTACATTCATCGTGTGACGATGTTTTCGCGCGTTTTTTTATATTTTTGTACCTCCTTTCGACTCTTTCTTATATTTGATCGATGTCTATGATCGACTTGTAGAAATTTGTACATATACTTTGTGAGTTTAAACGCATTTTTAAAAGTGTTAAGGGATCAAGAAGAATTTACGTATTAAGAAGTAAAGTGTCTTTTGTTTCGCGCGTTTGTCGAGTCGCGTTGTTTGGCTCCCATTAAATTCGACCTTGAATTAACGGTTATGGGTTAACGTTATTGCTCTTGGCTTTTTATTTATTATCGTCCTAAGAATTTTACGAGATATCAAGTCGCGTTTTTATATAATTGTATATCTTACGTATACTCTTTTTCTTTAAAATTGTGAAAAATCCTTTCCCAAAAGTGTGTTTACTTTATTATACATATATACAGCGTGGAAAAAAAACTCTTTCCACTTTCCAACAAAATAACCACGAAATCGAAAGTGGAACGAGCCAACAAAAAATTCTTGAACATTATTAAAGCAGAATCAATGGAGGAGAATTTATCGATCGAGCGGAACATCGTATCGAGATTCCAGTCGGCAATCGGGCCGGATGTCGCGTTGCGAATACTTTCTGGAAGGCGAGCACGCCTCGTAAACGGGCATGACTAATAAATCGGTTTTCCATGACGTAATCATGAAACCAGCGTGTCGGCTGGTTGACGGACAGGACAATTCGTAGCCGCACTAGAGATGATTCATACGAAAGGTGCAACCTGCACGCTACCTGCATCTATGTCACGTCCCGTGATTCTGCTTTCACCGCGACTCCGTTTTATCCTCGTCATCGTCGCGTTCCTCGCGCACTTCCACGAACGTGAAACGTTACTTCTTCGCGCGCGGAATTTCAATCGCGCCTCTCTCTTTTTTCTCCTCGATCGTGAGACTCTAGTTACTTCACCATTTTTCGATCGTGCTACGTATCCGCGATACAATTGTCCGAATCCCGCGTGCCACCAATCTTAAATTTATTTCCCATTTTTTTCTTATTTTTCCTCCAGCGATTATTTCGCTCGAGCAACCAATATTTCTCCTCGTTTCTTTAAAATCAATCCTTCTAAAAATAATATCTGTGCAACAATTTTCGTAAAATTATCAACTGCCGACTTATAACACATCTCTCGCTTCGATTTCCATTCCATCTTGATTTCTACCATTCCAACCCTCGTAAAAAAAAATACACATCCAAAGGTAATTATAAGCGACATTTACCACTCTTTCTCTCTCTCTCTCTCTCTCCCCGCCCCCCCAAAAAAAAAAAAAAAACAGCGTTCTTTAAGAAAGAGGCAAAGACTGGAACGAGATGCGTGGGTGATTACAGCGCGAGGAGTCGATGAAGCGGCTGCTGGAATGGAAGCAGCGGATGCTGCAATCGCCGCTTACCCGGAAGCCATCGGCCTCGGCAAACAGAGGCCGCGCACAGAACGAGCTGTCCACGTATTACAAGCAGCAAGCGCTGCTCGATCTCGCTGCCCACGAGGCGTCGGTCGCCGAGGGCCGCCACTCGAGGCGAAGGGAGGAGGGTGGCCATCGGCCGCACGCGCGCAGTAAGAGCACGGACGGGAGGAGGACTGTCGCCAACGTTTCGCGGTACAACAGCTACTCCAGCGACGACGAAGGTAGGGACACCTCGCCTGAACTTATTATCTGAGCTGCGGCTTCCACCACGTTCCTGGGACCGTGTTGTTCTCCGCTTATCGAACAACCAGCTTTTTTTACAATTTTTAGACACATCGTAGACAATGTGGGATATTGGTATCGAATCGATTGCCAATTTTTCCCCCCCCTTTTTTATATATATAACATCACGTCATGGTGTTTGGGAAAGTTTGAGGTGAAAACTTCGTTTTTGGATGCTATTATTACTTGCTTTTTGTGTGGTTTTTTTTTCTCCTCTCCTTCTTCTTTCGTAGTTTCGAGCTTAGGGAATATTTTAAATTGGTTGGAAAGTTGAGGGTTTTTGATGTAGAGTCGTTACTGCTTTGAGCAATGCAAGGATTTTTGGTTTCGTTTGTTCACGTTGGATTGCAACGAGATCGCCAAGTAAAAATTTCGCTAATTTGACGATATATTAAAAAAAAAAATCATCGAAAGATATCTTTTTTGTAAAAATTT
This sequence comes from Apis cerana, assembly GCF_029169275.1. Taxonomy (NCBI): domain Eukaryota; kingdom Metazoa; phylum Arthropoda; class Insecta; order Hymenoptera; family Apidae; genus Apis; species Apis cerana. Next base: position 14,094,198 of record NC_083857.1, read on the forward strand.
GAATCGCTTTATTATTTATTACGTTTCCGATGACCAAATTTCAAGCGTAGATTCTTTGTTCAAAAGTGATATATTTTTTATCAGAAAAAGAAAAAAGTGGTATCAAAACGAAGTTTAATTCAACTCAACTCTCAATTATTGCTCCTTAGCGGTAATATAAATCGAGTTCTCTCTTCGATGCTCTCTTCTCTAAAGTAGAAAGAAATGAGCACAATTACGCAGAATTTTTCGAGTCCCAGGAACGCGATTATATTTGCGACCATCTAAAGAACTCTTAAGTAGAATTCTAACTGGATTGTACCAAGTATAGCAAACTCTAACCAGTACGTAATCGCTCTAACACAGTATTCACGCGTGTGTTCTGCGTAAAAAAGAAAAAAAAAATAACTAAAACTTTAGAAACGAATGAAAAAAATGCTTCTGTATGATGTTTTACTTTTTCTTTTTTTCTTTTTTTTTTTTGCGCACGAGAGATCGCGTTAAAAAAGAACACGTTAACCAAAGATATATACTTTCGTACAAATGGAAACAAAGCGAGATATTGATTGCGCATGAATAATAACGAGTTTATATCTATATATATATATATTTTTTCTAAACGCTAAATCAATAAACAAAAGTGCCTTTGAGAGTCTTGATATAACAATATATTAATCCGTATGCATCACGAATAATCACACGTTAATTTGAAATTAATCAACTCCTCTTCTGGAAAAGAACTAACAAGAAATAGAAGGCGAGCAAATATACTCGTATCGAGTTAACGAAACGAGATAAAAAAAGCGTACACGTGCGACGTGTTTACGACGACGCCTGCTGCGAAACTTGCTCGTCCGTGCTCTCCTATTTCTCTCTCTCTTTCTTTCTCTCTGTCTCTCTCTTTCTCTCTAGCTGTTTTTTTCTCTATCGCCAAGCCATCCATCCTCGTCCCCCTCCGAGTCGAGGGCTAGATCAAAGATATTCGTAGCTAGCAAAAAGGATGTTTGGAGAGAATCCTATCCTGCGGAAGGAAACCGACAGATAAACAAAAATAAAATAAATAAATAAATAAGTAAATAGATAAAAGACAAAAAAAGAGAAAAAGATAGAAATCCGCGCAAAGAATACGTTCTCTCCGTACGGGGCTCCTTCTCTATCGCTGCTGTTGGGGGTCTGGGCTGTGACTGGTGAATGGGAACGATATTAACACCTTTGGAATTTAACTAGCGATACCGTCCGTTACCGAGCTAACACTAGATCCGAGTAATACTACTTTGCAAGATGTGGGTCAGCATGGCATGTCGAGGAATTTTATATATATATATAATTATACATATACATATATATATATAGTCTAACTAACACTATCCGTAGAGCCATTTCAACTCTCTTGCCATTTCACCTTCTCCTATACAACAAACCATATACCTGCCTCTCCTCACGTAATAACAAAACCGATCGAAGAATTGACGTTTCACGGATCGTTGCGGGGGATTCGATCTCGAAAATTATTCTCAAACGATAAGCAAACAAATTTCAAAGAGGAGAAGAAATATCGTTTTTCTATCAGAACGATGTTTCTCGCAACGATCAGGATCGATCAATCCCCCCTCCCCTCCTCCAAAGCTTCCTCCGCTTTTGTATTATCGCGTCGCAAGGGGAGGGAGGGGGTTGGATCACAGTCACACGCACACGTACGACACACACACACGTACGACACACACACACGCGCGCACGACACGCACACACTCGTAACGAGTAACGAACGTTCCTCTCGTTGTGTGTTTGTTCCGTAACGGACGAAATCAGAGCTGGGAGATGTCCGGAGGAAGCGAACGCGCAGACCCTCGCATGCAGGGATAAGGAGCCCCCGCCACCACTCGGCAATCGGAGACAACAACAACAACAACAACAACAATCGTGCGCCGGCTAATTCGAATCAAGATGGCGGGATCCATCGCGGGACTAGCAGCTGCGGCGGTTACCACCACTACCACCATAACCATCATCACAACCACCACCACTACCAAACCGCGCAAAACGGTCGACGGACGGCGACCAACGACCGCCGCCCGAGCCCCCCTCCGCACCCATCTCCCCACCCGGGCGGGATACCGCCGGACGCGGGCTACGAGGAAGTAAGCTTCCCCTCCCCTCCGAGGATCGATGCCCCGCCACCTGCCACCGCAGCCCATCTTCTTCCCACGGAGGAGAAGCAGCAAAAGTCGAACAAGGATCGATCGAGGACGGAACTCGACGGCGAAGAGGAGGAAGAGGAAGAGGAGGAGGAGGAGAAGGACGAAAAGAAACGCGGTGAGGAGAGGAAGAAACCCGTTTCGGGTATATTGAAGACGTGTACGGTTTACGGTAACAAGGAGCAATTACAACAAGGATTGTCGGGGAAGAGTGGTTCGTACGTTAGTTCGGATACTTGGCCGGGGCAGAAGACGGTGCAGTGGGGCGGAGAGGGGAGGAGGGGGGAGGAGGACGATTGGGAGGAGTCGAACGTGGACATGGAGAGCAAGGTGGTGAGGGAATTTTCTTATCAGTATATAAAGCCTAGGGAGGGGGGAGAGGCGGACAGGAGCGAGGAGGCTAGCGCGAACAACTCGGTGCGATATAGGATACGCTCGTTCGAGAACACGTTGCTGGTTGACGGCACGTCGTGCGTCAAGGAGGAGGAATCGCTCGCCATGCGGCAGCCGTTGAAGCTGTCCCCCCTCCAAGCGACCGAGGCCCACGTCTCGAAGCTGGAGTGCGGCAAGAGGAAGAAGAAAACGACCACCCCCTCCATCATACGAAACTTCGCTCTTGGCGGCGACTCGAGGCACGGGCGACGATCGACGGTTAACGATTCCGCGGCGGCCGAGGAGGGGGAGGACGGGTGCCACGCGAAGCAAGCGTCCACGGACAGCAACAAATCCGTGAGGGATTTGTTGGCCGATTTCGAGAGAAAGTCCCGGCAGGCGCGGGAATACGGCGGCAAAACAGCGGCCGAGGCATTGAGGCATCGCGGCGTGTTCAGCGACTCGGAGGCGTTGTTGTACGACACCGGCAGCGATCTCGACAGGAACGAGGAGGAGGCGAAGGGGAAGAGCGAGAACAGCCACGATCGCCGTTATCAACCGGACAACGAAGAGGATCAGGACGCTGCCTCGAGCAGGAAGAGAGGCGACGCGTCCTCTTTCAGACGCAAGAAGAGGTCCTGTTCCGGGGAGAGGGTGCCCGAAGTTCAAACGGAGGAGGAGGAGGATGCGATCCTCGAGGACGGCCTGTCCAATCCGAGTCGAGGAGGAGGGAGGTTGAGCGTGACCGAGTCCCTGTTGACCCACGTGGATCGGGACCGGTCGTCGGGCGACGAGAGCGGCACCGCGAGTCCCACGATAAAGCAGGAGGAGTCGGTGAGCCCCCCCGAGGAGCACTACCTTCCCATGTCACCGAGGAAAGCCATATTGGACCCGAACGACGAAAACAGGCCGAATCCTAAGATGATGGAGAGCCTGTTCGCGAACCTGGAGCACGAGGAGAGCTCGTACGTGGAGATGGCGCAGAACGGGATAGGCCGCTCGCTCCTCGCCCCTCCGGGCGAGGAGGGCGGCAGGCACGACTCGGGCGACTACTCGACCCTGGACAACAACAACGCGCCTCACTACGAATTCGTGTGCGTCTCGGACAGCAAGATGGAGCCTGTTTACATGGAGGTGAGCCAACTGTCGGAGAAGGGGGAGGAGGAGGGGGAGAGGGCCAAGAAGAGGAGCGGCGATAAGGGGAGGTCGCGCGAGGGGTCGAGGACCGATCTGCCAGATATCTTAACCGCGCTGAAGTCCGACAGTTCCGACGCGGACGACGAGTCGTCCAAGGACCTCGACTCGATCGACGCGCCCCGCCACCCGAGATTCAGCTTGTCCGACACTTTCAGGCCCGCCTCGTATTACCTGGGCGCGAGCAGGGCCATGATAGCCGAGTTGCACGATTCCTCGGACAGCGAGCTGGTCTCCCCGCCCCCGATCCCGACCTCGCCCCCGCCCCTGGACGAGTTGGACTCGCAAGAGGACACGCAGGAGTCCTCCTCCCTCGAGATGAAGAAAGTGTCGCCGCAGGTGCCCGTCGCGAGAACGGAGAACGGCAAGCAGCAATCCATGGAGGGGGGGGGACACAGGCCACCCTCGAGGTTCTCGGACGCGACGATCAGCTCCGCGTTCAGGGACAGCCGGATCTCCCTGGAGAGCGCCTCCGGCAGCGACTCGGTGGCGGACGTGGCGGCCTCGAGGACGACGGCCGAGGAGGAGGCGAGGCACAGGCAGCTGAAGACGAGGCCCGTGAGCGAGGTGTGCGAGGTGCTGGACAGCTTGGACGAGTTGGAATCGCTCGGGAGCCGGTTCGACGGGGCGAGCATCGACCTGGACCGGTATCTGGAGGAGTTGCAGGCGCGGGACGCGTTCAACGTGGAGCTGTTCAACGCGAAAGCGCCGAGTTACAACGGCGTGTACGGGTTCAACGAGGGCATGATGACGGCGGAGAAGGCAGCGCGGAAGGCGACGATGATCCGCCACGAGCCGTCGTCGAGCGGCAGGCGATCGAACGGCAGGGGGGCCGGCGCCCCTGCTTTCGACGACCTCGAATCGAGGTACGGGAACAAGATGGGGTCGGCGAGCAGTTTGCCCTCGATGAGGGTGAGCGACGCGCCGCCCTCCCATCAGCACTCGCAGTCCTTCACGGGGGACGCTCACTACGAGAATATCTCCAGCTTCTCCCCCCTCAGGAGCTCGAACGAGAGCAGCAACCACAGGCCTCGAATCGGGTCCCAGAGTAACCTGTTGTCCCACAGCAGGGAGTCGAGCTACTCGCTGGCCGCCTCGATCTCCACCTCCATGGCTTGCCAGAGGCCGGCCAGCGCCCAATCCTCGTCCATCCACCACCACCACCACTCCCCCACCGGCTCGAATTCCGCGGCTGGCAGCGCGACGACGACGGCCACGACGACGACGACGACAACCACGACGACGAGCCTGGCTGGTAACGCGACCAGGACCCCTCCCCCCTATCCCGACCAACAACGCTTCCAAAACCATCACCACCACTCGAGGTCGGCCAGCCAGGATTCCGCCCGATACTCGATCGTGTCGAACCGCAGGTCCTCGTCGAGCCAGGATTCCACCCGCTATCCAAGCCCAAACACGGTCAAACCCGCCGCCTGCCCCCCATCGTATCTGCCGAGCGAGCCTCGCCCCCACAGCCAGCAATCGAGCGCCGCCCCCTATTACTACTCGGACCTTCAAGCGAGCGCGAACGCCGTGGACACGGCGGCCGAGGCGAGGGAGAAGCCGCCTATCGGCCACACGTCCAGGTTGCCCCAGTTGAACAATCAGAGGGACGACGCCTCGGCTATGAACAAGAGGAACGACATAGGGCGTATAGTGAATCCGATCTCGAGGCAGGCGCCTCCCAGGCAGATCCAGGTGGACGACATCGACGAGGCGAGGCGGATCGCCGCCGAGCTCAGGAAGACGACCTGCCAACTGTTGGGCGACAGCAAGGCGGACCTCGTGGACAAGAAGAACTTCTACGAGTCGGACACGCTGAGGAGGGTGAAGTCCACCGACCCTCTGCCCGACATCTCCTCGCCCGAGATCAACGCCAGGAACCTGTACCCGCACGGGTTGCGGGACAAGTCGAGCGGCCAGCAGGCGAGTCGGGGGGAGGAGGCCGCGTCGCAGGCCACGTCCCACAGAAGATCGAGATCGTTGGAGGGCCTGTTGGACGACGTCGGACTTCAGAATCTGGTCGAGCAGCGGAACAGAAGCAACCGCGTGGCCGCCGTTCAACCGAGCCAGACGGAACGACACCCCCCCCCGAACGACGCCAACGACGCCATCGACCGAGTCTCCTCCTCGACGAACAACTTCAACGATCCCTGGGAACAGGACCTCCTGTGGAGGGAGAGCCTTCGAAGGGTGAGTTTGCGGAACGCCAGGTCGTTGGACAATCTGGACAACCAGCCGCCGAGGCAGCAGCCGACCGCCGCGCCCAATCCGGAGTCGAAGGGAGCGAGGAACAAGATAACCCGTGGCGCCACCTACGTGAACGACAGCGTGGTTCTCTCGAGAGGGAGGGAGAGCTCGTGTCCCCTCGAGGACCGGCCTCGAGTGAAACGGAGAGGCAACAAGGGGCAGCGGGAGGGAGACAGGGACGAGGAGGATGAGCAGGGGGAGGTGGTCGACGATCTGGCCTACGAGAGCCTGTCGATGGAGCGGATTCACGCGGGGGGTTACGTGTGGGACGCGCAGAACGAGGCCTATCGCAAGGCGGCCGTCGACGCGGCCGCCATCTCTACGACCACGAACGCTACTACGATCGTCGAGGATCATTTTTTAGAGGAAGGCAACCTTCCCTCGGTTCGCTCGATCTCCGCGTCCGCGTCCGCGGCGTTCGAGCTCGATCGGGAGAAGCTGCGACAGTGGGACCTGTTGTCGAGCGCCTGCTTACTCCAGGAACAGCAGCAGCAGCAGCAGCAGCGCAGCTCGATGGCGGACTCGGGGCGAGGGTTGCCAATCGTGGAACGGCCTGGAGACGTTCTCGCCGTCAACGCGTTCTCGTTGACCAATCACGATCGAGGTGTCGTTCTGAAGGCGCTCGAGTGCAAGGGTATGCAGGCCACCACCTCGACGAGCGCGATCACGAGCGACAGGCAACAGCTGAACGAGACCAAGGAGGCTTGTAACAGGGCTGCAGGTGAGTGGCTCCTCAAGGCATCCGGTGGTGTGTTCAGGAAGTGACTGACTGGCCGTGTTCCAAATCCTCGACTGGCTCTCGCTCGCTGACTATATACCTGTTCTTCCATCTCGTCGATCGGTCGAAATGCTCGTATGGAGCAAACCAATACGGTCGTATCTGTATATCATGTGTACCTGCGTTTTTTTCTTTTTTTTCTTTTTTTTTCCTTTTCTTCACGGTGGCCTTGTACAGCGTTTCGTTGCCACATGACATACTCTGATGTTCTTTTGGATTCCAAAACTCGAATTATGCGAATTTTACGATATCGTTCTCGATAGATCGTTTTCGAGTAAATGATTATGTGCTCTCTTCGTTTTCTTCGAAAAAGTGATTTCGAGGTTGCGATTCATTTCGTTGATCAGATCGAGAGACTTTCGATCCCTTTCGATCGATGATCTTTGGATTCTTGAGCGCAATGCGATCGCATCCAAGCGTCGATTTTTTTTTTTTTTTTTATGATTTTCAAGGTCATTTCAAAATCTTCACTGATCTCTCTTCTTCTTCTTATTTCGTAATTATTATTAAGAGGATGATCTTGGTGTGACCTTGAAAATCGAACAGGAAATCTTACGAAATTATAGGCCAAGTATTTATATATATATATATTTCTTTCTCTTTCTCTTCGTCCTTCCATCGTTTTTTTCCAACGATGGATCGTCAATTGAAACTATATATTTTTAGAGAATTAAATGTAGTATTTTCAGGTCGATAACAACGAACAAAATTTTATATATACACATATATATATATATATGTATATGTATATACGTGTATATATATATATATGTATATAAAACCATCATTTATACAACTCGTTCGGTTAAGCACCATTCGAGTCTGGAAAAAATTCTTGTATTACTTATATATTGTTAGTCGATAAAGAAGACCGCGTTCCAACTTGCATCCGATCGTTTGCTCGAGCAGAAACGATGTAAATCGAAGTCACGTTTGCTCGATTTCACGATTTGGAAATAACAGAATTTTTCGTCGATGTTACATCACTGTCCTCCTTAGATCGAAATATCCTAACTAACTAATTTGCGAGAAATAAACTAAAGTCTCAACGAATTAATCAACACTTTCAACGTGATACTCAACGATCCGCGTAAACAACGGACGTTCGTACTTAGTAATATCTCGCGTAATAAATCGATGCAAAGTGTCTTCTCCTTCCAAATAATAAATAATGTTTACAAAAATAATTTCCATTCAACGAATCCTGTGAATGAAACTTCAAACTGTGATTATTTGAAAAATGAAAAAAGAAACGAAAAACGAACTAAAGAGGGCAGTGCTACAGTTCGACCAAACTTGTCCAAAGTAAAAAAGTTGCGAGTTGGAACACGGCCCGACAGATGATGAGTGTTGTTGCGTGAGAGTCGATGCGTGAATGTCTCTCGTTAGCGGCCATTGTGACGAGGACTTGCGACTTGTTAAACGGATCGCACGATCCGAGATTACGTTATTCGAAATCCTCTTTTTTTTTTTTCTTCTTTTCGTCGTGTTTCCTTTCCGCGCTCGTCGCGCGTGCGCCTAACGTGGTAACAATTCAACTGCGCTCCACCACGCTTCCGTCGATAATACTTGCACACGGCCTGTTTAACCATACGTGTATTATTTATTATCGCATAAGAGGAAGTTTCGCGAGAGAGAAGAACACAAGAGGCAGATTTTGCCATTCATCTCGGATAGATGGATGAATGAAACTAGATGAAGTATAATAATAATAATGATGATAATAATAACGATAATAATAATAATAATAATGAATTTTCAGGGTACAGGAGTAAAACACGTGACTTTTAAATGGCGACGCGTTCGAATATCGTTCGTTCGATTTCGATGAGCCACGATTGCAGGGGTTTTACACGTTTTTTACCGACCGTTTTTTTTTTTCCTTTTATTAATTTTAAGAGTCGCGAGAGTGTGTACATAGACACGTCAAGTAATCATTGTTATTCTTTCTATTTTCTTATATATATATATATATATATTTTTTCAATTAATATTTTTAGCGTTTAAGCGTAATAATTTAAAGGGGTAAATTTTCTTTCTTTCTTTCTTTCTTTTTTTTTCCCCTCTTAATTATTTTCAGTTTTATAAAATATTTTTGTACGTCTTCGCGTTGAGATTTTGAAAGAAAATAAAATAATAATAATAATAATAATAATAATAGTAATAACAATAATAATAATAATAATAATAATCGTATCTTTGTTTAAGAATTAATTAAGCATTGCGTGAAATATATTGGAATTTTTTGAAAAAGAAATTTCCCACAATACGACGAGATGAAAAAAGACATGTTTTTCTTTTCTCGAGATAAATAATTGGTTGTGCCTTCGATGGATTTGAATAAAAGAAAAATAATATCGAGTTGTATTTTTTTTTTTTTACAAATTTATTTATATCATGTAAGGAGGAAGATCGAAAAGGAAGAGGAAAAAAAAAAGTAATTGTTCCAATCGGGAAACGAGATCTATCGCACTTTTGACAATAAAAAAAAAAAAAAAAAACGAAAAATAGAAATCAATGACGGTTTACCTCGGTTTTACCTTCCATAGAAATTGTTGCAGCTTTATGTAAACGGAGTGACGCAGCGTCCTGGAATTTCCGTGAGTAATTTTTCTTTCTGAGCTTAAGAATAAGAATATTTTAACGACAAGTTTGGGGATGATAAAATAATTTCTGGTTGAAAATAATTTTAATCCAATTTTATTTGTATTTTCGATCAAATCAAAGAGAAGCCCGATTTTTTTCAATGACAACAACCTTGAATCCGAAGATAATAGAATCACGTGGTGTATTTCTTTACTGAGGATTATTATTCTGCGTCGAAATATGGACAAATAACGATTCGTACGAACAAGAATATCGCGGCAATACGAATCTACTATTTTCATGCTTCGACTAACAACAACCCAATTATATTTACGTTTTACAAGTGTTCTGGATTTCGAGAGTTTCCAAGAATTTCGAGACAAGATTATAAGAAAAAAAATACAACAATCTACTTTCATTCAACCAACAATACTTGTAAGATTCAAATTCTTCTCAAATCCAAGAATCAAATTTCGACCAGAAAAGACTATTCCAAATCCTTTCCAAAATTAAATACCCCCATTTCCCACCGTCGAAAAGAATTTTCCAAGACTTGGATTCAATTTTCTCAAATCCTTTTTTCCCATCTTCGAAAAGAATTTCAAACTTCAAATTAAATTTAAAAAAAAAATCGCTCCCCTCTTGCTCGCCATCGAAAACACCAAGATCGGCAAAAATGAAAAAGAGTAGGATTTGAAATATCGCGTGGAAAAGCGAGCGGATTTAAATCGACTGGCCGAACGCGAACGCGAGTGGTTCGGGATAACGGTCGGTTGCGGCAACTTCTTAATAAGTGCGTTCACCTTGGCCGAACGAGCGCCCGGATTAATGCCACTGGTGGGAGGGAGGAGGGGAAGCGCGAGAGAGAGAGAGAAAAAAGAACCTCCTCGACTCGACCCGGCCTATCGAAACGGGTTCGACCGGGCGACGAACGAGAGAAACACGAAGGAAGAAACGCGTGACGGAGCGCAACCTTCCACCTGTGAATCGAGGGAAGGATGATCGTTCGTCGAGTATTACTACCGATCGCCTTTTCCATTGCTGATATTTGACGCGTGTACGTGGGTGGCTCGAGGATAGAATCGTTTTCTTACTACTTCTTTTACGAGTATAAATAAGTAGTAAATTTCCGATCGCGCATTTTATTATTTATTTGTTTCAAGATGAACGCTCGTTCGTATTATCGGCGTGTTATATTCTCCATTTGCGAATATTCAATAGATTAGTTAGATTTATATCAATGTTTTTCTCTTTCTTATACGTTGTTTAGAGTACTTTTCTTGGAAGTATTCGAAGAGTGAAAATTTTCGATTCGCGCATTTTATTTATTTGTTTGCTTCAAGATGAACGCTCTTTCGATATTTTTTACAAAAAAAGTTGATGGCAGGAGAATCTGCACAGATTCCATCTAATCTCTGTTTTTAATTAATAATCGTGAACGAGCGATACAATCCAAATTTTCAAATTACACCTTTATTTTATTTATAAAAAGGTAAATTTAATTTTTTATTCGAGTAACGAATTCAATTCAATTAATGAAACTCGCTTATATTATTTTTCCGTATATTACACCTCGTACATATGTATACATAAATATATACATACACTGTAATACCTTCATCGATTCCCTCGTGCTATTGAACCCGCGACAAAGTGCAACGTACAACGACAACGTGTCTAACGCGTTTACGACGCGATGAGCAAACCACGTTTATGGCATCGTTGCGGTTGCCGGTCATCGTTGCTCGCTGCCTGGCGAAATGTCAGCCGTCGCGAGGCGATTGTAAACGCGATTTGGAAAGGTCTCTCCATATCACGATATCGTCCTTGTTATATCCATTATATCTATGTATACGTAACGAGAACATAGGGATAAGTAAGGACAGGAGGGATGAACTTTCGTACCCCCTTGAAATTGATCTTTCATTGTATGGAAATATATTTAATTTCATTCGAGGCTGGAAGAAGTTTAAATAATTGCTTCTGATCTCATAAAAATATTCCATGAATTGTGTATAGAAAGATGAATAGAGAGTTTGTTGTTTAAATTTGGTTAAACGACTGCTGGACACGACGAGAATTCGATCATATTCGATGCGATGAGGGATTACAATCGATCGTACGTAAGATGATCCATCCTTGGATCACGGTTTCGTTCTCGAATTAGAAAAACGCCTCCGACGATAATATCCATCGATACGTTGCGGAATATTTGATCAGCACATATCCAACGAAAGATTGTTTTACTCGATCTCTTTATCCCATTTTCCATTATTCCGATCTCCACCACGCTTCTCTTCTTATTCATTTAATCGTCCAAAGGTTATATCCTTATATCCTTCGATTTCTCAGAAGAATAAAATAAATAATTTATTTTCGCGCGTATTTAAATTCAATAAATTAATAGAGTTTATGAAACGCAGTTTTTTTTAAAAAAGATTTATTCTAATTTCCATCGAATCAAATAATCGTATTAAAAAAAAAGAAAGATCGTTGAAAAGACGGTTGATCGAGTGAAATTTCGAAAAAAATTTTCGCATACCCCGTAAAAATCCCAATCCCACGATATACGTATATCTATAGCCCAACGAGAGAGAGAGAGAGGGGAAAAAAAAGAATATAAGAGAGGCCAATTTCAATCAACCGATCCACCGAAACAATCCTCGGCCCCCCTACGCTCGGTGCCGAACGACGAAGCAACAAAAACCATCAATCAACATCCGTGCTTCTCCTCTCTCCCTCCCCTTTCTGCTCCACACCAATCCTCCCTCGGTTCGGTTATGTTCCAAGCGCGATCGCTTGTCCGACGCACGCGGCCGCGTTGCCAGCAGAGGTGAACGTGGGCGGTGGCGGTAAACAATCGAAATATCGGGGAACTTTTATTCGCGCGTTGAAAGGCGGAGCGGCAATTGAATCGCGCGGGAACGGGACACCTAGCCTAGCGCGTGGTAAACAAAAGCTCTCCCCTCCCCTGCCTCGTGGCGATTAGGTATCGAGAATTGGAGCGGTCCTTGAATCGACGCCGAGGACGGAGCGGAATGAACGAGTGCACACACTCGGGGAGATCGGACGAAAGAGGCAGCCACACGACACTCGCGGGGACTCAGTCAGTCAGTCAGCCGATGCCGCTCACCACGGCACCACGCGCCATTCACTCCGCCGTTCCAATCGATCCGAGATCTCGCTTACCTCACCTCGCCTCTCGCGCGATTCTTTTTCGTTCTTGTTTTTCTCTTTTTTTTTCCTTTTTTTTTTTGGAAAATTCGAAAGAACCGGAAGAAGTGAGAGAAGAAGGTTTGTTTCTCGAGAATAATTTATTTCGGTTTTTCGATATTATATTAAGAGGAGATGATTTTTTTTTTCTTTGAGAGAGAGTTTTGGACAGGTTTTTTTCGAAAAAGAAAATGGAATTGTGACGCTTTTCAACGTTTCTTTCGAACATTTGCGCGGGAAATTTGAATTTCGTTTTTTCGAATTTATATGTATATACTGAAATAATGGGTTATAATGGGATTTTGAAACTGTTTCAAGTTTGTTTCGATCGATTTTAGAAGTTGGAATGGGATTCGCGCGGGGATACACGCATGGAAAAGCGTTGGCTCAAGGAACGTGACGTTTCGTTTAAAAGCAAAGCGGATCGCGTCGATGTAGAAACGTTTTACAAAGTGGTAGAAAGCCACTGTTGTATTAACGGAGAGCGTTAACGCGAAGTAATTCAGACAAGGTCGCGAACGTTTACGAGCTAATGCACGAAACGTTAAATTTACGTTAAATCGTTCGAACACGTTGCGTTCCACAATTTAATAATTTCTCTAAATTCAATAAATATTATTACGTGTCGGATTCAATGTTTGTACGTGTATAAAGGCGTATAAATTTTTCTTTTCGAGTTTAATTTAAAAATTCTTGCATAACATTAGCCACGTACATACCTTACGAGCAAAGTCCATTTCAGAAAAGATAAATAAACTTCAACTCGCGCAAATAAATTATTAAGCAATTTAAAACGAAGCTGCACAATTAAAATTAGAGAAAATCGGACACCAAAATGCGTATAACGCGAAAATGGTCAATATAAGGTTCGAATGCTAGACCATTAGTGCACAACGTCGAAAAACGGGTAAATACGTTCTGGTATAAAAACTGTGGATGAACGGCTTTTTGTTCGGAATATAGCGTTGGTAATGTAGACGCGGATCGAGAAACGTTTTCACGCGGTATCGTTAAATGGTCTAATTTATTGGGCCAATATCTAAAGTCAATATTTGAGCGTTCGGTGGCTTCTGGACGCTACGTTCCATTGCACACGTGCACGCATTGTGCGCACGACCGTTCGCTGAATTATTTTGCTCGATTGATTCCAAATATTTCGAGCACGTCCGCTCCGAGTATCAAGTTTCACGCCAAACCTCACCAAGAATGCGACCGACCGATTTAAATTTCACGAGGAAAGGAATTTTGCGAGATTTCGATGAACTTGAAATATGTTGTCAAAAAAATAAATAAATAAAAATAATCGATCTAAATCTCATCAAATTTATCTCAAATTATTTTTTTAAATACGATTCTAATCTAACAAACTTGTAATTTAATAGGAAACCAAGCATCGAATAGACAATTTATTTCAAGGGCAGCGAAATCAATGAGGCGGTTTTAATTCGAGATAATTACCAAAGATATTATCGATTGTAGGTAATAAAGAGTAAGAGTATTCTCACGGTTCATTACTTCGATCGTTGATCCTCGTTCAAATTGTCCGCGAAATGCGTAAACAATCGATTTTACCATCAGCCATTTTATAATACGACTAGTGGCACTCGTTTCACGACTCGAAAAGCGTCCAATTCTTTTTCACGATACTGTAATAATCGCCGGGTCGTAAAAGTTACGAGCTCTCCATATAATTCTCGGTGAATTTTATCGGAATTTCTGCCGGTTAACTTTACGCTCGATACTGGATTCCGTATTTCGTGAACTCGATTATGACTCTGGCAATCGAAAGTTTCGAAGTTTCTTGGTTAATTGAATTCGTAATTTGAGGAATAGAAATTTCGTGTTTTTTTTTTTTCTAGAGACGATTACGCGCAATTCAAAGTATTTTGACGAAGGAAAAGATATCGATTTATTTTACGAGTTTCCTTATTTTCCGTATCGTTATCTTATCTCGTCTATGAAAACATTTTACAAGGAAAAAATTATCCGGATATTTTCACGAACAAAGAATTCCTTTTGAACATCTATCGTCGATTTTCTTTTCAAACTTGTTATTGTGGGCTCGCTTTTGTATTTATTCCTCGTTGAATCTTTCGTTCCATTATTGTCAAACAACTCGGGAAACAATCTGTCGCTTTCACTTCAGAAATGCAATTGCAACGAGTGAAACATTGTCAAGGAATTTTCTCTTCAATTATCGACTCCTTTAATCTGTCGGATATTATTTTTCGTTTAGAAAGTTATTCTTGTTTCCCGTTTCCGTCATTTTCACGGTGACCAGTAGTAGTAACGTAGCGTAACGAAGAAATTATCATTACATTGTTATACATATTAATAATAATTTATCATCGTATCATTATATATCAATTTACGAGTGAAAGTAAAATAAATCTTTTACTTTTATAATATAGAAATAATTTCACGATAAATTAGGTTATACGGACGAATAATCTCTCGAGTTTTCGCGCAAAGAAGAATTCCAAATCCATCGTTTATCGAGACTGTATTTTGTGATCGATCGACCGTGTCAATTATTTGTGCTTGCCGTGCAAACAGACAGATGCGCGTGGTGAGAACGACGAAGACGAAACGAGGAAGGCGCGTGACACACTCATGACACGCTTGTGGCCACGCATCGAGCATTGTGCACTGGAATCCGTCACAAAGCGGACGAGCGCGACCCTCGTCTTGAACGCGTGTCTGAAACTCGGTGTGCGCGTTTGGACACGGAGGAAAATGGGTGGAAAAGTCGGGCTGATTTGCGGCAGTTGCTGGTCTGGAAAGTACAGTATGTATACAACAACCATTATTTCATTTTCTATATACAGATCGAAACGTTTAACGTCTTCTCCGATTATTTTCATCCGACGATAGAATTTGCATGCGATCGAAAAATAAGAAAAGAGTATTCTTTTCTAAAACAAAGAAAATAATATACGTAACTTTTCAACCTATTCTATTATCTTGTATTCTTTTTAATATATATATATTTTTTAAAATTATCGTCGCTTTATCCAATAGAATCCTTTTTCTCGTATAACGAAATATATTTCGTCGTGCACGTTCGAAAGCTACTTAGAGTGACTCTAATAAATAAACGATCGTAAGAAAACGTTCTTCAAAACACTTTATCTCTTCTTAAACCGTCATCGAACAAACAAGATGGAACTTCTTTTATTTTCGCGAGATAAGAAAAATTTAAATTCCTCTCCTTGAAAGCAAATCGTCCTCGAGAAGCATCGTCGAAAAAAGCGCTGGCTTCGAGAAACGGGACGTCTCTTATAAACTGGACGAGTCCTCGGTTGCGTTGGGTCGCGGCCAACGAAAATCACATGGATCCTCCTCGGGAGGAGGAGTGTAACCACGAGCCAAAATCGTTGGATTTCCAAATCGCTCCTTCTCACTTTCGACGATTCTCCCCTCTCTTCGAGACGTTTAACGTCTGACGCGAGTGGAAATAAATTTGAGGTTACTCGTCTTCCTTGCAATTTTCTTCCGTGGTTTTTAAACTCTCTAAACCCGTTAAATTCGCAAGCAAGGGAAATTGGATAAATTATAAGGCAGAAATATAAATTGTAAAAAGAAAAAATTTGTCCCAAGATTGTTCCAGCTCTGCAAAGTTGATTATTATTATTATTCGATATTACGACTTATTTGTTTCTTTGATAAATTTTTCTCCAAGGAGGAAGAAGAAGAAGAAGAAAAATAAGAGGCGCAAAAAATTTATGCAGTGTTTTCCCAATTTCAGTTTCGTCAAGATTAATTTTCTTCGAAGATTCACGGTTCGTTCCTTCCTTCCTTCCTTCCTTCGTCTGCAATTAAGGAATCAGCCGCTCGCGATGATGTAATTACCTGGAACAGGCGAGCGATTTTCACGAATATCACGAATATACATATATATATATATATAGATAGTGGTTGAATCAGAAGATGGAACGACTCGAATTCGGCTTGTGAACCGTTAAGAAAGCGTGATTTAACGTGCCACGTGATGCACAACCATTCTGCCACGTGGATACCGTTACTTGCCTCGGCCTCCCCCCTCCCTCGCCACGTTTACATTACATAATCGGCCGCCTCCGATTTTTCGACACCGTACCCTCGATTCTGGATCTCGTTTCTGGATTCTAACGACTCGGCTTGCTTGAACCGGGCCCTGTATTTATATGTACACAATTTTCTAATATAGTTTATGCGTATAATATTTTATACGATAATATTTTATAATAATACATATAATTTTCTAACGGTATTTTGATTATTTTGACATTGTTGATTATTGTTACGCGTGTTAATTTTTTCTTCCCATTTGTGACACTTGCCCGATTAAATCGTGTATTTATACATGCACAATTTTCTAATATAATTTTGTAATAATATATATATTTTTCTTCCTGCCCCCTCCCTTCCCTCCATTTGTGACGCGAAAAAGTGTGGTAATTTAAAGCTAAATTTAATTTCTGAAATTGAAATAAAGTTCGAGACAAATGCCTTAGATCGAAGGAAAAAAAAAATGGAAGATAACTGTCGATCGATAGGAACAAATTTATATTGCAAATGGATCCTCTCAGTGATGAGATTTGCTTACAACGAATCCATCGAGACGAGATCAATCGCGTAGAGACTCGACTTTGGCTTTTATCACTAATATAATTTATATATACATAATTTTCTAATGTAATTTGTATAATATTAATATATATAATTTATAGATATAAAACTGGGCATAATTTGGCCCGAATTCCATAGAGGTGTCGCCGTGATTCAATTAATTCGGGTGAATAAGCCACGAGTCTTCACTCCGAGATGAAGTGCGAATTCTTTTCTCGAGAGAGCGGGTGAAAACCGACTGCGGGTAAATGGAGGATGGGCCAGAAACTTTGGATCGATTTAAATCGCGAATTATGCTTCTCTTTGACGGAAAATCCAATTAATCCTCGAGCAGCGACATTTCGTGTAAAAGAGGGATAATATACTTTGGATAAACCCGAGAAATGTGATTAAATTACAGCCGATTTTTGTTCGAGAGTGAAATCGATCGGATTATATATGTATATATATCGAATGAATCGTCGAGTAAAACTGGGGAATTTGTTAATATTATCTGGAAAAGTAACGGGTTAAATAATTGAATTACACGCGTGCGTAATTTCATTCTTATTGAAATTCCGAAATTTGAAATTAATTGGATAGATAAATTTTCAAAATGGAATTATGTCGAATGAATTTCTATTCCGTTGTTTAATCGCTCGAGACGCAAGTTAATTCGAAATCGTAACAATTGGTCGAAAAAAAAAAGAAAGAAAAAAAAAAAATAAAATTGACGAAAGAGAGAGACTCGTAAAAATTATTACGAAATTCTTAATATCATCTCGATATTATTTTCTGCACGGCTATTCGAATATTATCTTCGAATTAATCGCGAGAACAACAACAACAACAACAAGTATACCACTATCGTGAACTCTACTCTCAAGCGAGTAAATTCAAGAGCGAATCAAAGTTTCCCTTCGATCCGAAACTTGGCAAACCTTAAACAAGCTCCTGATCCCTCTTCTTTCCAATTACCGTAATTTCTAACCTAACCAAATTTCACCGTGTTGCACCCTCGTCAATCTGAATTCCATCAGTTTGACGGAACTGATATTTATTCATACCTGACATCTCTCGATAATCTTCTAATAATTGACAAGTACCTTCAAAATAACGATATCCAGACGCTCTATCACCCGAGACAAAAAATTCACACGTTATATCAATTTCAAACTTTGTCACCAGAAAAATATCGAATTTTATTACGATACGAACATTTTTCGAAAAGAACGTTGACAATGATATTTTCACGCGTACGGTTTACACGGGAACGAAACAATTTTCTTTTACCTTGAAATATCCGCGTGACGAGATGGCTGATCGACGAAGGGACTGGAGTCGGGATCGAGTTCGTCTGACCCACTTGATCACTACAGATCCCGTTAGTTGGCATCGAGTCGACACTCTTGTACACGCATACTTCTCGCCTCGATCGACGCGAACAGCGCCACAGAAAATGTTCACGCGCAAGAAAGAAAATGGACTCGTCCGACGATAAAAACCTTCGTGCTCGATTTCTCGATTTATTAACTTCGTCATGGACACACGCACGTTTAATTTCGATGGAAATTATTCTAAGTAAAAAATGGGAAAAATTTAAAAAATCCGAATTGAAGAAATTCTTCGCTATAATTTCTTTAACGAAGTAGAAGTGGTATTTTATTTTACAAATGATGTGGATTTTCTATCTATACAGGATGTGTTAAATGTATATAATATAGCTTTTTTTCATTGAAATATATATATATATATTTATGTTGCAGTCAGAACGTATTCTCTTGCTATAATATATTCACGAAGCAATGATCGTATTATTGAAGTATAAAATTATAAAATTTTATACTTTATTTTTAATATATTCTTTCTATAGGTACAATTTAGCGAAATGATCTCACGTTCGTGTTATTACATTTATTTTGAATGAAAAAGAAATGGTCTCTCTAAAGTTTCCAAGGAGATTTACTTACTTAACTGTTTAAATTTAACGATTGAATTCTTAAATCCAATCGATACCAGAGATCGGTTGCAACATTCTAACTTGAACGACTCTCGAGAGTAAAGGAAAGTTAAATTTTTCACGATCTTTCGTGCTAACGTACGCGTTCGACGGTTTATTTTTATGTGCAAGATGACGCAGAAATGGCGACACAAATGCTTCGACAATTTGCGAGATTTATGAAGACCGGTATAAAAAAATACGAATCTTTATTTATTTACGGCCACGAAAACCTGAATTCTAAATTTAAATGTTAGCAAACCGAATGACGTCTTGCAATTTTTTTTTTTGGACGACCAGAAAGTTCCTCGAAAATATCTGGAAAGAAGAGAAAAGAAAGAAATCGATAATAATTTAAAATTAAATTAAATCTATTTAATAATTTATACGAAACAATTATTTTTTAATATCACCGATATCGAAAATCGAATCTTTCTTCGCCGATTTTTTGAATCGTAAATTCTTACGAAACGAAGAAAAAATGGTTTCCTACTAATAATAAACGAACATCGACCGGTTATATTATTACCTATTTGAGGGCGACACGAAGATTGTCGATTATAGGCGCTCATTCTTCGAAAGGGATGCGCGATTGGAAGGCAAAAGAAGGCCGAAATCCCGCGGGTGGTTCACGTTCAGGATATCCCAATGCAGTAAAACGATTGCGAGAACGTAAAATATTTATTACGACTGGCCGTGGTTTTTTTTTACAATAGAGCTTGTAATAAAAAGCCCTCGAGCGAGGAGTGCGGAGGATGGAAGTGCACGGAGCATCCTAGAAAAAGAAAAATCAACAGTTCGGTCGTTTGAACAGCAACAGGTCGAGCAACGATACAAATGACTATGGAAGTCTGTTTGCAGGTCTGTTCGAGCTACCTCGATCAATTTCTATTCTTCCCTTCTTCCTTTCCCACTCTCTCGCCCCTCTCTCTCACTTTACCGACTTCTTTCATCGAAACTCTTGTATTCTTCCACGACAATTAATTTATCTTCTCGAATTTATCTTCCTTGTTGAACGAGAAATTATGAGCTTTCCAATTATTATTGTTCAAAAGTTATGCGTTATATTTAAAATTTATTTGGCTTGGGTTATTATTAAATTAAATTAGATAAAGTTATTGACATGCTGCAAAAATGAGAGTTATTTTCACGATAATAAATTTAAAAATGGAAATTACCTTATACAAAGTTATGTCTAACAGAATATGACACATCTTATATCCTATTTTGTTCGTTGGTATCATGTATAAATCAAATATGACGTGAATTTAATTAGTCAAGTTTGATTTAATAATTAACTAGTTTAATGCAAATTTCTAACAACCGTAACATCAAAGCAAAATTGACGAGACTCGTGATGACCTCGGAGACATCCCCAGAAACATCTCAAATAGAATTTTGATCACACGAGGGACAGCATCCCCGTGACAACGTTTCCAATAACAACTCTGATTCCCTTAGATGTCTGGCGTTGCAACACCATCATAAGCTCTATAGCGGTCAAAACTATGGGGTGAACAATCCCTAGCTATAACCTCTCTTACTACACGTCATCCTTTTGCTGGTCGAAATTCTATTTGTGTAGATGTTTGTCCGCTTTGAAACAAACAAAGTAAAACATGTTTGCAAGAGAATTCTGTCGTTTCAGATGGTAATGATACAATCCGGTATACAACAAAGTAAAATTTTGTGTACGTGAATATGACAGAATTACAATGCAACGAGCATAATTTAATTTAAATTCATGTGAACATTTAATACTTATTTTTTAAAATTTATTTTTTTTTTTTGCAATGCGTACTATATTTGTGTAATATTTTTAATATAATATATAATATACAATTGCTCGTTAAATTGATAAATAAAAATATTATTCTACATACGAGATTAAATTTTAAAACAGAATAATCGATATGACGTACCAATGTTATATTTCTGATCCAGACATGGCAGTAAATCATCAGTAAGAGACAGCTGTATATTTCAGCATTAATTTTCCATATCGATAAACGTTTACGTTTAAGAGAAAAACATATCTGTTTGAAACAAAGAAAGAAAAAAATAAGAAAATAGATATCTTTCTTTTTTTAAAAAAGGGCACGAGGAACAAAATACTTAACCTAATTTAACATGTTATATGGGAACAGTACATTTTTCATCGCATTATAAAGAAATGTCCTGCATTGAAATGCACTGTATTAACACAATTTTCGAATTAAAAATAATGTACTAATATAGCAAGACGATAATTGAAAACAAAATAATGGTACCCGTAAATTTCTCTTTTTATCGATCAATCTTCCAGTAATATCTCGGTAACAGCGAAGTCATAACGATATTATCGAGTTATCGCTCAGTCGATGCAGGAATGGCAGAAACACGCGCGAATAATGCGCTTGCGTCACGCGAATTTCAGACAAAACAACCGGCGTAACGAAAAGTTACCGTGCGACCATACCCGTTCTAAATATAAAATGGGTGTCCGTTGACCGAAAGAAAAATTGTTGACGATACGGTACCAATTCTATCCAATTCGTTCTTCCAAGATTGAATGCCCGTGGTCGACCTATTTGCCGGACAGTCCTCGTGCCACGAAAGAGCGAAATGCAACGATGCTATTTAATGCGACGGTTTATTTAATCCACCAACATTATCCACTAGCGTGCAGAAACTTGCTACGGCGCGCGCGTGCTCGCGTGTCTCTGGTAAATATAGACGCTCCACTTGGCACTGGCGCAGAAAAGATCAAGGTGTCATAGAAACGACGCCGTTATGTCGATCTGTGCATGACTTCATTCTAGTTCCGCCTGGGGAATTTTACATTTACGCAAAGGGATATTTTTGGTAATCATACAATAGTATATATCGATGTGTATATATCGATATGTCAATAGTAATATGGCAGATTTCAATCAGTTAATAACCTGTGTGATTAGTTTAGTTTCGATTAATTTTACAATTTCGTTGTATCATCGTTCAA
This sequence comes from Apis cerana, assembly GCF_029169275.1. Lineage (NCBI taxonomy): Eukaryota > Metazoa > Arthropoda > Insecta > Hymenoptera > Apidae > Apis > Apis cerana. The sequence goes on from NC_083857.1 coordinate 14,116,334, forward strand.
TTCAGAAAAGGAATTAATAAAAGTGCAAATTTATCATTTATAAAAAGTGAAATCTGAAGAAAATATTAATTGGTATATTTTATAGGACACGTTTATGTCTATTGAAGATATTAAAAATAAATATTTTCTTAAAATCGAATATATCCGGATAGGAAAATAGCGATTGATATTTTATAATTCGACAAACATTAATCATCAATATTAGTTTATATTTGAATTCATTTGAACTTAATTATCTTATTCGTATGATTAATTGAACATACATTTCTCCAATTTTAAAATTATTCCATATCATTATTGCAAAAAAAAAAAAAATAAATTAAATTAAGGAACGAAAGTGTCGAGGAAAGTTTCGTATAAAATAGCAAGGAGATTAATCAATTCTTTCCCAATTAATATTCAACGCCAAATGTAATTGAATGGAATTTAGTGCACGAACATTTCTCTATGCTCTATATTTATATTTCAGTCCAAGAAATTCCGATCCGATTAGAATGAAGAGAAAAATCTGAAAGTATTATTTTACAGAAGTCTATTAATTAACTGAAACAAGTTCGATGAAACTTTTTTGATGTAATACACAGGTAATTGATTTAGTTCATTTTGAGATTATTTATCGAAAATATGACAAATTCGGATAAAGTTGATGTGAATTATAAGATTCATTACAATAAATTTAATTAAAAAAAGAAAATTTGAAATTATAATTTAAGGTTATGATTCGTTATACGTAAATATATTTCGTATCTATCAGAATCAAATTAAATTTCATTTATAATAATGTGTTTTAATTTTAATTTATATTTGTCGTACAATTTCATAAAAGAAAAGAAAAGAACAAATTTTCTTTCATCGTTCGATGTTTCTTTAATTAAATCAAATATAGAAAATTGATATGAAAATAACAAATTATAAAATTATAATTATATTTCAGTAATTGCACGGACATCGAAATTTTATAATATGGAACAAGTGTCACGATTTACAAATGCAAAAATAATAGAAAAAAAAGCATCCACTTCTTGCCCACTATCAAGCTGCAGTTCCAGATAAATCCATGTAAATCGCGAACATCCGCCGTGCTATGTCACTGTTCTGATATTTCGACCGAATTCCAAAAGCGACAGCTGCGATCGACGTAAATCTTTGGCGCAATCGGCTCTTCCTGTTTCTAATGCACCGAACATATTTTTTCAGATACCTTTGGACTCGGTCGCTATTTGCGCGTGTAATTTCTAATAAGTATAACATGCTAACTTTTTGTCATCGTGAATTGCCGTTTCCTCGTTTCATTGTAAAATGATTCTTATCCCGATCTGATATCATTGAGATGAATATAATATGGAATTGATGAAACGTACAGGTAAAATTAATGTAATTAATTCGTTATATCGGTTGATAAATTATATTTTAAATATAATAATATATAGAAATTCGAGTGAAAAAATTAATTAATGAGAATTAATTTATTGCATTGGATAAAGGTATGGATAAACAGAAGTGAACATGAGGCAATTTAGAAGTGGCGGCAAAGCAACGATTCGGAAATATGGACTGAGCAAATCGAGAGGTTTCGTTTAATCAATTTCGATATAAAAAGTAATCCAGACGAAGATTTACATTTTATCCAGGTTTATTTTATTTTTTTCGCGTCGAACAGTTTGTTAACGATAGCTATGCATTTCCCCGAGATTTTTCACCCGCGTAATTGAAAAAGGTGCGAAATGGAATTAATGCATTGTTGTACACGGGGTTCTGAACACGTTTAATTACTTTAACTCCTTTGCAACTTTGGTTTAAGTTCTATTTCGTGCTAAAAGCAGTAGTTTCCAAAGTCGTTGTTTTAACGATAATCTTTGTTTTAAGTGATAAAAATTTTCTCAAACTGGATTATTTCAATTTTTCCATTATGTTATTTTTTTTTTCACAATATAATAAATCATATATATTTCACAGATATAAAAAGGTGCATGTTAAAAAGAGAAACTTTTTCATCTTTCTTTAAACAGATGCAATTTTCAAAAAAGGAATGTTTTTTTCCAACAAACGTCCAAGGCATCTAAAGAAACTTTCTAAACAAAGACTTCGTTTGAAAACGGAGCACGCATTCCAAATCTATCTTGATCAATCGGTTCATCAACGTTTCACGGACAAAATCGGAACGAAAGGTCGTCACGTGTCAAAGCTACTACGTGAATGCGAGAAATGCATGGAAGCTTAAAAAAAAAAAAAAGGAAAAAAGGAAAGAGAATCGTTTGAGAATGGACTGCGGCAAATTGTAGTCATCTTTAATGCACCGTCACGCATTCCATCACGGGAAAGAATGTCGAGGAACCGTTCGCGATCAATTTTGCTATTTAATGTATTCCATTTCGATGCATCTGCGAGGAAGAATTTTCTTTTAAAGGATTCTAAAAGAAAATAAACATCATCATGCATCGATTATGGATTATATATCGTTCCATTGTCGAAGGTAAAGTCACTTTATTCGCGGAATGAAGGATATTGATTCTAAAAACAAATATAAAAATTGAAATGAAATTTAATTATTAAATTATAATTGCAATTTAATTTTGTTCCAGATAAAACGGATCTATCTTCATCCACTCGATTTAATATATAAATATGCGCTTCAACCGACATTTTTGCATATCAATTTTCATATTTGTTTTACCTTATGAGAATCAAATTATACTTTAAATTTTTAATTGCAAAGATAGATCAATATAACGATACGAGATATATTTTACTGAAGAAAGTTGGTTAAAGATAAATTTATTTGATGGGTAAAAATTTTCAAAGCAGAGGGAAATGTACAAAATTAGGGGGTTATGGAGGTACGACTATGTGTTCCTTTTTTCCATCTTTTCCACGATTTTTTTCCTCGTTCACAAAACAAGGGATGAAATTTTCTACTCGAGCGCCGTCTGAAGTGGAGGACGATAGGTTGAAGTGGAGAACAATAGCTTAAAGTGAAGCTTTAATATGATTTCTTAGGGACAACCGAGGAAATTGAGTTTTTTAAGTGTGTATCTTCGGTGTGGTCGATAGAAAGTTGTTGATTCGCCCGCGTCTCCTTTTGTCCTGCTTCAGATTTATCCCGATTTCTTCTGTTTTCTTCCCTAAATAAGTTTTCGTCGAAATACAATTTGTTTTAACGCAAATCGAAAGAAAAAAGCTTTTTTCTTTATGTAAAAAAATTTTCGATACACATTTTTACCAAATATTAGAATATAGAACACAAAATGTGAAATAATACTATTTACAAATCTTTTCATTATAAACACGGATAATTATACAAAATTTTATGCCAGATATATATTTATAAACATTTTATATCGAACTCCATAGGATTATTTGCATTAAAAAAATTTATCGATAATGAAAAGAAATTGATTATAAAAATCTATATAAAATGGAATCTTTATATTCCACCAAAAATATCTTTCTGCGTGGTTTATCACAGCCATTTACGACTTATCCATAAAAATTAAATCTCTATTTAAATCGTTCGAACTTCGATTCGAAAACCTCTTATTCTTCTTTTTCTTGTTAAAAAAGAAAAGTTGATTTTATATTCTAATTTGTATATTCTAATTTATATCCTAAATTACTTTCTTAATTTTTCGCATCAAAAAAAAATCACGTTAATTAAAGAATCTATCAATTTCTAGGTTTAAAATCAATGGTCATCTAACAATGATCGAACGGTTTCCTAACATTGAAATGAAACCACAGAGATAGAAACGAAGGAAAATCCCTGTCCAACTACAAAGACGGATCATATTCTCGTCGCAGCAGGCGACTCGTATTCCTTACGTAAGCGTAAGCGTACCAGAATGGCCTGGTTCCACAGAGGCTGAGGCTAATTGCACGTGATAAATCGTCTCTTCCCGCGTGTCTCCAGCCTCGGCCTGTTCCTCTGTTAAAACGAGGCGGTTCCTGCGGTAATTCCCCTCCTGACCGGCCACCACCAGTTCCGTTCTATTTCGTTCCACGCCGTTCCCATGTCCGCAAAACATCCGGCTGCTCATTATGGCCCCCGCGTCGCCGCTAACAGCCCGCCACCGTGAGATTCAATTACGCCCTCCAACGCTCAAAACTCCTTTTTACGCGCGTCCCGCATGCCGCGACACGCGCGCTCCGCCTCTCCTTTCCCCTCTAAAAGTTGCGCGACGTTTCGGAATTTCGGCGCTCCAGGATCTCCCCGAGAACTCGTGGAATTCATGGAACATTATAGGATAGGTTCATGGTAGAGAGAAAGAGAGAGAGAAGAATTTTCCGTAAATTTGAAGACAGATTTATCGGTGGAGGCGAGAAAAATTTTTATTACTTTGTTTCTCGATTGAATTTTCGAACGCTTTTGCTACGCGCGATTTCTCCGCTGCTGCGCCAAAAGTGTGCGCAGTGATCGCCAGCGACCGAGTTTACGCTTCATTGCAATCCTCAATGCGTTGACGGTTTTATTGGGAAAAAAAACTTTTCTCAAAACGGAGTATTTATAACTTTTAAATACATTCACATTTTTTAATTACATTTTTAATAATTTTTTAATAATTTTTTAATAACGTAATTGTATAATAATTATTACGTGAGAAACGAGTGATAAAGGAAAGATACTCGACAATAACTCCAATCGTTCGTAGTATGTACAATATGCGGCATGTCATGCAGAGCGACTATAGTCGCCCGTAGTAACGAAAGTGTTAAATAGAGGTAATGAAAGGTACTCTAGTTCATGTAGCTCTACATAAGCAATGAGAATATTACACAGTGGAATATTGATACAATATTGAATTTACGGGAAGTTATTTAATAGTTCGACGAATACCGATGAATATTCTTTATTTGTTTTCTCGCGCCACTTATCGCTATCAACTATATCCTCGAGGAAAATAATCGTTTAATCCTCGTAAAACCGGATGCTCGTTTTACCGTGCGAATAAACGCAACTCAAGGTAACCTAACCTAAAACCGACGTGACACTAATTCAAATTATGTTATATAGGAAAGGTCGTTCTAATTGTAAATTTAGCTTTATCACCAAACGACGTCCTATTTATCCCACGAAATAATTTCTTTTTGAAACCTTGACGAATCAAGCACAGCAATTAATTCGTCGCATATTTCGATCGATTATTAACACGAAAACGGGACGAAAGTAGTTCGTTGAAAATTTTTCGCGTTCCATTTTTCTTCCGATAGATGTCCTCGTGTTCATCGCATTTTCACGAGAAATTCTCCGCATCGTTCGCGTTAACAGACGCCCGTTGTTCGTAAAAATAGCGGGCTGGATTCAATTACTTTGGCCCGCGTCGTCGCATCCTCCATACCGCTTCGGAATTTCAAATTCGATCGAGGACCCGGCTCGAATTTCAATAATGAAACGGTGACATATTTTTCCTTTTTTTTTTTTGATCCCTTGCATTTTCTACATTTTCTCGTACAGATATATTGATATTTCGAGTGGAAATTGATAGATGAAAAATATAAAATGCGAAATTTTTCTGTACAACTAACTTTTTCAAATTTCTTTCAAAAAACAATAGCTTGGCGATGCGTAGTATTGTGTCGGCATATATACAATTGATTTTACGAAGAATAATAATGCGACAACAATGACGTGATCCGCCCTTGAGTTAATTGAATTTATCTCGAATCTTTTGTGTACTGCCGAGTATCCCTTACTCACCGATTTTAATCTGTGCGTCGCGAGTGCTCGTAGAATAAATCTACCTTTCAAATCTACAGAATTGTCATTCCTGTAATTCTAATAATTTCTTTTTTTTTTTTTATTCAAAACGTAATATATTGTCTCTATATTGAGAGAAAACGAAAATTAAATCAATAAAAATCATCATTTATCAAAAGCGCGTTAAGACTTTGATCTTTAATTATATATCGAACATGGCAAATACAAATCCACAGTTCAAATCCCATAATTAATCGGTGCAATGCTCTTTGTACTCGCGCAAATGCAATTTATCTAACCAATGAATCGTTTGCCTTGCAAAATCGTCGAAAATAGAGAATATATCGGCTTATCCTTTCGATTATACCAATCGAACCTACAAACGTGATCCGTGTCTGGAATTCATTTCGAAAAGAAGCAGGTCGAGTGCCAGTCCTCCCGTTTGTCAAACCTTGCCAAATTGCATTTAATAAGCCCGATAAATCGCTCTGCTCGATCTTGATTGGCCGCTTCTTGGTTTCCCAGAATTTGAATTCATCAATTTATCAAGAATAATTTAAAAAGTGTATTGAAGAAAATTTTTAATTTTCACTCGCATTTTGCGTATCAAATAATCTTTTTTTCTTTTTTGTCCGATCAAACACTTGTACAAATTTCCAAAGTTTACAAGTGGTGAGAGAAATCGCGTTGCTTATTACCAAATTCGATACTCCCATGAACCTATGAATATTAACGTTGCAGTTGCATTGTGTGGACGAACGTTTCCCTTAACCACAGCGCGAAACCAACCAAAGCCGCGATGAGTGTAAAGTGCGGGCAGGAAATTCCTGAGGTGAAAGTCCCGCGATTGCATTGCTTTTTCCAAGAAATAAAGATTAGCTGCTGCGGACGCGGCGTGCCATTTTGATCGTAAATATCGAAAGCGTCATTGTACGTGGTTATGCCGTTTCTCAACATTTCTCAAGCGGAACCGTATTTATTATTAGCTTCGAATATTGTGTGTGTGTGTGTATATACATTTTATTATTCATATATATATATACACAAATGAATGACACGAGAAATATTTAATTAAAACTCGTATCCCTTTAATATTCAATATGTCGCGGTACTTTAACCCTCCTTGCAAACGAATGCTCTTTCAACTCTGATTCTCAACAGACGGAGGATATTTTCTATATGAAGCGACATTAATTTAAATACTTAAAAAAAATCACCGAATATCGCCTTAACTTTAATTTAATTTCTCTTAACATTCACGTCAGAGGAGGATATTTTCTTATACGAAGCATTTAAATGAATCAAATATAGAAAACTTAAATATAGAGAAAAATATTTATTGTTCTCTTAACTGTAATTTTGACAACAACCGACTCTCAAAATATCGAAAATAATTAAATCACATTCGAAATATTTGGCTGGAAATTTGTTTAACTTTTTCAGAGAAAAGGAAGAACACGTTCAAATATTACATTTAATAAATAAACATTGAAGATTCATTTTCGTATCGAAGAGTGTTTCACGACGAGCAATATTTTATTCGCAGCGTCCGGATCCGGATCGGTGATAGGAAGGGACCCACTTCCGCCGAGGGCTGTCAGCACTTCACAACTGGCTCAAAGAACGCAAACTCAACCCCCAGCGACGGTGTCCACCCTCCCGTTGCCGAGGAGCAATGCCACGCACAGGCAGCCCCTGCCCCTCCACCAATCCACCCCTCAATCGGTCAGACAATCGGAAAACGACATGACCAGTTCGCAGCTATTGCGAGTCGCCAGCAATGGTGACATTGGGACCGGATCTGGGATGTAAGTGACGAAGGATTTTCTCTTTGAAATATAAATTTTCGAAAAAAAAAAAAAATGTAAAATGTAAAGCACGAGAGTTGAATCGAGGGAAAACGATATGAAGCTATTTTTGAAATAATAAGGAATAAGAAAATAAATTGGAAAAACTGGAATCGGAATTTTCATGATTTTTTTAAATATTTATTAGTGGTGGTTTCGAAGAAAAAATGTTTGTTGATTTTATTCGATATTTTGTCAGTGAATGCTCAAAGGCGCGAGCTATGAAAATTGAGAATTTTTTTTTAAAAAGTCACGTTGTCAAAAGATTTTTCGCGCACACGTTCGAAAATTCCAATGCGAGAAACTGCTTGCCATGGACGAATTCGAGCATTCTTGGCGAGAAGCATCGGCATTGGAATTCCCCCGGCGACACATTTTTCCCGGCTGTTTCACACCTTGGGTACGTAAAGGACTCGAAACTAGCGTATGCTTCTTCGAGAACGTCGTCAGCAATTCTACTTCGATCGTGTTCCTCCACGATAAAAACTATTCGCCCGAGGAACATTCACAGGGTACAGAAATCGAAACGAAGGGGGGATATTCCGCGATTTCGAATCTCTCCTTGCTTTCGTATCGATTATAATAATAATAATTGTATAATTATAATATAGAAAAAGAGTCAATTATATCGAAAAATGTTTCGCATTGTGACAGTTATTAATTAAGTAATTTAACTGGGAAAATTAAATTTCTTTAATCCTATTCTTAACGTTTTATCTCTTCCGCTACTTTTGTTCCATTGTATTCCATTATATTCAATGATTAATCCTTATCCAGCTGCGATTACTTTTCGCAATACGAAATATACGCGCACGACGTTAAAGTGAATTATTTTAAATTATAAGTGAAATATGATAAAAATACGAAAGAAAATCTCTCTTAGATAATAAGCTGGATAAAATATTCTATCCGCTTGATATCGAAACTTTGTAGGTTGAACAGCAACAACGATGGAAAGGACGTAAGGTTAACATCTCCGGGTGGACACGCAACTCAACGATTGATGAGTCCGGCCGGGGCGTTAAGGGTCGTTTCCATGAATGACCACCGAGTCTCCAGCCCCAGCGACAGCGACATACGAGTTCACAGTCCGAGTAAGAAGATATACCCTACACATCTACGCTATAAATTGCAGTAGAAATAATTTACAATTTGAAACTAAATCTTTATTAAACAATAACTCGTAATCTAAATCTATCGATCTTTAAAATCTTAATCCTTCTTCAAACTATCATCCACAGTTTCTATCACGTTTCCTCGATTAATTCGAACACAAATAACTATCGAATCTCCGCCCCAAAATTCGCGCAAAGTTCATTCAGTCTCTTCAGTCTCTCTAAATTTACTCACCTCGACCATTCGTGTCGCAACACGAATATCGTTCGGAATTAAATTACATTTCAAATTCTTTCCGGAAAGCTCGCGTCCTTGTTCGACGAAAAAAAAAGTAATCACACAAATTGAATCCGAATTGGAAGAATTAATATCGGAAGAATTGGTGAACTCTGTCGAGAAGAGAAGAAGGGTGGAAGTCCGCCGTGGGGTTAATTATTCAGATATCCGCGGGGAGAGACTAGGCGCACAAAGCGACACGAGGAGTAATAGAAATCCCACGTACAGTGGGGCAAACCGCTAACCTCTTTCGATGCTCTCTCGCTAAAGGATATTAGAGAATTAGAGAAATGGATGAAACGGGATTGTAGGTGGTGTCTCGTGAGAAATAAGTTTAATGTTTGGTTAAATTGGTTTATTAACAATAATTGTTTCGTTTCTGTCACTTGCGACGAGAAAAAATTGAAGATTTAATTACCTGGTTTTATTCATAAGCTCTGAGAAATTTTTTTTTTTAATTTTAAATTGACGTAATAAATATTATAATATCATATCGTGGCTGTTCTGTTGAAATTTTACATTAATGCACGTAAATGTATGTATACGTATATGGTATGTTACTTAATGTATCAGGTATAACTGAATAATTTATCGAGCAAACATTAGTGAAAATGGTCAATGCTCAAATGCGAATAACGGTTAAGCGATATCGAGCCAATATTTGCCTCGTATTGAATTTTTGTCTGGGTCAGTTTACTATGCATATTAAATGCCGCTTTCTATATTTCTGTCTAGCAGGTTTCACTTACGATTAAAGGAAAAGTTTCTTATCATCGATATTTCTGTCATATTCACGTGTGCCCGTAATATAAAATATATCTTTTGGAAATTTTAAGTATCGTCAACTTTGAGATAAATATCGCTGCTACTCCGTAGAAAAATATTTCTTTATGTACTCAAGATTAAAAATTTATTTTATTTTAAAAATCTTCTGATGATATCTATTGGAAAGATCTAAGAATAAAAATATTATTTATAAACTTGAAAAAAGAAAAAGAAAAAATATATAATAGAATAAAAAATCCGAGAATAAAATATTACTTTATTTTCTTTAATCATGAAAAAAAATTCCTTCGCTCCAAAGATGTTCTACAACAAAGCGATATAAAACGATTTGAAGTCATTTCTAACCTCTATTTATATAGCATTTTCTAACCTCTACGCATGGCATGATTTAAATAATTCCAAAAGATTTTAAATGTATAATGCATTTGTTTCAAGACAAATCTCATCTCATATAAAAAACGTTCTTAAATGTTATTCTTATTTTCGCAATATATTTTACAGTTGAAAGGAAAATGGTGAGCCCGATCGGCAGAGAAGTGGATCGTGGTGGAGGCACGGTTATCAGGCAGAATCAACGCGTATGGGAGTACAACGAGTTGCTGCACAAAAGGGTGAGCGAAAGATTAGTTAATCGCAAGCGGAATTTTCGAGTTGATTGGCATGGCGAAGCATGGAAAGAGAAAGGAATCCAATATAACGACACACAGCTTCTGCTGATCACTTGCTTTTTTTCTCACACTCTTCTCTATTCTCCTAGTTTCCATTCTACCTTTCCCTCTCTGCGATCGTTACACCGTTTTTTCACGCGTATGTACACGCAATTAATGTCACGTGACAAGCAAACCAAGCACGCTCGCACGTTACACGATTTGTCCCAAGGTTCTGTCCTTTCGCGAGTGTGCAGTAGTCCGCATTATCGTTCCAGCATGTAAATTCCATTAGTCTAATTAATTAAAATGTTGCCTCGGGTGAGCCACCGATTTCGCAGCGAGTAGATTACGAGTAGAATTAATTACGAACGCGTTTCCGATTTTCGTGACCGCGAGAATGTTCGAGACGATCGAACTCATACCAATTCTCTCGTTATCGCATTCAATTTTGTATTACTGCGCGCCGAATAAGTCGATCGAAACCTTCTTTAGTCGATTATTCCACTAAATTCGGTATTGGTTAGTTGCAAAAACCTTGCTGTGGCTTGAAAAGGATTAGATCAAAATTGCGTAGAATTTTAATTAACCTTGCATTAGAATCCCTTGCTAATATATTCTAAACATGTAGCTAATATAAAATAATGTTATTGTATAATTTTGTTTTTAACGTCTAATTGTAGAAATTGAAAATATTACTATAAATATTACGGAAAGATTTCAGTGTTATCATTCATAGAAAGAATAGTTTTTATTGTTTAGTATTTATTGTTATAGATGTATTTCTGTATATTGGTTATAGATCGTTTAGATTAATTGTTCAGTTATGCACTCTGATAGGTTATCTACTAAGGCGGAAAATGTGGAAACGTTAGAACTGCGGTTTATAGCGGGCGATATTACGGTCATCGTGTTAAAGTTTCACTTTACACGTGGCTGTGGTTTGTCGAGTTATCGACTTTGGTTAGTTCACGTTTGTTTAGACACGTAGATCGATTAGTTGTTAGACCGTTAAACTTTGTATCTGATCGAATAAACATGTTGCTGATCCAAAGTTACGAATCATCCAATTCAAATATAAATAGATTCAATAGATTTGGTAACTTTTAACTTTAATAGAAATAAAAAAATTGTTTCGTAAACGAAGTCTTCTCCATAATTTATTAAAGATCAAGAAATCACTTTTAAAATTAATATTTTCGATATAGACAATGTACGGAATGATACGGAAAACTAATGAAACTTTTGCAATTCAAACAGCACAAATCCAACTTCATCAAAACTGTACCACTAACTATTGATCACACAGTAAACCCAAGCTTCAAAATCATTTTCCAAAGAACACATGCGATGTCGATTAGCCCTAAATGAATTGTGTTAAATTACCACTAGAGGGCTACACTAGTATTCTATTCTCCTAAAGTTACCATCGACACTATAGTTTATACTTCTAGAATATACTTTCCCAATGTTCGATAAGTCGGTATATAATGATTTTCTTTCGTATCGGTATCTCGTATCGAGAATTTGATCCTTGGATGAAAAACATCGAATCAAATGTATCGAATTGTGAACGCAGCCAAGTCGTTCGACACGTGTATAAAGCATTCGAAACCGGGAACAGTCTGAAGAGAATGATATCCATTATGGAAGAGGACATGCTCGAAGGAACCGATGAAAGCCATTGAAACTCACGAATGCACGCGTACGGTCCCCTTTACGCGAGGAATCCAGCCATTGGTTGGATTCGATGTTTTCAACCTGGTGTCCGAAGAGAAGAGATTCAACCGCGTCTGTTTGATGCCGAGTTTCCAAGCATTTTCATTAGCGCAACCTGCTTGTTCCAGAAATTCATTATCATACGCGATCGAGAATAGGAGAGATGCATCTTTTACCATGCATGCGTGTACATGTTCGATAACAACGAACACGTGTGCCATTCTCTTCTGGTGATTTCATCGGTTGCGATTAATATTCCGTTGTTCATTTAGTGTATAAGTGTATATACATTTATCAGAGACAATCTCGATATTTATTATTGTGAATTCTCTAATGACATTGTCATATTATCAATACTGAAATATCTGACAAATGCGGAATAGAAAAGAAAAAGAAAAGTGTGTTCTACATTTGATTTAGGTTAAGAAAGAAAAAGGATTTTGGATATTCTTATCTTTCAGATATATCGAGATGTTGTATCGAGATCGATGAATTATATCATTCTCTATTGAAGTTTGATCGGTTGCAATTAATATTGTGCTGCTCACCTAACGTAATTGTATGTAACGTAACGTATGTATATATCAAGCTATCATATAAAATTTACTATTGCGAATTCTGTGATGATATATTATATATAATAGCGATGAATCTTTTAATAATTTAATGCTGTGTAGAAAATATTTTGGATTTAATTTAATTTAAGCTAAAAATGAAAATAGATTATAGATATTTCTATTAAAATATATTGAGATATTTTTAATGAATTGTAGCATTTTCTAGTCGAGATTTGATCAATTACAAATTAATATTACGATGTTCATTCATAATTATATATCGAATTATCACTGTTAATACCATAATGATATTTTTATATGATAATGACAAGATATTTTGATATAAAGAAGAAAAGGAAAATTCTTGATATCTTAGAATCTATTAATATATTTAAATTAATTTATATATAAATCGATTTCTTTTATTCATATTTTTCATATTTTGTTTATTTTATGGTATAATTAGTCTTCGTTCTAGTTACTTGAAATAATTTCATTAACTAAAATTGTCTAAATCGAAATTTAATTACTTTCGCTTAAAATAATTTATATGTTTAAAACAAGAATGCCTAATATATGTTCAGCATGATTCTGATAATATATATAATTATTTTTCTTAGCATGAATTTTTTGTATACAAAAATACTCTATAAACTTCACTGCACTTCATTACGCACATATATAAATATATAATTTTATACATATAATTATACTTCTTCGAATAAAAAATTTACTTTACAAGGGACGCAATTCAAGCAAACTTTTTACAATTGTTACATGTGCATAATATTATATAACTTGTCCTCGTTTTATCGCAATTCCTTCTTGAACACGAATTTCTTTTCTTGGCTTCTGTTCTGAAAGGACGTTTGGTATTCCAATCGAATAATGTTACCTGTCCTTTTATCGCAAATATTTGAACAATAAAATCGTATTTTCGTTCGTCACAATTGTTTACTCTCAAATCTTAACTGTTTAAACGTATCGAATACTTAAAAATTATATATAATCGTGGAATTAGCCGAAATTTTTTTCACATTTTATCGAATCGTATCGAAGAAATTCCACGACACCATTTCGCACTCGAGAATACGAATGGAAACAGACCGGAAAGCAAGCAAAGCAAGCAAACCTCCCTTCTCGAGCCTTCTCTTTATTTGGACGCTGCAGGACACGCGAATTCAACGAGAAAGTAACACAAACGTCGTCCTCCTACTACATACGTTAAGAGAGATAGTGGTTGAAAAGATTCTCCAGTGAGGACGAAAAAGAAGAATGAAAAACTCGAGAGGAGAAGTACAAGATAAGAAGTGGAAGTTAAAGAAGAAAAAGATGAAGAAGTTTGAAGGAGAGGGAGAAACGAAAGAGGTAAACGAGAGAAGGATGAGAAGAAAAGAGGATTAAGAGAAGTAAGGGCCAGGGTCGATCCTGCATACGGTCAGCAGTGGTCAGCAAGGGCACCGTGCCAGGCAACTGCAGACAGGCCTTAAGCTGCCTCCACAATGGAAACTCGCCTTGAATAGAATGTTGGTACAAGCGTTATATCGTTCGTTAAACATTCGCCCGAAGAGTTTCTTTGTTTCGATCCATTCTCGATCGATGCTGTGGGAACGGGTGAGCTTAATTATATTCGATCGTTGAAAAATAGAAACTTTTGTTACTTCTGATGCTGGATTAATATAAAAGGATAATTCAAATCCTCGCAATTTAAACATTGAGTTTTTAATCTTTATTTGAAGATCATGTTCGTAACAAGTTAATTTTTTTTTTTTTAACTAAATTTATATTTCATTGCAAAAATTTCATCAAAATTTTAGCAATTGTTTAAAGATATGGAAAAATTCGATTTTTTGCATTTATTGCATTTATGTTTTTTTTTTTTCATAATTAGACAATGAAGACGAATTTAATAATATCATTTTGTTAAACTGGATAGGATAAAATCCATAAAAAAAAAGTTGAATATTATAATAATTTGTAGCATTACGGAAAAATAGGCAAGTGTTCGAGAAAATGGAATACTAAATAGATGCTTGTATCTTGTAAAGATGGAAGGAAGGATATACTGAAGATGAAAGTTTTCGCGAGTTTTCCCCGTGAAAGTATATCCGTTTCGTCGAAATAAGATCGTTTGAAGAGCTAGGATACTTGAAAACGACGATATCAGATAGAGACGATTCTTTGAACCGTTAAAAGCTCTCCGAATTCTCGGAAACTTAGAAGTCTCGAGACTATGGAAGGTCTTAATCCCGATAGTTTGAAAGTCGAGGAGTTTTTCGAGTTTCTCTTGGAGAAAGAATTCGAAAATCTCGGTTGCCACTGGAAATGCTTTCCAGTGCGCACATGTTACAATAGAAAATTTTAAAAATATCCTTTCGCGTGCTTCGAGTCTTCGAAATAGTTGTTAAATATACGAAATAAAAGATGTAGTAAGAAAATATGGAGAGAAGAGGATTGAATAAGAATGGCTAAATTAATCTCTGAAAAATATATTTGATAATTTTAAGAACTTTTTGTTCGTTAAAAAATATTTTAAAAAGAATAATTATTTTAATTGGAAGATTTATTTAATATTATTTTTTTTTATCTAGATTTCATTAGAGCGGAAAAATATTTGTATTTGCGTATTATTAGGATACTCTTATATTTTTCGAACCAAACAATTGAATACGAATAAATATTTTGTAACTACATTTCTCCACGAGAGACGGAATGTAACAATTTCTGTGCTTCTATTATTTTAGCGGAACTATTTTAGACCGGCAAACGTAACACAATCTTCCAATTATTTCGAGCAGTGTCCGTTTATTGTCTTTGCAACCAACAAGCAAACGGAACAAGTCGAATCAGCCAACGACAAAGAGGAAAAAGTTCCGTAAAGAAACAAGCCTTAAACAGCATCGCTCAAAGAGGAACGCATATGTGCTGTTCAAAAATCAAATGATCAATGTCTTTTTAGTAACCATTTAGTTACTAAAAATTCAAAAATTTTCAAAAAATGCAATTAGATCAATTTAAATAACCTACATATCTTTTCATTCTTTGTAATATACACTTTCCACGATCCAAGAAAAAAGGCTATATAATTTTTCTTACAAGAAAAATATTTGTAATCAATTATAAAAAGGGAATATCAATCAATTAAACACGTAATTAATCAATTTTTCGTGTAAATAATCCATACGATCTCTCGTCGACACTCTTCTATTTCTAATTTACGTTTTCCTAACCTCTACGACGCACACTTCCAATCTAGAAAAAAAGAAAAAAAGATGGGCGCAATTTTCTCATCAATTTGAATAGCGTTCCTTGTAGAGAGGGTATTTAAGCTGGACATTATAATCAGATCCCAGTTACAAAGGCCGCCTTAACCGAGGGAACATAGGCCGAGGCGAAGCCAGCCAGATCTCGAGGCAAAACATACAAAACGATAGCTCGACAAGCCCGAGCAAGGAACCACGGTGCATGCCGGTACTGTAGGAGTCGGTGAACAGGCGAGTCGATCAGGCCGGGCATCACGCCAGTCTTCCAAAGTCTTCCTTCCACCTTCGCGACGCTCTTCGCCGCTCTCCATTGTGCCACGGTTATTCACGGTAATAGAACGTCTCTCGATATGAGACGTTCTCCACGATATCGCCTCCTTTCGTCTCGTTTTTGAGCTTCGTTCTTCGTCTCGTTCGATGGAAAAGAGAGAAGGAATGGTTTCCACCGAACCTGCGGCCAGCACCACTTGAACAACACAGGTACGAGGAAGATCGTTTGCGGGATCGACGAGTCGAGAATAATTCTGTGCAGGTAGATTTGGATGGAGATGAGAGAGAGAGAGAGAGAAAGAAAGAGGTTCAAAGGTTTATTGAAGTTTGTTTCGAGTGCGTAGTGATTTCGAACGTGTTTTTAAGATCGTTTTTAAGGTTAAGTTAGTAAGGTTAAGTGTTAATTAAATGTTGGGAATATTGTCGGGATTTGTAACTTTCTCGATTGTTTAGGCTTGTCTTGTCGGTAAATTAGGTTATTTTATTAACACAGGAGCTACGAACTTCTTTATTATTATTGTGTATTGTGGATGGATATGCGCATACATATGCTGCAGCGTTTCTAGTAGATTGTATTAGTAGAATGAATTGGTAGATTTTTTTTTTAACATGTGTCGATTTTTTAAGCCTAGGTTTTGCTAATAATATAGGTTCTTCGTTTCAGTATCATTTGAGCACTGTTTCCTTTATCCTTTATTTACTTGATACATGTTTGAGCAAATTTTCGTGCGATATTTGTTTCTTGCATCCATTTTCCGCATTCGATCAATGGAACGGATTCACTTTCAACTTTTTTTTCTCACGCCTCTTTTTTCTTTTCTTTTCATTCTTTTCATTCTTCCCATGCCAATCATTCACCGAAAACGCTTCTTAACCATGCATCAACGTACAAACGCCGAAGGATTCTCTCGCTTTTCAGTCTTATCCATGGTGAAATAATTCGGTGTCAAGATTAATAAGAGAACGTGTCGTGGAAAAAGAAACAAAACAAACCTCCGTCACACATTGTATTCGTTACAACACGCGCACATGTACATCTCGTGTCTACCATTTTCAATTTTTTAATCATTCCATTCCAATGATCATTGTTGAGCTTGACGATTCGAGTTTAAAAAACTCGTCAAGCCTAATATAACATACAACCGTTCATATGCTCCATTAATATTTAGTTCGATTTATTTACATGGATCTAGCTCAGCGGTTCCCAACCTGCGCGCCGTGACCGTTGCTCTCACTCTCCGTTTCAATGATTTTTCGCGCTCGTTACTAATAATTTCGCATCAATTTTTTTTTCTTAAATTTCCTTATCGAGTTTACTCGAACAGTTACGGTTGAAAAGAACGATCATGGAGCACGCAATGGTTTGGAAAAACATCGATCTCTGCCGAAGCTGAAAATGAATGAATAACTCGGCTCGATTTCAATATAGTTTTCAGAGCTCGATCCTCGAAATGAGCCGAATCGACGTTGCCATTTTTTTGCCAAGGTTTTTTTCCTCGCACACCGAATTGTTCGCCGCGAGGGGAGAGAGCCAGAGTTTTCGTTTCTTTTCCCGCGAGTCCCTAACGAAAGATTGCATGCCTCGACAGAGCAACCAGCGAGCAGACGGTGGGTGCAAGTTGGCGCATCAGCAAGGAGCCCACGGACTGGTTCGCGTTTCCGCCGGTGAACTCCTCGGCAGGACCCACGAGGAGCTGGTGCTCCTGCTGATCCAGCTACGCCGGCAGAACGCCACCATCTACAAAGCTATGGAGACCTGCCAGATGGAGATCGAGGCACAGGTCCGAACATTTTTCAGAAAGACCACCTAAACGAGGACGACGTATATGACTGACGGAGGCTGTACCTTTCTCTTCGACTCGCATCTGCGATTTTTTTACGTCGTTTTCTTTCGTTGCGCAATCGCTTTCGACGAGTGTCGTTCGAGCGGATGGAGCTTCTTTTCGAGCTTTTCCTCCATCTTGAAAAACGAAAAGAAGCTCCAACTTGAACAACGCTTTAATCATATCGTTTTCAACGACAATTTTCGAACACGCATCTGCCTCTCGTCCGAGTTTCGTCTCGAAAATTTCGTGGAACTTTTTTTAAGAAAAAAAAAAAAGAAAGATCGATATTTTCACGAGCGACGTTGATAGATAACCGCGATCGAGAATCCTGTTATCCGCGCGAAAAATGCCGCGGCGGAGAACCGGTTTCAAGGACATCGGTTTCGAGGAGAAGAACGTCATTAGAATAGGAACTTTCCTCCTCGGAAAAGAATTCCACCTTTGTCCTTTGATCGGTCGCATTCTTCGAAAGATGCTTCTTTTTTTTTTTTTTTTCATCATCGAGATTCTACAAATTTCTTCTATATCGAATGTTGTTTTTTTTTTTTCTCTCCTTTTTTTGAAAAAAGAGAAATTTTCCACGCGTTGGATACGCGAACGAAATTCACGAATTTATCGTTCTCGAAATAATTTACATCGAGTGAAAAAAAATTGAAGAAACTTGGACCGTAGTTTTCGACTTACAGTTGCACAATTTATCGTTCTCACCCAACACGCACCGACCTAATCGACTCTAAATCCATTTTACGTAAGATCACATTCACTCTAACTCGTTTTATACCGACTCGGTTGCCCCGAGGCGATACGTACTTTTCCGAAACAATCTCTACAAATATAATATAACTCGAAAGAACTGTTTCTACGTAGTTTTTACGATTCAATCGATTTTTATTTACACTTCAATCGAATAATGCAATTAATAAAGGTTTTTTTTTTAAGAAAAAAGATTCTTGTTTCCATAAAGATTTGTTTCAAATACAAAAAAAAAAAATAGAATTATATCAATGCCTATTGGATGAAACAAGAGACTTTTATCTCGCTCTCTCGTCATCAACTCATGGATTATTTTCTTTCTCTCCATCTCGTTTTGACTCAAATTTAAATTGCTTATATAAAAAAGAAAAATTTATTCGAATTACTAAATACTATTTCATCGATAAATTTAAGAGAAAGAAGAATTAGAACGGATCTCTATTTTTTCAATTCTATCTTCTTTTCTTTCCGTTGGACTCGTTCAAAACACCGTCAACTTTCTCGAAATCGAGAGCCAGGATCTCTTCTCTTCCATCTTCCGTCGAATGCACGAATTATTATTAGTTTTGTGAAAAATTTGAACCACTCCTCGTCGTGTTATCCCATTCTTTTTTTCTTTTCCTTTTTCTTTCTCTTCTCGTCGATCTCGGTGAGGTGAATCGTGATCAGGCCATCGAATCGTTATATATCTGGATTCGGCGAAAATAAGTGGTGTTCTCGTCGTTTCTATACAAAACTGGTCTTCGAATTTTCTCGAAATTTTCTCGAAATTTCTGTGAAAAGCGAGTGATGGGATAGAAATCTGTAACCAGGGAGGTTAGAATGGTAAAATGGTAAATGGACGTTTCGTTCGTTGATTCTTCTCGTTCTGTATCCTCCTGGATATTATCGACTTTGTTGAATCGTCTTTCGATGAAATTCGAGGAACTCGTAGAGAGAACGAAGAAATTCGCAGAGGAGGAGCACCATTAGAGAGAACGATTGGATAAGAAATATTTTTTAAATCGTCCATCTTTTGTGACCCGCAGGCTAGATTGGCAGAGCTCGATACACCGCGACGATTGGAGAACCTTCAGAAGCTCGACGAACTGAAGAAACACCTGATGGATCTCGAGAAGCAGGTACGAAAAAAAATTCTCCAACTTCGATAGTAAAATTTTCACCCTCGAATATCGGGTCGCTCTCAAAAAAAATTATTTTTTTCCAACGTATAATATTTTTAAATACGAGTTTTAAAATCGAAAGATCGATACGATAGGAGCGGCGGTAATGAATTAAACGAAACGAAATTTATTTCGACGGCCCCGCTGCTTAATTATTCCGTCCGAGTTTCGTCGAGCGGTGGCAAGTTTTTCGAGGGTTAGCCCGATTAATTGAGAAACTTGGCCAAGTTGATCGAAGTTGGAAATTCGATGCAACCTGTGTATATATGTATATATGTATGTATATACTTTGTCGCCGTCAAGTACGAGAAGGGCAAGCCGTTGGTGAATCTGGTCGACAATATGGTGAAGTTGGGCTCCCTCTACAATCGCAACACTGCCAATGGGACCAACAGTGTATCCGGTTCACGACACGATCTGGCGCACGACAATTCGAGGGATCATCGGTTGGAATTCAATCAGAAGGTGCAGGAGCAGCGTTTGCTCGCCGAGGAGCGAAGGGACTGGGACCGATTGAGCCCCGACCACGGACAATTACAGGTATCGATCATTTAACAGTTAATTTAATTCAGTATGAAATTATTTCTACGAATTTATCATCTGAGGTTTATCATTCGAGGCAAGCTGAGAGTATTTATTAGAGGTTGAACATTATAAAAATTCAGTAATTTGTAAAATTATAAATAAAATTTTTTTAAGTAAACTACAATTACTTAAAAATATATTATAAAATTTTAAAATTTGGTAATATTATTATTGCGTGGCGTATTTAACGTTGTTAATTTGTTAATACTGGTAAAAATGTTTAAGGTGTATTGTATCCTCTAGAAACATACGTCATAAAATTTCAAAGCTGCTGTTGATTGATATATTCAACGTGGAATGAAAAAATCGACATTTCTTCAATGGAAAACGTCAATATTTTAATACGTATAAAAAGAAAAAAAGAAAAAACAATTGTAAAAAAAGAAAAAAATGCAATCAAATCCAAATAAAATAATTCCAAAAATGCAATCGAAAAATACGAATCTCCTATTTGCGAGAAAATCAAGAAGAATCTGTGTATGAAACAAAAATATTCCCTTCTCCAGATAGTAACGGAAATGGGAGAAAAAAACAGGTTGTCTACCAAGTTGTTATAAAAAGCAAAAAGAAACATAGACAGAATAACACGTTTCGTTTGAATACATATATATATATCTCAAGAATTAGTTTCCCTTTGTACCATAATAGATACTACTTTTGTGCACTTCCCTACAAATTACCTTACCTACCGAGAAAACGTTCTCATGGTAAATACGAATTAGCGGGATCTTCCATAACGGTGCGTAATACCGACCTGGAAAATCGAGAACGAAATAAATAAGGAGACGACGCGTGTGGGTTGGAAAATTACGAACTCGAATACGATTTAAAGATCCTTTGTGCAGCTTTGTACGTTATTATGATTAATACGCGTCGAAATACGAGACGTTGTGTTAAAAACCGCAATTTTTTTCTTTTTTCTTCGACTACGATTACGACACAACGAGCATCGCTCGTTCTAGCGGAATCGCTAGATTCCGGTTGAAACGCGAATCCGTTCCACGCTCGGGTGGAAGCTTCAAGGTTAACTCACAGCGCCGCTTGTGTGTCGTAGGCCAAGGTGCAGCAGCTCTACAAACTGGATCGGTTGCTCCAGGAGGAATCCGGAACACTTCACAGTCTTCAGCAAGACAAGGCGAGTAACGCGATCTGCCCGATCTGCGAAAATGCCAAAACGCGTCTGCCTCTGCTCGTCTCTTTTTTCTTTCTTTTTTCTTTTTTTTTTTTTGAATGCTCTTTCTTTTCGCGCTCGTAAATCATTAACGCACGTGACGAGTGTTGTGTATTCGTACTTGTAATTGATACGTTAGCGCAAGATCACGTAATATTCGATCAACTTATGCAATTGTTTAATTTGGTGAAATATATCGTTCAAAGGATCATAAAATGGTAAAATTGAATGCGATTTCTGAAAATTTCTTCTTCTTATTTATACAAGGAATTCTATGAAAATTATAAATTGAAAATCATACGATTTATAAATTAGATAGAAAACAATATAAAATTAACGATTAAAATTAATCATTTTTTATCCAATGTTTACGAAATTTCGCTCGAGATCACTTTTTTCCCAACGAATCAACCTCCTCTCGATTTCTCGATTTGCAGGAGATCCTGGAGAAAGCTCTAGGCGGTCTCCGGCACAAACTGCAAGGAAGCAGGAGCAATTTGGCGGAGGCGGAGAGATACAGGAAGCAACAGCTTCTGTTGGAAAAAGAGCTGAGCAGAGTGAGGGTGTTGTTGGCGCACAACTCGAAGGTAGGATGAATCTGAATTATTCTCAACGAGTCTTTTGATTGGCCGGTTAAAGTAAAGCCGCGTTTTGAAAGAAAAAAATTCTCTTCCTATCTCTAAGAGTTTTAATCTCGAACAAGAGGCGCGGGATAAAAGTTGAATCGATTTCGCGCGTATTTTCTGTTCGACGACAAAGAGACGCGAATTCAATCGAAAACTTTTCTTTCGAATTTCGTTCCATTCTTCGAAAAGAACGAAGAATTTCTTTCAAAGTGAAAAGTAATCAGGATTTTCCCCTCTTGTCGAAACAATACATACATACATACATATATATATATATATATAGAAAGTAGAGAAATAGTATGCGGTTCCTAAAAAGAAATTGATTTAATCGTCCCATTCATTGTTTCCAGGTAAAGCCGGTATTCTTCCAGGTAAATCAAAAGCACAGAAATAGATAAATTTCCGTTTTGCTCGTATCGTCGACCTTAGCTTGTGCTACTGGCACGCGTCAAGGACAAGGAATAATCTTCCCCCTCCCTCGTATCTCTTTCAGAAACTCGAAGAGACGGTGGCCGAGAACGCGAGATTGGAACAAGACCTGGTTGTGCTTCGACAGAAGCTTCAAGCGTCGAGAAGATACGCGGGGAACGTGACCAGGGACACTTCGGCAACCACTGGCCCTCTCGAAGCGGAATTGAGACGGGTTCAACAATTGGTCGGTGATCTGCAGAGACAACGAAAGGAATTGAGTATTCAAGTTAGACAGCTCACGGAGAAGTCTCATAACTTGGTGCAGCAGATCCGACCGCAACCTACTTCTGGTGAGCCGATGCGTGAGCTTCGCTCTTGTTGCCCAGCCAAAGATTAAACGTTAAATCTAATAAAAGTATAACCGGATCTAAATTAAAGAATTTTAATTCAATATCGAGTTTATCTTTTTAAATTTAATTAACCGAATTGAATCAAGAAATGCTCATTAAAATGAGCTCCAGTGGAAAACATTTAAACAATATCAAAATTACTGTCTGTGTCTAGCTTAGATTTTAGTTTTTAAATATTAAAAATAAAAATTTAGATCTAACAAAAGGAAATACTGATATTATTTTTGAAATATCAGACAAAAAACAAATTGCAATAAATATCTGAATATTTTTTATAAATGGACAAGTTTTATACTAGATATTCTTAATTACAAATATTGTTAAATTCTAGTGCTTCAAATATTGTTCTATCAAGTTCATTTTCTATAATTTTATAGAAAATTAATCAAATACAATTTTAATGTCTAAATTAAAGAATTTTAATATCGCATTTATTTTTTAAATTTAATTAACTAATTAAGAAATGTTCATTAAAATGAGTCTCAGTGGAAAATTTTCAATTTAAACAATTGAAAGAAAATGATGATAATAATATCAAAATTACTGTCTGTGTCTAGCCTAGATTTTAAATATTGAAAATAAAAATTTAGATCTAACAAAAGGAAATACTGATATTATTTTTGAAATATCAGACAAAAAACAAATTGCAATAAATATCTGAATATTTTTTATAAATGGACAAGTTTTATACTAGATACTCTCAATTACAAGTATTGTTAAATTGTATTATGCTTCAAACGAATTGTTCTATCAAGTTCATTAAAATTCTTCTATAATTTTATAGAAAATTAATCAAATACAATTCTAGTGTTTAAATTAAAAAATTCTAATATATTTAATATTTAATCTTTTAAATTTAATTAAGAAATATAATTAATTAAGAAATAATAAGAATTAAGAAATATTCATTAAAATGAGTGTTTCAGTGGAAAATATTTGAACAATTGAAAGATACTTGATAATAATATCAAAACTATTGTTTGTGTCTATTCTAGATGAATTTTATTTAGATGATAAATATAAATGTAATAAATATCTGAATACTTTTTATAAATATGTTATATATATTTTATACTAGACCTTTCAATTACAAGTATCAAATTCTAGTACAAATTTTGCTTCAAATGAATTGTTCTATCGAGTTCATCAAAATTCTTCTATTATATAATATTATAGAGAATTAATCAAATACAATTCTATCCCATATTGTTACTATTGCAGCTCCTCAAGTGCACCAGCCGAAGAAGCGAACGCAAAACTCTTGGTTGGAGACCGACCTCGATTCCGGAATAACTTTGGATCACGGTTTGGATTCGCCATCGAGCCCCGCGTTATCCTCGTCGCCCCGTGGCAAGCAGAACGGCGGACCGTATCCGCATTTCAATTCACCGACGCAGATCAAAGACTCGTCACCCACGAGTCGTCAGCAAGCCAACCTGCAATCGTACCCCCAATCGCCGCAGAATCATATTTCTTCGCTCTCCCCTCAGTTACGTGAACAGATCCACCAGCATCAGCTGAAGCAACAGCTTCTCAAGGATCAGATGCAAGGAAAAGGAGGTCTTATACAAGCGAATGTCGCTCCGTTGTATATAAACACGGATTCTAGAATTCAAGGTGAGAAGGAGTGGTACAATTTTTGGGGAGAAAAGGAATAGTCAGTTTCTTTCAAATTCAAAAACTCCAGGCGAATGAGTGAATTTTTGAAGCAGAAATTTAACTTTTATTAAAAAAAAAAGTGTGATGGAATTTGGCAGAGAATGGAATTTCAGTGAGAAAAGTTTTGGCGATGAATATTGGATTTAAAGAATATATGAATAATGATTTTTCACCAGGTATCTTGACTAACATGTAACGTGGTTAATTCTGATTCTCTCTACTTTTTAATGTTTTTTTGACAATGATTTTTTTCTTCAATGAAAAATGTTCCATATTTAATTACCTACACAATTTCAGAGAACAGCAAGCAAGATGGGAATCTGACAAATGGCGCAATTCTTCCACCGGAGTACATTCCACCTCCACCACCGCCTCCATCCCTGAACGAAGAAGCGTTGTTGAACGATAATTACAGACAGAACGAGGACAACAAGTTTACCGGTAAGCGAAATCAATAACGCAATCATCTTTACAACAATATAGATTGCTGACTCACTATAATTGTGTGTTTTCAAGGCTTGATCCACAACCGTGAGAAACAAGAGATTAAGACCGTGCGAATAGTGAAGCGGGAATCGGAAAGACGGCAAAGAGATAGAGGAGACAGAACTGGAAACATTGGAATTCCATTAACGAACGGGCTTCAAGCGCCCGGGGGTGCGAAGAGATTGTGCGACGATGATTTAGGAGGTTCTCAGAAGTTCGAGGTAATATCCTCGAGTCTCGTGCATCACCTTCTCTCTCTCTCTTTTTCCATTCGATTCTTGTGAAAGAATGTTCGTTATATACCTCTCCTATTTAACATTTTTTCCCCAAGAAATGTTAAAAAATGCCAAAACTTATTATTTAAAAATTTAGAATACAAATGTTCAATCCTGACAAGTGAAATGATAGAGATATCAATTTTCTTTAGAATTTAGAAACATTATTATCATTATTTAGACATTAGAACTTTGGCAAACTCGATAGTGTGTCTCAGCAGCGACGTTGTTTCAATTTTATTTCACTCTATTCCCAATCAATTTATTTTTAGAAGGCTCAATTAGGAAAGGTGGTAGAAGAGTCGCCGATGATTCACGCTCAAAGCACAGTCCAGTTGACGGACTTGGACGACGTGCAGTTCCAAAGAAGCATGTCTTTGCCGAGAGGTTTCGGCGGGCAACGGCTGCAGCAGCCGGAGATACATCAAGTTCCGGTTGTGCCTCCTCCTAGAAGCGATAGCATGCACGCCTTGAGAACCATGCTGGCCAGACGTAATAAGGTCAGAGTAAGTAATTCCAGTGTTTCTCTGAACCGATTATTTATGCGCCAATTAATCGATCCAATGGATCTTTCTTAACATTAATCCCCTTCGTTGATCCATATTTTATCTCCCCCCCCCCTCTCAAATTCTTTTTACGTTCGATTAATTTTTGAAAGCATCATTCATTGTGCTAACAATTTATTATTTTTCTTACGTAAAACGTGAATAACAATTAAGTGCTAAACTTTATTTTGCACGTGTTACATTCATATTGTTCGATCATCTTTGATATTGTATGATATTGTTATATGTTGTGTGAAACTCGCACACTAATACGCGTTTCTTGATAATTAGAAAAAAATAAATAAATAAAAGAAAAAAACGACAAACATCGAATTTAAATTCCTTTTCGAATAGGAATTAAAATTTTCCAAAAATTTTTCTTCTGTTTATAAATAAAATCTGTCTACGTATACTATACTATAGCGCGCAGCGCATCGATCAAGGCCAAAATTGACGAGCGCCCAAGCATCCACCCAAGAGCACCAAAAGCACCACGATGATACGCATGATTTCACGCATTTTTATTCTTTCTTCTTTTTTTTTTTTTTTTTCATTGGTTTCGCCTTTCACCCCGACGCCTTATTTTGTTCGGCCCTCCACTTCCACGGTCCACCCTCGATCGTTATCTCGCCCGTCGATCGACACGCAGTTCGAAACGCAACAGGAAGGAAGCTCGGACAGTACTTTGTCGCCGTACACGGAGAGCCTCGCCTCGAGCACGCATCTTCCTATCAGCTCGCCAAATTACTCGACCAGTCCATCCTACAGTCCTAGTAGCCACCAGCAAAATTACACGATCAAATCGAGCCATCATCACCAGCCTTCGTACTATACACCGTACAGGCAGTACGGCGAGAATCAAGCGAGTGTTCAAGAACCGATAAGTCCGGAATTGTTGACATCGAGCAACCTCGAAGGTCAGGAGAAAGCTTACGGCTCGTCGTTGAATGTAAACACATCGAGCTCGCCTCAATTGTCGCCCGTGTTCAAGAGCGAGGCGGCGAGACAGATTATCAAGGAGATGACAGAGAAAAAAGTCGAGGGGCCGAGACGCAGGCAGATCCCTCGCGAGAAAAGGCGACACTATACCGTGTCCAGTAGCAAACCTGTCCTCGACCTAGAGGATACGTTCTCAAAGATGGTATCATTTCTTTCTTTTTTTTTTTCTCTATTTTTATTTTCTTTTGGTATTTTTACTCGTTTCTTTTTTTTTGCTATTTCTCTCTTGGTGTTTCTTTCTTTTTTTTTTTTTCATCGTCATCCCAATTCATTAGTTTCTCTTTCTTTCCTTTGTCGATTCCATTTTTCCAACTTTGTCGTGTCCTGTGGCGTTGCTTTTTCGTGTTTCATTGTCGCGAGCGTGAAATGTGTACGATTGGGTGTACGAAGGCTTTTGTTTATTCTTTTGCAACGTTGCACAGGGAATGGGGAGAGCCAGAGACGACCTGGACATGGAACGAGCGCTCAGGCCGAGAATCAATGCTCCGGATGTCGTCAGATCGACGTTGAGCCACAAAGAGTTGAAGTATAACGAGAGCACTATCGATCAACTTTTGGGAACGCCGAATAAGATCGTGATTCCCGAGAGATACATACCTGAACAGGTGAGATAATTTAATTATTTTTACGTTCTTTTCTCGATAGAATTTTAAAACAATTGCAATTTGTAGACACCGGAGTTAACCGCGGAAGAGCAGGAGCAACGATTGAAGAAAGCGGAAGCAATAAGAAAGATGTTGTCTGAAACAACCGTGACCGCGCCAGACGGAAGTGGTATGGATCATTTCACAATTTCATTACATCCGGGTACTTTTTGCATATAATATTATATGGTTAAATGAATCGTTTATTCTTCTTTCAGACGACAATATTAATATCGAGCAATCTGATAGCTTGAAGAGAAAAGTAGTGGAAGAAAAACGACAAAGGGAGCATATTCTACAATTGAATCAAATTTTAGCTAAGCAAGTTATGGAAAAGAGCAAGATGGTGGCGGGTACGTTGAATCCTGACTTCTCAAAATGCAAATATCCGATTATTCGATTTGATTCATTTTGCATGAATCTAATAATATTTAGTGTATAGTGGTGTGATAGCATGACCAATTTTATTAGCTTTCATGCCTTCTGCTTATTTTTAGTGCAGAAGGCTTGTGCTTATTCAATATGTTGTATAATTTTTTCTTATTTGTTATAATTTTATTATCGGAACTAGAAGAATGTGGCTTTTTCTTTTATATATATTTATATTTTAAGTTTTATTGCTAGAAATATGATTTAGAAATTGGAATATTTTTTTTTTTTTTTTAAAAAGAAACATTTTCTCTCTAGTTCCAAAAATCACAAGATGTTTTAAAGAATTTTTCATTGGCATGCATCATCATAAATATTTTATAATTTCGTTTATACGATTAATTTTTTTTATCGAGATTCCTATTAATGTAAATTATAGTTGTGTCATATGTAGTGAGTGTTGTTTGGATTGTTTATACTGTGTATAGGTAACCAGGCACACTGACTGACATGCTTTCTCCATCTTCCCATATAGGACACGCACATCATATTATCGTTTCTCAGGTTTGTTTATATTTTTCTTTTTTTTTTTTTTTTTTTTTTTTTTTACATCTCCCTTCATATATCCTTTTTTCAATTAATTTTCATTTTTTGTAGTGATCCTTTTTTTTTTCTTTTACTACACGCTCGTTGGAGAAATATAAGAAATTAAATTTTACAAATTTGTTTGAATAATTTGCGAATGATATATTTTCAAATGTTACCATTAATGTATTCCTGTGAAACGATTTTGTCTCAAATAGTTCTCCAACGAACGTTTCATATCGATTCGAAATTAATTCTTTTATTTTGATAGTGAAAGCACTGGCTACCCTTCCTTTGAAGACCGAATCGAGCTTAGAAGACGAGGATCTCTCGCCTGTAACACCATTACCACTATATCAGCAGAGGGAGAACTATTACTCATAAGAAAAATGATAGAGAAGCCAAAATCTCTCGCAAAGCTGACAAATCTTTTTAGCACAAAGTGAAAACGTTACTGCCAGCCCGGAACAACAGAGAAACAAACATCTTTCTTCTTCAAACATTTTTTGAAATTTCATAAAAAGGTGGTTTACCATTGACACTTGCTATTATGATTATATTAACGATTTAAGAAAAAAAAAGATGTTTTTTTTTATTTGCATCGATATTGTACATAATCATCGATTTAATAAACTGATAATAAATAGCTGTCCTCTGGATTGTCGATAAGAATTAGTAATGTAATGGATGTTGAGCAAAATTAGATGAATGATATTTACAGAAGAAAATAGTAAATATCCAAATGAAATTATTTCAAAAATAAAGAAAGTTTTAATTTTTTTTTTATGCGTTCTCTTTCCTAATCAAATTCAATTCCCTTTTTGTAACATATATAGTTCAATCGACTAATAATAGCTTATATTTACTATTTTCTACCTGAAATGTTATGATCATTTAATCGTGACGTCGAGACAGGATGGTTTCAAGTTTCGACTCGTATGAAACTTTAATCGTGTCATTCATTGGATTACTGAATCTATGTTAAGAACACTTTTAACAAGAAATTTCGATGAATATTCTACTCTTGTACGGTCTTATACAGTTTTTAAACGATAAGCACATATAAAACTTCATCATGATAAAATTAAAGACTTATTATGAGGCCTATATTTCATAATGTAAATGTTGCTCGAACGTAAAATATTCTAGCGATATGATATTCTGAGACCATTTATGCTTGATGCCATACTGCCTCGATGTTTTCTCTTCTATTTGAAGAGAATGCTTCCACAAGTTTCTATTACTAGCAATAATGATAATAATAATAATAATAATAATAATAATAACAACAACAATAACAATAATAATAACAACAATAATAATCATAATATTAATAATAAATTAAGAAACAGCGATCGCACAATGCGGTTTATTTAGAAAAAATGACTGTAATCGAATTCCTCTAACTCGTATGAATGCTGTTATTTAGGAAAGGAATCAAGTATAATGATAAAATAAATATTCAGGAACATGATTAATCACCGAGTTCGGCTAATATTAGATAATTTGAATGCTATTCCAATTTCTTGCTACTATAATTTGTCAAAAAAATATTACTTAGATTCTAACATTAATTCTTATATAATTTCAATTTCTATTTAATCAACTTTATTCTTTTTTATAATTCTTTCATTAATAAAAGATTCGTTTGTAAACTACATATTAGCCGAATTCAATTTTTGTTTATTACACGAAACCATGCTTTGCAAACTCGTCTTTCAGTTTTGAATTTACATTTACATTTATATTTACTAACGTTAATAGCAAATAATTTATTGTATGTATGTATATATATATATATATATGTATATATTGTAACGAGTTTGGGAATCATCGGTTCAAATTGTTTATGTAAGAGGAATAAATATGTATATTAGAAATAAGTTAGAATATAAGGTTGCGTTTACGCTAGGTGCTATGAGCAACGCAACATAGTCAAATAATGAATAAACATAACCTCTAAATAACGATCATTGAACTGACTGAAACGAGTCATTTTTAGATATAAAACACCGATCGAGAGTATACGAAATTTGGAAATAAGTTCTTCGAACATCTGTGTATACTCAGTGCTTTGTTTTCAATATATAAAGTGTATTGATTGAATCATCAATGAAATGTTCAAAATTACATGTCAACTATCTTATCATATAAGAATTTATATTGCTGTGGATAAATCGAATAACACTTGTTCCAATCAAGAATAATCTAACAAGTGAAAAACCAATTATACAAAATATTTCTTAATATTAAAAGGATTAGAGTATTCACTCAACTTTTTTTTATATAAAATCTCTTATTCAACAGAATAACGATAAAATGTTTATTGATAAAAATATGTGTTATCATTGAAAGTCTGTTAATTATTATTACTATAAAGGATAATTATACATCATATGATATCGTTGACAAAAAGCGAACGTAAAATTTAATGTGGTATTGTCCATATATTCTACACGTTTGATCGGTGTTTCCATCCATAAATTGCTCCAATTTCAACACGGTCAAATGCATATGAAATTTATATGATTCACTTGAATCATTCGAGTACTCTATTCGACACTTTTATTACAAACTTTCTCGTACAGATAAATGCATTTGACTCGATGTTGAATCACTCGTAATTTAAGAAACACGTAACACATATGTACGCTTTAGAAACGTCCTATAAACAGCGCGTTCTACGTCGATTTTCGCTACTTTCAACTTTTCGAAGTAGCGTGTATTTATGTTTTTCTAAGGTCGGTTCTCGTATTATTTAACGAAGGGAAAAGAATAAGCTTTGAAAGTGCGACTAGATAAGTTATGTATAGGAACTTAGATGCGTGCAACAATCGTTCGATGTCGAATCCATTTAATGGAAATCGATAGTCGACGTGTTCTTCGATATAATCGAAACTTAATTCTTTGAAGCAATAATTGAATTAATTATTATTTTTTTTATTATCATAAGATTAAACGCTCAGTTCGAAATTCTTCAAATTTTTTCCTGCAAATTGAATTTATCAATTTTTATTTCTATCCATGTCACGATAAAACAAATTAGAAAGAAATAACCCAGATAACGACGCTTCAAAGAATTAAGATACAGCATTTAGACGCGAAGCGTCGCAAAGGTGGACGAATGTTTATAAGCTATCTTGCACTGTTGTAGCCTGTTAAAAAAATCGTTCTGTTAAAATAGAACGTTCGAGTTAAATTGAAGAGTGCCAAATTACGCAAAAGCAGATCGATCGCGAAACACGGCGACTGCTCGTCAATTAAAAGAAAGAAAGAAAGAGAGAAAACAGAAGGATGAAACCAGCTAAGACTAACGCTCAGCACAAAAAAAAGTAAGGTTAAACGTAAGGATCTTCCCTCGACGACTGTCAAACCCCGAGAAAAAGGTATCTCGTTAATCATGCTAATTAAGAGATGCAATTTCTATTATATGAGAAATTCTGTATGGTCCACAGGCATCAATGTTAGGAATAATTTTTTACGATACGATGATCCGTGTATACGATGTAGGATGACGCACGGTGAAATCCAACGATCGAAAAAACGCGATCGTATCACGATCACTCCTCTCGAGATCGAGAAGAAGAGAGTTTAAACTCGCGAGGAATGGCCGTTTAGCGCAATCGTTACCATCGTGCCCTTTTTAAGAATTTTCTCTTATTGATGGACATACTACCATCGCGAGTCATTAAAGTAAACATCGAGGGTTCGAGAGAAAGAAAAGAAACGACGATGCGTATGTTCATCGTGAAAAACTGTTCGCTCGACACCCCCATTGGCCCTATGGTACCTGAGAAACCAGCGTAGGATTGCTTTCTGCGGTTGCCACTGCGCCATTAGGGTAGTTTGAGCGAAATAACTATTGTAAAAGGAAACTACTGTGGAAACAGGAACTGTTATTGTTACACGAATAAAATAAAATCCATATTACATGAGTTTGGATTGTTCATTCGTCTTGTTCCTGACTATTTGACTAAATTGCTTTTTAAATTTTATTTCAAGCAATTTCTTCATTCTTTGCTTTATGGTAATTTTTTTATGGAATTAATACACATTTGATTTATAGGCCATAATGAAAAAGATGTCTACAATTTTTTACAGAAACATTTTGCAAGATGCAGATTTTATTAATAAATCTCAGATAAAGTCTTTACTTGAAATAACCTTGTTAAAATAATTCTCAGAGTTAAAGATTTAATACCAACTATCTCTAGGAAGGAAAAAAATGAAATTTTTTTTTAATTTTGTTAAAAGTAAACAGAAACAAGATTTCTTGCACAAAGTAACATTTCAAAACAAAGGTAATGATTTTTTATTGATAATTGATATTCATATGATAATTTTCCTTTATTATCCTTTATTATCAAATGATTGATAATCTTTATCTATCTTTATTTTTTTCAATTCCTTTCAATCTTGATTCAAATTAAATAAAATATAACCTTGGGTGAAGTTGATAAAATTGAAACAAAAAAGGATGAACAAAGGTGGAAACAAAAGGATCCGTGATGAATGGAGAAAAGAAAAAAGAAAAGATAAGGAGCGACGAAGAGATCCGAGACATCAGCAGTGATCATGATCGCCCCTCTCGTTGTTGACGAGAGGCAGAGGGTCGACGAACCAACCAATCGTGTCAGGCCCCTTGCACCTGAATTCTAATGAGGTCCACCTGGGTATATATGAGAGCTTAACCTCGGTCGAGGCAACGATTTTTCTGAGTTACTCGCGAAGGTGAGTTCTACTCTCTTTGCTTTTCTCTCAACGTCGTTCCTCTGACCAGTTCCTCTTTGCATCTTCTTTAGAATCGTCTTCTCGACTCTTCTCGTTCCATCCACGATTATTGACAATGCATCGTGATTTTCATTTCTTTTTAATTTTCGTGTTTTCTTGGTGACTTGCTTCCTTGAGTGATTTGTATCTTCTATTGAAAATTTATTTTAAGATTTCGAGGTAAGTGTCTTGAATTTATTAAGAGTAAGATTATTAGATATTTCTATTAATCGTTGAATAGTGTTTGTTTTAGCTGGATTAACTCTTTTTTGATTATCTTTCAATTCTTCTTGCTTGATAATGCGATTTGTTCGTTCCTTTTTTTGGTTTTAATGTCTTTTTGATGACTTGCTCCCTCAATGACTTATCTTTCTTCTAATGAAAATTTATTTTAAAATTCCGAATTCCAGTCAAATGTTTTGAATTCATTATTAAAGATATTAAGTGTTTTAAGTGTGATTAAGTAATGTTTGTTTCTATTGATTTCGTTTTATCTCGTGATACTCTATTTAAAGTTTATCTCGATATTTCATAATTCGTGTTCTAAATATTGAAGCTTTATAGATTATTATTGATGTTAAAATTGTTATTTCGATAACTATTGTACATTTTTATAATAATATTGACAAACGTGATATTTTTAGAATTGTTAGAACACGACGAATAAAAAGTTGAAAAATGAAAACAATTTTTATGAAAAATGTTTATCTCCTCATAATCTAAAAATTCTGCAAATTAATTAGCAAGAAAACGTTTTACAATGATCTGTTTTTCCATTAGAAAATCGCGATTCGAGAAAATAACGAAAATATCTAAGAATTTATTTTTCGAGAGCAAATATTTACAAAAGTTGTATAGAAAAATATAGAGAAGAATTGGCAAAATTTCCATCTTAGATCATAAAAATGATATTTATACGTAGTTCGATGAAATTTTATTTCGTTCGTATCATATTTCATTTTTCAATCGATATTTCTTCATTTCTTTGTCTTTTTTATCGCCTTGCAATTTAAAAGTAATTCCTAGATAGAATTCGAAAGATTTAAGGAATTAAGATTTTAAAGACTCTAAAATTAATTTATCTTCTATCATCGCATAAAATGACGATTGATTTATTAGTTAGAAATCTACTATGATCTTAAAAAATTGAAAAAGTCACGTACTAAATTTATTTGTTGTAAGTAAAAGTTTACTGAATAATAAAATTAGATTAATTAAATTATTATTTATTAAAATAATTATATCGTTAACAAAAACGAAATATTAAATGAAATATAAGTTAAAATTTTTGATTTGTATATACAAATACTTACATTTAAAATTACTTATAAAAAATTCATTTATTCTTTCTTACTTTATATAAAAAAATATTGTTTTTAAGTGATATTGTAGATACATGTTTATATAGAGTGCAATTAAATAGTTGGATAACATACATATTAGATAAAGAAGCAGTTTATATCGATTGATATCGAAAATCAGTCAAAAAAACAGTTATCGAATTTTTATTATTTTTATTTTATTTTTTTGTCTGTCTTAACTTAATCGAATTATATCAAATTGCATCATGCATCAAGTCGAGGATCTAACATAGATAGTCCCTGTTTGTTTATAGAGCAGGAAGAACCTCGAAAGTATGTAGAACTAACGAAGAATATCGAAAGCGAACTGTTCGATTCATTTCTTGAATATTGATTCGAGATTGTGTCTATGAATCGAAACCAATGCATAAAATCAACATTAGAAATTATATCCAGAAGCAACATTGCAAATGTTTTTTTAAATTTTATTAAATTTCTTATAACTGTCATCAGAGAGACATATATAATATCTTTCAACATCTAAAAATCAATCTGTATCATTTTAAATCAAATTCGTTAGGAATTGCATAAAATGCCGAAAGAAAAAAAATTTTCAAAATTTTCCTTCTTCAAAACTATTGCAAGAAACTATCGTAATATAAACGCGATTCAGGACACGACGATCTTAAAAGGAAAAGATTAAAAGGATCGACGAAACGTTTAAGGTTAAGTTAAAGTTATCATCACGCTGGAAATAGAGATCTCACGGGTCCCTGAGAGGGCGTTTGTATTCTCAATGCAGCTCAATAGTAGTCGAGGGATCCGATGCAGCCGGCATTTTAATTCGCAGCAACGAAAAAATCCCACTATCTTCCTTTATTCTCGCAGCCTGAATCATTATCTAGCTCTTTTATTTCGCGCGAAACTTCTCAAATCCCAAGGACGGGTCTTTGATCCTTAACCTTTGTTTCTTGTTTATCCTGTAATTCTCTTCCTACGTTATTTCGGATCGATTGTTGTTCCGTAACTGGCGCCTCTATCGGGGACCATAAACTGGAATCAATTTGCTTAATCTTCGGTCGATATGAACGGAGAGAAAAATGGATTTTTACCGTCGGGAAAATTATCTCTTCTTTTATCCTTTTGATTCCTTTTCCTCGTTTATCTTTTTCTTCTCTCTCGAAATGTGCTAAATGTATTTCGGAAATAGATACGATTTTGAAGAGAATCGAATTGAGAAGAAAATATTCTTTATTTGAAAAACTTTTTTATTTCGATATTTTTTGCACGTGTTATATTCGCGTTGTTTGCAACTCGCATAACGGTCGAGATATTTTATGTGAAATATTCGCGTTAGAAATCAAATCAATTCTCCATCAGTACAGTTAAATAATTATTAAAAAAAAACAAAATAGAAAAAGATGCTTTTGCCTTCTTCTAAGAAGGAAATACAAGTTCGATATTAACGTATCCTGTTATGAGAGATGTTTGCGTTTTATTTTTGCGGGAAAGTGAATACAAATCGATCGAAATTTTTATATTGCAATTTGGCCTCCCCAACAAAAGCGTTTTATGAGAGCAATTTGATTTCGCGTCGATTTTTTATCGAGCTGGGACACGTAAAAAATATATATATATATATACACATATACAACTTTTATTGGAGCGTTGCGTGTATCGAATTCAAGAATTCTCGTGTGTTCGAGAACTCCCGTTGCAAAGGTGCTTGAACTTTTAATATTCTATGTCGCTTCTTTGGACGCAAACTCGTTTTCGTTTCGAGACGAGCAAAATGTCGGTTCGACTCGATACAGATATGAAATGATAATGTAATATATATGATATTATAAAATAACGATAATAAATTTGCGAGAAATTTCAAAAGAATATTTTATTTGCTTAAAATTAAAGTATCATAAATATAAATTATAAATATAATTTTTTTTCGTAAATTTTAGTATAAATATCTTCACACAAATATCTGTATATTTTTATATTTTATTCTCGATATTAGAAAATATTATTCGTAGATTAGACGATGAAAAAGAAAAAAACAAAGTGAACGTGAAAATATTATTGAAATTCTGTTTTCTATTTTTCTTGTACAGACGGTAAAAAAAAACCGATAAAAAGGTAATAGAAAAGCAATAACCCAGCGGAGCGGATGAAATCGAATTTGACGAACACGTGACTTTTCAATTTCCAAATGAGATTTCTCGCTCTTCGTGGAGCGGCGATTCCAAGATCAAGATCGAGGAAACGATTGATCAATTGGATACGGTTATTTACTCGTGGCGCTCGTGCGGAAAAGACGAGATTATTCGAACGATAAAATTTACGGAGATATCGCGATATTTGCTTTACTTAACAACGAGCTTCTATTCCAGGAACGACACATTTCGATGACACCGTTCATTACTCACGATCGGTAAATCATTCCTCTTTCAAATATTCTCTCAAGCGACTCGATCGAAACAGACGATACGTCTCTAGTCATCGATCAGATCATTGTCGATCTTAAAATTCTTCTCGATGAGAATTTTAATATTGGCTTTACTAAAAACTAATCGAACTTTTTTCGATGACGTGTTGCTAAACAAATTATATTTATAAAATATTTATAAAATATAACTATTTTATTAATTTGAAGAGACACTTATAAGTTTTTCACAAAACTTTCCTTGAAACTTGAATAATATATAACAATTAAATTTTTTTTTTAAAAAAATTAAATTCTGACGAAACGACACTAATAAATTACTAAATTTTTGTAACAGCTTTCAAAATGACATCGGGAAAATGTGTTCTGGCGCCTCTCCTGTTACTCGTAGTTCTCGTTTACGCAGGTAATTTTTCTTTTATCAATAAAACACGTGGAATCACGTTTCTTCCGTTCGTTCCACTTCCACGTGAGACGAGATATTACCCACGATACTCATCGAAAAGTTTCAGCAAACCAGCCTGCCAGGATAACGTGTTACTTCAGCAACTGGGCGATCTATCGAAAGGGTGTCGGCAGTTACGGGGTGGCCGATGTTCCCGGCGACTTGTGCACCCACGTCATTTACTCGTTCATCGGTGTGAGCAACGTGACTTGGGAGGTGCTCGTCTTGGATCCGGATTTGGACGTCGACAAGGGCAATTTTTTGGCCTTCAACGATCTTAGGACTAAATATCCTCGTTTGAAGACGTCTGTGGCTGTCGGCGGTTGGGGAGAGGGTGGCAAAAAGTACAGTGCCCTGGTCAGCGTGAAAGCAAGACGCGATAGCTTCATCAAGAGCGTGGTCGGTGAGCAAATTTAAAAAAAGAGTAATTTCGATGTTGGGTAAAATCGTTCTTCGAAGTAAGAAAGGATGATTGACTGAACGTTCATTGTTGAATTATCGTCTCTTAATTGTTTATTGTTACCTTTCTTCAGAATTTATGCACAAATATGGTTTCGACGGTTTCGACCTCGACTGGGAATATCCTGGAGCCAGTGACAGAGGTGGCAGGTTTTCCGACAAGGACAATTTCTTCTACTTCGTCGAAGAAATAAGACGTGCCTTCGACAAGGAGAAGAAAGGATGGGAACTGACAATCGCAGTACCAATGGCGAAATTCCGATTGGATGAAGGATATCACGTGCCAGAAATATGCCGGTGAATTAAAAAATATTTTTATCGAAGAAGAATCAAAGAGAATTTTTAATTTCAATTTATCAACGTTTCTGCAAATTTTGATAAAAATATCTTTCCCAGAAATATGGATGCCGTGCATGTAATGGCTTACGATCTTCGAGGTAACTGGGCTGGATTCGCCGATGTCCATAGTCCACTTTATCGCCGCCCGCATGACCAATGGGCGTATGAAAAATTGAACGTGGTACGAATTTGTGATAAATTTCTCCTCGAATTATGTCCATTCTATTTGTCTTTAAATTCTTTATTTTTTTTTTTTTTTTTTCGTTCAACATATTTTCCCGCAGCACGATGGTCTTCTACTTTGGGAAGAAAAAGGTTGTCCTGCTAAAAAACTGGTCGTTGGAATCCCATTATATGGACGTACGTTTACTCTAAGTCAGAGTAACCACAATTACGAGCCTGGTACCTATATCAATAAAGAGGCTGGTGGTGGGGAGCCTGGAGAATACACTCAAGCTAAAGGATTTCTTGCTTATTACGAAGTATTTAGGATCAATCATATATTATGACAGTATTATGATAATAAAATTATAAAAGATAACAATTTCAACAAAAAAATATATTTTTGTCGTTTCATAATGTAAATTTTTTTATTGCTCTTTTTTTCTCTAGAAATAATAAAGAGATATTTTTAGATCTGTACCAGATTGCAAGCACCAGGTAGTAACTGGACTCAAAAATTCGACGATATTGGGAAAGTTCCATATATGTATCAAGGTATGAATATACACGAGTAAATAATTTTGAGGATATTTAAATTAATTATAATTATAGGAACGCAGTGGGTCGGTTATGAAAACGTGGAAAGTGTGAAATATAAGATCGATTTTATCAAGGAATCTCGGTACGCGGGAGCCATGGTTTGGGCCATTGATATGGATGATTTTCAAGGACTTTGCGGTGATCGCAATCCTTTAATGAATGTCATTCATGAAGGATTAAAAGGATATAACGTGCCAGAAAAAGATTTTTATACAACCCCTACGGTAAAAAATTATGCTTTTATTAAAATAAAATAAATTTTAGCTTATATTAAATTATATATTTAGATAAATAATCAACGATATATGAATACTCTTGATAAATATTATATCAAATATTATTTTTGTCTGATTTTCTTAGCCTGAATGGGCAAGACCACCAAGCACAACGGATAATGTTCAAATTATTCAATCTACTCGACCATCTACTTACAAACCTACAGAGCTATCTACTCAGAAACCAGAAATAACTTCTTCTACAGAAGAAACAGATAGATCTACTCCATCGATAAACAATGGAGAAACAGATAAGATCGATTGTGAAAATAACGATAAATTCGTTCCGTCTAAAAATTGCAACTCTGTAAATAATTCTATACATTTTTGTCATATTAATTTATTTTCTTTGTTAAAAAAATTTTAAATGGTATATATACATATATAAATATAATTTTTATTGCAGTATTATGAATGCGTTCACGGAAGGGCAGTAAAATTCACTTGTCCAAATAAATTGATTTGGAACACAAAGAATAATGTATGTGATTGGCCACAAAATGCTGATCGAGAAGAATGTAAAACTCAATAAAATATATCTTTATTTTAAGATTATAAAAATCCTTCAAAAAAGTATTGAAAAGTTTCATTGCGATATATTTATTTGATAATGATCGTTACATTATGATATTCCATCAATGAATAATAAACTGTGATTGTTACCTTATTCACTCATTTACTATAATTTTATATTTTAAGACCTAAAGATTAAAAATAAGACTTTAACAATTCAATAATCATCGCATTATTCATAGAAATTGTTTATCTAAAAATATGCTCATAAAATAAAAAATATTATAAAGTTGATTTGTTAAATTTTTTATAATAAATAGTTATAAGTCAAAATAATTATTTAAAAAAGAGTTATCAATCCATATTATTTAATTTTAAAACTATAATTTAAGTAAATTTCATATTGTTTATTAAAAAATTTCAGTAAATAGCCAAATATTTAATATATATTGATAATAATAATTTTATTATATGCTATAATTATATAATCAATGTATGTACTTATACGATGATTATATATACATATACGTAGCAATATATTGTTATTTGCAATATATCAATAGGTTTAAAATTTAAATTTTTAATTTTTATATATAATACATGGAAAAAATGTAAACGTAAAATTATTATTAAATTTTATCATAATAAATCTAATTAAATAAATAATTATATAGTAATTACTTAGTAACAGTTAATGCGATGTCATTAAAAAATGTATTGAGTAGAAGACTTTACCCTATAACGGATTTATCTGACAAATAGATTCTCATTGTGAAGGTCGAAAGTGATCTAATATATACATAATCTATACTGAAAACTCAATTACTTCATATCAAATATGGCGCAAATGATGATACCTAGGATTGGGCTTTTATCCATTAAAAATAATAGTCGTGTAGTACCTCGAATTTTCGTGCCGTTAAAATATCAACGATTATGTTTCCATACAAGTTGGGTTTTCGATGGTATGCAATTTATTCAGAAATATATTAATAATACCATTATACGTGATTGAGGTTAACATACATTTATATATTCAAACAATATTTATTTGAAATAATATTAATTAACTTATATATAAATTATAACGTCTAAGATACTGAAAAAAAATATTTTTATTATTTTTCATTCATTATAACTTGTAATTGTTTGTTATAATGTATATGCAGTATTATTTAAATTGATTATGCAATCAAGTTTCATACTAATATTAAAATTATATGAAACTTATATATAATATATAATAATATTATATATAATATATAATAATATTAAAATCATAATTTTTACTTAGTATATAATCTTGCAATAGTACAATCTCATAATTTTTCATTTATTTTTAGTCCAAGGAAAGAGTATCTTAATGCCTTCCTTGTCACCTACTATGGAAAAGGGTACTATTGTGAAATGGTTCAAAAAGGAAGGTGATAAGATCGAAGCAGGAGATGCAGTTGCTGATATTCAAACTGACAAAGCAGTTGTTACTTTGGAATTAGAAGATGAGAGTATTCTTGCAAAAATCATTGTAAGATTTTAAAGTAAAACTTCTTGAGAGATTACTTTTATGAGAGATATTATGTTTAACAATTATTTTCAAAAATAAATTTAATATAATACTTTTTAGGTAGGAGAAGGAATTCAAGATATCAAAGTAGGATCATTAATAGCACTTACGGTTGATGTAGATGAAGATTGGAAATCTGTAGAAATGCCAGATAATGTTTCAGTTACACCACCTGTAACTGCATCTTCAATTACTAGTCCTCCATCATCATCAACATCTCCTCCATCATCACCAACATCTCCTCCTTCATCACCAGCATCTTCTTCATCATCACCACCATCTCCTCCAAGTATGCCAGCTCAAGGACCTCCTGGACAGTATGTATTTATTAAAGTAATAAATATATTATTTTTATTCTTTCATTCATAAAGTAAACTATTAAAAATTCAAACAAATACAAATTATATTAATATATAATAATATATTCTGTTATTTTCAGAACAAATATTGGTATGCCAGCGCTTTCACCAACAATGACTTCAGGTACGATAGTAAAATGGCTTAAAAAAGAAGGAGAAAAAATAGAACCTGGCGATGCAGTGGCTGAAATTCAAACAGACAAAGCTGTCATGACTTTTGAAATCGAGGATGAAGGCATATTTGCAAAAATACTTGTATATAATTGTTATTAAATATTAAATTCTGTTAGAAAATTGTAATATCTATTTATATTAAAAATTTATTATGAAACAGGTTCCTGAAGGAAGTCAAGCAGAAGTAGGAGAATTAATTGCCATTACAGTAGAAAAGGAAATGGATTGGAAAAATGTTGTAGTTCCAACAATAACAAAACCTACTGCTACTCCTGAAGTTGCTCCTGTAGGTGTTCCAACTGCTCCTCCTGTAGGTGTTCCAGCTCCTTCTGTTGCTACTCCATCTGCACCAAGTATACCTGGACAGTATGCATAAAAATATTCTTATTAACTTTGAATTGTGATACAAATATGTTTTCTATTATTATGTATAATTTTTTCTTTCTCTTTTTTTCTTCAGAGTATATGGTCTTGCAGTAAGACGATTATTGGAAGAATATGGATTGAAATCAGAAGAAATTAAAGGTACTGGTCGCCCTAATCGATTACTAAAAAGTGACGTTTTAAGTTATATTCAAACAAAGAATATAAAAAAAATTGCACCAAAAACAGGTATATAAAAACAAATAATAAAAATATGAAAATAATATATATATATATATATATATACATATTATATATTAATATTATATATTAATTGAAATTTATATTTCTATTTAAATAGCACCTCCGCCTAAAGATCAAAAGAAACCTGATATTCCTTTAAAGAAACATGTACCCAGTGGTGTTCCCTCCACTTATCAAGATATTCCAGTTTCTAATATACGCAGTATCATTGCTAAAAGACTTGGAGAATCAAAAGTAATTATAAACTATTTTTATGTATTAATATATGCAATAATATTACTTTTTCTATATAATAGAAGATAAACTTTTAATAAATTTTTAGAGAACTATACCTCATTCTTATGCGACTATCGATATTAAAATTGATAAAATAAATGAAATTCGTAAGGAACTCAAGGCTGATGGTATTAACATTTCGATAAACGATTTCATTACAAAAGCAACTGCACATGCACTAGTTGAATGTCCATTTATAAATACATTATATAAAAATGATCAAGTTAGTATATTATTTTGATATAATTATTGAAATTTAAATGTAATAAATTTCATAAATATTATGTTTTTAATAGATAATTCAAATGCCAAAAGTTGATATTTCTATCGCAGTTGCTATTGAATCAGGACTTATTACGCCAATTGTTTTTGATGCTACAGCTAAAAGTATATTGGATATTTCGAAAAATATAAAAGAATTAGCTGAAAAAGCTAAAACTGGTCGATTAAAACCAGAAGAATTCCAAGGAGGAACATTCTCGTAAATAAATGAATTTATGAACAAAACATAAAGATATAAATTATATTTTATATGTTTCTAATATTTTTTTTATATGTCCAATTTTTTTTTAGAATTTCCAATTTGGGAATGTTTGGTATTAAGCAATTCAGGGCCATTATAAATCTTCCTCAAACAGCAATATTAGCAGTTGGAAGTGGTCGAGAAGAATTAAGTAAAAAGCATTTAAAAAGAATATTATAAAGATAAAATTATAATATTATAAAATATTAATGTATTGTGTACATAATTTTGTAGATGCTACATTACAAAAAGTAACAAATATGTCAACATCTTTATCGTACGATAGACGAGCAATTGATGAAGATCAAGCAGCCGACTTTTTGGCTGTTTTAAAAGCTATGTTGGAAGACCCATCTTTTCTTATTGCAGGAAGATTACGAGCACTAAGGTACGCACAGGACTGACCTCTAATTAAACATTAATTCTGAGAAACTTACTGACATAATTTAGGTTTCGATTTAAATTATAGTTTTCTTTGTTACATTAATTTTCTAAAAATATATCTGAAGAATTCATAATTTCGTTTAAAAATAAATTATAAGTAATAAGATTAAATTTTAAACCATTTATAAATTTATAGCTTTTATTATGCTTTAAAAGTTATATATATAAAATTTGATGTAAGAAATTATTTAAAAAATAATTTTAAATATTTTAAAGTTTCAAATTGTAACCAAAAAAAAAATTTTATTTATCTGCCTAGATACTACTGCCAAGTTTTAGATTAATAATTA
The DNA here is from genome assembly GCF_029169275.1 of Apis cerana. Classification (NCBI taxonomy): domain Eukaryota; kingdom Metazoa; phylum Arthropoda; class Insecta; order Hymenoptera; family Apidae; genus Apis; species Apis cerana. The sequence goes on from NC_083857.1 coordinate 14,160,575, forward strand.
AAAATATTTTAGTGGAAATGTGAAAAACATTAAGATTAAAGTAATAAATTAATTTTATCAATTTTATTATATTATTAATAAAATTATTTTTACAAACAATTACACACATTAAATATAAATAATTATATAAATTTGTTTTTTTACTTAATGTATTTTACGCTTCCATCAAATTTTTTATTTGATAAAAATTTTTAAATATATATATGTGTATATATATATATATATATATATATGTGTATACATACTAAAAACTTTTGAACAGCATATCTATAAAGTATACAAAAAATAATAAATTAATATATATAATAAATTAATATATAAAATGATAAAAAATTTAATATTTAATAAGGTATAAGTTGATCTTTCTATGTCAAAATTAATAAATAATATAAATTTATATGAATTTATTTCAATTAATTTTAAATATAATATATCTTATATATATAATTTATTTCCTTATATATAAATGGATAACTTATATCTGATTTACTATTTATATACATAATTTAATAAAATAATCACACTGATGTAACTTCTTTCGTGTAAACCGTATTATCTTATATATATTATAAAATTTTGTATAAAATAATGTAAATACATATAAATAAATATTCAAAATTAAATAAGATAATATTCAAGTATTAGAGACTTGTATGATTGAAAACTTCAGTGTGATTTAAGAATTTTGGGGATTTTAGTAAAATGTACAAAGTCATTGCTATATCTTGTAAATAAAGTATTTATTGTTAAAACCATATGTGTTTTTTTCATATACATTTAAAAATAATACGCACATATTTAATATACAAAATTTAGTATTTTTTGTGCAACTGTTCTTATCAATAGATTATTATTACATTTAACTTTTTTTTATATTCTATTATCACTGATAAACGTATTTATAAGGTAGAGATTATAAGGTATTAATTGGTAGAGAACCATATGTATTGATTTGATAAGGCACAAATGTTACAGCTGCAGAATTCTTTAACAAATTGTTCTTAATATATAGATATAAATGTAATAGTCAAAATCAAATATATTTTACATTTAATTAAATGATTAAATAACTAAATAATCAATTTTATACATTGTATTATATTATAATTTTATGTGAACATTCATTATTTTAATTTGAAATTAAATTCAATATTATTCATATAAATTGTATAAGTAATTTAGTTAAACAAAAATAAAAATAATATGATGATATTTAATATTTAATATAGATATTTAATATAGAAATACAATAAAACAGCATTCAGTTTTCATTATCACAGTCGTGATATTATGTGATCGTGATTGCTCAGATCTTAAACTAAGTTAATTATGGACAATATTAATTGTAATACAAATTCAAATATTTTTTATAAAAGATATAAATACAATATTATATACATAATTCATAGTACTTATTTAAAAGAATAATATTTGTTAAAATTTGGCATATGAATAGCATTAGATTTTAAAATACAAAAAATTTCTTAAAAAATTGCATATTATAAAATTTGGTAAAGTCTTACAACTAACTAAGATTGGTAATGCTTTTAAAAAATGCATTTTATAATGTGTGATATATCACATCATTTATAATACTTAGTTATTAATACATGTGCTTATAACATTGGATCATAAGGTACAACTTCTCACTATTAATAACAAAATGTTCCTCCAAAATAAGGAATATAAAATTTTTTATAAAAAAGTGGCCTTTCTTATGCAATTAATTACGATTGAACAGAATTAATTATTAAATAATTTAATTACAATACTTAATTTAAATATAAATTATTTGATTTAAAAATGTATGGCATAACTTACTTTTCTAAATTATAATTTTGAATAGAAAAAAATATGGAATTCAAAAAATATAATAAAATGTGATGTACACTTACAACATCAATTAGCAAAATTGTTAAATTAAAATTATAAATTTAATTTGTACTATTATTAAATTGAAATCATTATTTTAAAAAGTGTTTTGATAATACAAAATAAGTTGCAGTTATACCCCTGATAAATATTATGTGCACATACTTTATAGCATACTTGTAGCACTTTCAGTTCTTAAACAAACTAAGTACATTATTTTGGTAAAAATGAACTTTAAAATAAATGAACAAATTATACTTATTATATAGTACTTATTATATAGTAACTTATTATTTAATAAATGCAAATAATTTTAAAGTAAAGTCATAATCTAATATAACTAAAAATACTAAACATATATTTTTAACACAATGATTCTGACTTGTATTTTCTCTACATTTATTTTATTCTAAAGATTGATAGAATTTTATATTTTTTTTATAGAAATAAACATATGAAAAAAGATGAATATTGCACATAAAAAATGAATAATGCACATTATTAATGATATTAATTTTTCTAATAAGTCAAAGCAATAGAAATTAATCTATTGTTTATATTGTATTACAAAATTATTATATAAATGAATAATTTTTTAAAAATTATTTAGTAATTTTTTTATTACTACATCATGATTTCTATTAAAAATTTAATAACATTGTTATAAATATAATAGATAGTCACGTATAAAATAGATTAATTGCTATATTATATATATTTAAATTATGTGCAATGTGTAGAATATTTATTGCATTGTATACGTAATCAATGCAATATTATACTCATATAAAAATAGGTTTTGAGTTCTATTTAAAAAAATTATCTAATGGAACACTTTATGAAGAATTCTTTGTGCAGTTCTTATTAATGGTATCAGACTTGTTAATTCTGCACAATTTTCTAAAAATGGATGGGATAGTAACTCATCTGCAGTTGCCCTGTCATCAACTTCAACTGCCAAACATTTTTCTAAGAAATTTTGAAATGTTGGACTTAATGTGTCCCATCTGGGTATAGAAGGCTTACCAATAGCAGCAATTAAATATAAAGCTCTTAAAGGTGTTTCTTTCATATAAGGTGGTTCACCTTCTATCATTTCAATGGCCATAATACCTAAAGACCATATATCTACTTTTTTACCATATTGTTTTCTCGTCACTACTTCTGGTGCCATCCAATATGGAGTACCAACCATAGTTTGACGTTTTTCATCACCATCAATATTAGCACAAAAACCAAAATCTGTAACTTTCACAGCACCATTCATTCCAAGAAGTACATTATCTGATTTGATATCTCTATGAATAATTCCTCTTGTATGTAAAAAACTAATTGCTTTTAAAACTTCTCTACAAACTGCTGCAATTTGTACTTCTTTCATTACAGTTTCAGTAACAACATCTGTAAGAGGTCCTCCTTCTAATAATTCCATAACAACCCAAAGATGTTCATTTAAAAGATATGCATCCAAAAAATTCACTAAATTTGGATGTTGAAATTCCTTAAGAACTTTGATTTCAGTCAATATTAATTCTTTCTTTGGTTGTTTTGATAAATCTATGTCTTTTATAGCAACTTTTTCATTAGTCTGTATATCAGTAGCTATAAATACAGTACCTGAAGCACCAGCCCCAACCTCTTTAGTTTTTTCAAAACGAAGATTTGGATCTCCATTATGACAAATAGCTCGAAGTTCTTCAAAAATTTCTTCATCATTAAGTTTTATTGTAGAACATTCTATTTTCTTTCGTAAAATAGGACTTTCTTCTGTATCTCTCTTATTTTGTTCATTTTCAATTTCAAGTGGATGATCATCTTCAATTTGATATGCACTTAAATCTTCAAGAATTTCAGTAATAGTTTTTTCAACTCTTTCAGGGCACGTTCGTGGTGTAGGTTTTGGAATTTTGTTAACTTTTGGTGGAAGTTCTGGTAACTCCTGTACCTGACTATCTATTGAACTTGCAGTGCTCGATTCATCTGAATCTTCAGATTGACATTTTTTTGATAAAATTTTATCAATTTCCTGCGATTCTTCTTCAATCAAATCTTCTGTAACAAAAGGCTTGAATACTTTTTCTTCTGGTTTCCGTTTTATCGAATAATTGTAAAATTTGATTGCTTGCAAAGCTGCAGCAGGATGTTCATCTTGCTCTGATTTTGATATTTGTGTATTAAGCAGACGAATCCAAGATTCAGGAAGACCTTCCAATTGTCCTGTTTCGGCATTTTTACTCACATGAAATTTATGAGAAACATTGGTAGGGCGACCAATCTCAGCGACTGTATCAATTGTGCCGGTTTTCTTTCTTGAAAATAACTTCGATATATTAAGACTCATTTTAGCGCGGAATTTCGCGCTTTTACCGCGTTCTCTTTTACGACGTATTGCGATTTTTTCAAAGAAGATAAAATTAGAAGAACAAACGGCCACTTTTAAATCGTGATTCTCATCATAACATGACTCTACTGTCTATTACTACCGACAAGACATCAAGTGCGATGAAAGGCGTGTTAGTATGACGTACATCATTCAGTTCAGTGGCGGGATAATTCAAAATAGAAATAATTTAAATAAAAATAATATATAATTAAAGATTCTATTTTAATATAGTTAAGTAAAATTATTGAATATAAAATTTATAAGAAATTTAACATATATTTTGATATACAAATTAATATATATTTATATAAATTAAAGTAAATGAATTATTCTCTTTTGAATATATCCTAACCTCATATATCTATGAATATAGAAATACTAGACAATATTTTTAATTAAATAATAGAAAAAAATTTAAATCAGATGAAGGAATATATAATTATATATTATAATTATAATATACATAATTATAATTGAAATATATGAAAAATTTAAATATCCTTATTATTAAAATAATAATATATAAACTTTGAAAATAAAATATGTACTGTAATGCTAGTAAGTTGGTAATCAAACGTTCAGAAAAATAATGTAATGGTTAAGACAAGATGAAATATTTATATATTTCATGAATATTACAAGCAACTTGAAGAAGACACTATTGTTAAAGCATATAATGCTATAATTCAAATAACATTTGAATATATATCATTTAATTAATTAGGTATGTAAATACTTGTATTGAATGTAATGGATAATATTTTAAATATAATATATGTAAAAGGTTTTTAATTTTCGCTATTGTAATTTTACTAATTGAACCAATTATAGTACAATTTTTGTTGATTATTTGCTTTTTCATTATCTTTATATGTGAAAATTTATTATTATCAGTATTTATTATCAGTAAAAAATACAAAATTTTGATAAAATTCATTATATTATTAACAATAAAAGAATAGAAGCATTTATATTATAATATAATAAATTTTTATCAATCATTTGTGGTATAAAATATAAAACTCATAATACAAATTATAATTTTAGTAACAACTCGATCTCTTGCTATGAAGTTAATTATAATAAAAAAAATTCCCTTGATGACTTTGAAGTATACGTAATCAATGTATACAAATCTACCTCATATGATAATGAATCACAAAGTTTTGAATCAGCAAATACTGATTCAAAGTTTAACGCGATTTCTATCTATCTTTGTTTGATTATCTACATTTTCATATACTTAAATATAAATTAATTTTAAAACTCTTAGATGACTTAATAATATCAAATATGGATAATCAACAATTAATTTTATTTGAGGTTATCATAAATATAATTTCATATCAAACTTTTTCAAACGAACAAGAAAAAATATATTTCATAATTTTCATTACATTGCATAAATTCAATATTAAAAGAAAAGATATCATTCATTATTGAATCATACAGATATAAATAATAAGACAAATTTTATCGTGAAAAGCAAAATAGAAATTCAAATTCTACTTTATATCATAAATATAAAAAATCTTTGATAACCAAAATCTTTCGAAATTTAATTTTAATTTCGAATAATACAATAAAATTAAGATGTTAATGCAATATCTCTCATTATAATAAACTTATTGAATTTATATGACAATCGTTGAATAAAATCGATAGAATCATGATCTGATAAAATTTAATTGATTATTAATATATATTATTTGATAATTAATATTTATCTATTAATAATTTTTTATTTGTACGAATAAAACTTATTATAGGTATTCATATTCGAAAACTACACAACAATAAATGATTTCAAGAAATATATTTTATGCATTAAAGCTTTTACAATTGTTATACATTTTACACTCTTGTATGATAAGTTATTAGTCAGTGATGAAATGTTTGTGAATATATATCTGCCTTTGTTATGAAAACAATAATGTAACAAGATTGAATTTAAAATAGTAATGTGTTTAAATATCGATACAAAATATTTGTGTTTTTTTAAGACATTTATTTCGAATACGTACATGAATCTATGAAAAAAAAGATATTTTTTTTTTGTATACAGATGTTTCAAAATAAAAATATGATTCTGAAAATTTAAATTCTTTAATTCTTCATAATTCAAAATTTTCTCTTCTAATATTTCTTTTTAATTAGAAAAAAACATGAATTGTCTTAAGTTACATGGATTATTATAATAATATCAATTTTAAGCATTATAACATATTTTATAAACCATTAAATTTTTCTTTGTCTGTATAAACTTGTATTTACATTATTATTATTATTGCTCTCCATTCTATGATTAACTTATGATTTTATCAATCCCCACACAATTATATGACTCGCGTATAAATATATTGCTGAATCTTTTAATCTTAAATATTGTTTAATAAATATATATGCATATATTTAAATATATGTAATATATATAATAATATAAGAATTTTATGATATGATTCATCCATTCACGCTTCCACAATCGCGATATCGTTCAACTATGCGGAAAAACCTAACCTAATAATCTAAATCTTAGATATTAGATTATCAGATATTTTTTTTTCTTCATTTCTAAAAAAAATATAAAAAATATTTTTACTTTGAAATTAACTATGTATATATACAGGATATTTCAAAAATATTGGAATATTTACATAAAATATATTTTATACATATTTACATAAACTGAAGATTCCTTATATAATTTATTAAATAATTTCAAGCAGCATTTTTCTTTGTAAGAAGAAAATTTTCATTATGGTTTTGTGAACAATTTATTAATAAAAAATACTGTCAATCACGAAACGCATAGCCTAATTGAGCTGCAACTAGCATTGACTATTGAATACGAACGTATCTCGAAGAAAGTGTTGAATATTATATTTATTTATTATATATAATTCGATAATTAATTTTTTTTTGATAAAAAAATATTTTAATAAATAATTAGCGAATTTGGCCATTTGAAGAAAATGTTTATTTCAAAATAATACGTTCATTTATCAAATCCTTTATTAATTAAAATACATCGAATCAATTTCATTGATTAATTTTAACTTAATACCATAAATATTTTTATAATAAGTATTTTTGAAATATTTAATAGATTTGCAATTAAATATCATTATCGATAACATTTAATATCATTTATTGTATCTCGTTTCTAATCTTTGAAAATATGTTGCACATATTTCATTTTTTCACATTATCTACAAATATAATGAACACAATCTTATGTGTATACATATGTAAATACTGCGAAATATTTATTTCCGTTATTAGTTTATCTATTTTTGTTATTAATTTCTTTATCTTATAATGATTATTAAAAATATCTTGAAAAAATAAAAGATGTAAAAATATATGAATATATTGTGATATTATATATGACATATATATTATTTTTTGATTAAAATTTAGAAGTTATATTGAATACAACATATATTGTATATATCTGAATAATCTTGGATTGACATAATCTCTCGAATCCTTTATGATTTGCAACATAGTAGAAATCGGAATAAAGGATTCTAGATTCGTTCATTTCTAAGATAAAAATAATATTTTTATAACATTTCTTTACGGTTGAAAAATTCCTTGTTTTATTGTTGTAGAGAATTTTTAAATTACGTAAAAGATATTTGATTAAAAATTATATTATATTATATAATGTAATACACATATAATATATCGATCATATAAAAATACAACAAAAATTACAAGTATAATATTTTTTTTGGATATTTCTAAATGTTTATAATTATTTAATTTATCGATATGATAATAATATCAACAAAGAGATTAAAATAGCTATTGCTTTTAACAAAATATATCGAAATGAAAATTCTAATGGCAAGATAAAAATAGAAAAATATTAAGAGAAAAATAATTCTAAAAATTAAGATAATATTAATCTGAATGAAATTGTGAGAATATGCATATTATTATATGTACTACGTATGTACTATACGATTATTATATTTATATACAATTATTTTTCTATTGTTTATATATTTTTTTAAAAAAATTATAAATTGTATCGTCGTAGATATTATTTCTTAAATTTACGGATCGATAATATAAAAAAAAAAGATATGAACAGGAAATTGAAAATTTTTATCCTGTAATAATTTATTTTATATATCGTCATTTTTATCGTCACAAGTTTCTTACTTGTTCATTTTGCGCGAAAAATACTTATATAATTTAAAGAAAATATTTTTGTAACCAGAAAGATAACAACAACACTGCATTGCTAAATTGATTTTTATTTAATGCACTTACTAGTAAATATTTATATATTTTTATGCAATTAAGAATGGAGAAATGTTTAATGTTCTTAACAACGCGTCTTAATGTGCTATCCTTTCTTATCATCCAAACAAGTCACATTATCAAGTTGTTTTTAATAAATGCCCCCACTCATTATGCCTCACTAGAAGTTTTTCTCCCCTTTCCCAATCATGTAATATTCATGAATTTCATTTTTTACGTACGGGGTGTTCTGTTCTATTCACAAATTTACTATTATTACATTAGACGATAATGTTATTTTTTCGTGGAATTTTTATGAAAATGAATCGAATTAAAACAAATATTTTGTCATTGAAATAATCTTAAAATTTATCTTATTTTTTACTTAATTAATTTAGTTTACATTAAATGTAATATATAAAAATAATTATATTTTTTAATGATCGAAATATTCATTGGCATACGCTTCTATTTGCAACATTTATTTCTTATAAACCATATTTAACCATAAATATACTTTACTAAAAATAATTTGTAAAAATGAGGAAGATTAGAAATTAATTCAATCGTATTGAATAGAAATTTCCTGATCACTGTATACGTTACGTTATAATTATTATTATAGTATACATATATTGAATCGGCAAATCCCCTCTCTTTTATTCTCGAACGCAGAGAGGGGGATTCTTTGCTTCTTTCTGACTCTTATGCCCCTTGCGCCAATAAATAAAATATTAACCGATATTAATTGCAGACATTATTCGAAGAATGCCCAAGGAATGCAAATATATAATTCGTGTATTAACAGTATAATTTACACTTTTGAATACAACAGTGAATATTTTGTGCCCGTATTAAATTTTACATTTATTTTATTTTTTATTTTTTTTTATTTTTTTTTAGTTTTATTTTTCGATATTATATCATTGCGATTTCAATTCTTCCATTTCAAAAGGATAATAGAAATAATTATCTCAACATCTAGTTCATTGAAGTGTTTATTCGTGTTTTTATGATCTCGCATAGTGTATTTTGTGCGTTAACAATTGTTCTAAAGAATTAAATATTTCTTGGTTTATTTACTTATCCATCCATTACTATGGTTCAATTACGGCGCCAGGTAAATTATATTTTTTATAAAATTTCAATTTTTTGATAAAAAATTTTGTAAAATATTAATATGATAAATAATAATATAAATTGAAATGTAAAATATTTTAAAAATATTATTATATCTCGCATGAGATTTAGTTGTTTACTCAGTCTGAATTTTTTATGAAATCTTTATAATTATCTCTTAGTTTCCGTGATGATGTAAGATTCTTATATACATATAAACATTGTTTAAAAAAAGGATCTAGAAAAATATCAAAAAAATTATATTAACAATAATTTAATTTATATAATTGTTAAATAAAACATAATTTAATATTTTTTGTTTTTTTGATTTTTAAAATTACGAGTTATATAAATTTAAAATCAGTATAATATTTTTATTGTAATATCGTATTATTAATTTATCTACAATAAAAATATATTGTATTAAAATAGCATATTTATCAAAAATTAACAGAATTAATAATTAACAGAAATTTATTTATAATTATCAGAAAATATTTTTGTAAACTTCAGTGATTCTTACATTTAATATTTGAATTTATGCTTCTTTGTATTTTTTATATTTTTTTTGTATTTTCAAAATTATGAATTGTACAATTTTAATATGATAATTATGAACAATAATGTTTACAAAAATTGAAAATGTTTAATTATTTTATTTCGATAAGACAAAATTTTATAAACTTCATATTGGCGCGTGCGTTCTTGAATATTCAATGTGACATTTAGTGCGTTTGGTGGCACGTGCATCACATGGAATATATTTTAAATGTCTTTGCTAATATAAGATTTAAATCTATTTTTAATTTAAATTTTCTATGCATTTTTTAAATTTGTAATAATTTATATAAAATTAAATAGATTAAAAATATTAATATATTTTAATGTTGTCTTAAACTTATTATTTTATATTACTTCCGTTAATAAAAAAAATTAAGATAAGCATTTATCATATTCATCGTAATGAATACGATGGATTATTTATAAATTTTAATACTTTCATCATATTAACTTCTCTTGTTTTTTCATACGATTTATTTCATATAACTAGATATTTCATAATACCGATATGAATCGATAATTGAGATATTATATTATTATAGTTTTCAATATATGTTCAAAGCAATTTTCATAATATACCAAAAATTTAAATATTACATAATTTATAATTTTAAAAAAGAGTTTATTTTTTATAAATATATATAATATCATAATAATTTTATATAAACAAAAATATGTTTATTATTTTAATTATATTAATATATGTATATATTAAGATTATTAAATTATAGTAATTTTATATATAGATTTTATCTTATGGGAATTTTTTGAATCAACTTCAACTTCAACTTAATATCAAACGAAATTCATCATCTTTACAAATTAAAGATAAAAAAGTAATACAACCAGAACGTTCTTTTAGGGTATGTTTTTCTTCAATAATATTTTTATATACTTTTATATATAGCTTAAAATGATTATTTTAAATAATATTTATAAATTATATTTTATAGTATACAGATCTATCAGTTCGTCTTGCAGGACCAGAACAATTACAACCAAAACCTGATGTTAGTGATTTAGCATTTGGTAAATATTTTACGGATCATATATTAAAAATATTTTATCATGAAACATTAGGAGGATGGCAAAGGCCAGAAATTGCTCCATTTGAAAATTTAGTTCTTCATCCAGCATCAAAAGTATTTCATTATGCTATAGAGGTAAATATAATTTCAATATTTAAAAAGTTTCCTATATTTCAGTTCTCCATTTATTTTAAATATTTATTTATTATATATATTTGATTTTTAATCTTCTAATATATAATTTTTCCAATAATATGTATTTAATATCTTTAAAAATTAATTATTTGAATAACAATAAATTTTTATGATGTATGTTTTTGTAATATATATGTATGTATTTTTATTTTAGTTGTTTGAAGGTTTAAAAGCTTACAGAGGAGTAGATGGTAAAATAAGAATATTTAGACCAGAATTAAATATGGAACGAATGAACAGTTCCGCAATGAGAACTGGTTTACCTGTTTTCATTGGAGAGGAATTAATTAAATGTTTATGTAGATTAATTAGTATTGATCAAGAATGGGTACCTCATTCTACTGCTTCTAGTCTTTACATACGACCAACCATGATAGGAATAGATGTAAGTATATATATTTAAAAAAATAATTTTAACAAATACAAAATATACATTTGAAATAAATATATTAGTTTTGTAAATTTTAATATAATTTTAATCAGTTAAATGATAGGAATAATAATCATGCCACTGATGTCACAGATGTCATAAAAACAAATATATATAATATAAGCAATATATTTCACAATACTTAATGATAATACATGATAAATCGATGCTTAATGCTCTTTTGTTGGGGCAGGGCAATAAGATACAGTTATATTGAAAGCTATATTATAATGCATGCATTTAGTATTTTAAAAAGAAACAAGAATTAATGATTAAAAATTAATAATAATAGAACTAAAATACAATATCTTAAATATTTTATATTTATTTTTTCATTCAATATTGAATACATAAAGTATTCAATACATAAAATAATCATTAAAATATATATCATTTTTTATGCTTTTAATTTACTTATATATTTATTATATTTAATTACATATTTATTTTTTATAATATGAATACTACATTCACATCATATTTCATTTTATAAATTGAAATCAAAAAATTCGTCCATTATCATTTATTATAATGATATGGTGCAATGTTTTTATTAAAAATAATTCAAATGAATAATAATCAAAAATAAATATTTCAATATAAAAAATAACAAATAATTAATATTTTTATATAATAAATATCAATTATAATCAATCATTATATAAAAAAATATTATTTGTATATTCATTTTTATATCTTTGTGTAGCCTATCCTTGGCGTTACATCTTCGGAATCTGCTTTACTTTATGTTATTTTATCACCCGTGGGTTCTTATTTTAAAAAAACAAAAAAAGACATTGGGATATCTTTATTAGCTAATCCTCGATACACAAGAGCATGGCCAGGTGGTTGTGGTAACTATAAAGTAGGCAGCAATTATGGTCCTACAGTATATGTACAAAAAGAAGCCATGGAAAAAGGTTTACAACAAGTACTATGGCTTTATGGAGATGATAATGAATTAACTGAAGTTGGAACTATGAATGTGTTTATATTCATTTTAAATGATGATGGTGGTAAGTGATTACATATATATTTTATTGCATTTATATATTATATGCACTATTATATATATATTGTAACTGAAAAATATTTTTAATTTTTATTATTTTATTATTTTAGAGAAAGAATTAATAACACCACCATTGACAAGTGGTTTGATACTTCCTGGAATTATAAGAAATTCTATTTTAGCATTAACTAAAAAATGGAATCAATTTAAAGTTAGTGAAAGAAAGATTTGTATGGGCGAAGTTTGTCAGTTACTTTCAGAAAACCGAGTAAGATTTTTTTTTAAATATTTGCAGATTAAAATTTGATTGAATATTAAAAAATTACAATTTTATTTTAGTTATTGGAAATATTTGGGTCAGGAACAGCTTGTATAATTAGTCCAGTATCTTACATAGATTTTGTTGGACAACTATTATATATACCTACAATGGAACATTCTAATCCTATTTATAAAATGCTTTTAAAGCATTTATCTGATATACAATATGGTGTTATACAAGATCACCCTTGGGCGATACCTATTGAATGAAAATAGGATAATTCATTTGATTATTTATTAAATAATCGTAAATAAAAGTGATTTCATATCTATACTACAATTGGAAATGATATAACTCTAGTGATGATTTTATTGCTAGTTTTATATGAATATCATTTCTATTTATTTATATGTATGATCAAAAGAGCTTTTAAAGCAACTTCTTTTAGAATTTAAAAGAAGCAAATATGTATTAAAAATTAATCTCAGGGAATAATTGTTTATTATCAAAAACAAAATAATTGTTAATACTGAATTTTAAGAATTGATACGACGATTTGAGAGAGAGAGAGAGAGAGAGAGAGAGAGAGAGAGAGAGAGAGAGAGAGAGAGAGAGAGAGAGAGAGAGAGAGAGAGAGAGAGAGAGAGAGAGAGAGAGAGAGAGAGAGAGAGAGAGAGAGAGAGAATGTATAAAATTTGTTACATATTGAATGATAATTTGTTTTGCTGAAAAGTGAGTTTTTCTATATGAAAATATAATCATATGATATATATTTCTTATATTATTTATTTTGTGATTAGAATTATTTATTTAATATTCTACCTCGCTATTTGAATGAAATATATATATATTTTATACATTATATATATATATATACATATATAATATTTATAGAAGTTATATTTTGATATCATATATGTAAATTTATATTATAATTATTATTATAATTATATTATATTATATTGTATATTTATAAAATTTGTTAAAAAAATTGTTATCATATAATATGATTCTTCGTTTATATTTCATAATTTTTTATTTCATAATCATCACAATAATTTATATTTTATAATTATTATGTATTTTATACAAAGTTATATTTTACTACAATTATGTATCATTGATTTATTAAAATTTGTTATGTTAATATTTGTTAATTAATATATATGGGATGGAATTTATTTTTTTATAATTTTATTAAAACATCTAATTTAAGAGATAAATAAACAAAAAAATTTAGCATTCAATCTTAGATTTAAGGTTGTAAATTCAAAATTGTGAATTCCCTAGATTTTGATCACGTGAATCATCTTGTTCAATGAACGATATTCAGCTAAAATACATTTCCCTAGATTTTGTACAAATTCTATATATTAATTAAAATTATTTATATTAATTCATTTATTTCAAAATTAATAATTTATTTAATGACTTAAAATCAAAATAATAATTTTATATGAAATATCTTATGATACGTATAATTAATATGTATCATTGGCTAGTTTTTTTATGTATCTTAATATTTCCTAGACTTTTCTATATAGATATATTCAGAATATAATATTGATTAATATTACAGACTTCATAAGATAAACTTCTATTGTTCTTAAAAGTTCTTCAAAAAGGAAAAATATGTTCGCTGTTCAAAAAATAGCTAACAGAGCACCGTTAGCATTAAATTTATATAAAACTCAATGCAGAACAAGTTTTCTTGGTACACCTCCAAGAGTTAGAGTATCTTTTACTGTAAGTATTATTTTTATAGAAGCTCTTATGTAACAAATCAATTATTAAATTTTAGTATATTATTTTGATTTAATTATTTTTTATATAGTTTTGATATAGTTTTTAGTTAAAATTTAAGGAATATTGAATTTAAGCATTTAGTATTATATTAAGAATTATATAAAATCATAATTTTTGAAACAACGCAAATAAATTTAAAATAAATATATTTCTATAAAAATATTTAATTCAATCAATTATCAATAATTAAATTTTGCATTTTATTGCTTTTTTTAAAAAACAAAAAACAAAAAAAAATTTTTAATTTATATTGGGAGCATTTAAAAAGATTTATCTTTTATATATATATATATATTTTTATATATTTTATTATTATATATAATGTTAATTAATATATTGATTAATAAAATATGATTTATACATAAGAATATGAAAAATATAATAAATAACTTAAAATTAATTTTAATAATAATTATTTGATTATTTACATTAAAGTATATATTTAATGTATTTTATATACATGTTCAATTTATGATATTAAAAATTAATAATAATTTTATGTTTATTACAGGAAAAGATGTTGCATGGTGTTGCACTTTATATAGGATTAATGACGGTTCCATTCTATATTACATGTAATGTAAAAAATTATAATGCAGCCAAAGGTTAAATATATTTCTGCATATTTTTATAAATTGAACAAGTATTGTAGAAAAATGTAATAACTGTTATCATATATTTAAATTAAATATTCAAATAAATAAAGTAATCAAGTTATAATTAATTTAATGTATTTTTTATATTTGCATTATAGAACACTGAACATTAAGTACTGTTTGAGGAATAATTGACTTAAAAATATTTTGTTCGTAAGATTATTTTTGATTTGTTAAAAATTGAATTTTCTTTTTATTTTTTGTTTTCTGTGTATTCTTCGTGTAAATGTGTATAATCGTACAAAAGTATAGTATCATAAAATGTAGAATTCATCAGAATATATTACTAAAACAAATATAATAAAATATGAAAATTTACATTTTAATGAAGAAAATTTGATCATATTTTTATTCTATTTGAAGAATAATTTTAATGTAATGATATTATAATGTACAAATATAAGTTTTTTTATTTTTATAAATTATGCTATCAAATATAATATATTTTATTATCAACAAGGAAATAAAATATAAGATTTCATTAAATACAAATTTATATTTTTGTGTATATGTAATTGAAAGATATATCGAATTTCTATACAGATGTATTTGTACATTTTGCAAATTTTTTTAACTTTTATATTTTCATAATTAAATTGCAAATACTACAAATTAAATTTATCTACAATAATGTAATATAATTAACTTAATTATTTGGAAATTTGATGAAAATGAATAAAATTTATAAAATATTCAATTTCTAATAAAATATCGCAATATCATTTACATATATTAAAATATTAAGTGCACTTTTAATTCTTATTACATATTTTTTTTTCATTGTTATTTAAGTCACGTATAAAATTCAGCTATTTAAATTTATAATATATTGAATCTTTTTGTTTAAATCAACTATATTAGAGATATAATTGCATAGTTTTTCAACAAGCTTAGTCTTAAAGCAGACTTAGGACGGATCCTGTTTTAGCGATAAAAAATGCAGAATTTAAAAATCATAAGATTACGTTTTTGATTATTCAATCATCAAAAATGTGTCTTTTGTTATGACGACCGTGTCTTCGCTTCTTAAAACACGTAGCGCAACATTTATCCTGTACGATCAATGACACATCGCACATGCGTTTATAAGACGCGCACATTGAAGTTGGCACTATAGTATCCTTGCACTCTGAAACAAAAGTATATCTACTCAACACTAGACGATTAAATTATTTTAATTAATCGATAAAATAATCAAATTTCTTTATTAACTTTTCTGATATTCGCAAATATTATGGAAAAAAAAAATAAAAAGTTGAATTAAAATTTCAAAAATAATTATGTATTATTATAAAAATGAATCCATCATCAATTCATTCCAAAGATATTTATTTAAAAATTAAAAAAAAAAAAAGCTGGAAATTTCCCTTCTTTTGATCGTTCAATATTTCTGAGAAAAAAAATGATCTAGAATTATTGATAGTAATAACACAAAAAATTTTCATATATTTAATTAAAAGTAATGTATATTTTTATGCAATACTCTGCTTCTATTAATGCAAATCGTAAAAATATAAGTACAAACTTTTTCATTCATAGATAAATACAATTATGTGGCAATAATATCATAGAAAAAAATATATATACATATTTATATATTTCTAAAGAAATATATCGTAAAACATTGAAAAGATTAATTCACCGTGTACGTGCAATGTGGTTAATGATCCATGAAAATTTTCTAGATATTCATTAGGAAAAAGGAAGAAAGTAAAAAGGAATAACAAAAGTTTTCGCATATAAGTTCACGTGACCATGAATTTCTTTTAATAACCGATTCCTTCTGGCGTGTGCAATTACCGGATTTATCGTTCGCGCACTGCCGCCTGTGATAACAGCGTCTCGTATCGATTGGTCTTCTCTCAGGATTGCAATCATCGGACAGTAACTCCGTTATACGATCACGACATTCCACTTCTCTGCGTTTAACGCCGATTCTCGCCAGGCAGCTCGCATTGCAGGATCCCCATCTTCCTATAAGCATGCTCGTAAAGATCAAGATTTTATGCGCTTAATCATCGGTCATAGCATCTTTGGCAACGAGCCAGACTTCAAAGGGATATTATTAGAGATAAGCTCGAGCTATTACTATAATACTATCGATGAGAGAATGCACGAATAATTGAGGTTATAAATTAATTTTTTCAGAAATGTATCGCAAAAGAAGGAAAATAATTTATCGCAAAACACTCGTACAGGGATATAATAAACTCACCGGTGATCCACCGTGCACCTTGACAAAGTTCAACTGCGATTGGTTTATTTTCTGGATTGCACTCTCCTTGCTCCGAGCAGGTCACCTTTCTAGTTCTCTTTCCATTCGTGCAGTGGCTCCATTTCGAGGAGATCCACTTCGACTTGGTATCGTACATGGAATTACCCGGATTTTCGTCGACCACATTGTCGAATTCAAGGATTTCCGGCTCTTCGGTGGTAAGACCATCGACGATCGTGATACCGTTCTGATCGTTCGAGCTCACGTTGTAGAAAGAGGCGTCCTTGTTGTCCGCGTAAACGATCAAAGGAGGTTCGGTCGAGCTGCAAGGAGGCAAATTGGGGCACGGGCTGACTTCTTCGGGTCTCACGTCACGGTTACAGTCCTGATCGGGCAGGGCTAGATCAGATCTGTCGGGGCCCACTCCCGAAGAGACGCACATTACCGACCGTTTTCGAAGGGCACCTTCTCCGCACGTCACTGGACACATCTGCCATGGACCGAACCACCATCTAATTTCGAAATATATCGCTATTTATACATTTTATATATCGGTATTTTTTTTTTTTTTAAAATAATCAATTCAAAATGCGATTTTTCTTTACCAGAAGCTCTCTCCGGGAGAATTTTTTTATTTTTAATTTTACCTGGCCGGGCATGGATTCAGATTGCACTCCCGCAATTTCGTCTCCGGCTTCTCGATGCTCTCGCAAAAGTGCTCCTCGACGACCCCGCTCTTCTTTTCGTTACAGAACGGTTTCGACGTTTGCGTGCCGCCACCGCAAGTGGCCGTGCACAGTGACCAATCGGAAAATACCCACGAGTATTCCGGTGCCCGGTCGGGCTCCTTCTTCGGCACTGTGTACTCGTAACGGAGCCCGAAATTCCGATAATGTCCTCTTGAAATCAACTGAAATGATAATATTATTGAGAACGAGGTTGGATGAAAAGTGGATGGAATTAGATAGGAAAGGGTTGACGAATAAAATAAACATGTGATTGAAGTGGTTGTTAACGTCGAATACATACGTAGATTGCAATGTCCTCTTTGATGGGACCAGGAATTCTGACCTTTTCTCTGTCCCGATCGCGCTCGTACAGAGCTGGAGTTCCAGCAACTTCGTATTCTCCTGCTAAAGTGATCTGCCTGTTCAATTGGGATGAAAATCATATTTCTAGATTGTAATATTGACGCAACATCTTTTATCTTTTTATCCTCCTATATTACTTTATTTAGTTAGTTTTTTACGAATTCGTGTAAATTATTACATCTCTATTATTCCTATTCTATTCATCTTTTCCAGATGTAGAGTGGATCTTCAACTTCTACTTACCGTTTACCGTTAAGAAAGTATTTGTCAGAGTTGGGCACTCCGATGCCAATATAATTTTTGCTGTTTCCAATCTCTTCGATTTTGATGTTTCTCGATCCATTGGGGACAATGATTACCTCCTTGTACCCTGGCCCGTCATTTTTGTCGTAAACACCGCCCGTGGTCTCGCATTGGGTCCCGTCGCCGTGGCAGATTCCGCAACGGTCTTCCGTAGCGTCCGAATCGACCGTCCAATCGCAGCCAACTTTCTACGATATCGATTGCAATTTGAAAAATACGCATCGAGATAATATTTAACGAAATTATGAAAAAAAAAAATCGTTATATCCTCGAGATAAAACTGACTCGACAGATGCCTGCGATGCACATATCTCTGGTACCAACGTTGCACGGTGTACCGTCGAGAGCAGCTTCGCCCCACGGGACAATCACGCTTTCCTCTGTGTCCGTGCAGTACAGCTCGCATGGCTCCGCTTCAATTAAACACGATATTCATTCATCAGTATTTGAAGTACGAAAGTAAATGGAGTATATATTGATTCGTATATATAAAATACTTTTCTTTTCAATGATTAAATTTCATCGAATCTTCGATAATATAACGAAAGCTAAGATTTTGCTTCATTTTCTTAAAAATCGGTCGCTTACTCTGGTCGAAATACGGCAGCCACGTATAATTTTTTCCTTTGTACTCTTTGTCGTCGTAATGACTGCACTGGACCGCTCTGAAGCTGGGCGTGCCCTCTGGGCATGGCTCGGTGTTGCAGATTTTGTAACGGCGTCTCTCGCCGATGCAAAACTTGCCGCTGTGCGCCGGTTCCGGATGGTCGCATTTACGCTCCACGATCGAGACCCCTGCCCCGCAGGTCCTCGAACACTCGCTCCAAGAGCCCCACTCGCCCCATCCTCCGTCGATCTGACGTGGTCTGTCCACGATCGGCACGCATTCTTGGTTTTGACACCACTGACGTTCCAGTGGTCGACAAAAAATTAGATATTATATTAATAATTTATATAAATTATACATATCGATATATTCGTATAAGACATAAGATATGTTTCGATTGGAAAGTTTGACGTACTAGAAATACGATTCATTTCAATTTCGAAATTAATTAAAAAGTGTTTAACACGCGAGGGAAAATCAAGGAACGAAAATAAGTGACCAGTACCATGTGTTTTCCACAGTGCGTCCCCGGGGCGGCCGGATGAAGCATCGTGGTGCAAGTCCCGTCGACGATGCACCATAATTTGGAACAGATCTGCAAACAAAATCTCTATTCCACCGGTCCATTCATAATCGTCCCATACTCGATTTACTTTTGTTCATCACCTCCTGCAAGGGAGAGCAAACCGAAGCCTCCCTGACACCGAACTGAAGTCTGCACTGGTGTTCCGCGTTATACATTGCCCCAGGTGGTAAATCCGGATACGAGTAATCGTTATCCGCCGGCTCATCCTCCAAACACTCGCCCTTTCCTTGACTGTAGGGAAAAAATGAATTTCTCCTTTCAAAAAAACATTCCTCTCCTTTCGTAATTTTTATTATATTGCGCACATTCAAATTGCGTAAATTTTGCGTAAGTTATTACTACTTGTCGCGGGAGATTCTTAAATTTCTTACTCCAAAAAATTGGTAATGTCCCTTCTCGAGCATCTGGACCATGCGACGCCAATGGTGTCCACTTCGAAAGTCGGCGTCATCACGTGCAAGGTGTCGCCGTCCCTCTTGCTGCACCCGATTTTTTCCGTGTCGTGGTACATGCCGAAACTGGACACGAAATCGAACTCGTGAATCACCTCGCTGAGATCGAAACTGTGCCACGCGAACGTATTTCGACTCGAGTTCCAAATGATACCAATTTCCAATAACCAATTATCTTGGGGTTATTTCCTGATTTTTCATTCGACAAGAGAAATAATCGTGAAAATAATTTTAATCGGATTTAAAATTAACAATCTCTTCGAATAATAGATAGAAACCGTATGTATATATATGTACATATTTACGTGCTCTTCATCAGCTTTTTGATTTTCCAGAACGTGGCGCATTTTTAATGTCGAAATTGTCGGAATGAAATGTTGAAAAGCACTTTTGACACTAGCAGCGTACTGTTAATACACCTTTTCATAGATTTCACATAACTTTTTTCTTGCCTGAACAGTATTTTTATCTTTTCGGTAATAAAAAAAGTAAAATATGCCGAAAATGCTCTTTTTGGTTTTGCATCTTCGTTATTACACACGAAAAACACAACCGCACAGAATCAAACGAATTTTTCTTATAAATAAACCATGAAACGTCAACTCTTAAGATATATAATAACACGGTTTAGAATGAAGTTGGCTGCGTAAATCGTTCGGCTAGCGACACTCGTGTGAAAAAACGAAATTACTTTCCGAACAATCCAATATATATATGTATATATTTTAAAAATTGGCAATAGTCTTATTTTGTATATTTTGTATATTGATCTTTAAATAGTTTGATAAATTATTAAAAATATTCAATTTGTGAATTTCACTTGGTCTCGTTTAGATTTAAAGAGGATCGTAAGGAGAAGATAAGAAGGAAAAATCAGCCGGCCAAGATAAATTCAAATAAGGTATAACGTTAAAACGTGCTATCTTGGTAAAAAGTTAGGCAAATCGAGGATACTTGGTCACCGAGAAATATGAAATACGTTTGGGGGTAATTGCCACGGGGCTAAAAGAAGCTTGGCCAGGTTAAGTGCGCTTCTAAGGATCTAATAAAAAAGGGGCGATAAATTTCTTTGGATTACAGGAGTGGGTAATACTCGAGCATCGCGAAGATAATTCACTTCCACCGCTTACTTTTCCCCGGGAAATTTTCTTGGAAATTTAGGGACAAGTTTGTCCGCGACATCCCACCTATGGAATTTTAGCCTATAGTGGAAGCTCGTTTGTCTCGCATCTCGTTTCATAAGAACGAGTTAATGTTCGTTCTATATATTTATGTACGAATTAGTAATGAAAGGAAATTTGTTAAACTGTTTGGAATAATAGAAACGATTTATTCGTTATTTTCTCATGTCCCGTCTATTATAAAAATGTAAAAAAAAAAGACCAAAACTTTAGAATGATTTCGATTTTTTAACTTTAAAAAGTTTCGACGACACTTTTTAATGCTTGCAAAAAAATTTGCAAATAAATTTTTAAATAACGTTTTTGGAAAATGTCCAATGTTTTGGATCAATAAAGATAAGAGAATTTTAATAAAGAATAAAAAAAATAATTTCGCGTTATACAAAATATTGTTAAACTTCACGATAAAGATACGAAATTCTATCCTATTTTTTCTTCTTTTTTCCTTTTTTTAAATCTTGCAAACTCGACAATAAAAGTGGGAGTAATATCGACCAAATAGAGAGAACATTGTCGAATTTCATGGTACGAGATAAACGAGGTTCTATCCTATTCTTTTTCTTTTTTCCTTCTCTTTTTTTTTTTTTTTTTTAATTTCAATTCAAGCATAGAATTCTAAAAACTGGACAATCTATCGAAAGCTGTTGTCAGAGAACATTTTGTCAAACTTCATAGTACTTGATAGATAAAGAAGATCCCATCCTATTTTTTTCCTTTTTTTCAAATTTCACGAACTCGAGGATCAAATCCACGGTATCAAGAAGTGGACAATCGTGACCAAACACATCCGTTCGAAAACGGATTGTTTTCTCCTTCTTTCCTCCCCCTTCCCCCAGTTAAAAATCCGTTTCCACTCACTTGTGTCCCAATTCGTGGGTGATGGTGTGCGCGAGCGTGATCCCATTGTCCTCGTTGACGCTGCAGCTACGGTCCGGTTGGCACATGCCGGCTACGTGGGCCACTCCCAGAGTGCTGCACGGCGTGTTCGCCCTCGAGCATATATCCTCCCTCGTCACCAGAATCGCTACATCGTGGTGATTCGGATGGGAGTCGTCGGCCGGGTTCAATTTCTGTTGCCACTTGCAGAAATTGTACAGCGTCCTGTCCGCGTTCACCGTGATGTCGAGCCCTTGCTGGAAACAGACGTTTCCCCCTCCACGTGTCATAGATATATATACTATGTATATACGCGCTCTCGTCCAACGCTTTGTCCACTACGAGTGTACGAGACGTGCCGCCAGATCTCGATGCTCGACGTAACGGCCGGTTTCGCGCTTTTTTCGTGCCAAGCAATTAGAACTAGTTTCGAAACTGAATTCATTGAAAGTCGAGCGATAATTTTGCAAAAGATTAATTTGCCTTTTGAATAATTAAAAAAGATAGTTAAAAATGTTGGTCTAAGAGAAAAAAGAATCTTTTTTAGACTGATTGAACAACATGTTTATCTTTGATATATATATATATATAGTTGGTCAGAAAAGTGTTCTATACTGGAAAATTTGATTTTAATTTTAAAATAATTTCCTTCTATCTTCATTACGAAATAAATAATAAATACCCGTTCGAATGACGGGGAAATATTTAGTGATTAAAAGTTTGTAATTGTAATGCCAAAGCTTATTTATAAACTATAATAAACTATAATAGCTATGATCAAATATCATTCAATGTCATTTCAACATAAGTTTAATATAATTACTCGAAGCAACTTTATTCGAGATTTTTAACCAGTTACTTTTTCAATCGACTTAAGTGATGTCCCGCTAATAAAAAAAAAATTGTTCCACGCAATTACAATTACAATCCGTTATAATTTATAACGCACTGTCTGATATATGAAATTACTTTCGACAAGGCTTATATTAATCGTATTCCAACGTCCTATCCTATATTATTTAATTAATTAAACCGGATAACACGATAGGATCATCGTTGCACCGCCGCGCGCCGCCGGGTTGTTGAACACAACGCACATCGTCATTGGTGTGATTCGCACGTACTTCCGCGTCGTCCTCCTCGACGAGGATGATCCTGACCACAACGACGTTAATGAAATTCCCTATGGTTGGGTCCAGGTAGAGGGACGAAACCATGTTCATGATGGTAAGCAGATACGTCTCGACATCCCCGTCCTGATGGAAGGCCATCATCGTCGTGTCGGCGACAACCAGGGCCTCGACGTGACGGGGCCTGCTGATCGATCTCTTGGAACGCTGCCACCGCCTCGTCTGATGATGCTGCTTCCTTCGCCCGCGCCCTTGAACCTGCACCAGCCCAGGCTGCGTTTGCCACTCGAGCCGCGTTTCCGTGAGACGTCTCGGCTCTGCGAAATCCGTGTTCGATTAGAAATTCCGCGTTTTGGAGAGAGAGGAGAGGAGGGGAAGGGAGTTCGGTTGCGGCTTCATCTCAACGCGATGGATTATCGATGAACGTCGATCGAATGATTGATGTTCGAGACTCTGATCTCCCCCTCATTTACGATTCCCCGTGGAAGGTGCCGGATTTGCGAACCAAACACGACGAAATTGAATAAATTCGTGAACATGGGATAGGATTAAACACGTGTTTATATTATATTCGATAAAAGGGGAATGCTTATTCGAGGTTCCATAGATAGAATTAATATGTAAATGAATGTGTGAATGTTAGTTTCTAGAAATAAAAGGAATAAATAAGGAAAATTAAGACACGCTACTAATATTATCGCAACGAGTTGGCACTTATCGGTCAATTATCGATCGAACGACTAATTTTTTCAGGAAGGAAGGAAAGAAAGAAGGAAGGAAGGAAGGAAAAATGCCTGGTCGAGGACGAGGAAGAGGACGACGGCGCAACCTCATCGATCTTCCTCGGTGATTCACCGTACGAAATTGCTATCCACGTGTCTCGACTCTATCTCGAGAAAGACGTACACGCGGCAGCCACGTAAGACCTGGTCCCTTAATTTATGCAGATTGCTCGATCGCAGAGGCGTGCAATTAAGATTTCGTTCGGTTCCTCCTCCGTATAGATCGGCCGTGCCTTGCCAAAATGGATATTCATTGTGCTTAATTACGGGTTTGCGGCGAATTGGATTATCCCCCGCGTCGACCGGTTATCTACTCGGCCCTACCGATCTCCTCGTTTCAATCCATCGTTGAAACGTGGCTTAATCATCGGTTACTTAATAGGCAATGCGTAAGACGAGCCGCTATTTTTACAAATTCAATCGCGTTTCTTCGAGTTCGATCGATTAAGTTTATTGGAAATTCAACTTGATCTCGCGTATTGATCGTGATATATATACGTCTGTAGTTAGTTTGAATTCGAGCAATCAAAGTTTGGACGTGTAGTCCGTTGAGATATGGTGAGATTGAGATTCCAATCTCGTGCATCCTATATATATATATATGTCTATGTTCGTTATTTAACTTGTATTTCAATTTTCAATTAACAAGCTAACCATAATTCTATTCATTGGTGGAAAGAAGAAACGCCTATTTTATCGTAACATTTTTACATCACGTATTCAAAATTACGATCTGTAATCTAAAGCTTGCATTGGCTTAAGTCAAATGAGAATTCTAATCGAATTAGTTTTAATTTATAAATGTAATTCGAGTAGTTAATTGTACGTATATACGAATAGATAATAATTAATAGTTTCCTAATAAATGAAAATAATTTTCAATATTCAAATTATAGCTCTTCCACTATTATGTAGCGTGTTGTGTCAGGATCGTCAACAAAGCGTGTGAAGTGGGGATATATGGCCCTAGCGAACGACTTCTCTTGCCCTTGTGTCGTCCTTCTTTTCAGCAGTAAATAGTAGATGGTAATTAAATGTTTTTCTACACTTACACAAGAGCGCGAAGGAACAACAAGGTTATTCGGAATAACATGGAAAAATATTTTATACATCATACGATGTTCATACGATGAGTTCTGAAAATATATATCGAAATTGCCATTCGAATAGTTTTACAAGCGACGTCATTTGTCGCGAATTGTAATTTCCACGTGAACGAATAATCGAGGTGGAATCAGAATTACAATTTCGAATCGAATGAAAGAAATACAGAATACAAATTCGAAACGCCCATGCAAAGGACACGTTGAAAATAGATAAAAAATTGAAATTTCGTGAATTTCTCATAAAAAAATTTGAACAATACCAATAAGCGATTCACGATAATACGATGAACACATACAATGGCACCCACGAATTTTTATATAAAAAAAAAATCAAAAAAATTATATCACAATTCGAGAGCTATAATTTTTGAATCGTTACAAAAGAAAGAGAGCTAAAAACTGCACGTTCAGTATCGAGACGCATTCAATTATAGTTGTAGAGGGTATAAATACTCGTAATAGGGAACCGTACAAGCCATGGTGAGAGAGAAAACAGGAATAGGAAACAAGAAGGAGAGAGGAAAAAGATGTCGACTCTCATCTCGTTCCTTTCTTTATCCTCTTCCTCCTACCTATTTTCGATTATTATTAATTATAATCCTTTCTGTCTCTTAACGAAAATGTTGCTTCGTTACACTCGCAAAACGGAAGATATCAACATTGTTATAACCGGATTTGCAATCGATTCTTCGATGGCACGTATATCATGTCTTGGCTAATTTACCCTGTATTAGAGAATTTCCTGTGGAAATGCCATAGGGCGAAATCGATCGAACTCGGGTAAATTGGAAATTTTGCTGTAAATCTATGAAATAGATAGATAATTGAACTTGATATAGTCTAACTCGATACTAAAAGATTTCGAATACGAAAAAATAATTTTACGAAATAAACTCTCATCCCACTCGTTGCACTGTAAATTACTAAATCTTCGAAACTTGTCAATAAACATCGAGAATGTCGGAGAGTTCGCACGCCTATGAGCGCATTTAAATTATTCAAATTGGAAAAAAATTTATCGGGAAGTAAGAACGCGAAATTCACGAGAGAGAAGAAGATAGAAGGGTAGAGCTCTTGATCCTAAGATATGACACGTGTGAACGAGATTTGAAAATAGCGGTATCTAATTAGAAACTGGTGCGAGAGTATTTAGCTGGACGCTAAAACGGCCTCTAATTACGTGAGCCCGCGTAATTAACAGAAGGGGGAAAAATTGGTTGGCGCGTTAACATTTGTCGTTATCCCGGGGGCAATTTCATTGATAAGGAGATAAGGTTCGGCGTCGACACGCCCACGCTTTGCGGCTCGTGTATCCAATTATCCCGTGGCCTCAACGCGCAAACGTTCGTAGCTGGAGAAATCGGGAAAAGAAACGGGAAGAGAGAACGAGTTGGGAAGGATGAACGGAGAAAATCAATTAAATTATAATCTATCTGAATTATCGCTTGTCTTGTTGAATTTTTCGTACAGTAATTTTGATATAATCTTTACTTCTTTAGTATAATTATTATTCTAAGTATTCTGTAATCTATTATAGCAAAAAAGATTATGTACTCTGTTTATATAATAATAATTTTTAATAATCTTTAGATATATATAAAATTGATACTTTTAACGACATATTAAATACCGTCAAAATTAAACGAGACACCCTATATATTTCTCTCGATCGAACACGACAAGTGTCGAGAACGAGAATTCTCCTTTATTAATTAATTTCGTTTATGAGAAATTGCTCGCCTGATTGAATACCATGAATCCAATTAAATCGACAATTAAATGATACAAATTTCCATTTAATTTCACTTTTCTTCGAATATCATCGAGCCAAGCGATACATCACACTCGATCTTACTCGCAAAATTAATATTATACATTACCTAACCGAACGAGTCTCATCTTCTAAATGAAACAACAAAAAAAAAAAAAGAAAGGAAACTTACAAAGTAACTTAAACTACTCGAGACGTTCGTTTCGAGTAGAACGAGAAAAAAAAGAGTCGGACAGACGTACATAACCGCTAATAGTCGCCTCTCCATCCATTCCTCCTCCCCCTCCAAAGAGGAGATAAAAGGAAAGCAAGAATCGAACGGAGAGCCGAGGGACGAGAAGAATCGAGGAGGGGGAAAAAAGACGAAAAGAAAGGGAAAGGCTGAGAGTAAAAAGAAAGAGGGAGAGGAGAGGGCACGGGGAGAGTAAAAGGGGAGAACGGTGTCGGTGGATTCTCACCGCGAGTGCCACAGTTTCTCTCGAGTTTTTTCTTCTTTTTCCGCCGCCGTCTGGCACGGCCTGCAGCGCCGATTTCGAGCTGCGGCTGCTCCACGGACCTACGGAACACGAGATGGGGCCTGCCCAGCACCGAGTTCCGGTACAGGCCCGCGGCACCACGGCCCTCGGCGCCGGCGTCTTCCAGCCTTTCTTCCTCCAACCGGACTCGTTCTTCTTCCGGGGACAGGGCGACTGGTTCCAACCAGAACTCGCCGTGATCGCCGCGCAGCATGCCCGCCTGAAACACGAAACCCACTATCGTGTTACATCGAGTCTTTGTTCTGGCTTTGCCGGGAGACCGAGTGTTGCTCGCTCTATACAGCGCCGCGTTAGAATTCGTCGAGAGGCGAGAACCCAAATTCCGCTCCTGGGACTTTCCTTTTCAAAGGAACTCTTTGCCGAATGATTGAATTTTTTTTTTTTTTTTTTTGATTGTTAAACGTTTAAAGAGAAATATTTGTATTATGAAAATGATGTAAAACAAAAAGAGAGAATAAAATTTTGAGAAGGTTGAAAAGGTTAAAATGGATAAAAATTCTTTATTCGAAAATTTAATTTTTTATATTTTTCAGATTAAAAGAAAGTAAAAGTGTAAACCGGGAGATGGTTTTGCGTTTATGAAAATTTAAATGAATAATAACGCGGATGATATGCAGAGAGATATAAAAATCCAAATTAAAACGATATTTAAGGAAAGCAGATTTTTATTCAAATTCTATTTTTTTTTTTTTCAGTTAATGAAAATTTCAATTTGCATAAACTTAAAAAGTTGTTTAATATGCGTGATCATCTTCGTTAAATATGAAAAAAATTTCATGAAAATTAATAAGCAATGTTTATCGCGAAGGGTATGGAGCGAATGTGTTAAGTTTGCAATGTTAAAATCCAATTAACAATAAGTTGTATAATTTTATAATGGAATTCTCGCGTATTTGCATATTCCGAATAACGAAGATACAAGTTAATTCTATGAATATTTATAAACATCCGTTCTATCTGTTTAAAAATTTTGTATTTGTTAATAATTTAATAATACTGAATATTTAATTTATAAAAGGCAAAGTGTTGAAAGTTAAATCACTTTTGACACGATATCGACAAATAAATTTCCTTTTATAAAATTTACGTATAAAAAATGATTAACGGAAATTACAACTACAAAGACTTTTCGCATCAGAGTGAAAATTACTTGAATAATAATCTGTGCTTCTATCTCAATTGAACAACTTATAACTACAGGGGGATGTAGATTATTATGAACGTAGTTAAGTATCCATTTCATAACGAAAGTTTAAATGAAACCACATATGTCGTAGCAAAAAATTTTATATATTTCTTTACAACTGTTTTAAACTTTAAATTTTGAACGAAAATTTCGAGGAAGTTTAATTATCGATTAACAAAGTTGATTAATGGAAAAGAATTTTTAAAAAAATTTTTATATGCGTAACGTTATTTAACTATTCATTTTCGTTTTTTTATCAATTTATTATTTTTACTTAACATCAAAAAGTAATCCTCCCATTGATCAACTTGTTTCAGAAATTGTTAAATTTTGTACAAAAATTTTTACTTCGCTGCAAAAAAAAAATCACGGGTAATTTAAATACCACAAAAAAAAGTTGCAACTCGAAAAAACATTAAGAAACGCATCCCACACAGAATTTCGAAAGGAATTCTATTTGTTGCAATCCTATTACCCAGTTTGGGATGAGCGAGGAGCGTTTCGAAAGAATCAGCGGTGGGTCCGCATCGTAACGCAACACCTTCGAAACAAGCAACGGTACAATGTAAATCGGTCTCGATGGCAGATTATGGCGTTTATAGCTGTGCCGCGTCATTAATCATTGCTCGATCATCGATAGCATTTGGCCATCCGCTGTCAAGTTGGCAATTGATTGGCGGAACCACCCATCGTCCGATTTCGATGTAATTCACGTTTTACGCCCGCCCCCATTCTCCTCGATTCTCTTCCGCTATCGCCCTCTTTTATCTGGTTCCCTTTTATCGCGGCCATTACAACGAAACGTAACTTCGACAACCTCGAACCGAATTTCGGCCCGAGTAGTCGTTAGCCTTTCCACTCTCCTTTATCCTTTCACGCCTCGTTTTTCACGCGTCCTTCCGTTCTTTTATTAAAAAAAAATATCCGTTTATCGCCTGCCCCAATTCGCCGGTCTCCGTGGCGAAATTTAAGAGGGAAAATTTTTTGCCCGTTCATGGACGCCAAGGATTTAGATTTTGCACTTTTTCCCCCTCATATTTCTGGAAATATATTTCGCGATCAGTACGCGAGAGTGAGCTCTAAGGAAAATTTTATGGTACGATATATTTTGAAATTAAAAAAATAAGCAACATATATATGGGATATATTTCCGTAATTGTTTCGAAAATTTCGAGACTTACTTATTTATGAAATTCGGATTAAAAATAACTAATCTATTTTATATCCTGTTTCGAAATTTTTACACGCCAATATATTTCCCCTTCCCCTTCTTAAAATTAACTCCCCGAGATCCTCGATTTTCACCAGCCGCTAAATTCGATCCGAAAGCAGTTCCAACTTACGACGATACAACCTGTCCCAAGAGAATACTGCCGATACCGAGAATCTCGAGATTCCAGCAGGAGCTGCCAGTAAACCCGTGGATAGCGTAAAAATAGTCTGGAAATAATTCGATTCGAGGATAAGGGAGGGGGGAGGAGGAGTTGGGGGCAGAAGAGGCGAGTCGCGGGAAGAAATAGGAAAGGCGATCCAGACGAAGGGCCTTAAATACGGGTGGAACGAGCCGTTGGTCGTGTTTCGACTATTCCCGGACGGCGACCGTGAAAAATCACGGCGCCAGCCTCACAAAGGTAAGCCTTCGAGCAGGGCGCCGTTGAAGGACCTGAAAGTGAAAAAGGTTCGAGCGTGATTCAGCGCCGCATGGGGCCTTACGGCCCGATCCACCCCCCCTCACATCCTTCCAACTCCCTCTCCGCGCACCCCCTCCCCTCCCCCCATCGTTCCCTTCTTCATCGTCATCTTTTTCTCCACCTTTACGCGGCCGCCTTTTCTTCCTTTTTTTGCACCGTTTCTTTTCATCTTAGGCGCGCAGAAACGCCGATCGGCTATATAAGGAGTGATTTGTTGCCATGGTGGTTTCAACCACGCCACGAACATTGTCGTCGGCCCCGGTTAACGATCCGCCCCGATTTTTCTCCCTTTCTTTTCGATCGGCACTCTTTATTCCCGATATGAGATCGAGCTTCGTTACCGATCGAGCCGCCCGGCTTTTCGACTCGAGTCGAAAGGAGAAAACAATTCGAAAAGAAAAAATTATTCGAGATGGATGGGCGATTCTTGATGGGCGTGTAGACACGTATATTCGTTGGATATTTTCTTAAATTTTTACTACTCGAGTCTCTCGTTGTGATAAAAAATTTTCATTTCCGTACATAAATTTAGATTATAATAGATAATCGTATCTTTTCTTCTCGTTATTATATTCATTGTGCATTAGGATTTTACATGGATGCTTTTCTAATATTCTAGAAATGTTCCAAAAAGAACAGAAATAACAAAAATTCTACAAATTATAACTATATTAACTAATTTTCGAAATCGAGTGTTATGATCATTAATATTTTATCGATATCTTATTGATTTCTATTTTTATCATTGTATATTATTATAAGACATGTAAAAAATATAATCTATAATCTAAAAATAGATTTTATTGAAAAAATATATTTAATTGAATAATAATCAGTTCATTTAAGCCATTTTCATTTGTTTCTATCACATTGATATCTTAACGATATCTTAAATATATTAAAAAATCAATAAAATATCCTTTGTTCATGAATAATTAATATTTTTGATAATAAATGTAAAAAAAATAAAAATAATTATTTTTACCTGTTATTAAATATCTTAACGATATTTATCGATAACAATATCGGTAATTCCAACTCTAATTCAAAATACAAAGTCAGACGATAAAGTGACAGATCAGGTTAGTTTTATAACAGATGAGGTTACTTGAAAGAAAATTTAATTTTCTAACCCATTTCTTTAACCGTTCATAAAGTTTTGGAATGTTCTTCGAAGTTGAATAGAGAAAGTTTCAGCGTTGTTTTCAACACGTTTAGTAGGTTGATACAATGTTTGAGTTTTCAAACGACGAGATTTACCGCGAAATCCCTCGAAGCGTTTTCGTTAGATGTTGGACAACGTTAAATTTATTTGTAAACTCGATACTTTTCCATTTGACGTCCGCGGAACGCTGTACCCGGTTGGATCAACATAAATTGCGAATCGTATAAATTCACTATCCTCTCGGCAATTTACGAGTGGAACCGGTTAACAGGCAAAGCGTTATATTTACCGAAACCTTATCCCCTTAAGATTCAACGCGTCTCTTCCTCATCGCGACTACCTCGTCGTACTAATCCGGATTTATCTCGAACTGAAACATGGTTGCGGTACTCTTATCGAGAGAATCGATTGCTCCGTTTCGACCTCCGATGTCTTCGCCTCTCGTGCCAAGTTAATCGAGTCTTATTGTTACGCTCTCCGTGTCTTAAATTGAATCCTCTATCGGAATCTTACAGGCTATAAATGTCTACATAGTTTACAAGGTTTTAGAACCAGAATCTTTCCAATCGAAGAAAATGGAATGGACTATCGATATCGACGTGGATAACTGCGACAACAATGAGTTATTACATCGATAATTGTTTGGAATAAGAATCACTTAGTTGATTTTGGTATTTTTGAAATATCTTATCAAGATTTCCATTATAAATAATTTCTTTCTTTCTAAATATAACTGATATTTTTTATGTTTCAGCGATGTTTAGAATAATTTACGATGGATTAGATTTAGGTTAGGTTCGCATTACGTCACGTCTAAAATTAAACAAATTTGAATTCAATACATATTTATTTGTGTATCGAAACTTAACTAAAATTAATCCAATATTGATCTAGATTTATCGCAACGTATATCTTACTTATCCCTGAAGGATGTTCAATTTATCTAACCTCATCATCTTCGAAATAATTTTATCTACTGCACATACGTCGTTAAGCAATCCTTGATCAGAACGTCAGATTCGCAAGTTCCCTTTTAATAATATAGATAGAACGAAGAGATAGTTCAACGATAGTTTCAACGAGTTAACCACGCACACACGCGGCGATGGTAAAGACGATCTAAAATAACCGTAGATTACTCGAGCCTTCCCCGATAACAAACGATCAGAATCCCGAGGACGCGACAGGGGGAGCCAGTTGGCAGGCCGAGCGCAAATTAAGTAATTTCATCGTGGCTGAAGTGTTACTCGAACCGGTGAATGGAAATGGATGAGGACATTATCGATCGAGCAATCTTGCGGCCGTTCGTTATTTCGTGTCCGGCTTATGGCCGTTCGGGAACTGAATGCATCCAATCACAAGTAAATATATTTCTATGACGATCTAGCGGTCCCATTTAGACATCTTTGTTCGTTTAATTGGTCGTGGCGGCTTGGATGCCACGTATACCGAGCCGCTCCTCTCGTAACGATGAATGCGCGCACACGGCTCCCCTCCCCTCGTCTTCCATTCCTAGGATCCGATTAATTCCTACCATCGGCCGATAATTTATGGCTGGCCATGCGTTACGCTCTCCACCTTCCTCCCTGCTCGTTTCACGGCAAAACCTCTTCGTATCTGTCACACCTTCCTCTAATTGCCGTGAACACGCGAGAATCTAAGGCAGCGAGCGGCGGCTTCTCTACCTTCTCTTCACTCCGTGGCTCTCCGTTTCGAGGAATCGGATTCTCGAGGAAAACTGGCTCGTCGACTTCTCCGTTCTTGCCATAAATGATCGGAATTCACGCCGGAAAAATATTTTTTGCCGGATAGAAAAAACGACTCGGATGACAAAGTGATCGATCGAAGTTGGTCGCGCGATTAATTTCATGATTATGACATTTATTGCTAGTTTTTTATTTATTCGGCAAAATTATAGGTTAATGGCCGCCTGTGAAAGCGTTATCGATCTTATAACTTAACATTATTCGATTAAAAATTTAGCTATTTAATTTTTATATTAACGTTATTTTTATTTCCAGGAAATGAAACAAAAATCTTTAAAAATTTTATCCGTTTCCAGGAATATCTATTGTGCAGGAATCTCTTGCATTTTTGCAGGAATGGCATTGGATTGTTGATCATTTTGTAGAGTTACAAAAAAAAAAAAACTGTGAGTATGGATGTTATTTTTCTAGAATTTAGATCGATATCTTTACATTAAATTTAAATATTTGCAACAATCTCAAAATCTATAGTAACGTATAGTAAGAAGTCTTAACATCGATACATTTATTGTTTCTTATCCGAACCAGGAAATTCAATTTTGCCAGTTCTATTAATATTACGGATCGAAGTATATGGTTCCTTCGAAATATATTACACGACGTCCCAGGAGAGAGAGGATGCTTTTGTTTCGAGAGTTACGTGAGTCGATATCAAGGGACAACCTCAATCATTGTTATACTCGTATATGCCATCGGTAACAAGTTTCATCTGCTAAAACTTGTGCGGAAAATATATAGGAGGAATCGATCGATCGTCGATATTTCGAAATAAGCTCCTGCACTATCCTCATTTCGAAGCCCAAGGTAAATGCGAGAATATGATGAAAAGTAACTACGCCATAAAGAATGTAATTATATCATTTGTACATATGAAATTCACAAAAGAAAAAAAAATTATTTTGACTTAACAAAATACAAATTGAAACAAATATTTTAAATTTAAATTTTAATCCAGTATTTTCATACTATATTTTTATACTTAAATATACTTTTTTGAATAATTCTTATTTTTTCAGATATCTTTATATCTATATAGACAAAAACACCTATAAATTTATCACGATTTAAATAGTAATCAACACCACTATCATAAAATTTACACGCGAGAATAAAAGTGAGTATCCTAATTGTTTCCTAATTTCCAAAAATAAAAATTAAAAAAGTGACAAATGTTTAAACAAAACATCCGACTTTCCACAGTTTCTCTATCGACTCGTCTGTCGTTCGAATCGGGATAGAAGACAGGAAGGCAGGCAGGCAGGCCAAAGGAGCAAAGGTGGGATTAGCATAACGCGCGGAACCGGCGATCTGACTGGCGTTCAGCTCGATTGTGGTTAGTTAATGGTCGCCGAGTAGTCGTTATTCTCGGCCGGCAATACGCCGTGTAAGTCTCTACCTTGTGCGTGCAATCTAGCGGCATGATCCGCGTATATAAATTATTATTGTCCGGCCAACGAGGTGTATCGATGGGCGGTCGCAGCGCTGTCGCTTGTCGACGCCCATGCTCGCAGTTCGCGAGATCGCGAGGCCACGCTTAAACGCCTTTTCCGCCTTTTGCGCGTTTGAGAAAGAGTTGGCCTAAACTAACCTACAAAAATTAATCGGATAAAATTTCGTATAAAGTTACTTAAGTTAATAATGAATGGACCTCGTTTAAATGAAAAAGAAGATATATCTTTACGAAGAAAGAAAAAGAAATAGTTACTTTCTTTATTTTTAAAAATATATTACTTACTTATTTTTCCATATAATTCATTATCTGCGACACATATAATATATCTTCGCTTCCCTAGTTTTTGTAATCCGTGAAAAATCAATTTCTCTGGAATTCATTCAGACTGATCTAAGAGATTTTCCTGTTTTTGAAATTAAATGAAAAGTAAACATTTTAGCTGTAGTGAAAAAATGATTTTTTTTTTGTGAATAGATAATTACAGTAAAGGTGAAGAAGAAAATAATTTTAAAAATAAAGAATAAAGATTTCTTTTTATCGTTGTTTCATAAAGATATGTATTTTTTTTTTTATTTAAGTAAAATCTTTGTTTATAACTCCATTCATTCATCGCTATTTATTTATTCGATGCTTAAGTAATAAATTATTCAAGTAATTTACCGAAGTAACATTATTCTCTTTAACTTCAACCGTTAAATAAAATTTTGCTTATCTCTGCTTGTTAAAGTGTCTCGCGGTCCACGCCTAACTTCTATTAACGGTTGAATTTGGTTGATAAGCATGATCGATAACGCTTTGCACGTAGTAACGACTGCTGAAGAGTGATGATCAAAGTTGAATTTGCCTCGAGAATAGTCGCTTTGATTATATCTCTCTATTGAATACAATGAGGAATTGATTGTCGATGCTCTTTTTTTCCTGCGCTGTTTGTTTGTGTATAATTCAGTGAAATTAAACAATCAAGTATGTCGTACAATTTATACATAAATCATAGAATTCTTAACAATATTCTTACAAAATGTTTTAATGTGATATAGACTGCGTTTGAATATTAACAATAACAATTGTATGTAATATTATTAAAAAATACTATTGAGATATTATAGTAATCCAATATACAAATATTAAAATTAATCTGCTTTAACAATTGTATATAAAATTATTGAAAAATACAATAATTGTTATCAAGATGGAAAAATATATAATTCACGAATATTAAAATT
Source organism: Apis cerana (assembly GCF_029169275.1). Classification (NCBI taxonomy): domain Eukaryota; kingdom Metazoa; phylum Arthropoda; class Insecta; order Hymenoptera; family Apidae; genus Apis; species Apis cerana. The sequence goes on from NC_083857.1 coordinate 14,197,273, forward strand.
AATCTGTTTTAAAAATAACAATTGTAATATTATCGAAAAATACGAATATGATAATTGTTAATATGAAAATGAAAAAATATTAAAATTGAAATTTTTCCAAGTAATTGTTTACATTGTTTATTAAAAAAAATATCAATAATTAAGAATTAGTATTAACATTTAAAAAACCAAAGAATAGAAACTCTTATCGACATACTTCTCCTTCTCCTTCTCCTCCTCCTCCTCGACAGGAATTATTGATTAATTATAACGAAAGTTCCACTGGCTGCTGCGTTCGAAAAAACGCCGGTGCAGTACAATTTATAAATTACACCGTTCTCCATTATGCAAAGCGTTGCTAATAAGCAATAATAATTTGTATTCAGTATTCATGGCGTAATAAATTTTTACGGCATAAAATGCGCCGAGCACCGGCCCAGAGGCCGTACTCGCAATAAAAGGGGTCCAACCGATCGACAAATCAATACCAATTACCACGTTACAATAGCGTGAAAATCGTGAATCTCTTTCTTTTTCTTTTTCCCTTTTTTTTTTTTTTTTTTACAACGTATCTAGCACGTTGTTACTCGAACGTTATTTATCAATTGCGCAATGCTAATTTCAAAGAAATTATCATCAAGTTGCATTCGAGATGATTAATCCCTCCGATAAATTTCACCAATATATTTATATCCCGTGGATAATCGACAATCGGTCTTTTACGTTTATTAATTCTACGCGCCTCTATCTTAGGTAAAGGGATCTATAGAAAGTTTTTACAACAGAATTTTACAATTCTAATTAACATAGGCGAAGATATTTATATCTTTCAATCGTAGATTATGGTTTTGATTCATTCAAATAGCGAGTGGATAGATAAAATATTTTAAGAGGATTTTAAATACTTATTATATATATACTGAAAATTAATTCGAAATCGATCTGTATAAGTGAGAAGAACGAAAATATTAATTATTCTTGATATTACTTATTCCTCCCTGGGATATTCCTTTCCATCCATACATCGATTCAGGCATGCTGAATCGTTCGGCACGAACAGTGTCTAACGAATGTCAAAGCTAATTGAATTTGATTGGGCAAAGGCACAGCTTGCAAAGTGTGTTACGCCACAGCAATAATGTTGGCAATTTGTCACCTTTGCAATTCCTCATCAATCCCTCCTTTGTTTTGCACCCATTTTCATAATTGCTCGAGGTCAACCCGTCACTCATAGACAACAATCGCATTGTTGCCTCCATCCCGATTCTTCTATTCCTTCCTCGTGACTCACTTGTCTCGAATTGGAAAAAAGCGTTCGAGATAAACTCGTTAAACAATCGATCGAAAATCTCTTCATTTTTGTTTTTTTTTTTTGTTAATTGATCGGATTTGCACGCCAGATTTGCACCCGATAATTGGAAGATGACGGAACGAAATTCTATTTCTATTTTGAACGTGGAAATTCGAGAAATGTAATTTTGTGACGAATATTTTATGACAAATTGGAAATACGATTCATGAAAAATTTGCATAAATTCGTGTCCTCTGTGAGCTGGGTATTTTTATTCTAAAATTGAAATTGATGATTATTATTAATTTTCTGGAAATAGCAAAAATACGAAGGAGATCGTTATTTTTGTTAGATAAATAGATTTGTGGATTTTAAACGTTTGAATTTTATAAGAATCAATTCTTCATTGCTCCTTAAAAATATCCATGAAGATTTAACCATGAATTGTAACATTCGCACTATCACAAAAATTCACTCAGAATTATACCAGATCCATCGTGTTATATCTTTTTCTCGATTCGAACTTTAAAATCTTTCGTTTCGATTCTCTATTAAAATTCCATTGTACACAAAAATTCTTTCCTCGATAAATAAAATATAATTATTTACTTTTGTAAAGAATCATCGAAGAATCACAAAGAAACATTAATCGTGGAACATTTATACGTTCGTTCGAATAGGTCGAAAATTACGCCTGTATCGAAGGAATCGTCGAAATCTACGGCTCTGCCGGTGGCCGCAATGGCCCCACGATCCATCCACCGATGGACCAAACTGTAATTATTCACCGTGTAGATCTAACCGGTAGCGAAAGGTTAGGAGGCGTGAATACAGTCGGTGTACACGCATGCACGCGCACGCAATTTGATTCAATGTTCACCGCTGTAGGGGAACAGGTTTCTCGAGCGGTCGTCGTACGTGCCGGCCCGGATCTCGATATACGTGGTTAACATATAATTATCGGTAATAGGTAATCAGAGAGGGGAACAGCCCCTCCCGTCCAATTAATGCGTATCTATTTCACCAGATCTGGACTATCGGATGGGTGGTCCTTATTACTTTCGGCAATTAGCATTATAATCGATCGTTTTAATCGAGCCACACCATCGCAACGTTGGAAAAACAGCGTTGATGAACGGTTAGCGCCGATCGCTGCGCCACCTCCCAGCTACTTCTCGAAATAGCTGGAATAATAAACTCGGATAATTGGCTCGCTTCGCCGGTGGTCAAAACGTTGGAAAATCTTATCTCGATTACGTCCACATCTTTTCTCATTTCTCCTTCTTTTTCCTTTTTGACAATCTTTGCAACGTTTAAACCAACGAAGCGATAATCGATGGAACATTTTCAAATTCTCGAAAGGAACGTTTCTCAATACGTTTCGTCTTACTCGCCACGAGTTACGGTCGTCCCAATGATCCGTGCAACCGGAATACTTTTTTCTTGAAAGCCAATACGGGAGCACACACACGTGTGTAGTGGTAGCCATCATTATGCACCACCCACACACACATACGGGTGGTTCGTGGCGACTATTCTAATGACGGTATAAATCACGTTCCTCCGCAGGAAGCATTTATCATCATCGAGATTCTTGCCCCTTCCTCCTTCTTCCTTCCTTTCGTTCGCCATCGATTTCTCGCCCCCTCTCCCCTCGCCTCGCCCCTTTCCCATTCCCTTTGTGCCGACCATTCTTCTCTCGACTCGAGCAGATGCATCCACCTTGTAAAAGCCACCCTCCCCAAGGAATACGAACTCTCGCATGCCTTTTATCAAGAAATCACCAAGTTCCGCCACTGCTAAAGGGAACATCGATTTTCTTTCTTTTTCTCTCTCCACGCTTAAAAGGTAGAGGAGGGGGAGGAGGGGGACGAAGATTCGGGGAAATGGTTGTTTTAATCTTTCTTCTTTTCTTTCTTCCCTTCTTTCTTTCTTTCTTTCTTTTTTTTTTTTTTTTTTGAGAACGACTCTCGCGTGTTCATCAAAGATTAGTTTAATGGCTACGATATCGATCGCTCTGTTAATCATCCATGTTGTCCATTTTTAACGTCATCGTGTGATTGATCGATCGCGTAATTAATTACGGTAATGAGTCGGTAACTCTCTCACCTTGTGAAAAAAATATCGTGGTTCTTCCGACTTTATATATCATTTACACGTTACGCACTGAGTGAATCGATGTTTCGGTCGGGAATTTAATTGAAATAATACCGTTTGAAAATAATTTACCTCGTTACTTGAATAAAACAAATTTTCAGTTCAATTTCTCAAATATTTCTAAAAAATTAATTTTCCTAAACGAGCCTGGTTTCAATCTCTCTTTTCGATATCACGTTATTCCATTCTTACGGTATTCCTGTTTTATCGGCCAGGTACAAATATCAGGGAAGTCGATATGTGAAAACCGACCGTCACGCCGATTTACTTTACACCTGCCAGCTCGTAAATCCGTATCGGCCACCTTCACAGTCGACAACGGTCGACCCACCAACGTGTCATAAAGTGAACGATTTTTCTCGCTGCGAAAAAACGCGGAAAACACGCGGGGCGATCGATGCAACTCGTGCAACACGTGCCGCCGCAACGGATTCCTTGATCTCGTTACGAGGCGAGCTCCATCCGCCTTCCAACTCTCCTGGATTCCTCGAACTCTCGTGATCAAGGCGTTATACGTTCCACGGCCGTTCAATGGACCGATTACTATCGCGGATGAAATAAAAGGAGTCGTTATTCACCGGCCCCGATCACGTTGTTGTATCTGCCCTGTTACTTGACAGGAAACGCGTGTAACGAAGGGAAAGACAGAATTTATATACCTCGCGGGGAAATAATGGTGGAAAAGTCTGCACGTCGTTTATCGATTTCCCTGGAATTGTCTGTAAAACACGGTGCAACGAAATTTAGTATCTGATTTTGTATTGTATTGTATCAGCGTTTTATTCGTTATTTCAAATTTACGTTATGTCGAATTCATTTAATTAAGATAAAAGATTAAGATATAAATCTTATTTATTCAATATTTTCGAATTACCGTATATTTACAGAACAAGAAATCGAATTCGATATTCAGATATTTACTCGGTCATGTTTAAATAAAGCGAAACACTAACACGTATGCTCGAGCAAATAATCCGTTAATTTCGTAACATTGTAAACTCATTTGAATATTCGACAAACACGGTCATCGGAGTATAAAAGTGAATTATGAGTACGGTACTCGGATCGATTAGCAAATATTAAGAGAACCACATCCGTTCAATAATATCGATAATTCAATATCGATAATTATCGACAATATTATTGAACGTATGTAGCCTCGTATGGAAAAAATCAATAATTATCGATATCGACAATAGGTATTATCGATTGCATTTGGTCTCGGAAAAATCAATAAGAATCGATATTGACGATATCATCGTCACACGTATTAGAAAAATAAAAAAAATCAAAGCAAATAAGAAATACCAAATCGCATAAAAATATTATTGATATTATCGATTTGCACGCGCTTACTTACAATCCACCTTCGACGAATCAAAATATTAAAACTTCATCTACGATGATCTACGACTTAATAATGGAAAGAAGAAAATGATCGATTAATAATGATTAACGACCCCTCGAATGACTTTGTACACTTCTGATGAGAAGGTAAATAATTAACGAGCATAAGCAGTTTCTCCAGGGATTATGGATGGTAACCTCGAGGTCCTAACCTATCGGCTTATGCACAACACATTGCGACAAGTGTACACACCCATGCTTGCGTAGTTAATTCGTCTTGTCTTCGGCTAAGAGACATGCGCAAGAGGGACACGAGCGATCGCTGCGTGACGTCATTCACGATCCTTGCCGCGATTGTGCGCGACGCGAACGATATCGCGCAATTGACATTTCGAATAATTTATCGTCTCGTTAATAAGTCCTGCCAGGACAGAAGGGCGTAATCCCGGTACTCGTATCGGTGTTAAGTTGTACACAAGTTGGAAAACTTTTTCTGTCTCCTCTGTCTCGCAATTAACTCCCCTTTTCTTGCAAGATGAGAATCGAAGAAACTGAGGTTATGTGGCCGTAAATTAGATTGTGGATTTATAGAAAATTGAAAGGTATGTAAATGTATTTTTATAATTATTTAATAGATAAGTAGATACAGTAGGAATGTAATAAATTTGTAGAGACAGTAATGTGTAGATTGCGATGTGCATTTATCGAAATGTGTAGAGATATATATTTATACTTACATGCGTGTATAGTAAAGAGGTATATTGTAAGTAAGAGTTGGATTAAAGTTGCATAAGAATTGTTGTCTGACCATGAGTAGATTATGCATGCATTTGTGGGAAAATGTAGAGAAATGTAGATTTACGCTTTATGAAAAATCTAATAAAAGTATATATACGTATATCGTATAAATCATAGTAGCATTGTGATTTATGGAAAATTAAATTGTATATAAATATGTGACACAAAATATTCGAAATGTAGAATTTCAATTGATCAATGATTAATTTCTTCAAGTTTTGATGAAATGCTAATTGTAATATATTTTAGTAGTAAGAAAATTTAGAATTTTTCGCAAAAAGAAAACATCTAACTTATATTATGATAAAAATATTGAACGATGAAATCTAGTTATGATTTATGAAAGAAATTATTACTAGAGATAATATAAGAATTTTATACTGCTAATTTTACGTTTCGTAGATTTTCTTCTCGTTAAAAATTCAAGAGAATTAAATTAACGTGGATTCTCGAGACGATTCCGTGGCTGGATATCTCGTTATCGCATAACAGAGTCATAAATAATCTTGGTCGTTTATTAGAACGGATTTATAAGCGCAACGTTGTACAGTTTTTTTTTCTCTTTCAATTGACGAGTCAACAGGATAACTTACAACGATATTCCAGCTTGGGGATAGTTGTTGAATAATTCTTCCTTGAATTAATTTTACCTCCTTGAAGGACCAATCCGATACAATGATTTCTAAATGAATTTCCTCTTTGTAATGGAGATATATACGATTGTTCCATGTATTTTTCAAGAGTTTTCATACGCGATCTCGAGTCATTGTGTCATCGAAACCAAAAATAATTCTATCTTACAACGACGTTAGAGCAAAAATTTTCAATCGTTTTCACGATTCACTGTTCAAAATACGAAGAAATTCCATCACTGCGGATATTCTTTTGTTTAAATTCGAGTTATTCTTTCCTCTAGAAGATGGCATACGAGAATTAATCCTTCGTCTAAAAATATCCCACCGATCAAAAAAAATAAATAAATTCCACGAATTACCTCGCTTTGATGTACTTGGCTCTTTACAACAAATTTAGATCCCTAGAGTAGTGGAGGGTTCGAGGAAAGGAGCCGATAAAATTAGCATTTTTCCAGTCGAAGGATAAATCCGCGTCGAGTGCGCAGCTCTCTCTCTCTCTCTCTTCCCCTCCCTCCTTCTCTCCCCATAACTTTTCAGAGGAATCGAAGGGACATTCGCATTATTTACTTCGAATTAACTAACGCAAAGAGTGTGTACGCCATCTTGTAAGCGCGATTTGTTCAAGGAGGAGGGATCTCACGCGAGAAGATGCATGTCCAAGAGGCATTTCGCAGCCGACGTGACCGGGCCTATCGCAGCTCGCGATCGTTCCTGGAAATTTAATAGACACGTCCCGCGGTTGTATCCTTGATCCTCGGACGACGATACGGGCGAGGACTTCGTGCGATTCGAGATAACGTAAAAGGGGGATAAAGGGGGCCACACCTTTCGGTAGCGGTTAGATAGCTACCTGCCAGCTTTTTGTCCGTCTCCTTCTCCTCTTTCTTCTTCTTCTTCTTCTTCTTCTTGTACTTTCCGCCGGCAACGAATCGTCCTTACTATTTCTTTTCAGAGGGAGGGAGGGAGCGGAGGAGGATGGACTCGCGTGTCGGGCTCGTTGCTTCTTGATAACGTTGCTGTACGTATTTGTTGTTGGAAGTAGGTTGATCGATATGCTGTCTTTTGAATATTCTTCCACGATTATTATTTTTCTAAATATAAGAGGAATTGAGAAGGGGGAGAAGAAAATTTGAAGTGAATATTATCTTGACAAATTAGGAGAACAAGAATTTAATATTTCATTAGATTTATGATACGTTTCGTTCTCGGGAGAAAAGAAGAAAAATGGAAATTCGATAAATTCAATCGGATCGAAATTAGAATTAGATAATCGTCAAAGATAATTCATTCGATGGATTGGATCAAATTTTTGATCCACCTTCTCCCGCAAGTACAAGTACAACGGAAGCCATAGCCGGAGGACAAGCCCGCATCGCGAGGGTTAATTAATTGGTTGGATTCCGGTATACTATTGGCTTCGTAGCATCGATCGAATTGCGACTTGTCGAATTAAATCGCAGGCAGGAAATTACACGCGTCCGCGGCCACTGTGAATTCGCCGAATTTCGCTTTGATATATCGGCTATATGGCCTTCTGATTATTCATCTGTCCTCATCGTGATTAGCCGGATGGAGATCCGTACTTTTACATTTCCAGCTGGACCTGGATTTAATATCGAGTATCAAAATTGGCCGCAATGTCGCTGGATTGGATTGAAAACCATGGAAATGTATCGTTGAGTATTGTATCGGGATATCGGAGTATTTTTTGCCTGGTAGAGATATTTGATGGATTCGGGGAAATTAAATTTCGATATTTGGAGAAGGATGGAATTGCATTCGTCTTAAAATTGCGAAATGTGATCAGAAGAGGGAATAATTAGAAAAATGAAACGTTGGTTTGTAACGAATGTAAAATTATCTTTATCGATTTACCATCGAATTCGAACATATTAAACAAGTGAATCAGAATGATTTAAATATGAATAAGAAAAATTTTGAAAAGATTTCAATTTTAGATCCATTATAATCAAAGAGGAGAATTAGAAAAATGAAACATTAGCATCGAATTATCACTGAATTCTCTGCTTTCGGGTAATTAATTAAGTAACAAGTAAATTAAGAATAATCTAAATCTGGAAGAAAAAATTTCGAGAAGACTTCCATTTTGATCCAATCTAAATCCCAATAGAATCTCAATTATCAAAATTCCAAAATTAGAATCGAATTATTATCGAATTCGAAGATCGATTAAATCTTAGAATTATAAACCTTCCAATTAATCCCAATGATTTAACAATAAATAAAATTAAGATTTGTCTGAAACTGATTGTTATATACAGTCACCAGAAACCAGACTCAGGATACATCTAAATTAAATCATACGATTCGAAAGGAAGACGACACGTGCGGGAGACAAAAAAAAAAAAAAAAAAAGAAAAAGAAAAAATTAGCACAGATCCTTGTAGAAACAGTAGCGGCACACTTTGTTGTTAATTTCTCCTTGAAGCCGTCGACGTGCCCACGTGCGATCGTTTATATATATATATATATTCGCATTAACCATGTTTCTCCTGCTGTTACGCGTATATTTTCTCGTGCGCGCGATATCCGGTTTTATTACACCATAAAATTGACGGAACAGAGGCGTTCGAACGATCCGCGAATATGCCTTTAAGTATGGAGAGAGAGGGGGGGGAGTGAGCGAGCGAGCGAGCGAGAGAGAGAGAGACGATTAATTTCAGATTTAAGAATATAATGCGGATTATGCTTTCGTAAAACACTGGATTGACGCTTGTTGACGATATCGAACACGAGATCGCTTTTCCTAAGATTTATTTTTCGCATCGAAATCGTAGATTGAACGGAATTTCGATTTTTAATATTTTTTCAAAGTTTGCGCGCTTGGAAATTAGATCGATTGATCGTGCCTTGATAATTGCTTTATTCTATCGATTCGAAGTTTGAAATAGAGACATAACGATTTTACGGTAGATTACGGCTCTGGAAGAGTCTATCGATGATTTGAGATTAATAAAGGGAGCCTCTATTCCATTTATTATTAGCTTCGAAGTAGTCGGAGTTTTGACGAAATATGTATTCAGTTTAATGTTTCGATATAATGAACCGTTAAAATGCTTGAACGCGATTAATATATCGATATAGGATGCGCGAGTTTGACATCATTTTTAATATTATCGACAATATCGATATATTAATTCTTCCAATAATTCTATGATTATGAAAATCAGAATGTTTTCAGATCTCCTCGAAAAATTAAGACAAGTCATAACCTAACTTTCATGAATTTTCTCGATTTTTTTTCTTTTTTTTAATCCTGAAATTACGAGATAAACTTTTGTTCATTCTGTTATTACGAAATGTCTGTTGTGGTTACTCGTTGTATTATAAATTTCTCGTTTCTGGAAAAATTAATGGAAGGAATCGCATGGTTAAAGTATGGTTAATGAATTAGCTGGTGTTATATTTACCGAAAATATTTATCGCATCCTTAAAAACGGAAAAATTGCTTTTGCCCTACCGCTGTTTCTCCAGATGAATTTTTTCGTTGAAATATTATCGTTGTTGGAGAAGTTCTCCCACGTGCCGGTGGACGTAAAACATGGCCTCAATTTTTAAACAGCCACTCCTATCCTTGGTATTAAAATTTACAAATGTCGTTTACCATCTGTATTTCATTCCTTCTCGGGACTTAATCGGATCTTTTTCTCGAAATTTAACTCCAATTCTGCAATTGTGAAATCAAATCTATGAATCTAGGTAAGATGTTATTTCTAGCTCAACGATATTTTCTTAAAAGTATCGTGGATCTCAACGATTCATCATCGCTTTCATTAGAATTCAAATTACATTAAATTACTCTAAATCTCCTTCAAAAATTAATAACTTCGAAAAAACTGAGATTCATAATAGTGAGAAACAAAATCACGAAATTACAATAACACATTCGAGGAACGAAATATTGACTTTTAATTCCAAGATTAATTTTCTCGATGGAAATTCCAATAACAATCACGATAATGAAATCGCAACACTAGTGAATATTAGACGCGATAATAAATTAAACTCAGAAATTTTCAAATCCTTTTCAAATCCCCTCGAAAAATCAAGACAAATCATAACCTAACTTTCATGAATTTTCTCGATGGAAATTCTAACCACGATTATAAAATCAATACTACTGCATATTGAACACAACAATAATATTACACTCAGAGTTTTTTCAGATCTCCTTGAGAAACTAAGACAAATCAATTATTTGGACGCTCTTTTCCTCTAAACGCTAAATCTCTCGATGTGCAAGTATCGACCTCGAATTCCTTCCTATGTAAATTCTTCAACGATCGCTTCGAATACGAAATTACAATTACCCTTGACGATATTAATTCGCCAACGATAAGCCATCCACGAAACTATCGGAATTTGTTTGCACGATTCTCGCGCGATCAACGCATTCTCGAATGTAATTTTCGGCCGGCCATCAATCCGTAGACCGCGGATCTGCCCTCTGGTGGAAAGCGGACGCTTATTTACGCGACACGTAAATGAAGCAATCGTTTCGAGAGTTGCAGAGGGCGCGCGAGAGCGTAATTGGCGACACGGATACGTAACGTTCGGGTAATTTCAGGGGCCCGCTCGTATAACGGTATTATACGAGGGATTAATTCGTACGGTACAACACCGCCATCGGTTTCGACCGCTTAGAGAGTTAGAATTGAATTTGACATCCCGATCTACCCTTTTCCACCGCTGTCCCCGCAAGATGCCGTGCCCCATGATCCCTTTGTTACGTTGAGTGGCTTACACGGACATTTCAAAGCCTGGCATTACGTTTATTGGATAGGTCGATGATATTGGGATCAAAGCGGAGGGGAAGGGGGAGAGGCTTGTACGGGCGAACAATGTTCCCGGGTTTGAATCTCTTTGAGAGGACGGCGGACGCGAAATAACCGTTTGATTAGATGTTGTTTCCAGTAGTTTTCACGAATGCTGCAATGTCGGGGTTTAATTTTGATTCGGTGAAAATGGATTTTTTGTACGAGTGTAAAAAAGAGTGTAAAAAAGATCGAGGAATAATTTACATGTTCGAATAAGGATTATATCATATATTTTGGAATTTCGAAAGGTGATCTATTAACATTCGATTAAAAAAGTGTTTTCACAATTTTTCTACGAATTTCAGGAAATAAATATCACGGAATTTTTATATAATTGTAAAAAAATTTATAGAATAATTTATACGTTTTGATGTTCGAATAAGAATTATATAAGATGATCTATTAACATTCGATTAAGAAAATGTTTTGAATATAATTGCGAAAAGAAAGAGGAACCGTGGAAAAGGAATCGTATTCGATTCTCAACGGAATTTCCAAGAGAATTAAATATCACAGAATTTCAGTATAGTCGAAAGAATACGGTGCAACCCCCGAGGATTTTAGATTTATTCCGACATAAATGCTGGTACTCGAACTTGCCTGGAAGCTGATTACGTTCACGAGGTGACGCACAGGAGAATAGGTGTGCTCTCACAGGTAGACGGTGCTTGGTCGAAGGTGCGCCGTCATAAATCTGCCAAGGTATGGCAAATTAAATCATTATCTGGAAGCTGGGAGCAAATTGCGCCGATGCATGCATCGTACCATCTCCCTTTCTCTCTCTCTCTCTCTCTCTCTCTTCTCTTTTCTCCTCTCCTTATACTCCTCCTCCGCTCTTTGCTCTTCACCTTTTTCCATTGTTCTCTCCATTTCACACTCTCCACCTCGATACCACCTCCGTGCTTTTTCTTTTCTTTCTTTCTTTCCTTCTTTCTTTCTTTCTGTATTAATGCGATTACTTCAGAATGTTCAGCTTTCCCCTCTTTCGTGTTACGTTTTTTGCCGCACGTATCCCTTTTCTTCTCGATCCTCCGCATCGATGCAGTACTATTCATACGCGTTTCTCTTTTCTCCTTTTTCTTTGCATTATTGCAACCACTCTTGCGTACAATCACACCGCGCGTACTTCTATTTTTCTTTGCCCTTCCGTCTAAATTATTGCAACTAACTCTAAGCAGTGCACGCTGTTTATCAATGTCTACTTCCCTTCTTTCTTTTCCATTATTCCTTCAAACGTTCTTTTTCTCCTCGCATCTCTTTGACTACATCTCTTTCCTTTCTGAATTATCGTTATAATGACTCTACATCCCAATGTTCTTTCTTCTTTTCTTCCTTTCTTCCTTTCTTCCTTTCCTCTCATTCGCGCAACGGTTCCAGACAAAAAGTATTAACGGTCTTAACCTCATCCAACCGTGTATTCTCTTTCTCTTTTTCTCTCTCTCTTTCCACTTGTCCCTTCTCCTTTTATTACAACGGTTCCAACTCTTCCTCCCCCCTTCCACTCTGTATTTGTGCTCGAGTTTCTCGAGGGCGCAGGAGAAGGAATATTCGAGAGTAGTAGGTGTGCACGTTCGTATTTGGTTCGTGAATTTCGGCATTTTTCGGCCCTTCCATTGGCCGACTTAGAAACATAATTTCACCGAGCGTCAGCGAATCCGCGAGGTTCGCTGCGAGGGCGCTTCAAGCGTCTGGATACGAGCAATTGGAATATAGTGTTTCACAAGTGGGGAGATGGAGGGGGAATGCCAACGTTTTAGGCAACAGTTGGAGGAATCGAATCAGAGAATAAATTGCAGAGAATAAATTAATCTATTATTAATTTATCAGATTAATCCGATGTTTATGAATTATATGAATTTTGTTTCGACGTAGTCGAATATTTTCAAAAAAATCTTTGACGGATTTTTAAATAATACGAGGATAAAAATATTTGTAAAATAATTAATAAATAATTGAAATAAAGTAAACGATATTATTAGAGAGGAAATGGAATTTTGGTGTAGACACGTATATATATATAAATATATTTTTTTTTAAGGAAAATGGCGTGTTGCTCGATTTCACGAGAATATTAAAAAAAGTAAATCTTATTAACTGAGGGTTATCCTCTGCGAGTGTATACGTTACGTGTTATTCATTCGCTGTGTATTTTCTTTACTTGGCAACAGTGTAATCAAGTATATACGTACACTCTTAAATATAAACCGTGGCATGGGTTGGCGGAGAGGAGAAATAAACGCGCATGCGTATTGTTTCTTAATGAAAAAAATGCGCTGAACTTGCTATTATATTTTCTTGATATAATTTTTTTTTATTCGATATTTCTTATTTGCCATATCGTCAATTATAAATAATATTTAATACCTTAATATACGAAAAGAAAATAGAAAAAATAAAGAGTGACATATAATAATCGAACAACATAAACAACAAAGAGATCAAATTTTGTCGATGCTGCGAACGTGTAACGTATCTGGATCGATATGAAAATTCAAGTAGTGGATCCGTACGATGTATCGGCCGCGGCCAGTGGTATTTTTCGTTGTCCCATTCCACTAAGAGAATTCTTTGTTCATCGACGATTTACCGTCTTACTCTTTATTCGATTATAAATATTTTCCAAATACTTTCTCGCCCACGCTCTTATTCTCATTTTTCTTTTCTTTTCCATCATCATCGTGGAAAATTTAAAAATTGAATCGATTCAATTTTATTTTCTCACTTTTTTCATTTGCACTCGACGACTTTCTCTATTCGGGTGTAATAGCAAATGACTTTGCGCGTATATAAAGTAAAAGATACGTTTTTTAATGAAGAAGTAAAGATCCGAAGAACCTTATTTACAAATCGATATTCTTATTAATTCGAGATTATTAATTTATAAAAAAGTAATCGTTTCAATATAACGTATAATTATACGTTACATACGTTACATACTCTTAAAATTTTTAATCCTCCTTTTAAACGTTGAACAGATTGAACCAAATACCCAAGTTATTATATAGACAGAGAACCGATCGATAAACTGTTCAGGTCGCGTTTCAATAGAATCGAGAAATATTATTATTATAAATTTATTAAAGAAGCATTTAAATTCCAATTTCACAACGGATCTCGACATCTCGAGACACCTGTTCCAATTTAAACTATTATAAATTATCGACAATAATTTTTTTACTTTCTCTTGCTAAATTAAATTAAATGTAACTCGCCTCTCGAGCTTGTAAAACGCCAATCTAAAGAAACCGATCGATCCTCCGATCTTTTCTCGCCGCGCGAATTCAACATAATTCTCTCAATCGTCAAAGAGACGTTTGTCGAGAAAAATGGAGAAACGCTGATCCGATCGATCGATCGATGGAAAGGTAAGCGAGAGAAACCGAGGTGGAAGGAGGATAAAGTGGGAGGAAGGAAGGAGGGAGGGGGTAAAACTCACCAAACCGTCGCAGGCGGACAAGGCGACCTGGGAATTGGGATGTCCCCGAATGAAACCCCGATAATGGCACTTGCTCGAGCTATTTTTTGGCCTGGTGCGCACGTGCACGTCTCGCTTCCGCCTTTCGACGACGAGACCAGGCCCGATGAACTTTTCCACGGCGGCCAGCTCGATGTGGTACTCGTTACCGGCCACCGACAATCGATAGTGAACCACTGGCCCATCCTCGTGATGGTGATGGGTCACGTTGTGCGAAATAAGCACGCCTCGCTCGCTCACTTTTCGGGGTATCGCTATCTCGTGGCTGTGAATCCCGTGGCCCTGGACGGTGTACACGCCTGGAAATGGAAACGGAATCTCGATTAGTTGCAGAATTCCTTTTTGCCCGGTTCGTAGAGAAAGTGATCTCGGCGTCGATGTATCGAATCGTGATATAAAAATATTAGGGGAAAAGTTTATTTTTCTGTTGATTTTTCAATTATTTTCCAATTGCGATTTCTTTTTTTTCTTTTTCGGAATTTAAAATCCAATTGAATTACGTATCGAAATACATACGGATCTCCTTTCGAATTTCAGCGATATACGAAGTTCCACTTTTCTCGAGATTTTTTTTAAGGGATTAAAATGTAATATTTTTCGATTATTTTACGAATTACTTGGTTTTAAGTAATATTCTTGATTAAAACGAGTATTATCTTTGCGATAAATAAATAATCGGGGCAGATATTAAAAATAGATATTTTACGTGGAATATAATTTTAGATTATTATTTAATTATCTCTGCTAATTTAGGCGATACGATATCGGTATATCTTTGATATCGATATATTACGGTCGAAAGGGTAAAGGCAACGCTTTCGGGGGCCTCTAGAGAATCATACTCCATTTCCTTTATCCCTATCTCTCTCTCATTAACGATACATTGTTAGCAAAATAACGCGACACAATTATTAAAATAAATTCTACGCGATAATTCCATACGATTCTAACATTATTTATTAAAATAAATTCAAAAAAAAACCGAATAAAAATCATATATTCCCAAGCGCAAACGTTCCAACCAAAGAGAAATAAAATAAAATAAAATAAAATACCCTTGACAATTATAATCGCATCGATTATAAATTATACCGATTCAAAAATCCGAAACCTGCTATTTACAGCGTATCGGTTATCTCGCAGATTTACAATCGCGATAAATAACGCTTAAAATAACGTACACGTTAGTCATCATGCATGGGTGCTCTCGCATAGAAATTTTATCTTTCTCCCCTCTTCTTTCTCTCTTTCTCTCTCTCTCTCTCTGCGTCCACGCAGAATAAAGAAAACGAGCATCGTGGATCGCACGCTCGAGATAATCTCCTTGGTTACGCAAGACGATCATTCGTTCCTTCCCCCACCTTCCTCTTGGAAATTTATTCGTATTCTTGCGTCCAACGAAGGGACGCGTATATATATATATATATATATTAATTGAGTGTTTACCGGCGGCTGTTTCGCGGGCCAATCCAAGATGATGCGCGCGCATTGTCGAGTGTCGGAGAGCCGAGTGGGCAGAGACTCGTATAAACGGAGCGCGGAGAATTCGAAAGGAGAGAGGGTTGGCGCGTGATTGATCGCGAACACCCAATGCTGGGCTCGCATAAAATAATTGCATCAACGAACCGACGCTTCATTAAGATGACAACTATCGCGACGTGATTGTGATAACCCGGCTCGATCGGGTTATTCGCGTTATTCGAGGACGAAACCGTCCTCGTGTCGAGTAATTTGAGAGCAAGTTAAAGCGAGAGGATAGATAGGTAGAGATTCGTTTGCGATTGTTTTAAGGAGATTGAAAGGAAATATTATTTTGAATAAACGGTGGTAGACCAGAGCGGATAAGTTTTTATTTCGAATGAAAGGTAATACGATTTCGTGAAGGATAAAGGATCGTAATCTGCAACAAATTGCTTATTTTATATCAATCATATTTATTTAATTAAGTTTTTATTTAAAATTAGAAATAAAACGTATTTTTATTTATTATTTGTGAAAATCTCTCTTCGTAAAACAATTTAAAATCTGTAGTAAATTCCAACATTTATTTACGTCGTTTCAAGTAATTGAGGATTTTGTAGCGAGAGGATAATTAAGGAGATTGAAAAAGAATTATTCGAGAAATTATTGTTTTAATCTAATATTAAATGAAAAAGCACACATATATACAATATATTTTAATGATTCTTGAATGAATAAGTCTTTATTTAAAACGAGAAATAAAACGTTTTTTATTTTCTATTCATAAAAGTCTCTCTTCATAAAGCAATTCAAAATCTGTGATAAATAGCCCGTTTTATATCAACATTTACGTCGTTTCAAGTAATTGAGGATCTTACCAGCGAGAGGATAATTATTTTAAAAAGATTGAAAAAGAATTATTCGAGAGAATTATTCTAACGTTAAAAATATTAAATGGAAAAGTGTATATATATATATATGTCTTCTATGTATAATAAAAATAGTAGTTTATTGGATAATTTATATTTATTTCAATTTAAAGCAAAACGGTAAAATAAAAATATTTATTCGATACTTCACAAAACTTTTTATAAATTACTTTTTTTTTTACATCAATCTCTAAATTGCACGATAGAATATAACACGTTAGGATATCTTCTCTTCATCTCAAAAAACTCATCGAAAATAAACCTGTCTTTCCAACATCTTCAATCCTGCCTATTCACATCGCGATTCTCGAGTTTTGAATCATTGGCCGCGAGAATAATTCACGGGATTTCTATTGGTTCGTTACAGTTGATTGAGCTTTAATACTTTACCGACATCTTTGCGGCCATCTTAATCCCGATACGGCTCCGCGATGCAATAAAAGTTCATTTCTCCTCGTTTAACGGCAAGTTTTTACGAACATAGCTACGCTTTACGGCCAGAAAAAGACTTTAAAGAGAGATTTCTATCGACAAATATTTCCTATCGCGTTTCCTATCTTTTAATTTCATTAACCTATTACGAACTCTTTGCATTCTCTGTAACCATTATTGTTCCATTACTCAAATTTTATATATGTATACATTTGTTTTAATTATTCATATATTTTGCGTAATTTCAGATTCTAACAATTCCTACAATTATAAATTAGATATGTAACGTCTCGTTATCCGAAATATCGATTAATTTCAATTATATTAAAAATGGCGTCGCGCATTCTGTTGCATTTTCTCTATCGTTTTCTCTCTTTTTTTCCCGGACGATTAAATTATCAAATTATTATTTTCTAAAAGTGTATATTGTTTGAACGATTTTATTTAACGTTATCAGGATATCTCATTAATTTTCCCCTGGCTTCGAACAACCGAGAACACGGTATAATTTGTTTTTTCCTTTTTTTTTCGTTTTTTTCTCCTCTTTTTTTTTTTATATTCCAGTTCATGGAACTCATTATACACGGTATGAAGTCGACGGTGAATAGAATATGCAGAGACGAGGAAACAGTATTCGTAGCGGATTGGATATACTTTTCAGCCTTCCTTTCCAACTTTTATTCACTTAACACGGCGTACCCGCCGTTAAAAATTACGCTCATTTTCAACCCGCTCTCTCTCTCTCTTTCTCTCCCGCCATTTTTACTCCACTCCCTATTTTTTAATAACATTTTTCATTCGCGAAAGCACTCCGTTGCGCTACATAATTACGAAGCGTGTCGTGTCAGTTTTACGAGCAAACCTGATACAAATATGAAGCAGAAAGAATCGCATTCATTAAGAAAATGGATCTCGAATGTCTTCAGGTTATATAATACGCACCGAACGATCCTTTTTATTTTCTTTATCGTTGTCGCTATTTCTCGACTACATCCACTCTGCGTCACGATCGTTCCTTTCTTTCAAAATTTCCGATCGTCGAAAATAGTTCTTTTCAACGGATAAACTCATCTCTCCTTTCCCGCGAAGTAAATTTTTGAAAACAAAGTTTAACATTTTTACGTAATTAAGAGGAAGAGCGGGAGAAGGATATTTTTATTCGTTTCCATCGTAAAATGATAGATTTCGGTCGCGGCAATATCGAAAACTAGTTTTTAAATTATATTAAATTATTTATAATATCCAATATTTATTTTAATTATTTGTAAATTGTTTAATATTTATAACGATATTTACCGTTTATTTACCATTTTTATCTCTATTACAAAATATCTCTCTTATATCTTGTCGTTTCATCGATGCAAATATATGTATGTAAAAAAAAAATAATTTTTCGATAACTCAATATTTTTACACACCATAAGTGAGAATCGCGTATATCTGTTGGTAAAATAACTCCCTGTCACGAAATTCCACTCGCCGATAATGTCGGGTTAGAAGCGGCCGTGAAAAGCGGAAGGAAGGGCGGAACGAACGAGGAGACAATTATCCGTATTGGGGCGCGAAAAGTGATATATGAATATCGTTGTCGAGCGCGATATGAAAAGCGGCACGATCGAACGACGGCGCGTGGCACAAACGAAGGACAGTTTACGCGCCGGTGAAGCAGGCGGTAATAATTTCCGATTGATTTAACTGGAGGCAACACACGCGGTTAGAAAGGAACCGCGGATTCGATTCGATTATTCTCTCCTCATCGATATCGATAAACCCCCACATTCTCGATTTTTATCTCGTCCCACGGGAGGAATGTCGTCGCCAATTTGTCAACTCTCGGGCCGTGGGAGGTCAAAGGATCGCCAAGGATCTCGAGCTCTCGACAGCTGCAATTGTATCTATCTCTCGATCCGTGTCGCGGACGTTGATGGACGAGATTTCTTCTTTCTCGATCGTTTTGAGTTTTGAGGTTATTGTTCTTTTTTCTTTTCTCTAACGTTTTTCAAGAAACATTCGATGGAAGAGGTTTGGAATTGGCAAGGATTGTCGAATCTTTTTTTTTTTTTTTTTCGTAAGAATTTTGAATTATTGCGACGACTTTTTATTGGATATTTTTATTGGTTTTTTCCGAGTGGGTTGGAGGATTATATTAGGTTACAAAATTTTATAAGAGAATGGTTTAACGTGGTTTAACGTACGAATAAAATATGTTATGATATATTGTGTACCAATATCATTTATTTTTAAGAAATAGCAGTATTACCGATCATTTTTACAATTTAGATTGGGAACCTCTGCTTTAGAAAATTTCAACTGAGTTACTATCTATAATTTCAAATTAATAACAAAATTTATCTCAAGTAAATTAATAATTATATATCGATCGACGTCAAAGATTAAAAAGATAAAAGAACAAAAATTAATATTACAACATCTCTCTCTCTCTTTCTTAAAGATTGGATGCTCGAAGAAACGAAGCTGAAACTCGTCTAATAAGTCCAAAATTAAAAAGAGAAATTAATCAAGTCGAAGATTAAAAAGAGGAAAAAAGAGAAATTAATATCGTTACATCTCTCTCTTTCTCTCTAAATAGCATTATAATTCAAACCAAAATTAAATATCACAAAAAAGATCAAAGATTTAAAAATATTAAAAAATCTCCAAAAATCGCAATTTTCAACTGCGATTATAATACAAAATTAATACAATTATATATTACAGAAAGAGAGAGAAAGAGAGAATGAGAGAGATCGGATGTCGAAGGAAGCTGGAACGCAACGTTTCTATTAACCCCCGGCCGAGGAGGAAAAAATCTGGAACGGCCACCGTCCTTTCCTCCATTGAAGACGATATCCGATCTCGGTACGCAGATTGGATCTCAACGACTGAACACAACTGTCAGCCGGCTCTCTACATGAAGACATATTACCCCGCGGCTTGAACCGATTCCCGTCGTCGCATTCCCAACCAGTCCTTTCCCCTCTCCCCCTCTCCGTGCCATAGGCCAACCACAATTATTCTATTAGACGTTAGATCACCGTTGACAATAGTTAGTAAATAGTTTGTCGCTCTTGTTCTCTTCTGTACCGACCGATCCGTCCATCGATCGACCGACGGCCACGAATCCACATTTTGATGGACTGACCGTTTCTATATCCTTACGTGTGTATATATATCACGTTCAACTCGGCACACTTTTTCGACGTCTATATAACTGGCGAGCACGAGACGATGCTCAGTTGTTTATTCTTCTGGCGGTTTGACTTGTTTGACCCTCTGCTTGTTTACGTTACACAGTTGGGCTTGCGTTTAGTTTATCGCACGAACTGCCCAAATTATATATCCGAGTAGTTTTGCGTGTTGGAAGGTGTTTGTAATAAAATTCTATATTTTTAAAACTCGAAATATATATATATAAAAGAATTTGAATTTCAATAATTTATTATTCGCTTAGTATCATGAGGTCAGACGATGATTTTGACTTCCTGAAAAATTCACAATATTCATCTGGCTCAGGGGAAGGGGAGATTCTTCTGAATTGGTAAATAGAGAGCAGCATGACGAAGATACACTATCTCGGTTCAATCAACAAGATTATTAAGGCATCTCTCTCGAAGAATACAATCAAGAGCATAAAGTATTGACTTATGTGAAGTACATAATATATATCGGATTGAACGTAATATATATATTCTCCACCTATTCTATTTTATGGCTAGGTTTATGCGCGCGCACACGGACGATGGATCGCGATAGATTCCGATCCCGTTGAGAGAATTGATAACGGCTCGTTTTGTTTAATAGGAGGTTTATCGTGGCCACTTTTCATCCGGCGCGACACGGATTCATGGACAAGAACGGTGGACAAGCGTGGATTTTATTATTTCGGATAAAATCGCATTCGTCCACTTTCCATCTGATTTACGATTTAATACAAAATGCGTAATTTAAAATGCTTGAATTATTATTCGCCGCGCGGGGATTGTATATGTTCGTATTCGAATTTTATAAACCGGGATATATATTTATCTTCGATTTCGAGAGATTGGAATATTGGAGAATGATTTAACGAGCGAGTTTCTTTCTCTCGTTAGAAAGAAAAACGATTTCCATTTCCATTGGCGAGTTCAACGAGAAATTTCGACGGGAATCGAAGATATGATAAAGATAATTTTACGTGAGTTGGGGAACAGGTTTAAGAAATATATATATATATATATGGATATGTTAAATCATCTAAGGGAAAGAGTCCCGGCTATTTACAGATCTTTCTTCTGGAAACGGAGAGAATGGACGAATTCAACTTCCGGACAAACTGGAAAAATAACCTAATCCTAGTTTCTTATTCACGGAAACCGCTTCTTGACAACTTTGGATTGTTGTTCTCGAGAATAAAGGGGTACGATACTATTGCATCGGTATTATCGTTTGGAACAAAATAAAGGATCCGTGGAAGTTGCATTAAGAAGAACTCCTCGTTCAAATCCTCTTACACGCGATTCGAAAAGTCGGTTTATACATGTTATACACGTAACATAATAATTTTTCTTTCTCGAATAATTTCCCCTCTCCTCTGATCTCTCAGATCACAGATCTCTCCAAGATCGATACAAAAAAATTAATCTCCCTTCTCCGCCCATCCTGTTCCTAATTTTTCTTAACCTCGCGTTAATAACAAGTCGACAAAGTTTGGAATTATCGAAATTATCGTAGGTAGAAGATACTCGTGAAATCGAAAGGGGGGATATTTCAGATAGGGGCGGGGGGAGGTGATAATGCGAGACCGGTCGATTTACAACGGTTTATCGGTTAATTTCATCTGTACATTAATATCTACATTAATATCTAATCAGGTTGTTCGGGGTCGGCGTTGGAGAATTATTGTAAGCGGTTTATTTAACGTACGGGCCCCCGTATTTCTGAAATACAATCCCCGAAATTCCAACTCCTCCTCCTCCTCCTCTGGTGTATAAATTTTGGAAAGGTTGGGGAGTGATAAATGATGAAACGGGCGTGAATTAATGATCGCGAGACGAGGTGAATGGAATTATTATCCGTTGAAACGGAATGGATGGTGTTGTGTCGATACGATTAGCCGATTCGATGAATCCTCCAACGAATTCGTGCGTCGTTTTTGTTTCTGATTCTCTCGATTTTTTTTTTTTTTTTTACGATTCGTATATTTATGCGTGAATGGATGTCATTTTCGTTGCTTCCCTTTTTGAACACCGACAGTGGTTCGAACAATGTATCAACTGGATAAAATTCATTTTTAAATTTAAAAAAAATAATCGTTTCTATTTATAATCGGATATCGCGTTTCAGGGTTGAGAAATATTCCGTGAATGTATTGAGAAGCATCGAAACATATATTTTAATTTGAATCGTTATAAATTATAAGTTTTTTGTTAGAAATTCGTGTATGAAAAGTAAAAACTTTCTGTTTTTTTTCCGCCATTTTATTTACGAAATTGTATTAAAATTAAAAGTTTCTCGATATCCAGCGAATCATTTGATCAAGACATTCATATTTATGGATCAATTTTAAGCTTATATCATAATATATTGTATATAATTATATTCTTTATTTTAATCGAATCATTTCACAACCTATTCCCTTTGATATATTATGTCAAATTTTATGCGATACTAATTATAGTTCGAAAACGAGCGAGCTAATTAATAATATAGTTCGTTAGTAATTAAAGTTCAAGTAATAAATTCGATGGAATAATTAATACGATATATCGATAGGAAAAAAATGAATAAAGGAAATTAAATTTTTCAATCGTTCGTTTCGTGGCGCGCATCTGATTAGCGCCTTTTTGTAAACCTCGTAAATCTTGTGAAGTTTAACGTTGCTAATTCTCCGCAGCGTGGCGTGCGACGTTGCGCGCCAATCGAATTAGAAATAACGATGTTTACCATCGGCCGAATCATACGAAAAGAATAAAATTTTATCAAATTTAGTGAGATCGATCAACTATACGAATAATGGATAAATAAACGAAATTTGTTATTACGCGTTTTTTCATGTAAAAGTAACGATAATTTTCTAAAAATTGCATCGTTAGAGCAAAATCTCTTTTAACATTCCACAGTTGCGTATCATAGTTGAATTAGAATAACGATGTTCAGCGTATCGACGAAAATATGAAATTTTATAAGTTGACGTGGCAAATTTTTTAAAGTTAGTGACTCTTTATACGTTTACTTTGACGAAAATACCAAATTTCACATAGATATATCGTATATATATGTTTATATATATATAAAATTGCGACTTCACATCTGTATGAATTGGATGTGAATGGACGTGATATCATGTAAAGAGATTCTCGATGTTAATTTGCATTGTATAGAAATTATTTTTTGATCGAGTTTCTGAACTCGCACGACATCGTTTAAACAAGAAAAGTTTCACGATATTCACGAGGTCACGTTCAACGTTGCATAGACAACACAGAGAAAATGGAAACACGTAAGATAAAAACAGTAAAAGAAATGATGGAGATGGCGAAAAAATGGGTAAAGATATCATACGTTTCTTCTCGTATATTCGCCAGTTTCCTTCGCATGCGATACAAGTGCACGCAAACGTTGTAATCTTTTTTTGTCTCCAACCATCGAGACTTTAAACGAAGTAGTAACTTTTTACGAGGCGTCCTCGTACGGTCGATGGCGAAACTTTTATCCCGGTTTGAAATTTTTTCCCGATAGCTGCGAAACGACCTTCCCTTTTATTTCGAAAAAGAAAAAGAAAATCATTCCAGCAATTCCACGGAAAGCACACGCGATCTAGATATTAAAATGAAATCGATATCTTTCGCTATCTTTTCTCATCTTTTCTTATCTTTTTTAAGAAAAGCAATCGCTTCATTTACGCTTCCTTAAGAGTAGAAGAAGAATATCTCGCGCGATAAGCGAAAAATCATTGATGACGCGGCTCATTAATCGTGCTCATTATCCTCGTGTTCTTAACCGGTTCAAAGGGAATTACATATAATTCTATATAGATCCTATAAAATTGTTACTCGCAAGGCGATTAAGCGGGCAGCATCGATCGAGTTCCCTGCTAATATCAATAATTCACGTACACGCGCCTTTGCATACCAGACGAAATATCGTCAATACCTTTTGATCAAAAGTAAAAAAAAATGTCAATTATAATTTTCTCAACCAAAATCAATCGCAATTCTTATTAACGCTCCGCTAACGTTTATCCCAAATTTAACCAGAATCACCGTGCAACTAGTGATGGCGCCACCATCTGGATACCTCTCTCTGGATGTTCTGCCGTGAGAGCAGCTGTTAGTATCGCATCGAGGATCGCATGCGAAAAAAAAACACGGATCGATCGAACGATACAGGATCGATGGAGCTCGCCGTTTTCCACGCTCGATACAGGTTTTTGCATCGAGATAAACAGTTGGACGAGGAGAGAGAGAGGGAGAGAAGGATAGACTGAACGAGGTGGAGAGAAAGAGGTAGCAGGTTCGTTCGGTGAACGGTGTAATCATCATTATCCTATTATCATTAAAGTCGGAAAAATGGCGGGCGGACCAATCAGCGTACGCCTCGAGCGAGTTCCAGTTAACTGCAGGTGGGGGCTCGGATGAATACTCGGACCTCCCATACAGTCTCTACCTACTGCAACGATACTCTCTCTCTCTCTCTCTTTCTTTTTCTTTCATATTCTTCTTCGCTCTTATCTTATCTTATCTTAGGTGTAGAAAACAAATTTTTTTCCTTCCTTTTATTTCGTTTTCCGTTCGAAATATCGAGATAATTTGGCCGTGTTGGCAAATTGGCTGTTGGCGCGACCGATAATTTCATTTAATTTAGTTAGTTTCGAATGTTTATATAAATATTTTTCGAACGAATGTGGGATGTTTCGCGAAGAACTTTTGAAAGAAAAACAGTGGGATTATCGATCGAATTAAGGGTTTTGCGTTACGTTATGAGGATTATATTCGGCAGATTCGGTTGGCTGGCGAAGCCACGTTCGCGATTTGTTTAATTGCGCGGAATAATTGTGCGCATCGGTGTTTGATTATTAATTAATTCATTACGTGACCAATCTAGTTAAGAGGCGCCTTCCGTTCGGGAGAAATGTTTTTTTAAGAGCAATTGTTCACGAGCGTTCAGATACTCTTCGCTTTAGAATGTAAAATGAAGATTAATCAGTTTCGAGAGCAATCCTCGAAATTTAATAAAAATTTTCATTCGCGATAAGAGTAGCTTGAACAATTCTCAATTCACGTGTTTGAGAGACAAGTTGAATCTTCCGAATTAAAATTGGAAAATAATTTCAACTCTCGAAATTTTCATTCTTAGTGGAATTTATTCTGCAATCACTCTCAATCTAATTTCCATTCGCAAAAACTTTCGAGGATTTTGCCATCGAATGTACGTATATTCCCAGCACACCGATGTAACAAAATTTACAAACTTTTAAGAGAAACTTTTAAAAGTTTTATTATCAAATATTCACACTTTGGAGACAAATATATACGTTTGAATGAAAATTAATCTGTTTCAAGAGTAACTTTTAATTCAGACCTTTAATAAAAATTTCCATTTAAAACTACTTTGAATAATTCTCTGCTATAAAATCTATCTCATAGACAAATTTTTGAATTTTCCGAATTAAAATTGGAAAATAGTTTCAACTCTCGAAAGTTTCATTGTTAATCAATTTTTGAATCTTTCAAATGTGAAAATTGGAAAATAGTTTCGAAATTTATTCCGCAAATTCATTCTCAATCCAATTTCCATTCGCGAAAAAAATAGCAAAACTCTGGAACAATATACAATATATTCTCGCAAACCTCGACCGCGAACAAAATTTCCACTTCTAACAGAACCCCTCTGAAACTTCTTTCCTCAAATAATCACAGTTTTAGATACAAATAAACACGACCCGAATGAAAATTAATCACTTTCAATTTCATCGCCTTTGATAAAGAAAAAATTTCCTTCGTTAAAAATACCTTCCGAATAATTCTCATTCGAACCTGTTTTCACACCTTTAGAAACGAATCAATCTCTCCATCTTTCGAATTAAATAATTTCGACTCGAAACTTCCTTATTCTCGCTCTTACTTTTCGATCCCCATTCACAAAAAAAAAAAAACAAAATAAAAATAAAAAAATAAAACTGTCGATTTCATGTTTGAAAGAAAATTTTTCTCCTCCCCAACAAGACCACTAGCACCTCCAAGAAACCGAATCCCCATCTACCACCGATCCCTCTCTAATTAGATTTCCGCGAAATCGGGGGGAACGCGGAAGGGAAACGACTGGCTGGGTAACGACTTAACGATCGCCGCGCCATCCCTCGAACGAGGAATAAATTTAGAATCACGAGCGAGCGGTTCACGCAACACTGTTAGATTCCGGTTCCACGATGGGTCGGTCGACGATGGGCCTCCCCGCCTCCCCCGGTCCTCGTGTATCCCCCCAGGAGTCAAAGTTATTAGGCGTCGGGACGATACATTATCGTCCACGTAAGACCTAACGTGTTACGGTACCAGAACCAGTTTCCTCTCTCCCTCTCCCCTCCCCTTTGCGATGACTCACTCGGGTCTCGGCGGACCCATCATTAGCATAAGGCCGCTTATCGAATTCATTAGGGTCACGATAACCGTGGAAATCTCAACTTTCCGTATTCTTTTCTTCTTTTGACAACGATCGCGGAGCTAATTGATACTTTTCCGGTTATCAACCGGGTCGTCGAGAATGCGATAACGTGCAATTTACCCTGTCCGCAATTTTGCACGCGATGCGATTATTATTCCCGCGAAAACGATTATCAATCGTTTCCTTCTCTTTCTCCAATTTATCCTCCGCGTGGACTCGAGATACGAGAATCGCAAGACGCTAAGTAGAGATCGAAAAAGTATTTGAATTGGCGTGTAAGGATAATAAAGTGTCCCTCTTTTAGAATAAAAAAAATAATAATTGAAATACGCGTAATCGAAGAAATGTTTCAACTCGATGGAACGGCAGCGTGGAACCGTAAAAATAACTCGATTCCTAACCTCGATGACTCTGCTTCCCCCTCTCCTACTCTGATCTTATCTCACCGAGACATTCGCTCGCTGGCGCTCGACGCGTGTCTAGAAAATTATGGGAGAGAACGAATTTCTAGTTTTCCGCTTATTTAATAACAAATCGGATTTCATCGGAATTAACGAGATAATACCGAAGAAAACAATCTGTTCCAAGTCTATCCTCGCTTTCGGACTTTAGAATATTGTGAAATTTATTGTACAAATTGTTGTACAAAGCAATACGTATAGTATTAAATTTATCCTTGCAACGAATGTAAATATCGCGAAGAGTGAAATTCCAATAACAAACTTAAACAATTGTTTAAGTAAACTCGTTCTGCGAGTATAAATTTTATTGAATAATAAAAACGGGATTTCGATATTCCGTATTCCATGGATCGATTTTCTTTATCGGTTTCAGCGGCACGCGTGAACCGTAAATTTATAAACATTTCAAGCTGTGCGAGCATCGAATTATTCGTAGCACGACGGTCTAATTACACTGGCCGCGTATTGGAATTTAGACCGGTCGAGGTCCTCCCCTCCCATTCCGAATCGAGTTTACATTGTGATTGGTAGACGTACGCGTGTAGCAGGTAGGAAGGTCGTTCCACGGGGACGCGATCGTTATAGAGAGACAGTTCAAAGTTTAGAAACCGAGTCGAAGCTCGGTAATTTTGTACATCATCTGAATTGGAATAACGCCATATCACTACACCACAATGTATAATGCGGGAATTGCACGGCCTTCGATATACTGGAAAACCGAATTTCGCTTCCCTCGATTCCATCCTTTATTACGTTATAACGTAGTGACCCGGCATTTGATAAATAATCGGCCGGCGTACATTTACGATTCGATTAATGATTTTTTGATCCCGTTTTCACATTGAATTTCGAAACGTGAATCAGTTTCGTTTTTTCCTTTTTTTCGAATTTATCGCTTCGATCGAAATTAAAAGTTCGATCTTTTTTCGTTTTCACAAATAACATTCCACGTTTTTAATTGCAAATGCTATGTGCAATAATATATTTTATTTTTGAAATTTCTCATTCTTGAAAATCGTGACTTTTCTATATTTTTAAATCGGTAATATCCCGTTCTGCGATTTTTTATTTTTTAAATCAATATGTATCAATCCTTTGTTTCTTTAAAATTTTCATCTTCTCTCTAATAATATTTTTTATCTAACGATTTTACCTAAATATAATAACATTCTATAAATTGATCTTATTAAATAAACAACAGTAAAACGAAAGCGAAGTTCGAATCGGTCACACATCACCCAACTTTTACAACATTTTATATTAACATATTCTAAGTTAAAAATTACAAAATTCCTTTCGCCGAAATCAACCATCTCCGAGATCAAAACCTATCTCGTTCCATCTATCCCGTATAGTATAGAATTCCTTCCTCAAGAAATTCGTTTCAAGCTTCACTGAATGCTGAAATTTCCTCTTCCGCTTTCCGTGACCATTCCTCTCGATTATTCTCTTCCACGATTTTCATAAATCCCTCCTCCTCCTCCCCGAACAACCGCTCTCGCGTGCTCATCATACACGGTTAGCTATCATTTATGAAAATAACAACCATTCCCTTATACTCAGTCCACGTTTTCCACGGAGGGAGCGTAATAATTTACACGAAACGATGACGCTCCGCACGCTCCGCGCAACAAGGGCTCTCTCTCTCTCTCTCTCTCTCTCTCTCTCTCTCTCTCTCTCTCTCTCTCTCTCTCTCTATCTCTATCTCTATCTCTATCTCTATCTCTATCTCTCTCTAAAAATGCAGTAGCAAATAGAAAACGGATGACATTGCAAATCTAAATGTACAAATTATTAATGCGGAATTATTGCGTAACGCAAAAATAAAAGCTGGATTGCGGCGTCGTTCCAACATTCAAGTTGATTAACTTTTAAAAATTACAATAACATTCTAAAATATTCGTTCACCTGTTGTATAACGTGAAATCGATTATATCTACATACAATATTATATGCAATATCAGAAAGTAAATATATATATATGTATATATAAATTTATAATAAATTTAAAAATATATATATATAAATTTGAAAAATAGATCAATTTGCATGAAATCGTGTAAAGTTAATAATAAAAATTAAAGATTAAAATAAAAATTAAAATATGTTAAAATATGTTATACGTTAAAAATCTATCGAATGAAATTTTCGACAACGGTAATAATTATAAAATAAAATTATTATAATTATCATTCCTTTTAAAATTCTCTTCGGATTCGTACTTCATTAAATCAATTCCATCAATGGAAAAAGTTTATTTCTTATTCGATGGAAAAACCATCGGAAAACGCTTCATCGGCCAGTAATCTGTGTGTGTGTGTGTGTCCGTTCTCTCTCTCTCTCTTGCCTTTCTCAACAAGAAAAGAGAGAAAAATCGGATATCGAAGGAAACGAAGCTGAAACTCGTGTCTCTAATAAATGAAAAAATTAAAAGCAGAAAAGAAGAGGAATTAATATTGTTACGTATTCTTTGTCTCTTAAAAATATTGGAAAAATTAAAAACAGAAAAATATCGTTACGTATCACTGTCTTTCTCTTTCTGAAAATTTTTCCTGAAAAATTGGATGCCCGAAGAAAGGAAAAATTAAAAAGAGAGGGGGGGGGAAGGGGAAGATAAATTAATATCATTGCATCTCCCTCTACTGCTCCCTCTACTACTTCTCGAAACACGATTCCTCGCGAAATATTTTCTTTGCAAATCTTCTTGGTAGGAAACAATCGTAACAACGTTAAAACGGAAACGGTTAAGGGTGAGGGGAGAATTTCGAAGAAACTTGGCGGGCGAAGCCGCGGAAACTGGATTAAGAAAGTTCGCCCGTACCAGGCTTCGGCAAACTTACTTCCACCACGCGTTGACAATTCCCCTGCCAACGTCCCCCCGGATCGGGAACAGCCTGAGGAGGGACGTATCGCGACGTGGATACAATGCAACTTTGCATTAACTCCGCTCGTGTTGAATTAAATTTTGAAAGCGAGCTTATACACCGATACGAGCGCTTTTTATATACGTAATTCACGACGCTATAAACAATCGAGAATATAAATAATGGTTTTAAGTGAGAAAGGGAAAATAATTGAGATATCGATTTTTGATTATGATTTACGCACAAGAGGGAGGAGAAAAAATTAAAATCGTTTTTTCCGAAATGTGGCGTTGATCTTTTTATTAGCCACGCTTCTTGACCGAGTTGGATTCAATTGGGTTAACGGACGGGGCCGGTAACTCGAAGTGATAAAAGCTTCCCTTGTGGTTGTTCCGCGGCCGAGCGAAGGAAACCGCGTCAGGCGAGCGCAACAGATGGCTCGGCTTTTACGGCGAACCGGCCGATTTCGATTAAAACGAATCGCGGCGATTCAAGGCGATTCCGCTCGCGCGATTAAAAGACGAGAAGACGTTTGCATCGTGTTAAAGCGATGTCGAACGAAACAGCCGTGAAAATATCTCGAATATCTTCGAACGAGTAATATCTATAAATGAAGATCAAAGCGTCATACGTAGTTGACTAATGTAAGATAATATACTTCTTTTAAGAATAGTAATCCAATAATATTTATACCTCAGTGAATGAAAATAAAAGCTCTATATATATATAAAGATCAAAGTATTATAATTAATATAGGATAATAAACATTTTTTAAAAATAATAATTCGAGTGTAACACGAGCAAATTAGAAATAAATATCCGTACCTCAGAAATGAAAATAAAAGTCTCACATATTTGTTGTCACACTTAAAACTTGTTTTAAGAATTAAGTAATTTAATCATATATTATTTATATCTGGATACGAAAACTAGTACAATTTAATAATAATAATAATAATAATACGAATGTATGATCGTAGTATTTCAAGCTCTGCGGAAAAAACGATCGTTAATCGAGTTTTCGAGGAGGGGGAAGGATCGAGCGACGGACGAAATGGAGTGGCGGCAGGAAACATTCAGTAGTAAAAGGATTAATTTCAGCCGGCGTGGAGCGGCGCTTGCAGTCCGCCGAGCAATTTTCCGGGTATTCATCGCAGCTCGGCTGTGGACAGGGCTCGGGTCAACCACGGCCATTAATCATGCCGATACAACTTAATCATTGTTCCTTAACGCGATGCAAAGCCACGTTGCTCGCCCGAGTCGAGGATTTTCCAGTTAAAAAAAAAGAAAGAAAAAAATTGGGGGAAGCAGGATCCGTTTCTTGGCAATTTTTCAATTTTTCCCGAAATATTTCGCGGATCAAGTTGAGAAAATTAATCAAAGAAAATCACGAAACAATTATTTCTCGAGGGAAAAGCGATTTTTTTCCCTTTTGTTCCTCTGGCAAACTTCTCGGTTCAAAAGAACTCTTTCATCCTTCGTGTCGCTCTCCTCCTTCCTTTTTCCTTTTTTTTTTAATTTAGCGGATTCTTTAGCGACGGCTAAATTTCAAAGGCCATCTTAGAAAGAAGTTGAACCGATAGCGGGTATATACGTATCGAGAATGATCAAAGGCTCGTGGATCGGACACGTCTTGTTCGGTGAACTAGAGCACCCTCGAGTCTCGAGAGTTTCATGGTAATTATTTCCAGGCCGCGCCTTTAACGGGTCAGCGCTATCGAAACACTTGAAACGGTTGAATATTAAAATCCAGCTATGAATTTCAAAAATACAGTGGAGATACGTCGAGATATATATAAAAAAAAAAAAAATCCTTCGAGAGATTCGTGGCGTGAATTTAAATGACGCGCCGCTCCTTGTTAATCAATTCGAATATAATTTTCGAACTCGTCCAAGTAAACGATTCCGGAATTTTTCTCTCTCTATCTCTCTCTCTCTCTCTCCTCCAGTCAGGTTCGAGTTGATTTACACGTAGGTGGTTGTCACAACCTTGCACGATCTACGACTCCATTGGCTCTCTCGGTTTTCATTAATTACCTCGCAGGCATTTTCGCAGATAGGATCGAAACGGGTGTGGAACGGCTTTGACGAAGTGAAAAATCCGCTACTTTCGGCTCGATGGATTTATGGGAATAAAGATTGCGATCCCTCTCCTCTCTCGAACCTCGATTTATACGTATATAGCGTATCTCCGCTCGAGCATATCGAAATTTAATCGAAGAAAAATATGTATGTAAAAAATATATTTGAATGCGAAGCGTATCGAATAAACGTTTACCTCAGGCCGGAGTTATGAAAATTAAATTTTCATTCTGGAAAATGCATACGATGTATGCGCGTTTAGGTAAATAAATCCGTGGGCAAATCAATTGCGTCTCTCCCTGCACGGTCTCTGGTTCGATATTTCGATGTATTTCGACAGACACACATTGGATAGAATTATTCGAAACGTTTCCAAACGGAATAACTAGGGCTACTCGCCGTATATGCGAAATAACCAATTTCACAGTATGAAACACACATTAAAATTATAGCCAATTGGAATTTTGCCGATTCGTTCGTTTTATTTCGTAAAAAAAAATGTTTGACCGACATATTTCCAAATCTCGTGTCTGTAAATTCATGTCCGTGTGAAATGCGCGAGCATCCACACGGGATAAATATATTATCACGGGCAATATCTTCCCTCGCTAAAAGCAAAACGACGTTTCCTCGACGGCCCCCTAAGCACACCCTTTCCTCCACCGTTGCCGTGAATCTTCCTTATCAGCCGTGGTAAATTATGACGACCGGTTGACGAATTGTTATCGCGATGCCCGTTGCCTTTGCCGCAAAATCCATCTATCTTCGCTCCGCCCAATAAATTCCATATACAATCCGGCTATTTACGCGGACACGTTAACGCGTTGCAACACGCCGCATGAACGCATCTTATCTCCCCGACCGTTTTCACGGAACAAGAAGCATCGAGATACGTGTTTTCTTTCTTACGTGTGCACATAGCGCCCTCTCCCAAGTCCAAGGAATACGGCGAACGCGTGTTATTTCCCATATTTTATCTAAATCCTGTTCAGTTACAGTAGTAATGTCGCGATAAGATCCTGCTTCCCTGTCTCGTTTTTAAATGCCAAGGAATTTTTAGGTTAACAGCGCGATTACTTTTATCGCCGCTCGATGGCGCGACGTTAGGATGCAATCAAGATGGAGGAAAGAAAGCAAAGTGGTGCGGTTGACGAAGAGAAGCTCGAGACAGATAGCGAGTAACGTGTGGCGAATAATTTTTTAGTGTGCGTAAGGCTTCGTGTCTTATCGGGTATAGGGACAGTAATGAGTGGACTGCTGCGGATGTTTACGCAATATCGAACTTTTACGGACGCTGTTTAGAGAAACTTGATAGAGAGGAGCTTTGAGATTTGATTTTTTCGTTCCTTCGTAATGCGCGTGTTTTCCGTCTTTTTTTCTTGAGTTAACGAGAGAATAAAATAAGTATCTTAATGTACTGAAAATGTTGTACAGGTTATTCGATAATATTCTCTACGGGTAAAATATTCTTCGAGATACGAGGATCATCTTCGGTTTCTTAGACGAATATATATATATTTCGTTTTATCCCATCGAGATATTTAAAACTTGGTATTCCATAAACGAAAACTACCAACGTATGCGATAAAATACGTCGAAAGAGGTTATAAAAACATATTTTCTTTTTTTTAGTTACTCATTCGCAAAACTATTTATACCTTTTGTATTTATAACCTCTTATAACTCGAAAACGTAAGAGTTTACGGAACGAGCAAACTGTTCGTTTTTCAGTATATCCAACCAAGTTTCGAGTATTTCGCGAATATCCACGAATATTTCTCTCCGCTTCGCAATCGCGAAAAGATCAACAACGTTTCAACTCGAGTCCAGTTTCCAATCGTTTGCTACTTTATACGTGTATAAATCTGCCACGTCAGTTTATCGCGCATTGTCGCGCTCGTTTCTCCTGCTCTCCTGCGACAACATTCGTCAAATAGAACGAGGAAAAGAAAATCGTATTCGCCTCCACGTCTCGCGTAGACGTTTTGATCTTCGATGAGAAAATTAATACCGCTGCTTTTGTGTAGAGGAGACAAGTTTTATCGACTGTTCGACGCCCGATATCGTAACCGGACGACCCGAGGGAAATCGTGAAATCCGTTATTGCGCTGTCTCCGGGTGAAGACGCACGGTGGCAGCTAGTTTACAAGTGTTACGTGTACAAGTCGGATAAGGAAAAATCTCTTCTCGACTAAGACGTTGCGCTCCTTCGAGACTTGGAACTTTGCGAAATTAATGCGAATACCGCGCGCGATCTGTCTTTCGGTTTCACGAGTTGTGTCGAGGGTTGAATTAATAGGGGGTACCGGAACAAGTTTGTTTGAATTCTAGAGCAAGGTGCAACGAAGCGTATCATCTTGTAAAACTTGGAGCATCGTAATCTCGATAAAACGTGAGGTTTGTTTTGTGGAAATAAAAAAATTCATATTTTTTATCATTACAATTATATTAGAAATTTTACAAAAGTGACAAATAAAATTTCAACAATTTGTTTCAACAATTAAACTTTTATTTACGAAATTTCTTGAAATTGATAAATATTCGCAGACAACCGAATCTATCCGAAGATTTTCACTTGCAATTAAAATTTAAATTTCAATTTTATCTTGAATATTCGAAGTGTCTTTCATTGGACGAGGAAAAAAAGAAAGAGATCGACTCGACTCACCCTATTCAAGGAAAGGAGGGATGCCGCTTCTCGGCAAGATTTGCAGAAAGCGTAATACGCTGGCGGGACGGAGGTGGACGATATCTCTCGAAAAGGATCACTTCTGATGCCACTTCTCGAGACAAGGTGGCGTGGGTTTCATTCGTTATTACCGATCGAGCCTCGTCCTACGTACGTCTGCCCCCGCAGGTGCTCGCTCTTCCCTCGTCCCAGCCGAATCACGATGCTCTGACCCAGTGTCTCCCAACGTTTCTCGACAGATCTACGACCCTCCTTTGCGATAGCCAAATAAACTCGTGACTTCTCTCTCTCTCTCTCTCATGGTAATCGCGTAACGATCCATTTTTAATGTAAAGTAAATAGTAAAAAAAGTAAACGTAATATTTTATTTTTAAAAGATGAGTCATAAGAGAATATATCGAAACGTTGAAATTAAAATTGATAAAATTATGATTCGATGGAGAGTTTATTATATATTGTCTTCGAGTATTTTTAATTTTATAAAAGAAAAAAAAAAAGTTTAAAGCGAAAGATTTTGTAGAAATTTAAATTATTCGTATTAAGGTTTTTTTTTTTTTTTTTAAGATTCGTTTCAAAGAAGATAGAAAAGTTTAGTTTAGTCTCGTTTAAAACGATCAATCGTTAACGGCGGCTCTAATAAGATGATGGTCACATTGGTTATCGCATTATCCGTTATATTGCCGAGTATTCGCACGTATTATGAGCAAACACAGATCGCTACTATTTGCTCTAATACTCTGACAATCCCCGGATAACGTTTATCCTGCATACGAAATTGGAATTTTGGCGGCGATACTACGCTCCCCTGATTTGAATAGATATTATTATTTGAACGGATTAACGTCCCTAGAGCCGAGACCCTTTAATCACCTTAAATTATAATTATAATATTATAAAAACAAGACAAATTCCTTCTTCAAGATAATTTCCTGTTTTCTTAAAAAATTAAAAGAGGGATATTCGGAGAAATTGATAAAAGTATTATAGAACGCAATACGTATCTTCAAACAATTTTCTAAAACAGAAAATTCACGTAACAATATCAATACCTTGATCCGAGAACCGAGAATAATTAATCCGATTGAAAAAGTAACCAAGTTAAAAATCTCGAATACACTTACTTCAATTACTTAACATTACTTAATTATACCCGATCCGTTTTTAATATAATCACCATTACGATCGCGTGGCAAATTATTTACGTTTCAATTTATTAAATTTTCCCCCGTGCTACTGCAACTACTAGAAACTTTTCTCGCCAATCGCTAGGGAAAAATGATCCCGCTTCGCACGTCGACCGTAAACATCGACAACACCGCAAACATTATTCGGGCGTCCGAAAATAAAAGTTTTTTTCGACGATAAGCCGAGCCTCGAGGTTTACATAACGGAGCCGGGAGCGGAGAGGGGAAGAGGAGGGAAGCCCGGTGGTTTCTGAATGAAAATAAAGATAACGCTTCGTCATCGAGTGTGCCTACGCGTGGACGGAGGAGCAGCAGCAACAACCGGCCACGTTCGAGTCACGTTTTTCAGCGTTTTCGGAATTGCACCACGGAATCGCGGCCCACGCTCCTCTCTCGCCTTTTATTCCCTCCTCCCGATCCTTCGCGAAGACAAGCAGAGAGAGAGAGAGGAGAAAAAGCGAGCGTGTAGTATCCAGCCCACGCCCAACCGCCCCCGCTCCAGCATTCATCGGAACATCGGCAACAGCACAGGTGCGCCAATCGCTGCTACCACCTATCCCTATATTTTCGCCTCCCGTTTGTTCCGCTCTCCTTCTCCCTTCCGTGATTCCATTTTTTTTCTTTTTTCCAAACGCTTGGAAATTTTGATCTCCTCCCCTTTTTTTTTTTATTTTTATTTTCACAGATCTGAAATTGCGCGAGATCTTTTGAAATTGGAACAGTGGAATCGGAAGGCCTGTTTAGATCGATATCGGTCCAACGAATATAGAATTTTTAATAATTCGAAGGTAAGAAAGTTTTTCACTAGCAATTACACAAATTGCTTTTGCATTTCGAAAATTACGTTCCCGCGCGTGAACGTAAAGGAAAGATTTTATCCTCGCGTTCCTTTTTATTCTCTTTTCGCTCTCGCTCTTCCAAATGCGTCATCCATTAGGGCGGCGTTCGCATTAATCACTCGGTTATCAGTTGATACTTTGGACGTTGATGGACAGGGGGCGCGAGCCGTCGCGTGAGCGCTAATTGTTTCCTTTGCATCTCGCTTCATTTAGAAAGGAAAAAAAAGAGGAAAACAGCTTTCGAAAAGGCTTCTCCTTATCGTTTCGACACTCGGTGTACTTTAATCGCCGTACGCAACCTCGATTCGATACAAAGTTTCCTAGAGGGCACTTTCCACTCTTCGATCGAAAAAGAAAATCCGCGAACGAACCGAGCAGCTTGCGTAATTCATGGACTTAAGATTTTATATCGGCTTAAGAAGTTTCACAAGATTTTCCGAGATCTTCCAACTTTTCTACCCTCCCCTCGCACACGGAAAGAGTTGGAAAATTCAGGGCTCGCCCTTCCTTCCTCCCCTCCCTCCTTCCTTCCATGGAAGACACGGTTTGAAACGGTTTGAGGCCAGGAAATAGGCGATGACAGCCTCGATAAACTGGCGAGTGACCGAGATCAAAGTGATTGGCAATCTCAAATCTCGGAAGCTTAATCTTTCCAACCCCGATTTGATACACGTCTATTCCTGAATCTTATTAATTATTAACCCTTTTCACTCTCAGGCATCACTCGAATTTGGCGACGATATTTTAAAATATCGCTTTTATAAAGCGTGGACTAATATACCGTCGAATGGTTAGATTTTTCAATCTCGAATCGGACCGTGATCTACGTTTTCGGCGTTGGTAATAGAAATATTATTTATTTCAAAGTTTTAGCGAGCGTGGAGTACGGCGAAATGAAATTAGTTCGAGCGAGGATGAGTTTTAATTTATCGAATAATGAAATTATTTCTATTCGAGAAACTGACGAGGGAAGATGAAGACGAAAATAGAGAAGTGTCGAATAAGTGCAAGAATAATTCCGAAGAGCGAAACAACGATACAGAATTTAATATTCGATAAATATTTTCTCCCTTTATATACACAAAATAACACGTTGATTCTTCGCGAAATTTAAATCAGCTATAAAAAAAAAACTCGTCGAAATCGTCGTTGGTTCGAGCGCAAAGGATTTTAAGATTCCTCTCGTTTCATTTCGAGATTATTCTTCTTCGAACGCGCGACGCTGCCACGCGTTACGTTCGAAACACGTATAACACGCACCCACATCGACGAGCGCTGGAGAGAGAGGAGCGGGAGAACGATTTTTCAACAGGTTTCCAACCATGAATGGACGCTCGAGTTTTATTGCTCCGCTCGAGCGATTCCTTTCCTTTTCTTTTTTCCCGCTCGTTCGTCGCTTTTGGCGCCACACCACGTCCATTTTCTTCTTCTCGGTCGGAAAAAACAGGGAGAGAGAGAGAGAGAGATCGAAAGATAGCGTTTTAGGAACCGGTCTCTGATATAAAAAAAAAAGAAAGAAAAATTTCGCACTCGAGGCGAAAATATTGCGGAGGACAATGCGATCGACGATGCATCCCGAGATGCGTATTTCTCGGGGCGACGAGGCACGTTTTTTTCTTTTTTCAATTGCAGCGTTCTCTAAATCCTTCGAGACCGCGGCGAGCGTGACGTGACTCGTGTTCGAATGCGCTTCGACATTCGCAGACAAAAACGTAGCAGCAAGGACGGAGAACCGCGTGTCGTTAACGATAATCGCGAAAGTGACGTATAGATTCGATTGGCACCGATTCTATTTATAACAATTATCGGTTCGAAGCTAAGAATATTCGCCACTTGCGAAACCGATTCCCTGTTTTGCCGACAAGTAAGGAAAAAATCGATATTTTTTCCCCGGGAAAAATTTCATCCTTTCTCGTTTCCTCTTTCGTCGAAGAAATTTTCCAAAAAAAAAATTGCCCCAAGAGAAATTCCAATTAAGAATCAAATCAAATTCAAAATCGTAGAACCAATTGTATCTTCCAATTACGCGTAATAGAAATTAAAATGTTCGAAAACGGAAGACGAACTTCTTCCTCTTCTTCCTCCTCTTCTTCTCCTCGTTTCGAGACGAATATAATTCTCGCGCATACTTTCCACGAATTCCTCCTCCCCCTTTAAAAACCAAACACGGACAGCATTTCCGAAAATTTCCGCGCAAACAAGCGAGTAATTACGCGCAAAGTTTATATCTCCTCCCCCCACCACGACGACGACGATTTTAAACCGGATCCGACCAACCGGATCCCACGCCAAAACTTTGCGAGGGAACAATTCCAAGTTTGGCCAGGTTCGGCCGTAGTTCGAATTCCGGGGCGTTAAGTTTCAAATTAGAGGGTGTGCGTGTGTGTACGTGTGTGACGAATCCCCTTCCCCTCCCCTCCATCGCTTAATAACGCCTTAATGGTCGTCGTTACGGAGCGGGTGGGCGGGTGTATAGAGTGGAGGGGGGGAGGGGTGGAGGAAAGGAGAAGAGGTGTCGATAATTGCGGAATTAAGGATGGACGGGTTACGCGTGTCGTATTGACACGTTATTTTTCCCTTCCCAACGACAACAACAACAACAACAACAACAAACGGGCGCCACCTCCGCTGTAATTTTCGCCCGATCGAGGATAATTGGCCCCCTAATGACAGGCCAATCCTTGAACCGCATTGTCTCACGCCAAACCGCCCACGCGAGCCGAATAAATATTTATTCGCGAGATTCATCTGCATTGAAAAGCATTGAGCGCCATCTGGAAAAATGGCGGCGGTTGTACAATTGGATTCGTTACGGATTTCGTTACTTTGAGTGAGTGAGTGAAAGAGAGGGAGAGAGAGAGAGAGAGAGAGGAGGATGGACGGGAAGTGCAGCGGGAAGGGCTTCTTCTTTGTTCTAGAATTTTCCGTTTCTTTTTCCTTTTTTAATAGACGAAGTTTGTGTTTTCGAAGGATTGTTTAAGCAACAATCGTTCAGCAATGATTTTAGCATCAGATTTCGAATTTGGATCTTTGGAAGATTAGAAGATTTTTTACACGAAGTGAAAACAAAGTGGAAAGTGCCCAATATAAAATTTCGTCTCATTTGTCTTCGTTTCGGGGAAAAAGAAAAAAGAAAAAAGGTCGAACTTGAATCGCGCACTGAGTGACGTGAAAATTGTGCGGTTGCAATTGCATCGTGTGAAACGTTATCATTTCACGATTCTGTGGCCAACTCGACTTGTTCGAATCGGGTTCGTGACGCGTGATGGATCGTATTAAGCTTGGTTAGAGGTCTACGAATTTTTCGAACGTGTTTTGACAATCGTATAAAGTTACTGATTTATCGTAGTCTCTTTTCCCGTATAAATCCCGTATAAAATGCCTATATCGCGTATATTCTCTTTAAATCCATTTATTTCTCTCTTTCTATTCGAAACAAAGAATACTATATATTTTTGACGATAGAAATAAATATTGTTTGTAATATATTTTGCCATAAATAGACCATAAAGATCGCAATATCACGTATATATAATCATAAAGCTCAAGCAAAGTTTACATCAATTTTTTATAATTTTTGTCGAATCGATAAAGGAAATAAATTAATCTTAAAAGATTCCTTCCTTCTAGTTCCTTCGAGTCACACGTATCTTTATTCTCGAAGGATCGACTAGAACGATGTCCCGCGCCGCGTCGTGAACACGTGAAAAATGACAACACCGCAAAAGTTAGCAATAAAGAGTGAGAAAGAGGGACTGTTCTGTTCCGATTCGAAGTGCACGAACGATGTCGAGTCGCTCGTTTAAAGAATCGAGCGACTAATTGTCAAAAGTTTCAAACTCTTTCGAACGTATTTTTTCGAACGTAAATTTTTTGAAATTGGACATTTTTCAGAAACTCACCCCTTGGACGATGGAGACGAGCTTCTGGCACTATATGCACAACGACGATGAACGCTTGAAGCATCAGTGGATAACGCATGGTTGCAGTCAGGCCGGGATACGCCAACGTGAGCTTTCACTCTCCTTCACCTGTGATATAAATATAAATCATCATCACAATTTTTATCACAGTTAATCTACGAGATTATAATGTTGTTGACGAAGAATTGTGCAAGTGGAGTCTATCGTTTAAATATTAATTGATTTGTCAATCCTCGAATTTTTTTTTTAATTCCTCCAAAGTTAAAAAAATTCGATCAATTCCCCGAATTATTAACGATAAAATTTTAACTTCAGAATTCAAATACGTCGCCAAATTCGTCGAACAAAAATCCGAACAGGGGAAGACAAATCCGAGGTTTAATCTCGAGTGAAAAGAGAAAAAAAAGCATTCGAAATAACTCAACTGTTGGGATTAGAACACCAGGATGATAAAATGTTTAGAAGCGGGATTCGCTTTCAAAGATACATGGCCAAACCGATCGATTCGATATCTAAAAGAAGCTTAAAACGAATCTCCCTTTGTTGTTGCGAAAAACAAAGTTCGAAATTGACGATTCTCAGATTATTTTTCCTACAGGAAGAGAAAGAGTGGTGAGTTTTTCACTGGCTTGGAATAACAAGGAAAGGAAAGGAATAATCCCTGCGAAAAGGAAGGATCGAGGAATTAAAGTTGAATTCCAGCTTGGTCGGTAAGGAAGGAAGGAAGGAAGGAAGGAAAGAAAAGGCGGGATGCTTTCGTAGCAGCAGCTTTGCGTCCCAAGGTATGAAGCTTGTTACGCGAGATTCCTCTGGTGGTCAGGCGGAGTAATGCTCGGTAGTTATGGTAATCGGATTTGAACGAGAACCCCCGTGATTGGACTCGATACAACCGTACCTATCCCTCCCTCCCTCCCTCCCGGTGAATAGCCGGATTTATTTTGTATTATCACGTGTCCCCGCGTTCCCAATTATTTGCCGCTCCAGTTTCATTATATTATCCACAGGGGGCGCTGGAAAATGCTGGAAAATTATTGCCAGCCAACCACCGACGATGATGATCGCGAAAACAAGAAAATTTGATCGGTTTAAGCAGATTCTCCTCCACGATTCTTCCAAGGTTTTGATTTATTTATTTATTTTTTCGCCTTTCGTGAATATATACGAATTATTGATTAATAAATATCCTGAAATATGAAATTATAATTCACTCAACTTTCTCTATTTTTTTTTTTTTTTCAGTTGGTACGTATAATCGATTCGATCGAAATCGAGGCAATTATATTTTAAACTGTGCGAAGAACAAAGAAACTCATGAATAATAATCGAATCCGCGTTTCTTCTTTGCGACTGTCGATTATCGAATCGGTGGGATAAATAAAAGAGGCGACCTTAAGACGAAGGAAAAAAGAAAAAAGGAAGAAAAAAAGGAAAAATTAGCAATCGAGCCGATTCGAAGTCGGAGCACGGAGAAAATAAATGTTAATTGCCATTGCAAATGTATCGGAAGTTCGCTCGTGTTGATAGCTATCCCCGCGTGGCTAATTACTGATCTCGTAGACAGAGGGAGAAAGAGAGAGTTAATCAACTGACTTTGATTTCCCCAAACCCTTTCGGTATTCCGCACCGTTTGCCACCCTTCTGTTGTTAATTAGGACAAGGGCTGA
This sequence comes from Apis cerana, assembly GCF_029169275.1. Classification (NCBI taxonomy): domain Eukaryota; kingdom Metazoa; phylum Arthropoda; class Insecta; order Hymenoptera; family Apidae; genus Apis; species Apis cerana. The sequence continues at coordinate 14,239,960 of NC_083857.1, forward strand.
TAGATACACGTAGAATTGCGCGTGCACAGGCGTTAAATTTATTTCAAACTGAAAATTTCAATCGATTGACAATAATTCGTTGATTGCAAAAGTAAATTATCGAATATCGGTAATTTTAATACCCGTTGAAATTGTGGATTCAGTCTTATTACTGTTATTAGATACCTTTTTTACTTTTAAGATAGATTATGTGTAATGTTTGGAAATTATAATCATATTTCTCTTTGTAAAGTTAGAATTTATTAGTAAAAGATCAGGTTATGTTAGGTTAGAAATTAAATTAGCCATTTATTTACTTTATTTATTTATTTTATTAGTAAAGATTAGGTTATGTTAGGTTAGGAATTAAATTAGCCATTTTTTATTGTTACATTTATTGTTCTCTTCAAAAATTTAGCTAGTTTCTTTAAAATAATAGGACAAATATGTTGAAAATTTTTATCGATTAATAATAATCCATTGATTGCAAAAGATTGTAAAATTATTACTATTATTATTAAATATATCTCTTTGCTTTTAAGATAGATTATATAATATTTAAAAATTATAAAAATTGTGCCTTATAATTATATCATATATATTTCTTTTTCTCTCTCTCTCTATTCCAAGATTGAAATTTGATTAGTAGAATTATTAAATTAAATTTTTTATTTCATCAGCAAAGAATTAACTTAACTTAAACTTATCAAACTTATCACGGTGTTATATGATATTAGAAATTTTGAGATGTCAGATATTAAAAGATATTAAAACTTTCTTAGAGCACATTAAAGTTTATTCTCTTCAAAGAAGGATTTATGAACCTATCCCTTGTGAAACAGCGAAAATAAATGAACTTGCTCCAAAATACAAAAAAAAAAAAAAAACATTTGACAACAACCTGGATATCGTTGCTGGAAAATTTTTATCCATCCTCTTGTAAAGAAACTCGTGTCCTGGAAGGGACAATAATTCCCATAACAAGATTCGTTCGGTCAAACACGCGATAATTTTTTCGTTCGTTCAAGCCGCTATCGGATAGCAGAGATACTGGAATCGATGGAAATACCATATACCGTCAATTGAATAACTCGTCGTCGGCTGGCTTGGTATCTATAACGATGACAAATGACGGCGCATTAACTAACTTTAATTACAGATGTGGTAACTTAAATCGATCGATTTCTGCAACTTGAGCGATTGTATCTTAGAGAAATATTCAGGCAATCGATTTATGCACGTTGTCAATATTACGAGGTTCTCAATATATATATATATATATACACGCACGTGGAATACGTAATTGTATCGATATTATTGAGCATTCGCAGAAATAGATTGGCGTATTGTCAATATCGAGAACCTTGAAGTATTGACAAATATATATATATATATATATACACACACACACTGATCTGAATGTTTCATTAAAGTGATCCGCGCGATTAACATCGATCATTAATTTATTCGATGTTTGTATATGCAGAAAAAGAAAAAAAGGATATTCAAAGCTACGATATAAATTTTTTCCAATTCCATTTAATACCAATTTAATTTTACAAAAATATTCACGGTCTGATAATTATATCGAAAATATCCCAGCCAATAATAAACTCGATTCCACAGGATCAAGTTCCAATAATAATAATAATAATAATAATTTATTAAAAAGGAACGCTGCAAACTGGAAGAAAAATTTCGGTAAAATTTGATAAATATTTAAAAAATCATCTTTTATATTATACTCAAAATATGGAGCAACGAAAGCGCGGTAAAAGCGCTAACGAAACGATAGTTCCGCTCCGTATTGGAGAACGGCGGTGGAATATTTATAAGCGAGGCGCGGTTTTAAAGCCGTGTGTACCATGTCGGCCGAATTGAGTTGTCGTACGCGCCACACAACGCGTGCGCATCATCACGGTGATTAACGACGCGTCGTTCCAACTCGATGAGAAATTGTCTTATTACTTGTGCGCAACGAGCGACCCCTTGTATCTCAAAGGTGAAGTTTTATACATTTCTGCGCGGAGAAATTCGAAACGTAGATACATTATCGGTCCCATTCTAAAATTCGATTTACCAGTCTTATCATTTACGTTTTAAAACGTTCGAAACGTTCTATTCAAACGCGTTTAGAAAAATATTCGAAATTTCAGGATATCAAATTACTTTAGCTCTAATCTTTTTTTTTTTACATCACCTTTTGTTTCACACCACCTGTGAAACACATCCATCCGTATATTCGAATCGAGAATTTATTCAAATTTATTTCTGCGACAAAGGAACGGGCGACAGAACAGAGACGCGGAAGAAATGAGGCTCGAATTGCGGGAGAGGAGAGGCATTCGGGTGGAGGAGGGAGGCGCACGTGGGCCGGTGACGTGTACAACGGCTGTCAATGGCGACAACGATGACGATGATGACGCGAGTGAGAGGCACCGGAAATGCATTCGAGCGAATGGATCGGAGCAAGCGCGTGGGCAAAACGCGTGTGAAAATGCGTATATAACGGCTCCGAGTGAGAGGCGAGAGGCGAGAAAGCGGAAGAGAGAGAGAGAAAGAGATAGAGAAAGGGAGGGAATAATAAGTGGATACAACGAAAAGTGGAACTCGACTCGAAACGGGATTTACTCCTACGAATACGAGACTTAGCCTCCTTAGACTAATTTGCCGATGTTAATGATAGCTAATTGACAGGCAGTAGCCGAGAGCGGGAGTGCCCGATGAAGTTATTCCGCCGGATGAAAACACCGGCTCTGTTTTGATCGTTGTGCAAGCAAGCATCGTGCGCGTTGGAAATTGTTTTATCGATTTTTTCTCTCTCTCTCTCTCTCTCGAATAAATTAGGATAAGTCGTCTCGTTTTAAATAACTCAGTCGCTGTCGTTGTATCTTTTTCTTTTTTTTTGTAAGACAGCTGTAAGAAGTTTGCTGTTAGAGACGATTTTCATTTCGAAAAAATGTGGATAGTAATTTAATTATTTCTCGTGGACGGTGTCTGTTCGCGATACGTACGTTTTCTTACGATTTAAATTTTTTAGGTTAGGTTAGGTTAGCTTGAATGATAGAACGTAGAGATAATTAAATTAATCTTACAACTTCGATCTTGATTAGATAGAAACGTAAATATAACAGAGAAAACGAACGATAGACGGATCGTTTATCTTGCGCGCGATTCTTTCTTTTGACTTTGAAAGAAAGAAAAACTTGCAACAACTAAACGATTCGTTTTCATTTATTCTCGAGGCGACGTTATATTTTAGGCGCGATAAACACGGATTTTCCTGTTCACACTTTATCCGCGAGTGTCTGGAATTAAAAATGGGCGGCGTAATAGGAAAAGGCGGACGATAAATCGATTTTACCGAGCGATACCGGCGCACCGCTTGGAATAATCATACGTGACGCGATGGATCGTATTTGACTCTCGTCATCGTCGTCGATACATCTTTGATATTCGCTGCTTTAAATGAACGTCTCTTCCTTCCTTTTCAAAAAAAAAAAAAAAAAAGAAACGTTAATAAAAATGTAGGATTCGCATTCAGACGCGGCCGTAATAATAATAATAAAGATGGCCGGCCAAGATAAACGCACAAGTTTAATTAATATCGATGAAACGCAAGAAGGGGGCGCGTAAGCACGGAGGAAACGGTGCGCTCCGGGCAATGATAATGAACCGTATCTTATAAAATCCGTACCTCTTTCGCCAACCTTTCGATCGACTTATTCTTCTTTTCTCCTTTTTTTGCTCCGACATATTCCACCCGGATAAAAATTAAGATAGGGAGGAAAATGGAGGATAAATTTGAACGGAAGCAGAGCGAACGTTTATTCTCGTAGAGGCGAAACTGAACGTATTATTGTAATAAAAGTAAGCTTGGTTCACGTGTAACAATTTTATGGGGATAAAATTCGATTCGAAAGTGAAACTCGAAATTTATTTTTTTTTTTTTTTTAGGATATTTCAACTGGGAGAATTGGAACTATAGTTACATATTTTGAATATTATTATTGCGATAAGAGAGAAATATGACGAAGACTTTTCAAATAAAGATTCGCGATCGATTTATAGATGGTGTGCTGGTTTTTCAAATTTTTTCGATCCCTGCCATTTCGAAGAAATGTCGATAGAATCGATTTTTATCTATCGTAAAAATTCCTCGATTTGTTATCGTTCGAAAGTTTTGAGAGTTGGGCATTAAAAAAAGTAATTAGTTAAAAAATTAATAAAGTTTTATTCGTAACTATCAAATTTTACTCATTACTGGTTCTCTTAAGTTTCGGAGGAGCTTATTGAAATAATAAAAAGAGGATAAATTCGAGAAATTGATTAAATTGAAATTGGCATGATTATGACGATATAATTCAAAATGTATCGAAAGATACAAGATGTGCACAAAATTGCAATTAGTTCGTGAAATTATATGTAAATTATTATTATTATTATTTAATTTTCATTCCTATTATTGGGATTGCTACGCAAAAATCCTTCATTTTCGATTACAAAAAAAAAAAAAAATTATTTCGTCGTATAAAAATAAAAGAATCCTTCTCGAAAAGTTTAAAACAGCGTCTTCGTCTTTCGACTTTAGCTATTAGAACTTACGATCGCAACATTTTGCAATAATAACTTAATTGGGTTTAATTGGAGCAATTGGCCTAACTAAATAGCTTTAATTTTTCACCGTGTAAACTCTATGTAATGATGGCAAAGCTGTAACTCATATCTATTACCGTTTCGAAATTGGAAACGACAGTCGTCCTCCTTGCCCATCCTCGAATGGAAGAATTTTATTTCGATGAATTTACCTAGCCACGCGTGGCTAGGTAACTCGAGACACGTGAATTTCGTATAATATTGTGCGCGTGTGCAAACAATTATCTCAACTCGTGTAAATAACGAATAAAATCGAACGAAATTCTCATTGGAATATGTCGTTTTAAATCGACTCTAAATATTATTAAGTGAAATTTAACTCCTCCGTTTAAATCGTATTCGAAACAAAGATAATTACGTGCAACTTACGTGCAACATTTTTATCCCTAGAAATTCAACGCGTGGGGAAAATTTAACGGTCGAAGTTGGTACGGTTGCTTCGATAATTCCTCGCCTCGAAACGTAATAATCGTCCGAGCTGTTGTCCGAAAAAAACGAAGCTCGATCGTGACGTGTTACGAGTTAAAACAAACGAATATTTCAACAAAGTCTAAGATTTAAAATAATAAATAAATAAATAAATAAATAAACGTCAAATAATCAAGGATAAGAATAAAGGATCGACGAAGGGTTGAGATACGCTGCCTCTGTTTATTTCAATAACAAAAACCTTGGAAGGAGATTGTTGTAGTTGAGCCGGTATTTGTTCCACGGTTAAACCACCGTGTAATCTGTTACCAGATATATAGATCACGCGAGACCGAGTAAGTTAGTTTTCTTTCTTTCTCTCTCTTTTCAAAGGTTAGAAAAAGAGAAAAAACGCTCGCATCCTCGTCCTCCTGCGAGCGTCCCGCGAGCAAGAAAGAAGTAATTATTTCACTTGGATAGTTTCTCATTGCGGATCGGACGCACGTACACAGAGCCGGGGTTAACGTTTTATTTGCCGAGATCCAGAGTGGAAAATTGTCGGCGCGATCGGGCAACGAAAGGTAGAAATTACGTTGTACGATGTTTTAACGATAATTTAAGAAACAAGTAATGGAAATTCTATGGCAGTGGTTTTCTTCCGGACGGAAAAATCGAAATTACGCTTCCCGCGATTCTATCGAGTTTGAAAAGTTAAAATTAAATTCAATTCAACTAATCATATTATATTGTAACGATTTAAAATCGTAAAAAAAGAAAAATGTTATTTTTATTCAATTTTTATTCAATCCTCCTTTTGTAAAAATTGTAATTCCTTGAGAAAACGTATTATTTAAAATCTCTCTATAATTTTTAATACAACGTATGTAGATTCCTATTAATTTTACGGCATGTTAGATATTATATGTTCGTATTTTACGACTAAACAGCGAGCGGGATACCTCCTTGTGCCAGTGATTCTTGCACCTTGGAGAGAATCACTCTGGCGTAATTTTATGAATTTTCTACAATTTTTCAATGAAAAAAACTATATCCCAAACCTCTTGTTAATTACTTTTATCGTATTAATTTTATCCTGGAAGAAAGGTTAAAATTCTGTTAAAAACTGTACGAGTAGTACAGTTTTACATTTTAGTATTTGTTACCTAAAATTTTTCTCGAATTACATTGTTGCTTATTAATTACTTTTTACCTCTTGTTAATTACTTTTATCGTATTAATTTTATCCTGGAAGAAAGGTTAAAATTCTGTTAAAAACTGTACGAGTAGTACAGTTTTACATTTTAGTATTTGTTACCTAAAATTTTTCTCGAATTACATTGTTGCTTATTAATTACTTTTTACCTCTTGTTAATTACTTTTATCGTATTAATTTTATCCTGGAAGAAAGGTTAAAATTCTGTTAAAAACTGTACGAGTAGTACCTTACATCCCAGTATTTGTTACCTAAAATTTTTCTCGAATTACATTGTTGCCAATTATATTATTATTATTATTATTATTAGCGAGTGAGGCGAATTTATCTTACACGTGAAAAGTGGATCCAGGATAGATTCAAGAACCACTGGTGCACGGGTTATATTATGGGATGCGCCCGTGGCCGGGTACGGTCCGACTTAACGATTTAATAATTGCGCGGTACCCTTCGTTCTCCAAACAACGCACGATCATTAAGCGCGATATAATTCGTTCCTCTCGGGATTTGATATGCAACCGGCTTGACGAGGACCTCCGCCGTTTCGCTTTCACGTTATTATTAGCCGTGTAACAACATAATGACGCGAGGAAAGCGCCTGGTTCGCGTCGATTAGTTCGACAGGTACGCGATAAAACCACGGATTTTTAGGTCGAAACCTAATCGACCTAATTTTCTCTATTTTTTCTTTTTTCTTTTTTACAGAAGGATGCTTCCGTGATCCGGTCTTTCTTGTACGTTGTCGGGTTAAAAATTCGGTCGGGAAAATATTGATGTGATAATCGTTTGAGAATTTAATTTTAATACATCTTGGAGATAAATAAGTTGCAACTAAAAGAAATTTTAAGTGAATGTGATGGAAGTAGTTGGAAAGTATTTACGTTGAAAATATTGCGAGTGGAATAGTTAAAGGACAAATTTTTAATCTAATAAACTACCGATGTATCGGTGGCGCACACAAGGTAAATCTGAATTTTAATAAACGAGGAACGGTGTTTCTCCGACGAGCGTGTAATAAATTTCGTGAAAATAATAACCGAATAATGTATAAACGAAGAAAATGATTATATTACACGTTACATCGATCATTTCAAGTGTAAAAAATATTATAAAATAATGCTTCGTTATATTAATTACACGATTAATATTTTTCTTATCTTAATGATATTATTTCTTATTTCGCGTAATATTATCCGCTCGACCGATCAGCAGTGGAGGGTTCGGAACGTGAAACGCCGCAAGAAATTTTCCACGGAAGCTTCCGTGCTCCAATTAACGGGAAAGATTCGTCCACGGTACGTATCCGGTGAAACGAACAGAAATTTCATCGTAATTTTCTCGCTATTTTCTCACGTTTCGTCTCACGTTTCGAACCGAGTTTATATTGCCTCGTTAAACGAATCGTGTAAGGAAGATACTCCTCGTGTCATAAGCGATCCATTTCCGCGCTTTCTGTTACGAGCGTGAAACGTGTACATACTATGTTTTACACTCTACTCTGTTCTCGTGAAAAACTGATACATCCTCGTGATTCACTTGTCAGCGATATTATCAACTTGAATGATGCCTGCAGAGTCGTCAAGAGCACGATAAATGTATGAGAATCGTAATAGTTTTTAAATTGAGTAATAAAGTGATACAGTATATATATATGTATATATTACCTATGTATATAGTTCTTGTTGCATCATCATGTGTAAACTGTTTATTTCTATTCAGTTTCCTTCCTACAAAAAATTTAATTTTTTATTAAAATTTAATTTAATATTTATCATTCTAAAAATAATAATAATAATAATAATAATCGGTGCGAAATATATAAATTTTATATTATTTCATTCGTTATCGATTCATCTGGTAATTTATCTATCTCTTTGTTTTAATATCCAGACTATGTCATAAATTCTTTGAATGATCTTGAATATGTGGATAATCGTTATTCTTAATTTTCAATTAAATTAATGATTGAAGGAGAATGAGAATCATAGTAAATTTAATTGATAGAATTGTGTGTTATAATTTTATGTTATTTTAAGTTAATACCGATATCTTGATGTAACAGTGACACAAATTAAAGCCAATAATGTCCAATAAAATCGAAAAATATATCAAGAAGGTTATTTCTTAAGTAATTTCTAAATATAAATTTCTCAAAATAATAATTTCTACGTTATTTATGTCATTATAATTCTTAGCATCTAATTGTAATAATTATTGAATAATGTTGCGAAAATTTGTCAGGGTTTATTCATTAAAAGTTATTAACAAAAAATTTAGAGATTAAATCAGATTAATTTTAATCAGGTTCATCGTTATAAACATTAACAGTGGCTAAATTAAGAAAATTAATCCAATGCAAATCATTAAAACTAACAAAATGAATCTTTATTTAATTTTTATAAATAAAACTAAACTTAAAATTAAGACAAGATAATCGACGTCGAACAACAAAAATAACCTAACCTAACCTAAACATAACCTAAACTATATTCGAACTATATTCGACAATAATTTTTTAAATAATAAATGACCACCAAGTAAATACTATTCTGTGATAACCTTGACACATGTTAAAAAATCATTAAGATCAGAGACTGATATCTTTCTGTAAATATTTACCTTACATTATACTTCGTGTCCAATATACCATAAACTTACATAAGTTATCGAATTGCGCACTCTTCGAGCTTCTGACACAAAAAGAACCGTATTTCGCTCTCAACAATTACAATTTAGTCACAAGTTGTTCCCAGAACGGGAATAAACCCGAGTAACCTCTTCCCTACGATCATCTCTTCTTTATTCCCGATATGCGCGATGAAGACGTACGAGTTACAAAGAAATCCATATTTGCATTTGAAAGGCTGGTTGCACACGTTTGAAATCCGTTCAGAAAAGCGGAAATAATCGGTAGGATCGTGGAACTCGCCTCTCTGCGAGGAATTTTAATTAGTCGTTCCTATGTATCTCGCAATTCGATTATCGATCCCAGCGCGAGTGACGCGAGTCACGTAAGCGGCCGTCGATAAATTTCACGAAACGCCACGTCGTCGAATAAGTTTGCAAGCTGGGAATCGACGTGTCGTCGTACACGGACAAAAGCTCTAGTGTCTCTTCTACGAGATTTCTACGCTCTTACTATCGTGTATCGTAAATAAGCACTGCGTTGGAGATTCGTTTAAGAAGGATCGTTGATGGAATGCCTGCAAAGAAGAAGAGTCGATATACATTTTCGAAGAGACCGCACACGATTAATCATATTGGCGATAATATTAACAATAATGTTTCAAACATTGTTTTAATGCGATATTTTTTAATCTTGCTCGATATTCGAGATGACCAATAATATTTTCAATTCTTTACAGATAGTGGCAATATCGTTGATCGTATGGGAGCAGTTCATGCGACGTTTACATACGATTATATTGTTATTATTACTAAGAATCCTACGAGATTATTATCGAATAAATTGTTGTCGAACGATCGTCTTCGTTTTAGTCGTTATTCGATTATTTGGATAAAGTTTTATCCCAACTATTAAACGTAATGATAATGGAAAAATATATCGTTGAATAAAATAAAATATAAAGGGACGATTTATGCGGTATTTTACCTTTACAATTATTTTTACAAGAGAGATTCGAATAATTGTATTAAACGTACAAGATTGGTAATATGATAAAAACTCGTTGCAATTAGTTAAATATTAATTACGATTTACTTTCGGCCAATGCATATCACTCCGCTTTATTTTCTTAATTAAATCGTAGCTCCATATCTCGTTCTGTACATCGATACTGTTCAATCGAACGAAAATTGAAACACGTGTACGATTGCGATCGTGGTAATCGCTACGAATATCGTTAAATTAACGAACCAAGTCACGGGTATGCGCGTAAGCATAACCTAAAAGGATACAGATGTTCACCGATATTGACGTCAAAAATTGATAGAGTATCATCGAAGGGGCAAATATTGTACAGAAATTTCATTAACGTTCGATAAATTAAACGGGCCACGAATTAATTTGTGAAAATGAAAATCAAACATTCAACACCGTTACCGTGTCAAGTTGGCGTAAGACAAAGTTAACTCGATATCGCTGTACAAAAGGAACAACCGCTTTATGATTTCATGCTCGCTCGCTTACCGATGTATCATCAACGTTAACAGACTCGTTCCACCGCGTCGAGTTTAATGGTTTAATAACTGAAATTGAAAAGTCGAGCACTATCGGTAACGAAACGAGGCACACAGTCGATAATTATAACCTTTGTTTCACGAAATTATTTTCCAAAGGTAAATAACGCAACTATTAACGCCACATCTAGCCATCGGACCTTTTTTCTTTCTCGTTGTTCCTATTAGCCAGGTAATTCTCGCGACCAAATAAGCGAACAACAAACAGACGGCAGCCGACGGCACTCGTGAAAATTAATCCTATGCACGAGGTAAAGTGGGCAGCCCGTGCACAAAGGATATCCATAACTCTGTCGATAATTTTCGGATTCTTGATTAATTGCGGGCGCCCCCACGGCGCACAACGACACACGCGAGCTCGACTACACACGGTTTACTCTTGTTGACACTTTTGCACGCGATAAATCACGCGAGTCACGAGAAGTTGCGAGAACCAGTTGCTACCGATCCCCGCCGTTCGATATCCCCCCTTTGGGGGGGGAAAAAAGCCACCATAGTTTTGCGCCTTTCACGTTCCCTGCCGCGTTTGCGTTTTATAGAATTCAAGAGTGGCTTTGTAAATATTTCAAAAGTTCGAAACCTGAGTGCGCGCAAAAATTAACGAATTCCTTTGAAACGAGTTTGCGAAGTTACGTTTTTTTTGAAGAGAGAGAGAGAGAGAGAGGGCAAGTTCGAATAAAAGGCGAATATAACGCCATGTGCTCGAATTTTGTGGATCGAATTATCGTATCTCGTTAGAACTTTGTGAAACGAGAAGATCTTCGTGATAATTCATTTCACGAACCGATACTTTCATCGTACGATTAATACGATGGGAAATAACATAATTCTACCCTCTCGATATTTTATCCAATTTGCTGGTAATTTTACGTTCTGTGGAAACGTGACCGTAGACGTGATTTATTTAAATGCGACCCCCTCGCCACGCGACAGGCGGCGTCATTCGATCCAGGTTAAGAGATTTTAATTCCTGCTGGTTCTGTTTCCCGTGAACCCGCTTAATGAACACGCTCCGCGCGATAAATCAGGTTTGTCACGTGTAATTTTTACGAATTATCCGTTATACTTTTTCAAAATATAATTTTAATTTAATCCGTCGAAAATAATTTAAATTTGATTAGAACATTTTGTCGATATAGAGTCAATTGTCCGATTTGATTCTGATATTTTGTCATTTGTTTACAATGCATGATCATAAAGAACGATTATCAGAATTCTAAGCGGTTAATTATCGCTAGTCATTTCCTCTTTACGTCACGATATCGTCGTCAGATACACACATAAATTAATAATCAAATTGTCTAAATTCGAACTAGATCTGCTCCCGATACTCGTAACGTAAATAATTAAATTTCTTACGTTTCGCAGCTACACCGATCGAATATCATCTCTTCTTCAAGAAACGAGAATACCCGATGGGAAAATAGATGTGGTTGCGCATACGTACCAGTGGCGAATCGCGTAGTGGACACGTGGTAACAGCGGCGATGGCACACTATTCCGAAACACCTGCGCGCACGTTGCTCCGCACAAACGAATCGCGACGAGGATGCAACACACTGGATATCTCTCGACACTGTACCGCCGCACAGTCTCTCTCTCTCCCTGCCTCCCCCGCGGGCCCACCTCCTCTTTCACGACGAGCGACGTTCGCGTGGCGGCGGTTCATCAGCTCCGCCGGTTCATCACCCAACGGTTCACTTTTCGCCGGAAGTGGCTATGTGGATCACGAAAACGCGCGCCTCCAGAACCGTTCTCGTGGGGGAGGGCCCGATACCGCGAGTAGGGGGAGTGCGAGGGACCACCGCCTGCTGTGACCAAAGGTGGGGGGAGAAGAGATCACCGGAGAACCTTAGAAGCGGAGGAAAAGGACCGTGGAGGAGAGAAAACGTTGTAGGGAAATGGGATAGACGGCTAGAAAGAGAGAGAAAGAGAGAGAGAGAGAGAGAAGAGAAGAGAAGAAAAAGAGAGAGAAAGAGAGAAGCGAGACACGCGGCAAGCGGGAAAGGACGAAAAGGGAACGAGGTGTTTGGGGGGTGGGTGGAGTGAGGGAGAAGGATAATAGTCGCGGAGGGAGACAGGTATCAAGACGGGAAGGAAGAGAGAGAGAGACAGGAAGATAGAGCGAGGAGGGGGAAGCAGAATAGGGAGAGAGAAAGAGAGGGAAACAGAAATGACGGAACACGGATGCCGGGTCCGGCGGAGAAGTCGTGGGCACGATCGCCGTCACAACACTAGCGGTCTGGTGGTACACTCTTCCGATGCTACGTACACACACGCTCCTCTCCGCCGTTCTCTCTCCATCTCGTTCTCTCTTCTCGATCGAGTGGCCCTGTGCGCGCTCGCCTTCCTCCCGCTCTCCTGTGCTATATACATATACACACGAGCTCTCTCGACTTCTATCCACGTATACACGTACGTGTACACACATTATATATATATATATATATATATATATATATATATAACGTACGATACACGGGATTACGCGTGACTACTACGCGGCTCTCGATCTCGCCTCTCTTTTCCGCCTCCTCTTTGCCTCGGTTATGCGTTAAACGGAGAGGACTCGGAGGTTCCCTCCTACCTTGGACGGGCGCAAAAGCACGGACCGAGAATCGAGACAGGGCAATCTACTAGGTAAGACTAGTTCCTCCACCCAAGCCGTGGACCCGTTTTCCGTCGATCGCTCTCTCCCTCTCCTGTTTCGCTCTTTCTCTCCTGCTCTCTCTCGCCCTCCCCCCCGCTCCTCCCCATCTCCCTCGCTACCTCCTTCTTATCCGTTGCTCTTTTTTATCCACCGCGTCTTTTGTCCATTTCTTTCTCCCTCTTCGTCTCTCCTCGCTCTACCTCGCGCCATATATACCCGCCTCTCCCGCCACTCTTTGCCTCTCTCCTTCTTTCGCGTCTTTCGCCTTCTCGCGATCTCCTTGCGCCCGAGGAATCCGTCTTCCTTTATTTCTTGCCGCTCTTTCGACACGACTCTATCCGCTCGCTTCCCTTTCTTCCTTGCCTCCCCTTTCCAAGCTTTTGCCCTTTACCTTCGGGCGCCACTTCGATCCCTATCTCCCCTCCTCCCCTACTCCTCGTGCAACTTTGTTCGTCAAATTATATTTCTCGCCTTCCTCCCGAATATCTTTCGCTCTCGCTTCTCGGCTTTTTTTGTCCTTCCTTCCGTCCTTCCTTTCTTCCTTCCTTCGTCCCTTATCCACGCACACATACACACACGTATACATACATCCTTCACACGTGTAGGCACCGTGTAGGCACCTTGTCGACCAAGACTCTCTCTCTCTCTTTGTCTTCGACCGTCGACAGTCCTTCCTTTTCGAATTTCGTCCCCGTTTGTTTTTGCCCGTAAATTCGCGTTGCTCGTTAGTCGTGTTGCGTGCGCATAAATCTTCTCCGATCTCCTCTCTTTTTCCCGCGCTCGTCTTTCGAGTGCCCGTATACATAGCAGAAGGCGCGCATGCACGCCGTCCGGATCTACCACGCGCGAATAAATATGCTCAGAACAGCATCGATACTCCCGTCAACCGCGATAAATATATATACGTATCTCTTTCTCCTTCGAGATCGCGCCTGTTCTCTTCCTTCGACGAGTTCATAAATAATATTTCAGTATCGATTCCCCCCCCCCCCTTCGAAGGAAGAAACGAAATTTTCCTCGGCGTTATCCATTTAAATGCATGAGATTTTTCGTCGAATTTGACGTTTTCGATGCTCTCGATGAATTCTTTTCTCATCGTAATATTTCTCCAACGAAATTTCCTCTCGAACTCGAGAAGTGGAGTTCTTTTCGAGACCGTTGTGTAAATTTCGTGCGTCGTGAAACGGAACACAACCGTTTTGAATTTACATTCAAAGGAGCAGAGGTTTTATTTACGATTTTTATATAAGCAAGAACCGCCAATCGACGGTAAATAACGTTCGTTTTTCGAAAATTTCAATTCAACTTGTTCTTTATTGCGTCACTCTTTCGTTCGCTGCTCATTCAAATAGATTGGTAATTATAACATATTAGATCGCTCGTAACGAATGACGTCTGGTTTCGATTCCGACCGACGCTCGGTTTTATTTCGACCCATTTTCCACAGGAAAAACTTCTCCATTCCGAGCCACTCGAATAATCACGCGATATATTTAAGGAACACGAGAAGATACCAATACTCGATCGTAATTTTTTCGATGCCTTGTTGCGACAAACGAATAACTTTCGAATATTCAAGGCAAAGATATTACGTTTTTAATTACTCGAGCGAGGAACATTGAGCCGCCAATTTATGAAAATTCCCTTTTGCTTCCCCGAGCTCTGTCCACTCTTACTCTTTGCGCGTCGAATCTATTAGAGAGGATTTACCTCGCGTCGAGGATTTACCGCTCTCCTTCCTCGAGAAAAACTTTACCTCGGGAAGAAGGAGAAGCGGAAGAAGAAGTCGGCAAAGTTGCCAAGATTCTTGGGAAAGAAAGCTGCCCGTTCTTCAACTTTTATCTTTTATCTTCTTTCAGCCTTCTAAACTTGATGATGAAACTTGGTCGAAAGTCGCGGAAAGAATGCGCCAATAATTTTCCGAATCTATCTTTCTCGAGATCGAATTTTTTAATTACCCCTTTGATATTAATTATCCCTGGTGAGGACGGAATAAGAATGAAATATCGTAATTACGAAGAGAGAGAGAGAGAGAGAGAGAAAATAATGACGCAGTGCTAGTAAACGAAACGCGTGATAATTATCAATGTATCACGTTAGTCATGCCACGCATTTATAAATAAGCGTTCATCTATTATTATAATTATATTTAAGAAAGAAAGAAAAGAAATATAACGATGTAAATATATTTACATCGTTATCTCGATGCATACGATTAATTAATCCAAGCCAATTAATTACACTTTTTTCCCCCTTCTCGTTTCCAAGGACTAACATTTTTTTTCTCTTTCTTTATGCCTCTCCCTCATGTCCCTCGCTTATAACAGTGATCCTCCATTCTCAACGGCGACGAAAACTCGTCCTGGAAAAACTTTTCTTCCTTCTTCACCGTTTTCCAAGATTTATCCCCCCTTAAATTTCTCCCCCCTTCTCTCTCCTTCCTTTCCTCGCGGCTCCAATGTTTCCCTTGCGCCCGCAAAAGTCAATGTTTCGAACACTCTTATCTGGCTCTTTTGAAACGTTTCGCCGTTTCGAATATATCGCGAGATATCACGGCAGTTTTATGAACCCTTCCCCCGTCCCAGTTAGAAACGGAGCGTAACCACTCGCCTGGTGTGACGAAGGAGCGTGGAAAATCGTGGATTTGCAAAGGGGAGGGAGGGAGGGAGGGCGACGCGCGTGTCGACGGATGAAAAGGTCGAGTTTCATCTAGCGACATATATGCATCGTTTTGCCGACGATTGATCGATCAGAAGAGCGGCTTTGATCCGAATATTTCGTAGGTGAAAATAAGGTATGAAGTCGAACGCTGTTCGAAAAAAAGAAACAAGGAAGAAAACTGTTTGAAACTGTACGATTGGATTTATTTAATTTTATTTTTTTAATTATTGAAGGTAATTTAATGCTCTTTGGTATTCGAGGGGAAAAATTGAGTTGAAAAGTTTATTGTAAATTTTATACGAGAGGTATAAAATTAAGGGATAAAGTGAAGGAGAAGGTCGGAGACAAATGCGATCAGCGATATAGGTAAGAGGAAGAAGGAAAGATGTTTTCTATTTAGTTTACCGTGTTTGGAGGGAGAAAGAGGATGGCAGTTACGACTTTTCTCGGAATCGGACTAATAGGAGAGGCTTAATGTTATTTACTTGTTGAGAGAAGAGAGGGGAATATGCTTTCGATTCGAGGTGGAAAAAGAAAGGTAGTAGAAACACACAGTTGAATAAAACTCGAAGGGAACAACAAGGATTCGTTCTTTTCGACTCTTGTTGAAATTTATTCCTTTTAGAAATCGCTCGTGAAATTATTTAAAAAAGACTAAAGAATTTAACTAAAAATAATCGAACAGAAATTAACTTCTTTCGAATCGATTACTTAAAATTAAGAGAAGAAGAAAAATAGTTTCTTTACGATTCAAAAATTCAAAAATTTCCCTCGAATTAATGAAAAAAAAATTGTTCGAAGAAAATCGTCACTATAATAGCTGGAATGAACGATGAAGGAAGTTTCAGGATAATAAGCAGTTGGATAGCTGCAATTGGCGGCGGCCTACGTTCGCGTGGCTCGGCCATCCGTGGATTTTAGAATCGATACGACGTTCGCCGTGTGGCGGCGGCAGCTGTGCCAGATCAACCGGCCCACCAATAGGCTCGTTTGTTATGCGTCGAACGCGAATTATCGAATACGCATCGATCCCTGCGAGACCGAATCTTTCTCCAAGTTTGGAGAGATCCCGAGAGGCGAATCTGACCCGGCGGCGATCATAATTCGATATTGAAACTTTCGTTCAAACAGAGGCTGGTATATTGATTTTTTTAAAAAATTAAGTTCAAATCTAAAAGAGTATATAAAGTTTCTTATTTTTTGGATTTATAACAAGTTCAATTCTCCATCTTTTTTAGTTCCGTGTTGTGTAAATTAAATTACGGTGAAATCGGGTTAAATTAAATCTAAAAGTTTAGGTAAAAATTCATCCAAGCTTCGATATTTTTAAATCATGACTTTTTTTTACAAGGAATGTGTTACAAACGAGAAGAAAAATAAGAAAATAAGCGCAAATTAATTATTTGTAGATTTCGAAAAAGAGGAAAAAATGTCAAAAACTCGAAGCTTCGATCTAAAATTAAAAGAAATATACGAGATTTTTAAAATTATCCCATTATTCTAAGAAATTATCTCAGAAACGATCGACTTTCCTTTTCTCCTTCGGAACGCGGCGATGCGAAGAAAAAGAAGGAGAAGAGGAGGAGAAAAGAGAAAGAGAGAGCCGCGTAAATTAATTAACGGCCGTAATCGCGCGGATAAGCGAAATAACAGGACCACCCACCGCAGCTTGTCCGGATAGACGAAACGCAACGGGTTTCAAGATTCGTTCGATCGCGTATGACAAACGATCGGCCATAACGTCGAATTAACTTTCAACCGGTCCGGTTCCACGTTTGATCGAGTCTAGCGGACCGTATCCGCTAGGATGCATTAACTCTCCCCGCTCGTTCCTGCGCCGACCAATCGACTGTAAAACCTACTTGCAAGTGGTAACGCGATCCGTTCGAAAAAAATTTCTCCTTTTTCTCTCCCATGCGACGTCACGCGTCTCATCCGTTTGCGAACCGAGTTTTTCGGACGAGCTTCCAAATAACACGTAATATATGTTTCTTTGTCGAACAATATTCTTTTCTCATTCTGTGAGAAATAGTCAAGATTATCGATTAAAGAGAGGGATATATTATAGAATGGCATATAATAGTATAATTTTGTTCGCGCTTCGATTTTATTAAATTATTTTTACGTCGCGTAAAATTGTCTTCCAACCACGCCACGTCATGGATTTAAGTAGAGTTTTTCCAAGCAGCTTTTTTCGAAATAATTCGAAACGTACATGCGTGTTATTTCAGAATATTTTATCTTGTGAAAAACGGATTGTTATCGATTAAAGAGGAATACGTACCTTTCTATATATTAGTAACTTAATTTAATTTTGTTCGTGGCTCGATTTCTCTTTCGTTATTTTTACGCCGTGTAAAATTTTTCTAATTTTTTTCCAGCCACGAGTCGCATACGAGTTTTTCCAGAAGAAGCTTCTGGAAATAACTAGATTGTTAAAATTACATCTTTCTACGAGAATGAATATATATTGGCAATTTGATTTAGCTTTGTTTCGATCTCTTTTTCTCGAATTATTTTTACGTCGTGTATTATACATCCGCTGGAAAATTTTTAGTTAAAATTTCTTTATAAGCATATATTCCATGGATGGTTATTAAAAAGCACATGTTGAAGCTCCATATCATGGATTTATAATTTTAGTATCAATTACATTAAAATAACGAAGATATCACGATCGATAATAATTTAAAATATATTATTTAAATATATCGATAATTTTTTTATTATCGATGCATTTGGTGTTTTAATTTTGAGATTAACACGTTTGTGTTAATATGACCTGTAATCAATTATTCCTATTTCATTCATTGTTAATAAGATCAATAATTTTGCAATTTTGCAAACTTTTTTAAAATTCGGGTTGCTACTTAATAATAATTTCTTATGGATTAAGATCATCCGAATTATTATTATAATTATTATTTTTATTAAATATTTTAAAAAAATGGACATTCATTAATAAAGATAATAATCAAGTTTTATACCACCAGTTTTATTTTATTATCGTGATTTGACGTTAAATTCATCAAATATAGATATCGTCGATTATCGTTGAAAGAACTTCTCTTCCTTCAAATTCGAATTTTCGAAATTACGAACGAATATGAAAATTTATTACAATTATCGAAGTTCGTAAATTCGCTGATAATTCAATTAGTTCAATCACGAAATTTTAAAATCGTGTCTTCGAACGAGTATAATTTATTAGCAGAGATCGATGTCTCGGGTGATATTTTAACACGATATTAAGCAACACACAATTTACTTATCAATTTATTATTACTTTACAACGACGCAAAAAAGATAAATACGCGGCGTTCCAATTTTTCTTCTTACATAATTTATATTAAGACGAGATATAATTTGATTTGAGAAGAAATCTTTCAATTCGCACCTTCTTTTCACAAGCGATAAACTCAAACAAGAATTTATATATCTTAATATTTCTGTTAAGACTCTAATTACGTCGAAAAAGAAGAAAGAAAAAAAAACTGGAATAATTTCCATTGGTGCATTTCCTCCTGGACTGGAATTCGAAGATGAGAATTCAACGAAGACGATTATATAAGTAACTAATAAAAAAAGAACTAGAGAGATTCCCGAGTTAATTCCAGGCAACATTTTCCTCTGCAAAAACTTTGTTAACGAGTCGATAAAAAAAAAAAAATTTCCATTCAATCGTCTTACGATGTTCCCACGTTCAACGGATGCAACAGGCGTCTCTCTCTCTCTTTTTCTCTTCTTTCGATCCTTTTCCTTTATTCTCACCCCGTGCGTATAAAGGAGAGAGAAGTAGGAGAGAGAGAGAGAAAAAAAAAGAAACCAAAGTCGATCATAGAGCGAGCTCTGTGATGAACGAAGTTTGAAAAGAGACGGTATATATCGAGTGAAGAAGGGGAGAGGGAGAGAGGAGGCGAGCGTAATTCATCGATCGGTGCAAAGTGGCTCGTAAATAGCGATCGAGACGAGAATTTTTCGCAAGCTCGTCAAATACGTTCCGTCTATCGATTGTCGAGAGCGATCCGTGGCTTTAATCTGCTGTTAAAGCGGCTAAGCGATCCTCCCTTCCCTCCTCCTCGTCTGTAATGGCAAATAACCGTGGAGGGAACAGGTAGATGGTAAAAGGGAGGCGTGAAAAACCAGCTTCCGCTCGTCGTTGCATCACCTACACGAACGATCGAGATCATTCACAGATTCTTTACCTGTTGACGCTTTTTTCAATAATAACGAAACGAAACGAAACCGTTAATCATGCTATCATTTATTTTTCGTTATATATTCACGTGCAAATTAATAATTATATATATATATTAATGTAAAAAGAAACGTTCAAAGTGATATTTGAAAAATGAATTATTTGGTAACACGAGTGGATAAATGCTCGATAACGTTCCACTTCGTTTCATTTCGATAAATCCTCTGACTTTTTTCGAAATTCGTATCGAGTTAGTTAAATTCGTAATTTAATCGAATTTCTATTCGAGTTTATACGCGTAAAAATGCGCGTATAAACATTTTCACAGTGGAACAAGTTTATCGCGATATTTGTAAATATCAAATATCACGAAAGATATGCGTTTTTGTTATTATTTAGTTATGGAAAGAAAGCTGGCCGGTTTGTCTGGCAATTATAAAAAAAAAAAAAGGAGATCGCTCTTTGAAAGAATATCGAGTAACGGTAAACCGTTCTAGAAAATCTGATATCGTAATGGTTGAGCATAAACCGTTCAGAAATGATTTTCCAGGCTGCAAAGAAGGATGATCGTCACTCTTAATTACCACTTATTGATCCCCGACACGCCACGTACATGCCAATTATTCTACCGGAGATTTATCGAACCATTATTTCCATTTTATTTTGCTCAACGTGACAACGTGTCTCGCTGCCATTTGTTTCGATCCGTTGGTTAGGCAGCGAGCTGTATCGATAATTCGTTTTACGACTCAGTAAGTAGTACTCGAAGGGCATTGCTAAATTGTACAATCCTCGGTATGCACGAAAGATTTTAACACGGATAGTTTTCACTAGCGCTTCCAAACTGGTGTGATGAATCGTGGTTTCATGAATTGCGTTGTTGCCAAACTTTCGCAATCGATCCTTGCTACGATCCTTTGATATTCGAGAGAGCCTCTTCTCTTATTGAACCTTCTTCCAACTTTTCTTTCCTTTTTAACCCGCCACTTTATTCACATACGACTCATACGGTTGTATTTATATTTGCAACGCATATATTTTGCTCGTAATTTGTGTAATTTACTTTATTTTAAACATTCTTCGTTCATTCTTAATAATCTAAAATAACGTTTGTCTAAAAATAAATGCTAATACGAGGAGATATATAATAAATATTAATTTTGATTATATTTTTCAATTACTTTATTATTCACGATTCATGATAATATCATTCGCAATGTTTATTCAATCGTAGTTATATAATTTACTTTCTAAACATTCTTTTAAGAAAATATTTTTTTGTTCATCTTTCCCTTTACGTTACGTGTTCGTTAAAATAAAACATTTGTCTTCATCGAATGTATCTGATACTTTATACAATTATCTACAACATTTATCTAAAAACACTAATAGAATAGAATTGCAAATATTAATTTTGCAAGAAGCAAAAAAAAAAACGATCTTAAAACTAGAAAAATTCATATTCAATAAAATTCGTACGTTCTCTCTCTTGTTTACTAAATCCAATTCCATCAATGGAAAAGTTTATTTCTTATTCGATGGAAAAACGATTGGAAAACGTTTCATCGGCCAGTAATCTCTCTCTCTCTCTCTCTCTCTCTCTCTCTCTCTCTCTCTGGCTGTATATGTATCGTCGTCCATTCAAGCATCGGGAACGATGCATTATTCGGAATGCAACGTTAATGTCACGGAAAATGCGGATCGTCTACTTTGGAGTAAGGTGAGCGCGAAATCGAACGGAGGAGGCACGCCAATTAAATTCCATCGTGATTTATCCCCACCAATTCTCCCCGCATTCCGCGCTGCCTTTTCACGATATGGGATTCTGTCATCGTCGCCACCTCCACCATCTTTTTTCTTCTTTCCTTTCTTTCTTTCTTTCTTTCTCTCTTCCTCCTTTTCGCTTTCGCTTTCAAACGACATTGCGCGCGAGAGAGAGAGGAAATTTTTTCCTTGTGGTTCGATATAATAAATCGAAGAGGGGGAATAATATTAATAATAATTTTTGTTTGATACAAGTTTATAACGATAAATAAGAGGTTGGAAAAATTACTTTTACGAGGATAGAAACGAGGATTTGGTAATCTTAGAATAGATCTTAGAACAGATAATTTGCCTTTTTTCACCCGCTCGGCCAATGACCATCGACGAATCGATCTCCCCGCGGCTTTAACCGCGCGTCCCTGCAGACGTACCCTCCGTTTTTTTCCATCTCGTTATTTTTATCGCGTTCGTTCGACGAGGAGACTCGAGTCTCAAGAAAAATTTTCCAATCTTTGTCTAATTAAGGATTCGATTTTCGTTTTTTCCAGCGAAATTCGAGGCTCCACTTTGGAATTACTGGATAAATAATTATGACAATCGGTTGTAAAATTATAAGAAGGCAACAGCGATTGAAAATTCCTCGACCCTTGTAATTTTTTCTCATCGGATTTCGACAAAACAATCGATCGAAAATTTTCTCCTTCAAATTAATTTCTTCTCGACTCGATTCGAGTAAAACAATTACTGTTGCCCACGATGCATGCGTACGTATTAAAGAGAAGAGAAAGGAAGCTCACCCCTCTCCTCTTCTCATTCGCCCGAAAAAGTGGACTGAATTTGACCCATCAGGTTCGATCCCGGGGCTGATTGAATCCATATTTGGATCGATTCGAGCGTAACTTCAACTGCGGGAAGAACTGTCGATATACCGGGTGACCCTTCCAACTCGATTATCAAATTTATCCGTCAAATACTTTATGCCACGTTTATATCGCTCATTCCTCATTCCTTTTTTACCGACGGAATTGGAATTCGTTGGAATAAAATTTTCACGAATTTTTCAATCCTCCCTCTCGAAGCGAGGGAAATTTAAAAAAGTATTCCCACATAACTTTTCAAGAAACGGAAAGAGACGAACGATATGATATTTCGTGTTTCAATTTTATTGCAACGTTTTCCTCGAGGAATAAATGTTTTTCGTACATCGATACATCGTTCCAAATCGATCATTAGCGCTCAGTTTATCGATCTCGAAAAACTTTGGAGCCTTATAAAATTAGCGTATCGATTATCTTACGCACTTATCTTGGATCCTCGTGATTGATGATTCAATGGCTGCGATCGATCACCAATTATCCAAACGTGTAACCATCGTGAAATTGGCCCGGTCAAGTGTACCCTATTTTCACGCTCTCTATAAATATCACCTTACGTCCGCGCTTACGTTACGACACTTACGATCGTATTTAACCGTTTCGAGCTCACGGAGAAATTTTTCCACCGGAAGGAGAAGATCTCCTTTCAATTCAAGAGAGAGAGAGAGAGACTTTAATTCGTCCATGGAATTTTCACGTCCACGGAATGAAACAATTGCGAAAAGTTTTCATTGTTTGGCGTACTTCAGGGTGTCCACGGAAGAAAGTAGCCTGTCATGAACCGATTCCTAGCACTTCTGACGTTCCAAACACTTCTCACGTTCCTCGAAATCGCGGATAGCTCGAATAATAACGGGAAAAACCTATACCATGGTAGGTAAGTGCAAGTCCGCGGCCTGAATCACCCGTAGTATCCCTAGGGCGGGAAAAGTTGGCCGGAGATGGTTAGATTTCAACTTTTCAGCTTTTGAAACAGCCATCACGCACGGATAATTCGCCGGCTCGTTCAAAATATCCGCCACCGATTTCACCATCCGTTTTCGACCGCCGCTCCTCCCTTCTTCCCCTCCTCGTAACCTTTATCGAAACGAGGCGGCGCGTTAACGAAACGTATTCTCGTCGAAATCGAACGAGAGGAATTAATTCTTCGAGTCAATTACAGCTCTTCGAACGAATCCTCCTCCCGAGAAAATCTCAAAATTCATCGAAAATCTGAAACCCAGATTTCTCCAGCAGGCTTTCTCCACCCCTTTTTCTTCTTTCTTCCTTTTTTTTTGTTCGACGAACGTGTACTCCTCCAACTCTTCGTTTCCTTCGAGGAAGGGTTAAAAAGGTTTCCTCGTTGATCAGAACTTTTTCTTTTTTTCTTCCCCTTTACTTGGAATCTGAGCGCAGAGGCTCAGAGAGGCCGATGGCGTTAGAATAGGATGACACTGTTCCGAGAAATTGGCCTGTAATCGAGATAACAACAGCAACAATAATAATGAGGATAATCGAGATAGATCAATTTCGACGGATCAATTCTTTCTAATGTCTATATTAATTTATAACGATGGAAATATATTTTCCTATATGGAACCGAACGTTAAAATATTAAAAACGAATTTTTTTTAGCACGCCTTTTCTTTAGATCCGAGAAGAAGAAATTCCTTCTCCCCCTCCATCCATTTTTATATATATATATAATGCAATAAAAAAAAATGGGACGTTCCCCTTAATCAATTTCCGTTTTGGTTTGCCGGCTTTTGCCCGGCGGTCAGATACTCGAGAAACATCCCCCAACCGGAATTCTTGATCCCGAGGCGGGTGCACGAGGACGGGACATTCTACTCGTACGAGCTGCCCAACTTCTACGACCGGCACGAGGTGAGCCAGCGTAAGAGGAGATCGATCGAGGATGGCGGGAAGCAGGGGCCCGACAACGTAGACAAACTGCACCTGGTGCTGCCGTTCAACGGGATCGACCACCACGTCGAGCTCACGCCGTACCACGAGTTCATCTCGCCCGAGATGGTGATCGAGACGAGGGGCGCTGGGCTTCGGACGGATCTGGACAAGGCGTTGCGATTCAAGAGGGCGCCTGATCAGCAGTGCCACTACAGGGGATTCGTTAGGGGCCACGACACCTCGAGGGCGGCTATTTCTCTCTGTGACGGTGTGGTTCGTACACGTTTATTTATCTTTACTTTCTTCTTTTGAATCAGAATTATTGTACGTATATTATACCCGATTCTCAATTCTTTCTTTTAATCGAATTCTTATTTGTTCATTTATTACGATTTTTCGTTCAAATCAGCTGCATCTCATAGTTCTTAATGGTAATAGTTTACATCGAATCGTCGCTTTACGCGATCGCAGTTTCTTGAATCAATACGTTACACGCAGGCACAATTTTCTTTACGACGGAATTACGATTACGAATATAATCGTTTTCTTCTTTACCGATAAATTTTAAACCGCAATTCAGCGAATTCGGGTTTACGATTCCTTTATACCTTGATTACGATTACAAATATAATCGTTTTCTTCTTTACCGATAAATTTTAAACCGGGATTCAACGAATTCGGGTTTACGATTCCTTTACACCTTAATTGCGATTATAAATATAATCGTTTTCTTCTTTACCGGTAAATTTTAAACCGGAGTCTCTTCCAATATCCTTTCATCCGTGCATGTAACAAAATAGAGCGATTCACCAAAATCTCGAAGGAACTCTACGCAATTGAACTCTGCACCACGATATAATCTTCTAGGCCTCCTCTTATTACGCGCTCGAGTAGATTAATATTAAAGGTATTTGCATTTAGATCGTTCGATCTTCGATTCGACACTCTCGATTCCGTTTCCGATTCCTTCGAGAATTTCGAGGACCCGAGTCGGTGACACTCGATCCGCGATTCGCGAGACACGAATATTCCGCATAATTCTCCAAGCGTGATCCACGGAAGGTAGAAAAATAGATTTAAAAATGTGTAAAAAGTAGATTTAAAAATTGACAAGATTTAAAATCGCAAACTTCTTTATCCTCTCTCATTTACCGATCGAACTATATCCCACCGAAACGCGATCCCCTTCATCGATTCCTTTCGACAAAAATATCTCGTCTTTACTTCCAATAGAAAAACGATTCGAAGATACTCCCAAGCGTGTCGTCGCTTTTCGAGTAAGTTACTCGAACCAATTTGATTGAATCGCGTTATTGAATCGGTAAATTTTCCTCGAATATTCGGGGATTCGAGCGTAGAGCACAATTTCGCGTGAATTACACGAGAGGGAGGGAGAGAGTCTGTTTGTTTGCGTGGCATTTTGAATTATACCGTTGACTCTGGTCGCGATAAATGTTGCGCGACCGATCCCACGTGATTGGTGGATCGTAATTTGGGGAGGGGAGCGCTATAGAAACTCGACGGTGTCGCGTTGGTTAATGCGCGATCTATCGTTCGTGAAACTCGATTACGTCTGAATTTCCTCGCTTTGTCGAGGTATGCGTGTCGAGTCGAACCGAGAAAGTATTTAAAAATAAAACTCGCAAGTGGAAGCCGCGTATTAACGGAAATAAAATAATTCTCAAAATGGATACCTGAATGTTACGTTGCAGAAAATGATATAAATTACCATTGTATCGTGGAATAATCTTCGAAAAGATCGAAGAATGGATTTTTCGGGGATATGAAAAATTTGGGCAGGGCTTTGTCGAAATGCTCGAATAATGATCGAAACTGTACGTGTGGTGTGTCAACAAGATCGATTAATGATAGAACGAATGATTGTGGGCGCAGGTCGGTTACGTGCAAACTGATCATGGCCGGTATTTCATCGAGCCGGCGATCGAGACGGAACCTAAGGAAGACGGACAACACGTGCATATCGCGTACAAGCGGGGCCCCACAATGAAGGACGAAGTTCCCAAGAAGAAACATTGCGGAACCAGCGGTTAGATTATCATTGATTCGATCACGAATTCTCTTCGTCTATCGATACGATACACCGAATAAGCGGTTCGAATAATGTACATTAATTGGACAAAATTTATTTTTTTCAAATTTATAAGAAATTTAAAACTTTTATGCGCATATATGCAGAGAACTGATCGAACAATTGTTCGGTCACGTTTCAATGGAAATATTCGAAAAATATTTCGTGAATTTATTAAGAAGCGTCGAAACGTTTATTTTAATTTGAATCGTTGTAAATTATCGATAAGTTTTTTGTTAGAAATTCGCACGATTCGTCGATGATTTTTTATACATTGACAAGACTCTTAGTAGAAACTTTCTATTTCTTTTTTTTCTCTTATCGCAAAAGTATATTAAAAATTAATTTTCTCTAGGATCAATTTTAAATTAACCGAAGATTATAATCTCGTTTCTCTCTTTTCATTTTTATTTAAATATTTATCTCTAATTTTTCTCTGCATTTCACGTTTCGAAAAATTCCTTCTATCGTTCGAACCGTTCACTCGGCAAAGAATGAGCGATGGGAGATGATATAAAAATTGGAAAAATTGGAGAAATTTTTCGCAGACAAGTGGGAGGAGGAGTGGGCGAAGCAGTTGGCCAGGCGGGAGAAGGAGATCATGGAGGAGGGTGACAGGAAGAAACGGAAGGAGACGAAGGAAACAACCCCCCCGTTCGGCCACAGCGTTCATCGTTACATGGAGATCGCCGTGGTCGCGGACAGAAAGTTTCTCGACTTTTACAACAGCAGCAACTTCGAGCAGTATCTGTTGACCATTATGAACATAGCTGCCGATTACTATCACGACAAAAGTGTGGGGAATCAGATAGATCTGGTTATAGTTCGAATGATATATTTGGAGAAGGAAAAAGAGGAGGTAATACGAAACTAGTTAGAGAAATTTTCCCCAAAATTTTCCCCAAAAATTCCCAATTTCGAAGAAACTGAAAAAGAGCAGACGAAAGTCGGTCGATTCGCCCCAGATAATTTCACCAATTTTCCTTTCAATCTTTCAATACACACATTTTTATCATTGACTTTTCTTCGACGTAAGAGACGTCACAAAAAACACGAACTTCTCGTTCGAGAGTCTAATTCCAGACACGCACGTGCCAAAATGGTTCCATTCCATTTCAAAATGGTTTTCCCGTAGATAGATTTGTCCATTAGTCCCAACGCCGAAGATACATTGGCCAGTTTCGCCGCCTGGGCCGACAAGTTGAACCCGGAGGACACGGATCACCCGAATCACTTCGACATAGGCGTCCTCGTTACGAGGTGACCCATCTTCTCTCCCCCCCCCTTTCTTTAACCGACAAACGGGAGGCAAATAATCGGAGAGGGGGCCGAAACGCTCCAACTGCTTTTTTCCAGATACGACATCTGCTCGGACAACTTGACGAACTGCGACCTGCTGGGCCTCGCTTATCTCGCGACCGCCTGCGACAGGAAGAAGGCGGCCGCCATTTGCGAGGACACCGGGCTGAATCTTGGGATCACAGTTGCCCACGAAGTTGGCCACGTGTACTGTCCATGCACGTCTCTTTATTACACCTTACCCCCTTCGCTTCTAATCTCTGGTAACTTTTGTGACCCGGTCGAAGCCCCCAAGATTTTTTTTCGAATAAAGGATTCGTCGAATCGGTTGATTTTAAGAATTAATATAAATATTCCTCGAGGGGAATGTACATTTTTAGTGGCAGTTAGCAGCGAAGGATTTAATAATAATAATAAAAAAAAAAAAAGAAAGATCGTATTCGAACGAGGAGTCACTTTTTCGTGAAAGGTGAAAGGAAGGAAATATAATAATTGTGGAATGGGCAAATTTCTAGGATGGGTTGTTCTCACGACACGATGGAGATCAGTGGATGCGAGCCGCAGGACAAGGACGAGAGTTACTTCATCATGTCGCCCTACGTCAATCCGTTCACGCTCAGATGGTCACCCTGTAGCAGAAGATTCATCACCAATCTGATCGAGTAAGTAATAATTTTTAACGAGCAAAAATTTTTTGATTTTTTTTTTTTTCTGCTCGAATCGACACGTGTAACGATGAGTGAACGAATAAGATTGATGGAAAAGAAAGGAATCTCGGTTAAATTCGTTGAATTCGATCGATTAAGGGGAAAGTTGGGCGACTGCTTGATCGACGACCCGAAAAATCCACCCGACAAGTTCAAGCTTCCGGATATGCTGGCCGGCGCGATGTACGGCGCCGATTTCCAATGCGACATGCAATATCCTGGCTCCAAGATGTGCACATCTCACGCGGTATGTATGTATATGTGTATAGCTCTGTTCTTTCTTCTTCTTCTTCTTCTTCTTCTCGTCGAGCGATTCTAGGCTAGCGTTTAAGGAAAGTTGAAGCTTTTGGAAATTTTGGAAAGATTTCATCTTGAACGTATATTTATTTTCATATAATTATTTATTATTTATTTGTTGTGTTTTAATATAAATTCTTTATATCTTTAATGTTAGATACATTGAGGAAGATTTTCTTTTCGATATTATATATTTATTTTTAATATATTCTTTATCTTCTTATCTTTAAATTCGTTAATATGTGTTTTAATATGTTTTGAAAAACGTATTGAATTACGAGGATTTTCTTTTCGATATTATATACGATATTGCATATTATTTTTAATTTATATTCTTAATTTATATTATATTTAATTTATATTCTTAATATTCTATATTTTTAAAGTTAGATTCGTCCATGTTGATGATGAGTGTTTTAATATATCTCGATTGAATTCAATTAAGAAGATTTTTTTTTGATATTATATACGATATTGTATATTATTTTTAATTTTTTATTTTTAATATTCTTAATTTATATTATATTATATATTCTTAATATTCTTTATATCTTTAAAGTTAGATTGATCCATGTCGAAGACGATTGTTTTAATATGTTTCGATTGAATTCAATCAAAAAGATTTTCTTTTCGATATTATATATTTATTTTTAATATATTCTTTATCTTTTTATCTTTAAAGTTAGATCCACGTTGATGACGAGTGTTTTAATATGTTTTGAAAAACGTAATTACGAAGGTTTTTTTTTCGATATTTATTTTTTTATATATTCGTTTTTTATATATATTTATTTTTAATATATTCATTATATCTTTAAAGTTGAGGACGAAAATTTTCTTTTCGATATTTTATACGATATTGTATATTATTTTTAATTTATATTCTTAATTTATATTATATTTAATTTATATTCTTAATATTCTTTATATCTTTAAAATTAGATTCGTGTTGATGACGAGTGTTTTATTGAATTACAAAGATTTTCTTTTCGATATTATATATTTATTTTTAATTTAATTTATTCGTAATATCTTTAAAGTTAGAGATACGTTGAGGGCGAGTGTTTTAATACGTTTCGATTGAAAAAAACATTGAATTCAATTACGAGGATTTTCTTCGAATGGATGAATATGAAAAAGAAAAAAAAAGCAGAAATGAATTTTCCAATTTTGTTGTTCTCATTCGAATGCGGTGCATCGAATGCGCCCAATTTGAATATCGTTGCATTTTTCATTTCGGTTCTACAATTGTTTCCATATAAAAAAAATATATATATATATCGATATCTATCCATTGAATATTTTCTTCGATTTTTCGTTTCGTATTTAACGAGAAATAATTTGAAACGACTAATTTCCTGTATAAATATTACTTCGATTATATTTTCTTTTCCTCCGCCGATCACGATTCGATCCAACGATTCCAGACAAAAATGTGCGAGCAGCTATGGTGCCAAGTGAACGAAACCACTTGCATGAGCAACGGGGCACAGAGCGCCGATGGAACGAAATGCGGCGAGAAAAAGGTTCGTCTTTCTCCATCTATCGATCTGTTAACGATCTGCACCCTTGCTTTTCCTTTTCTCCCTCTCTTCATAAGTAAAAATCACCATCGAGGAACGTTATAAATATTTTTCCAATCTTTATCTTCAATACGATTTTTATACAAGAAATATAAGAATATTTTATCGAATATGATTCGTAAAGTTTGTGGAGAATCTTCTTTTTTCTTTCCATAAATCGCACAGAGAAACTTGAATTAAACCTTGCTTATTTATCGAGACGAAAGGAACCAAATTACAAATTTTCCCTCCATTATATTCGCGCCAAAAAAAATTTCCAAAAAATTTTACGAAGAGAAAAAGAAAAAGAGAGGGGAGAAAAAAGCAAAGAGCGTCTGTTCTCAGTGGTGCATACACAAGCTATGCGTGGACATGGGTGCCCGGCCTGCTGCCGTCCACGGAGGCTGGGGAAAATGGGGCCCGATGAGCAGTTGCAGCAGAACGTGCGGTGGCGGGTTGAAGTACGCAGAGCGGGAATGCGACAATCCGCAGCCCGCCAACAAAGGGAAATATTGCATCGGGGAGAGGAAGAAATTGACCATTTGCAACACCAATGTAAATATCCAAAAATAAAATTTATCTCTTCTTTTCTCTCTCTCTCTTTCTCTCTATTTTCCTTTCTTCCTACCGATTCACTCGTGCGTTCAGTTTTAGAATTGGTTTACGTAAAACGTTTGTATTATTAATTTTAATAATTCTGGAAACAAAAAATTTTAATCGAATGTTCATATATATATATCTTCTATACGAGTGATTTTAATTCAATTTCCTTCGATTTGATTCAATTTTATACGTTACATATATCAAAATTATATCGGATAATATAGAGCGACTTCAAACTTTGCGGTGCGCGATAACTTTTTTCCCTTCCTTTCCTTCCCTTCCCTATTTTCTATTCGTCTCGAGAGAATCAACCATCCCCCCCACAGCCCTGCGATCCGAAGAGACCCTCGTATCGAATGACGCAATGCGCATCGTACAACGACAAGATGCCGTTGTCCGACAACAAACTGCACAATTGGACGGCCCACATGTCGAAGAATCTCGACCCGTGCATACTGTACTGTCTCAACGAGGAGAATAGTTTCGTGATACTTCAGAAAATGGTGAACGACTCAACTCCCTGTAAAGCTGGCACGAACAACATGTGCGTCGCTGGTTTGTGCAGGGTAAGGCATATTATGTCGTTACTCTACGCTAGATATTTGTTTCGAACCCTTTACGCTCGAACGGTGACTCTTTGCTACCATTCGATGAGGTTCGATGAGGCAATTCGAATTCAGTGACGATATTTTGAAATATCGAGTGGTTAGATTTTTTATCTCGAATCTGGGGAATAGAAATATTATTTATTTCAGAGTTTCCGAGTTTTAGTAAGCGTAGAATATTAAATTAGAATATTAAATTCGAGCGAGGATGAGTTTTTCGTTATCGAATAACGAAATTATTTCTATTATATTTCTTTATTGAGAAATTGATAGAAGGAAGGGAAATAGCAACGAAAATAGAGATATAGTGTAAGAAGAATATAGAACGAATGAAAGATAAACAGTGATAGATTTTAATATTTGACAAATTTTCTTTTTTTACGCGTAAAGATACATAAAATATTTACGAATATAAAAGTTTTATACGTTAATTCGTGCGTGAAATCATTTTAAGTTAGTTAAGAAATTCACCGAACGAGCTTCGAGCGCAAAGGGTTAATTCTCCTGTCTCTAATCCCTCCTAATCTAATCGCGATTTCTCCGCTCGCTGAACGAGCCCAAACGAGCGCCAAAAATGTATATAATATTCGAGAAAGATCATCTACGGCCGCGTTTACGCCTCACTGCAACCCGAGTTGCTTTGACGATGTTTATTGAAAAGAAAACTTTCCTCAAAACGGGATATTTATAACTTCTAAACACACTCACAATTAATTACACTTTGGAACTCAAATAACGTTATAGAATATAATAATATGATATAATTGTATAATAATAATAACTGTTAATAATAGTATTACGTGAGAAACAAATGATGAAAACGGAATATGCTATTTCCAGAGAAAAATACTCTACAATAGTTCCAATCGCTCGTCATATGTACAATACTTGTGCAGCGACTGTAGTATGTCAGTGGCATTTTATATAGAGTGACTTTAGTCGTCCATAGTACGTCAGTGGCATTTTAGTCGACTGTAGTAACGAAAAGGTTAAGAGTAAACGAATGTTATATCTTTCGTTCACTTGTACTCGATAATTGCATTAAATAACTCGATAATTTTTGGTGAATTTTGTGTTATTTTTTATTAAATCGAAAAGATAAAGGGCTCGTTGATTTAATTATTGGTAATTACAGATTGCGTGTATGTTATGGGTCGTAACGAAAAGGTTAAGAGTAAACGAATGTTACATCTTTCGTTCACTTGTGCTCGATAATTGTATTAAATAACTCAATAATTTTTAGTTGATTTTGTATTATTTTGTATTAAATCGAAAAGGTAAAGGACTTGTTGATTTAATTATTGGTAATTACAGATCGCGTATATGTTATGGATTGTAATGAAAAGGTTAAGAGTAAACGAATGTTATATACCTTTCGTACACTTGTGCTCGATAATTGCATTAAATAACTCGATAATTTTTGGTGAATTTTGTGTTATTTTGTATTAAATCGAAAAGGTAAAGGGCTCGTTGATTTAATTATTGGTAATTACAGATTGCGTATATGTTATGGATTGTAAAAGGTTAAGAGCAAACGAATGTTATATCTTTCGTTCACTCGTGCTCGATAATTTTTGACGAATTTTGTATTATTTTGTATTAAGTCGAAAAGGGCTTATTGATTTAATTATCAGTGATTACAGATCGCGTGTATGTTACGGATCGTTTATAGGGAATGGTGTGATTAAAAAGGAGGGAACTGAAAGATGTGATGTTACAGAAAGTCGGTTGCGATTGGGTGTTCGACTCGGACGCCATCGAAGACAAATGTGGGGTCTGTAAAGGCGATGGTACGAAGTGCAGACCAGTGGAAGGCGTGTACAACGAAACGAAAATAACCAGTCGTAAGTTGTATATTCTTTCGAATTTCTTTTCGAAACGAGCTTTATTAAAAAAGAAAAAGAGAAAAGAGGATTATTATCCTACACTGTCCTTTTCAATATCGTTTCAGAGATAATGAAGATAGTCACTATTCCTAAAGGCGCTCGAAGTATAAGCGTGAAAGAATTGGGCCCTCATCCGAACTATTTGGCAGTAAAAGTCTCCAATACGAATAATTATTGTTTAAACAAAGATTTGTAAGTTTCGAATTTTCTTTTTTCTTTTTTATCTTCGCGTACGATTCGAATTCGAAAAATAATCCGAGGAAATTTGTAAATAATTCTATTACGAACAACGGGCGTAATAATATTGAATCGATTATTGTTTCAACGTATAGCGTCATAGAGAGAGCCGGCGATTATGAATGCGCGAACAGCATTCTTATGTACATAAGACCTGATAAAAATCTGGAGGAAATTTTCATAAAAGGACCGATCAGCGAGGATCTTGAATTTCAGGTTCGTTGCGAATTTTCTTTGATGAAAATGATTTTTACATGCGGTTAAAAATTTCTTCTTTTCTTTCAGTATTTAATGCTGCAAGGTAAAATTTTGGGGGTTCATTACTTGTATTACGTGATGACGACCGATACCACGTACAAGCCTAAATATCTTTGGGATTTCACTGAATGGTCCGAATGCAGCGTCAGATGCGCAGGTGGAACCATGGTAATTTTCCAAGTCGAGTCATCCATGAATATATATATATATAAAACGAAATAATT
Source organism: Apis cerana (assembly GCF_029169275.1). Taxonomy (NCBI): domain Eukaryota; kingdom Metazoa; phylum Arthropoda; class Insecta; order Hymenoptera; family Apidae; genus Apis; species Apis cerana. The sequence goes on from NC_083857.1 coordinate 14,274,218, forward strand.
ATTATAGTTTCGTGATCAATTTACGATATCGTTATGAAAACAATTTCGTTATTACAGCACGTGTGATGCACATTTTGCTTCCATTATATATGGACCTTTTCGTGTATCGATAGCGTTATAGTGGATCGATTATGTTCAATTGCTCGACAATCCAATCAACGCTATCATCTTGCTAATTTCTTGCTATGAAATAAACGAGTGTAACAGAATATCGATAACTAATAGAATAGAATTTTCACAACAAAGAGAAATGAAAGTTTTAATGATAAAATAAGCATCAATATAACAGATAAATTATACGATATATGATATTTTTTACATTTTCACGTATTTAAATGTATTATATAAAAATTCAAAGTTACATCGCGACAAGAGGCGTACAGTGGTGCGATACAAATCAATTAATACAATTCCCAATTACCGAATACGATTCCATTCCCTCTTCCGTTTCAACGAGGCTGATTGCCTTTAGAATCCTTGCCACTTTTCGTTTCTCCTGCCCACACAAATACATATATATATATACTAATATACTAATATCGATTCGATTTAGATTTCGCAGCCAACGTGCATCGAACAATACGGAGGAAAGGTGGTGTCAAGCTTTTGCAACGGCATACCACGGCCAGAGCCGAAAACTCGAGTGTGCAACACGCATGTGTGCCCCGCCAAGTACGTGGCAATTATTCTAGAATTGGGTTATCGTTACGGTTGGGCTATCGTTGTGTTTTTAAAAGGTGGCGCGTGAGTCAGTGGAGCAAGTGCAGCGCCTGCGACGGAAAGAAAGGAACGAGGCATCGAAAGGTGCAGTGCGTGCGACCCGCCCCGATCGCGGGCCAGGATGACATTCAGGCGAATCTGGACGCGTGCAAAGGTCGCGTGCCCAAGCAGAAAGAGGAATGCGTAGGTGAGTGGTCGTTGCTTTCTCCCTCCATCTTGTTTGATTAATGCTTAAATTATATTTTTTTATCGTTCCAAGTTAATTGACAAGGTTATTTAGCGTTCCTTTTTCTTTTTCGTTACTTTAACATTTTAATTATAATTCTTGGAAGGATCTAAAATTTTATCAATAGTCCTTCTTTGCTGGAAATATTTTTTATCGATCCGACTTAATCGACAAGGTGATTTAATTACTCTTTAATTTAATAAAAGAAATTTTATCGTTTTATCAATCCAAAGAGAATGGGTTAAGTGGCAACGTTTATAATTGCATTTTTCAGTTGTAGTGAAATAGTACCTTTTTCAAAATGTGCAAACGCGTACGATTCGCAGTAACTTTTTTTTTATCTCACATTCTACAGGCGTTCGAAAATATTATTTTTCCATTTTGCTGTATGTGCTGGTAAATATACGTAGGCGCGTGATATTCGTGTATGTAGGGAAAGATTTACGGTGTAATGGAAATAAAATATTGACACCGCGATGAAAAAGAAAAGGGTGGCCGAGAGTGGGTGAGAAAATATGCACAAATCGTGTCTTCCTTCTTATCGTATTTATTTCTCTGCGAAATTTAAAACTTTGATCGATCCTCCAAACTTTCTTTTTTTTTTTTTTGGAATATCTCGAGGAATATATCGATCAGGTTAGATAACTTTTAAAGATTTTTAAACTCAAAAATCAATCTATTCTTTTTTCCTTTATATTTTGATTTTTAATATCTTCAAATTCGATTCGATTGCTATAATTTGACACATTCGTTATTATATCACAATTTCATTATTAAAATATTATCAAATTTCTACTAATCCATATTTGTTATTAATTTGAGCTAATAATTTTATTTAAAAAAAAACTACAAAATATCAAATCCAAAAAAATTGCTAAAAAAATAAAAAAAAAAATCGAATAACACAAATAAAAAATTCCACAAAAATTTCTAAAATAGTTGCCCCGAGATCACAAATTTTATTGATTTAAAATCACCATTAACTCGCAAGAATCGAAAAATTTCATTGCCGAAAAATTACCAATTCCTCGCACTTAAATAGACCCTAAAATCCCAAGATTGGTCGCTAAAAAAATAAAAAAAAAATCGAATAACACAAATAAAAAATTCCGCCAAAATTTCTCCTAAAATAGTTGCCTCTAGATCACAAATTCCATTGATTTAAAATCACCATTAACTCGCAAGAATCGAAAAATTTCATTGCCGAAAAATTACCAATTCCTCGCACTTAAACCATAGACCCTAAAATCCCAAGATTGGTCGCTAAAAAAATTAAAAAAAAAATCGAATAAAAAATTCCCCAAAAATTTCTCCTAAAATACTTGCCCCGAGATCACAAATTTCTTTGCCGAAAAATTACCAATTCCTCGCATCTAAACCATAGACTCTAAAATCCCAAGATCTTGGTTGCTAAAAATAAAAAAATCGAATAAAAATTCCCTAAAAATTTCTCCTAAAATACTTGCCCCGAGATCACAAATTTCATTGCCGAAAAATTACCAATTCCTCGCACTTAAATAGACCCTAAAATCCCAAGATCTTGGTTGCTAAAAAAATAAAAAAAAATCGAATAACACAAATAAAAAATTCCGCAAAAATTTCTCCTAAAATAGTTGCCTCTAGATCACAAATTCCATTGATTTAAAATCACCATTAACTCGCAAGAATCGAAAAATTTCTTTGCCGAAAAATTACCAATTCCTCGCATCTAAACCATAGACTCTAAAATCCCAAGATCTTGGTTGCTAAAAAAAAAAAAAACTCGCCGAGAAAGAAGAGAAAATAATTTTCAAGCGAAACGTTCCCTTCTGCGCAGGCAAGAGGCCGTGCAAGAAGCTGTGCGCGAAGAAGCCCCGGGACACGGAGCTCGCCGAGAAGGAGAAAGAGACGATGCTTCCCGCCGAAGAGCAGGGCCGATTGATCGACAAAGCGGTGGACCTGAGTTTGGCCCGATATCTCGAGAGGGCGTACGGCGTTCCACGCGAGATAAGCGAGTTGGAGAGCGGGATCGGGATAGCCGACTTCCGCCAGCTGCTCCGCGAGTGGTCCCTCGCCGAGGAGGGGAAGAGGAAGCGCGCGACGTCGTGCGTGAACGACTTCCCCACGCCGAAGCCAGGCGCGATCATCAAGGACTCGCTACCTGTGGAGAAAGTGATGGTGATGCAGGCGCCCCTAATCGTCGAGGACCTGCAGGCGAATCTGTCGGACCTCGCTTACCAGCAGATAGGCGACATGAGCATCGGAGGCGGCCTCGACACCTCCCGCATCAAGGTGTACAACGGGACCGAGGCGTTCAAGGTGATGGAGGAGATGGAGGGTATAACGCGGCCACCCGACTTTAAGCCGTGGAAGAATTCCACCCTCAACTCGTAGAGTTCGTGAAACGCGAATAGAAATCGCGGGAAATAGAGAGAAAGCGGTTTTTTGTTTTTTTATTTTTTTGATTTCGACGACTTCGACAGGATGGTCGCGCATCGGGGCTAGGATTAGGATTCGGGAATCGGTGGTTCGAATCGTGACGAGCGGATGATATTTGGAATTGGTTGGTCGATGATCGTTGGTCGTTCAAGCAATTGGGTCAGAGAATCAAAATTAATGGGAGATATTCCGTTTTAAAGAAAGGATATATAATATAATTTTCGAAGATCGATATATGGTATTTAAATATTCGGATTTATATTCGTGAATCTATATTAATTCGAGGTTTGGAACGAAACGAAGTTTGGAAAATTGAAATAATATTTTTTTTTCCTCTACCCTCTACCCTCTCCCCCCTTCCCTCCGACACTGTGAAACTTCAAGCAATTTGAAAAACGTGGTATCATCGAATTAATTCAAGATAAATCCAAGTGCATCGTCTTTGTACAGTTTAAATAACTAACTATTGATATTATTATAATAATAATAATGATAATTGGATACTTTATTCGAATAACGTTTAAGAGAGCGTTTAAAAGTATCGTATTGTAAGAGTATGTATTTAGAAGTATCGAGAAATATAGATAAGCTAATTAAATTATATATATTAAATACGTTTCTCTCTCTCTCTCTCTTTTATATTTCAACAATATTTAACGTATGCACATTTGATTCAATTCAATAGGATATCGGATAAAAGCCCGATCCGCGTCGAATATAATTCGATTTCTTGGCAAGCGTGCGTAATCTGACGGCAAATTGAACGGCAACGATGGAACAAAATGCAAGCGAAACAGTGACAGTGCCGGCGGTTTGTGCCGGTACTATCGTGTTTTTAATCGATGAATTAATATTTTAATGCCAAGTCGATTTATTACGAAATTATCTTGCGCCTGCCCGGTCGGTATTGCAGATAGATTCGCATCTACGCTCAATCATTTCCATCAATGTCACAATCGTTTTAATCGGTTAAAGAGACGGCCACTCTCGCATTGAAACGTGATATTTAATGCATTTCGTGTAATGTACATAATGCACGTATATTAAATTAATCATAATTAGAACGATTAATACACAGATCTCTGGGCACACAATCATAACGCGAATAATGTATGTATCGATTTTCAATTAGGTTAACTCGTTAAGAACGTCGTTTAGAGGCGGTCACGGCCTCTTCTTGAATTTTTTGAATATACTTGACCGCATCCATTCCAATCAAAGTAAACACGGTACTGTTGGGCGGTGGTTGAGGCACGAAATCCTTGGGGAAAATCAACGCGCCGGTTGCATCGTGTTCCAAAATGATGTTTAGAGTTAGATTATTAATATCCTTGCTGTCGATCACCTCTTCACCCTTCCTCATCTGCTGAATGTTCAGTTTATCCTCTTCCTCTTTTTCCTTTTCTTTCTCTTCTTCTTCCTCTTCCTCTTCCTCTTCTTCTTCTTCTCTTTCTTCCTCCTCTTCTTCTCTTTCCTCCTCTTCTTCTTCCTCGTCCTCGTCGTCGTCGTCGTCGTCGTCTTCCTCTTCTTCGCGCTTCCTTTTAATTCGTAATTTCTTTCCGCCCGAATCTTCTTATTGTTTCAACAATAACAAAACACTTAATAAACTACTATCTACTAAGAAGTAATTAATAAATAACGAAATAAAAAAATTTGCAAGAAAAAAAAAAGAACAATAGTTTTCATAGATATTTTTTTAAACAACGATTCTTCAAGTTTTTCCAACACTCGACGTACGATCGATCGAAGAATCGAATCGATACGAATAGAACGGAATAATAAACATACTTTTCCACCGCTTCGAGTGTATCGTTGGAATATTGTTACGTTTCTCCCGGCCGCCGCAGGGCTCCCGTTCCTTCGGCTTCGGCCCTTCGCAGTAGCTGTCAGCGATAATATCTGCATCCTGCTCTGAATGACCGACGGGGCGTACGCATTTGACGGATCGCGTGTTCTCGCAATGGAACGTGCAGGATGTGCACCCTTGCCAATCACCGATCATCCATCTGGAATCAACGTCATTTCGATAGAATTAGAATCATCGTCTTCTCGTTCGAGGATAGATCGAACGAGCGATCGGAGAGAAATGCTCATTCATTTATATAAATGTATCGGTAAGAATTTCGAAGAATGGACGTGACAGATTCTACTTAACCTCTATCTTTTCGGTGTGTTTATACAAATTTTACTTCGTAGAATGCATTCGCGTGATAATAATAAGAGGTAAATACGTTTAATTGTAAAGAAATTTGTAAATTGAAATTATAAGGGAATATTTTTAGAATATAACCTAAAAATCGCTTTTAAAGTGTTTATAACGATTCGATATTATTAGAATGTGAAATTTTTTGATTTAATTTCAATTCGAAAGTCGAGACACGAAACAAAGAGAAACCTCTCGGGGTCCTCGACTATTTTTGAATGAAAAGACGAAGGTGCACTAACCTCGGGACACAAGACGCCCGATAACAGGGTCTCACTTTTTCCTGCGGCCTCGCCATGCTTTTGCAGAAAGTGTCATCCACTATGCCCGCGTGTTTCTCCAGGCAACGAGGCTTGGAAATCTGCTCGCCTGGGCCGCAATTCGCGTTGCACTCTTCCCAGTCGAGAAAGTTCCACGAGAACTCGGGCTTACGAGGGCTCTTCTCTCTCACGCCGAACGAATACCTCACCGTCACGTTCTCTTTCGGCAGAATCTATTCGGGGAACAAGCTTACCAACCTTGGTTGACAAAATTTTATTCCGAGCACTCGAGGACGAAACTACTTTTCCATAGTTGAGAGGAGCGTATTCAACGAAAAGAACGAAAAGAAAAGGAGCAGAGGGGGGGTGGAGGGCAACACAATGAAAAGAGAAGTGGGTTCTTTGGAAAGAGGGAAAATTTTGTAATATTTTAATTAATAACGCTGACTGAAAATTAAAAATTTTTAGCGAAATATATCCGGAAATTCTTCTTTATGGAATTTGTGAAGAATTTTATGAATATGACCTTTGTTGAAAGTTGTTGTAAGATTTGATTAAAATGGGAATCTTGTGAAATATTTTCTTTTTTTTTTTTTTTAATATACTTGAAATTTTGTTCTCCAATTTGCAAGAGGATATGAAAAAGTATGTTTGAATCGTCGTGTGCAAATATTGGAAATGGGAGGATGGCTCGATATAATCAATTTTTAGAGGAAAAGTTTGAATAAAATAGATCCGATAGCGTGTTTCGAGTGAAAGACAGTTGGCATGCATATCACTATATCTGACAACATCCTGTTTCTCTCTTTTTCTTTCTCTCTCTTTTTTATTCGTAGATTAAAATGATGAAATCGCTTTATACTTCAAAGGTAATTGATTTTAAGAAAAGTTACGTTAAAAAACAACGACTATTTTAAAATACAACAAAAATACAAAAATGTTTTGAAACATTTTTCTAGTCTTCGAAACTTGACCGCGATGAATCTTGAGGGCTAACGTTATATAGAGTTTGAACTTGCTAAATAATTTAATCCCAAGAATCTCAAACTATGTTTTCAAGCTTGCTCTTCAAAAATAATTTAACACTATAAATTAACTTTCGATGCATCTTGCAATTACCAAAGATTTGCACAAATACTTTTGACAAAAATTTCTAATATTCCTAACTATCTTTACATGAAGAAAAGAAGAAGAGAATTAAGAATTTAAAATCAATATTATATCAAAACTAAAGAACACAAAAATAAATAGAAAACAAATAAATATCTCAAGAATAATTTGTACAACCTGATTTATACCATTATTCCATATCCACATATAACACTCCAACTTTAATTCATACATTCAGATAGATATATTCACAGAAGATAGCTTCGAAGATCATCAAAATATTAGTTTAAATAATCTCCTCTCCATCAAGAATGAGATATCTCTTTAATGTCTCTTTCGTGAAACGTTCCTGTTCGTTAAGTATCTCTTTCAGAGTTAGAACTCCATAGATATCTCGTCCAAGATTTGGATAAAAGTCGAGCCGAGTAATTGAGCATCTCACAAACCATATTCCTGAGATAATATCTCGTCTCTTGGGTTAAAAGAGCATAATAAGATCTCACATCTCATACATCCTCGTTAATCGTCGCACAGATATCCTGGAACGAGACTTTCTTTTCAAAACGTGTTACATGTTAGCCAATAAAGAGAATTTTTAACGCCTCGTTCCTCGAAGAAATCGAATCGTGTTATCGATAAGAACTGTCGATAAAGACACCTTGCTCGAGATACCCGTTATCGATCGAGTCTGGCTAATTAGTGGGGCGCGTTCGTTATGTTTACCAATATAATCAACTCCTGGAGGATGGGTCCTGGTATGACGAGAGTCTCCTGGTTCAATCTTATCGCCCCTAACCACACCTTCATGCCGGCAATCTCGAACAATCCTAAACGATCCCTGAAATAATCGGAGATAATGTAGTTTCGCTGTTTTGTTTTTTGGGCGTAGTTTCGTTTCGAACGGAAAATTTATTTCTGCGAATTTAAAACGCAGGGATTAAAAGTAAAAAAGAGGCTATCGTTAAAGAATATTAATCGAAATGAAATGTTAATGTTTTAGTTTAGTTTTATTAGCGAATTTTGACAAGAGAAATTGCAGATACTTGCGAGTATTATATTAATATTATAATTTTGGGAAATTATGAAAAAAATAATGATATCGAGTCTTTGTTTAAATTTGTTTGAACAAGTATCAAATCATGGTATAATATAGAAACTTCAAGAGTATTCTCGAGCAGAACATTAATAATTTACGTTGTTTGAGGAATAAACACGTACTTAAGTCAAACAACATAGGCACATTACAAAACAGGTTCTACGATTATAAATTTATTATTAAAGTTATCGTTTAAAAATTTTTGTATTAATTTCTGCTGTGTTAATTCTTTTGTAATTAAGTTCCATAGTCTTATTCGAATGTTTCTATTATTATTATTATATATTTACAAACAATTTCATCTTATCTATTCGATCGCAATTTAAAACGTTCCAAGGAGAAACGTATCGAAACGAAAAACACGAAATACGAAGAAAGAAAAAGATAGAAAATATACTAGAGGAAAAAGTCAATTTACCCACGAATCAACGGCTTCTCATCCTTGCTCCACAGCATTATCCTGGATTTCGAGGGCTCCATCTCCTCGATCCGGACGTTGGTCGCGTCGACAGGAATCACGACCAGCTTCGTTGGGTCTGCCATTGCAAAAAGTTTTTAGTTGGAGCGTTAGAAAAGTTTCGCAGAGGGCGCTATCGGTATCGACTCGCGAGGGATCGCCAGCGCGAAATTTATTCGTCGTATGCGAATATATGGGCGTGGAAAATCGAGAGAACGGCGGAGAGAATTCCCCAGAAATATCTCTCGCGCTTTTCGCGTCGACCTAGTGCCGTTTATTCGCGCGGAATTTCAACCTATCCTGTTTTATTTATCGTGATTCTTTCGAAAATATTTTTCTAACGGATCGAACCGTTATAATTATATTCTCGCGGGTTCCTTCGGTTCGAAAGGTTTGTTGTGCCTCGATTAATTTCGATCGATCCTTTCTTTAAGTATCCTCTCGAGAATTTGGCAAATCGAGGATATTCTCTCTGCGTAAAATTAGATTACAGATGATAGAAAGATTTGAATTATTTCAATTCAATTGCGATTAATTTAATTTCTTTTCATTTGACTTGTAACTTTGATATCGTTCTAATAAAAATGATAATTTGAGGATGAAGATGTTTGTACGTTATAGAAAAATTCTCGATCACGAAAATTGAAAGTGAAAATAATTTTTTCGACTGATTTGAAAAAAGATTCAAAAGATACTTTCGAATTATTAAAAAATTACTTTTTACTCACAAAATATTGTTTAAATTCTATACAGCGAAGAATATAAATCACAAACAATTTTTAACCAAACATCTGATAAATTTCGTACAAATATTCTCTATCACGAAAATTGAAAGTGAAAATAATTTTTTCGACTGATTGAATAAATTAAACACTGATAAATTAAAGGACACATATTAATTTCGTATTACGTAGAAGAAAAATATTAATTCCTTTCGCGATACACTAATTAATTAAAATCATTTCAGCTTACATACATTTTTTTATACGAAACAAAGATATTTCCTTTCTATAAAATCATCTGGAAGAAACACGGATAAAAGCGAATATTTCGACGGAATATTCGAGCAACCACTTTCGAAAGAAATGCTCGAAGGAGGACGCGTAATAAAACGCGCATAAACGAGTAGCGCAACCGTGAACAAGACATTACATAAAGGCCCGTAATATTTCGACGGTGAAATAAACGCATGCGCAAAAATTTGGTGGAAGGGGGAGGAAGAAGGAAAAAAGATGGATCGCACTCACGTGACGCTTGCACGATCGTTGTCGTGTATGCCTTGAGGCTGCACGAGGTCCCATTTCCCTTGCACACGCCGCACGCATCCTCAATGGCGTTCGATTCCATGTTGAGATCGCAGGGTATCTCGCGGCAGATACCACCGATGCAAATGTGCCGGATACCTCTGTAGCAGGTGGTGCCGTCCACGACCCTTGGGCTCAGAGAGGCGACCACGTTCTTCTCGTTCACGCAGTAAAGCGTGCACGGGTTCTCCGATATTCTCAGATCTGGGACGATTATTCGTAAGTAATTCGAGATATTACAAGAAGTTGTTTGAAAAGTAGTAAAAATAACGAGAAATTTATCGTCGGGTTTGGAGATGAAAGAGGTAAATTTCTTTAAAAAGGAAAAAAAAGTGAGAGCGTATAATTTATTCTGATAAGATGCTTATTTTTTGATATGGGTCAAGAAAATGTGTAAAATATTTGAGACAACGTTAAAAGATCGAAAAGTGAACTAGATATTTCGATGAAAAATTTTATTGGAATTTTAACTCTTTCCTGATGTGTTTATTTTTACAGGTATTGGAGATATTTGGATTGTTTTTATTTCGAGTGTGGTTGCAGCGAGATCAGGTGGAAAATAAGCACGTGTCGTATACGTGATAATTTTGATATAATTTTTTAAATGAGAATTTGATTATCTTTAATACGAACAATCGAAGAATTCAGAATTCTTAATGCTTAAATTTTTAGTTAGGAGAAATAATCTATTGGAACTTGAACAGAGTTCTAAATTTACACAAATTAATTTTAAAGAAGTAATATATATATTCCACAAACATAAAGCTTCGACCAATTTACTTATCTCTAAATTTATGACAGGTTCCCATTTTCCACTTTTTATAGCTAAATAAGACGAATAGTTGACCAGCCAGTTACCCTCGGGCAGCTTGTACTCGGACCATTGGTGAAGTTTCCCGTCTTCTGGGAAGACCCAGTTGTTGTACCCGCTGCACTGGACATCGCGGAACGAGGGGGCGTCTACGTCGCACGGCTGCAAATCCAAGAAAACTTTTAACGAGAACGCTCGTGCAGGATAACCCAATTTCCAATCTCTCCGCAAACTTGAAAAGTTGATCACTTTTGATTGAAAATTTCATGGCCAATTGAATAGAAAACTTTTTACTTTGTCCCATTTGCGAGATATATATCGTGTGAAATTGATTATGAATCTTTTTTTTTTTTCGCGAAAGATTTCAACGATGGAAATGGCCCCGTGTTTGAAAAAGCGATTATCCAGAGCATTATACAATCGACAGAGAGGGAAGGAAGAGCCTGCTGTCTCGGCTCCCTCTCTCTTATCAACGTCATCGTTCTAAACTAGTTCCCTAGACTGTTAATTCGCCGTGAGATCAACGAAAGCGTAATAGAGATTTATCCTCCTCGCCGGTTCGCCACGTCAAATTGAATAAATGAGGCGAACATCTGCAGCGAAAGTTTACGCGGATAATAAGCGTTTGTTTGGCGTACACCAATTTTTTTCTATCCCTGATCGTTTAATTAAATTTATTCGATGAAAAAATATCGTGATTTCTTCCCTTTCGTACACACACACAATTACGAATGATTTAAAAAAAAAATAAACGTAACATTTCTCGCTTAATACTCGAACTATTCTGTACGTAACTTTGTTGCCCGAATTATCGTCAAATCGCTCGTAAATTATTCGTCCGCCCAAAATTACTACGTTTACCACTCTTTTCAATCGTCCATTCTTCGAGTTTCATATTATTTCGCACGATATGATCGATCACTTCACGATTCAACACCACCAATTTTGCCTATTTTCCGTCGCGCAATTATAATCACAATTGTTCACTTTCATCTCTCCGTCCGACACGATTCCAAAATCGATCGATGTTCGATATCCGTCCATAACCAAACATTCGTCCTTTTTCTCATTTTCGCACGACACGAAATATCGAACACTTCCCTGGCTAGTTCAATTTCTGGCAAGATTCTTTGCAAAATTTGCGGTGAGGGAAGGGCTACTAACCTCGGTGGCGCATATTTTGTGACGTTTCCTGTCGCCTCTGCAGAAAGCGCCGCCATTCGATGGGACAGGATTGACGCATCGTCTGACCGATAGTGTGACGCCAGAACCGCAGGTTCGGGAACATCGAGTCCAAGGTGACCAATTGCTCCAACCACCGTCCACGACACCAGGCTTTTCTCCGACCAGCAGGCATTTCATTCCGTAACACCACTGCAAAGTTGATTATCGATCAATTGCGCCCTCTCGTCGTTCTTTCAATTAGTCGCGTCACGCGCCATCTATCCATCTATCGCGCTTCTCCATCTCTCTCTTTCTCGTTGCAGGTTCCTTCTATCGTTGCATCATGGAAATTTCGAACGAATCGATCGACGTTTAGTGTTTCTCAGCTATGTGAAAACCTGTTGTGCTCCCTGTTTTACGTCTTTCGAGACGTATTTTCCAAAGAGAGGGGAGAGTCGTTTCTTTGGAACTTTTAATTTTTTGGGGAGGAAAAGAGAGAAAGAATTATTTTGAGGAGAGTTATTGAAAGGAAGGAAACAACATGGAACAACGAAAGAGGAGCAAGTATTTTTGTATTCGATTTTAAATATTTTTAAGTATTTTAATTTTAAAGATGGAGAGAGAAACGATGAGATTAAACTTTTTTTCGAAAATGCCTTTTGATTTTACATCTTTAATACGACGAATATTTTCGAATATTTAATTTCAGAGGAATTTCAATTGAACGAACACAAAGGAAAATTATTTTTTCTCCAGAGAGGAAAGAGCATTTTCGTTTGATTTATATTTTCGACCTGTGACGTGTATAGCATCGCAATTATATTTTTCCCAATATTTAATTTTCGAAGAGGAAGTAAAGAATTACAATTGAGGATACGATTGTTGGAAACAAAGTATATATTGAAAACGTTAAATGAGAAGCAATTTTTACTTCGACATTTTTTTTTTATTTTCACGATCACAAGTTTAAAACGGAAAAGCGATAAAGCTCGTTACCTTTCAATTTCGAGAGTCAATTTTTCCCTGCAATCGGAATTGAAACGGCCGAAAAAGTAAGTTGCCATTTAACGTTTTCAAATTTTTTCTAGAAAATCCATTCAATCGCTTCCATCGTCCAAAAAAATATATACACATGCAAACATTTAATTCAAGTTACATCAAATTCTTTTCCGCTATTCCACAGAGCCAAAACGATTCATATCCTTAAAAATTTCAAGAAAAATAAAAATAAAAGGATCTCAGAATTATACATTTCCTTGAAACTCGCGAATCACTTAGAGAGAGAGAGAGAGAGAGAGAGAGAGAGAGAGAGAGAGAGAGAGAGAGAGAGAGAGAGAGAGAGAGAGAGAGAGAGAGAAGATATTTAAATTTAAAAAAAAATAAATTCACAGGAATACCATTCGTGGTCGCGCGATCACGCTTCTCTACGTGACGAGATCAGACCGTGAAAATATAATTCTCTATATAATCAATGAGAGGGGATATCGCAGGAACGTGATAAAACGCCCTTTCGAATGGAAAACCGGAAGAAAGATAATCCGTCCGTTCTTTCGCGAATGATTAAACTCGAGGTCCGCCATTGATCTGCCGAAAAGCAGAGGAACATCTCGAAAAAAAAGAGGGAGCGCATCACAGTGGTTCGAACAGTGTATAAATATAAATGGAGAAAATTTATTTTTAAATTGATAAGAAATAATTGTTTCGACAGAGTACGTAATAATATTAAAACTCTTGCACGATAAAAATTTTAAATCCTCTTTTTGCAAACGTTTACAACAAATTGAACAAAGGCAGAGAACTGATCGATAATTGATCGATCACTAGATTTCGAATAGTTGAGAAATATTCCGTAAATTTACATCTCGAAACATCTATTTTAATTTAAATTAAGGTTAAAGTTTAGTAATTACTTCATGTTAGAAATTCGCACAACACAATGATTTGTCAACGATTTTTTATTCCACGGAATAAGAGTTGGATATCCGAAAACTTTTTATTTTTTTTTACCGCCATATTTGATTTGCAAAAGCTTTGCAAAGCTACACTAAAATTAATTTTGTTCGCGTGATGTTATACAACCAAACTCTCAACGGATTCTTTAATCTAGCCACTCATATTTATGGATTAATTTTAAATTATCTTGTATTATAATATATATTTAATAATATTGCTAACTTTTAATTAGCAATTTTTTTATTCTTTTCAATTTTTTAATATTTTTATATATTTTTTATATATCGATTATTATTCTCATTTTTATTCTATACTAATTAATTTTTCATATATATTTAGTTACATTCTTTAATAAATATTATAATAAAAAGTAATAGTATTGTTTTCCAAAAATTAAAATTTCCGTATAAGCTCAAAAAAAAGAAATAATTTTGTCCAATTAAGACCTATCGTTCGAACCACTGCAACGACTTGTCCCCTCTTCCCCCACTCCTTTTTGCAAAGCCTCGAAATATCTCGAACATCACAGGTATTCTTCGTCCTTGCAACGCGATCTCTGACATTATACATAACTCTGCATACATGATATAAAAGAATGTCCTTTCGTTTCAAATTTTTGAAACGCTCTTAATCAACACCTGAACAACTAAAAAAAATAGAAATTTTTTTTTAGATAAAAAACGAAAGAAACTAGAAAACTCTTCCTCTCTTTATCTTTAATCCTTCTCGATGATTCTTTTCAAATTTTACGAACGTAACGAAACGAACTTCTCGATCGTCGTCAATTTCTAACTTCTATATATATATATACACCGCAATAATTTTATCATCCGTCTCGAAATTGATTACAACCCGATATCTCGATTAAATTATTTCAAGTATTTCCAACGCGTTCCAAACATCTATCTTATCCTGTCCCTTCAACATTTATCTTCGTTGTGTAACTCGATTTTCCCGGGGAACGGGCGCAAAAGATGTATTATTTTACAAGTTGATTTATCTTCCACGACAACCACGATCTTTTCCTTTTTCTTTTCGTTACGGCACGGGATTTCAGAGACACCGCCTTGGCGCGCGCATCACCGAGAATACCTTTGAAGATCCTTTGGGGGCCGGAGACGAGTATTAACGCATTATAAACTGCGAAACGTGCTCCCCCTCCTCCTCCTCTTCCCTAAACGCAAACTTTCGCACAGCACTCCAACATCATGTATCATCCGAAGTCAAATATAGCGGTGAAATTTGCATAGTTATTGAATCTAGCAAGCTTCTGAAAGGCAAACTTGACGGTTACCGCTAAATTTTCCCAACGTTATACACCCGACGGAAATAATTATCCAACCATTTGTTGTGTCAAACGTCCCGTCTGTACGATCTTTTTCTTTTTTTTCGATATTTATCAAGATTTCTGGAACATTCGACGCCACAACGCGCGTTAATTTTCTTAAACTATTCGAATAATACTTTAATTTTTATTAGCCGTGCAAATAAGCTCCTTTCCCTTTGTTTCACGATCATAACTTTTCACCGAATTACTTCATCGTTCGTGGCGCCATCTGAAAGAACGTTCTTTTGTTTTTAAGAAGAGTCGCGATGAGCGCTCTAAGCAATTTCCAGTCCTATGCGACAGTTTAGAGCGATAGCATCAACGTTGCGTGCGAGAAGCTTCGTTCGCGTCACTGCTTACTTTTTGCATTCCAGCTTAGGAAATCGGATGTCTAAGCTATTGAAATGGTTTGCGCGCCACCATTTTACATGGGAAAAGTCGTAGCAAAGATTTAAAGCCGGAAATTTTAATTTGAAAGACGAAGATCGCGACGTGCATCAAGAAAGTTCGACGAGGAGGTGAGTTGGAGGAATCGCTCGACGAAAATGCGACCCAGACGTAAGAAGAATTGGCAGAAAGAGGTATCTATCCGATTGAAACAATTGTACCTAATTTATGTGATAAAATCTTGACTTTGGAAAGAAAACAACTTATTTGCACACTTAATAATTACATAAAGCGATCGTATTAAATATTAGAATGATTCGTAATTTAAAAATGTCGTATGAAAAAAAATTTCTCCATAATACTTGACATAATCAGATCCTATTGTATCGTATAAGAAGTACCACGTGAAGTTGTATTTAAAAAGAAAAATTGATAAAAAATAATCCTCATCGTAAGAAATATTTTTCTCGATCCACCGCTGTTTGAGAATCACTGCTTCGTAAAAAAAGAAAAAAACAAAAATAAAATAATCGTATCGTCGATCGAATAAAAGAAAATCAAGAAAAAAAAAGCAACGTTAAATCCCTTATAATATTTTCTCCCAATCTCATTTCCTCTCGAAGACAC
Organism: Apis cerana; assembly: GCF_029169275.1. Classification (NCBI taxonomy): domain Eukaryota; kingdom Metazoa; phylum Arthropoda; class Insecta; order Hymenoptera; family Apidae; genus Apis; species Apis cerana. The sequence goes on from NC_083857.1 coordinate 14,290,281, forward strand.
GCACCTCGATTTTGTATGTATCTCGAGAGAGCTTTAATTACTCTTCGATCGATGCAAACACGGCATTCGATGAAGAAAACGGCCTGGCTCGCACACGAGTTAACAAGAGCGTGATGAAAAAAAAAAACAGCGAGCACAATGTCTTAATCGTATTTGCATTGAGATTCAAACGGCCCAGAGACTCGAAGAGAGACAGAGAGAGAAAAAGAAAAAGAGAGATTTTTATCCGTGAACGGTTCTACCGCCTAGGATCCTACTAGACCTGTTTCTTGCAAAAGTCGCGCCGTTAAAACCCTTTACTGACGTATTTATAGAGGATTATCGCATATCTAAACAATACGTATCATTCCAACACAGAAACGTATAATTCTTCTTCGCGACGCGGTGCACCCACGCAAAACGAATGTTGTCGCGCAAGGAACAAAAGCTTGCGTTTAACCCCCCCCCCCCCCTCAATGTCTCGGATCGTTAACCTTTTTAATATCGCCCATTATTTAAAAAAAAAAAAAAGATTTGAGCGATCCTCCAGATATGTAAATTGCGTTCGTTACCCGCGTAATATAGATACACGGGATATACGGGTTTGAAGATGAATACTTTTCCGGTGTAATAATTCGTGAGAGTGTTTATTTTCTTCCATAGAGAAAGAAGTAATTTGATTCGAGAAGAAAAGAGAGGGGCGAAGTGTAAAAGGATTGTCCTCGAGTCTAGTGAAAATATTTTTGTCTCTTCTTTGGTCACGCTCGATGGAAAGAAGATCGATTCTCGAGATTTGAAGATTTTGTTTCGTGTGACAATACGTATATACGTGACAAACGCGAAAAAATATTTCAATATCGTCGTATTAATCTTATCAACGTTAAGATGTTATGTCCAATTACGACTTTTCACGTGGATTTTATATCCAAGATTGTTAACCTCACTTTTAGGAGATTAGACTTAACTAAATTTTTATTATAATTCATGCTGTTATATGTAGCCAAAAAATCGTATTGAACGTAACTCTTTTAAAGAAACGATAAATATTACAAAATGTTACCATCTTTTTATCTAAGATAACGAAATACTTTGCCCAAATGAGAATAGCCTCATCCCTAAAAAAAAAAAAAAAAAAGTTATTTATATAACGACGCGAAAAAGGCGAACCATTTCCGCCATTTCGATCGAAATCCTTTTTGTCGTCTCTTGTCGCAATTTCCATTAGCCACGAGCAAAAATGAAAGATCAGAGGCGAGGATACTCCGCTAATTTCCCTTCGCTTACTTCCAGGCAATAATTTACCCTGTTCTCCCCGCAGCGCGTGCCGTCAGCCACTGGTTCCATCGTGGACACGCAACCCTTTCCCGGAATGGCGCACCTCAGGCTCTCGCACTTCTGAAAATGTAACGCAATCGTATCGGTCAGGGTGCAGATGGTTTCGTGTCGATCGCGATATCGCGCAGCGATAGCCAACCACCGAGTCGTTGTGCCGTGCTTATCTCTCAACGATTCACGATCGCGTGGTGTATATGTGTGTGTGTATATGTACTTTTCTAAAAGGATAAGGCAGGTCGCGCACATGAGGTAAAAGCTTACCGTGGCGGACGACAGATGGAGCCTCTTCACGGGCGACATCTATCGTGGTTTATCTCGTTAATAACGACGAGAATACATTTGTAGAGTAAAACTTTCGTGACTCGATTTATATTATGATTTTGTTGTTGAAAGTGGACACTTGAAGGCAACGGAATGGAAATTATCATCGTTGATAATTTATTTCCGTGTTTTTAGATTTGAAGAAAATCTTGAGAGTTTTTAATCTTAAATTCAAATACTTTTAGTGAAGATTAATAATTGGATAGTTATTCTCTATGATGTAATGTTTCTATTTGATGTGAAAAATAGTTACATGTCTCGAGACGTTTTATACGATAGTGATCGGTTGGAAAGTTTTAATTATTTGGAAAGGTTGAATGTCGAAAGAGATTTTCGAAAATTTTATCTTTAAATGTATTCATAGTTTATTATCGTTATTATTCGATGATGCTTGGTTAAGTATCGCATGATTAAGATCGAAAAATATCAAATATACGAAGATGAGTGTCTTGATGAATTATTGTTGCGTTTTTTCAATTTTCTTACGATTAAATTGCGAATGTTTATGTTACATTTAAATTTATATGGATATGACTTTTTAAATGGTACTGGAAGAGAAGAAAGAAAAGTGTTTGTGTTGTATATTGCGTGTTATATACTATCTTTATTTTGAATTCCATTGTTGCATCTATTAATGGAATTAAGTTTGATATAAACTTGTAAATCTAAATCGAATTCAATAAAAAAGATGTAATTTCATAGAATTTGAACATTTACCTCTGCAATATTTGATATTACAAAAGATATAAGTACAGAATTTTTTATTCCATTGTTTTAAATCAGGCAATTCGAACGAGAGAGAATAGATAAGATATTCGATGAGATTGAATAAATCGAAGTTATTTATACACACGAAAAAGGAATGTGCAGAGAGAGAGAGAGAGAAAGAGAAAAATTTTCAAAGTTTCCAGGCAACTGTTTCAAACTTAAAAATTTCGAACATGAAAACTTTAATAACAAATCTAAAGTTTGCAAAAACTTCTAAACAATTCTTAATCGAGGGATTAATTTTCAAATACTTTCTACATTAAATTTCTTACATAACAATATAAAATAAATTGCACTTTTAGCGTTATTAAACGAAACTATTGTTATACGAAAACAAAATACATTAAAAGCTGTTCGTTCTTATCGACGAGAAAGACATAATTTCTCGAAAGATCGCCTATACATATAAACACACGAGAAATAACCATCCTCGTCCATGTTTCTCTAACAATTTCACCCATCGAGAAACGTCGCAAGTAATTTCTTTTCTTCATAAATATACGAATATAACTTGATGAACACATTTTGATGAAAGCGCGAAACGGTTCGTTCAATTACCTTTCTTTTCTGCTTGAGGCGCGAATGGGAGGGGGGAGAAGAGGTGGTGGGGGAAAAAACGTAATCTTTGTTTCGCGTCGCGTGTGTGTATATATGTGCATATATATATGTGTATGCGCGTGTAAATATCGAAGAACAACAAGGGATAACGCGTTTATTGCAGCGCGGATGGAAAACAATGCTCGTTCGACAAATAAACGAGGGGTGAACAACCGCAACACGGGTGAATTTTCGTAGTAAGTTCGTTAACGTAACGCGTGTCAACCCTTCTCGACTACCCCCTCCCCTCCTATGTTTTCGCGTTTAATTATAAAATTACAATTGGGCTCCCGTCGTGTTTGGTCCATCATCAATGATTTCGAATGACGAAATAATGAGACCGTTACAACGGCGTTTCATTTTGCACTCTCCCTCTCCCTCTCTCTCTCTCTTTTTCTCTCTCTCGTTAAATTAATCCGGCGCACGGACGCGATGCTCGAATACTTATGAAAACATCGATCACCGGACGAGCCTGCATCGTGGAATTAGATTAATTAATTAATGGACAAATTGAACGGGGTGTCCCGTTATTTTTGCCGAGATTTTCAAACAAACGGTTCGTAGTTTAAAAATCGGTGGAAATGCGAAAACAAAAGTATCGATTTTCTTCCCTTCGAGGATACGGGAAGGCGAATTAAATTAAAAATTGAACAACAATGGATGGAGAGCGTAACGGATGTCATGATCTTGGGAGAGCGTAGGCATAGGTATGGCTTGCATGTATTTTTCCTAGCTCGCAATGAAATATGATGGAAATATAAAGAATATGGGAGTTCCTCGCGAAGGCGCATAATGTAACGTGGAAAATAAGGTAGAGACGGCGGAGCCGCGTAATGTGATATGGAAAAAAAAAAAAAAATTGGCGGAGTCCGAGGAGAAATGAAGGTAAGGAAAAAAGATTTAATGAAATTTGTTCCCTCACCACTTCCAAATCGCAGTGGCGGGCCTCGAGACCGTACTCTATTCGACACTGGTCATCCGCGTTGTACATCACCCCTGGAAGAAGTTCCGTGCTTGGGAACTCGTAATTTTGCTGCTTGTCCTCCAAACAGAATCCTAAATCTGTTCTACGAGAATAATCGTATGGATAATTATGTTTAATTTCTAAATATAAGCATGTGATTTTTTTTTTTTTTTACATATTTTTGAGGTTATGACGAGATGTTACATCAGAGAGATGTTTGTGATGTTTTTTTTAACGCGTTAAGCAAATAGTAAGATGTAAAAAGTACCGCCAAGTGGAAATCCAATTTCATCGTGAACGGAATTTTGAACCGATTTCTCGGCCAACAAGTTTCCCTGCTACTTTAAAATGAATGGAAAGCAAACTCAAATCGATTTGATAAATTTTTGTTGGCGCGAAACGCCACGGGTTTCTTACTCGATGTACAATTTCAGCGACTCTTTCGAACACACGGACCACTTTCTCGTGATGTACAAGTTACCGGGATGCATGACCGTCGTTTCGATGTAATTTTCGTCGTGATGAATAATGCCTGGACACCCATTTTCCTCTTTGACGTCGTGCGACATACCTAACCTATGTAAATGAATTCAAACCGTGGAAATAAATAATTCGAATCGATAGGGATAAAAACGAATACGCTATTTTATCTAATTCGAAACACTCGGTTAAAGAAAGATTTAAATTATTTAAACCGAACATTTTTAAATTAATTTAGAATCTCTGATATAAGTTTTTCGTAATTTAAAACTCGATTAAAATTAGACAAAATTTAAACCGCTATAATTCTAAAGATAACGATTCCCGATTAATAAACGAAAGATCGTTAGAAGCGGGAAACCTTGCTCTTGAAAACGCTTTTTAATTTATTTCGATACGACTTCTGGTTCCCGAAATATCATCGTGTAAGGAAGAAACCGAATTAAAATTAGAAAAAATTTGAATAGCTATAATTCCGAAGATAACGATTCTCGATCGATACACGAAAGATCGTCAGAAGTGCGAAACCTTCCCCTTCAAAATGCTTTTCGATTTATCTCGATACGACTTCCGGTTCTCCAGATATCATCGTGTAAAGAGAAAGGTAATTTTTTAAGCGTTTACAATCTCCATCCTCGTCTCCTACTCGGACCTCTCGCTCGCATCTCGTCTCACCGACCTATTCCAAACTTCAGACAAGTGACAGACGCGATTCCGCAGGAAGAATGCAGGTCACCCGACTCGTAATCTCTGTATTATCTTCATGAAAACTTTAACTCCTCGTATCTCGGCAACGAATCGAGATATCGTGATAAAACAAAAAGCAACTCGAAGGATATAATTTTCTCCATTTCTCGAAGTCTCGTTCGATTTATTAATCTTACCGTGGAAGCAATTAAAATACGACGTATTTTTATATCTCAACATTTTTCTTAGCTGCATAAAAATCCGCGGTTCATTTATACCTTTTTTGGATCGATCTTTTTCCACGTTATATTTCTTTGTATTTTACACCTCGCGTTAATGGAAGTGGCGTCTCGTGATACTTCTTATCTCTCCGTATGTCATATTTTTTAACATTTTTTCCCCTTCCTACATTTCTAGATACGATGCCCTACATTACACGTTTCTGGAGGGGGAAGAGAGAAAAAGTGGGGGAAAGAAACAAGTGGAGGAGCGAAACACTTACGTGTGGCCGAGATGATGGGCGATGTGGTATCCCGTGTGTAGGCCAACGTCGTTTATAATGGCAGCGCCTTTCAAAGGGTCGCAAGTTCCAGCGATCGTCGAGGTACCGGTGAAACCACACACGCTCGGTGAATCGCAGATGTTACTCCTGACCAAATGAATGAGGGTTCAACCTCGTTCGAGGTTAAGTTGGGACTCGCGTAACATTAATTCGATCTCTAGCTGTACTTTGTAATCAGAATGGCACAGTCGTGGTGATTCGGGTGTGTATCGTCCCCAGGGTTAATCATTCGTTGCCACCGTTGGAAATATTTCAGGGTAACGTTCGAGTCTTTAGTTATAGTTAAGCTCATCTGTATTCAACCAACAATATTATTCAATAATAACAGTTCAAAACGTTCCAATCAATATATACACACACGTATACACACACCTCATTTTCTTGGACGAGCATTCTTATAATCCTGACAATGGTCAACTCCATAGTTATTCCTAAACTGACGTCGTGTAGCAACGCCGCGGCCTGAAACAAGCTTAAAATTAATAATTTCCATCGTACTTGTTTATCACGAAAAATAGTGAAAGAATAAATCTATTTTCCCCTCTTCTTCCAATAAACCTTCCATACTCGAACAGACTATTTTTCCAAACATAACATCCTTCCCCTATTTTTAACACTTAACGGAAGGGAATTTAGGGTGAAACTAGGGCAAAGTTAGGTACCATGTTGAGCAGGGTGAGCACGTAATTCTCGACGTCGAAATCCTTGTGATAATCGAGAACGGTCTTGTCGAGTACCAGCAACAGTTCCATCGTGTGCGAATTGGCCTGGTTCTTAGGTGGGTGGCGTTTCTGCGAACTGAAAGCGCGCTTGGCAATGGTTTTGGCCATATTGCCGGTGACATTACAGAGAATCTCGGCGTTCCTCCCGAATTCGTCCGGCCTCTTTTTGTAGACGACATGCGGGTGCTCCGTTTCTTTGGTAAAGTCGTGACCCGCCACCGGCTCGATCGTGTACCACGATCGTTTCGTTCTAATAAATCCGGCCTGGAGATGAGAACACCGAGATTCCTTCCAGTCAGATTTATCTTTACGCCACGATATTTCGAGTTCGAGTCGTTTGAAAGCTTTATCCGCAACCACGCCGTTACTCCCCCTTAATCGATTTAAAAAAATCTTATATATGTATATGTGTATATGTATGTGTATTAGGTCGGAAAGAAAGTTCTTGTTACCTCGATTTTATTTTCGATTAAGTTGCATTCACTTTGTACGTATAATTTTAAATTTTCCATTTTTCGATTTCTGAAAATGTGACGCTAATTTTATCTTCAAATTTTCAGTTTTTCTGATTTTTTAGGGTTGGTTGGAAACGATATCAACTTGTACCGTTCGGAAACGTTAAGGAACATATTTAAAAAATTGAAGATGCTTCGAATCAACGAGTTCATCGCCTCCAGAATTTTTCTGCAAAGTTGCATCGACCGCAATGATTTATTTTGATTAACAAAATATTTTTCTCGGTACGTGCATTTGAATTTAACAGTTAAAAACCGCTTAGAACTTTCATTCCGACCTAATCTTGTGATCTTTTTAACCACCGTGCATCTCTCTCCGATTCATTTTCTTTCTTTCTTTTTTTTTTTTTTTTGCAACTCCTACTATTCCAGACCACAATTTTTCTTCCCCCCCTCTAATTTTTCTCCCAAACTCGATTATAAATTCCCCGTTTCGTCGTGTACAATTAAATTGATTAACCAATTTTTGAATTTATTTATTTATTTGATTATTTGTTTCCAGGTTTCAAACGACTGGTCGATTAAAAAAAAGTTGGACTAACCAAGCCGTAACAAGTGGACAGGGCGCTGTCCCCCGAATGACCGTGGACGCGACCGAGATAGTGACACTGCGAGTCGCGCATCCCCTTCAACTTCGCATCCTTCAACAAATTATCGTTGCTCCCGCTTTCTGCAGACCCCCGATGTTCCTCGATAACAGCGCCTGTGTGAAATCAAACGTTCACTCCTTGGTTCGAATCCGATCCGATTTCGAAAATTTTTTTGAAATTGAAATTTCAAGGGGAAGAGAAAATTGAAAATGGATCAAGAAGAAGAAGAATATTTTCTTTTTTTTTTTCAACTGAAATTAATACAAACACACACGTTGTTATCTTAATTTTCAACTCGCCTGGGGCAACGAGGCTGGGATTCGGCCGTAGCTCGAGATGATAATCCTTCTGGCCGATTTTCAAACGGTAGTGAACCGCATCGTCCTCCACTCTGCCCCCTCCTCCCCGATCCGCCGGGGCGTAGAGGGAGCGCTTGAAGTGATGAGGTATTTGATGCGACACGAACTTTCCATCCGATCCGACTTTCCTCGGCACCACGATCTCGTATCCCGTGTCACGCCCTTGAAAAATCAAAATTTCGTTATAGTTATGGAGAGAGAGAGAGAGAGAGAGGATTATTCTGCACTATTTTGTAAGAACACCAATTTTTATTAATTTTGTGGAGGAGGGAGTTTGGAATCGTTAATAAGAGAACGTTTCATCTTTGGAATACCATTCTTTCGCTTCGTTAAGATCAGAGATTCTTATTTTGTAATAGGAATCAGGGAAATGGAATAAAGAATTATTCGGGAAATTTGGAAGGAATGTTGTATTATAGGATGAGGTTAGGATGGGTTGAACATGTTTTTGGAAGGTTATTATAGGTTAGATGGTGAGCACTTTTTATTCTGAAGAGAAACGTGTAATGGAATAAAGAAAATTTGGGAAATGGATGGGTTGGGAATTGAACACGTTTTTTCCAGATTATTGTAGAATTATGATGATCTTTTTATTTTATAATAGGAGACAATCAATGATAAAGAAATGTAGTAATGAAATGAAGAATTATTAGTGAACTTTGGGGAATGGTGTTCTGTAGCAGACAATCAATGATAAAGAAATGTGTAACGAAATAAAGAATTATTAATGAAATTTGGGGAATGCTGTTCTATATATGTTTTATAGCAGACAATCGATGATAAACAAATGTGTAATGAAATAAAGAATTATTAGTGAAGTTTGAGGAATGCTCTTCTATAGAATAATATGTTTTATAGCAGATAATCAATAATAAACAAATATGTAATGAAATAAAGATTTATTAATGAAATTTGGGAAATGGTGTTTTATATAATGTTCTATATATGTTCTATAGCAGACAATCAATAATAAAGAAATGTGTAATGAAATAAAGAATTATTAGTGAACTTTGGGGAATTCTGTTTTATAGAATAATATGTTCTATAGCAGACAATCAATGATAAAGAAATGTGTAATGAAATAAAGAATTATTAATGAAATTTGGGGAATGTTGTTCTATAGGATTTGGGTTAAGAATTGAATATATATTTTGAAGAAATGATGCATTGTTTTTATAGAAAAACATATAATAAAATAAAAGAATTACATGTAAAATTTTGAGAATTCTGTTTTATAGCTATAAATGATGATATTAAGATAAAATAATAATGATGGACTTTTCTTATTTTATGTGATACATTAGATAACCAAGAAAATTGTTTTAGAAAAATGTATAATAAAGAATTATTTGTAAAATTTGGATTTTTTAAAGATGAATAGCGAATTGAAATTGAAGTTTACAATAATTGACATATATTTGACATATAATTGACATTATACTTATATAACACATTATTATTTTGCATCGATATTGACACAAAAGTCAAAATTTGCTTTTGTTAAAGGTACACGTTTCTATCTTTATACACCATTTACCAAAAACAGCAATAATTAATAAATAACAATCAATCAATCAAATTAATTCAACCTCTAAAATTTGCATTTTGAGTTGTATCCATTGTCAATAAACGACATATCATAAACCCCACTAATCATCTCCTAAAAATTAAAAATAAAATGATCATTAAAAAAAAAAAAAAGATACTTTTTGAAAGAAATTTCTTTTTCAAACAAATCAACGATAAATTCATAATTTCTTTCTCACTGTTACGCGCACAAGTATAAAAGAAACACGGTAATTATCTTGAAAAATTTCTGCCTGTAAAAAAAAAATCCCTTCACGTCTCCGCTAATTGATCTTCGCGAGTTGCTACTGGATTAAAGGAGGAACGTTATTTAAAATATATGAAGGCGAGGCCTCCGTTCCTTTCCTTAACAAAAGGGAAAGATAGATCAAAGATATCGATGAGAAATTTTCCCCGTCATCGGTGGCCAGGAAATTAAACCGTGAAGAGCACTTTTCGCGATAAAGCGGATTCATTAGCGAGCGCGCCATCCTCTCCCCTCTCCTCCCTTCCCTTCCCCCACCACAACATTTTTCGTTAACTCGACGTCTTGAAGCGGTAGTAGGCCGCCGCTCCTCCAACGAGGCATCGTTCGATGCGTGGTATCGAACTAACCGACACTCGCAAGCGAGTTGGTTATGCGCAACAAACGTAAATGTATTTCCGTGGAAGAAACATGTTGAAGGTATGCGAGGCAAAGTTGGATTTCTATGCCCCGTTGATCAGAGAGAGAAAGAGAGAGAAAATTCGATCCACTTGGTGAAATTACTTACGATATTGGAAATGTTGAACGCGGTTATATATATATATACGTACAATCGTTGCTGAATTATTATAAATCGACTTTTGTTTGATTCAAACTTGATTAAAATTTCAATGTGTGTGTGTGTCGTTTTTTAAAGCATAGATTATTTCTAATCCAATATTTATCTTATCCAGTTTCTCGAATTTTCGATAAAAGTTTAATTCCTGATGAAAATTTTATTTATTCAAGGATTCCAAGTTCGATCGTTTCCTTTTTTTTTCTTTTTCAATTTATAATCGAAATTCCATCCGTTCTTTCGAAAACGGATTAATAATTAATAACCGATATATATATCCATTATATACGTAATTTTTATCGTTATCACTCTTATCTCCGCGCAATCGAGCCTCATTTCTATAAATGAAATTTAACGATAAAAGAATTTAATTTACTATGGAATTAAATGTGCTATTAACAACCTTTTGTAATAATTATTCACGAATATCTTTGGCAATCGTGTTGCACAATAATTTCGCGTTAAATTCAAATCTTCCAAACGTCGTGAATAGGATCAGCTATTTGCGGAAGCTAGGATCGGAAAGATGCTCGACGTTTCAAAGGTATTTATTTTACGCCATTTCTCCTGCTGCCGTTGAAGCAGAGGCGTGTATAGGCTTTGACCGGATTATAACCTCGCACAACCGCGAGGTGTGATCGCAAGTTTTATTCGAGCGTGATCCTTCACGTTTTTTTTTCTTTTTTTTTTTTTACCGCCATAATTGCAATGCACACGTTTCGCGCGTAGGCGATACGGAACAAAAGGAAGTGGAACTTTGTTCGCGACAGGACGTGAACTTTTTCATTGAAATATCTCGCGACAAATTCGCGAGTTGAACTTTTGCCATATCGAAACTGTAATCGCCTTAGAGCCGGAACGTAAAAAAAAGTAGATGCTAACGGATGCTGTTTGGTGCGACCAAGAGAAATATTTCTACTTGCGTGAAAATATACCGTCGATGATTAAATAGAAAAAAAATCTTTTCAATTTTGGAAACCATATTTTTAATACAATCTTAAAATCTCTTCGAAATTGTCTTAGAAGTAAAACACCATTTAAAAAAATAATTTTTATCCGATTTCTTCGAAATTATTGCTTCGTATACCACCGTAATATGCAAATGTATATAGGAGGAATGTAATATCAGAATCGATATCGAAACTAGGAAACTTCGCCTCCAACCATTTCCAAGAGTTACAAATCCACTTAAATACGTGCAGACGTTTCGAATCTCTATTTTCCACTCGGTCAACGGTTTAATAACGTATCAATCGATCGTTGAAGCGGGAACATACGTTTAACATGTGCACTCGAGCCAGAGTTATCGAGGCACGATCCAGTTCGCGGTCGAACGTCGAAAAATGTATTCGGATCGCGGCCAAGAAGCAAGTTCCTCGGTTTCTCTGAGCTAACTTTTCCAGAGTTTGGAGGAGCGCGAACCTCCTCGAGAACAAGTTCTCGAGTGGGTTCGAGAAGGGAAAATCGATGGAGCGCCGAGCGTCGAATGAACCGGGCGAACGATCGTGTTATCTATCGACGATTGACACGTGTCTCCCGCCATATTTCTTTTTTTTTTGCTTTCGATTTCGTAATTTTATTTCGACACCGAAACAATAAAATCGATCGTGCTGTTGTTACTCGATGATCGATACTCGAGATTATTTTTCACTCCTTCCTTAAATATTATTTTTACTTTCACGCGTCGATATTCAGCGTGGAGAGATTTAGTCGAATCGGTTGAATTTATTTATTTTTTTTTTATAATAATTTATAATAATTCGATCATTGTATAATTGCATTTAATTTCAATTGTACGAGTATCTCATATAAAAATATTCAGATAATAATCGTAAAAGAATATCTTTCTGATGATTTTTTTTCAAATTTACATTTTTTTTCCTAAATATTTTTGAACGAAAATGAAAATCGACGATAAGGGAACCAATATCGAAGTGTTCTATTATTACCTATAATCAATTGAACACGTGTCTCTCGCGAGAGCGCCATTTTTTTCCCCTACCAATAACCTTATTCCTATTTCAAAAACTAGAGAGAAGGAAATGCTCTGTGCGCGATACGAGCATCGAACGAATACGGATGGTGAACAATCGCATTATTGTTCAACGATCGACGCGTTCTTTCTCTCTCTCTTTTTTTTCAAACTAACTTTAAAAACGCTAAGAGGAAAAGAAAATCGATGGAATCGATTGAACGGTCGGATTATTGTTCAACGATTGACGCGTATTTTTCTCCTTTTTTTTTTTTTTTTTTAAACCTTATTTTTATCTCGATAACTTGACACTGGTATCAAAAAAAAAAAAAAAAAAAACGCGTGGGAAACGCGTGGCATTCGCGATACGGAATTTTGATTTTCGTTATTATTCGAAGCAACGGTGCCAATAGCGTTCTATGACCGATTTTTCCAGGTGGCGTTGTTGCAAAGCTTTTGTGTTACAGTTACACGAAACTAACCTATGCGGCGCGACAAAAATAAAACGAAAATATGCCACGGCGGAGATATGTTTTAATTGCTGCTCCGCTTGTGTATGTATACGTGTATATTGGAACGCATAAAGCTCGAGATTATACAAGCTAGCGGATAAATTTGAATAGGGAATACGAGGATAATAGAGGAACGTTGGCGAAATATTAAAATATAGCGTTAGATGTACCGTATATATAAAATACCACCTTTTTCTATAATAAATATCCAATTGTTGCTGCGACTTGAATCTTATCTTATCTTAACGTTAAATTAAATTTATGGTTAAAATCGATATATATTATTTATGCAAGCGATTTAATATTAGATACGAAAATTATCCATTTCCCGATAATTCGTAAAAAATTAAATTAAACTCCTCGAGATGTGACGGATATAAATGTACATTTTGTATGCGATGTTTATATACAAAAAAAAAATAAATAAATAAACACACAATGCACTTGGAATATTCTCTACCATTTTTTTATATTCCGTATATTTTTAGCACGTTCGTATTTTGCATAAGCACAACGCATCCAAAATATTTTCAACAATTGCAATATTATTACAGCGAAAAAAAAATAAAGAAATAAATAGAAAGAAGATAGATTCGGGTTAGTCCGGTTTATATCGTGAGGGGAGAGAAGGTTCGCGATAAATTTGCGAGGCTGATCTCAAAATCTCTCCCTCCAGCGAAAGGAAATTTTATTAAAACATTGCGGCCGCGCACTACAAATCCACTTTAGGACACTTTATTGCATTACGAGGAGGAGGAGGAGGAGAGAATGACGTTACACGGATTACTGTCACACAGGTACGAGGGGGGAATAAGGAGGGCAAGCACTTTCTGCCGATTTTTTACCAAGTAACAGGGACAAAATGGGGAAACGCGGGGCGGAATGAGCTTTGGTTGAAAGAAGCACGGCTCCAACGGTTTTTATCGCGAAACCACGAAAAATAGTCGTCACGCTCCTGCGAGACCCGGAAAACCTCCCTTTTGACAGATACCGGGGACTTTGTCTAACGGAGAAGAAGCCACGGCGCGATTCAACGGTTGGATCGTGCATTACTTTTTTCTCCAGTTCGAGATATAACGGGTATACAGGGCGATTTCAAAGGAGAAAACCGGATTCCAGGTTTACGAAAACGATTTCAGCTTATTCCCCTCTGCCCGGGGGGGGAATGTAAACGAGGATTTTTTGCGGGGGACGACGATTTTCCTAATAATAACAGGGAAGAATAACATAGAATTCATTCCGTGTTTTAAAGGGATGAAACTGGTAAAACAAATATTTGGCCTTCGTTATTTATGGAGGAGCGATTGTAAAACGATGATAAAAATATTATTGTATCTATCGAGATAAAAATATCTGTCGAGCGAGAGCGCAAAAAGATGGATCCTCTTTTTCTCATCTTTTATTAACATGATAAAAATCGCTAATTCCAACGAATATGTGTGTATTTTGTATAATAACTTTTCATACAATTGGGAAGTTATTAATTTTGTAATATATATGTTATAAATAATTTTATTCCATTTGTTCTAAAAAATACAGTAAAATATCGAGCGAAGCTTTTCTATCGAATAACAATTATGCGTTATGAAATCATATTTAACCGCATGAAAGAACATAAAATTATCGTTGTGTTGTTATATTTATTACAACAACGAACAACAAAATATAGGGGGGAAAGTAGAGGGGAAAAAATAAAAAATAAAGGGAGAATAATAAATTTTTAAAAATGAAAATACGTCGAACGCAATCTCTGAGAATAATATTGGTTGAACGTTGAAGAACGTTCCCCCTTGTAGAAAATATTTTAATTCGAAATGTTTGTAACTTCAATTAATTTTAATTAATTTGAAATCGCGTTGAGAGACGCGCATTTGGTTACACTCGTTAAATGTACATTTGGACAAAGGGATAGTTGGGTCGAGTAGGAAAGCTTGGAAATCGAGCGATTACGTTGTAAAATTTATCGTACGTAATAAAAAGTGTCTTTCCGATAAATGCACGCGAGCATATGAAAGAAATTTATAAAAACCCACGAGATAGTATTAAAATATATTTAAAATGATATTATTTCTTTGTATATAACCATTGCTTGCAAAATCCTATATTTTACGAATAACAATTCATAGATGTATATCCTTTCGATTTTGATTTACTACAGACTCACTCCATTGATCTAGAATAACAATTCAAAGATATTCGATAAACGTATCAATCACAACACGTATGGACGTAACAAAGTACGTGATGATATATATATATAAAAAAAGGAAAAAAGAGAAAAAAAATTCCGAAATACGAATCGATGTAACGAGCTATCCGATCTTTTGAAATGCATATCCCAAAGCCGTGTATCGGATTCAGTATCACGCTCAACCGAAACGCTAATGAGCAGTCGGATTGTTAAATTATTTTTTTTTGCCAGTACCGAAAGGATATTGCATTCGTTGCGTATGCAAGACTAGTCGCTGACACGTTTTATCGATCGATCAAAAATCTCGGTTACGTGGTTACGATCCGCTTTGACGAATCGTTTTGTTTCAAATTAAAAGTATCGAAAATACGACATAACCTAAAACACCATTGATCGGATTTATGAAATTTTGCCTCTTAATTGAAAAAAAAAAAAAAAGAACGGTTTACCTGTGTACATGTCGGCGAATTTTCCGCAGTGGAACGTAACGAACAAAAGGAGATAAAATCGAGTTGGGAATATCGAGGAACGTTTAGCCATTCTGCTTTTTCGAGGACAATTTCGCCACGCGGCGCTCTTTCGCGAGAGCGGATAATTCGACGAATGAAATTGGAGAGAAAGAGAAAGAGAGAGAGGGGAAGAGAAGTCGGAATGTAGGAAAAAGAGAAAGATAACTTCTCTGATGAAAAGCGCACTGCGAGTCGCAAAAAGACATTTCGATATATCGATCCGAACGAACGATGTTCAAGGGAAACAGTATCTGTCAAATGTGTGTCAAGGTAAAAAGACTTTGTGCTGTGAAAGAATCTTTTAAATTCGGTTAAATAATTTGTGGATAATCCGTTTCGGTTTTTGATAAATCGTTCTAATGATTACAAATCTAAATTAGATTCAACGAGAAAGATTCATATCGTGGAATTCGAGTATTAATGGTAAGTTATAACCTTTTCTGACAATCGACAAATGAGTATTTGATCTTCATACGAAGAATTTCGAAAATTTAGTTATAAATACTTTTGATATCGATTCTTTCAAATGAGAAAGAATAAGTAAAAAGTACGTTCCATCAAATTTTTACGACAAATTTAAGAAAATTATACAGAATTATGAACGAACGGAATCCTTGTTATTTTAAATAAATAATGAATTCTTAATAAAACATAATTCGAACTTATTCTATTTAGAAATACTTTCTTTATACTGTTCGACTTATAAAGAATCTTTTGCGTTTATGTTACTTAAAAATTCGAATTCACTTGTAACGTTATTATACTGTAATCGTTAGCAAACATAACCTCGGTAAATTGAAAATTAGCCAGCAAGCAAGAAAAACAAAAAGCAAAGAAACTAAATGAATGGTGGAAATTCTCCATTTTTATCTTTTCTTGTTATTTAATTCTATTTTCCGAATACGACTTTGTACAAGCCGAAGGAAAAAGTTGGCTCATCGAGTGTTGTACAGTAAAAGGCACTTCCACCAGCCTCCTAGGTGACTTACAATGACCGTGTGATGCAATCTTCTTATCGTAAAGTTCAGATTAAAGCGGTAAAAAGTTTTATATTCCCCGACCAGAAACTCTAGCCGCTCCCAGTAACTCTTCTCCGGTTCTCGCGTCCTCCTCTTTCCCTCTCCACCATTTTCTCCGTTTCTTTCTCGTTTATCTTTCCCTCTCTTAACGGCGGAGACTTTCTTTGTTTTCAAACCGCCGCTACTTTATTTTGCCGACCGTTTTCCTTCCTCTTTGAGAGAAGGCGTAATTACGCACGATACGGGCGATTAATAATGAAAACAAGAACGGCGTGCTCGGCCGTATCGTTGCCCGCGATGCTATTTCGTTTCACGGATTCGTGTATTTTTTCAGATTTACGTCGACGATACTCGTCAGACGATGGCGCTTTTATTTCCATCTCAAAGCCTCTTGGTCTCCCGCTAATTAATGAAATTTCTCGCGGGATACGCGCGATAAGGCCTCCTAACAACGCGCAACAACACCGAGCGAATTACGCGTTTCGAATGTTTTCTTCGTTATTTTGCCTTATTAACCTAAAAACCTTACTCGCTCGCCGCTTTCGTTTCACCACGCGTACGGCTTGTTGAACTTTTTAAGGATTGGTTCGATTCTTTTTTTTTTTTCCCTTTTTTTTCTCCGAGCCAATCCTAGATAAGTATATTAATCTAAAAATATCTAAAGCGTGTTTTAATTTTTTCATACGTAAGTATAAAGATTCCAATAATAAAGTACTCGTATTTTATTGTATATTCCATATTTACGAAAAATTGTAACGGTATAGCATTTATTTAAAAGAAAGTAAATATAGAGTACTCGAAAAGTCGAATACTTTTGAGACTAATTGTCGTATCTTCAATTTAATAAGGCCGAAGATTTTATAGTTTCTGTCTTTCTTCATAAAACACAAATGGAATAATCATTACAATGGAAATTAAAATCGCAAATCGGAATAATTTTACATCCGAGATTCTCCAACATTATCACATTTCACTGCATTTCTATCATTGAAATGCGACGAAACTTTTCTAATTATCGGAAAGACGGATCAAATCCGGGGAACCATTTTTCATTTTCCGCGTGTATTGAAAATTTTAATATACCTAAACAGATGTACGGATGAACGACGTTCGTAACAATGGAACACCGTCGATGGCGAAGTTTAGAAACGCTTTATTCGTTCGAGGACCATCTGTACATCCGAAAGTGGTTCGCAAAAGTAAAACTAGTCTCTTAACGCTCTCTCTCTCTCTCTCTCTCTCTCTCTGCTCTGCTCTGCTCTGCTCTGCTCTGCTCTGCTCTGCTCTGCTCTGCTCTGCTGTGGTGTGTGTGTGTGTGTATCCTCTCTCTCTCTCTCTCTCTCTCTCTCTCTCTCTCTCTCTCTCTCTCTCTCTCTCCACTCGATAGGAGAAAAGCAATTTGGGCGGCGAAAGGGCCGAAGGTTGATTGTTTGGCGTTGTTTCGTATTGTTCTTTTGGCCGCGAAACATTCGATATTTCTGATATCTTTCGAAAAAAATTCCTCGTCGGAGCGGTGCGGTGTATTTTAATTAAAAACACAGGAGTTTCGTTTCGTAGCTAAAAATATTTCTTCACGAGTCATTGCCGCTCACGGCACGGCTCGGTAACGGAGGAGGGGAGAACCCCGACGGCGAGATAAAATTGTCAAACGACGCGAAGTGGAAGTTAATGCGTGCACCCGGCCCGCCCTTGTATTTAGTGCACGTACCGACTCTTTGTTTCCTCGAGTTGGCTCGTTCGTCGCTCGTGACGCGGCGGCGTGTATACGTGTATACCAAGGGTAGATAGGCAAGGTGCATGCGGCCTACGTAGGTTGTGGGTATTCGTGCCCATTTTTTACGGTGATTCCTCTGTAAAAGTTCGCGAAACAGTGTAATATACATCGTGATATACATCGTGTCCCGCGCAATCATCTTCCAAACTTTTGATTATTTATTTCTGAAAAAAATTTTTCAAGAATAGAATTCTCTTTGTTCCAAGGATTTCAAAATGATTTTTTTTTTTTTTTGTATTTTTAAACCACGTATATTCTCATTATTAAATTTTTTTAAGAGCAGTCAAGTTCTTTCGAAAATTATTCATTTTTAAAGTTGTTTGAACGTCAACGTCACCGGTTTTAATTAAAACTTATCATTTTTGGTTAAGAATGTTTCTCAAATAGAAATCGTGTAAGGTTATATTGGAAATTATATTCCACGCGAGATTTATTAAAAAATATTTATTTTGGATTAATTAATCTCACGTTGTTCCACGTGGTGGCATAGTTGTAAATACGTCAATCACGGCGGTAATTTTTCTCAATAAGGAAAATCCAATTAATCATATCTCCAGCTAGAAAATCCCTCGATTCTTCGATCAATCAACGCGATTCGCTCGCGTCAAAAGGAAAATTTAATTAATCGATGAGCATATTTTTCAACGAACGTATGAGGATTCGCAAGCTCATAAACGTACCGGATTTTCTTTCGATGAAAAAAAAGATTCGTGATTAAATATTGATACACTGCCGTTTAGCGTTTCGGCCTTAATTAAACATATCGATATTTATTTGAACATGATGTATACACGATTGATATCGAGATATTTATTTTATTCATCGAGATCTTGCTTTTTATATTGATCCAACGTTTGAAATTTATTTATACCCGATTTATTATTATGCGTGTTTTTCTTTTCAAATCATTTTTTTTCAAAATTGATCATTTTTTTTTAAATTACATTTTTTTTTTTTACGTTTCATCAAATTCCAGAAATCGAACGAAACTTTTATTTTTTATCTTCGTAAAGATTATTCATTTCTTTCTCAGTAAACAAGATTTGTTCAAAAGCGTATATTCGAATATTTAACTCTTAGAACGAACAATTTAGATAATTAATTTATCAATATCAATCTTGTTCTTTTGCATTTTGAGTGGTGGATTCCGAAGCATCGCTTGGATCGATGCGACAATATTTATTTACGATTGTTTCTTTTTTCAGAATACGAAATACGGAATGAAATTTGATTTTTTCGTTTTATCTTGAAATTACTTCTTATTTATATATAAAGAGATGGAGAGAAGCGATAAAAACAGAGATGAAATAAGAAAAATAGAAACAATAAATAACAGTGAATGCGAGAGCGCTTTAACAGGAATTAAAGAAGGATTGTAAGGATTTTCCTCTCAACGACATTTTACTACGATATACTTGCCCTGACGAAACGAAATATCGCACGAAACAACGATACAGAGTTTAATTTCCGACAAATTTTCTTTCTTTATATAAACATACATAAAAGCTTTAATTTGCGCGTGAAATCATTTTAAGTTAGAAATTCATCGAACACACGAACACATACGGGAAATCGTCTCGAGTTTTTCGGTACAATAGCGACAATATACTCGAGTCTCTATCCCGACACAATTACTTCTATCTCGTATTCCTCCATTTAATTTAATTGCGCACTCGTGGTCGCAAAAGTAGTCTTTGTTAATTCATTCTTCCAACCAAAATCTCTCTCTCGTATCTTTAAATAATAGAATTCACGAAATAATAGAAATTCTGGAATTGTTATTTCCACACTCCTTTCTTTTTCCCTTCGATGGCTTAAACAAGCTTTTTAAGACGGAGAGAGCATTCGAGAAACGAATCCGCGCGAAGAAACGTTTCCATTTTTTTCAAATGGAATTCACTCGGGATAAAAAGTGGGTTGTTCTCTGAACGAGAAGAAGAAACTCGGTCGAGTCGTATGCAGATCGAGAAAAGAGGGAAAAAAGAAAAGAAGAAAGGAAGGAAAGTGGAGGGGAAGCTGTGGAATCATCGCTGCTGACTTATTATATTCGGAATAATAATAAGGCGATGCGCCTCTCAAACCGCCGACATTTTAGCAATTCAAACTATCCGTTTCGACTCGTTCCGTTCTTCCTCTCTCCTCCCTCCTCTGCTCCTTCTCCCACCACATCTTCGTTGTCTGGCGAGGTGGGGAGAGAGTTGTATCCACAGGGTGGGGGGACTCCTTGCTCCACGGGATAAAAAAACTCGGATGGACGCGTTCAAATAGTGGACGCGTTTACAAACATCGTGCTCTCTCTCTCTCTCTCGCTCTCGCGTCTGTGGTAACGCGAAACCACTGGCCACTTTTCTGTCCGTTATTTTTGTTCTCTCCTTTTCTTTTTCACATTTATCATGTTATAATTTCTGCGTTTTTACTTGGCCAGAGTATAATATAATATTGTTCCTTGTAAATGCGAGTGATATGTTAATTATACATATATATATGTGTGTGTGTGTATATGTTTGAATTTCGAGTAAAAAGAGAGAGCGATGGAACTTTTGTTAAGTTACTAAGCTCTTCTTTAAGCTACTTTTTTTTAAGCAGGAAATAACGATAAAAATTGTATGGTTCTGAAGAATTGAGGTTGATCTCTGAACTAGTCTTTGTTCTTTCGTATCGCTTATTATTTGTCATAATAAATTGGACAGGTTATATTTACGTGTTAATCGGATGAAGGATATAAATAAATTTTTTAAACAAGAATGAGAATCTTGCTTGTGGAATTACGAAAAACACACGAGGCGAAAGTGGTTCTTTAATGCCCGATAAGAAAAGGAAAGAGACTCGTCGAGTTTATTAAATCCGCGGTTCAAGAAATTTTTAAATCGAATAACTTTTCTTGCGAACTCTGCCCCTCCGTCCAGAAGAAAGAAACTGGAAAAAAAAAGAAGAAGAAATTAGGCCAGCATCCATCTCCGCGTTCATTCCAACCGCGCTTTATATTTAAAAGATATTTTTCAGACAAGACCGATTCAGGACAAGGAACGAGAGAGGATTTCTGTTGCGAGAAAATACACGGACGCGTTTCGTGGGACGGCGCGACCACTCCATTTCCTTCCTTCCTTTATTCGTCCTTGCGCAACCAACTTCTCTGATGAATCCAACCGGTCGGAACCCTCCCCACCTCCGCCATTGCAGTTTCAGAAAGCTTTCGGCCGAAATTCGAATATTCGTTTCCGCGCCGAATGTCGCCTTCTGTCTACATTACGCCCCATTTGTATTTTACTCGGACCAGCGGTTGCAGACCACCATCTGATCGTGTATTCGTGATCCAGGCTATCGTTTCCTTCGATTTAGTTGGCGATTTCTATTTTTTTTTCTACTCTTTTTATATGTGTTGATCGAATCGAAAGAAGTGAGTGCAAAAAATATATTTGCAAAAAAAAGATTCTCGAGCCAAAAGTTTAAAATTTAAAATTTAAAATTTGTAAAATATTTAAAGTCACGATTTTTGCAAAAAAAAGATTCTCGAGTCAAAAGTTTAAAGTTTAAAATTTGCAAAATATTTAGAGTCACGATTGACGAGACTCTTGACTTCGTTGACACTCTCTAACGCATGTGCACAACATGTACCCGCTTAGCGTCGCTCCTTCTTAAGAACCCCTTCTTAAATCTCCACTCGAGAAATTTTTCACTTGGGCGCGTTCTTCCGTTCCCCATCGCAAAAATCATCCTACTCAACAAACTTTTAATACGAATCATCTTCCTCTATGAATCTTATTAAATCAAAAATCCGCCCCTTTTTAATCCGACATTTTATATTTTATTTAACTCGAGAAGAAAAATTGAACGAAGCTTCGTTATCGATACCCTTTATCTCCCTTTCGAGGAGGCGATTAATTTTAAACAAGAGGGGGAAAAAGAGGACGAATAAAGAGACTTACTTATCTTCCTCAACCACGCGACACACATTTTGCACTTCGGTGGAAAAAAATTTCGACGAATTTCCAAGGAATGACGAATTCCTCCTTATCCTGGCGAGAAATCGTGGAACGGGCTACGTTTTTCACGGGATAAAAAGGAAACGGAAGATTCTGCAGCGTCAGTAGTCGGTCCCCGGTGGCGGATCGCCGCCGATGAGGCGGCCATTATCATAAACCGCGGATTCGGGGTTGGCGAGTTTATGAAGATTGAATTAAATTGTAGCTCCTTCGAGGAAACGCCGATAAGAAAAGGTGAAAGATAGGAGGTGAACGGGAGGGGGAGGGGAGGGGAGATCGAGCGAGAAGGTTTAGAGGCTGGTAGTGATGGGAACGATCCTCGCTAAAGAAATTGTTGTGTGCAAACAATTTTTTTTTTTTTTTTTTTTTGGTTTTCGCAGAAACGTAGTATCTTTATATACGTTGCGATATATGTTTTGGAGAATGAAAAAAGTAGATAGGATATCTTGAATTGAATCGTGTAAGAATAGTGTTTATTTTTTATCCGTTATATTTAATTGATTTAAAGTTTTTCGATTAAGGATAATTATATGTGTAGTATCTTTTGCTGAGAAAAATATAATATTGATTAATTGATGTATTACATATTTTTAAAATTTTTAAAAAAATGTTAGGATATAGTAAAGGTATCATGAGGATATTAATGATATTCTGAGGCTAATGATTGGTTTAATTAAGAATAATTGAATTAAGAGTTATATTGTGAAATATCTTTTGTTTGAATATATATTATTTTTATTAAATCCATTATATACTTAGATATCTTAAACAAAGTAAACGAATTAATCAGGTAATAATTTTTGAAAATTAAACCTGTCAAGTTAATCATTTAATAAAAACTTCTTCGATTTCAATAAATTATACTATTTTCCAAGATATCTCTCAAAGATCACGCTTACAATTACCACTTGTCTGCATTTCGTTGCCAATATTGTTCGCGAAAATTGATAATCGAATCACCGTCATCTCCAAAAGAAAAAAGAAAAAGCGAGACGTTTCGCGCACAGCTCCGTTTCATTCGAGCCGGCTCGAAATCGTAAATCGGCGTTAACTTCGGCCGATACTCGACCCCCACCCCTCCCCTCGCCATTATCTCGCTCGTTCCGCGGCTAAGCGTTAAATCGCTCGATAAAGCGTCTCAACCCGTCCATCGATTTTCCACCCTCCCCGCCAATGATTTCTCGATTTTCTTACGATAAACCTTCGATAAGTGATACCCCCATTTACGACTCCCTTTATTTAAGATCATATCTTCCAGATATCCACGATTCTCCCGTTCCGAATCTTTGAATTTAATTTCTCAAAGAAAAAAAAGAAAAAAAAGAATTATCGTTTCCAACCAGAGAGAGAAAGCCTGTTCGATTGTTCCCGATCCGGAAATTATAATATCAAACGTGACTCGAATTGTGACGGAGTCCTGTTTAAAAATTCTATTCGAAAACGGAAACCGCAAAATGTTTCCGGTTTCGATCCTCGTCTTTTTTCTTTTTTTCTTTTTTTTCCTCCGCGTGCAATTAACCGTGGGCAGGGAGAGAATTCGGGGGGGAGAACAATGCGCATACAGAGCGGCCTATAAATGCGGATCGCGCTCCCCGGAGAGCGCGGAGAGTTTTTAATTACTGGCGCACCTGTCGCGGAGGAGGAGGAGGAGGAGGAGGAGGAGGAGGAGGAGGAGGAGGAGATGCATCGAGATGTAAATTTCTACGTCACGTGCGATGCCACGATGATCGGTACGCGATATGGGCGAGACTTGGAAAACGATAATAAATCGGTATCGTTCGAAATCGAGCTTCGAAACTTTCCCCCTTTACTCCGCCGTCGTTCGTGCCCGACATTCGAAATTAATTCCACGGATAGATGGATAAAAATCGATCAAGGATGCGATTTTTTTTCGTAACGCGAATGTTTTTCATAAAGGTGTTCGATTTTTTTTTTATCCCCCCGTTTGTTGCCCCATCGATATTCTAGGTTTCAGAATCTTTTTTGGGAATTTTTTTTTAAAAAATAGGTTTATTGCTTCAAACTTTTTGTTATTAATTGATTTATTACTAATTCGGAACGATGGGTAAAAGTAGGAATCGATCAATATTTATTTATTTATTTTTTGGTTAAGTCTTTCGATAAACTCTAAATTTTTTGCTATTAACTGATTCTGAACGATGGATAAAACTAGGAATCGAGAAATACAGGATTTTCATTTTAAATGTTTCTTATACATAAGACATTTGATTTTTTTGAATATTTTAGGAATGGTATTCTTATTGTGGATAAAAATATCGAATCGATGAAATAAAGAAGATCAATAGAGTAGATTTTAGTAGTTGATATCTAACCTAACCTAACCTAATTTATAACCAGATATTCTCGCATACACACGATATATTCATGCAAATATTCGTAACGCATATTATTTCGACTCAAGAAATTTTCGAATTTCTGTTAAAAGTTGCAAGATTATCTTCTAACTGGAGTTTATTAATACTAAGAAGAAAATGTTCAGCGGACCTCAAAATGGCGGCCTATCTCTAGACTTCTCCTGCTAGATCTCCTTACACGATATAATAAACTGATGAATTGAAACCTTTCTCTTCTGGCTTCTTCAATCTCCAATAACATTAAGCACCGAAATCGTGCTTTTTTCAGGATGAATAAATTAAAACGATAAGTAAAACAAGGATTCATTTCGCCATTTATATCCCAACGAGAGGGTTGATGCCGAGTTTTCGAGAGAGAGAGAGAGAGAGAGATGGATCAATTCCGTAACCGTAATTTATCGCAAGTTTTAAAAAGGAGGTTTAAAAAATTTTAAAGCATAAAAATTAATATTCGAGCATTTTATATTCCTCCTCTCGAACGAGTTCTCCGGAAACGACACGATCTCCTCGCTTTCAATCCCTTCTCTCCTGAAATCTGATCAATCTCGTTAATTCGAATGGAAATAATTTCTTTATTCGAAAAAAGATCAAATACTCCTCCCCGTTCCATCCCATTTCGTTCTATCCTATTCTTACTAAAGTTTGAACAAACTTTGAAGTAACAATAATAAATATTAATTTATAATTTAAAAAATATTAAGTATATCCCGATCTCGATTCGAAATTCACAGAAATCCAAAACTAATTTCTATATAGAGATCATTCCACTCATAAGATCGTAGGAGTGAAGAGATCCTCCTCCTCCTCCTCTTTCTGATCCAATTAATCCTTAATACGAATTATCGGGTTTATTGTTTATTTATTATTTATTTGTGATTTTTCGATTTTCGTGTAAAAAAAAATATTAAATAACGTATTAAATAAAATATTAAATAAGATCGTAGGAGTGAAGAGGTTATGAACTTCTGTTTGAACTTTTTGAATTTCTTCCTCCTCCTCCTCCTCCTCTTTTTGGTTCATCCAATTAATCCTTTACGAATTATCTATTATACTCTCTCGTTGTGATTTTTCGATTTTCGTGTAAAAAAAAATATTAAATAACGTCGATAATAACATTAAATATGATATTTCATTCATCGAATCGAGATTGATAGAAATCAAAAACCAATTTCGATATATGATCATTCCACTGATAAGATCGTAGGAGTGAAAAGGTTATGAAGTTCTTTTTTTGAACCTTCCCCTCCTCCTTCTCTTTTTGATTGATCCAATTAATCCTTTACGAATTATCGGGTCTATTATATTCTCTCGTTGTGATTTTTCGATTTTCGTGTAAAAAAAAATATTAAATAACGTATTAAATAAAATATTAAATAAGATCGTAGGAGTGAAGAGGTTATGAACTTCTGTTTGAACTTTTTGAATTTCTTCCTCCTCCTCCTCCTCCTCTTTTTGGTTCATCCAATTAATCCTTTACGAATTATCTATTATACTCTCTCGTTGTGATTTTTCGATTTTCGTGTAAAAAAAAATATTAAATAACGTCGATAATAACATTAAATATGATATTTCATTCATCGAATCGAGATTGATAGAAATCAAAAACCAATTTCGATATATGATCATTCCACTGATAAGATCGTAGGAGTGAAAAGGTTATGAAGTTCTTTTTTTGAACCTTCCCCTCCTCCTTCTCTTTTTGATTGATCCAATTAATCCTTTACGAATTATCGGGTCTATTATATTCTCTCGTTGTGATTTTTCGATTTTCGTGTAAAAAAATATTAAATAACGTAGATAATAACATGATATATGACATGATATATGACATATAACATAATAAATATGATATTTCATTCATCGAATCGAGATTGATAGAAATCAAAAACCAATTTCGATATATGATCATTCCACTGATAAGATCGTAGGAGTGAAAAGGTTATGAACTTCTGTTTGAACTTTTTGAATTTCTTCCTCCTCCTCCTTCTCTTTTTGATTGATCCAATTAATCCTTTACGAATTATCGGGTCTATTATATTCTCTCGTTGTGATTTTTCGATTTTCGTGTAAACGACGAACGGTGGAGGGGAGGGGAAGGAGCGGGTTTCGTTTTATTATTCGTAAATTCGCTTGGGGAAACGAGTTCGAGTTCGTTTTTGAATCGTTAACATTTTTACAAGTTTTTTAACGAGGATAGTTTCTCGAGCATAATTATTCGAATTATTTCTTTCTTTCCTTTTTTTTTTTTTTTTTTACGAAATAATTAAATACTGTAATTAAATACATCGTCGAATTCCGTGAAAGAGGATACGCGATTCGGTTGTCAATTTTTCATAATTAAAAATAACGAAGTTTTCGAGAGAAGGAGGAATATATATATATATATATCGTTCGAATTTAGAAGTTGAATACAAAATTTTTTTACGACATTACGAAGTTTAATTCGAACGAAAGTTGGTCTTACTTTTATCGTTGAATTTTTAATCGATCAATCCTTCCTCAAAAATAACACGTTTTCAAGAGAAAAGAAATTCGATTATTTTAATTGTTTCGAATTGTTACAATTTACCAGCTGCACACAGAAATTTTATACATATCGTTTCACGGATTTAGAAGTTTTAATAATGAACATTTTAATAATGAAATAAAGTGTAAGAAAAAAATATTGTTATTCTTCTTCGATCAATCTTTTCAAGAGAAAAATATATCTATTCGATTATTTAATCGTTTCGAATTATAGTTCCACGAATAAAAATCGAACTTAAAAGTTAAATATAAAATGCACGACGATATTGGAAACTTTAATTCGAATGAAACTCTCATTTTTCGTTATCTCTATCATCGGTCACGAATTTTTAATCGATCAATCCTTAGAAATAACACGTTTTTTTCAAGAGAAAAATATATCTATTCGATTATTTAATCGTTTCGAATTACTATATATACGTCGTTCCACGAATAAGAATTTAAAAGTTAAACATAAAATCCTGGACGTTTTACTTTTCATTATTTTCACCATCAATCACCGGTCACGAATTTTTAATTAATCATTGCTCTCTCTCCCTTCTCCTCTTTCCATTATTCCTCGTTTCTTCCGTTCAGCGAGCTTAAAGAAAAAAAGAAAAGGAGGAAAGAAAGGACGAGGAAAGGGTGATCGCGAAACGATTCGAAATTTTCCCTAATAAAACGCGCATTCATCCACCGCGATTCGATAAATTACGGTTCGCGTGACGCTCGATAAAATTGCTTCCCGCGACGAATCAACCGCGACAGATCTCGACACCCGTGTTCCATTCCGTTCCGAACGAAACTTCCGCGCTCTAAACGCCCCTCGAATGCGAAACAAACGATAAGACGGTCGAAATTGATTAAATTCCACCGAATTCTTTTTTCCCCAAACTCTGTCTCGACGATACTAACAATTGTCAAAGTTTTCGAGTACAATTATAAGTAAAAAAAAAAAGAGATATCTGCGAAAAATTATCTTGTAACTTTGTATAAATTTCGAATACTTTATAAGAGAAATATTTAAATATATAATCTCGATCGAGTCTCTCTCAAAAATTCAATTTGCAATATTTTTATTTATACGAATTTTATTTATATCTATTTTTATCGTTGGTCTTGATTAATCTTATTCATTTTCCAGCGATCTGAAGAAATTTCTTTCCACTTTATATTCTATTTCAACGGTAATTGGAACAAGATCGATTAATTCAAATGTGTATTAATTCCACGAGTTTGAACAATTTGCAATTAAGATTTCTCGATGCTCGATAATAAATATCAATATCTGGCCACGAGTCGTGAAACGACTGTCCAACTGTCGGATTAATTTTATCAGTCATACAACTCGATTTTCCCATTCGATTGTCATTAACGTCGTTTCACGATCCTCTCCGGGCTGCACGATGACACGCGTTAAAATAGTTTTATTTTCTAAACTGTTTGCCAAATTGATCGAGTATTGAAACGGATTATTTCAAACGTGGACGATTTAAAAATTAAATCCTATATTTTGATCGGTCGAGTCGCTTGTAATTTGTATCTCATGGGATCAAAATACATTGGAAATTAATTGAATCAGCGATTTGGAATTTTCAGGGGAAAAAGGTATCGTTTTCTTTCGAAAACGACGATAAAAGAATCCAAAAAAGAAAAAAAAAGAAATAACAAAAAAAAAAAATTCACTCCTATTTTCCATTCCACCCATCCTGTATCCTAAAATACAGAGCTTAAAACTATTATTACTCTAGCACCATTGAAGAAGAGAGAGATTCGAGTCGTCTTTTGTTGCCAAATAATATCGTCCATTAAACTGAAAAGCGTTGATTTATGCGGTCCTCTCTTTCTTTCCTTTTTCTTTTTTCTTTTACGACGAACACGGATCACGACGGTTTGTATTTGGGTCACGAAACAGCGAAGGAACGGCGTCGATCTGGTGGGGAGGAAGCAGGAACGAGAAACGAGCGAGGAGACACCGCGGCTCCTGGTGAAATAGCCCCATTTCACCGAGATTTGTACCTCCATTAAAGTCCTCGTTCCCCTCGTCCAGTAAGAAATTCCAACCAAGGTAATTCCCTTGTTTTTTCCCTCCTCCATTCATTTGCAGTTGTCCGAAAAGTCGATTCCACGGGCTCCTCGATTACGTATCCTCCGATTTGGTCCCCAATTTCAACTCTGATAGCCGATTAATACTTGGGGAAGCTGAGTCGAAGATTACGAGATTCGCTCTATCCGACCCTAATTTCGATATTAATTGCGAACGATGAAGGAGGGGAGAGAAATTGATTCGATCGAGGTAAGGTAATTGAAAATATCTCGTATCTTTATTACCATTGTTCCGATAGAATCACCGTCGCAAACGATTTTATTATATTAATTTACGATTGATTAATTTTCAAGCATTTATGTAAATATATAGGAAAATTCGGAGAATGCGCGTGACGTGGAAAATATTCAAAGTATAGTTCATAAAAATTGTGTAATACGCGAAGAAGATCGATGAAATTCTCTGCATGTAAAAATATTCGAAGTAATAACAAAAGATTTTAAGGATTTATTTCAAAGTTTAAAAGATTCTGATACGACGAAGACTTACATTTCTAATATTCGTTTTATCCTCCAAACATAACATATTTTACGAACATACATTAGCATCTTGTATAATAATTCGAACATGGCAGTACAAATAGATCGAGATAGAAGCGAAAGAAAGATTTAATGGTTGGAATAAAGTTGTTTCGATTCGATTTATCGTTCAAATTCAATGATAATAATCGCAAACGAAGAAGCGGATCAACTATGATACAAATAGCTACACGAATAAACGTTATTCGAGCATCCTAATAAATCAATTGCTCAAAGTAACCATAACCTAAAACTATATCCACGTAGAAATATAGATTCACATTTATCACGACCAACAACGAGATATAAATAATCAATTTTCCCTCAACTCCGATTTCATTTTAATCGCATACACGGTATCAAACTTAACCAACACCAATATATATATATAGAAACTATAAAAAGTTTTACCCGTACGTCGTCGATCTACGAGTTTACGAGCGCCGCGTAGTTTCGTAACAAGGCCAATAGAGGGAGTAAATCCGATCATGTCCGGATTAGGTATTATCCATCGATAGGTGGCGCACGCGTTCCGAGAGAGCGCGTTGCGATTTGTTCTTTTGCCGTGGAAAGAATTTACCTCGCGATTTGACGTTTACCTTGTTACGGGAGGAAATCGCGTTTACGCCGGTGGAACGGATTATAGTTTTTTTTTTCCCCTCTTCTTTTTTTATTCGAATTCCCTAGAAATCAGCGCGTTTCGGCCGATTGTCCGTCGCTTCGAAAGGTATGCACCATTGACCGAGAGCATGAAATTCGTTTAAAGGCGGAACGGTCGCGAAACACGCGGCACGATTTCACCTTTATGGCCGAGCACCGGGATTCGAACAACAATGATGATCCTCGTAATTTAATTCGCGTTCGACGATGCACCAAAGGTTTTCAACGAGCGAACGAGTGGTTTACACGAAATCGCGGATTTTCCATTTTCTGTTTCAGACTTTTTTTCTTTTTTTTTTTTTTTTTCTCGCCATTCACTTTTGCTACTATCCTTCGTATCCGTCGTACATTCGAACATTTTGCGAACAACGATTCAATCCGGGGAAAATGAAATAGATTTAACAAGGTTTTATAAGTGTTACGAAAGAAGTGGAGATATTAAGTGGAATACACGTTCGATCGTTATTTACTAATAGCAATTCTTCGTAGAAATTCTATCGCTTCGACGATTTACGTGAAATAACAATTCTATGGAGTAGTTATCGTCAATTCAGAAGGGGATATATATTTCGAACGTTTAACCTTCTACCTTCTTTTCTTTCAGTCTTCTTCAAATAATTTATAAACTATATATACGCATATAAGATATCGTATCGAAAGAATCGTTGATTTAATCATCGTCAAGACATTATAACGGGTTCATTATAAGAATTGTTCGCGTCGCGAAACAACTAATATCACGCGTGGGAAAGAAGGGAGAATTTTGGGTTTCATTGAGTGGGTGTGTGGACGCGTGAGCGCCATTTCCAACCGCGTTTAATCATCCCCTTTATCGTTGCGATGGCGGTCGATTAATTCCACTTCCAAATTAATAGTTTTCTGTGCTAATTGAGTTTATAAATGGAAGTCGATTCGTTTCCGGGCGTGTCAGAAAAAAAAAAAGAAAATTCATTTCCGCGTCTCCATCATTTTTATCGATCCGAAACGCCGATCTCTCTCACCATGAATTTGACAAATGAAGGGGGGTTTCTAACCGAATTCAAATGTGGAATCGGATATAAATGATCATTGCTAGTTTTACGGGTATCGGGATGGAAAATGATTTGGAGAATCGGGAATTTTTTTTTTAGATAAATTTTTGTCTATAGGATCAAACAAAACTCATTGTACCGAATTCTTTCTTTAAGATAATCGGTCTATTTCGAAACTACTCGAAGTTCGCCGCGCTAAATGTCAATGCCTTTTAATTTTACACAGCGGAACGAGCTATGTCACTCTTTTTTTTTTCTCTTTCCATCCCCCCATATTCACAACTTTTAAACTTTCGAACTTTCGATATAAAAATAAAAAACCTTCGAAACATTGATTTCGATAAACGTCGCCCAACGAGTCTTTGTACAAACTTCCATAAAACTTGAATAATGCAAAAAAAAAAGGAAAAAAAAAAAGGATGCACAAAAAGATAAAATACACGGATGTAACTGTACGTCGATTCGAATTTCTTCCACAGTGTCTCGAAGCATTGTTTCCCCCTCCCCCTACCTCGAGCATCACCCACACTCCTTCGTACTTCTCCCTTTTCTCTCGAGAGCGCGCGGATGAGGCGGCAGCTCGTTGCGACGTGCTCCACGCTTCCATCGAGCCGATCCTTGAAAAAAGAGAGACTCCCTCTTCCCCTCCCCCTCACCTCCTCAAAGAAAAACACGCTCTCTCCACGCGTTTCATGCGTGCCTGCGTCTCCCCAATGCAACTTCCCTTTTTTTTTCGTCCTTTTTCTTTTTCTTCCCACTCTTTCTCTCTATCTATCTATCTATCTATCTATCTATCTCTCTCTTTCTCCTTCTTTTTCCAACGGTAATCTCGCGTAATTCCGTATTGCCAGCCATAGGCGGTTGAAAGTCACGTGGTCTATGCTGGTCGTTTCTTTTCATCCTCCTCTCCCCTCTCCTCCTTAGTTTCAACACAGGCTGGGATCAAGATATGTACACGCAAGGGACGGGTATTTAGGTTAGGTTGCCAATTTTCGAATGAAACGAGTTAAATTTATTTTATATCTCGATTAGCATTTTTGCGTAATAACTTCTCCTGTGCATCGGTTCAAGATGTTTTTCGAGAGGCGCAACAATAATTTCTGGATTAAAGAGATTAGAAGATTCTGTCTGAGAAATTTGAAAAATTGAAATTGCGTCGAGACGGATCGAAAATGTTATGAAGGAAGAATGTTAGTCGAAGTCGAGTCCGAGTTACATAACCTCAACCAATCAACTTGATCTACGACTTAAAAAAAATTTTTAAATTAAGAAAAAGTTCGAGTAGTTCAAGAAACTAAAAATCCTCCTCGAGGAGGAGGACCTGGTTTAACCAAGCAAGAATTAATTAAAAAACATCGTCGCACGCCTCGGACGATGTATGTAAGTCCCCCTTGTTCGCAGCTCCCTTGAAATGGACGTGGAGGAATCGCGTCAAAAGAATTTTTTCGCTCCCTTCATCCGGCGTAACACATCTGATCACGTAGAGCCCACGATGAGTCCTTTCGCGGGACTCGAGACGCTTTCCTCGCTCGAGTCAGCCCCCCCTCCTTTCCCCCAGACATCACGTACGCATGCTCGAGTGGCGTCTTCGACGCTTCCCCTCCTCGTTATAATTAACTTCATTTCAATTGAGGATTGTATCCGGAAATTCCCTTTGTTCTCTTTCTCTCTCTCTCTCTCTCGAAGATTGGAAGAAACGAAGCTGAAACTCGTCTCTAATAAATTTAAAATTAAAAAGAGAAATTCGAATCAAATCGGAAATCGAAAAGAGGAAAAAAGAGAAATTGGTATCATTGCATCGTTCTCTCTCTTTCTCTCTTTTTCTCGTTCTCGCTGTCTCTCTTCTCGACTCCAAACTCGAATGGATCGCAAGAAATTCGCGAAGGAACGGACGGTTTTATATCCAGTGAAGTGAAATTTCGGTTTGAAAGAAGGGAGGAAGGAAGGAAGGAAGGAAGGTCGAAGGGAATTCTCGACTTTCGAAGCTCGTTCATTTGGAGATATTTTTATCGGTGGGGGGGTTTAATTGTCCGATAAAATTGAGGAAATTTTTCGGTTTACTTTGCGTCAGATTTTCTCTTCGTGCGATTTCAAAAAAAGAAAGGAAAGGGAAATCTGGAAAGGAAGAGATTCTCTTTCTGAGACACGAATATATATAGATTTTCGTTTATAAATTCTTATACTTTTTATAATTCTTTCCTCTCGACGATATTATCCGAAAGCGAAAAATTAATCGATCGAAGGAATCTCACCTTTGATACGATAATTTCGAATAATCGTTTAACGTAATTAACAATCCGAATAACTTTATCCTAAGCTTGGACTTGGAATTAAAATTTTAATTCGATCGTAAAATTGGATCGAAGTCGAAAGTCGAATTTTATCTCCAATGACTTCGAACAGCTTCGAATAATCGTTTAACTTAACAATCCGAGTACCTTTATTAAAGCCGAATCCTTAATTTTATCTCGGCCGCGAAGCGAAAAATTAATCGGTCGAAATCTCGAACGAACTTCACCTTTGATACGATGACTTCGAATAATCGTTTAATTCAATCCGAAATAACGATTCGAATAACTTTATCCTCAGCTTAGGATTAAAATTTTAACTCGATCGTAAATTGAAAGCGAAAAATTAATCGATCGAAATCTCGAACGAATCTCACCTTAAGATACGATAATTTAGTTTCGAGTAATCGTAATTAACGTAATTAACAAATCCAAACAATTACGATGGAATGAAAAGTTTTTAATTCGATCGAATTTTATCTCGAGCCCACGTTCCGTGGCAGAAGTGTTAATAATCGTCGGTTAACGAATGGATCGATCGTTGCAAATAAACGGGAGGAGAGGGGGAATCAGCAGCACTCGGCCGGCGATCGGTCCGTGTATTCAATTGCGGGGACGGCAGCAACCCGTCTAACAACCCGCTTTCCAGATGTGATCGCTTATAAACACATATCCCTTCCCTATTAATCACGTATTTCAACGGTTCGACGAGCGCGTTAATTGAACGAATCGATAAATCCATTTATGCCCGGATTAATACGGACGCTACTTCGCTAACACGAAATATAACGAAAACTGTTTCGAATCGGCCCGACACGCGCGCCGCACAACGGATTAACCGCACAAGCTCCAGCGCCTGCTCCATGATTTCCCGCCATCGTCCAGTTTTGCCAATCATCCGCTGCTTTCGATAATATTGGATTGGACGGAATAATTCGCCTCGATTTTCCTTCGGTTTCGAATCTTGAAGACCAATAAATTCGTTATTCTTCGGTTTTAAGAAACGTATCTTTTATTATTATAC
The DNA here is from genome assembly GCF_029169275.1 of Apis cerana. Taxonomy (NCBI): domain Eukaryota; kingdom Metazoa; phylum Arthropoda; class Insecta; order Hymenoptera; family Apidae; genus Apis; species Apis cerana. The sequence goes on from NC_083857.1 coordinate 14,325,015, forward strand.
GTAAACTGTTACGTAAGAATATACGTATATATAAGTGATAGAAATTTACGGCACGACGAATGGCTTGTTTTTAGACTCTTTTTTAGTGCTCTGTCTTGAGTGGTATGAATGCGATAGTTACGAATCGTTAGAGTTGGTATTAGATACTAGGATTTTGTCAACGTCAAGCATAATAAAGAATTTATTAAATTACAAAAACTGCCTATATTTGAATATCGGTTTCAATTTACTTACTCGACAATTCATATTTTATTCGATTTTCGTATAATTATTTTAGAGAAATGAGAAAATGAGTTTGAATTATATAAAAAAGAAAAAAAAATAATCTTCATCTCCATATTGTTATTGGTTCCGGCACAGGAAATCGGTTTTTCATCTATCTCAATTTTCGTTACCAATTCTTTCGAATCTTTCATCCAGAGATTATATTCCCTAGATCATTTTTATCGAAGGATTAAGGTAAATAAAGTGCGGTCGTTCGCTAGTCGCTAGTCGATGTGCGAATATATCTCGAATTGTGCACCGCATTGAGATAGGAAATTTTTTTTCTAAAAGTTTTCTCATGAAATTTGTTTCGTGACTTTCCACGTACAGAAGAATTCGTGTTATCCGCGGAAAAACGATAGTTTAATTTGGAAAGTTTTCTTTTGAAAACTTTGTCACGTTTATCAGAAAGATGTTAATATTTTTTTTTTAATACTAATTTGATATTCGATTCGACGAAATTATCGACGTAATTTTCGACGAACGAATTATTTTTCATTCGATGAAACGGCTATTACATCGGTTACCATGGAATCGAACGAAATTTCGAAAGATTATTATCATCATTTGTAGACAATCGAATCGATTAAATTGATAAATTTTATTCATTCGTTCGCATTTGTTCCGTCGATTATATTCCATAGATCGGTCTGAATTTTGAAAAATTTTCGATATTTTCGTCAAAGAGATTAACGTCGTTACTCTAATTCGATATATATCCATGGAGAAATTTTGTTCTCGAACATATTCTAATTTAATTTAATGCGGATATGGAACAATGATATTAAAAGATTATCTAACGATACAACTTTAGAGAACTCGTTATTATGGAAAAGCGAATAACAAATTTCGTTTATTTATCCGTTATTCGGATAGTTGATCCGAAATTTGATAAAATTCAATTCTTTTCGTGAAACGTATGATTCGACCGATGGTAAACATCGTTATTTCTAATTCGATCGGCGCGCAACATCGCACGCCACGCTGCGGAAAATTACCAACATTAAACTTTACAAGATTTACGAGGTTTACAGAAAGGCGCTAATTCAGATACACGCCACGAAACGAACGATTGATAAATTTCATTTCCCTTTATTCCATCATTTTTCCTATCGATATATCGTATTAATTATATTCCATCGTTCGATTTTACGTGAACTTTAATTACAACGACTATATTACGAACTATATTAATTAGCTCGTTCGTTTCTCGAGCTATGATTTACTATAATTAGTATCGCATAAAATTTGATATAATGTATCAAAGGGGATAGGTTGTGTGAACTCGATTAAAATAAGGAATATAGTTGTATACAATTATAATATAATATAAGCATAAAATTGGTGCATAAATATGAATGGCTTGATCAAAGAATCCAATAACGAGAAAATTTTAATTTTAATATAGTTTTCTAAAGAATCGAAATAAAATGACGGTGGTGTAGATTCTTGTCGCACGGATAAAAAAATTTATCGATAATTTATTAACGATTGAAATTAAAATAAATGCTTTTTGATAAATTCACGAAACATTTCTCAATTCTATCGAAACGCGAAACGATTTATTTCTTTTTAAAATTGAAAATCGACATCCTACTCGACGTAATAATTAATACAATATTATCGTTTACTCTTAATTAGCTCGCATAATAAAATTTAATGCCAAACAAATGGTTAACAAACGTTGAAATTTTAAAAGAAATTTTTCCCTTTCGTCTTTTCTTTCCTTTTTTTCAACTCATTTCGAATTAAAAATAATTTCCTTCGTATTAAAATTCGATGCTGAATTAAACATCGTCGTCGTTCTAATTCGATGGCGTGCCAACACGGAGCCGAACCCGGTCGATAACATTAAACGAAAGTTTGTTCGTTTCGTGGCGATTTGATACAATGGAGAGGGCGTGCGTGGTTCCGCCTGTAGCGAGGAACGATCGTGAACGATATTTGTAAGAATTAATGGGGAGGGGAGTAGAGTAAATGGCACGCGAGGACGCGTGAGCCAAAGGCGTTTCACGGCTGGCTGCGTAAATACAAGAAAACGAGCGGATTTCGATTTAATTCCGGTGAGAGACGCACGATGGTTTTAACGTAGGTTTCACGCCCATTAATAACCCGTGGAAACGAGCCCTTCCTTTGCGGCGAGGTTCATCGCCATTACCTCGGCAACTTACGATGCCGAAATCTTTTCCACCTTTTCTCAGTGTCGTTTTGAGAACGATTTTCGGGCCCAGGCATCGTCCTTCCTTTCGCGGAAAGCGGATTTCTTCTCGCGAATTTACTTCGATCGATATAATCTTCTTTTGAGAGTGAATCACCGAAAAACGCAACCAAAGATAAAAGTTTTATCCCCCGAATAAATATATAACGAAGACAATTTTGGGGATGAAAATTTTTCAGATTGATATTTAATACTCGATTGGCGATTTTGCACGCCGATATATCGCGTATCTCGATGATTTTTCGATCTGTTCTTCGAAGATCGTAGACGGTGAAATTCGATAAATAAAAGCAAACGATCACGATTCCCCACCTCCGGATTTAAATCTTTATTTTCTGTGGATTTTCGCAGTCGTAAAGAGCGTGAATAACGGCGTGGATGCTCTTCCCTCCCTCCCCCCTCCTTTTCTACTCGCGATCGGTTTTTACCTTTCTGCTCGTTCCATCGATCCCGTCGTAAAACTCTTTTCCACTGGCCGAATGCCATCTGCCTTCCAACGTTCTTTCTTACGTATGTGTATGTATATATATGTATGCGACACAAAGGAAAGGGATATGGAAGAAAAAGTTACGTATGAGAAGAATAAGAGGAAAGAGGATAGTTTTCGAAATTTATTTTTTCGGAGAGGAAGAAAAAGTTTTTAAAAGTGGCAAGAATCATCATCAGAGATATTATAATTTTCCAATTTATTAATATATATCATCGAGAGATTATATCCGTATATCCGTATATACAAATTAAATAATAACAAGTTTAATTAAATTTAATCGGATCGATGAAACAGCATATTATATATGATATAATTTCCAAATATTTTTTATCCTTTTGATTCTCTTTTCAAACGATTGTTGAAATAATTCTATAAAAATAATTAATATCTTCGTAGAAAGTAATTTTTTAAACAAAATTATTTATTATCCAAGATTTTCATTTATATCCGAGCGAACGAAATTCCTCGACGTATTAAATATCGATTATTAAATCTACTTCTCCGGCCATCCGAGTCGAATAGAGTTGTAACCAAGTAAGTGGGACAAGACAGGCCAGACAAGTGGAATAAACCACTCATAGTCAAACTAGAGTTGAGTGGAGGGGCCAGGTAGTAGTCGGACGAGCTAGTCACGATCGGACAAGTGGAATAAGATAATTACGGTCGGACCAGTAGATTGAATCGTTCATGGTCAGAGGAATTAGAAGAAGGCACTTATTACAGGGAGTTGGATCATTCGATAAATTTCAAACTAGCTTTTGTCCTCCTTGAGAAATAATAATAAAACATTGCAAAACATTGACGTAATTGTGTCCTATAAATATAATTTCCTTCCTTCGCAAGAAAAATTTTTTCTTAATAAAAAAAAATCACACAGAACAGTCGAATATAATATTTTTACACGCAACATATTATACATATAATTTTATTTATTTTTTATATTATCAACGAATATTTCCAATTTACCTGCGAACTTCAAAATCATTCAAATTTCCAAATATTCAAAAAAAAAAAGATTTCCCCCCTGGAAATCTAAAATTCAAATAAACAGTACGCTTCACAAGGATCATTCTATATCTACATGGATAGGCGAAAAAGAAACACGGTTGGATGATGGGGATGGGGAGAGCGGAAGCGACGTGGGATGGTGCTCGAGCCATCGACAAGCCACTCGATCCAAGTTTCGTGTTTGGTGGGAAGCAGTCGAGGATTTAGACTCGCCTTTGTATATCGACCGAGCATACGTCGCCCGAACCAGTTTACAATGGTGTACGTGAGCTGGGCGAAATGAACGGCGATGGAATTTCAGATTCACTTCGACTCGACTCGACTCGATCGCCAACAACCTCCTCGAAACGAAGATAAAATGTTTCTTAATCTCATCTAGCTCGTCTTCTTATTATTTAAAATTTAGAATTTTCGTCGTGAAACGAATCGACGTTGAGAGGTGTCGAGAGAATTTGGAATTTTGGAAAATTTCGAAGTATCGTTCACGTTGAAAAAATTATCATTCATAGAGGAGAGTCTGGTAATATTGGAAGATGGAAATTACTCGTTATTTACGGGTTCATTTCTCGACACGGGAAATTCTATTTTTTATGACGACAGTTCCGGCGAAAGTTTCTATCGCTTCTCTATCGATGAAATTCAGGCTGCTCGTAACTCTCACCTTTAACTGTCGATTCGTTTGTACGAATGGTCTCCCCCCGCCGAGCGAGTGTCCTCCGGAATAAGCTTTATGGTGGACATTATGAGTTCGCCACTAGGAGTTTGGGTAATACAATTCTTCCCTTTTCTTTCCGCTCACGTTCCTTTTCCCTCGAAATATACCGATAAATCCCGAACTCGAGATCCGGGAAACTCTGGAGATCTATCTCTCATCGAGCAAAGAATCACAGTTATCGAAGAATTTTTTCACGTCGCGAGACACGAGAATTAATCTCGAGATTTTCGAACGAGAGTAATTTTTCGAGATTTTTCGAACATTTTTCGTCGATGGAAAACTCTAAGAAATTTCCTCGCTTCGAAATTTTCATGCGATGCGATCAAACGCGGTCGGTTACTCGCTCGGTCGGTTATAACCTCCTTTGAGCTAAAATGGATTCGCGCGAGGAAAAAAACATCGTGATATTACTCTTGCGAGATTAAGACGAAGCTGGAACACAACGTTCGAAACTCGTTTCTTCCAGGATGGATATGCATGCCCGTTCCCTCGTACTATACGATTTAATTCGATGAGCACGAGTGTACGTAATATATCGTTCGTTTCAAAAACGAGAATCGATCAATTTGACACGGAAAACGGTAGCGGATTCGGATCAGCGTATTTCTACTTCCACTTCTGTTTCACGATATTCCCGAATTTATAGCACAACTCGATTTAATAAACGCGAAATATGGGAAGCATCTCGTCATGGGAGACGACGTATCATACGATGCATGATGCACGTCCATTTTTAAACGTGCCAATCTCACAGTAGATCGGGATTCGTGCGCACCCCAGCGCCACCTAGTCATGTAGTCGCTCGCGACGCGACCATCTCGTCTCGTGGTTGCACCGCGATCCAGAAACGCCAGAAAATCGACGTCCGTCATACACTGTATGTATGCCACCTATAGATCGCGTTGCGGTTTAAGAGGCTTGACACTTTGGGGACTCGGTGTGCCGGAATTTACGGAGTGAATCGCGCGACCGATGCGCGTTACCGACAGATGGTAAGATATCGTGACTGAAAATCGATATCGACCGCGTATCGGTGAAAACGTCAAGCGGCGCAACGTTAAATGTCGATAGGTTATCTCTTCGTTTTTTTTTTATTCTTTTTTCCTTTTCCCTTTTTTCCTCCCCTTCCATTCTTTTCTCGAAGAGAAAAATTGCGAATTCGACGAAGGAGCGCATTCTGGTTTCCACTCGCTGGATCACGGCCATCCTCCCTCGATCATCGTTTTACACGAATTCGACACGAAACTTTCGTCTATTCTATTGCAACGAACGGATCGAGGAACGAGCGAGGAAATTGAATAACGGTGGAAGGAGATTCGCCTTCCCTTCTATTGGGTATCTTATCGTATAAGTAGTACGTTCGAATGGAGTGAAGAATTCTCTGTGGAAGAAATATAAAGGTAAAGGTAAAATTCTTTTCCTTTGTTTGCGTTCGTTGAAATTTTCGGAGAAAATATCGAAAAGACTTGTCAAAATTTTAGCAACGTAAAAACTGTAAGTCGATCGGATCATAGTATTTTCTTTTCTCTTCCTTTTTTATATATATCTTCTACATTTAATTAATCTCACTAATTCATCGCAAATTAATTTTCAAAATTTATTTCGACAAGAAATATTTACTCAACAGGTATTACACATGTAACTTTAATTACGCAACTTTTCCAATTTTTTTCCAATTCGTGTATATATTTCCAATTTAAAATGTTGGAAAGCGCGATTTATGAAAATCGAATCATTTGGTACAAAATAAAAAGAAAAAATAATAATAACATTTACATTCACGTAATTCCATTTTAAACGGAATATTTCCGGGCGTCGTCGAATAATAAAATTCCAGCTCGAAATTAAATTATCGAGCGTTGAAGTCGAAGGGAATATTAAAATAAACGGTTTCATCCTTTTACAGAGGAAAACTTTCAGAACTTTCTTATCCTTCGATGAATGAACATTATTCGATAGAATGACCTTGTGCTCCTCGTAATTTCTCGGTTCATCGGGCAACCGTCAATTTTATTCCCGAACATGATAAATGGAAGAGCTGTCAAACTTTTCGCTCAATCTTGACGTCTCCCTCCCTCCCTCCTCGCTCGTTGACGAAATGAACCGTAGAAGAGAAAGAAAAACTTCCTTTTCCACCATATTATTGATGAGAAACGCGAATTCTTCGTTCATTCGTGTTGTAAGATCAAAGATTCGCCACGGAAGAGGAACAAAGCTTTATTAACCGTTGGTGGAACGAAACGAACGCGAAAGGAAACGAAACGAAAAGAAACGGTTGGAATAAAAATACGGAGGTATAAATCTGGCCTGCTCGTAACTCACTCTTAATTCTACGATTTATTACGCAGAACCTTGTTTACAAAAGATTCGAGAAGTTGGCCGGGGAGAGTGAAGAAGAGTTACACTTTGGGTTGTAAAGTTTACGTGTATCCGGCGTTGTAAAGCAAGTATAAGCCGAAACTAAATGAAACTTCTCTCCACTTGATCCTTTAATTACAGGCATTTGTTATGCCGCGTAATAACGCTCGTAAAAAAAGAAGGATCGAAATAAAATCTTTCTGAAAAACGAACGAAGACGCGAAGCGCAAAAAAAAAGCGCGCCTCTTTCTTATTTTATTATACTTCGAAAGATCGAGTTAAAATGTTTCGAGATGTTTACGAGATTTTCAAATTTCCTTTTCCTCTCCCGACGAAATTCGTAATCTAACTTTGTTTTATCAGTTTCGAAGGTAGGTAGAGCTAGAGAAAAAGGTATTGAATGTTTTGAAAAAAATACAACGTGCATCTGATTCGTAAGTTCGTGGAATATTTTTAAAAGACCAATTTCAGATATTATACGATAGATACGAAAATTTCAATTCTATTATTCCCCATTGAAAAGAGTCATATATGGAATCTCTTAAAATAATTTTAACTAATGTAACCAAAAAGGAATTCTTTCCTCTCCGATTAAAATTTAAAATTTTACTTTTCGAAGATTCTGATAATATTAACCCTTTTACGAGCGATTTCTTCGTCAAAAATGCTCGAGAAAGAACGTCAGCCGTCGTGTTTACGCCTCACTGCAATCATGCTTTGACAGTGTTTATTGGAAAAAAAAAATTTCCTTAAAACAAGGTATTTATAACTTAACACATTTAATTACTTACTTTGGAACTCAAATAACAATAATTGTATGATAATAATAATGGTATCGCGTGAGAAACAAATGATAAAAACAAAAATATGCTACATTTCCAGAGAAAGATACTCGATGTACGATATAACTTCTAATCGCTCGTCGTATGTACAACATACGCGACATCTTCTGGAGAGCGACTTTAGTCGCCCGTAGCACTTCAGTGGCATCTTATGCAGACGCTATAACGTAATAACGAAACAGTTTCAATTCGAAAGATATATATATTTTTAAAAAAATTTTTCGATCCAATTATTCGAATGAAACTTTCATGAACTACAAGCATCTTCCTTCGAATATATTTTTCGCAAGAAAAAAACTGTATGATATATTTCCATCGATAAAAATTTCTCGCTAAAAGTGGTTCCTTTTATGGGAATAGGAAATTCGACGGCGAGATATAGAGGCGGGTGGCGTGTCGTTTGAAGTCGATATACTCGACGCGTGTGCATCGATTGACACACGCTCGCATACGAGAGAAGGGAAGGGAAGGGAAAGGAAGGAAGGGGAAGGGGTCTCTCTCTCTCTCGCGCGCGTCACTCGGGGACGCTCGTCATGAAATATTCAAGATACAAATGGCAACTCGAATCCGATCACGAGCACTTCGGTTAATAAGAAACTTTCTAAACTCTAATGCATTTAAATTGGCCCCGCCCCTTCCTCCTCTTCCCTTTCCAACATTCAATTACGCGCATTTTCTTCCTCGCCGAGGATCACTGCCTGTTGTACGTTTTTTTTTCTTTTTTATCGATCGATGGTAAGTCGAATTTTACAAGCGGTAAATTAATCATTTCTTCTCGATCGAGAACGATTGAATTTCTGTCGAGGTATTCAAGTTGTTGAAAATTTCTAATTCATTGCGAACGAGAATCGTACGACTGGCGAAGCTTCCGTTTATTTTGAGGAGATGCAACACGTGACAACAGAAGAATCATAGATATTTTTTCAAAAATTTACTGAACGATTAAATTTCACTGTACGATTTTTTGAAAAACTACGGAACTTCTATTTTCTACTTGGAATAATTTATGGATAACTGATAAACGATTGAGAATTGAAGCGCAAAGGAAGCACGATGAAAAGAATTAACTCCATCCAACCGTTTAACGAAGATACGTAGCAGAAGAAAGAAGCAACAGTAATCCATAAATAATTGCCTGCTCGATATACGCGGTCAAAAGTTAGGATTATAATCTCGAGGTTCCATTTTCGAGTAACGTTCATCTTTTGAACGAGTCATGTATTTCGAATCTTACTTTATCCCGTGCGATACATATCGGGCAGGATTTCCCTCGAAACGATTAAAAAAAGGAGAAAAGAAGACGAGGCGCCCGAGTTATTGCATTCCATTATATACACGTACGATCATCTTTCATCTCCTCGAATCCGACCAACGCGTTGACATTTATCAAAAAAAGCGATCTCCTCTACCGCTTTCGAAATGATTTCGAGATAAGATAAGATAAGATAAGAGCGTGACGTTTCTCGAAAACGTAAACGTCGAAAGGAATGGAATTTTCTCATAATAGAAAGAAAGATATATATATATATATAATATAGTTTTAGAGAAAGGGTCGGTATAAAGCCGTGCCACAATTATGTTCCATCAACGTCATAGCTGATAGGGTTTCGGGCAAGTCGGCGTAAAATTGAAATAGGGGTTGCTAACATTTGGGCCGAGGCTAGACGTACGTGCTCGCGCGCGTACGTAATGGGTTTAGAGACGGAGCGACCCTTATCTACCGAGCATACACAACGAAGATAACGAACTGGATATGCACTCGTGTAGTACTGAAGTAGGACCGCTTAAGTGTGCACCCTAGTTCGAGAGATGTAAAGGAGCAAGAAAGCAGTCGTATTTTTTTCTTTCTTTTTTTTTTTTTTTTTTAATAATAACTCGTGTTGCTTGTTTTGCTTCTCATAACAAAACGAGTATATAATATTTTGTTATAATTTAATTACTAAAATATTATATAACGTAATATAGATAATAATTCGATTTAATATTGCACACAAAATTTTAATTAATTTATTTACAGAAGTATAAACGAGCATAAAGAGAACCATTTTCTATATAAATAATCAAGAATAAAATACTTATGTAAGAAAGGAGTTCTGTGTTTCTAATAATAACAATTAAATAACTTTCTTTTCTTTTCCTTCTCACAATTACACATCTCAGATAAAACTCTATTATAATTCAACAAAATAATTATACATAATACAATATAAATTCATTTGCGTAAGGAGTACATCGAGCAAGGACTAAAAAGAAACATTTTTCCCGCAAATAATATCGAATATGGATTTTCCGCTCAGCAAACAATGAATAGTTTTAAATTTAAAAAAACATGCGAACAATAATCGATAATCAAGTAAGAATCGACAACCAACGACAGCTACCATTCGCGCGTACATTCGATGGAAATTAATTAATTTTTGCCCACCGCGTGTGCAAAATTTAACGGTTCGGAAACTGATCTCCGCTCCCCCCGTCTTTAAACGAACAAACGTAATCTCGGCATCCGTGTTATACACGGATGGAACAAGGTATATACGGGGTAATCTACTGATGTAGATGGATCGTTTTCGATTATTCCACGCGATGTATCCCGGCGGTCGTCTTTCGGACAAGGGCTGCGTTGGAATTTCTAGATAGCAGCAGTCGACTCTACGGTAAACCGATTCCGACACTTAAGCAATTAACTCGGGGCGTAGCCTCGTTTAACGAATACCATTTATCGCGATCCACCTGCCCCCTCTCCTCTCTCTTCCTCTTCGATCAATTTTCACGAATAGTTGGTCTTTTCTATTTCTTCGCGGTTATATAATTTTTTCACTGTTTTCGCTTTATACAACCGTAACCATAGCGTGTATACACGCTTTCTCGAGCGAACAGGCGGATAATGGATGGAAAGCAAGAATGAATTTTTTCCCCCTCGATTTCTCGCTTCCCATTTGCTTTACTCATTTTTCCCTTATCTCGCCCTCCCTTATCCTCCCGTTTTTATCTCTTCGCTTATCTCTCGCCTTCCACCACCACCGCCTCTTTAATTAATTCTCGCTTAATTTCTCGTTATTCGCCTGCTTTCTCGACAGAAGGATGGAAATATTTTTTCATTCTTCTCCTCCTCCTCTATTTCTTAATTCTATCTCGTGTTTATCGCGGAATTTGATCCACGATTTCTTTCTTTTCTGATCAACTTCTTCTTCTTTTCGAGATCGAGCAAGCACCAATATAACGTATTTACGTTGTTTCAGATCGAAAATACGAGTGATAATACGTTTTATCGAGAGGGTGAGTGGAAAGGAAGACAAAAGGTTGCGCGGGAAATCGAAAGCCGGGGAGACGTGACCGATTCGTGAATTTTCGAAGAAATTATTCATTCGTGGAAAAGATTCGAGAAAACTTAGCTGACTTATCCCATTTAATAATCCATCCATCCGTCTGCGTAGAATTTTCTAAAGAATGATCCTCCCCCCTCCAATTCGAAATACAAGCTTTCCACGCTCATATTTCCCCAGATGATTCTCGCTCTATTTAAACGCGCTGTTGTCCGCCCAACCGTGTCCAACTTTCGATCCCTCCATCCCCCCCCACCTCTCTTTCTCTTCTCTTCTCTGTCTTTAGAAAGGGTACGTTATTTTAGGCGTGAACATTCGATCCTTCCAATCGGTAATGGCGGCGCCCTAGTCCCAAGATGGCTCCCCTCGATCTCGAATTTTTCATCGTGGAAAGGCGTTGGAAGAAAATGAAAGGGATAGAAACGGGTTCCGTTTGGGATCGAATAAGAATACCACGAAAAACTGAATCGCTGGTGGAGCAAACTGTCCGTTTCCTGTTTAATCTCTCTTCCCCTTCCTTTCTCTCCGTCTCGCACACGTGTAACGTTCTCAATGTTTTTCGTGGAAATTTTGTGGAAAGCAGATATTAATAGGTGCGCGTGCGAAGGGAAATTTGGTGGATGTTTGGAATTAAGGATGATGAAATTTGGTTGGAAGCTTTCCTTTTTTTTTTTGAGGAGATGATGTACAAAATGTAGGAAATACTCGTGGATTTGTAGAGGGAATAGAGGGAAATAGAAAAATAACGAAATTGAAATTGGAAGGTTCTTAATTTGGGAAAAAAAATCGAATCGAAAAGCGTTTGACTTAATCCGTTTAACTTGAAGAGTTTAGGAAGATTGTGTGGCTGACAGTAAAAAGAGAGAATTAAATAGAAGTGGGTAAAATACGTGTTAATTGTATAATCGAATTGTGAGATGGAAACGTATTAAAACACGGTTCGATCAACGATTAATCGGACGTACGAGTGCTCGCGAGTGGAACGAGTCAACGATCTGTCGGACTTGGCTCGCTTTTCGATTCAATTTTCTTGGAAACGAATAAAGTGAACAAAGTGTCAAAGGAAAAAATTTTTATTCTTCTTCTTCTTCCCCTCGTATTCACATTTTCAATCGACCCCTCACACCACTCTTCGCAGTACTCTCTTCTCGCGCCGACAACGATGTGTCACTGTTTTTGAAATGCGTTCTATCCGTCGCAAGTCGCCTCTTCTTCCCCCCCTCCCAAGAAAAATCGTCTTATGCTATACCAAATATTCATTTCTGCGCATCTTTATTACGCCGATGTCGTCGTTTCGCGTCGAATTTATTTCAAATTTTACATTAATTCCACAAGTTGAGAACCGTTGCACGCAATTCAAATCGGACGTATCCGGCGCGATTAGTTTCAGCGGTAGAAAATACACGGCACGCGTTAACGCGTTCAACAATTCTCTCGATTAATTGGAGAGATCGAGGAAGCGAGAGCGTTTACTTATTTAAACACTCGAATGAGACGATAAGACGTTTGTCGTTTCACCACGCTATTATTATTCGAGCGTGAGCCGGTTGCTCGGAATAATGAGCGTGCCTATATAATCGTTCTTATCTGCACGCACTCACCACGTTCACAGAAGGAATCGCCGCAGGAGACAAATTATATATAAGTATGCAAATAAGTTCTTTCCCTTTTTTTTTCCAAATTTTAGATTCTATCGCATAAATTAGATACAATTATTTAAATCGAATAGATAGCGCTTATGTTTCTGCCAATTCTTTCCGCGTCTAGATCGGATTTTCGAGCGATTCCTTTAACTCATTTTCTCATCGAACTTTCTCGATGCACCTGAACGATCGTCTTCCAAATTAAAATTTCCAGCTTTAAATCTTTGTTAGGATTTTTTCCTTGTTTCGTAAGATACAATGTTCTCTCCCAGTGATGCGCAAACATTTCAATAGCTTCGACAGTCGATTTCCCGAGTTGGAATGCAAAAAGTAAACAGTAACGCGAACGATACTTCTCGCACGCAACGATGCTATCGCTCTAAACTATCGCATAGGACTGGAAACTGTTTAGAGCGCTCGTCGCGACTCTTCTTAAAAACAAAAGAACGTTCTTTCAGATGGCGCTACGAACGGTAAAGTAATTAGAATTCGGTTAGAAGTTACGATCATAGAAAGAAAGGGGAAGGAACTTATTTACTCACCTAACCTTCGATATACTATATTTTTTCACGTTTTTTTCTCTTCTTTGTATGAACACGTGTGAAAAAGTATTTCTATTTGATTGTTAAAGGATCGATGGAAATCGTCGCGGGAAAAATTTCTTTCTCGCGGAAAAAAAAAATTAATTGGAAAAAAATTGATATTACGCGTGATATTAGAAGAAATGAATTTAATATATGATTAATTTATGGGATTATTTATCTAAATGGAATATTCGAAAATGGATGGATGGATCCCGGATTCGGTAAAAGTTAATGCAAATTGTATGAACGGTCTTTGAGTACGGTCGAGGAGGATCAAAGGCAACGCACGTCCGCCTTTTCGGTAAAGTGAAATATCTGCGAGGCATACGAAATATATGTATTTTCTCTGTAAGGCATCCTTTCTTTCTCTCTTTTTTCCCTTTTTTTTTCTTTTTTTTTTTGTAACACGATCAAAAGCGAATATAGGATACATTACGCGCGAAAATATTCGAATAATTAATTCCTTTTTTTTTCTTTTTTTTTTTTTTTTTGAAAAGAAAAACGAAATATAAAATGAGCGTAAAGTCTCGAGTTTATAATTATAATATATTTATAATTATAATAACAGGGTTATAATTTTAACTTAGTAACTTCACTTGACATATTTCAGTTACGCGTTTCTGTTTTTGATAAAAATAGCGCGCAACAGCGTAGTTTTAAAAATCGAAAGACTACCTAAGTCTAAAAGTAGTTTCATGTTACTTGCAACGCGTTATTCTCTTGAATTTATTATATTTGATGAGAGATGCTACATTCTTCCCCGAAGATAGAAAATATTTTTGTAAAAATTTTCAATATCCATTTATGATTTTCAAATTAAATTTTGATTGGCAATAAAATTTTTTAACCTCGTTTAACTTTGCAAGTATAACAATTATTCCGTAAATTTAAACTCTTTCTATCGCACACGCATACACACACACATACACACATTATTTATTTTCATAAAAGAAAAAAAAATAAACTTTTACGTATTTCAAAATTCTTTTCCATCGCTAAAGTGATAAAAATTTCAGGCTCGAGCCGTGACTTTTCAAGAAAAGGATATTCGAAGAAAAAGGATTCGAATCTATCGAGAAGACATCTTTTCGTCGAATTTTATTTTTTAAGACCGAAGAGAATTTTTAAAAAAAAAAAAAAAAAAAGAAAAAAAGGGTGCAAAACCGAGTGGCCGCGGGTTATCCCTATAATCCGCGATTAATTAAGGAGGGGGGATGTAAAAAATGGCGGGAGTAGTAAGTAGTAGTGGTAATGCAGGAAAGTACATTAGGTCGACAGTTTTCTGTACGGTTTTAATAGAGTGCGCTAATTAGAAACCGGATTGCATTACTTTAAATTACAGCGAAACGCGTTGAGAATGGGACGAGTGCGGCGGTCAAGCCAATTAACCCGAGTCTCTCGATAATTACGAGCCACCGACGACCGGCCAGTCGCTTCATTTAAGCCGGCCGCACGGTCAATCATCGGTCCCCGCTTCCAGGAATTCAACGACTTTTCTAATTACGCGTATATATTCCCCTGTGGGTCTCGTAATTTCCAAAATTACACGGCCCGCTCCTGGAAACTCGTGCCCAATCTGTAACTTTCCAAAGAAATCGGTCGACGATTATCTAGTTATTAAAGCGTTTGTTTGCAAAGGTGAGGGAAAGGGAGAAGTAATATCTTATTCGCGATTTGGAATTATTTTCAGGGATCTTGAACTTCTCTTCGATTAGAAATTTATTCTATGCTTTAATTGGTGATGTAATTTGTAATTCTATTTTTTATAAAAAAAAAAGAAGAAAAAAATAAGAGAGTTTACTTACATATTATTCTAGGATTTCTGGCGATCTGATATTCTGTGTTCACGTCAGTGGAGCCCTCTACTTATCCACGCTTACCTCCAATAATTTGGTATTCTGATTTAATATGAATCGTAAATACACCCAACGCTTTCCGTGTTCATCCAATTTATTTCTGTGAGAACAAAAAGACAAGGGAATTTACTTAGGAATTGATTTTAGAACATTTGACGATCCGATATTCTATATATAGCTCAGTGACGCTCTTTGCTTATCTTTTCCTCATCAATAATTTAATAATTTGATAATTCTAATAAATAGCTAAAACTGCTAGAATCTCTGATATTCTATGTTCGTATGTTCTACGTCAGTGCCGCCCTCTACTATTCCGATTTGATATAATAAATACTTTCTGTGTACATCCAATTCTATTTTTGAATTGTAAATAAACAATTTACAAAAAAAATAAGAAAATTTATTCAGAATCTCTAATATTTTATGCTTATATTCTAATCTACTATGAATCAAAAATCATTTTCCGAACTTATTCTAACCTAATAATGCAAATCAATTCGAGAAATTGCTTTCCATATTATCATCTACGAATAAACATTACCTGATAACTCAATGGAATCTTCGACCCTTCGATATAATGCTAAGAGACATTCCAGTGTCCAAGTACGTAGGCAAATTCAAACGTCGAACATGGAAGGAATATTTGCACGTCTCCCATTTCGAAACACTTCCGTATAATTGCGTCGCGTGCGATCGACGCGCGAAACGTGCAAATACGTTGGAAAGAGGCTACTCCGCAAGAGTTCTTCTTCCCCCTCTCTCGTTTATCCTGACGCGAGTCGAGTAATGTGAAACCTCCTTAAAGAGGAGACGCGCGTTCAAACGAATATATGTATAGTTTCTTCTTTGGTAGCTTTGTCGCTAATTCGTATGAATGTAAATATGTATACTCGATAATTATATCGAGTATATACAAAAGCTCTTTGTTTATCAAACTTTTAAAGAGAATCAGTTTTTATCTTCCATAAATTAGAATCGTATCGAATTCACAACACAATATATCAAATTTGAGTATTTATTAGCTCGAATGATAGCGGGAAACAAAGATGGGAAATTGAATTGAAATCTATTTGACACGAGTTTCGTTATCAGCATCAATGCACAATGGGTTTGGAAATATTTTGCAAAATACCTGAAAAATATCGCGTTTCGATATAAAGCCACGCGTGACTTTGTACGTTGTACAAATGTTTTCAAACTTTTTCTCTCTATTTTTATTCATCGATGCATAATTTCATGCGCTTCGAATAATTCTTTCTCTCTTCCTTCTCTCTCTCTCTCTCCCTTCCCAAACCAATCGTTTAGCATTCATCACGCTTGACGGAAAATAATGATTAATGCCCGAGTAAAATTTTACGCGTTCTTTATATACAACACGATTGATTAATTAATTTACAAAATAATGAATAATGATAAAACAGAATCGACGAGACGCGATAACACATCATGATATATGGAAATATACACGTATCTATGAAGATAGCTCGTTTATTTGCAAAAGTTCTTCGTCCCTACAATATTTCCCTTGTCGCGAAATAACCAGTTACTGGAAACTCCAAACCTACGATTCAATATAGTTTCGATCTACTCCATGGTGTTTCTCAACCTCTCAGAATTCCAGCCGGTATTCGGTTTCGAAACGCTATGCAAAAGTTGCGTAAATTGCTCGGTTCGGAATACCTGTGACGTGCTTTCCAAAATTATTGAGGATATATATATAAGGATTCGATTCTCGATTATTTTTTTATTTTAATTCGAATATTAAAAAAACTACAGTAATTAATTTATACACATGTACTATATTTTTGAGATAAAAGTTAAAAAAAAAATCGTTGTAATAATTCATCTTCCTCACAACGCGGAAAATTATTCCACGTGAAAACAAAAATTTCATCGTTATTTGAAATCTTGTGGATTATTAAAAAAATATTAAAATTCTATCTTTCCGATTAATCTTGCCAAAATGAAAAAAAAAGAAAAAAAATGTTACAATGTTGAAAAAAAAAACATTCCTTTAAAAACGTCAAAGCAAATCCCCCCGTTTCCCAACGAATTTCCCCTAAATTATCCCCACCCAATGAAAAACTACCGTGTGTTAAACAACGAGGTGTGAAAAATCGGCGGTGGAATATTCTCTCCACATGGCGAAGACAGAGACGAAATTCTCGTGCAGCCGCGAGAGAATGAAATTACATACGCCTGTTAATGAAATCTCGCCAATGTAACACGTTCAAACGCGTGGGGAAAGAAAAGAAATTTTCGCTCGTGTAACATGGCTTCTAATGACGATTTTAATCAGCGCAAGGTGGGTAAGCCTCGCGAGATCTACGGCAGAGGGCAGACTTAAAAGAGTTAAGAAGATGGCCGTTAACCGTCCTTTTGCCAAGTTTTATGGTCGAGCTCGTGCTAATGCGCTACACTTTGTCGTACGTCGTGCTACGTTGCCCATTAATGGAATCTTGGATTAAGAAAGGGGAGAGGGAGAAGTGTAAATATTGCTAACTGGCAGCGGTGATAAGTGGCCGAAAGAATTTCTCGTTCGGTTAAGCGGCTATAAGAAGAAGAGGTTATGTCGGCGGAACAAATATGGAGACGTCTCGTCGCGCTTCGACGAGTTTCGAAAAAGGTAAATATCATAGATGGGAAGAGGGGGAAGGTCGAACGAACGATAAACTTTAATGACAAGATGTGACGAGGAACGAAAGTGTTAGCCAATATGTTAGAATTGTGTAAACACAAAGGGAGTTTACTGTGTTGGACGTTTTATTGATTCTTATATCTTGAGACGAAGATAGTCTTTTTAATAGTGTATTATTTATATTCTCTGGCTTTAATGTAGTATTGACTTTGAATCGTACGATTGTTTCCAATCTACGAAGTGGTAGAATGTAAAGCTGTTAATTGAATACAGAAATATTATTGTTTCGATTTGATATTTATTTTACTTTTTCAATAAATGTTATTTTAACGATTTTAACATTGCTATCCATTTTGCAAAAATAAGTGAATTTTTAAAAGGTGAAATAAACGTATTTGTTTGAGTTGTTGTTTGTTATACGCCAACATACGTGGACGAAATTATTAAAATTGGATCTGTATGGAGAATTTCCTGGAATTAAATTGATATATAAAAAAAAATACTATATTACTAAAGTTCTATATATCGTTTATTATTATTATTTTTTTAATTAACGAGAAAGCTTCCAACTCGACTAAAGATCGACGAATTTTTTATCAACGACGAAAGAGCATTCCTCGTACTTAATCTACAAATCTGTATAATACGTCCTCGATGAAATATACCCTGAATTTCATCCCCCCTGGATGGAAAATACGAAATTTCGAAAACAAAATCTCGAGTCGAAAAAATACGATATTCACGCACGAATACGAATCGATCCCAAATATCTTCAGAAAAATTAATCTTTACTCCCCCTACGTGGACGTATCCTTAACCAAAAAAAAAAAAGAAGAAAAAAGAGAGGAAAATGCACGGTTCTCGTCGCATTCGGTTTCCAAAAGACATTATCACCGCGCGTCCAAGTGCGACACATTAACGAAAACCGAGTTTGCGTAAATGCGCGGAACACGGCGCAAATTTCATATCGTGCTCACTCCCCTCCCCTCCTTTACACCATTTACCAACCGCCATTTTCACGTTGCCACGTTTCAAAAAGCGGCGAGTGTAGCCTTTTGCCCGCGACACACGCGCGGCTACGCTCGTAATAAATTTTAAAACACGGCCTGGAACGAAACGGGGCGGAACAGGACCGGGGAGGGAGGGGAATGGGGGGAAAAAAATTCGAGAAAAGAGGAATGATCGCGTTCGCGGGGGAGGAGCAAACTTTCTCGGAGGAGGGAAAAAAAATTCCAGACCGTTTTGCTTCGAAGGAATTTTTTTTTGGCCGAAATAAATGGAGAGAGGGGGGGGGGGAGGTGGTTTGGAAAAAAATTAGAGATTTATTTGAATCGAAGTTGCGAGTTTCGAATCGTTGTTGCGACCTCAAATGTATGTATTTCGCGAGGGATAATGGAGGGAGGGGATGATTATCCGGGGAAAAGGAGAAATTTGGAGAGAGAAAAAAAAGGAAAAATAGGTTTCGAGATGTTTGTTTGAATTGAAAGAATTCGGGGGAATTATCCGAATCGCGATGAGAAATTTTTTTTTGAAAACAAAAATGCAAACCTCGGAGAGGATTGTTCTGGGGAGGGGATTTCGAGATTGTTCGTTTAAATTAAGAAAATTACGCGACTCGATAAATATATATCCGCGAAAGATAATGGGATGGTGGAGAATTATGTGTTCGAGGGAGGAAAAAATTCGAGCAAATTACGAGAAAGAATTTTGGGTAAAAAAAAAAAAAAAAAAAGAGAGAGAGAATGGTTTAGAAAGAATTCGAAATGTTTAAATTAAGTGAATTTGGAAAGTAATGCGAATCGCAATGTGCGCGATTCGAAATTTTTGGGCAGAATATATGGGAACCGCAAAGGGAATAGGGAAAAATTCAGTGATCATTTATTTTAATTGAGTAAATTTCGAAAATTATGCGATTTATTAATATTGGATAGAAAAAGGAGAGTGGTTTGAATAAAAATTCGAAATTTTTTTAAATCGTGAGGATTTCGAAAATTAGAGATAAAATTTTATAAGTTCTTCGTGGTTATTCGAGTAAAGGAGGGACTCGATCGCAAATGCGATTAACCGCGATGATAAGGAGCTTAATGAAACTTACCCAACTATTCCAACACTTGCGTGAATATTCATTTAGGGACAAATTCGTTTTCGATAAAACGGTATCGATACGTTTACGTAATATACCAGATACTACGAGATGATACATCTAACGAGAAACGAGATCTTCATTAAAGAGATGAGGTATCTCTGATGTGCTAATCTCGAGAGATGATGCGGGTTCGTAATCGCCTCGAGAAAACAAACTTAACTTCTCCTTATATTTCTTTCACCCTCGATAAGAATTGTAACGTTTCACAATATTGGATGTCGCAATTAACGATACATGTTATAATTGGATCGAGAATAAAATTTTTACGAAATGAAGCTAAATGAAGCTTAGATGGAAATTTTCTCTTCTTCAAATATTCCGTATAGACATAGTTTTGTTGACACTCAAATTTTTCATAAATATCCGCCGTTTAAAAAGAAAAAAAAAATTTAATATCAATATTTCGAACATTGTTATTAAAAAGTACGTTTAACCGCCGAAATAGAGGAGCGAAGTCAAACTATTTTCATCAAACCATTTTCCCTTTAACGCCACTGTCGAACAGATGGACAGCGTGTCGACCGTTAAAAAAGAACTTTCATAAACGATGCTCGAACACTGTCGGTATCGTCATATCCCGCGTTCTCTTCCGTCCGCTTTCGAAACAATTTAAAAAACGTTTCGAAATAACCGGCATATCCCGGACCCGGTAATATTAAGTACGTCGAATAGCACGCGTTCTTGAAATTGAATCGGTTCCGCGGTAACCTCGTATCCACGTTGCAAAACAACACCGGCCTTTGTTTCGAAGTAAAACATTTCGAACGTTATGCAGATTCTCGCGTTTCCAGCCAAACGAAAAAAGCCAATATTGAAAGTCGAATCAAATCGCGCGAGAATTTTTTTTTTTTCCCAAATCGGTTCCATCTCTCTGAAAACTCGAAAAGCTTCGTTCGACGAAAAAAAAAAAGAGAAAAAAGAGGGAGAGGAGGGGGGGAAGGAATTTTTACGCAACGAGATTCGGACGTCGATAACGATAAGCGGCAGCGAAAATTAGTAATGGCCCGGCCATCTCGTATTTTTATGCGCCGCGACGCGTTCATAATCCGTTTGAAATAACGCACCGTAACGTTGATGAATATTCGAATTTAATTTTTTTCTTAATTCCCTTTTTTTCCTTTTTTTTTTTTTCAAGTGCGAGCGAGATTTTTTATTATTAATCCGCGCCCGTTTCTCCCTCGAATTTCGTTATTAGACAATATTAAAGCGCGGCCTCACCTTTTTTACATTTTTAATTAACCGCAGGATTTTTTATTCCAGTTGGTTGAACCACTCGCGTCACTCGATTAAAATTCTTTTGACGCTCGCTCGCTCGCTCGCTCGCTCGGTAAAGCGACCCACTTCCTTCTCGCCGGATTGTGTGTGCGCGAAACAAACAAATCGAAACGAAAAGTCGTTAGCCGTTGCATCGATCCGTTTTTTCTTTTTTTTTTTTCTTTCTTTTGCGAATCGGATCCCGATACAAATTTTTCTATTCCTTCCTTTCTTTCTTTCTGTCTTATAGTATTAATGATCGTATCTCTGTCTACCTGGATGAAAGGTAAACCGGAACGTTTTATTTTCGTCGTTCCAAGTTTTTTTCGATGACATTCGCTCAATACGAACAATTTTAAATATTTCGCGTCGACAGTTTTTCCATCCGTGGATGGAATAACAATCAGATTTCATATGTCAATTTCATACGCGGAATTTTATTTTTTAATTTGCTGGAGAGAAGGAAAATAACGAAGGGGGAGAGGAAGGGGGGAGGAAATAATAACTAAAAATATATTCATTTTTTTTTTTTACGTCAAATGCGATATTTCTGTCCGTATCATTCTGGATATTTTATAACGATTCGTTTCGGAGATTTCGAAGAATTTATCGATAATCAGAATCAGCGACGATTAAGTACAACAATTCGCGACAAGCGTCAAAATGACGATTTTCGCGAGTTTAACTTTTTTAACGAGTCAAGAACGAAAAATATAAGATATTTGGAAAGTAAAAAAGTAGAAGTGATGAAATAGATAAATTATTAATGAATCTTGCGTCATCGTAAAATCAAAAGTACTAAACTAGCGTATATAAGGCATTAACCCAACTCTGGTGAAAAAGTGAACTAGCTTAAAAATTTCGAATAAACTTGAAGCGAATTATTCATTAAAGTGCTGGAATTAACATTTATTCGTAGCTCATGTAACCTCAACTTATAAATTTCCCCCATCACCTTTTTAAAAATTTGTTCAAATACTCGATCTCGACTCGATCCCATCGCTGCTCCGCTCGCTCGAAATCGGTCAGCCGCTCGCCTCGCGGTAAGAAACGTAACCCGGGCAAAAACGTAACGACGTGTTTCCGAAAGTGGCGGAACAAGAGCGAATCACTCTCCTGGGCGTAGTTGCAACCCCGCCAGGGCCTCGAAAACCTTACCTTTATTCTTCGAGATCGACGATTATCCTCGGCCCGCGAGAGCCGTGCCGACTGCGTGGTAATTAAACACGCCTTCTCCTCTTTATCGTCCTCCATTTTTCCTCTCTCTCACTCTCTCGACTCAAGAATTACTTAACGATTGTTCGTTAAAATAATTTCGGAAAAATTCTCGTATTCAAAAAAAATTCCAACAATCTCGACGAAGGATCGTCAAGAAAAGAAGGGCGAATTATAACTCGAGAAACGCAATCTGGATCGCGAATTATTTCGAATTATTTATTTTTAACAGTTAACCGTATTTCCACCCCTATTTTTCGATTAGGCGAGCCGAGTTTCCAAAGGGTGAAGATAAATCTTTGGAAGGGAGAGGCGGGCGGGACAGATGAAACCGCGCGCCGTTCGTTTTCGCCGTTAAAGAATAGAGAGCGAAAAACCGCAGAGCGCAGCGACGCGGAGAAAGGTTGGCGGGGAAAAATGCGCGCTCCGGACGAAGAGAAATGGGGAATCGTCCAGGCCGATCGTCTATTAATCGCGCGAATATTTTGCTAGGGTTGAAACGAAATCTAGAAAAGCTTTGCTCTTTTTCCCCTTTGAATTTTGATATTGATATCGGTTAGTTATATATCAAGTGAATGGTTAGTAGTTTGCGCGTGGTTCGTTGTTTTTAATTGCGTTCCTAAATTAATTGAATATTTTGGATCGAAACTGTTTGAAAATTGATCTTTTTCTATTACTGATAATTGGTGAATGGTTAGTAGTTTACGCGGTTCGTTATTTAATCCCAATCAGTTATCAAAAATTGATCTTTTTCTATACTTTTTTACCTGAACTTCGATCAATCGATGAGCGGATAGATTAATTCACTAGTTAACTATTTTATTTCACGAAAAAATCTCTCGTGGAAGAAATTTCTCTGATAATTCTTGCTGCTGGCAAACGTGCATCATCTCTCGTGTACGTATTTTCTCGATGTAATAACTTCTGACTATCCAAACGCCGATGGTGGATAACGCTCTCTTCCGCACAATGATTCGTAAATCGTGATCGCGCGCATTACGTGCACCCGACCACAAGATATTCCCGTGCTATCTGATTTTATAGCGCTGTTCCCATTCAATCCACCGCGAATTTAATCGTATAGCCGCGGTCTTGATTCGAAGAAAATTGCAAAGTCGACGACAAAAATACGCGATTCTGAATCTGAACGCTTTCGTATCACGTACGATCGATATTCGTCATACGTAAATCGTCATATTTAGAGAAATCGACCCCTTCGAAGAAATAAAGAATAAAGTCCAAAGAATAAAGAAAGAAAAAAAAAGAAATATTCTAAAACATAGTTTAATAGTAGTAGCAATAGTAATGGTAGTAGTAGCAGTAGTATTAGTTTAATCTTATTGTATTTTATATACCTGGGTGAAATATAGTGGAAGGCTGAGAAACGTTTATAAAATTAAACGTCTTCTAACATAGAACATCAACACGCATGTTTCTTTCAGTGTTCATATATATATATATATATTCTCAGCAAAGTGATAAATGCGGATCGTAAAACGACGTAATTAAGAAGGGAGAAGTAGTTGAACCGTGGAAGAATGCATCGGTCTTCACATAAATCTCCTCGAATTAAATTGAACTTTTACAAATCCATTGTAGCCATGGGTTGGCAAAGTTAACCACGAGAATGGATCGTGTCTCTTTTCGAGAGATAACTAGGACGATTGTATGTAACTTCGATGGCTCGAATTCGATTCTTCGAGAAATGTTTAATTATTCCGATTATACATATTTCTTTCACCATCAAATTTTTATCTCTCGACTCTTGATTTCTTGACGTTCTGACACGTAAACAAAAATGGATCAAATGTTTGGCTAATTATTTCATTTTTGAAAAACTACATTTCGTTAAAAAAATTTCGTTCTCTCTGGTAACCACCCGATACTGAACGTATCAAGCAATAATTATCTCAACTCAACTGGCAAACGGGTAACCTGCTCGCAACGCCATCTTTTATTAACTAACGAGCACGGCTCGCGCTTTGCCGTGCTCGGTCAATCGAGTCAATCGAGTCGCGTGTTCCCTGCGGGAAAGAACGAGATTATTAGTCGCGTAGTCTGATCTCGCCATTTATTTCCACCGGCCATGAATACGTAATCGTGAATTTTGAAGCGGATAGGTCGAGGAATCAACCAACGACGAGCCAACGTGTTTGCCAAACTAGTGATCGTAATTCGATCAGTCGTGCTTAATTCCGTGGTCACGTGAAAATTCCATCCTTGTCGTCTCGTATCCACTTTCCAAGTGGCGAAACACCGTTAACGCTGATTTCCTGCTCAAAATTCTGCAAGCCTCTCTCTCCGTAGTTCGTTAACGATCCTGCTTTCGTAAGCTTATCCACTCAATTCTGATTTATTAAGGCAAGAATTTGTCAACGCTTGCATATTTATCAGCTTTTGTTTACCTTAATTAAGTCTTGTTTCGCGAATACCATGGTTTTGGAAATTAATCATTAATTGATCATTTCTATTGGATTATGAATTTTGTTTTGTTTTTTTTTCCGTTACACGGAAATAATATCGTCGAAACGTTATGGAAAATTTAAGGATTTACATTATTCGAAATCATTTTGTTACTTTATTCTATAATTTATTGAGTAAATAAACAATTACAGACGATATTTCGTACTAAATTTTGGATAAAGGATTAGAAAAGAAAATTATCGAATCTTTTTTTCACAAATGATTCTTTGAGACATGAAATAATGAATATTCAAGATTTTTTTAATGCAATACCTTAAAAAAAATAACACGACGAAACAATTCTCGCGATCAACGCAGAATCAATACGCGCGTGTTAATAATTAACAAAAACTACGTACACGATAAAATTCCGTCCATTTCAGTCATCGCGAATTAACTTCACGAGTGTAAATAATCGCTTGGACGATCGATTCCGAAGCGACGAACGATTCGATTCGAATCCGTCGGGTACCACGATCGCTAATTGAAGCGATAGAATATCAATCCAGGATCCTCGCGATTGGTCGTGTCCACTCCGCGAGGGTTACTTCTGTCACAATGCCGCGTTCCACTCGGCATAATACGCACGTCGAGCCATAGAACGTACAAATAGCCGTAGACATCGGTGCGTATACCGGCTACTTGATTGGCCCATTGTATTAACCCCGTGGTAACTGGCTCGAATCGAAACGATCGACTGATGTCCGATCTGTCGGTCCCATTGTCGTACCCATCTCGATAGCCTAGCCTCTCTCTTATCAATCAAAACGAGCGATACCAAAGTGCGAATGCGACTTTGATCCGCCCGTCCTGTTGTCCCACGCGCATCGAACGGACTTGGATTTCGTTTCTCTCTCCTAGCGTGCTCTCTGTCACGGATCAATGGCTCTTCGTCTCTCTTGCGCTCCTCGACGGAGGATCGCTTTTGTACTTTTCATAAATGCCTCTCTCTCCCTCTCGTTGCGAATCGCGCTATTGTTTGCATTTGTAGAGCAGTTTGCAGTGTCGAGAATCATGTGAATGGTGACGAATGGGTATCGGTGGGGTTAGGAATTTGTGTAAATCGTAATTTTAGATTAATTAATCGTAGAATTGGAATATCTCTCCATGTCCAGCTGAATATTTAATAAATTAAATAATATCGTCCATATAATTTTGCAACCACGGATTCAATTTCTCGGAAATATCGAGCGAGGGATATATTCTTGATATTGCACCAAATGAAATTAAACGTTTGAACGAAGTTGATCCTTCCTTGGAAGGAATGGAAGCTCGTTCGTATAGCCCGGATAATGATGTTCCGTTTCGTTTATCGCGGTTGCGATCGTCACTCGACGCTCCCACCCGAGATAATTAATCGGGGACAAGAGGTTTACGATTCTCTCCTCCCGTTCGTTCGAAACGGAAGAATCCGTCGCGGAAAATAATTATACGGCGCCGCGCAATTTGTCCGCCTTCCAATTAGAACTTCTTTCTCGGCCGTGTAGCTTTATTTGTTGCTGCGAGAGTTCGGCCAACTTTTTAATTGAAATTCATTAACTCGAGGGAGGGGAGGGGGTGAAAATCTTGAAGCCCCCGAGAACGTAAGATATTCGTTTTATTAAAATACAAATACCGTGGCAGGCCAGCTGGAATATTAATCTCCCAAAATTCTCTGTACTCCCTCGCCCGAACGGAGTAATTAAAAATTGTATCCTTTCCCCTCTCCTGCGTAACCTGTTATCTCTTTCGATCCGAGGGATTAATTGAAAAACGGGGCTCGCGTACGACTTCTCCTCAATGATAGGAAAGAAAAAAAAAATATTCGATATTCGATACGATATATCATAATTTTTTTTTTTTTTTTTTTAGAGGCGAGAATGTTCATTCAAGGGGCGGATTTAAATTCGAGATTGATTTCTTGAAAATTTCGATCGTCTCGATATTTTTATAAAACTCGATGGTTTTGATACGAAGAAATTTAAGCCTCTCGGAATATTTTATTTTTTAAAAACAACCGTGAACGAAACGAGCGAGATATTTCATGAGTATAGGTTAAGATTATTTCGTTGTTGTAGCATAAGAATAAATTAATGCCGATTGTTTCTTAATCGATTTTTTAACAGTTTTGAATCAGTTTATGGATCACTGTGCAATGACTTTTGATCCACCTCTTCCAATTTGCACTCGAATGCGTGAAAACTGGAGACACTTTTCCACTTTCGCCCTTAATCTTTTATCTTTATTTAATACGGATCTTCAGAGTCTCTATCTCGAGACTCATTTTCAAGAATCTTCGAAAGCTAATTTCTTAAACTCGCTTTATAAGAATTGTTCGCTTCTCAAAAAGCAGTTAAAAACAAAAGAAAGAATTTATCACTCAAAAGAGTTGTAAAAAGAAAACGTGAAAAAAAATGCCAATGAGAATTTACGAGTCGCAATTTATTCTAAAATTTCAAAACCCAATCGATATCAATTTTATTTGCAAAAATTGAATAAATCTTCCGAACGATATATAAACTATAAATAATTTGAGAAAAAAAATCCTCTTCATTTCGAGCTGAAACAATCGATCCAAATTGTACGCAAACCTTTGTTTCTTTCCAAAGAAGAAAGAAAGAAAGGAAGGAAAAAGAAAAAAAGAAACTCGACATCGGACACCATTCTCGAAGCTTCGTTCCATCTCGAACAGAGCGAGCGGATCTTTTTCTTCCTCCAATTTTTCCCCTTCCCCGACGGGGAAGAAAGAAGAAAGAAGAGCGGTAATTAAAGAAGGATCGGG
Organism: Apis cerana; assembly: GCF_029169275.1. NCBI lineage: Eukaryota > Metazoa > Arthropoda > Insecta > Hymenoptera > Apidae > Apis > Apis cerana. Next base: position 14,352,793 of record NC_083857.1, read on the forward strand.
ATATCAAGGAGCGGTCGAATTTCAGCCGAGCGGTTGAATTTTCTCGCGTCATTAAACCGCGAATGAGCAAAAAGTGGTGTATACTTAGCCGGGCAGGAGAGAGAGGAAGAGGAGTAGGAGGAGAGGGAGTGGGGAGCGGAGCGGAAACGGAGAAATTGGGGGCGCGCGCGCGAGGGAAGAGGGAGGGGCGTGGACACGCCTACGGCAGGTGAAATCTAACGGAAGATTGAAGAGGGTGACCGGTTGATGTTACAAAGCGGAGAGAACGCGCGAAAAAGTCTCTCGCTGCGGAGGGGTAATTAGCGTGGGCCCGCTCGGTGGATTAATTAAAACCGGGGCTCCTTGAAAATGTGACGTGGACGGTTGGTTACTTACTAAAACGAAGGAAAGAAAGGGGCCGGGGAATGAAAGGGCTGTTTCGCGGCCGAATATAGGCAAACGGTTTTGTGGAGGAAGAGAAGGGGGAAGAAAAAAATTCTCTCGATAATTTTCCCCTTTTCACCGTTTTTTTTCCTCCTCCTCCTTCTCTCTTTTTCCCTTTGCCCCTTTAATTAAGCGGAGCCCCTTAATTCGCTACCTGCTGTTTGTGTAATGTAAGCGATTTGGAAATCGATTCAGGGATAATTGAGGAATTTTATGGGTGTACGAGTGGTTGCGTTGATCCCTCGGGAAAATAATGATTTTGGATGGAATTGTCGTGGGACAACGGAGATGTGATAATTCATCGTTTTTCCCGAACGCTTTTAATAAATTTTTTAACTGTTTGTAGAAGGAATTAGAATCTCGTAGGAATAGGAATTTCAAGCGTTTTCGTACAAGTGGTGTTGATGTTTTTGAAGAATAAGAATTTTAATTAGAATTGTCTTGGAACGACACCTAAATTTTACACATTTTTAATCTAATTTCTGCGTAATTGAGATGTATAACGTGATTTCATATTTTTTTTTTTTTAAGTAATATTTCTTTGAAAAATAACTGTAGAAAAAATGAGTTTCAATAAATGTTTGATGATTTGTATTCGAATAAAATATTTGGATTTACAATCTTTGAATTTACCAATGAAAGAATTATTTTGTGTAATCTCGAAAGGTACACAAATTTTATTTCGACTGAAAATGTAAAATAATTAAAGACACTTGACTCCAAGTAGCACTTGGATAATTCATTATTAATATTAAAAACACGTTAGTAGCTGTTCAAATGTTAATTCAATCTTGAAAATGTGAATAATCGAATAATTGATAATACGCCGGTAAGACGGTTCGAATAATTAATTAATGTCTCGTATTAGAGAGCTTTCAGGATACTCTTTGACTTCCAATCCAATTTAGCTACCTTTATTTATCGAAGCGTCGTCACATTTTTTTCGTTCTTCTCTTCAAATCCTTCGACTTTAGAAAATTTTCCGGGAAAAATATTATTCATACTTATCTTGATTAAACGTGTATACCAATTCTTGATAATCTATAATTCTTATAGAAATATTTTTGAAAAGGATTAAAAAACGAACAAAATCGATGGAAAATATTATCTCGACGACGTCGTCGCTGAAATTATTAGAAATTATTATTTTTATTAATTGGAGAAATAACATCGAACATCGAGTCAAATTTCATCCTTAATTTAATAAATTGCTACAACGATATAATAAAGTTCAAGATCCTTAACTTTATGTACATTTGTAAAAAATTTTTTTTTAAACGAAGTTATAATAATAATTGGCTAGTTCCTGTAATTTTTTCAAAACTAACGAGTATCGCGTACTTTTTTTTTTTTTAATGATTATTATATGTTTATACATATTCAAGATATACTCTCATCGCTCTTTCGTAAAAACGCTTACAGCTATGGTACAACATAGTGTTGTTACAACATGCGAGTTAACGTGAAATGCAATTTCGTGTGCCGTGATTCAGACGAAATATTCGTCTCGTGCAAACGAGATTGCCGACAAAAGATACAAACGTATCCTTTCTTCCCATTCGCTTATTTCGAAAAATTAAATATATATTTATTTACATATCTGTTGGTGAGAACAATTAGACCGTGTTCCTTTTCTTCCTTTGCCTTTCTTTAACAATCATGGTCCCTTGGATAAAACAAATGCGTTTCGTGTTCATGGAGCGAACGTAACGGTGGTTACAATACGATATATTTACATGCTCTCAAAGAAAAATATACGTTCTTAAACAGATTAATGAAACGAAAAATAAAATTGTAATACAACAAAATTTAAACTTCACTTCTCGTAGCGAAGAACTAGGTGATCGATATTGTCGACGAAAGATTATTATTTCAATATTGTAAAAGATATGGTAATTCGAATTAATTACTTTTAAAATTTGCGAAACACAATTGAGCAATGGCGGATCGCTAAAAAGAATCCATTGAAAAAATGAAAAATTTCGAATAAAGTTACTTCAAGTAATTATTTATTAAAACGCTCGAATAATATTTATCCGTTTCTCCGAGGTTATAACCTCGGTCGTTCGACACTATTTTTATTATTATTATTATTATGTTTTGAACAAAAAATTATCGAAGCAACTTTATTAAATTTCGCGCACGACTGATTCAATCACATTGCCATCTTTCCTTCCTCCACGATTATTTATTTTCCACCATAAAATTTTCTTGATAAACAAAAAATATTTACGAGAAAGAAACTTGACGCGATTTAACAAAGAGTTAGTGAAAATTATTCGTTGGTTTTTCTTTAAAAGCGTTACCTAGTTCCCCGCCAACGCAAGCGTACAATTAAACTTCGTTTCTTCGGTTAGACAGAATATTTCACTTTATTCGCTCTATAACCATGCTTTTACCCGGTCGACAAGGCAAAAGTATCCGTGGAAAGTGGCAGTAACTTCTCTCCGGTCGGAAATAGGCTGTAATCACAATGGTTTAGAGGGTTCCGTAAAAACAGGGGAATTAAGTGGTAATCAGTACGAATAGCCCCGCCGAGCTTTCGGATAAACTGTTCCGCCGTTTCTTTCCTTAATCCACCGTAACACATTTCTTCCTTAAACTCGTGCAACGCATCGTTGCACCGATCCTTAACGCCGACGACATAACCTCTTTTTATTTTCGAAACAACATAAAACTCTCGACGCGATCCACCGTCTCCTTTTTAATATTTATCGCGTCACTACATCCGTGAACAAATCTGCATACTCGAAACACTCCGAATAACAAACTCCGCGTATCGATAAATTCACTCGTTGCGAGGAAAGTAATTCCGCTAGTTGCTGCGAGCCGTAAGACGTAACCTTTTCCTCGTCCCGATCTCTGCCGGTAAAGCAGAAAATCATAACGATCTTACGTATCGACGATGAAAATTGAAATCAATCGTGCTCGATGAATATTCGTCGCGCGAAATTCAAGCGTGTACGTTCCGCTTTTGATAATAAGGCGAACGAAGGATGAGAGTAGAATGATGTAAAAAAAATTAAAAGTTCTTCGAAGTAAGGGAAAAATATACATGTGCCTATATATACGCATATATTTACATTCCTATTAATTACGTTTCTCTCCCCCCTTTTCTCCCCTAATCATTAACGAATAGGGAAATTTTTGCAAATCTATCTGATACGCAACGTATTCCAAATTAATTCCAATTCTTCGGAATCACGCCGTGAAATTAATATTCCACGTTCACATCGTGGATTTCGTTCCCTCTCTCGTAAATCCATTAGACAGCCGCAAGGGACGCGAAGGTTCTGCGCTCGTTCTACATCGTTCTGGGTGGCGTTGATTCTATTTCCCGGTGACAGGAACAGAAATGTAACAAGTTTGGCCGGGGAGGCAAGTCGCTTCGACGCTTACACTCTTCGAGATAAAACGTATAGAATTGGCGAAACTTTTCGATGACGTGGAAAGAAGCGAGTTTGTTACGCCACAACAGGACGAACGTGTTTCCAACGTGTTTTTATTTAATTAAATCCAGTGTCGATACCAGTCGTTCCATCGTTACGATCGTGAAATTACATACGTGTGCGTGTATGTACACTGGGTGGTCCGTGATTCATGGCCACTGTTTCGAGATGGGATCTATGGGAGGGGGGGAGGGAGGATTTTTATGGGTAAAGATTTAAGGCAAGAATGAAGAACAAGGAAATTCGATTCGCGGTTTTCTTCGAGCAAATCGAGTTTGAACATTTTTCAAAAGTGAAATTAATCAATTACCTGGATAGAAAATTATTCTAATTGTGAAAATAAGCAAGAAATGCAGAATATAATTTCAGAAGAAAATCAAATTTAAAAGTTCATCGATTGTCTGAATCTTAACTCTTTGATTATATATTACTTTTTATTTGAAAAATTCATTCCATATATTTTCGTTTTTATTTTAAACCATAGAATCTATTCTGACTCTCATCAAGATCAAATTTCGTAGAATTGTATTTTTCCTAGGATCAAAAATTCTTTTTCTCTTTTTTTTAAATTAAATATAATACACGATAGATAATCGAAAGAAATTGATTCAATTTCAGAGCGGATGAGCAGATTCAGAAATGCGCGGTTAAAATCACTATCCATGAAAACCGAACGCTGGCTAAATGATCATGAAAAGAAGTAGGATGAGGGTAAGTAGGGTCGCAGCCATTCTGTCGCCGCTTCCGTGATGCATCGCTGCTGGATGCTCTGCAACAAACGGAAATTTACGATGTGATGTAAAAAAACACTATTTTTCCTTCCCGTTGCATTGTAACGAATTACACCGATAAGATAACGCTAGTAACGAGACTGTCGAGAGAAGAGATCAGAATGAATCTCGTTTCTTGACGTTTTTTTTTCTTATATTATATTCGAGGATAAGGAAATATAGGTTAAATTAGAGATCGAAGTGACAATCATTCTATTTTATATATATTTTTTTCATATGCTCAATGAACAGAGAAATCGATATAAATCATTGTTCCCCGAAACGAAAATTATCGAAACAGTTTCTTAAATCGAAAAAAAAATAACGTGAATTCTGAGAGAAACAAATCCAATTTTGACTGGTTAAACTGGTAGAAGAAATCGTTTTAAAAAGTTGTAAACAATCGTTCGATATCGACATGTTTCGTTATGTTTCAAGCAATTAAACTTAATTTGTACGAGCGTCATCCTCTAATACGTTCGAGCGATGCGTAAATGAAATTTCTGAAACTTGCGAAACTGTTTGGAACGCGGCGCGTTTACTCGCGGCAAACTCTTCCGCCCGAAGTTTGTTCGGGATGTCGCGCGAAAGGGGGCCAACTTGTACGCGACCGAAGATTTCATTTTGATTACGCCGGTTTACGAAAACTCGTTTGCGCCGTGTTTCAAGCGCCACACCTCGGCAACAAAACGAATCAAGATAATGCCCGCGTTATTGTAATAACGTCGCTCCTTTCCGTGAACCAAAACACGCCGATATTTAATTTTAAAGCGGTCGCCTATTTAGGTCAATGCGATGCAAAACTATTTTCAGCCAGCTTTTCTACAAGGAAGACGAAGCATTCTCGTGAAATTTGTTCCATTTGGACAATTATAATAAAGGGATCATTAAAGAATGATATCGAAGTGTAGTTTCACATTTCGATTGATCGCTTGACATGAGACACACGAAAATTTTTATCGATAATAACTATTCGATGTTGTTGATCGTTTCGTACGTAAATTAGAATTTTTCTGCTCAAAAAAAAAAAGATATATAAAGTATTAATATACACTTATTTATCGTCCTGTAAGTATTTTAAAATTGCATTAGATGAAACGAAACAATCAAAATAAGATGAATCTATCTTCCAAAACAAATTCAAACTATTTACTTAATTTAAAATCACTCCTTTCACGAAAATACTTCATCGAACCATGAATAATACAGCGTTCAAAATAACAGTAACTATTAAAAGTATCCATTCGAAGAAAGATTAGAGAATTGAAATTTATTTTCTTTCCATTTACCATTGACGATATGGACGTGCACGCTGCTCGAGTGGGTGTTGCTCGGCGAGCATGTGTACAGGCCGGCGTCTCTCTCGATCGCCTTCTGGATTAGTAAACGGCTGGAAGTCACGGGTCCCTTCTCCGTGACCAAGCTGATCCCGCCCCTCGGCGAGTCGAAGTTAATCGCCTGCGAAAGAAGAAAAGAAGACAGACAGAGCGCGCCTAGCATTACCTCGTGGCTGCAACCGAATAGAGCCACTCCAGACGAGGGGGACGACAAGTGTCTTCTCAGAGTGGCGAGATCCATTCCAACGGAACAAATGCCTTTAAAACACGTTCCCGTACTGAAGATCCTACCGCTACTATTCCCCTTTCGTGTTTTTAAGTAAACGGGCGCGGTCGATAACAATGCAACTAAATGGACCGATGTTTTATTTTATTCTTCGTTTCTATTACGTAGACGATTTCTTTTTTTTTTTTATGAATTTAATTCAGCCTTGAGGCTTATTTGTTCATCGTGCTAGTTTTAGGTAAATATTATTGGTTCAATCGAGACAAGTAATGTTCTAAGTAATGTTTTGTTTTATTTTTCATCCAAATAATATAGATAAATGATCTATTATTGATTTGATCAAGAGTTCCGAGTCTTTTAAATCTTGGAGAACAGTCAGATTTTGTAACTTTTGAATTTTTTTCTTTTTGACGAATACGTTGCTTTCATCTGACACGTTTTGAGGTTTGTTTGTTGTTCGCATGCAACAATGTCGCGATAATAAATAAATGATTCGTTATTGGTTGGACATTCCGAGTTTTTTTAAGTCGAACATTCTATTGTCACTATATGTTGCGTGTAGTTTTAGTTGGATCATTTATAATTTGTCGAATAATTGAGAATTTTGAAAAATTCTGACTTCCCTTTCCAACTCATCGAACGCTTATATATACAAAGAAAAAAAAAAAGATTTACTCGCAGTACACCTCATCTTAATGATCGAGATAAAATAACTAATTAAAATAAAAACGAGATACAAACCGGAAAAGACGTAAAACAAGAAAAAAAACAACTCGTTCACGATATGTTCCAGCCGTGCCGCTTCTTCAATTGTTCGTAATAAACGAAGACGAGAAGAAGAGGGTTTGGTTACAATAGGGTTTCTCCGATAGATGATAAATCATCATGGTTGACGAAGGGCCATCCTCGGCCCTCAATCAATACCAGATTTATCCGAGTCGTGAATAATTTACGTTCCAGCTATCTTTATTTACGCGCCTGCCCTCCACGCATCGTTGTCCAGGAACAATCGCGAGCTTGTTAGCCGACTTCATAAATAACTCGGCTCGTAGGAACGCTTTCGACTGGTGCACACCGGTAATCGATATCATAGGATAACAATGGATAGCCACGTGTGTGTGTATGTACAATACATGCGTACAAATACGTGTGTACCAGCGATCCTTTTTAAAAGGAAAGAAAAACGAAAATATCGATTATTAGAAAGTGGCGATTATTATTGTTATTCTGCTCTTGTTCTTTAATAAAAATTTTAATGAAATGAATCCCGACTCGAGTAATTTTTTGTTTCGAAATCGAATGTTTGAGAGAGAAAAAAAGATAAAAATTCGATTAAAAATCTGAAGAGAAAACAGAGGGGATTATTTTACTTCGACAAAAGCTTTGGGGATAGAAAATTTGCCGTAAGTTTTGATTTCGATTAAAAGTCTAAGAGATGGAGAGAAATAAAAATGATATTAACCCTTTGCGCTCGAGGCTTTTTTCGAACAAACTCGAGACGTATTTGAAACTTAAAACTACGAAACTTTTATACTTTAATATCTTACGTATCTTTACGTATAAAGAAAGTAAGTTTGTCGGATATTAAACTCTGTTATTTCGTGCGATATTTTATAATGGTCTTCTACTTATTTCGTCGAAAGGAAATTTTATAATCCTTTTTAACTCCTCATACGTAACATTCACCGTCTGTTATTTCTTGCCTTTTTTTACTCTTGCTTCGTCTCCATCTTCGTCACTGCTCTCCAGCTCTCTCTATCGTCAGTTTCTTCAAACTCATGCGCGCTCGAGACTAATTATCGCCACGTTCCACGCTTACAAAAACTTTAAAATAACGTTGAACAGTGAAACTCGGACCAATGCGACCGATCCTCGACCACGATCTAATTTGAGATAAGAAAATCCATCTATTCGACGTTATATTGTTCCATGTTTCGTAAGAGGTTAGGAATCTATTCACGAAGGCGATATTCCGAAAGAAAATGAATCGTAAAATAAATATTATCGCTGTTCGAATCCAAGTGGTACCTGAGAGAGACGTGCATTCGAGTGCAAAGGGTTAAAGGATATACATATAAGTAGAAAATTTGAAAACGATTCGGAAATCTTGCCTGGAAATATTCAGCTTACTTTGTGATCGTGGATCCAAACGATCGTGGACGGTGGCTCGGGAGCGTATCTGACCAGGCACGTCAGGTTTATCGTGCTGTCCTTGTTGATGAATATATCCGGCCCTCCGGCGATCTCTGTGACCGGCTCTGCAAACAGAACATTTTCGAGAAATGAAACATAATAGATGATTGGTTTTTAATTATACAAGATTCTAATTTTTTCTGACAAAAATTTATTGAAATTGCGATCGAAGAATATACGTTAAGAGCGTATATAGATACGGAGAATTGGATTAAACTAAAAGAAATGGGACGCGCGGGAGGGAGAGAGAGAAAACTCTCGAATGCGTTAACCATTCGATGATGAAAGGTTTCGTATTCATTATTTCGCTCCATGTTTAAACGTACATTTATGAATCGCATGGAAATTATTGTTTTTTTCCACGCAATATTTCTCGATTTGTTGGATATGGTGTGCAGCTATTCGATTCGATATCCGACTTTTACGAACCTTTCCAGGTTCTTCAATCATAGTAAGAAATTCGAAAAATTTAAATCTGAATTTTTTTATATATTTATCTTGCGAAAAGTAAAAAAAGACTTTTATTGTTATCATCATCGTGCACAGCTATATTTTCTAAATTTCTATCCATTTTTCGTCGTTTTATATCGTAAAATATTTCACTCGAAGCAAAAGTACTCGTAATTTCAACTGGAAATATTTTTCATAATACGACAAATAACAAAGCATTAAAATTTAAATATTTGGAAAACTCGATAAAAGATTGATTTCGACTGTACGTTAAAATCCAAATTAAACCATCTTTATCAATTAACGACGAAAAAGATAGTTTCGATCGAGATCTTTTGACCTTCTCTCTTTTGCCGCGGTCGAGTTCAATCTTATTGTTGGACGCAGGGAAGAGGGGGAAGGTCAGTCGGGATAAAATCCAATAACATTCTCGAGGATCTCTGGATGCGATATATATCTCGAAGGAAAGACTCGACCGAAGGAATACCGATTGGATCGATCGGTGCAACGAAACTTTGCTCCCTTTACAAGGAAAAGAATTCGCGTCGCGTACAATCAACGAAAGGCCGGGGCTACTTTGGAATGCGTTCACTCGTTCGTGGCTGGATCGTTTATTGAACCGTTTTGATCGAACGTCCCCAAACGTTGTTCTGCAAACGTGTTACCGCGATACGAAATTGAATAAATTTCCGAAGAACGAGCAATTCAGCTTCGAGAATCCAGTTTCTACTTCGTTTCTAACGAAGGAGATAAAAAGCTTCTGAAGAATGAGCGTATATATACGTCGTCGAACGAAATATCTCATTTTTGTTATTTTTCGTTGTAATATTTAAATATTCAAACTCAGGGCTTGTTTAAGAAGTTTTGTTAAGAAGTACTATTTATTTGAAATCCATAATGTGAAATAATAGAAATCTTGGAGAAAGTTTATTGCAAATATATTTTTGTTTCCTTTTTTTTGTATCTTAAATCATATTTCTTTTAACAATTATTATTTTTGCAATATTCTAATTATCTTGAGGCATACTTTAGAAAAAAAAAAAAAGATTCTTTGAAGCCACGTATTCCTCAAATCGTATGGTTGTCACACGAGAAGAAACACGATGTCTTAAGCGTTCGATATCGAGTTCGGATTATCTGACAAGCTCGGGTTCCGGATTTCCTCAGTTTGCTAGCCAACTTCAGGATCTGTGCTGCCAACTCGAAGACCTTCATTTCCTCTGCCCTTCGACTGTTGAATGCGCCGCAATATCCACGATACAACGTAACGATTTACGGATGTTCCACAACTGTCGTTCCACTTATCCAAGTGGAATGAAACAAAATTCGTTACATTTAATTTATAAGCCATAAGCCAATCAAGTATTTAGCTAAAAATTCAAACCCTTAAATCGTTAATTCATTTCGAATGAAGAAAATTAATAATAAACATTTTTTCGATATTAATAACATTGTTTTTTTTATTGGCATTTGCGACGGAGATCTTTATTATTTATAATTCGTGAGCATCGATAATTTTAACGAATACTTGTGATAAAGGATGATTAATGTTAAAAGAAGCATTTTGAATATTGTTAAAAACGAATTATATATATATTGTTTCACTTCTTTCTATTTCACTTTAAAAAGTGTCCGTTCAAACTATATACACAAATCATAAATGTAACACGATCTTTATGATTTGTTTTCAAACATTTTCGTACGTAAACTCCACGTGCTGTTCGCTGCTGGAAAGAAGTATCGTAGGACGGCACAAGGGCAAGAAAGTTGTTGAGAGAGTCCTTCGCTAGAACCATTTATCCCCACTTCACGCGCTTTGTTGACGATTCTGACACAACACGCTACATAGCAACAGAAGAGTTATAATTTGAACATTCAAACTGGTAAAAGTTATTTTCATTTATGAAGTTACGTTTGGAAATATTTTATACATACAATTATTACCTTAATTATTACTATTCGAATACAAAATTATATTTATAAATTAAAATTCGTTATTAGCCTACGTATATTATGAGAAATGAAAAAAATTTTTTATATCGAAATTAGAATTTTCTATGGATTCTATGGTCGAATATCGAAGTTTATATATAGATCGTCGTTTGAATTAATATATATGTGACAAATACCATGGTAAAAACAAAAATGCGTGTGAAAATGGATCACTCTTCCGCGCTCGTGAAGCTTCTTTTACCAAAAACACAAAATATAATTTCAATGTAAAATAAGAATTATCTCCGATTTATAATTGCATCGCGATGTTCGAGTTAAAGCAAACCTCGGAGAATATCAGATATAGTAAAATTCAGATTTCGACCGAACGGAACGATTGTTTGAGTTCCGCGTCGAAGGATCCTCGAAATTTGGTCGGAGGGGATGAAGCAAACATTGACAATAGTAATCATGTTGTCGGTGCGGTCTTGTTATTCCCCGTGGCATTTTGGGAGGAATAACAGGTTTATCCGTTCGCCCTCCGTCGGCCGAGAGAGGAGAAAGAGGCTGGAGTGGGGGAAAAGGCAACAGGGATTCCTCGAGTTTCTCGAATTCTCTTTGGCAAGCCATGATTTGCTGACCAACCCGGTGTTCCACCTTCAATTTTCGACCACGTTCCCTTAAGAGCCAGGTCCTGCGCATTCTTGGACAAATACGTTCTCTTGTAAACGAAGTTGCTTCTCTAGGTGGCGGAGAGAGGCAAATTGCTTCGTACGACGTCAGCTTACCGCTCGAGTAAATTGGTTTCTCCTTTCGGGGACACGTGAGAATCTTGTCTTACGAGATTCAAAACGAAAGGAAATTATATTCGTTTCTCCGGGAAAAATTGAAAAGCGAAGCGGAATGCTCGCTTCGGTTCTCGTATTTGTATTTGAACAGAGAGATGGCGCTCGAGACAATAATTATAGGTTAGGTAATAGTAGACACAAGGCAAGTTTACTCCTTTGGGCAATTATCCAATGCAGTGTATTCAATAACAGGACCTGAGATTTGAAACTTCATTTCTCGGCACTCTCTGAGTGAACAACAAACCAATGCAAGAAGGATCTAAAATCTTCTATTCTGCAGTAGTTTTATTTTTAACAACAAACAAATTGTCTTTAACAAATTGTCTTTAGACAACCAGTCGTCAGCTCATTGCTCGCGATTGATATTGAAACTTTAATTTCAAAATCCTTCTTACTCGTAAACAGGAGTAATTATAGCAATTATAGGTCCAAAGTTTCGTGCCTCCACTCTGCTAATTTGCCAGTGCTTGGTTTTATTCTCGGTGCTGGTCAACCACGAGCAATAGGCCGAATATAATAGTCTGAAATTTTCATTCCACTAATTTCGCCGTTCCCAGGCCAGTTTCTCGTAGCATTATTCATGGACAGCCGTGTGGACAACGTATAATGGCCTCTAATTTCGCCTCCCGTGAGCTTTGTCCTCGGCATCGCCCGCTGAAACCTCGCTCACGACCACCAAGTGCTGGCACCCACATGACGCACTCTCTCTCTCTCTCTCTCTCTCAAAAACAGCAATTCACAGATATTCCAACCTCACCTTCTCACCTGATCTTCGATCAATCCTCAAGAATTATTATTAATAAGAGAAATAAGCATTGTTTAATTAAATTTTTTTTTGGAAAAATTCTCACTCTCTCGATATTCAAAAAAAAAAAAAAAATTACCAAGAGTCTCAAGGGACGAGAGATTTCTCACTTTCTCGGTCGATGGCCATTCGAGCGCAACGAGAGATCTTCCACTTCTTGAGAAGCCTTAAGCGGCGTTGGTGCCCCTTCAACGGCATATTGCTTCTCCTCCGGGAACTTCGAGTGGAGCTGAAGGAACAAGGGGGGCAAGTATTTGTATAGAAGACATTTTACGAGCTACTACTGGCACCACCTCTAGAGAATTCACTCTCCTCGAGGGATAATCGATCCCTCGTTCTTTAGTAGCCGCCCTCCAAAGGAAATTCAACGACGCTCGCACAACGAGGGGAAGGAGGAGGAGGAAGAGGAGGCAAAACTCGATAAATTAGGCTAAAAGTTCAACGGGGACTTGATTGATTCACTATTTTATTTGCACCCATCGTGAACCGCATCTTCGAAAAATAAACTCTTCGTTGAATATTCCGGGCTAATCCTGATCGTTCGCGATTGTTATTTCATGCATTTTATTGTTCACCGGTGGAAAGAAGTCTCGTTCGTTCAAAATCATTTCAAATGGTTTATTGACATTTCTGACACATTACATAATAGTAGAAGAACTACAATTTGAATATTCAAGATGGTAAAAATTATTTTTATTTATGAATTTCTTTATAATATATCTAGCTTATTCGTGTACAATTATTATTTTAACTATATAAAAAAAAATTAAAAAATGCTACATAATAGTAGAAGAACTATAATTTGAATATTCAAGATAGTAAAAATTATTTTTATTTATGAATTTCTTTATGTGTCTAGTTTATTTGTGTATGTATTATCACCTTAATTATATATTTAAAAAAAGCTACGTAATAATAGAAAGGCTACAATTTGAATATTCAAAATGATAAAAATTATTTTCATTTATAAAATTCTTTATTCGTGTACGTATAATTATTATCTTAACTACTCGAATACAAAATTATATTTATAAATTAAACAAATTATATAATTACGAAGAAATAAAAAAAAATTAAAATTCTCTTGATTCTACTACGCTAATGAATCGAAGTAATTTGGATTAGTATATATGCAACCGAATTAACCAATCAGACCTTCAGCGAACAGTACTTTCTACTATCACGTAATGGCGCAAATAGGTCATAAATCGAATCTAACACGGGTATCGCGATGCGAATATAGCTAGGTAGAAATATCGCAGAGAGAGGGAGAGGGGGGGGGGGGAAGCGTTTAGCCCGATGATCCAGTTAACCAGGAAACTCGTAAGGTCGGTCTAATTCAGTGAATTAATATCTTAGCCAAGAGCCCGTCGATCTCTATCTCTAATTGATCTTTACTTGGCCTTCGTGCCACGACAGGAAATAAATCGAGGAGGCATCCGGATACCTAAACTCCGACCGCGACTTCGGCCGCAATTGAATCACCGCGGTTCGCAAACGAAAAAAAAAAGGCTAACAAAGTGGTAGAGGATAGCGATAAATCGACGCTCCGCCAAGAATAGAATTCCATTCGACGTTGATACACCGAAATCCCGGCGATCTAATCAATTTGATTCCAACGGATTTAAAACCTATCCAACGCTCTCCTTTCTTTTTCCTTTCTTTTCCTTTCGTTTCGTTGAAATTAGGAAATGAAATATCATAGAAGAGAAATGGATTAAAATCGAGGAATCAAATTTATTATATAGGCAGATTCGTTCGCGTATTATTTTATTAGAAAAATTGAAAAGTATGGAAAAAAAAATTAATGTATCTGTGAAGCGATTGTAAGGATAAAACGGCAAGTTTTACAATCTTATCGTTATTGTATTATTCTTTGTACAGAATATTGACGGGGACACCTTTGAAAAGTTGAGAACTCTTGCACAAAAATAAACACGAAAATTAATGTAATAAATTACCTTACTACCGAGAATTATATACGTTACAATATCAATAACAGCGAAATATTATTATTCCCTGTACAAATAATGATAAAATATCGCTTCATAACGTAATCCATTAAACGTAATAAAATAAAGAAACTAGATTACGTCTTAAAGCGAAACTTTGCAGGATGCCTACATTACCGATCGCGCACAAGTAAATGAAAAGAGCGAATGAGGCGGAACAGTTGGAGTTGGATTTTCTAGTTCGCGGATTAAAGTGATTACCGACAGCGGGGAAAGTTTGTAAATTTTCATCGTGTTCATTTGCGCGGTTTGAAAAGGGTCGGTGGAGAAGGGGAGGAAACGAGAAAAGCTTTTAACGATTGAGGGCCAGCCGAGCATATCGGTTACAGTAACCAGGACCGATTCCTACAGAAGCATTGCTTAATCCTGTTTCGATAATCCTCTCACAGGCACTTCGACCAAATATCTCATCCCGACCGTGGAATTGCGACGAGTTTGAAAGGTGCCGCGCGGAATCAAAGGGGAAATTTAAACGAATTATCCCGTGTTTCCTAATGTCCCGAACTTGGACGCTCGTAATCCTCTTTCAGCTGGATACTTTAAGTCTCTATTTATCTTCGCCAGTGGTGGTGTAGGGAAGAACGGATAGTTGAGAAATTTTTTTTTTCTCAACAAAATCAATTCATCTGATTGAACGACTATGTTAATATCGGTATTACCAATTTTTAAAAGTACGACAATAAAAATTATTGGCTCAGTTTTACAGATTAACCTAAATAAACACTTAAATTGAGAAGAGACTGTATCGACTGTATCTGTATATCGAAATTTTTTTTTTTAATTTCATTTAATTTTAGTTGTCAAAGGAACTAATATGTTAGTTAATACTTTTCTATATTCATTTTTAACATCGGATTATTACACGAATACACTATACGTGATTCAAACTTTCCTTGCATACATTTCTTCTACGTTCTTCCCTTATATTTCTTTCGATTTATCGAATATTTTATCGAATATAAAACGATGAAAATGACTAAAAGGACGAATCTCCTCTGAAACGGAAAGGATCCACTACGCACGAGCAGGGAAGCGAGAGGAGACTGAAAATTGGTCTCAACGAGGTGAACAACTTAAACCACCAGGAAGATTTCGTTTGATCGAATCGAGGAAAGGGGTTGCACCAGACCCGATTATTGCGACACGTCTATTCCTGAGAAAGCATCGGTTAATCCGGTTTCGATAATCCTCCCATCATTGCCGCTGCATTCGAGTAGTTTCGACTCGGAAGAGAGGGTAAGATAAAAGAGAGTGGGGGCACGGGTTTAACCCTTCGCGCTCGGTCCGCCGATCAATCTCGTTCAAGAATTCGAATCGTGACTCGTGAGAAAATCGAGGGATCCGCTCGGAATTGATATATCGGATGCTAATGTACATGTGCTCCGTCTTCGCCTAAATTGAATAATAATTTAATGAATAGAATCTAGATCGTATTATTTTATTATATATTAATTATATATATTTTAATTATATATTTTATATATATTTTTATATATATATTTTAATTATATATTATAAATTTAAATTGTATAATTTAATAATCACGATGTCAATTAATTAATCAAAGTTTGATTATCGAACAAGAAATCCCTTAGTGATGACGTAAGTAAAAATTTAAATAATGACATTTTGTTTATGAATATTCGAAGATACCATTATCCAGATATGATTATAAATAATTTTTATAATGCATATCTTTTAAAATACACGTTTGAAAAATCGAATCGATCCGATTCACCGAATTAACCCGATCATTCGAATTCGATCTCTCCTTGATCGATATTTCTCTCCATCAACTTTCGAATCATTTCTTTTTAATCCCAATCTAAATATACCTCGGCATGTAATATATATCATAACTCAATATACATCGTATATCATAACTCTTCCCCGAGCGCAAAGACAAAAAGGGAGAAAAATTCGAAAGGAACGAGAAGGAGAGTAGAGATTGAAGAGGATATTAAGGTGGATACATAAAGTCTCGTAAGTTCAATACGGTGGCCAACGATTTGGCCGATAGCCAATCTCTTTCCACTCGGTTTAACTGAAATAAAGGTTGTCATATTGAGAATTTGTCGAAAGTAATGTAACTCGCCGTTGCGAAAAAGAGAGATAGAGGTTTGCCAGGGAATCTCGTTCCATCCGTTATTTTCCAGGATTATCGCGGACGATAAAACTGGTCCGTCATCGCGGTTGGGAATAACGATCGAGGTTGTTAGTCGATCGCGGTTATCGAAAATAACCGCGAGCCTTTTAACCGGACTTCCCCCTCCCCTCTTCCTCCCCTCTCATCCGAATTGTATCCACGGACGGGCGTTGCGCGATTTCTCTCGTTCGAAAATTTATCGTTCGACTGTGATTAATCCGTGGTGAGAACGTATTTACGAGCGAGATTCAACGACGCTGTAACCACGGACGAATGCGTTCGAGCGTATTTTCAAGGTGAACGGATATTTTTCTATCGATCGATTCGATTCGATTCGATTCGATTCGACCCTTCGAAATTGTTGCCAACTTCACGCGTGTAATTTTTCTACGAAGATATTATTATTCAAGAAGGAGTATTGAGAATTCGTTGATAATTGATTTGTTCTATTGATGTTATTTTTTTATCTAGTAGAGGAGATGGTAAAAATATATGAGAGTTTGATTTATTTATCGTAATATTTGATATTAATTATTGGAGCTCCATGACACTTAGAAATAAATATATATATAGGAGATAAGGAGATATTGTCGAGGAGGAGTATTGAGAATTCGATTTATTTGTAATAAGGAGATAATTGATATTTATTTAATAGAGGAGATGGAGAGAATATAAGGCAGAAATATGAGAGCTTGATTTATTTGTCGTAATTGATAATAATTATTGGAACTTCGCAATTAATTTTCAAAGATTGTCACGGATGTGCGTTCTTCCTTTTACGATAACGCTATTTATTCACTTTTCTCTGCTAATAAAGGAAACGTAAGATGAAAATGTAAGATAGAAAAGACACCTAGAAATAATATATAATAAGATATTTAATTAACCCAATCTTATAATACGTTGTAATGTGTAATAAGTAAATTAATTAAAAATAAGATTGTAATTTTCAAAGTGGAATTAATAATCTTCTAATATTATGTGTCTTACCTCTTATCTTAGAATAATAATTTTAAAATTCAAAAATAGTTTGGAAATTACCAACGTCTCGATTAATAACGAAACGTTTAGAATTAATACAAACGTGTCAACAAAAATATTTATATTGGAAACATTGTAAAAAGATTGTCGAACGATAAATACATCGAGTCATGGTGTACGGTATAGAATACGGGGAAACCACGTTACAAAAATATTGTATTACAGAAGAATTGTCGCAATTTTTGTTTCCTGTTTCCATTGAAATCGTGTTTTCAAAATAGTTGCTATAAAAGAAGAAGATTGATTGTATATTGAAACTTAATCTCTTCAGGGACACTGCAACACACGAAGAGGCATCGTTACAGTACTTTCAAAGCAACGATTGTCAAGTGAAGTAAAATATTATATCGGTGCTTCGATTTTTTTTTTCCTCCTTTTTTTTTTTTATTAAAAAATTCCGCGTAGGATCAATTCTTCAAAATTTTAATTCAAAAAAAGGAAAAAAAAACTACATCTCCTGTATTCCTCGAAAGATTAAAAATAAAATTTTACTCGACGATAGAAGCCTGTTTTCAGAACTAAATCAAAGAAAATAAATTCGTTGTAATTTTAACAAGTAACGTCGTCCTTCTAACCGAGCACTGTAACGAGCGAAGTTACGTTTACAATTACGGCTCAACTTGCAAGATTCGAAATTCGAAACGATAATAAACCTTTAAACCTTTCGTCGCTCTCTCGTTCTCAATCTTGCACTAAGCAACCGTACACGAGATGTATTTGCGACGAATGAAACCGATCGGGACTCCCTCTGAACCGCACAATAGACCTGGAAAGTTGTGTGGCCCCGATCTTATTAGAGGAACGAATATTTCGAGAACGACTTTTCGAGAAGTTGACGCCGAGTATTTGGAGCGGAGCGTCTCGTGACATTATCGTGGTCTTTTGCGAGCGAATGGCTCTTGTTGAACGGTTGTTGAACGCTTGGAAGTTCTCCCTCTCTTATGGGTGAGTGGGAAGGGGAACCTCGTAGCACGCTTACGTGCTTCGTCGAGAACGCGTGTGTACATCGAACATTATCTTATCTTATCTTATCTTATCTCCGTTGTTGACAAAACGGTCAAGTTGCGTCGATATTTTAAATTTTCACGCTCGAGTATTTATCCCAAGATCGTTTCGAAATTCGATCTTTGAATTTTGGGCCGGAGAAAAGTTTTTGAGTTTGAAATTAATTAGAAAATTAATTCATTGAGAGACTATGCACTTTCGATTTCATTCTCAAGAATGAAAAGGATAAGATTCCACGTTGCTATTTGTTTATTTTCATGTGTAAAGTATGAACCAATAATCTATCGATATTATTTATAATTTATTGGTATCCAATCAACCAATTTCATTTACATTTTGTTTCTATATTGTCGATTTATTTTTTTCGCCAATTTGTACGATTTTCTGGCAATTAATTAAACATTCTAAAAGATTCGATAGATTAATTTTAATTTAAAGGTATAACTCGTTGGAAAGTATATATGCCGAGTCGAGTACGACGATAAAAAGGTTGGGATTTATAAACCTTCACCATTTAGCGTCTCTCGGCTTAACCGAAAATTTCCAACCGAAACTTTTTCCCTCCAATTACCTTTGCTCCCCGCGAAGTGGCAGCAATTTCGCCAATCTGTAATAAACCTGTTCGTCGAAACTTTGCTTGGAAAAGGGAGTAAGTCTCGACTCGCCACGATGAACCACGTTGTCTTAACCGAGCCTTATTAAGAATTTTTTTCTTGCTTACTCTTACGTTCGAAGATAAACTCTTTCATCGAACCATTCCAATTAAGATCGCTCGTTTCTTTCTTTTTTTTTTTCTTTTCATTTCTCCTTTATAACATCATTCCTTGAGAATGATAAATTTGATAAATCCTTAATAAAAATATAAAGATTCCAGACGTATCAATTTTACTCGAACATACCTTTTCAAATTTTTACAAAACAAAATTTAATGTCCTTTTGTTTCAAGTTTTTTATTATAAAAAAGAAACGAATTGAATTCGATGCACTAATTTTCCCCCCCAAAAAAAAGAACTAATATTCCTCTACTAATAATTAACGCTTTCCAATATTTTTACAATATCCTTCGTTTCATGTTCCATTCCAGCGGCAGAGGTCATTAATCGACGAAGGGAATCCTGTCTCATTGTTCGGCCGATGATCAAAGCCGTGGGTCCGATTTCCGTGACTGCGTCCTGGAGATACGCGAAACCTATCGGCCGGCGCATCCGCATACGCAATCAATTTCTATCGTTAATGGCGTGGACGGAAGATTATTATCGAGGAATGCTCGTGTCGATGATGGAAGAGCGGGGTATGTAATTCGGGTGAGGATATGGCGCGTAACGTATGGAGAGCCGTAGGAGCGAATGGTTTCGAAACGCGCCACCAATAATGCACGCGTCGTTCGCACGCTTCTACCCTTATCTTTGACGTTATCATTCTCTCTCTCTCTCTCTCTCTCTCTCTCTCTCTCTCTCTCTCTCTCTCTCTCTCTCTCTCTCTCTCTCTCTCTCTCTCTCTCTCTCTCTCTCTCTCTCTCTCTCTCTCTCTCTCTCTCTCTCTCTCTCTCTCTCTCTGTGTGTGTGTGTGTGTGTGTGTGTGTGTGTGTGTGTGTGTGTGTGTGTGTGTGTGTGTGTGTGTGTGTGTGTGTGTGTGTGTGTGTGTGTGTGTGTGTGTGTGTGTGTGTGTGTGTGTGTGTGTGTGGTCGAGTAACGAAAATATTCAAAAATATTTTGATCGAGATGTATGGCATGATACATACGTCGCTCGCACGCTTCTCTCCATGCTCATTATTATATCTATTTTGTCTATAGTATAGTGTATAATAGTATAGGAAAATGTTATTTTGTAGAAAAAAATTTTTAATTGTAAAATTGTAATTGTAAAAATAAATGTGTTGTAGGGCAATAATTAATTAATATAAATAAGGGTTTTTGAGTGATAATATTTTAAAACATTAATGCGTCTCTTCTTTGTTTTGTTCTCTTCATTCCTAAAATGCAAGGGTTGGACTTGTCTCTAATATTTCTTTAAATTTATTTAATAATCTCTTGATCTGTCCCATTTCTTCCTCGAATTAACACGCAGGATTATCCACCAATATTTGAATATTTCGTTGTTTTATATATAGAACATTTCGAGTTTTCACCTGGAAATATTTTGAAATTTTTCAAAAATTGAATCCATGTAATATACATATATTTATGATAAACAATTTTATTTGCACCATGATTCGAAATATTTTGATGAGATGAGCCATATACGTCGGATGAATATCCTCGAGTCCGGCGTTATTGTCCTTTCGAACGCCAGTCACGATTTTCAACCGCAATGGAAATCGCTTTGCGACGCCTTCAACCTTCTGCTTCGAGATGGTTCGCTTCATTATTGATCCCCCCACTCTCTTTTCACGTACCGGAATAATTTATCCACGCCTCTGGCTGACATTCCACTCGCAGGTCACGTCACGAAATTGACGGTCTAAGTATTTACAGATGAAACGAGTCACTATGCAGCGAATCGATTTCTTATGCTATCGTGTGCAGGCTTTCGCCCATAAATTGTCGGCGAAGTCCTTTTCGACTTCTAATAAAATAATAACGACTTGGCAGTGATGGAACATAGACCAGATTCGAATTCGTCTTTATGGACGTTTAAAAAAATCAGATCACGCTTTGAACGTTTCTTTGAGCGAACGATAGTCAACATTTTTATTTTACCACAAGTAAGCACAAGTATCAAGTTGGAACTAAGAGAAAGAAGTTGTCGAACGCGACAGATCTGAATGGTGCGTTAACGACTGCGAAATGATTCTTCGTGTCTTCGGTAATGATCGAAAAATATAGAGGTTCGCACATTGTATTGGTTTTTTTTCCCCGGGCAATTATTCAACTAATGGAAGTTCCTCGACAGAGCGCAGTTAGCGTGGGTCGGTGAAAAAAAAAAAGGGTAGGGCGTTGTTGAAGGAATATATCGGTGTATCGTGCATAGAGCGCGGCCAAGGCCCTGGTATTTTCACGAAAATAGCACGTTGCACTTGAGGCACGAGAGGTAATTACAATAGCACGGTGTAACGCCGAGGTTCGAGTATTGTTATCACGATGATCCGGCCACCCCTTCTCCTACCTTGTAATTATTCAGCCGGTACGCCACACCAACCCTATAGTCATTGAAATTAAAGCTTTTTGCATTTTCAACGGCGCGCCACAACGCCTCGTTAATCCGTCACGATGACGGCACTTCGTGGCTCATATTAGCAATAAATTGCGCACGAGAACCGTCGCGATTCTATTCGATCTTATCAAAATACCGCTACGTAATTCACTCTTTTCGAATTTCACGCGAAACTTCTTTTTTAAACGGTTTCTTAAAGTTTGTAATTATTTACAATAGACTTTACCGATTTCAATTATTTGAAAATATAAATTCTCAGAGACAAGAATTTGTTTCTTGTACTTTTCTTTATTTGTACTTGACAGGTATACGGTATGACACGTGGCGAAAATTACCGAAAAGAGCCGAGTATTAACGAAGATTGGTTCTGCGCAAGCGCAATATATCGTACATAGCAGTGCTTCGCTCACTTTCGCACTAACAATCGACAAAAAATATTTTCAATCGTATCATGAATAATTATACAAATTAGAGTAATTAATAATTATAATTAGTAATTATAGAATAACGATCAATTACAATTCATTTCAATTAACAGAGGACTAACTGTAATTCGTTTAAAGCTTGTGTAATCTCGTTTATTCACGGTATACGATCAATCGTAAAAGATTCTCATATTCGCTATAACGTGCAACTTCTCTATTTACCCCAAGAGAATATTGTGATACGGTTTCGTCATAGAGATCAGTGACCCGCGTATTTCAATTCGTAATCCTGTCGTCCGATTTGCACAAGACTCTTCAACCTGTATTTGCGAAGAATCTCCACTATAGAGAGTTGAGCTTTCGGAACAGCTTCGGGACAGGAAGTGTAAACTAACCGCTTCAAAACATTTAAACTCGAATGCTTCGTCACGTGTATTTTGAAACGGTTGTCCGTTTATCTTATTGTGTCACGCGACGATATTAATTCGCGCGAAGAAGGACGGAAATTTCGATTTATCAAAGGAAATACTGAAACAAAGAAAAACACGATGATTGTATGCATTGTGATCGAATTGAAATGCTCGAGATATGAATATTGTAATTAAATTGCAACAGAGATCAGTTTATCAATTATACGTCTGACCTATTTCTACATCCATGATTGAATAATCGTGAAAATATGACAAAATCGCAATATCTTTGCCTAGAATATTAAATAAAAAAGAAAGAAGATAGAAAGTATACATTTTTTTCCTCAAACCGAGAATAAATTTTTATTTCGTTACTAGATTTTAAAAAATTCCTCTTTTCTTTGTATCTTCAAAAATTATATTTTAAATTTTATTGCGCGAAAGAAAAACGAAACTAATAATTTAATATTCTTAATTCTTCTTTCATTCTTTCACATATTTCGTTCGTTGAAATGCGTAATTGTTTAATTGGATAATACATCGTTTCACTTTTGTCACATTTTTATCTCGATATACGATCGTGATGTAATTTCAATGTTTTGCTTGACAAAAAAATGGCTCTTCTCGCAATCCTTCTTTCTGGTTTCATTGGAATGAAAGACGATTTGGGCGAGCAGGGCGAGAAGGGTAAGGAAATTTATGTATGGCAAAAGCCGAAATTGATTTCCCGTTGGGGAGATCGAAAGGCAAAGGCCTTCTCAACTACTATGTGAAATTTGAATTCACCGCGGTTACACGTCAATCGAAAGCCGTCAACGCCATCGATAACTCGAACGATTCAGCCAATAAAATCGTTTTGCGCAATTTCAACATGGCTGGAAATGACGTATAACTCGATACATATTTTTAATAGGCCACGATTTCCGATCCACTATTCCAATAATTATTCGTGAACAATTTTTTTTTTAAATTACTTTCAAAGGATAAAACGAACTTTAATTTTTTCATATTTCGAATCTGTTAAAAAATATATATCGTTTATATCAAAATTTTATTCTATGACTACTAAATTGCGACGATCGATTTCGCCTTTCTCTCTTTTTTCTTTTGTTAAAAAAATCACTCCGCGTATTTATAATTTATTTAATCGAGCTTACAAAAGTCACGTTAAAAATTGGAGAGATTTATAGCTCGATCAAGATCCATTCCATTAGGAATGATCAAAAGGTTCGGTAAATGATGAATTGTTCCCTCTCCCTTTTTTCCCTCCACTCCCTCTTTCGACGGGGCTTAATACGAACCGGAATTTCTAAGTGCTCCCGTTTTGATTAATTAAACAACAGACAACCTAATTAAAAGGAGGAAATCGTACGGATCGCTTTGTGCAAGAATGAATTTTTATAGCGAGAGGGAGATAAATTTAAATGATAAATGAGATATCACTTCAAAGTTAAATTCAAACTTTCCAAAGGATAAAAAGTGATTCTTCTTCTTCTTCTTCTTTTTTTTTTTTTCAATTATTATCCATTTATTAACGGAAAGGAAATAATTAATCGTTATCGTCGAAACGAATAACGGCTTTTATGACAACAAATGTCTAGCTATTTTTAAACGTAACGAATTGATTTTATCGTGATAAAAAGTAACGATCGTAAAGGAGCTGTAAAAAGTTGAACAGCGATCGACCAATCGCGCGATCTTTCTTCGCGACAAATTCGATAAAAAGCGAACGATGGTTAATGAAAAGAAGATCAGGCATTCGAAGCACAGAGCGTGTTATATTATCTTCCAAGAGTGTTTCTTCCAATATAATTTTCCCGATTAAGAATTAAGAATAATAATTTTTACAGATACGATTTACATTTATCATTTATCAACAGCTTAGTAATAGAAACGTTCATTAATAATTTTCTACGGTATAAAATATAAAATATCGCAATTTATAATTTACGCGCGTTGATGAAAAAATTTTTTAAAAAATATCCGATAAATAGAAATAAATTCGAAACGAAGGGAAAAAATTAGACGGTAGAAAGATATAATTCAGAGATTCCTCCCTTTCGTAATTACGATTCAAAAAAAAAAAAAAAAGAAGAAAAAATGCGGCGGAATTACGCACAACGTTGGAGGAAAAAAAAGAAAAAATCGCAAATGAAATGCCGCGTTAAAAATTGGAAGATAATGGGTTAAAAGGGAATATTCAGTTAGGTCGCAGGGGGGAGGATAAGGAAAGAAAATCTCGCGTAAATGTTACTTTTTCGAATGCGATAAAGTATACAACACGAACGTGTTTCGAGTTAATATTTCGAGGAATTAACTTTATTTCCGTAATGGGGCTCGGAGGTAAAAAATATTTAAATATTATTTCTCCTCTCTCTCTCGTATTAGGGAAAACGAAATTTTGGAATTAAAAGTCGGCGATGAAACGAAGGAAAATATTGAGATGAATGACGATGATGACGATCTCGAGTCGATTCAATTCGGCAGAGGGCAAAAATTTTCGAAGAAAAAGAAATATAAATATAAATACATGTACTTTTCATTCTCTCTCGCAACGAGTATCGTTGAGAGAGATATTTGAATCAAAATTAGAAGGAAGGAATTTTTGCGCGAATTTTCCAACAGTTTCACAAAGAGCAAGAGAACGATAGAATCGTTTCTTTTCCACGCATTCCAAGACTTCCAGAAGAGGGGAGGGGAGAAGAACGAAGAGGAGAGGAAAGATCGAAGGGCTCAATTTGTCGCAGCGTTTCACGGGTATCGAGTAGCGAGAAGGAAACTTGACAACAATGTTTCTCCTTCTGGCCTGGCCTTCTTTATTTAGACGCGGCGAAAACCGACCAATCAACGAACAATTCGTCGAACAGGGACGATCCTTCCCCCTCCACCGAAACATACCAACCTTTCCCCGCTTTTTGACGCGTAGATCTGGTTCTGTTCCGTTCTATTCTGTTTTCCAGAGAGCGAGAAAAGAAAAAAGCGCGGCCAATGGAGAATTGCTCTATTCTTAATCTCCGAGAGTTCAGTATCGAGAAACCGAATTTTCTTATACCGTTATACAATTTCTGACGATCCGACCATGATAAATTTACGCCGCTTTCACGCGCTTCGTTACACGAATACTTCATCGCGACCGTCTTTTCTTAGGGGAGGGGAGAAAAGAAAAGGAATCGATAAAAGATTCACAACTTTTAAATTGAATTTCGAAACTACTACTACTACTACTATTGGTACTAGTACAAACGAGAGCTGATAATAAAGTTTGGGAACAGCTGGTTCGTTGTAAATTTTGCTTTAACCATGTTCGAAATACGAATCCCTTTGGGGAGTGGAAAAAGAGAAAAATACGAGGAAAAAGAAAAATTCAGAGAAGATCGTTCGAAAGAATTCTTTTCAATTTTTTATTTCATACTCGCCCAATAAGATATAATTTTCCATTACTCGTAGTTTTCGCAAAGATGATCGAATTATCAATAATTTCAACTAGAGTGAGTAATAAAAGTCTGGAAAGGAGCGATTCTCAAACAGATCAGGATTTCGAGGGAGAGGAGAAAGGCGTTGCTAGAAGATCCTTTGGAATCGATGGATGAGGACGTCGAGGATCGAAGGGAAACGGGCGAAACGGGTTTTGCGAAACCGAGTCACGAAATCGAACGCCAATTATCGACCGATGCTAATGAACCTATCGCTGGTGAAAAGGAACGAGGAGGAATCTTTCTTTCTTTCTCGACTCTTTTTCCTCTTCTCTCGCGCCTCCTTTTTTCTCCCCCCTCTCCTGTTTAATTTGTCAGAGAGAAGGAATCATTTACGAGGTTAGATCTTATTTTCAGACGAATCGTCCAACTGTTTTATCTCGTTTTGTTTCTTTGAGAAGAAAAAAACTTTTGACTACCAACGAACGAAAGTTATCGCGTTAACTTTTAGAACATCGTCGTAATTACTTATATCGCAAGAATTGATGAACATTATCAAAAATTTAGCTTAAAATTCTCGAGAGGAAATATATGCTTTATATATACGTTTATTCCATTCTTTATTAAAATATCATACATTTTCCGTGGATTCGTGTTCCATATCCAGTGTGGAATAATATCGTATCTAACAACAAAATGGAACTCCTGTTATCGCGATATCTCTCGCGTATACCACGTCGTGAAATTTCGGTTCGATTCGCAACAATTCCGGTCCAATAACCGGTAACTGTATCGGCGATCTTACCAAGGAAAATTTTCCACGAGATTAATAGATCGTTTAATCGAATAATAGTTCGATACAATAGTGAAAGCGTTCGATATTATCCTTCGCATAATCATCGTGGTATTTATGTTTCCGGTCGATTCCACCCCCTCCTCCCCCTCATTTTCTAATTTCCACGTCACTCGTGGACGCACGCCCCTCCTCCCGCCGCCCCACGGTATAATTACGTTGCTCGGAACAATAACGCGGTTTCCTTTCATGTGGCCGTCGTCGCGTGTTCGATTAAACCGCCGATACGTACGTCACTGCCGCGATATCTGTTTGGTTATAAAGTCGGGTGGCGATAAGTATGCCCTTAAACCACGATATCCGCGTGGTAATTTCGCCCGCAACACCTCGCCTCGCTCGTTAAAACCAACCAACCTTCTATCCGAGCTTTCATTTTTTTGTGTTTCTCGTTTATGACACGATACGAGTGCAATATACAAGGTGTATGCGTAAGGAGAAACTCGTAGTACGAGAGGGAAAGATGATTCCTCGTTATTAAAATTAAATCGAAAATGTGAAACGGTCAAGAAGTCGTGTCGTGCGTTTCTTCGCATTTGTAAACTTGACACGTTTGAAGAAATAAATATATACGTCTCGTATGTAATCTTAAAACTCGATCGAATCCTATTAAAATTAGAAAAAGTTTAAACCGCTGTAACTCCGAGGATAATAAAACTTGGTAGATGAATCAAAGATCGTTAGAAGCGCGGAATCTTGCTCTTTAAAACCATTTTTTATTTATTTCGATACGACTTCCGGTTTCCAAGATATCATCGTGTAAAGGAAATTCAATTTCCGATCGTTCGACTTAATCCGATTAAACCGTATTAAAATTAAGAAAAAATTTGAACCGTTATAACTTCGAAGATAAGGATTTTCGATCAACGAATGAAAGATCGTAAGAAACGTGGAACCATGCCCTTTGAAACGTTTTTTAATTCATCTCGATATAAGTTCGGGTTCCCGAGATATCATCGTGTAAAGAAGAGGATAATTTTTAAACGTTTATCTACTCGCTCGCTCACTGACCTATTTCAAACACTAGACAAATGACAGACACGATTCCTACGAAGGCATTTCCAACAAAAATACGCCACTGATAAAAAGCAATTTCAAGGGCATAAGTTTTAATTTGATTTTCTTTTAAAAAGATTTGTTTACCGCGATATAAAATATAGAAGAATAACTTACCGACCACGGTGAGATACACGGAATATCCAATGGGAGGAGTGGTGGATATTTGGCATTCGTAAATACCGGAATCCTTCTTCTGAGGATATCGTATCCTCAGCGTCCACTCCTCCGTGTGCGGTGTGTGCATTGCTTCGAAGCGTTGATCGCTCGTGTAAGTATAACGACCAACTGTCAGCAGGTGAATGTCTCGATGCCTAACCCACGAGACCTAGAAAGCCAATAAATTTTGTATTCGATTTTGATCTTTATGTGTAAAGCTTTTTAAAATATTACGTATATGAAATTCATTTTTACAATCTAATTCGATTCAAAATGAGAACAACATTTGAGGAGGTCATAAAGCGGGGGAATTAATCGACCCTTTAAAAAGCAGAAATGATTAGAATTCGAAACGCGAATTCACGACCGACATGTTGAACGCGCGTGTGTTTACCTGCTATTCACTGACCGTGTATCGTAAACACTACACGGTACACGGGTATTGGCAAAAAACATACCGTTTTCGGAACGTGTATATTTACTCCTTTTATCGCTGCGCGATAAAAAATATTTTTTATTTTCCACCTATATTTTACTCTCGAAACTATATAAAGAACAATAATATACAACGTGTAGCGCGGCGTGTAATTGTTAAAGTACCATTCTATAAAAAAATTCTTTCCCAAAACCTCTTCAATTTAAAAATTTTAAATAAAGATTTAAAACAGAAAAAAAAAAATTCCAACTTGAATTATCCTATCTATATACAATTGAAAATATAAAAAGAGGATTGTATTTAAAAGTACATACGCATATATAATTAACTCGATTTTATTGTTATTTAAAGTTGAGTAAAATAATCCTCGACGACGATGATATAGAGGATATACATCGTAGAAGAAAGTTTTTTAAAGGCGAGTTAGCGTGGCAAAAATTTGTTTGGAAGAAGCCTGTTTCCACTGGGTTTACGAGCAAGACGGTGTTGGCATTAAAAAAAAAAAAGTCGTATCCGAAGATAATACCGCGAGATGCGAGGCACGTTGCATTATGTCTCGCTCGACATCACCTTATTACCAACTCGCACGCTTTACAACATTGGAGATCGTACAACTTTTATCCCTCTCTCGTTTCTTCGTCCCCTCTTCCAAGACGTCCGTTTCCCTTCTTTTATACACCGTTATCCCAACCGCCGTCGTACCGTTAAGCTCGTACGTCGTTTCGTTCGTTATATAAATCCGTTGTTCCTTTATAAATCGTTTTATATTCTATCAAAGGTGGTCGTTAATAATCTAATTTGTCGCGTGATTCGAACATCTATGAAAAATATGAAACGATAAAAACGATACGAAAGGATACGTTGCGCGATTATTAATAAAATGGAACTATATAATTCTCATCATGTTATTAATCGGCGTATAACTTATTCTTCGGTTTAGAATGAAATATAAAGGGTCAAACTGGACCAAACTATTTTTTTTCTTCGTATCATTCGTATAATTTTTTCAAGATATTTGGCCATTTACGTGTTTTATATACACACACACATATACACGTTTGCCCGAAATCTCTTGCTTAATTTACGAACAAAGTAAATTTCAACTCTGCGCCGCATTATTTCGCGAGTCGAGCAATTTTCGATGTTAAATGAAATTTCTCAACCCGAATCACACAAGCGGGCAACCGCCCGCTTAATTCTTCGTTTCTCGCTTGTAATTAACGTGTCACCGCCGATTTCCAGAACGTTCTCGCGTAACCGGGACGAGCTGTTCTCGAGAATTTTATTTTAACAGATTACTGCGTCACAACCGATTCTTAGGTATATTTTTATTTTTAACAATCCCTCGCCCTTCACATTTTTCCACATTTTTGTTTTTTCTTCGAACTGATATCACTTGGTAAAGCGAGAAATCGATTTTTGACGATAATTTATTGTCCTTTCGCTCACGAAGTTAAAATCTTTGATATTCCATCGAAGATATCTCGATTCTCCGTGCATTAATTCTTAAATCAAGTTACGAGATTTATAATAATTAGGAGGCAAGACTTTGGTTGAAATTCTTCCAATTAGCATTTTTTTACCAGATGTATCGAGACATTTTTCAAATTGCACGCCTCCCTTTAACTTTTAAAATTGAATATATTCAATTCTAGGAGTGGATATAAATTTCACGCTCGTTTAAATAATCTCGTACGAGGAATCGACACGAAGCAGTGCACGGAAAGAAAAAAACGGAGGTGGTTTCGTAAGATAATAACGAAATTGAATTACGAAAGGGGGATAGCTCGAGAGCTTCTCACTTGATTCATCGCGCGTCGAATACAGATGACACGGTATAAAATTGTTGGATCGTTCGTGGGATCTATGATCTTCGATAAAAAAAAAAGAGCACGTCGAGGAAGAGAATTATTACGAGCAGATTTACGATCGAAAGAAATTTCTCTCGATCCGACCATTGCCTTCGATAAATTAATTATCACTGGTAAATGAAATAAATATCGACCGTCGCGCGAAATCAGACTCACGCGATGGAAAAACTAACCAAGAGATTGTTCTTAACGTTCGAAAAGATACGAATTTTGTCAAGACGTGGAAGAAGAATTTGGAACAGTCTTCGACTCGTACGTTCGTTGGAAAAAGGATTCGGCGTGGATGGAGCGTGAACGCGGTCTTTGGACTCGAGACATTTTCCAACAGCGCCATCTCAACGGCGATCGCCATCGTCCTGCTCGAGAAGAATTATTGCGAACACTGGCAGGATCAGTTTTCTGGGAACAATGGACTCCGTGGGCGGCCCCTCAGTCCGATTCCGTAGGAATTTTCCTTGGGTCGCTCGATTAGACGGTTAGTTCACGATTGGTCACTTGCGAGACGAGTATGGACAGGGATGCTTTACGATTACGAGCCAGAATTTTTCGAACGGAACATTTGTAACCTCGGAACTTTTTCAACTTTTTAAACTTTACATCTCGGAATCTTAATTTTTGTCACCTCGAACGAGCAAAAACTTTAGAATTTAGATAGATTCTTCATTAGCGTGTAAACACTCTTGATTTGTAATAAAAACTTTGCGATGAATTAATTTTATTACATAGAGCAGATTTTCTAAAATCGCGCGGTATCGAAATCTATTAAAATCGGGAGCACGATCGAAATTGTCACTGGAGGCCGACGAGCATTATGGCGGAATCAATGACTGGATCTCGTTCTAATTAATGGAAGTTGCCGTGATATTCAGTCGAATTGCCTTAGGTCGCTCTGTCTGATCCGACTTTACCCATTATTCGCTTATCTAAAGATCTTGTAGAGATTCGGTATCTCTAACAGGAATCGTTTTCGAATGGAATTTCGAGTATCTCGTTATTACGATTGATTATCGCTATTTTCTTGCCAAACGTTGTCTAATATGACGTATATTGTGAAAATAATACGAGACGTTATATATACGACGCGTCATAAGTAAGATCAAACTGTTTGCTTGATAAACTGAATGTTGCGAAAGTTACAAGACGTTTAAAAATTACACATAGCATAATTATTTCGTTCTTTTTCGCGACAATGAAATACTAAGTCGTTTCACGAACGGTCGAATTCGATAAATTCAATCTCGTAGCAATTTGTTTCGATTAGTACCTTTATTTTGTCTTTGTCGGTTTTAATCGGTCTTCCAAAACGTGGCGCATATTAAAATTGTCAGAAGAAAATTTCGAAAATCAGTTTTGACACTGGCGCGCTGTTAATATATCTTCTCCATAAACCTCACATAACCTTTTTCTTCCCTTTTCATAACGTTCTTACTTTTTCGATAATAAAAAAGTAAAATATGCCAAAAATGTTTCTTTTGATCTTGCATCTTTGTTATCACAGAAAAACACGCGAAAAACACAGAACCGCACAGAATCGAACGACACATTCTTATAAATAAACCACGAAATGTCAACTCTCTCGAAATATAACACGATTTAGAATGAAGTTGGCTGGATAAACGTTCGACTAGCGACACTCGTGTGAAGAAACGAAATTACTTTCCGACACCAAATACGTTTGCTGTGTATATCGTAATCCGTGAAACGTTATCCTTGGTAAACTTTTTCACCGTAGTGAAATCATAGTATAATAATATTTGCAATATTTGCGATAGTTTGAGAGAAAGATATAAAAATAGCGAAAAATGTGCGTGTAAAAATTTGAATGTAATCCGCCGACTGCTTTTTCCTACGGGATAAAAGAGACGTTTCGAGAACGCATGTGGAACAAAAAATGTGCGCGTGTGTATTCAACTGTGCCGTTGAACAGTCTCGGTACAAGTTTCGGAATAGGAAATCATCTCTTGGCATCGAGCGTGGTACAAAAGGCACGCTTTAAACTCATACATATATTACAAGGGATTCACCATTGAAACCAGCATGATGTAAATATATGAATTTTCCAGTGACCAAACTCTAAAAGCCATCTTTGCGAAACTTGAATCCTCTTCCCCCTCCCCGTATTTGAATCCCTCGTTACATATTTATATATCGATAAACAGGGAATTTCTCGCTCTCGTTCATTTTCATCGTCTTTCGAACTTCTCTTTGAACATTCGCTTCTTTCCGATGCATCGTATTTATTAATCGACGAAATTAAAAGTACAGCTCGAAATACACCTTTAAATATTATTTATAGACGCATTTGTGAATTAATTAGCGTGTTTAAATTAACGGGTAATCGATAGCTCCCGTAAATTCAACGCGAAATTATTGGAATACTACATAATACGCAATACCGTCGATATTATTTATCGTCGGGTCTACTTCAACCACGATGTAATTATTTTTCCATGTTATATTATTCACTGTTAAATAACCTCTTTAAACCATATTTTTTTTATGCGCGCACTAGTATTTTGTTTCAAGTAAAAACGTCGCTAAATATGTATTGTTAACCCTTCAACTCTGGATACTTTTAACACAATCGATCGCTCCAAACGCAAAAAAAAAAAATATATATTTTACTAAAATCATAAGACTAGCAATGTAATTCTAATTATTTTGTAAATTACAAAAGGTAATACACAGTAAGAAAGTGTCATATAATAAAGCGTATATTTATACTATTTATACTAAAACTTCATCAACTATATTCGTCAATATTTTGTTCAACACACTTTTTTCTCGAGGAACTGGAAAAAGTAAAAGGCTATCTATATTATCTATATTATATATAGATAGAGAAGTTTTACACAAATATACTTTGAAAGAGACTCGAATAAAATGAAAAGTAACGAGACTACTCTTTTATACTAGATATCTTATATTATATATATAACATAAAATTCGAATTTTCCGTACACACAATTTTCATGTCCATTTTGAGGAGTCGAAATCAATCTTCCTCTTTTCGCAGAGCGCGAGAACATTTCTCGTTTCGCATCTCGAGCAAATACGACGATTATATCTCGGGATTAACTGCCCAATTTCTAGCAGTGGTTCGTTTGCGTCTGCATATGTGTTGTGTATTTTATGTGCGTGTGTGTGTGAATTTTTAACGCAAGATGGAAAGGACGAAAAGTTCTCCCCTCCTTTCGTGTAATCTCAATTCCCCTCCTTCCCCTCTTCATATCTGGTGTCTCGCGCGTGGACACGTCTTCCATATCAACGAAATGTATTAATCCGTGTGACATAGGCGGTGGCCGAGCTCGAGCTTTGCATAGAGATGAGTCTCGGGATTAAAAAATACGACGTTGCCTTCCAAACGTACGAACGTGCTTCTTCCCTTCCGTTTAATATACACTTAATGAGCCACGCTCGACAGTTAGCCTTCAACCTTTAATCCTTTAACTGCGGGCGTGATTTATAAACTAATAAAATTATAGAGGCGGGTGCGGTATATAAACAAACGTGTTGATTTTGATGTAAACGTAGAGCATGAGGAATACTTTTCTAAATTATATTCCTCGCTGTTACTGTTTGAATCAACGCGAATTGAACAAACGGGAATTAAAAACTTTGGTGATTTGCTTGTTTCAGCGATGCTTCAAAGAATATCGAAGAAGATAAATAAATATTGTGGCCGGTTCGAGTTGAGAATCTGCCCGAATAGAATTTTCTAAACGAGTCACGTGGCACGTTTCGGAGGGGCTCGGCGATTAGAGGGGATCGATTCGAGCGTATGATTCGTCAATACATAGGCGGAACAGCCGTTGACGTTTCAACCGATCTCGTAATACCACTCTTGGAATTCGTGTGCGCGTGACGCGCGACAACAACAAATCGGTTGACCCGGCACGCGTGATGTTTGACATCTCGTTTACCGACCGTCGATACGCGTGGAATTTTCGATTTTTCGAACTCGTCGCGATTCTCGCGTTCGATACTAATTTCGAAATTCGTTTTTTTTTTGGGGTGACGGGTGAATAAAGTATATGAAATATATACGTGGAATTTTGAAACACGTATCTTATTTTGCAAAAAGATGAAGAAGTAACAAGAGACGTGCAAAGTGTGAACGTATATTGAAATATTTCCATTATATAGAAAAATCCTCTAAACTTCATCAACAATATTAGAAGAAAAATAATACATCAAATTATATTATATTAAATTTCTAAATTTAACTTTTTTACACTTTAATGTGTAAAACTTATTTACCAAATTATTTCATTTAATTTTAATTAAGCACACACATGACTATTCCATTTCATTCCCGTTTTCTCGCTAATAAACAAAAGAATTACTTACCGTTCTGTTCCCAAGATTCTTCACTTTGCAAACGAGTTGAATCGTCTTTCCAACGAGGCCCGTCACGTTCGACACGCGCGTAGTGTCGAAGTAAGGATTCGGATCCGGAGTGGCGTATTCTTGGAGACGATCGTTATCAGCCTCGATCAAACGCGTGCTACGCACAGCCTCGTCTGAAAATGAAAAAATACGAAATTCGTCGAAATTCGATAATAAAGTTTTTTCCCTCTCTTTTTTCATCGTGCAAAGCAAACTCTCGAAACGCGAAGAATAATTTACTTTATCAAATTATAGTAGAAGATAATGCGCTTCGATCCACGAAACTGTAATAATTTAATAAGCGATAACAGATGGAGAATATTCGGTTCCTTTTGAATAAAATTGAAATCTATGTAACATTCCGTTATATAGTTCAAAAAAATGGAAAAAAAAAAAGAATATTCGAGTACGGCAAAGGGAAAGCTTTTCAATGTTGCGAAAAAAAAATTGGCGAGATACACGCCAATATTTTAGGCAACTTTTCTATGAATCAAAATACACGAAAATAAAGAAAATTTCGATCCGCGAAGAATCGGTGAAAAATTCGAAAAAGCGAATGTCCCATTTCTATCTCAATAGGGAAATGGATCATTCTTCGGATTCGCTTCCTGTTTCCAATTATTTATTTAAAATATCCTCGTCCATCTATTCTTCTCGAACGTGTAAAAATTAAATTTCGTATTTTCGCTTCCAGAAATATATCTTGAGTGGCCTCGGAGGAATGCTTCGTAAAAAAAAGTTTCTCTTTTTCCAGTCGATTACTCCGACCATAACTCTTACTTATACGCGTCATTTTTTACTTTGTGCTTGGTTCCTCGCAAATACGTATAGTCTAACTCATTTTGCCAACCTACCACTTGGATTCGACGATATTTATTTACGTTTTCATTTTCTTTCGCTTCGTGAATAGATTCTTAACCTGTTTACGTGTAACGTAGAACAATATAACGTCGAATAGGTGGATTTTCTTGTCTCGAATTGGATCGTGGTCGAGGATTGGACCTCGACGTTGGTTTGAGTTTTACAGTTTTACAGTTCGCGATACGAATATTATTTTCAAAGTTTTTAGCTTTTTACAAGCGTGCAACGATTCGAGTTTGTTTTTTTCGTTATCGACGAAATTACTTCTATTCGCGAAGAAACTGGCGATAGAGAGAGAGAGAGAGAGAGAATATTCGACAAATTTATATTCTTTGTACATAAAGATACGTAAAATATGGAAATATAAAAGTTTCGTACGTTTTAATTACGCTTTGATTAAAACAAAATACCTTTTAATTAAGTTTAGATTTTGATTAAATAATTAAATAATTTCCAGTTAGAAACAAGAAATAATTCACCGAAAGTAAAATAGAGTTGATGGTTCGGCCGAGCAGAAGAAAAGATTTCGAATGTTTCAAATATTAAAGTAACTAAAAAAGTAATAAAAAAAAAATAAAATAAATCTGAAACAATTAAAATGCTAGAATAACCAAAAAAATAAATCTAATAAATAAAAATAAAAAATTTGCCAAAATTTTCCAAGATGCAATAACAACAACAACAACAACAACAATAATAATAAAATCTCAACGACGAAGCCTCCTTGTCCGAATCCGGCGACGCGGGTCGAAAGATTGAAAAAAAAAAAAAAAAGAAAATCGTCGCGAAATTTGGATTACAACCGCGATCGAGAGGGGAGGGGGTGGGTATATTGGTATTTCGTGTCGAATTTATACGCGTAATTCGGGCACGCCGCCGATCGGTCGGTGAACGCACGAACAAACCCTGGAACGAGGGCTTCCTCGCGGAGCCGAATGGCCGCACGAAAGTACACACCGATGGAGAACGGGCGGCGCATAACTATGCCCTGTGTGTTGCATCCTGCACTGCGGCAAAACACGTTCGCACCAGTGCGGCCAACTGCGTCTAACGGCGCGCTACGTGCGCCGTAAAATCGAATCAACTTTAATTTAAACTTTTATCGGGATACGAAACCTCGCAAACATCCCGTGCAGACCTCTCCGATCGTGCCCCAATCCTGGTATTTCGATAATTATTGAAATTGTTGATATTCCGGGTCGTAAGGAAGACGTGGTAGAAATATGGGCGGCAATTTCTCGATTACGTAAGATCTGGGACGGGAGATCGAGTCGGCGATATTTTCACCAATTTCCGTTGTTTTCGAACAACGGCGAATAGCGAGGGGTGAAAATTTTGAGGAGGTTTCTTTCGCGACGATTTTTCACTTTTTAGCTCGCCCCGCCACTTGGCGCGAAATATTTCCCCGCTACGTGGCCGCGACAGCATCGTGGATTAACCATTTTTTTCGAGTGACTATAAAGTATCCCTCTGACCGCCCACGTCACGTCACACAGGTGCGCGCCGCGGCTGGATTTAAAAGGAGAAATATCGGTCAGAGGGGTTAATCAATCACGATACGACAAAAATTACGATCCACCGTGATAAAATGGGCGCGATTCCTTTTAACTTTTTTTTTTTCTACTAAACTCTCGATTTTTATGCCAGCTAAAACATGCTCGAATCGTTCAATCGATTAAGAATATTAAGTCGCAAATAAAGCTTGGATTCACGTAAGAAATATCGGAAGAAATTAAAAATTTTGTCCTCGAAAAATCCTCCCGGGAAATGAAGAGAACTTCGTGGCCCCGAAGTTGCTTTTTATTTTATCCCTTTATCTCAATCGGTTGCCGAGATACAAGGTCTCAAAGTTTCCGTTTATAGAGATTGCGAATGGGCTTTGAAACGTTTTTCCTGAAAAGACGCAAGTACGCGCATTTGCCCCAAGAATTGCGTCTGGATCACTTATCTGGAGTTTGAAACAGGATCAGATACGAGCGAGAGCGCGATGGAAATGAAAAACGATTAAAAATTACATTGCTCTTTACACGACGATATCTCCGGAACCGGAAGTCGTATCGGGATGAATCTGAATGCGTTTCAAAGGGCAAGATTCTGCGCTTCTAACCATCTTTCGTTCGTTAACCGGAAGTGATTATTTTCGAAGTTATAACGAATCAAAGTTTTTCTAATTTTAATAGAAGTAAACCGTTTAGAAATTAACTTTTCTTTACACGACGATATTTCGAGAGCAAAAAGTTCTATCTTCTCGTTTCTATCTTTAAAGTTAAATATTAACAATTCTCCTTTATCTTTGGTTGTATAAAATATTTACAATTTATTCGTTTATTAATAAAACTACTGCTGACATTTTATACGTTCCTCCATAGTAAGACGATACCAAAAGTTTCGTCATTTTCGTTATAATGAACGCGTCAATTTAGCGTAACACGGCTCATCGAGACTTTGGCCAGCAATTTTGCAAATCCGTTTCTATATCGCCCCGGGGATCTCCTCCATCCGCCATAAAGATATCAAAAGTTAAAAGCGTTAATGGTAATGCTTTAATCGCTGCTAGGACACGCGGCACGTTTAATATAGGAAAGGTCTCGCCGCCATTAAAGTGTTAATTAACCTTGTATCCCTCGTTATGAAAGATATCAACTTTCTCGCTTCGTTTCGCGATATTCCCTTATATATATATATATCTAATCCGTTACCTTGAAAAAAAAAGATACTTTTCTTTTTTTTACCTTCGTTTTTCACTTCCCCCTCCATTTATATTCCTCCATTAATATAATCGTACAATTCCCTCCTCCCTTCTTCTTCTCTCTCGTTAATTAATCTGTCGGTACGTTCGTTCAACGAGTGAACGTCTTTATACCCCGTAAACACGGCGCTCGAGGAATTTATTTCAACGGTGAAAACGGTTATATTATATTATATTATCGGAACGCGTTATATTTGCATAACACTTTTCTTAATCCCAAAACGGAAGAGAAAACGTGATAAATGGCCCGTTCGCGTTGGCAGATTTAATACGTTCGAAAAGAATAAGGAAATATATCGGCCGCCACATTTGTCTTGCCGGCTTTACACCTAATATGAAATCAAGCGAAAAAGTAAATTACCGGGACAAAGTATTCAAGGATGGGAATATTTATCTTCGAAATTGCATCGGGATGTCGCCACCCTCGCAAGAGGCCCCCCACGGAATATACATTTATCACGTTAAAAGGGTTAGGGGAGGGAGAACAGCCGTGACAGTTATAATATATGATCTCTTAAGATATTTACCGTAATAAACTCGACTGGTAAGTCCTCGCTACAGATCGACCGTTAACCTCTCTCAATCCTCGCTTGCGCAACTCTTTAAACGAACTCTTAAATACTGGGAAAATAAAAATAAAAGGAATACTTTTTTATTGTATCAATCATTTAAAAAATTCAATCAATGAGATTTCTAAAATGTGATTTTTTGTTTTTCAGAAATAAAGGCAATTCGAATGGGGAAAAAATGGCTGATATTTTTTTTTCTTTTCCCCGCCCCCCCGATTATAGCCACGAATCACCGCCTTGACGAACTTGCGCGATTAATCATCCCATCTATGCAGAAATTTCCGAACAATATCCGTGGAATGTCAATTATCGGAATACCTATTAACCAAACTCTCGATTATTTGAATAGCCCACCGAATAGGCCGCGATGATCGATCACTGGTGTCGTTTTCTTCCCACCTTTTTCGATTAGGTTATTCATTCGTGTTAACGACAAATAATAATGTATCCAAGTTTCTTTATCTTATATCTTTCCAGTAAAATTTGACAAAAAAAAAAAAATTGAACGAATGAAATTCTGTCGACAACTCTTCGAGCAATTCAATCTTTCGAAAGTTAAGGGGCAATTTTCGAATTAGGGGAAACGTGTGTTACGAAGGTAATCGATGACCTCGAGGGAGCAAGAAACGAGGGAGGGAGGAAGGGGGGGCGTGATAAATTATTAACAGGGGACGACGGTGCGAAAGTCGACTGCGAAATAAAAGTCGAAAAGAGCAAGAAGGGAAGAAACCGGAAAGGTCCAGACCCGGATTTCCGTGATGGCAGTGTAAGAAAATAAAGAAAATACAGGGGTTGATAATGAGTTTCACTGAAGATAAATATGTTAAGCGAATATTATAAGTCGATGATTGCTTTTTTTTTTTATGAATATTTCCATTGGAAATTTGGAAATTTGGTATTTCGAAATTTTCCAAAACAATGATGAATTTGAATTTTTTACAAATCTTTCTACTGGAAATTTGGAAATTTTCCAAAACTGCGTCGGATTGAATGTGAATTTTCTTATAATATGTTTCTATTGGAAATTCAGAAGTTTGATATTTGGAAATTTTCCAAAAGGATGATAAATCAAATTTGAATTTTTATATAAATCTTTCTACTGAAAATTTAAAAATTTTCCAAAACGGCTTAAATGTGATTAAATGTGAATTCTCTTGCAAATTGAAAATTTGGAAAACTTAACTCAATTAGAAACAATTTTTGTTCAAACGAAGTAATTCGAAATGAATATCGCGCGTAAACGACAACAACATTTTTCGGCGATGTAATATCGAAATCTTGAAAGCTGAAACTGGGTTAAAACGAGTTCCAAATGTGTTCCCTTCGTGGAAAAGGGAAGAAAAGTAAGAGCCACGTCATTAAGTGGATCGCTTTGACACATAATACCGTTGCTTTAAAATAAATTTATTCGAAAAATAATCTTTTCCCCGCGACTTTTGAAGCGGCGCCGGCAACGGCGGCCAGGTTTATGTGTAAATGGCAACAGTGTATTATCGCAATTTTCCCGGATCGCGTATACGCGCGCTTTGCACCGCACAACACAAAATAGTCGCTAATGGCGTCTCGTGCAAATTTCCCTCCATTAAACGGTTCAAACGTACGCGAGTTTTATAATAAACAGACTAATTTCTCTCCACTTTTTTAACCAACGTTTTTTTGACGAATCACAATGTGCTGAAAACCCCGCACAACGACGAATTAATTTTTTTAGAATTTCCAATGCTTCTCTACGATCTTTCTCTCTTTCACAATATTCACGATAGAGGGAATAGTATACGAATGAATTTTCGAAACGACTGGAAACACTTTTACATCTTTACACAAAAGTAACAAACGTATCTTGTTTCCTCCTCTTCTCCCCCCTTTTTTTTTTACAGGAAACGAGTAAAACAAACGTGAAACAGATTTTGTAAAGCGAAACATTTTGAATGAAATATGATAAGAAACGAAACGATTTTGTTGCGTTTGTAATTCAATTCGACGGTGTGATAAATAAAACGGATGATGATGAAATGAAACATGGTGTTCATCTTCGTAATAAACATCTTGTTTCCGTACAACATTGGGTAAATCTTTCATTCGGGCTGAAATTAGATAGAAAACGAGAATGTTTAATTCGTGAGTCCATTTACCGCCGTCGACGTATCATCGCTTGTCGACAGAGGCCGCGCGCAATCATCCTTTCCACGGAGGACAATTGCAATTTGTAATTGTAGCCTGTTGCAATTTTGCCAGGATTTACCGGTGCGATATTACTTCCCTTTCGAATCTTCGTTTAATAAAATGGAAATAAGTGCGAACGAAGGGAAATTCCGGCTGGATTCTGGCTCTCTTGTTGCCTTCTTTCTACTCTATGCGCTTGCATCTCGTTGCAACCTCGAGTGTGAACGAACAGGAAACGAAATTTGAAGAATTATTAAAAAGTAGAAATTTATATATTTATGTATAAATTCATACAGAAATAAATTGTTAATTATTCACGAGATGAACGTGCTTTGCTTTTTCTATCTTGATCATTTTTTAATCATCACTCTGATTAACCCGAAGATTTTATTTGGAGGTAATTGTTGGAAGAGGAAACGAAATTTGAAAAATTAAAAAGAAGATTAAAGTGATTGTTAATTATTTACAAATAATAAAGTACAGTTTTCTATTTTGATGATTTTTTAAAACAATTAACGTGAGTTTTAATTTAGATAGATTCATCAGATTAAGAAAAGAGAAGCAATAAATTGATCAAATGGTTTAAGCGAGTTTTTATTTAATTTCTGAAAAGGTGAATCGGATTAATAATTTTTTAACATCAATGTAACGATGAAACTTTGATAACGCATCTTGAAATATTATTGGAAGGATGATATATTTTCGATAATTTATATCATATATAACAAGCTATTGCACAGTATTCGCTTCAATGGTGGAAGGGAGTCAAATAACAAAACTTTCTCTCGAATAAAAATTCACTTTTAATCTACGCTCTCAATTGTACGAATAAAATTCAAAATTCTTTTATTCCCCCTCTCTTCTTTCCTCGAATCGAAAAATATCAACGAACGTACCTTTCACGGCCACCGATTTTTCGCACTGTCTCCGCGCGAAAATTTCAAAAGGCAAAAAAGGAAGCTCCGCTTTGAACCAAGCTCAAAGCATAACGAGCCGTTGCTCTGCAAGAATAATATTCGCCACGCGGTGCAAATATCAAAAAACGATACGTCGAAAAAACAGAAAGAGAGAGAGGGGAGAGACGAGAGGAATTTTCGAGGAAAAATGAAAATTCAGTTGACGACTGAAACGTCGAATATAAACTCTCGTCATTACTTTTATTTAAAAAATATAAACCCGAATGTACGAATAAAATAATTGATCCTAACCCCCCAACGAGTTTTCGTGATGAGAGAAAAATCAGAGTTTTCTCTAAATTCGAACTTTTTTTTCCTGCGCGAATCACGTGGAAGTAAGAAAGATCGAACTACGATAAATTGGATTGTCAAAAAACGAACAAGATATAAAAAGAAGAAGAGAAAAAGAAAAAAAAAAAGAAACCGAGCGAAGCAGCAGCGTCGGAAACGTAACGCGGAATACGAAAGTTTGGATGAGCGGGATCGACGATGTGTATCGAAAAATCGTAGAGGTGGAAAGTGCGAGTGAAATCCTGCGGAAATAGAAGCCTCTGCCACGGGAGATGGCGCTCGTGTGGCGACTGACGTTGACGGCTCGAAGTCGACACGTGTCGCAACGTTCTCGTTCCGTGTTATCCTTCCACCGATCGATCCGCGAAAAAAGTGCATCGAAAATGCCACTTACCAAGCTTTCACGATATTCGCGCTTATTTCGTATCCCGGCTCGCAAGGATTTTTTATGGAAACGGTGTTTCCTTTTCTTTATTCAACTTGATATATATTATTACATTACGCGAGATTACGTACGGGGAAGGCTCTCGAAGCTTCGAACGTTTTCACTCTTAAAGAGTAGAGAGCGAAAATCTGTGTTTGAAAAAATTTTCAATAAATCTCTCATCGTGAAATGAATGTGAAAGACGAGCCAGTTTCTCGAGTTTATTTAACGAATATATATATTCAAAGATGGACGCGTGTCATTCATTGGAACAGTGGAAAGAAGTCTCGCGAGAGCTTGTTGACAACAAGTAAAAAAGCTGTAAATTGGATATTCGAAATGGTAACAATTATTTTCGAAACTATTAATGTATCTATTCGTATACAATTATTATTAATAGTAATTGTAAAATTCTTTGAATTTTATGTCTATATTGATACATTGAATTAAGTTAGGTTAGGTTAACCGTTTCTCGAGTTTATTTAACGAATATATATATTCAAAGATGGACGCGTGTCATTCATTGGAACAGTGGAAAGAAGTCTCGCGAGAGCT
This sequence comes from Apis cerana, assembly GCF_029169275.1. Lineage (NCBI taxonomy): Eukaryota > Metazoa > Arthropoda > Insecta > Hymenoptera > Apidae > Apis > Apis cerana. The sequence goes on from NC_083857.1 coordinate 14,396,160, forward strand.
TGTTGACAACAAGTAAAAAAGCTGTAAATTGGATATTCGAAATGGTAACAATTATTTTCGAAACTATTAATGTATCTATTCGTATACAATTATTATTAATAGTAATTGTAAAATTCTTTGAATTTTATGTCTATATTGATACATTGAATTAAGTTAGGTTAGGTTAACCGTTCGAATACAAAATTTATAAATTAAAACTATCGTTACAAATCGTAATCTCTTCTCTGTATTCTATGCATCGAGATTTAGATACAAATGATCGTTTTGGATCGGTATACGTGATCAAATTAACCAATCAAACCCGTTCCATCTTTCCACCGGTGAACAGTGCAAGCATAATAGCAATAAGAGGTAAGTGAAATAGAGATCTCGAAGGAAAAAATAGAAGACACGTTCCTTTTTGAAACATCTTTGATTTAATAATTGATATTCGAGTAGTATGTCGTCCCAGAACGGAAAAATTGTTACATTCTTGTTAATGCTGCTGTAAAAAAGTTTTGATCGTTTATTTATACGACAGATTATCGAGCGAGATGTATCATTCGAATACCTTGTACGAAATTTTACCAAAGTTTGACACTCCTCAATTAATGCACGACTCGAACGTCATTATTCATGTCGCGACTAGTTGGCTAGTTACTCTTCGACATAACTCTCGAGATTTATTATCGAGGAACCGGTATTCCTCTTTATTCGGATTTAGATTTTATACGAATATCCGAGTTTTGAAAAAGGAGGAGAGGTTATACTCGAGCTTATTTCGACACACCTGTTGTATTGAATATAAGTTTATTATACGAGAAAATATTTATCTTTAGAGTGAGTATATCGACAGAACACTAAATATTTATTAAGAAAACAAATTTTACTTAAATTTATCCAAATCTCTAATTCAACCAATCTTAGATTATTGACGATAGTAAATTATTGATTAACAGTTAAGCATAATCAATTTTTAATCTCGATTAGGATCTATATTTATATATACACATCTATCTTGCATAAAAATGTGTACGTATAAAATTATCAATTTATCAAAATATTATCCCTACGATTCGATTCGAGAAAAAAAGTTTCAACATCGGCGGAACGAGATGAGGCAAACGAAGTGAAATTATCGCGATATGCAATCTATTTATTCAATCGATCGGAGAGGAGATATATCCAAGTTTTATAGTGGTGTTTCCGCGTAGATACCAAGGCATCGAGTATCTCGTCGCCAAGTTAATAAACGAGAGTGAGGGAGAGGGGCATAGCCAAGCTTGCGATACTCGGCGGCGTTGAAAAGTTTTTACGAAATAAGGAAAAATGATAAAACTTTGGAACGGAGACGACAGCTTCCTCCGCGATATTGTTCACACGCTAAAAGCCGAGACATTTTCCTAGCTTCTCTCCCCTCTCCCCGCACGCATCTTCCCATATTTCCTTGTTTACAATGGCGGTGCAGCACGTTGCCCCTCCCCCATACTCCTTCCTCGTTCGTTCGTTAAACGAACAATCTATCCAATATATCTCGCGATGCTTGCTCAGAAATTGAGAATTCGCTTCGTCAATTTCCTCGATCTGTCGATTCGATTTATCGAATCGTTTAATTTATATATTTCTTCTCGATTTATAATTATATTAAAAGATGAAGTTAAAAGAAAAATAATTCATTTTTATATATTATGGCGAATATATGAATTATACGGAATTTTGATATATGTATATATATATTTTTTTATTTTTATATATACGAGAATACGTGTCTATGCGAGAATACAATAAATTGCAAATTCTTCTTACGATTTATTTCATAATTCGAAAATTTTCGAGAACACGTATCATAAATTATAATCTATTATATATATATATATACACATATATATCATGTAGAAACTGATTGAGAATTTCGTATATCGAGTCCAAACTCGTTTTTCTCGCTGGCCACGAGGCGAGCTCGTAAGAAATCGCATCAAGCGGGCTACTTTCGCGTCAAATTTTCGATCAAGTTTCTTCTTATATACGATCGGTCAGGATGCGCGATCGAAACGAAGGCTGAGAACGAAGAGTAGGTAAGTGGTAACAGGAGTAGTAGTATTCTCCCGGCGGTTGTTGACGATCCTGAATAATACGTTGCTGGCGGCCATAAGAGAAGCATCGATCCTTGCTTCGACGAGTGAAGCGAAACTTTCAAAATGGCCACCCTATAATTTTTTACAATATTTTATTTTTTTTTTCGATATACGTATTTTAGATTTTTCTCTTTTTTTTTTTGTTTGTATGATGATATACGATGTAAATGTTGAAAAAATTCCTCTTGAAATATATATTTTTTTTTTCATCTGGTAATTTAATAGGAGGGAACGTTTGATATGGAAAATAAATATTAATAAGGTTTAAGCGTATAAGGTTAAATTCGAGCGCGAGAGCTGTTTGCTGTTTGTGTTATTCTTCATTAAAGGATTCATCCAACCTGAAAATTTCCGATTTTTATATATGAAGGTTTGTGTATATACAATGGAAATTCGTTTTTTGAGAACGGAATCAAGCGTGAAATTTTTAGCATTTTGTCGTAGCTCCCAATATCGCTGGATATTTTTTTTTTCTTTTTTAGAATGGTGAATTTTTTACAGAACAGAATTTAGAATATTCTATACACGATCCATTATGCTTTATACATATATGCAATTTTTACGAAGATATATTTTTGAAATTGGTTATATACATATATTTATGTATTAATATTTGGATATGCGTAGAATTACGTTGCTGAGCGTTTCGAGTCGGCTATTTAGATTGTAGAATAATTCTATTCCTCGAATTCGGGATATTAAACTTATCTCTCGTTATTTTTGAAGAAGAATTAAAGGAATTCGATTCATCCTTTCGTTTTGTTCATAATCGTTTACGCACTAATTTCACAAAAATTTCGATATTATGCGCTTATTCTCTGATGATTATCAGAGAATAAATTATCTTATAGATACGTATTGTCCATATTCTTTGTTCTATTGTATATTGGTCGATTTAGCTGGTCAAAAATCGATTTAAAAAATTTTTTTACACTATTTAAGACGGTTAAACATGCTAGAAGCAATATTCTATTATTATTTTTGGAATTATATTAGGAATTCTCTGAAATAATTCGTTGTTTGTATTTTCTCGATTATTAATATTTAGGAACGATTAATATATCAATAAAATTTTTTATTGTTGCAATTTTTTTATTATTTCACATTGGAATGATAATAAGTGAAAAAAGAATTCATTCGTCTGTTTTTTTTAGAGCAATTTTTATTATGACGCGCGAATTGGAATTTGCATTGACGATCGAAAATAAAAATGGAAAAGGAAAAAGAGAATTCTGACAAATGAAAAGAAGAAACAGTTCAGACTTACGAACGATTTTTATTATTTATCCAATTAACTGGTTCTGATGAAATCATTATATATTATCGTATATTATTTGAAAGAAAAAAGTCAATCCTGTACAATGATTCGAACAATGCATTAAAAGTATAAATTTCAATTTTACAACGGATATGACATTTCGAAACTCGTTATAAATTATCGATAAGTTTTTTATTTTTTTTTTTTATAAATTAAGCTTAAAGTTGAGTAATTACCTCACGTTACAAATTCACAAATATAACGATTTGTCAATGATTTTTTTATACGTTCCACGCGATAAGAGTCACGACGGTATTCGAAAAACGAGCAAATATACACGAATCTTATAAATTCGTTCCTTCTTTGATCGACAAAATTCAAAAAACTCGCGACACGAAAGCTTTGCAACGCGCAATTAATTCCTATCTTTATCTCGTGGCTGCCGCTCCGACTCTCTGTATCCTCGTTGTTCAACTGTACTACTCCTCCGTCGATACAAAGGAAAAGAAGATCTCTCGTTTATTGGCGCGTTGCCATCGCAGCGCGGCGCAAAAAAAACTGTGACGTATGAAGCGGCGCGCGATCCCGCTAATACTGCAAAATTCATTTCGCAGCCAGGAAGCATAGCCGCCTAAACCCATTCCCGCCAAGAACCGGCGCGGTGTAAAACATTATTCCACATTACGCTTCACCGAGCCCGAGAACACTGGATGAATTATTTCGCCGCCTCCTTCCGCCTCCCCCGCCCACTTTCCTCGCTAATCCTTCACTTTCTAACACCGTCCCAAATAAATATATAGCGGTTATATCGTTCTACGAAATTTTTATCCACGGAAATTTTTTTACACGATTTTATTATATACGATTTATACAGAAACGTTATTCTTTGCTACGTTGTTTTGCTGCTTTGCATTGAAATTTTTCTCCACAATTTTTAACCGAATAGAAGTGGAATCGAGATGCGTTTCTTACGAACGAGGTTGAGCAAGGATCAACGTAACGTGTGTATATCGGGTATCTTTGTGAAGAATAGTCTCGACGGCGATAATTTTATTCCGCTTTTATTTATTCGATTCTAAATGAATTTCGTGAAGGGTTAATGTAACGTAACGTGTATTTTGTATATTTTTGTACAAAAAAAATCGTCTCGACGATGATAATTTTATCTTTTCCCCTACTTTATCTACTCGATTACGAAACGTTCTTACCAGATGCTGAATGAATTTGCTTCGTGAATGTAACGTAATATATTTTCGTAAAAAAAAAATAGTGATAATTTTATTTTGTCTCCTCCTTTATTTATTCGATTACAAAACGTTCTTATCTTTCTATTTCGCGTTGAAATTTTTATCCACGGAACCGGATGGAATTGAGATATAAAATTTTTTGCTTCGTGAAAACAGTCTCGACGCTGATGATTTTATTCCTCCTCCTTTATTCATTCGATTACAGAACGTCCTTCTATTTTGCGTAAAAAAATTCCATTGCTCTATATATATATATATATATATATATAGTAAATAGGGACGTGTGCACCTTAGACGGAAATTGAATTACAGTCAAATTATTGGCCCGTCATTCCATTCGGATGGGGGTATTAGCCCGTATCCCGATAGAACATCCGGATAGATAGAAAAACGATCCGATCGATCGGCCAACGGAAATTTCCAGCAGTTTTCCTAGATTTCGAGGATTGCCCCTCGATATCGTCCATCCGCATAATTGACCGGAAACACCACGAATCGATGAATTTATTCATCAAAATCCGAAACAAGTGATTAGGAAATTCATTATTTACGTATCCATATTTTTGTCGATGAATTTATCATCAAAATCCTCCTTTGAACAAATAATTAGAATATCGATACAGATGTTAAAAGTATTATTTAAAAAAATACATATCTATTTTTTATGATCAAAATTTTGTTTTCAACAAATAATTACGACATAGTCGAAGTACAATTTAAAAAAATTTAGGTATTTTTAAAATGAAACACGAATTTATTCATCAAAATCCGAAACAAGTGACTAGGAAATTCATTATTTTAGAATATCAATCTTATTATTATAAGAAGGAAATTACAGAAAAAATTATAGAAGAATATTACAAAAGAAAAAATCTACGTATCCGTATTTTTGTCGATGAATTTATCGTAAAAATTCTCCTTTGAACAAATAATTATGAAATCCATTATTTTAGAATATCGATACAGTATTATTGTTAAAAGTATTATTTAAAAAAATACATATCTATTTTTCATGATCAAAATTTTGTTTTCAACAAATAATTACAAAATTCATTATTTTAGAATACAGTCAATTCTCAAAGTATTTAAAAAAAAATCTACGTATCCGTATTTTTGTCCATGAATTTATCAAAGTCGTTCTTTGAACGAATAATTACGACATAATCGAAGTACAATTTAAAAAAAATTACATGAATTTATTATCATGTAAATTTAATCATGAAACATGAATTTACTATCAAAATCTAACTACAAAATTATTTTAGAATATATAGTCGAATTAGTATTTAAAAAAAAAAAACATATAAGTAACTATCTATACAATGAAACTAATATTTACACAAAAAAAGAATCCACGTATTCATATTTTTAAAATGCTCTTTACGAAAGTATTCTCAAATATTGTTACTATTTCTATCATCTGATATCCATATTCTCCTCCCAAGATCTTTACGAGCGTAGATGAATAGGAAAGATGTTCCAACTTATATTTTCTCTACAAGAAAAATAGACTTTGTTATCCAGATTACAAAAAAGATTTCATCCTGTTCTTTCTTCTCGCTTCAATCCATAGAGAGAGATGTCCAATCGAGACGACGAAGAAAACCGAAGAGAAAAGAAAAGAATTAATATGAATTACGATTGCCAGACGCGAAATAATTCAAATCGAAACATTGCAAAACGCTGCAAAAGAAACACAATGGAGGAATTTTATATTATATTTTTCCAAGAACAGTTTCTCTCCTGGAGAGCCAATCCAATTGGACGAAAAGATAGGGGTTAGGGTTAATATTAATACTGGAAATTGGCTCGAGTTACGGGCGAGGCGGCAATCGTCAGGCGTCTTCGTCGGAAGATTTCAGAGAGAACTGCTTTACCCGGCCGGATGCCATCCGCTGATACGAGTTTCACGAATTTCCACCGTAAATAACCGCCCGCTTAACCCTCGCTTAAACCCAACTTAAGGTCGCCTCTGCGAGGGGCGAAAACTTTGCGAACAAACTCTTTCGACTCTCGAGCGCCCGAAACCTTATTAAATCCCCCCCTCCCTTCGACGAAAACACTCTCCGATTCGAGAAACAGATCCACTTCGATACATCACGGTTCCCTTTTCTCGATCCCCGAGATTAAGGAGATTTTGTTTATATTGTTTATTGAAATTGGCTTGGATAAGAGGAGGAGACGTCCATCAAATGAGAATCATTTATCGAAAATCGATCGGGAAACGAAGCTTTCAAGAAGTATTTCCCCCATATCTAAGGGGATTAATCTATCCCTCAGTTGCGATGTTGTGGATAATAGATTTGTTCCTTGTTTTTCCACAGAGAGTGAATCGATTGTCGTTTATCTCGTTATTGAACAATTATTGTCAGAATCAGAATAGTGTTCGAAACAGCGGGATGATTTTATGAAAAAAATGATAAAACTGAATTTTGAATGAATTAATTGCAATTCCTCCTGGAATGGAAAGAACTCGATGATAAATAAAGAATTAAAGAATTATTGTAAAACATATAAAAAAAATTTCTGAAGAAAAATTTTTATCATCGAGCGCAACAGCAAAAAAAACCAATTCTCTCCCTCTCTTTCTCTCTCTTTCGTGCGAAAGAGAGAAGGTTTAATTCCTCGAAATCGACATGGAATAATCGTACACGTTGTACCCATTTGTAAAATGCAATTTACGTGTTACGTTATGCAACATCGATTTTATCCACTGCGCCAAACCTTGACTTATAATCCGTATAAATATGGGAGAGATTTCGCAGAGAGCATCAACGGTGGAACGCGCGCGAAACAATTCGTCCACCGTGTTACGTATATAATTCATCCTGATAATTATGTACGCTGTGCGAAGATAAGCCGCCACGCGAATACGAGGATAGCGGGCGCAACAGTCGCATTAATTTCTCTTAAATCATAATAGGCGGAATTAGTATATATCTAGACTCGCATTACCTATTTTACCGCCCGTGTTACGATCGTGAATATAACTGGAATGGGTGTGCAAGATCGATAATTCCGCGATTCGTTCCGTTCTAATGACGTTTTAATGCTTACGTGTGCGAAGATATTCCCCGCGTGTCGTTGAAAAATTCACGCCGTATGAATCATTCCGGGAATCCTGTTATGCCGTTCGTTATTCATTTCGGGAATAATATGAAATTTCTATTGGAATTCGATATCAATTTTTTCTCTCTCGGGAATAATATCTTTTATATGAAGGAAAACTTGGGAATCCTGAAAATCATCGATCATTGATTTTGTAAATACGATACACGATCTGGTGCTTTTAGATTCCATTATATTAATGGCTTCGTGTTTATTCTGCATGTAGAAAGAATTTCTTAAAAAGAAAATTCAGAATGTTATCTATAAAAATTATTTTTGCATTCGTATTAACCGATATTCTTGAGTAAATGGTAAAATATGAAACGTAAAAGTTTGAAGATTAAATTGGCACATCTCTATAAATTAATTTTCTTTCATCCCGCTCGTGGATAACTAACCGAGAGATAAGTAATTATAAAAATTAGATTATAAATCTCAGCTTGTCGAGTTTCTCTCTTCCGTTGCGCGATTTCAGAACGAAGATTATAATATCATTACGAAAAGTATACTCGTTTCGCGGATTGCACGCTTTCAAACTGCGAAAGCAGCTTTCAGAACGATCCATTCGATACTCTCGCGTTTCCTTTTCATTTCGCAATCCTTCTCCATTCTCGTTCAACTTTTTCATCCTTGGCCCGGCGAACAAGTTGTCTCGAGGAATTTCGCCAACGATGACGATTCAAAACGATCGTAGAATTCTATTCAACGACACTCGCACACAGAAAATAACGATTGAAAAGTTTTTTTTCATCCTACGAAAGAAGGAAATTACGAGAGTTGGCCCATTTGTTTATGCAGATCAAAAATTAGAGCAGGCCGTGCGGATAATTGGAAACGCATTACTTCTGCACTTCTATATCGTGTGCCGGTAATTAAGCTGTCATTTGCACCGTCCGAGTTTCTCGTCCGCCATTTTTACGAGTCCACGTCAAAGAGCCGTGGGTTCATTTCTTAAACGTCCACTGACCAGAGAGGAAAAGTAAACATCGTGGCTGCTCGTTAAGTGCCATCCTTTCATCTTTCACGCTCAAACGGATACGAAAAGTCGCGATTAATTTACTTTTAACGTTCGATTATCGATTTTCCTTTCGTTTCACCCTGTGAAATGCCAATTATCCGTCTGCAATCTACGAGAGTTGATTTATTACGTAGGGATCGCGCGAGGAGAAGTATCACGGGCGAATTAAAAGAATTATTTTCAAGTGGAATTCGATCATCCGAGAAGACCGTATTTTCGCTTCGCGTATATTTTTAATTCGAGAATAGAATCGTCGAGAAATGTGTCTTGTGCAAAGAGAATATGAGATAAGGGAATAACGTTTTTATATCTCGCATCTAGAAACATTGTGACAAGATTGGAGACTTTCCTTATCACCGTTTCTTTCATCTCGTGGAAATTTAATTTCTTTGCCATCAATGCCACCAACGTTGATCTCGTTACGAATACCATTTCCAATATCGATGAAAACTTTCGTCCGAAGATTAATTTCGACTTTGACGATGTTTGCTACTTTGCATTAGAAATTTGATCGTTTTATCGCGTGGAGTTTTAAAGCAAATTTTATATTTCGAATAAAAAAAAGAGGTCAGTGTTTTTCAATTTATAAATTATGATTTTAGGTTATTATTTTTAACTTATTTTAAGGTATATTAATTTACAATATAGGTTAGGTTATTTATCATTATGAAATATCAACGAGAAACTTTCCAAAAAAATTCTAAACTCGTATATTTTAATATTATTTCTACAAATTTTCCATATCTTATTTAACAATCATTCACGAGCTATGCTTTTATCCGACAAACTGTGAACGTGTTATTACTATCGAATATCGAATATCGAGCGAAAACACTGCACGGATTATATTCCAAATCCACCTTTATCAAACTTCCTACGACCGATAGCCAAATTTCTAAAACCCATATAGTTATCTCGAAGCAATGCCAATATTAGTTATAAATTTTCCATTTCTAATTTTCCAGCTTCTCTCGAGAACGAGACGATTTATTCGAACATTGCTCTCCTCGAATATCGAGGCAAAGAAAGAGAGACTCGTGGAATCGGATAGCGAAGTATCAACAAGAAACTTTCAATAGCCGATAGAGAAAATTCAAAATCCTTTCTGGAAAATAAATAATGAAACGTCGGCCCCCGGAAATGGAACGTGGAAAGAGGTCGCAACAAATTGCGGATCAAATATTCCCAGGCGGAACGGTTTCGGTCTCGACTCGAAATGGATTTCGAGAGCGAGGATTTCTCGTTGTTTAGTTTTATCTTTGAATTACGGGAGGGGGGAGAAGAGGAGAAGGGCAGCCGTTATGAAAGCAAGTGGCCGCGTATTGGTTCGATGAATTCGCGTAATGGAAGCATTAGAGCATTACCTTTCGCGCACCGTTTTCCAAGGGAGCCCGGTTACTGCCGGTTTTATGCTCGCCGCAACAATGACCGCCCACGCATACGTCCGCCTCTCATCAACTGCGAACGCTCTTCTAAACGTGCAAGGGGAGGGAATTACCGCTCGTCGATAGCCCTTCCTTCCATCCACGCAATCGACTCTTTCTTTTTTATTTATTTTTTTCTTTTTCACGAGACGAAGCTGCCTTACGTAATCTTCGAAGATCAAGATCTATTGGAAGAATGTGAAAGTGACGTAAAAAATTAATTCAATACCAGTGAGCGAAGGTATGGAAATTTATCACAGTCGTTTAAAATTAATCGTGGCGATTCTTTTTTATTTATTTTTTCTTTTTTACGAGACGAAGCTGCGTTATGTAATCTTCGAAGATCAAGATCTATCGTTGGAAGAATGTGAAAGTGACGTAAAAAATTAATTCAATACCAGTGAGCGAAGGTATGGAAATTTGTCACAGTCGTTTAAAATTAATCGTGACGATTCTGATTTTATCTTTTTCATAGAGAATATACGGAATTGTAAGGGAAAAAGCAAGATCCTTCGGAGGGATATTTGCAAGCAGAGGAGCGTTTTCTTGTCGGCGAAGAAGAAGACGGCGTCAGCTCGTGAACGTTTCATACGTAGATCTACATGCACGATATAAACACAAAGGAAGGACGAGACGTTTTTGCTCCCTTCCTTCAGGAGAATTCCAGCGTAGGAATCTGCATCTGTTTCCCTAATGTCAATCATATTTCGTTTTTATCTCTTCCCTGTTGCCAAAGCGTACATTTAACCAACAAAGTGACGTGTATACCGGAGGAAAGGAATTCTTGAACGACTTGTTAACTGTCGTCGAATATGGGAATAAAGAATTCCAGAAGAAGGAACGGAGAACAGGGCATCCATATCGTTTTATCAACAAGAGGGTTGCAAGAAAGGGAAGATTCGAAAGAATCTTTCCTCTTTAATCCAAGATTCACAAAAGATAAGTCCAGATTCTTCTTGTTCCAGAATAAAAACAGAAGGAAACGGAGGATTATCCAAGGCTATTTCCATATCGTTTCATCAATCGAAGAGAAAACGGAGGATCCACAACAGCTTCCGCATTGGACTCTTTCAGAGATTCAAGATAATTTCAAAAAGAAATTAGGAGGACAGAAGAGGATCCAAAAAAGTTCCTTCCAGATCCAAAAGATAATTTAGACAGAGAGAGCAAAGATCCTTTCCACGTTATTCAAGGATTTTAGATGGTTCTAGGCTAAAGACTCGAAAATGGCATGAAATGCGTTAATAAGAAATCGAGGATACGAAGGAACTTTTTCCCCTTGCCGCCGGATTTGCCGGCAAACCGTGAAACGAGAGGAAGAACGTTTTTTTCCTCGTCGGTTCTCGAGCCAGGTCGACCGTCACGACGGGTGACTTTACCGACCGAGCCGAACTTTTTTCCCCCTCTCCCACTTTATACACCGTGCACAAATATTTGCTTTCCGTTAAGAGCGTTCCTCGCTTCGCGAGAAAATTCGACGGACGATGAGGTGAGGTGAAAAACAGGCGAGGCAAAACTCTCGATTCGCCGCTTCCCTTCCTGATATATCGATCGATGAATCGAAGAATCGTACTGCCCGACCAACGAATTACAGGAATTATATACCGACCGATATAATATATAATGATTACACTCCTCTGGTGGCGCGGTGACGAATTAAATCGGTAGATTTAATTTCTATTCGCTCGTTGGGAACCGATCCCGCCTCCTCGTGAATTTTCATAACCAATTTATCCTCTACGAGTTTTCTTTCGAATTGAAAACCGCGTCGTCGGCCGTCGTTTAAAAACCCGTGTGGCATTGGAGAGACTCGCCGTAATTTCGTTCGTTTGCGGTTCGAGAGGAGTGGAGAGGAAGAAAAGCTGCTCGTTCAGGAGGGAGGGATGAGAGACGCTGAATAATCGGTGTCGGTGAAATGTCTCGAGAAGATGGAATTAAAAGGAGGGGAAAAAACACCGTTCAACCGTCGTTGAACCGGGGACAAGTTTATTCGGAAGAAGTAGTGTGTAACACGTGCACAACGCTATTAAGATCCTCTTCGAAGGAAATTCTAATTTAATTAGACGAGGTAAACGTTTAAAGAAATACGTCCATTCGATTATAGTTAAAGATATTGGAGATGCTGATTTAACAATCTTCGAGAGTCAAGAATCATTTGAAGATCAAGGTTAGTTGAACTATTTTTTGAAATTTTTGAAAACCGTTGTCATTAAAAATAGGTGAAAATTAAATTCTTATTAAAATGATAGATGCTGATTTAACGAATCTCTTTCCTTGGAAATCGTTCGAGAATCAAGATCATTCGAAAATCAAAGTTAGTTGATCTACTTTTAAAATTTTTAAAAACCATCGTGTTGTTAAAAATATTCTTATTAAATAATAGAATATTTGTCTTTCCTTCGAATTATGTCTTTCCTTCGAAGTTGTTCGAGAATCATTCGAAGATCAAGGTTAGTCAAACTTTTTGAAATTTTTAAAAATTGTTGAAAATTAAAAATAGATGAAAATTAAATTTTTATCGAAATGATCTATTTAAAAATCTCTCTTTCCTCAGAAATCGTTCGAGAGTCAAGAATCATTCGAAGATCAAGGATAATCAAATTTTTAGAAATTTTTAAAAATTGTTGAAAATTAAAAATTGTTATTAAAAATAGATGAAAATTAAATTTTTATCGAAATGATCGGATGCTAATTTAAAAATCTCTTTCCTTAGAAATCGTTCGAGAGTCAAGAATCATTCGAAGATCAAGATTAATCAAACTTTTTGAAATTTTTAAAAATGATTGTTATTAAAAATAGATGAAAATTAAATTTTTATTGAAATGATCAGTTTTAAAAATCTAATTTAAAAATATCTCTTTCCTTAGAAATTGTTCGAGAGTCAAGAATCATTCGAAGATCAAGGTTAGTCAAACTTTTTGAAATTTTTAAAAATTGTTGAAAATTAAAAATAGATGAAAATTAAATTTTTATCGAAATGAACGAAATGCTAATTTAAAAATCTCTCTTTCCTTAGAAATCGTTCGAGAGTCAAGAATCATTCGAAGATCAAGGATAATCAAATTTTTAGAAATTTTTAAAAATTGTTGAAAATTAAAAATTGTTATTAAAAATAGATGAAAATTAAATTTTTATCGAAATGATCGGATGCTAATTTAAAAATCTCTTTCCTTAGAAATCGTTCGAGAGTCAAGAATCATTCGAAGATCAAGGATAATCAAATTTTTAGAAATTTTTAAAAATTGTTGAAAATTAAAAATAGATGAAAATTAAATTTTTATTGAAATGATCAGTTTTAAAAATCTAATTTAAAAATATCTCTTTCCTTAGAAATTGTTCGAGAGTCAAGAATCATTCGAAGATCAAGGTTAGTCAAACTTTTTGAAATTTTTAAAAATTGTTGAAAATTAAAAATAGATGAAAATTAAATTTTTATCGAAATGAACGAAATGCTAATTTAAAAATCTCTCTTTCCTTAGAAATCGTTCGAGAGTCAAGAATCATTCGAAGATCAAGGTTAGTTGAAGACCAAAATCGTGCCAAATATTGCGCGACGAGAAAATCAAACGACGGAATATTATGATATCGAAGCGATTGAAGAACGAGTTTACGGTTTATCAGAGAATTTAATTGGTCGAAGTCGAAGGTGGCGCTTCCGCTTTTGTTAAACGGTTTTGGAGAGGTGTTTCACGGATCCCCGACTCGTGGAAAGAGATGCCTTTGTCCTGTTGTAGAGGAGGAGGCAGTGGGAGATCTTTTTAACGATTCCACGCGGAGCTTCCTTAATAAGTCCGGTCTTTTCGCGTGGAACGAATAAATCATCGTTTCGACGACCCATTAAAAACTCTCTAGAAGAAAGATAATAAGAAAGGTTCTTATTACTCGGAGGGAGAGACACCGGTCGAGCAAAAGAGAGACTGAAGAAAATTGCTGACAACTGCAGACAACGTATCTTAACGATAAGACACCGAGCGCGTAATCCTCTTAAAACGCTTTGCCCGCTTTTTAACGAGAAAAACGTTGCAGCGATATGTAAGAGTATCACACCTCTACTGTCCCCTCCCCCCATAATACTTTATCTCCAATATTTCTCGCTTTAATTATATCGAAATTCACTAAGCTTATATTGAAAAATATCCAGTAAGTGTATACTTTTTTAGTCGATCTTGAATGCACGAAAATATCGACGTCGATGACAGATCCATGCAAATTGCGCGAAGCATCGTTTCGCGAGTTCTTAAAAATGGCGTCCGTCAATGGCAGGGGGAGGGATTCGTTTGCGAGGAGGATTCAGCTGGGACTGTCGATTCCGTTCACGTTCGATTTCGTTCGACATCGACGAATCGAGATGATAGATGCGGCGAGAATTGGTCGAATTGGATGTCATCGAGCAATTTTCGAGAGGAAAAACATTGCGGTCTCCCAGCGAAATGGTGGCTTGATTCGGATATCCCTAGGAAATTTATAGACCCAGGTATTTCGAGGCCTCTCGAAGAGAACGTTTTTCTCGTTTCTTTCGCGAATCGATCGGAGGAGGAACAGTTAATTAAATTGATTAATCGAATGTAGGAAGGGAATGCACGTTGCATATTATCCATTAGTTGTCGATCCATTTGTTATCGTTTATAAATATTGTTTCCCCTTATTCGTTTCATCTTTGTGCAAATGGAAATTGCGTTTGCTACGAGATAGAATATTACAAATCAAAAACGTCCCTTTCAACGACGATTGACGACTCGCGGATTGAACGTGATACGAGGAATAATACGAGGCATACGTGTATTGAAAAATAAACGCCATTTTGCTTTGTTCAAATGTATATATGTATATATACATCTGGTCTGTATCAATTTCAATTGGATAATGCCAACGATTTGGTAAACTAGTTTTATACGAACATTTTGTTATCAATGATGTGTATTTGCGAATTTTTTTCGATAAAAAATTCATTTTCTATATCCTTCTAGTTTAGAGAGGATTATTTTTTCCTTTTAGAATGGTTGAAAACGATAGAAGTTTTAAGTTTGTTATCAGAAAAAATGCATTTCATATCTTCTAGGATTATTTTCTTCTTCCAGAATAGTTGAATAAATTGAATGAAAACTATTATAGATAGAGATAGAAATAATGCCTTCTCAAAGGATTTATTTCAAAATAAATTTATAATAGTTTCAGTTTCGTTACTTTTTAAACACAGCTTTCTTACATATTTCAATCTCATCATGTTTCTCTAGCCTATATTAATTTCAATTTAGATAATACAAACAATTTGGTAACTAGTTTTACATAAACGTGTATTAATAATGAATTTATAAAAGTTTTTTCAGCAAAAAATACGTTTCATATCTTTTTAATGTAGACAGGATTATTTTCTTCTCTCAGAATGAATTGTAATAGTTAAATGAATTAAAAATTAAAGGAACATTATTCAGAATTAAAAATAATGCTTTCTCAAAGGAAAGGTTTTTCTATTTTAAAATAAATTTACAATACTTTGATTCAATCTTATTATTTCTCTGAATAAAGAAAAAAAAATTATCATTGACGCGACATATCTATAACCTATATAACCTATATATTGTATTATGAATTGAATTATCATAAAATTAGAATAATATGATATCGACACATTTACATATACTCCTGAAATAGAAGTTTTAACTATATAATCAAAAACTAGGAAGAACGCTTTCTCAAAGGAAAGGATCTATTTCAAGACAAATTTACGATACTTCGCTTCGATTTTTATCATTATCTACATTTCCTTGCATCGAGCATTGAATTGTCGTAAAATTACCGACGGAATAATAATATAATATCGACGCATCAATTTATATCAGAAATGCAAATACAAATCTTTTAAAAATTTGAATTTTAAAAATATCATTCACCATAATTGTATCTCCTTATACATTCTACATTTAAAAGGTATAAAAATATCAACGATTAGTTATCGATATGAATAAAAGTGAACACCCGAAAATAAACCATTCTTCGAAACATTCTCCTTTGTTCTCGATCAGCAAAGCGACAAACTTCATTCGCAACTGCTCAAAACACCGTCGTAAATATTGAAAAACGCCTCTCCCATCTAATTCCCTCTCGCCACCGATTCGAAAGACAAATCCTCGAGAATCACGTGATCCGATATGAAACGCCTTCCCCCTCTCCTTTGTCCCTTTGTACGATTGTTGGCAAAATTCTTTCTTTCGAAGCGTGGCACACGCAGTTTTTTTCGCAGCTGCGAATATCGATCCGCAAAATTGAAAATGGCGGGGGGAGGGGGAGAGGAGGAGAAGAGAGAGAAAGAGGATGTAGACATCGGCGGTTTGTTTTGGCAGATTGCCAAAGAGGTCGGCCCAACTTTCCAGATGCGAATTTGAACCGGTCCACGCCAACTTGTTCCACCTTGACGGAAGGTCGAACTTCTTCTTTCGTTTATAGGCGTTTATCTCGGATTTCATAATAAATAATAATCGTATTTTTCGGGGGAAGAAGTTGATTTTGCTGGATCGGTGTTGATTTGGAAAGGTAATTAAGTTTGCAAGAGGTAAGAAATTTGAGTTTTTTTTTAATCCACCATGTTGGAATCTTGAAGAAACTCGCGAGGGATGGTGACACGAGTTTCCAAAATTTTTAGAAAGTTTTTTTAACGATAAACCAGACGAGATCCTCATCTTTTCTGTAACTTCGATAATTTATCGATGTTAGAAAACGGTAACTATTTGTTAAAATTTTTTCGTTCGCTACTACTAATTATCATCATGCTTTGAACAATAAATATCATCGAAGTAGGTTAAAAATATTAAAAATATTACATTTCCGACACGTGAACAGGATTTCTAATTCAAGAGACGATTCGTGACAATCTTCTTCTCGACCACAAATCCTCCGAAAACTCAAATGGATTTCGTTCCAGACATCCGGACTCCATGAAGAACGTTGGACAATGCGGAAGGGACGAACATGACCGTGTTCCTTGATTGGTTTTCCAAAAAAGGGGGGAAAATCATCGATCAAAGGGGCGAACGAGAAGGGGAAAACAAGTCTCTGACTTGCTCATCCAGTAACACTTACTTATACGCATCGACGGGCCGCCATCAAGAGATAATTCAGTATTATTAAATTGAAATTGAAACTCATTGGAAGAAGATCAACGACAATCTTCTTTCAAATTTAATTATTCCACTAAATGATTTTATATTAATTTCTTACTTCTCTGCAAAAATTATATTCGAAATAATTATTCCATTTTAATAATGAAATCGTAGAAATAAATTACCATCTATGAAAAATTATTCGATAATTTTACATAAAATATCGGATATTTGATGGAATAACTCGCGAATACGAATGATTATATTACACATCTTACTGGGAAAAATCGATACGCCAGGAAAATAAGGAAGAAGAATGCAAAATTGGACGAGAGAGCAACACCATCCATTCAACATTTTTCGATCCAGAAATATTTTTCTTGAATTTATTCTCCACGCCGAATATTGTTCTGCGTTGGCCAGCCAAATTTTTCTCGCATCAAAAGATCGCAATATATCCCGATTCTCGTTTACGATATATCTGATCGAAGATTCGAAGAAAAGAGATTGAAACTCAACTTACGATACTTTTCATCACGTACTTATTACGAACAAGTTACACGATACAGCCCGATTCAAGGAGGTAAAATCAAAAATCAAATATCAAATTTTTATTAGCTCGTATATACCAATAAAATTAATTTATTGCAAATTTTTTAATAAAAATTTATCACCAATTTATTCGCAACGTTCTAAAATCCTTGTTCGTTCGAGGCGACAAGAGTTGAGAAGACGGTTACAAATATTCCGTTCGAAAAGTTCAGCAAAAAACAGCTCGTAAACCCTCTAAAGCATTCCCCCTCCATGCTCGTTTCGCGAGATGGCGGGCACACGAGTGGCCAATGACGTCGTGGATCGAGTCCCCTGATCGAGCGACATCTCTCGGTCAAGGAAAATTCCTACGGAATCGGACTGAGGGGCTACGCCGCCCACGGAGTGATCCTGCCAGAAAACTGATCCTGCCAGTGTTCGCAATAATTCTTCTCGAGCAGGACGATGGCGATCGCCGTTGAGATGGCGCTGCTGGAAAGTGTCTCGAGTCCCAAGACCGCGTTCACGCTCCACCCACGCCGAATCCTTTTTCCAACGAACGTACGAGTCGAAGACTGTTCCAAATTTTTCTTCCACGTCTTGACAAAATTCGTATCTTTTCGCACGTTAAGAACAATCTCTTGGTTAGTTTTTCCATCGCGTGGGTCTGATTTCGCGCCACGATCGATATTTATTTCATTTACCGGTGATAATTAATTTATCGAAGGCAATGGTCGGATCGAGAGAAATTTCCTTCGATCGTAAATCGGCTCGTAATAATTCTCTTCCTCGACGTGCTCTTTTTTTTTTTATCGAAGATCATAGATCCCACGAACGATCCAACAATTTTATACCGTGTCATCTGTATTCGACGCGCGATGAATCAAGCGAGAAGCTCTCGAGCTATCCCCCTTTCGTAATTCAATTTCGTTATTATCTTACGAAACCACCTCCGTTTTTTTTCTTTCCGTGTCACAGCTTCGAGTCGATTTCTCGTACGAGATTATTTAAACGAGCGTGAAATTTATATCCATTATCTCCTAGAATATTACGCTATATTATCGAAACAATCTTTGATTGAAGTATCGTGTCTAACCTAATAACGATTAGATTCAATTTTTAATAAAAGTTAAAGAGAGCAACTCGTGAAAATACATCTCGAAAAAGAAATGCTAATTGGAAGCTTGCCTTGTTATTATTAAAGGTCTCGTAACTTGACTTAAAAACGTTAATGGAGAGAGAGAGAGAGAGAGAGAGACTTGAAATACCTTCGATCGAGTATCAAAGATTTTAAGCGAAAGGATAATAAATTATCGTCAAAAATCGAGAAGGATTTCCCGCTTTTACCGGATATATTGATTTTCGATAAGTACGGTAAAAAAAAAAGGAAAAAACGGTTGCAAAACTTGATGAAAAATTCAAAATGGTCGGTTCTTCCTCCTCCGTT
Source organism: Apis cerana (assembly GCF_029169275.1). Taxonomy (NCBI): domain Eukaryota; kingdom Metazoa; phylum Arthropoda; class Insecta; order Hymenoptera; family Apidae; genus Apis; species Apis cerana. Next base: position 14,415,404 of record NC_083857.1, read on the forward strand.
TCACATTCGTCAACTCGCCACGAATTGCTCTCGAACGTCCCCTTAAATATTGCAGAAAAACACTATTCTACAAAATCCATCTCTCGAAATTAAAGAACGATAAAATATTCGAAGAAATTCGATTGGAGGAGGAAAATTTTCGAAGGCGAAGTCTGACATATATATATATAAACAAGATGGCGCGTGTATCGTCACGAGCTCCGTTCCTTATCCTTCGAAAACGCGTAGAGGAGGTAGTTTGGCAGGTCGAGAGAGGAGAGGGGGAAAGGGGCGTCATCGACTTAAACGGGTGATCCAGTTATAAATTCTAGATTTGTTACCGGATCGCTCCATATTTCGTCGGCCGACTCGTTCGGGAAAGGAGAGGGAGAAAAAGGGCTGTCCCGTATCTGCACAGTAACAACATCGTAAATTGCCCGTTGATATATCGGCCGGCCTCGACATCGCGGTGACTCGCGTTATTTGTCGCTTTGAATCCGCGCCACGAGAAATCTTTCTCCTACTGCGAAAAATCCTCTCGATTGTTAATAGAAAAATATATATATATATTTGAAATTTATAGATAGAACGATATATTCACTGAAGAAAAATAATATGTATTTTTGAGTATATAACGATGACTCTATTTCTAAGTACAATAATCGTGAATATTGATCGAGTATTGGAATATATTTTCGAATTTACGAATCTGAATCATTTAATAGGGAAATACGAAGGTGCAATATTTATTGAGTTCAAGGGTAATTTGATTTAAATCCTGATTTAAATATAGCTAATGATTTGGTGAATGGAATATTTTCAAATTTACAAATATAGATCTATGCTTCGGTTAATAAGAAAATATAGAGATGTATTACTGAGTTCAGGAGTAACTTAAATCCTTTTTAAACATAGCTACTGAATGGAATATATTTTCAAGTTCACGAATATGAATCTATGATTCAGTTAATGAGGGAATATGAAGATGTAATTTATTTTAAATCCTCATACGAATTACCTTGAAGTAAGTATCACTGCGACTAGCTACGAGTTAAAAATTTAATGAATCGCTTTTGAGATTGGTCGACTCGAGACGCCAGGGAGCATTATCGATCGACAGTAATTTTCCAATCAGCTGGAAAAAGATAGATAATTCGGAGCGTTACGATCGAGAAAACAGTGATGTTCCTTAAACGAGCTGTCATAGAGAATAAAAATAATTTAATAAGAATTATATATAAGTGCTCTTATTTCGTTAATTTCATCGATGAAATTTCCTTGAATTTCCACGATTGAAATCCACGTCGAATAATTTCCCCCAAAATAAGAAGAATTTTCTCGAGAAGAGAAAGAAATTCAATTTTAAATGTGCCCGAGACTTCTCTTGTAAAAGGGTTAATCGATTCCAAGTGTTGAAAAGTCAGTCGAAACGCTTGCAATTTACCATCGCCTCCTATTCCAATTCGACGCGACTCTCTCTCTAATTATTTCGTAATTTTCTCGAGAAAAAAAAAAAAATAGAAAATTCTAACTTCGATGAGCTTTCCTCTTTCCAAAGAATTATCCATCGATTACGGCATTCCTCGATCGATTCTCAATCTATCTAATTCGAAACGTTTGAAAAACATTCCACTTTCAATTTCGATTCGATAATTATTTCGTAACCGGATCGATCGATCCACGACGACACTCCTTTTGCGCCGTGATAGATTCTCTAATCCCATAATTGTTCTCCGCGCCATCAAATTCGTTACGCTGAATTAGAGCGAGCTCGGAATCGATTGGTCGAAAGATAAATTTCTCTCTTTCCGTGTGATATTTCCCTTCGAAAAGGATCCAAATTTTATTATTGCGTGTAACACAAATCTACATGTGTTATTAATAAACGAGGAAACGAGAGAAGAATTTTACAGGAGGAACTCTGTTAAATAACGTTAAACAAACTTTCTCGATTCGTTGTTATTTCGTTCAGTAATTTCGACAAGAATACAAAGACGCGTATCTTATTTGCACCTTTTTATTCGCGAATGAATATGCATAAGAGAATACATTTCGTCGTAATCAATTCTTCCACCGATTGTCACGTAATAATTAATATAATATAATATAATAATAATAATTAATATAAGGATTCGAACGATAGAAAGTAATTTCTCTGACGATATATTATTAAATTTTTGTTCACCTCGCGAGAAAACATTTCGATTACGTAAATTCCATCATCCTCCACATTGTCGATACATCGTATCGTCTGACACGAAAGTAGTAACACCGTTCACTCGGCCAGGCCTGTGATTCTTCCGGTTTATGGATGGTTGATTGACGGGTTTACGCTCGGTTTACGCCATCTATTGTTGATCGATTGAACTTGCATGCGATCCATTAGAATTTCTATGCATCTCAGAGGAACTATCCTGGTTGCTTAATTTCACAGACATTGTATCGTGCATTGAGATCATACGATGCGAAATAAAATAATAGTAATTTCGACTCTTCTGCTCGAGATCTTCCTTATCGATCTGGAAATTTTTTCCACCGGTCTTCGATCGAATCGAGGATAAAGATGGCGATCGGATGGAAAATTATTCTTCGTATTCTTGAGAGAGAATTTGATTTCGTTTTTTTTTTACGACCAAGAGGATGAAATCCAATGGGTGATAATCCATGGAAGAGCAACCATGCTTGCATCCAGTTAAAGCGCAGATGATGGATCGATTCAGCTACCTTCCTTGAATTAACCCACCCTAGCCACGTTGTTAAACGTGTATCTCAGGAATTTCCACGAAAAGCGTAGTAGATTTAATAATTTAAAAAACTGAACGAGAATAACAATTATCGTTCGATCGATCCATCTGCATAAGAGAGATTATTATTAATTAATTACGCTTGTTAATTAAAATATCATAGAAAATATTAGATTCAATAATTTAAAAACTGAAGAATAACAATTATTGTTCGTTACGCAATTATTCGATCGATCTATCTTTACGATCCCACAAAAGAGAGATTAAGCAAACGATTGTTAATTATCGTTAATTATTGCGACTGTTCCTGCATCAACCAGTTATCGATTACCATTGGCTATCATCGGCCAGCTAGTCGTCGAAATTAAGGGAGGGGATTGGTCGTCGATTACCTCCATCAAAATTTAAGAGAGTGCGCCATCGTCGCCGATGTATTTTTACATTGGCATCTGTCGTTTGATCGATCGCACCTTATAAAATATGAAAAGTACATGCAATATAATAAGAGAGAAAGAAACTAACGAAGAAAAAAGATGGCGATTCGAGAATAAGAATCCATAATTTTCGTTGCTGCGACTCGAAAAAGCTGGACGAACGGTTCGTCGCTTGTAACGAGTGGGAAGGAGTGGGGAGAAGGCGAGCGGTGAAGGAAGAGAGGGGGGAGAGTCGACAGCGGTGCGTTTCGGGCTTCAAGAATTGGAAGCAGGAAAGTTGGCGACAATATTTGACGGATGGAATTAGGTTTATTCGACAAGCGGTATTACGGGTACGTTGACGAGTCATACAGGAGTAATGCGGTTTACGCTCCGCGTTTCAATTTCTCTTTGACGCGCGTTGCAATAGTGCAAACATAGCGCGAACCTTACTCCACAAATATCCGGTAGGTAGACTCGGTTTCAAAGATCCGGGTCGTATTTAAAAGCGCGACGAATCTCGGATCGAGCCTCTGAAAAGAGAAATGAAAATTCTTGCGTAACAATTGTGGAAACGGTCGAGAGATATCAGATATATCGACTCTTACTCGAATCGTTTCTATGAGTAATTCGAAATGCTCGATGATGGAATTATTGAAAATTAACCGTGGGAAGGATTAATTTATTAATTTATCGAGGAACGGGAAGGGTTGATTCTAATGATACGTATTATTATAAGTGATTCTATTTAAAAATCTAATTTTAGAAATTAAGGAATAGATATGAAACATTGGATGGTTTTAGTTAGTTCCAATGATACTTATTAAGTGATTTAATTTAAAAATTCAATTTTGGAGGAACAGGGGTGAAACGATCGAGAAAATAATGGCGACTTCTTGCAAATTAAATTCTTGGAAATAGTTAATTCTAATTTTATTTAAAAATCTAATTTTAGAAATTAAGGGATGAAACGTTGGACCGAGAAAATTATGGTTTTAGTTAATTCCAATGACGATACTTATTAAGTGATTTAACTTAAAAATTTAATTTTGGAGATCAAGGAACAGTGAAATATTTAATTAAAACAGTGATGGTGACTTCTTGCAAATGACGAAGAGTTAATTCTAACTGACATAAGTATTAAGCGCTTTAAAAATTTAATTTCGGAGATTAAGGGACTTAATAACTATTGTCCTTGATTCGAAGATAAGCTAGATAGAAATCTCTCGATTTCTCGCTTTACGATTCCACAAACTTTATTTATAACAACTTTTTAACAAACAATTTATTCCTTCTCGTCGAATCCAATCTGTGTAAAAATCACAAATAAATAAATAATCTCCGATCTTCGTAATAAATTCCAGTTAAATTAACGCAATTAGAAACGTGTGATCGTATGAGTGATGTGTACTCAGTATGAGAGAGAGAGAGAGAGAGAGAGAGAGAGAGAGGATATATGGAGGATATCGCGATCCTAATATCGATGGAACACGCACCGAACTTTCAAAGAAGCGTGTTTACCAGAGGCAAATGGGCGAGTTTGTTTTGGGAATCGAGTCTCTGGCTTCCTTCCGAAAACCAGATTTCCTTTACACGCACAGCGTAGTAGTAACTAACTAACTTACATCTTTCCTTCTCCTCCAACTTTTAGATAGATAGATAAATAGAGAGAGAGAGAGATAGAGAGAGATTCTCATAAAACTTAGATTTCTTTCTTCTTGAAATCTCTGTTGCAAACAACGAAAAATCTGGGAGGAAATCAAAGATGGAGATAGATTGGTCATTGTCGAGTGTTCTTCCATGTTTTATTTGTTTAAATCGATTTAATGGATTGAAGGGAGAGGGGGAGAAAATGCCGTGAAATTTATTCGAAAAAGTCTGATTGTCGGCGGAACAGATCGTTTCGAAAAGGACAATTTGGTGAGCGGCTAGTTTCAATATTTATGATTCGAGAGTTTGCATCTTCCTCCTCTTCTTCTTCTTTTCGAGAGAAAAGGATTCCCTCTTTGAAAGTTGTCGAAAGCGACATCGAGGGCGCATGAAAACGGAGAGAGTAAACAGAAGTAGACGATTCGCAACAACGAATGCCTACACGCCCTTACCTCGTCGTAGAATCGTCGTAGAATTGCCTACGAAGATCAACGTTGCCTTTCTCGCGCTTCCCCTCGTTAAAAAACTCGACGAAATTTTATTAATTCCAATCTTTCGCAAATATCGCATTTCACGAATACTCGATAAGAAGAGAGAGAGAGAAAAAAAATCACAAACGCGTGATCGAGCGAAGATAAACAGGGAAAATACATATTCGACGTTTATTAAACGAAAGATAATAGGGAGAATCGATGGCCGAGAGAGGAGCACATAGTGTAAAAAGTTGGACGAGCGGGAGGATGGGATGTTCGGTCGCGTGGGCTGGTACATATGTAGGGTATACACGGTTGTATACCCGCTTTTTAAAACGGCGATACACGATAGGCCGGGCCGTTGGCCGACCGCAACAACATTTGCGAAGTCGGCAGAGATCATTGTTTCCCCGCAACGCGTTTTTATCCGCCCGATGCCCGCGCATCGGTTAACGTTAATTTCCACTTTCTGACTTCCCCCACCTTTCTCCCTTCGCGCCTCGTTGCGCGCGTTTCCACCAACCGTTTTTTCCCCCTCCCATCTACTGTTTTTCAACGTGCGCGCGGATCGGGGACGAGATGTTTCGTGCGTGGAACCGACCTGGTTTGGAAAGAAAAAAAAAAAAAAAAGGAAAAAGGAACTGGTTCTGAATTTTTAAATTATACCACCCCCAGGGATGGTGGTTTCCTTCCGTGAAGAGGGGAAAGGAGTGGTGGTTTAACGCGCTTCGCAGAATTTTTGGGTGAACAAGTTTGGGATGATCGACGTTACTGGAAATATATTTAAAGTATTTAAGATGATCGTTGGGTAAGTGACGAATATGCATTACAATATGTATAGTTTGTGATGATAGGGACGACATTTTTTTTTCCTTCTGCAAACTCGTGTCCCATACGAATTAAAAATAAGAAGTTTATAACGTTGTATTGATACAGTTTTCTTCTTCATAAGTTGCGAAGATTATATAATTTCTTCTTTTGTTAGGTTTTTTTTAAATAGAATATTCATCTCTACTTTACATTTGAATGAAGTGAAAATAAGGATTTATATCTGTTTCTTTGCAACAGTTTTCTTTATATAATCTTCATTTATTTAGGTTTTTTTTTTTGAATAGAATATTCAATTATATCAAGATACGATTCAAAAATTGAAATACGAATTAAAAATATGGATATTTATTCTTCTCCGCTTTTTCAATGAAATAAAAAATAAAGAGTTCATAACGTTATATTTATATCTATTTCTTTGATACGGTATAATTTATATGGGAAAAACATCGGATGAGAAAGTTCCAATTAGCGAATGGATAGGGAGAAAATTACTTTCCCGAGAATTAACGAGACGATAAAGACCTAGCGTAATGAGCAGATAATCAACAGCCTCGGTATACACCGGACCAGGCGCAACAGAGAGATTCTAATTAACGAAAGATGAACGTGACCATTTTAACCTGAACAAATTGCGCGCGTGGTCAAACCCAATAAACAGTATTATGCACCTATTAAAAAGAATCGGATCGTAATTTAAACACTCGGTGTAATACAAACTGATCATCGTGATCATTAAAAATGTTCATCGTTGACAGAGTTGAAAACGAATGATTTCAAAATTTAGAGAGGGAAAGTAAATCATCTTCATATTTTTAATCTCGATAAAATAAGGAATATCGTATCGTGAAATCGCAAAATTAAAAATTTCTAAAAAATTTTAAAATTGTCGAAAAAGAAAGTAAAAAAAATCTTCGTTTTTTTCTGGCGAAGGAAATTTCGTGGACGAGCGGCTCTCTGCGATAATCTCTTCTTCTGCAATAAGTTTTTAAAGTTACAAAGTTACAGCTTCTATTTGGTGACGAGCTCAATGGACAAGAAGGAAACCTCCTTATCGCGTAAGCGTTGGATATATGAATTGTGAGTCGGCTTACCGTGCAACAGTATCGAGAAGAAGAAAATGCAGATGATCTTGGCCAGAGCCTTGGCGCACCAGCCACCCCCGTTGCCGCCATACCATAAATCCATTCGTAGCGCCTTCACGGTCCATCGTTTCCGGTACATTTCGCGATACCGGCCTCAAAGTCGCGCCAGCTCGAGTGGAGCGATGAATCTTTTCTGCTAGCAACAAAACAAAAATATACTTGCCGCGTTTATTGTGACAAAGTCACTCAAAGAACAGTTTTTCTTTCGATAATATCTATCTTCGAATAGATTTCAACGAAAGCGTTGTTTCGAAAGATAAATTATTTTTCAAAATGTGAAAAATTGTGGAAAGAGAGATTGCGAGAAAAATACAAGTACGCGAATATCCTTTTGATAATTATTTTATAAGAATCGTCGAACAATGCCCTAGAATTATTTTACAAAGAGAATGGAAATTTGTCGAAAGTTTAAAGATTTTACAAAAAAAAAAATATATATATATAAAGCACGTAAATACCTAAATTTCGTTAAAAAGTAAAATTTTGATTTTACTCGTTTATAATTGATCATCTCATATCTTTGATTAACTATTCATGATGATTATGTCCAATTTGCTTATTTGCAGATGCCAAATATCATTACGCAACACAATCGAATAAGCATTTGCCTAATAGGAATCGTATAGATTACAATATGTACGATAATAATATTTGTTATATAATTTGTAGGTTTTGGGCGGGGAGCTGGTACAAAAGCAACGCGATGACAATTACAGAATGTTTGCAATTTCGATTATCTAGTCGAATTTATCATCGTTGTGTATTACGTGTCAATAATCGAGCTATATTATAAGCAAATTGACAATCATTTCCATATTGGCAAAGGTGATTTAGATATCGAATAATTATATTCTTTATTTAGATTTTAAACGACTTTAGTTTGAAAAAAATTCACACGATGCTTATCGAAAATTTATTTCTTCGATAATATACGATGATTGAATTTTTTGATAAAACGTTTGTTTGTTTTTCCTGTTTCGACATCGAAATCGAAATCGAGATCCTGCACGATATCATGGTTCGAATTTCGATCACTTGATCGTAGGTTTATAATTGGCAGGATTAATTGCGTGCAGGTGCATTGCGACGCTTGATGTACTAATTTTGCACTTCGTCGAATGCGTGGATTTCGCTTCAATTTCAGGCCTTCGTGGAATCGAATTCGTTCGTCAAATAATCTATATAAATTCCAAATTTATTACGCTTATTGACTCGATTCTTCTCTTTGATGAGAAGTTTGATGACCGTTGCACGCGCCAATTTTGAAAATGAAATTTGCACAGACAAAGATAAATACGAATTTTGTTTGAATTGAAAATTTGAATTCTATATAGGAGGAATTAATAATTTCATCCAAATAAATTCAAATTTTATTACTTTCATTGTCTTTTTTCAAAAATTTTCTTGTTAAATTTTTTATAAATTCTGAATAAAAAAGCGAATAAACAAGTAAATTGAATTTTCATTGTACATAGAGATGGTTTTAAAATTTTCCTAGTCGTTCGAAAGAGATTTTAATTACCAGCAACTAATATATTCTAGTCAGGACCAGTAATTTTCGTGAAAAAATTTAATGGAAATTATGCAAACTAATGCAAATATAATGAAAATGCGTCAATATTGTCATGGTTGGATCAACGAACTATAGTAAACTGAGCAATCATTATACAAAGTGATTCAGGAATATACGTCAATATTTCGAGAATTTACATATTATTATTACTAGTTATTAATAATATACATATATAATAACCAAAGTGCAAAGCGTTGACACGTATTTTTGAATCCAGTATATATATATATATATATATATATATATATATATATATATATATATATATATATATCGCTTCAAACGCATAATAAAAAACGTACCCTAGTCGTGTCAGTTGTCGACTCGCTGTTACCGATAAAAGGTGTCTATTGCATTCGTGTCGAAGCCACGCGTTCCTTTCTTCTCCGCTGCATTTCCCTCGTTTTTTTCCAACCCGTCTCGTTGAAAATTGACGCCGAGAAATTCATTCTCGCACTTCACCGAGCATCCACCGTCTCCGAATAAGCACGCTCCATCTCGTATCTTCAATCAACGTTATATTCGACATATCTTTCCTTCTTCAACGAAACACTCAACCAATCACGAAGCGCGCTATTTAACGTTAGAATCCGTCATGGAAAACCAGGCACTAAAATGGATCGACAAAAAGACGTTCGCAGCTATGACGAATTAAAATCAGCACTACTGGAACAATAAATCTACCACGTGAATATCGGTAACGCGATTTAATTTTTTAAAATAATCTCACGTTGAAATCTTAATCTAACAAGTTTTTGTCTCGTAAATATTTAACATACTTGTCAGATCATGCAGTTATTTTTCACGAATCCTTGGACGAATCGTCGCACTACTTTCAATGTATCATCATATCGAGAAAATACGAAGCAACGAAACACGATTAATCAATTGCAGAATCACTTACAGAAATGGTCGACAGTTACACAATAATTCTTTATTCTCACATAACCTAACTTTTTCGAAATCCGTTCTAAATAAAGAATCGAAACACTTCCTTTCATCGAAACACTTTCTCTTCGAATCTTTTCACATCGGATAACTTTCACACGAATCGAGGCCTTCCTTGTGAATCGAATTTCCACGTGACAAACTTGTGCATCTTGTGCCGAGATGCGGTAACGCGAACATTCGCCTCGCGCAATCACGAGTCTACCGGTGATGCTTCTCCTTAAGTGCCACTCATTCGTCATTGGGCACGCACACTCCGTTCCTCGTGAGCCACGTTTCGTCGCGTGTGTGTACACGCATGGGCAATACCGCGAGAGCCACCGGTAGTGGAGCGACTGAAATGAAATAGTCGCGCCACGTCGAGGCGACAGAGAGGAGAACAGAGATGGGCATGGTGGTATATGAAGTAAGTAAGAAAGGAAGGAAGGAACGAAGGAAGGAAGGAAGGAAGGAAGGAAGGGAGAGAGACAGATAGAGAGAGAGAGGTTAAGTGGTGGTCAGAGAGGGGAAGAAGAAAGTCGGTAAGATGGATAGGCGGATAAGTGGACGATCGAAAAGAGCAAGTAGGAGTGAACGGTGTCCGAGGAAGAATCGAGAGAGAAAAAAGAGGAAGAAAAGAAAGAGTGGCGCGTAAAGGGATCTGTGAGAGCGAAATGCTGCCGTGGTGAAGACCGCGATCCAACTGCGCCCGCGCTTAGCCAGATATCAGCCCCCAACCACCGGCGTCGACTCTCTCCCCTCCGCCTCTGCCCGCTTCACTTTGCTCTACACTGGCGACCACGTTGCCAGTGGTGGCTAACGCCAGTCGATAGCGTGTTGCTATTATTATTGCGATGATCGACGCCTCGACTATTATCACCGTCGTATCCGTTGCCTGTTAAATTCGATAGTGCGATTCCTTGTTACGATCGAACTACTGCTCTGTGCCGCCATATGATAGTCCGTTATGACTCGAATTGACCGAGATTCGACCGTCGAATATTCCTTTCCACCGATATTTGCACTCTACGTGACAATATCCGATGCCTTCTCGCTATTATTGCTATAGCATCACTAGAAATTGGAAATGTAGGACGTTCGAAATAGAGGCGTTCCTTGTTCGAATGGATAGAGATTCTCTTAACTCCTATTTGCTTATTGTGAGTCAATTGGAGAATCGAGAAGTGAATGTTTCAATGATGAAAATTTGCTTGGAAATTTTTAAATTAATTCTCGAACAAAGAGATATATAAGAACTTTCTTGCATTTTTAAGAATTCTAATTCAAAATATCGTAAATACGTATATATGTATATGTATATAATATTTATTATATTGAAAAACACAGATATTTAAAAACTGTTTCTTGGATTTGAATGAATATTTTTTTTCACTCTAATGATGAATTGAATAAACGATAAATTGAATTTTGAGCATAGATAGCAAATTTAATTTATTTTTTTTTTCTTTGCTTCGTACATTCATCTCAAATGAAATTGTCGAAGTTCTCAATTTCTGACGAATATATAATATATCCTCGATTTTATAATACATATGTATATATATATATATGTAATACTTTAGTTTTTCGGTTGGAATATTTATCAACGCATTCTATATGAACCAATATTCTTTATTAATTCAAAGAAAATTAAACACGATTCGAAACGATTGATATTTGCGGAATATCGAATAAATTTTATTTCGGCCAGCCACGGTATGAAATTTTAATTTACGTAACGGGAATTATTTCCAAAGATCACGAGAGAATTTTTCTTTCAAAGAATTGGATTAAAAGATTTTTCTACGACGCCATATTTAAATTTGCGAGTAAATAAATCGGATGTCAATAGATTAACTAGTTTATCAAAATTGCGTTTATATTAACGACATCGATATTTTCTACGCTTTCGATTTTCTTCGTATCTTGTTATCTCCCTTAACAATTTTTTAATTAACAACACGTCATTCTCGTTTAGAATTTTTGTGTACGGAAAGAAAATAAAAATCGGCATCAAGGATTAAATTTTCGGAGAAATTAATTATTTTAAAATTATTTATGAAATTGAAATATTGCGTTGCCTCTTTTTTTTTTAATTTATCCAACATCGCTTTCGAAGACAATTTGAATTTATAGTTGCGTTATTTTGTAAAAAAAAAAAAAAAGGATATGCAGATCATCAAGAAAACATCGAGGAGAAATCAACTTCTATCGTTTATTTTTTTATTTTTCCCATATTTTTTCTGTTTGTTCATCGCGAACACGTTATATTATTTGAATGTCGTGGAAATAAAAATCGTACGAAATACTCGATCGAATAAGTTTCTGATTTTTTTTTAGGAATTTATTGCGCGCGAAAATCGTGATTAAAGATATTTCACAAAGACGAAAAATTCTTTTCTTTCTTTTTTTTTTTTTTTTTTCACGGCTATCGATCATTATCGCGTTCAAAGAACATCTCGCTCATTTGACCCCGATTTTTATTTACAACGAGACACGTCAATCGCGAAGTCATAAACGCGAAAAGCTGTCCAAGTGTATCGATCAATGAATAAAGCGTCGTATCGCGCCGTGTGTTTACGTAAAGTCGTGTTGTGTCGCACGTTTCATATTCGAAAAATCTTTCGATATTGAAATATCTCCAATACAAAAGTTTTGTTTAAAAAACGCGAAAAATAAAGGCGGAAAAAGCTTTGTGTCGATGTATCATAGTCAATAAATGTACAATCGATAATTGATGTTAATGAAAAGTTAAAATGGTGACGTTCGAACAACAAAAATGATTATTTTCGCGCACGAATAAATTATAAGCTATCGAGAAGATGTCATTTATTATAGATATCTATTATTATTGAAGTGATAATAATTAATCGATCGTTTTTTTTTTGTGTTTTCTTCTTCTTCTTTCTTCCAATTCTGTTCATAAAGATTCACAAAGGCTCAACATAAGATTCACTAATTTTTCCGTTCGAGTAGATCCTTCTTCTTTATTTTAATACATCGTTAGCCGACAATTTTAATATACATTTCTTTCGTTAGAAAAGGATTCGAAATTAAAAAATAAGGCTTCGCGTTATTTTATCTTTTCCTTTCGTTTCTCGTCTCCGCTTTTAAAATCGCGATAAATTATTGATGTATAATAATATATAATTATTATTAATCATATTTCAAAACTGTTTTTAAACAACTTTATCAACACGATTTCAATGTATAGTGGATATAGTTTCGCGGTATAGTTGGACGTCACGATAATTCTCGTTACGACCACGTGCCACGAAAACTAGGCTATCTCTTTAATAATTCCTTAAAACGGCGCTCATTACTTTGCGACGACCTCGTTTAACCATAAAGGATATTTCATACTTCCCTTGCTCGAGCTCTTGTTTCCATACATTTTTAGGAAACGTAACACGCGTACATCCGACTCTGGAAACCTCACCGCAGGTTAACTTTTTCACTTCATTTCCGCCTATTAACAATTTCCCTTGGATCGTTTTGCAGCTCTCGTTCGAGGCAAATTTTTCGACACACATCGTGCAAAAGAAAAAAAAAATATTTCAAGAGTAAGAAATTCGACTGGAATGAAAAATCACGCGAAATGTTAAAACTTCGACCCGCGCCATTTTATGACGATCTTTCGGAGAGGGGAGGGGAGGGGAGAAGAGAGAGAGAGAGATAGATAGAGAATTGCAGAACTCTTGAATTTATACTCTGGTCCGCTCCCACGAATGAAGTTTGAAAGAAAAGAACGGTAGAAATTCAAAATAAACGTCGAGGTCGCTTTGGAAGCACTTCAAAAGAAATTGTCATTCGCGTGAAGCACTTATCGCCTCTTAAACAAAAAAATTTTTCTACTTTTCTGTTATAAGAACACTATTATTTCTTTAAATAATCTTTCCAATTTTAATTTAATATATATATCCTTCATTTTCCACGGTAACTTTATTCACACACATTCACACGCACCGATTTATAATCTAATCGAATAACTCTATTATAAGAATACAATATTCTTTCTCCATCGAGTCAAACCACGTGTAATCGATACATTGTAATTTCGACGATTCCACAACGTAGCTGTCACGTCTGTTCAATCATAAATATTACAAGTAAAACGAACACAAAATTCCTCTCGTAGTATATTCGTAAAGCTTAAAACTGTACGTTTAAATAAAACTTGTTTCTAGACCACGAGCAATCCTATTTCGTGCAATTTGTCAAAGAATCAGGCGTCCGGTCGAGGCAAGTTTTGTCGAGCAACGCAATTAAGAGCATTAGCAAGTGGGGAGAGAAGTGGTGGGGGAAGAATGGCGGAATGGCGGAAGGAAAGTTTTGGCGGCCCGTGACGAGGAATTAGCGGATGGTAGTCCTCCGTGAGGACTAACTACCGTTGGCTTAGGCCAAGATCGAGGATCGCAACTCCTTAACGCTCCCATTCGAGGGAAGGAATACACGGGCGCCAAACCCAGCGGGCCGTCCGTGACTCGACTTTATCCGAAACTTTCCTCTGCCGCTCGTAAAATTTTTACGCGGGCCATTTTTCGGGGCCGGAATCGTGATCGTGTCCCTGAAATCTGGCAAGGGATTTCGCCCTCTTTGTACTACTATTACTACCACTCGATTTTATGGCATCGCATAATTTATGGGTGTAGTGAATTTGATGGAGAATTTTATAAAAATGAAATTCTTCTTTATTCCAGCATTCGATGTTAATAAAAACGAAGCTGTGTGGCTTTTTCCGCGTCGATAATTCTCAATAAGTGAAAGTGAAAGTTTACAATTTTTTTTGGAAAACTGTCAACTATCAAAAGTGGAAAACGTTTTTACCGACGAAGGCAAGTTTTCAAGTCCCAAGTTTGTCGAAATGTTTAATTTTCGTATCGCGAAATTCATGGTATGTAATTGGCGAACAGATTTACGACCAGCTAAACCATTTTATCGAAACGCGGGGGGGATCGATAGGTTTCCGTGGAACGATAAATTACGATCGCGCGAATTCCCTTGCGCTTTGCAGGGCGCATTGTCTGGAGAGGAGACGAACGATCGGTAAAGTTGCGGCGCCTCGTTAAACGTCCGATTTCGATGGGCCGATGATACCTACGAGGCTTAATAAGCTTAACGTTGTTATGCAAATGTTGCGTTACACAAGTTCCAAAACAATTTAGTATATATCGCGCAACACGTGAATAGTGTCTACGTACTTACGTTGCATATAATAAGTTTAACATAGTTCCTGTATCCCACGGACAAATACCAAGTTTCCCAACGTGGTGTACGTGCCCAGTTTAACCATCAATTTCTGCCTATCGGTTCTAACGTTCTCTACCCCTACGATTTTTCATTTCGAAATTTCTAAGTGAGAAAATTATGTTGGAGAGGTTATCGAAAGTGTGCCTTTGTGTCGAAAAAATTTTTTCTGAACGAAAATTATCGTCGAGTGTGTTTTTAAAAATTTAATAAGTGAAAGTGTCTTTCGATTCATCTTAAAATTTTGTACATTGTTTTGAAATTGTGCATTGTTTTGTGCGAATGTCTTTCTCATTTATCTAAAATATAAAAATTGGATCAGAAAATAATTGAATGTGTTTTTCGTGAAAAATTTTATAAATGAAAATTATATCGATTTAAAAAAAGTAATTGAAAGTGTTTTTGGCGGATCGATCTTTTCTAAAATTGCGTTAATTTAGAAAGTAAATTTCGTAGATGAAAATAAAATAAAAATTTGAAATTGCTGATTGTATTTAATGAATAAATATAAATTAAAAATGTTTCGTTAATAATACAGTGCCAATTAAAAATTTGGAATTTGTTAATATATTCTATGGAAATCAAAGGAAGGTTAATTTCATCCGTTTCATCGGATACTAACGAAACGGATGACGCGCGATTTTATTATGCAGAATCCAAGGTGAAATAAATTGGGATGAGTTGAATGATAAATCGAATAAATTTTCCATTTAACTCGTTGCATTTTCACGTACGTATCAATAAAAAACGTTTGACAATAAGCTCGATTGTAGAAGAATTTATTTCGACAATGGGAAAATATGGAGAACTGGCACTATGGCTAAATCGATTCTTTGAAACTTTTATTTTCGATCCATTTCTTGTTTAAAAAAATACAGTAAAATTGCGGGCAAAATGCGGATAAGAGGCAAGAAATTCAATTAAAGAAGAAAACAATCACGTGAAATTGTTTTTACATAAAATAACTGGAATAAATTGGACATCAAACGTTCGTTGCATTTATTTCAAAATTTCGCGTGTTATTACAATTGCTTTCAATAATCTTGTTACATCGACTATTAATTTTTAATATTTTTCCACTCGGCTTGTAAAACTTTTCATGAATATTTTTACATCGATATATTATTATTACGTTTAGTTAAAAATCAAAAATATTTATTTATTACAAATAAAAATACGATCCATAGTACGATGGATGTCAATAGCTTTTCATTTATTCGATTAAATCGAAGAAATTTAAAAAAATAAAAATTCATTTTCAACTTTTCGCCCAAACGAATAAAATTTAAGATATAATGGGATTATAAATTTATCTTACGATTTCATTTTTTAAATGATGCAGTTAATTTATCATTGCGTTACGTATTTGTTTTTACGCCTACTTGATGTCCGTATAATTGAAGTCGGCAGTAATTCGGATAATACGAGCTCAGAATAAAAGTTCATTTAATTCGACATTGACGAAAATTTCGTTTCGATTAAATGGAGTTCTACTGTACGATCGATATCCATCGTACAAGCACAGCACTTGTATCGCCGCGTGAAAGAGGCCTCACCAACGACAATCCGTTTCAATGGAGATTGATTTATCACGTGCGCATCGTAAAGTATCCGTAGGACGAAATCTATAATATTTATTCTGATCATTATAATTATTTACACAAGGTAACAATGAATTCAATTCCTAAAATTCTACAAGTAATTTAATATTTACAATACGACTTGATTATTTTTAAAAGAAATATTCGCGCGCTCAATAGACGCGTAAATGCCTGGAAACTTCACTGCTGGAAAGAAGAGAGGACACAGGGGCAAGAGGAGTCTCGCTACGACCGTCTATCCCCACTTCACACGCTTTGTTGACGATCCTGACACGGTACGTAGTAGTAGAACTATAATTTCGTAAAAATTATTTTCATTTATGAAGTTATATAAGGAAATATTTTATATATATACAATTATTACCTTAACTATTCGAATACGAAATTATATTTATAAATTAAAACTGTCATTATAAATTGTAATTAGCCTTAAAAGAAATTTTTATATCATATCGATAGAATTCTCAGGATTCTATGTCTACACTAATGTAGACTATCCCCACTTCACACGCTTTGTTGACGATCCTGACACGATACATAGTAGTAGAACTATAATTTCGTAAAAAATATTTTCATTTATGAAGTTATATAAGAAAATATTTTATATATATATAATTATTATCTTAACTATTCGAATACAAATTAAAACTGTCATTATAAATTGTAATTAGCCTTAAAAGAAATTTTTATATCACATCGATAGAATTCTCAGGATTCTATGTCTACACTAATGCATCGAGGTTTAGATATAATTCGTCGTTTTAAAGTGACAAATGGTATGATGGAAACAAAAATGTATAAACGTGAAAATAGGCCTTTCCTTTAAAATTAACCAATCGGATTTTCCTTTCGCGAGATTTCTTCCCAGCAGTGAACTTTGAGAATGATTGCTTCTTTTCAGAGTTGGAAAATCTGTTCGAAAACTAACTAATTAAGGTAACTAATTAAAAATTTCAAATAAAGTTACTTTAAGTAATTACTTTTAAAATACATATTAAAATATTGATCCGTTACAATTATTATTATATTTGCCAATCATAATCTGCTACCTTCATCCACAATATTAATATTCTTCGCTCCTACGAATTAACATATATATATATTTTATACGTGATTCCGTTACAAATCGGCAAGTATCTATTCAAAGATAAAAGTACAACTAATAAACCTAAATGGGTTTAAATTAGACTCAATAGAGCCGTTCAAACGACGATCAGCCGAAGTTGCATCGAAAGCTTCGATTAATCGCCCCGCGCCAAAGGACGAAAGGTCAAAGGACGAAGGACGAAGGACGCAGTTGGCGACAGATGGCGTTCACCAAGAATGCTCGGGATTTCCACGAGCCGTGATATAATCGGGCAACCGGACGTGGCCAGGCCGCAAATACAAAGCAGCTGCGTTTACACGCTTAACTTGCGACCCAACGCGACTGCAGCGACCGATGCAAAGCGACGCGACGATGCGACGCGCTCTAATGCGGCTTTCTCGCGTTCCTTGTCAAATTTCGGTGAATTTTCATCAGCCAGGAATCGAATAAGTCGCGGGTAACGAATGAAAAAATACTCGACGTGCCCTGTGAGGGTAGATAGAAGCTGAACATGGGATCGTGAATTTTTTATTTCGATTATTTATTTTTTGTTTTATTCCAATTAAATCATTCGATATTATCGTTCTTGTTTCTTTCTTCGTTGTAATTGTTAGGATATAAATTATGTGTAAATATTTGTCCATTTTCTAGAATTAAAATTAAAATTAATCGAAGAAACACCGAAAAGTTTAAATTATAAAACGTTTATTTATAATATTAGCAATAGTAATAGAAAGAAAGCGAAAATAAATATCGTAGAATTTTTCCAGAGATTGTTAAATCCTTTTTAATTTTTTTAAATTAAATTTTAATCGAATTAAAAAATTACATTCACGATTAAGGAGCATTATTTATACACCGATCAATTTATATTTATCCCGTGTATTAATATTTCGATTACAAAAGCATAAAATTACGAGGAATTTCGTTCGACGCGGTTCCACGTGGCATTTCCTCGTTACGCTATGCGGTTGCAACACGCGATATAAAAATGGAAAGAGAAGGAGTGAAAGGGATCGTGAAAGAAAACGTGGAGAAAGAGAGAGAGAGAGAGAGTGGGAGGGATAAAAAAGCGGAAGTAGCTCGTTTTCTTTGTAAATGGATTAGTTTACTATTGTCCAGGTGCTCGAAGATAATCCTATGCATACCGTGTCGCGATCCACAGCACTAGCGGCCCCGAGAATAAATCCCTCGCCACTCTAAATGCTAATGAAGCTCGCGTGAGCGATACTTTTACATCGTTTTTCGGGTAAACCGATGAAACGGATAGCAACCACAACCTATTAGATCCGCTTTTGTACAATTTCTTTTCGCTTCCTTGCCACGCGCCTTCGACTCGTAGGCTCTGTATATCGGATATACATATTCTAAAATTTCTTTTAAAACGAAAAATGTCCGATCGAGTGTCTACAAGTTAAAACAAATACGAAAATTGGCACGTTTCGTTCGTGACGATTGAAGATTATTTATTATAAGCGATTTAAACTTGCATTGGAAGCAGATAGAAATATTATTTCACATCTTTATATATATATGTATAAACTCGTCTGCTTTCTGCTTTTTGCCTCATCTAACGCAAACTTTATTCCGAATATTTTTCTCCTATCCATAATAACAATTGTAACAGCACAATTAGTTATTTCGAAGTTTTCCATTTCATTGTTACAGGTAACATAGTAATCTACCATATTCCGTTTGCTTAAACTTCTTTATCGGTTAAGTTTATAAACGATATTTCATTTCATGTGCTTATTTAGATTCTCTCCAGCCGCGTTCACAATTTCTTTTAATCCGCGAAATTAATTCGCGCACATCCGTTAAAACAACATCCATAACATGCACGGGATCAGAATTCAGTTTTCGACCAAAAAGCAATATTACTATTCCCCCGCGAGTAACACCTCTCTCGCGATAATCCTTGAAAATTCCCCCTCTCCTCGCGATTGAACGTTCTCTTCTGGGCGAAACAAAAAGCGGTTGGCGCGAAACACGAGTCTCGGCTCGAGACAACCTCGGCTAAGAAGCGAAACTTTGGGATCGGGTCGTCGAGAAGCGAGGTTCCCCCTCCCTCGTCGAATGCGACACCGCGTTCGCATCGATATGGAGGCGCGTGCAGCGCGAAAAAATTCGCGTACGTGTATTGAAACACGGGACGTGGGTAAGATGTAAAAGCTCGTGTTTTAGCGCGAGAGAAAACGGAGAAAGAGAGAGAGAAAGGGAGGGGATCGATTGTAGAAAAAGATATAAAAGACACGATCGAAGATAGAATCGTCGCGGTTTTTCATGCTTCGCTTTCCGAAATATTGTGCGGCCGCTTCGGGAAAGTTCGATTGATTTCGACATCCGACGTCGCGGCAGGATATCTCATGCTTCGAAGAATACCGCCAAAACGGTGCA
Organism: Apis cerana; assembly: GCF_029169275.1. Lineage (NCBI taxonomy): Eukaryota > Metazoa > Arthropoda > Insecta > Hymenoptera > Apidae > Apis > Apis cerana. Next base: position 14,435,468 of record NC_083857.1, read on the forward strand.
CGCTCTGAATGACGAATTCTGTTCGCTCGTAGTATACGAAATTCTAGATTCCGTTTCTCAATATTTTTCTAATATTCTGGATATAATGAAACGAATCGATTTATTGTGGAATCTAAGTTTATATTTTATTTACAAATTGGTGATTGATAATTGTAATTAATGAACGATCGTGTCTCGATAAATTACGATGTTGCAATTTTGTGAGAGGACATTTTCTCGATAATCGCGGAACAAGAAATGTATATTTTTTTATCTTCCAATCCAAGTATTTCAAATTTTGTTCCCATTAAATTATTTTATATTAAAATATATATAACATAAAAATATGACTAATTATATATAAAATAATATAAATATACAAATACTTGAATCCTTAAGTAACCTAAATACCTGCGACTGATATAAAGAGTTAAAAAGAGTTTCGAAACAAACGTGATTTTGAGAATCGGATGTTAAGAAAGAAATGCTTATTAAAAGAAGAAGTTATTTGCCAAGGGAAAACGATAAAAATTATTAAAATGAAGCACTGTAAGAAGACGTACTGCATTAAATATATATTATAATATAAGATAGCTTAAAATTAATCCATAAATATCAATGTTTAGAATAAAATATCCGCCAGATGGCGAGAAAAAAAAAGAGCACAAAATTTCTTTTCATATATTCGACTCTAGTTGCATGAATCATCGACGAATCATTACATCTAACTACGAAGTAACTTTAAATTTAATTTACAAAAAAATACTTACCGATAATTCCCAACAATTTGAGATTATTACATCCGTTATAAAATTTACAGAATATTTCTCAACTCCGTTGAAACGTGATCAGTTTTCCAATTAATTCTCCGCCTACCTTTTTTCAAAAAGTAGGATTTAAAATTTCAACGTATAATTTTTTTATATATATCGAAACAATCATTCTTCGCACATTTTTGAAAATTAATTTTCCTCAATATAACGCACATCGCTCGAACCATTGGTCGAACATTTGGTACGATTGATTCGAATTAATTTTCCAATCCAATTTTCCAACGGTCGATCGAAATTTTCGAAAAACTTCCATTCTAAAACGCGCGAAGAGGATCGCCATTCGATCACGTGACGCTCCGCGGCAACAAAACTTCTCCTTTGTGGGATGAAAAAGAAAATTTTGATCGATCGAAGGTAATCGAACGGAGGGGCGAGGGAAAGGGAGAGGTTGGAAAATTGCTTCCGCTTAGGAAGCTCTGATATACCATCACGAACCCTCTCTAACTACTTCCTGGTGTTCGAGGTGCATCGGGGTGGTGGGTTGGTAAAGCCACGGGGCCCCCTTTATGCCACGACTTGCAACGGCACGATGAAAAACGAGCGTCGTGCCGTGTAACGAGTAGGAATTATTTTCTAGGGAGCGCTAGAGGCGAGATATAATGGATTATCCTTTGTTCCCTCCTTTGGCCAACTATTTGGCCGTAAACCGGAGCTGTTGCGTACCGTTTCACTTTTCAAAAACCGTTCCAAGTGAAAATTAATATCGGGATTAATATAATTATTAAAAACCCGGATAAATTCGGCAAATTTAACTTTTTTTATCCATCGAATAACATTTGACGGACATCTTGCTTCCTCGTTCGAATAAATTTTGCCCAGGAGTCTCAAGAATGGTTGGGAAAAGTTTATAAGGGGAAACGGTAGCCTGTGGCTGATCCTCTTCTCAACGATGCCGAGAAGTGGCGGAAAAGCATGTATCGATATCGAAAAAGGAGGAAGAGAAAGAAAGAAAGAAAGAAAGAAAGAGCGGTTTTCTCGACGTTTATCCTCGGGTATCTTTAGACCAAAAGTAGAGATCGACAAAGGGAGTGGGACGTGGGAGGATAAGTAGGATGGGAGGAGAAAGGATGGGCCCATTGTACAGGTTTGATGCAATTTGAAAGACTCATAACTGACGTACAAAAGAGCAGCAAACATCTGTGTGATACCGGTTGGCCATCGTCCAATAGCCCGAGTTCTGGTTAAACGAAGCGAATTGTCCGTGGACCAAAGCTACGAGAAGATGGTTTCCCCTCCTCTCCTCCCCGCCCCCAAACTCTCTCGCCATCTTCGAGACCGAATACTCGGTTTCCTCTCGTTCCAACCTCGACCCACCGCCTTACGCCACATTGGTACCGAAACCTTGGCTAAAAGCAAATTCCGTAACAACCTGGCAAACGTTGCGTTTATTCTTTTTTCCTCCTTCTCGCTTCTCTCACTTGTTCCAGCTCCCTATTACTTTCGGTTTGATTCCCTTTCGGGAAAGTTATTCGCTTGTTGACGAACGACACTTTGTTGTTGCCACTTCGCCTCTGTCTATTTACAGTGGGATAGTTTCGAGGAACGAGAACGAAATCGCGATTCTTGGCGAGAAACAGTTTTTTAACCGGATGAATTTTCTTCTGGAGGGATAAAAGATTTTCCTTTTCTTTTTCGGCGATATTTTGATGTAATGACCTTTTTGGGGAGGGGAGAGGTTTTATTTATTCGAATAAGTAATTTTTTATTGCATACATCGTACAGGGCAAGCTTGACCTTGCTGGATTCTACGTGATGTTTACTTTTCAGCTCGAGTTGTGAAATCCGAGATCCTATTGAGCGTTTGTGGGGATTTTCTTGGCATAAAAGTTTCAGCTTACAAGCGTTACGTGACTTTGAAAATATTATCCGCAAGATTCGCAGACACAAGTTCCGCAAGATTATTCAGAAAATTATTCGTTAAATAGAAAGAACTGCAAAATAATTATTAGATCGAAAGGGAAATTTTTCGAAATTGTAAAATATAAATATTTATTTTCCTCTTCTAACGTGTTTTTCATTCAATATTCTATTCCGTTTTGCTAATAATTTTTTTAATAACGATAAATTTTTACTTTTTAATTCCCTTACAAAATTCAAATCTTTTCAAACTTTTTGAATAGTACATATCTTTAATAATCGATTATGTTTGTTAATTCGCGTTAAAATGATTCTTAGAATTAATTTCGAACAACGAATTATTTTGCGAATATTTTCTAGACGATTCTTACACGAGCAAAGAAAATCTTACTTATTTTATCTCCGATTATTGCCGTTTCGAGAAATCGTGTTTTGCCATTTTATTTAAGGAACAAAGGAGAGACGATTCGTATTCGAATTCGTTTTCGGTTTCGTTTTATCGAAACTTCCTGGCTGCTGCCATTACAGATAAAAGTATCCGCTGGTAAATTGTTGTTTCGATTGGCCCGTAACCACCTTCCGTTCCATTATTTTCCATGTCCTCTCCACTCTGCGCCCTTCCACGCCTCTTTATCTCGAATTTTTCTATTCTATATGTCGACTGCAATCGCCTTTCCCTCCCCCCTTCCGCATAAAGATACAATGGCTTTCTCGCCAGAGATCGTAGCAAAAGTCGTTGTAACTTCTCCTCTATCTGTGAAATTTTGTAACAAATATGTGAATATCCTATTGTTTCTTCGCCTCTCGTGACACTTCTGGACGAAATGTGTATATATAAAAAAAAAAAAAAAGAAAAGAAAATTATTAATTAATTATGGATGCACTTTAAAATTACTGTTCTTACCGTATATTAGAAACAATTATAAAATAATGGAAATTCTCACATTCTGCGCATTCAATCTATTAACAAATAAATTGTCTTATGTCTCTCTCTTACAGCTCAGATGGATTTTCACAAACTGAGAAATTATTTTCATCCAATCATGCGAAAACATATAATATTTTTGTACTCGAGAAATTAGCGAAGGAGCAATGTTTGGTAAATTTACAAGGATCTCGAGTATTTTTCTCATTTTCACATTATTCTTTTCTGACACTGGCCAATAATGCAAAAGCACGTAATTTTTACCAAGAAATTAGCGAAGGAACAATGTTTGGCAAATCGATGTTAGGTTAGGTCGTTAAATTTACAGGGATCTCGAGTGTTTTTTTCAATTTCACACCACTCTCTTCTAAGACTGGCCAGTAATACAAAAACACAATATTTTTATCCAAGAAATTAATGAAGCAACGTTTGGCAAATCGATATTAAGTTTGTTAAGTTATTTTTAAGTTTTTCTCATTTTCACACCACTCTCTTTAATAACACAGTCCAAAAATATAATATTTTTACACAAGAAATAACACAAAAACATTAACATTACATAACACTAATATTTTTACCCAAGAAATTAGCGAAAGGTACCAATGTTTGGTTAAATAGATGTTAGGTTAGGTCGTTAGGGGAAATTTACAAGACCTCGACTATTTTTCTCATTTTCACGCCACTCTTCTGCTGCGCATAACTCGGGTGTGTTATTCGAAGGAACCTCGTTCCTCTCCGCCTGTGAAAAATTAAAGATCCCGTAAAGGTTTCGTTTTTTCTTCTCGAGCATTTATCAAGCCCGCGGAAACCGAAGAAACTGCACGGCCTGCGAAACGTAATCTCGCGCAACGCCCTCCCCAAAGACTATCCTCCTCTTCTCCCGCCCCTTCCCCTCTCCATAATTTCGTACACTCCGACATATCCCCACTCTCTTTTTCTCTGCTCAGTGCTACCAACTCTCTTTAAACCTCGTCCCAATAACCATAGTTCTCCTAGTTTTCCATTCCCGAATCTTGCCAATTCTTTGACGGTAAACTTTGAATGCGGATGAATAATGGACTCGATTTGAAATTGTTAATCCCTTCGCTTAGGATCCAATGAAATTTAATCGAATCTGAGATATAATATACCGTTCAATTTTTGTATATACCAATTATTTGCAAAGAGGTAGGAATATTCAAGATCAGATTTTTATTCGAAATGTATTGATATTTATCCAAGTATAAGTCATCGATTATTATAAGTATTATCGATCCATTTTGTGTATTTATTTAGGAATAATAAATAATTAAAATTATTTCTATAATAGTAAATAGTGGTGGAAATTTAGTGAAATTTTCTCCTCGAAATAATCGAAAAAAACTGTGCTTTCGAGAAGTTGCAAACTTCTAATAAAAATGTTAAAATTTAACAATAAAAAGAATGGTTTTCTCGAGGTTGGCCACGATTATTCTTAATACTTTCAAGTTTAAAGTGAACTCCCTTAGATTTGAGAAACGGGCGTTGTTAACGTGGAAACGAACAGCGGAATTCATTGCATTTTATCACTATCCCTCTATAATTCAATGGACAAAAAGTTACAAGCAAAGGGAAAAAGCATCTTTCAGCATCTTTTCAACGTTAAACTTTAATAAGCGCCGCTTTAAATTACATTCCTCGTAGTTCCCTTTTAAAACTTTCACGATTCTCAAGCGAAATATTTAAATAAACAAGGCAAAGAGCTTGGTGTTCATCGATCACAGTGGAACGTTCGTTCAACATTAAAAATATAAGACTTGTCCCACTCGTCGATTCCCTTCGAAAATTATATCCTCGAATTGCGCAATTAAAGAGTATTTCTTTTCGTTCGAAAAAAAAAACTTTTTCCACAATCGCAAAGAATTCGTCAAAAATTCTCCTCCGTTCATCTTTTCCTCGTTTTTCTAATCTTTCTTCCATTTTCCTCGAGAGCCACGAAGTATAAAGTATCCATTAAGTACGCCTCCCTTTTACGGATAATAATTCTTTGTTAATTAATAATCCTTAATCATCCTGGCGAAGCGAAGGGATAATTAATTTCTTTGGTTTCCTTTTATATTACGTCCACTTAAATTTCTCCCATCCGCATCTGCAAACTATTATAACAGCAGTGAATCACTTATTACAATCTCATCCAAGTTTCGTTCAATACTATTCAATACTATTTATATTTTCGAGCTACAAAAAAATATTTTCATACCTCACACCAATCGCACGAAAGTTTACATAGATAGAGTTACTTTGAAGGAAAATTCGAGAAAAATTTATACAGATCGTTTATATTATTTTTTCCGACTGAGAATATCTCTTTGGACGCGCGAGATCAACTCTCAAATTGTCACCATCTTTCCTCGTCCCTGGAAATATTTTATTATAATAATAAAAAATAAAAGAAAAGTGTCTCATCTCGCGCAAAACAGAATTATCATAATTTTATATTACATCGTATTTAGTCTTATTTCGACTGTCCCCCAATCACAATTACAATTACGTATAATCATATATAAAAAATCTGTGCTTTCAGTCGTACAACAAGCTCGTTGTTGCAAGTTGCTGCAAGCTCGAGAAGCTCCGGGCTTAATCGCGGTTGATTCCTTCGTGACAGCTGTTGATTATGTTTGCGGTGTTGTAGAGTCCCGAGGGTTCGGCCTGATAAGTGCGCTCGACGATCGCGTGCAAAAATTTTCCAACCGATCGCGTGTCCAACCGATGATCCAACCGATCCACCGCCACTCCTGTCCAACTTTCAACCAACTCGTCCGGATCCAGGGGAAACGCTGTCATCATGGATGAAACGGGCGTACGTGTGGATAAGCTTCTCGTTGTGTACACCTCGGATTGATTTCTGGACGGGAATTGCACGGAGAGGTTAAAATTCGAAAGAAGTGAATCGTGGAAGAGGAGGGCGCGGGGAAATTTCGAATAGAGATTTCGAAAGGATTATTCAAAAGGGGAGAGATAAAAATAAGTTTGGGAAATGTGATTATATTTTGCAAGAATCTTGGCGAAGATTTCAAACCAATCTTTTATCTTTTCCTTCAAAAAAAAAGGGAAAATTAAAATTAATTACTCACTGATAAGTATTCGTTGATAATGATTATCCATTTGCCTCCTATTGACTACTGAATTGTTTTCTGAATCGAAAGGTTTCTTTTCTACGTTCCTTCTGTAAACAAAAAATAACACAAAGTTTTTAACTTAAATAATTTCTTAAATAATTTTTCATTCGAGCTACACAAATATGACAAATATGGATTGTTTCTACAAAAAGAAGTAAGAGTTGTTTGTTGATCAACAGAGGATAAAATTGTACACTTTGCAGCATTGGGAAAGACTTTTTAATGGGCGCGCCGTGTTACGAATAGCGGGAGAACCGACGGAATTCGCAATAATCGTCCGAACTTGGAAGATGGTTGATTAACGGGCGGGGATAGGAGCGTGTAGTTAGAGCAGATTCCAGGAATACTGGCAGTAATCGGACGCAGGTGTACGACAAACAGTCCTTGATCGAGCGTCATTAGTGAAATTATTGGTTCATTAGCGATTTGGCGATACGTATTGGCCGACATGTTGCCCGGCAAGGTCGCGCGCGAGAGAGAGAGAGAGAGGTTTTGATTAAAAACGGATGCGAACTTTAACGGTTTATTATTATTGTAAGCGTCGATTCAAATAAATATCTGTTATTCGAGCGTTTCGTGTAAATAAAATTATCGAAATAACCAATAGCAAAGAATTTGCATTTCTGACCGTCGAGATTCCAAATTTTTAAAAACATGAAAATTTGTTGGAGATAGGTATCGATCTTTGTGCAATAAATAAAATTCATTCGAAAAAAAATTTTTTTCCAACGCGGAGAATCTCCGAGATCGAGAAAAATCAAAAATAAATATCGAGCGAAGTTTAAAAGTGAGATTGTTTTAAGGAAATTTTAATCAATTTCTGCAGTCTCTAGCGAATTTCCGGCCATAAGTTAAAACGATCGCGAGATAGAATTGGTCCACGGGCGTAGGATTCCTCCGCATCTCTTAGATTTACGACGTTATTACTGGCAATAACCGTTGACCCGTATCTGGCTGTGCTCCAGGCCGCATTATGTTTGCCGTTGTATCACCATCGTCGCACCGATATTCGGTGCGCGCTCGTTGGAAACTAGCCTCGACGCTTAGATTAGAACCGTGAGCTCTCCGTGAGTGCCACAGCGTCTTGCATCGACCGGTTTAACCATCCACCTTTACCCCACCTATCCCCCCTTCGAATCTGTTTCCTTTAATTAATTATTCACACCGATTTCATCTCTCGCTCTTCTGATCGATTTTCTAGCAAAGCTTTGTCGAGTCAGGCTTGATTCGGTTTTAAAAATTCTTCCCACCTGTAATCGTTCGCGTAGAATGAAATCGAAGCAAAACAAAAAAAAGACATTTCAAACTAAACGATTCCACACGAACATTGGAAAAAGTAATGAGGAGATTCGTTCGCGTTTAAGAGGGGCGGACGTCGGACAGCCTCGTTCGTGGACACCGAGAATGTCGATGTTGGCCACTTTTCTGGCGAATCGCGATAACGGAGTTAGACTCGACTGGTAAGTTGGACGAAAACCCGGCTAACCAATTACCGTGTAAACGCGTAATGGCCACTTGATGGCGCGCCGCGCGAGTCACTTAGTCGCTCGTTTGCCACCTTACGTCCTTATTACGAGGATCGATACGAGCCGGCTGCACACTCGATTCAATTGTATTCGCTCCGCCACGTACGAAACTGGAACGTACGAAATAACACGGACGGGAATAACAATTCGAACGAGTCGAGTTTGATCTTTAATTGGATTAAAAAATCATTTCTCTCTAATTTATCGATCTATGGACAATCGAGGACATTTTAATTCTTTTTCGCCGCGTTTAACTTGAAACTCGATTTGGAAAATTTTGGTTTGTAATTATTTTCGATTCGAGTCGAAAACACGGGGATCGCGATTGACGTTGAATTTTCGCCCAACTCGGTGAAGTTTGCTAATTAAAAATTACGATGATCGGAGGGGAATGATTGAGAATCACTCCAAGTTTCGAACTACTTAAACTACGGCAGCGGTTTAAATTAGCATTTGCTCAAAGGAAGTCGGATTGTTACAGTTTCTTGTAAACTATAAAGCTCGGGGGAGGGAAAGTTACGGGTGTATTTCCAATTCGAAATTCAAGTTGCGTAACGGTAACGAGTTTTTACGATGACTTTTATTAAGCTGAATCTTTTCTTGAGAAACCGAGTTTCCTCTGCCAAGTTTATAATAATATTGAGATTGTCGGTATTGCGCTGTACAAGCGATTATAATTTTCGAATTTAGATTAAAAATATTTCCAATCAAAGAGAGATCGTTAGAAAATACTTTTTAGATCACTAAAAATAGCGATTTTTTATACATTCCATTTTGCAAATCTTTGCAAAATTATATTAAAATTAATTTGCACGCCATCTGGTGGATTTTTTAATTTAATCGTTGATATTATGATATGTATTTAATAATATTCCCGATTAATTGGCAATTTTTTAAAACAATCGGTACGCAATTTTCTTACAACGGTTTTTTTGTTTTATAATTTTCAATTTTATCGTTTTTATCATATTATTTCTATCGGATAATTTATAGAATGTCGAGGACATCCCGAAGCAAATAACTTCTTCTTTTAATAAGCCTTTTTTCCTTAACATCCCATTCTCCAAAATTTACTCGCCACGCAGATATTTTAAGGATTCAAATCACAAATATTTTTTTATTTTTATTGATTATTATTTTTATTCTATACTAAATTAAATGCAACTTTATTAATAATTTATATATATATTTTTAACGAAATAATAAATTATAATAAAAAGAAGCATTGCAATCCTCTAAAAATTAAATCTTCAAAAGAAAATCATTCAATTTCATCAATCGTTAGCCTTAAATTAATCTATTAAAATTAAAATACCTATAATTTTCAGAGAGAGATTCTAATGGAGATTCCTTCCTTTATTTATCCGAATTTTAATGACCAAATTTTTTCTCCTTCTAATGTTTTATAAAATATCGAGACGAGAAAGATGCAGTATTTCAATCTGGGCGAAAATATCTTTCGCCTCATTGTTACCTTTTTATCTGCTTTCCACGTCTCTGCTTTTTGAACTCGAGACAAATCTCGGGTCCCTGAATTATCACGGTGAGCGGGGGAACGTCTCGGCGCTAAATTAACCGTTTTCCAACGCTCGGGGACCGAAAATGGCCGACACTCGATTCGCTCGCCGCAAAAACCGTGGAAACGTAAAAATTACGACTCGACTGGCAGGGATCGTGGATCAGGGGATCGCCGATTACTTCCTCTGGTTGGATCGCGCGACTTTACCATTTTTTGAGAAACTTTACTTCATGGACGAGCCCCCCTCCATTTTTCGCCGATTTTTCACGCGTTAAGCTACTTCGAAATCGATTTCGAAATAATCAAAATTTCACGGGAACACGGTTTAACGAGTGGGGAAACACGCGTAACGCGTCTCGAATTTCGAGTATTAGTGGTGGAAAGTCGGAGGGAAGTTGGAAACAAATTTACCGGAACAATCGAGCAGACAGCTGCGAAACTAGTTTTACCGGCGGTGAAAATATCTCTGGATAAAATTTCGAAAATATTACGACTTTGAAAGTTTTTCGTGAAATTGGGGAAACGTTTCGAAAAATATTCGCGCGTAAAATAGTTATCATGTATGGAAATTTAATCGATAATTGCGAGTGTCAAACATGTGATGAAAAAATTGAAATCGAATTGAAATTTTCCGAAAAATCTTTTAACGCAAAGGTTAAAGAGTGTTAATAATTCGATTCTCTTTTCTTCGAGGAAAAAAAAATAAATAAATAAATGAACAATATCCCAATGAGATTCTGTCGAAATAATCATCAAGCGTACTCAGGTGGCGAGGAAAGAGGAATTGGCAAAAATTTTTTGACGAAACCATTGATACATTATCGAGTCTCCAATTGTTTCTCCAACGAATAATAAAATTCATCTGAAATTTCGTATACTGCTATTAACGTGAAAATAAAGTTCCACGATAATATTTTTCAAGCTACGAAAGAAATCATGATTAATATTTCCTCTTTCAGAAACATCTTTCATATGAAAGACTCGTCAAGACTCGCATGAACATCCGCATCAACACCTAATACTAGTCACGAATTAAAAAATTCGATAACAATTCGAGAATATAATAATTTCCCTAATTTCTGACAAATAATCTAATAATTGCATAAAAATATTCATTTCGATCGAGTAAAACTTCCGAAAAAAAATTCGGAAGGGAATTATTAATTTCAGACACATTCCAAGGTTTTAAGCTTATCCGATATATATCCACGATGTGTAAGTGGAATGGACGTATCGGGAAGAAGCGGGCCGAAATAGCATCGAGTCGATTTCAGCTTTAGAAGGTTTCTTGGCTAAGAATAATACATCAAGCCTGTTCGATTTCTCGGCATCCCCGTTTCATGGAATTAGATGGGATCTTGGGATCGGTTTACGGTTCTCAGGCCGGATACACGGTGTGTCGGTTACGTTACACAGGGAAAACCCTTTCCGCTTTGACGATTCGTCCGCTCTTCCCACGAAACAAGTAGAGAGACGGGCAGGAGTGGGGAGGAAGGAAGAGTGGGGGAAGAAGGAAGAGAGCGAGGGAGGGAGGGGGAGAGAGAGCGAGCCGTGTGATTTATCGGTAAGGAAGCTCTGGTCGAAGGAACCGATTGGGACACGCGATGCTTCGATCGATACGAGAAAAATGACCGCGTCGCTATATTCGAAACTGTTTCTCTGAAATCCGCTTGCTCTGAAAATTTTCGCCCCCTCTTCATCAAAACGACGCCAAACTGTGCGAATTCAACGTTCGTTCCGGTTCAAAAGCGATTTAAAATCCGAACGACAAAATTTTTTACACTTGTTACTTCGGATCAATTGGAAATTACACATCTGATATTCGTTCGCTGACGATCGATTCGTAAAAATAAATAAAGGATAAAAGGGCGGGATTTTATTCTAAAACAATTTGATCGTTAATTAAATTCGAGTTTATCGTACCACGTATTCGGTAATGGTAATAATAAAATCATTTTCGGTGGTGATACATTAACGTGCATTTGAAATAATACAATTAATCAATTGAAGTGAAATTATATAGATTTCGTAATTAATAATATAGATCCGATGAATTTGAATTTAAGTGCATTAAGCATTCGATATATATTTAGCGATTGTAAACATGAAAAGAATCGACGTGTGTTTATACAATGCATTGTATATTTCAGTTAACAAAGAGTTAAAATGATAATTGAACGAATCTGATTTTCGAATATTGAAATTATGAATAAAAAAAACGCATGTTTGAAACTGCATGTTGAACGTAACGAATAATGAATAACAAAATCATATTTTGTTTTGTATTTTTCAAATATCAAAGGATTTTGATGTGATGTTAAAATATATACATAGATATTTTTACGTATCTGCTACATATCGATATTCATTTTATAACGTAAAAATTGCTACAATAAAATTTTTGCGCAACGTGATCAAGATAAGAATCGAGAAAGAAAAATAATCATTTAGATATTCCCTGAGAAATAATCGAAAATATATATCGAACGTGAACATGTTAAAGTTTCAGTCGACACATCAGATAGAAAGTACGTACATTATATTATGTATATATATATATATATATGGAATATAGATGTATGCATAGTGTACCTTATATGTATGTATAACGGTTCTAACGGATACGCGGGTGGATGCATCCGATTTCATCTTCTCGTTTCTGCTTGGATAGACGCTTCCGTAAATTCATGCTCCATCCGTTCCATTTCGTTATCTTTTTAACCCTTTACCTCTCACTTCTTTCACGTGTCTATCGAAATAAAAAGTAAGAAATATCGCTACATCTACGTGTAAAAGAATTCAAATGTAATTCTGATACGTTTAAAGTGAAAGAACGAAATAATTTCTCAATTGAAGATAATTTTAATTAAAATTCATTTTGAAAAGATATTTTATCGATAGAAAGTATAATTAAATAAAATTAATGATATAAAATTTAAACTGTAATAAAAACTTATACCCGCGAATGAAATTTCTTTTAAGAGGTATTTTTTTTTTTTTTTTTTATAACGGAAAACAAAACGTGATCCGTGGAAAAATTTAACAAGAGAAGGAAAAATATAAAGAGAAAAGGAAACGATAGTTATCTTTGTGTTAATAGAAGTTGAGAAGAAAGCAAGTTAAACTCTTAATGGAATCTAGTGTCAGATACGAGATAAGGAAGTAAACTTCGATTGTGCAACTTTTAGATACCACAGTTGAATCAACTTGAGTAAGAAATGAGTGTTTTCTCGTTACTCATTACGAGTATCTTGTGCCTCCCCAAATTAAATAACTTGTATTATTATATAAAAATCTGGCAGATATTCTATATTAATTCAATTAATAATTCCGAATGTAATCATATACGGGTGTGATTATCTCTTATTTTAAAACTTACCAAATTGTATACTGATTTAATCAATTTCGCCAAACTATGCTGGAAAACTATGGAAAATTTTGGAATAGAAATTATTCTATCTTATTAATAATTATTTAACACTGTATTGAAGCACTATTTAAGTTTACACATTTATTTCTTAATAAATTTTAAATATTTTTATTATTTGAAAGTTCTTCTTTCATTTATCTTTTCTATTATTTATAAAAAACATCTCTGATCTTGATGATTTTTTAATAATACCAAAGTTATCATTCTGAATAAAAGAATCGTACTTGACAGTTCTTTTTCTTTTTCATTAAAAACTTTTTAAGAAAAATGTTTTTTCAAAAAGTTTCTTCGAAAGTTTGTTCAAACGATCGAAAACAGATTAAAAAAAAACTAATTTATTTCAATATAATATAATAAATCGATCAACAAAATGAGTTTTTATTTAATTTTGATTTCAGATGAGATTGAATTAAAATTAGAATTAACACGATTGTTAGAATTCCACATTGATATCGAACAAAAATTTATTTTATCTCTAGTTTTATACCGACTTTTGATTAAATTAGGTTAGATTAATATAACTTTTTAATATAGAACGATAACTTCACAACACTATTCAGTGATAATCTTGACAACGATTAAAAAATCATTGAAATCGAAGAATTTTCGTAAATATTTATTCTCTTCATATGAAAAACAACACGTTACACCATTTTCTCACGCAGAGAACATCTTTTACACATTTAGAACCTCCATATTGGAAACTTTGTCTACACGCAACCATGCTCGGATGATAACGTATGCAACAGATTTGAAACAATGTCACGGCATTCATAATAAATCATAGGTAAATTTCATCGCGTAATTTACAGAGAGCAGGAGACCATTAATAACCGTTGTAATACGGCGGAATACCATAATTTCAGTTTTGGTATCGCGGCTGTACCGGTAAATATTTGAGCGCGACATTAAAGAGGGCGCTCAAGTCGACGAAACCGGTGAATCGAAGCCAATTGTATCCGGCTGTTTCGAGGAGAGTCGACGCGAAAATACGTCTAAATCTTTAACGAGTCGAACACTTGGAGATCTACTCGGTCTTGCGTGAACGGTATAAGATTCTCGTTTCCGTGTTCACCAGATTGCACGCCAGAAACTTTGCTAGTTCCAGGTTGAGTGTAATAATATACGGTTTGTTAGAATCTCGTATTTAAGACTCCGAGTGGAGGCACGTGTACGAATTACTTGAACTTTGTCGTTTAAAATCGTTGCAACGGCTTTACTGGGTAATTCGATGTGTAAAGAGATAGCAGTGTTGCGCTTCAAGATCCAATTTGAGAAATTGGTGTTTAACTTTTGGATAGTTAAATCAATTACGTGAAATGCGAGGAAGAAGACGAATTCCTTTGTTGTATGTTGCTTATTGTATATTCCTTGTTGATTTTTAAAGAGGATTAATATGAGAATTAATACAAAGTTGGTCACGTATCATCTATGTATTATCTTATAAAAGTATAGAATGTTGATTTTGTATAAAAATCCGTAAATTGTAAGCAATTTAAATTTAACGTTAAACGAAGCAAAATAATAATAAATAAAACTCAATCTATTTCAATGTTAAAAAATATTTTAACGTTTATTTATTTTTTCTTTATTTTAGATAAATAACGAAGAAAGTTCATACATTATATATTTCAAAAAACGTCTATTAGCTTTGAGCAAAATAGTTTTTGATATTTCTCATTTTCATAAAAAAAAAATCTAAAATTTTATTCTTTGAAGTCAAATTTTCAACGTAGATGGATATTGTCGAAACAGAATTGGAACGATCGTAAGAGAAATGAGCAAGATCCGAAAATGTGATGTCAACGTGAAAGAATCGGTCGCTGAAGTCTTGACACGGTTACATGGGAAAGAGGAAGTTTGGTATGAGTGCAGATTTATGCACTCACTCGACCAACGTCGAGCTCGTCTTTCTTATGTAAATAGCAGAGCCATCTTGTTTACGCGAAGCCAGAGAGAATATCGCTAGGCAAAGACCGTATTTACCGGATTTTCATGTTCACTATGCGCAGTCGTCAAAAGAAAGTGCTTCGACTCGAATCAGACCGCGTTCATTGAAATAATGTGCTTAACTTTCTTTTTTCGAATATCAAATGTTTGCTAATTATTTTGCCAAATTGTGTATTTTGTCTTGCATATTTTTTTATTTTTTTAATTTTTGTAAAATAATTTGAATTAAAATTGTTCAGATAAAAATCGTGTAAACGAATTATTGATTTATACAAGGTATAAAAAGAAATTTACGAGGATTAGAAAGTTTGGATTTGATGAAAATTTATATAAATTAAATTAATTTAAATTTTCAATGGCTATATTTATGTATGTAATAAAACTAAAATAAAAGTAATTTAATATTTGTGTAACTACGATTTTTTTTGAAGAAATTTAAACGATAAATCACGAGAGGAATGATAATGGAAATATTAGTCAATCTGCGACGGTATGAATACCTAAGAATATCCGAGAAGAATATGTTAGGGCTAATGGATTACAACATGAATTGTATTATACAGGCTATTTAACTTGTGTCAGTTATAAATGAAACAACTTCGTAGAAGACAGTTTTCAGAGGATAACAAATTCCATGCTGCCGAAGTAACTTCTTCTGGGCGCCTTTGAAAAGCAAACGAACGATGAAAGATGATCCTCGCGTTAACTTTGACGGTAAACAGATTTCAAGCCAATCGATGAATAATCAGAAATCATTTTTTCTCTCTACTTTCGCCATTATTATAAAAATAAATAAAAATAGATATTATTATAAAAATTCATTACATGTAATTATGATAGAAATGATTGTTTTAAAATATGATTATATAATAATTTAAGATATGATAACCAAACGACATAAGAGTTAGAAAAAATCCTCACTTATTTTATCAATTATCCAATGGATATTACATTATCTCCTTTATCATTAAAATCGACTCAATTCCTACGAATTATGACGAAAAAAAACAACACGAATTCAAAGATATAATTCCGTTTAAATATATCGTGCTTTGATAGAGGTAAAGGTTACGTGACGTGCTTTTGCCGTCATCTTATCCCTACCACTTACATTAGACAGAGGCATGTCACGTGATACGATGCAATGCTCGACATTGGTTGAAGCTTAGTCACGTGATATATTTCTGTCTAATTTACAGTAGCAATGGGATAATAATGTCGCGTATTCTTCGTGGAAATTTGCCGCAAGGGAATCGAGCCACTTTTAATCATAAAGAGGGTAACTGCATCTCGTCCAACAAAATCCTCATACAAACCAAGTTATTTTATTTTATATTCGCAAACAATGAAATTTTGAAAATACATCGAAGAAGAAGAAAATCAGGGAAATTCGAAAAGGTACTGAATCAATATCGTTAATAAATTTAATTGCATCGATGTTTCGCCATTTTATTTTCGATCCTTGTTATGCATATTTTTTACAAATTCCACGTATCTCAGAGCGGAATAATTTTTACAAATTATCTGATTAGAGATAATGCAAAAAATGCACGCGTTATCGATGCATATGTTATCAGTTTGTTATTCCCCAAACTTTCAATTTCCATTTTCAAGCAATATCTCGAAATAAATCGCGAATCAAAGTTGCAAATAAAAAATTGGATTTTTCTCCCATTGATACCATTGGCGAAATAACTTTATGAAATCGCGTTGTTGACGATTCGTTTCAAATATTCATACGCGCGTTCAGCGTGCACGTTGTTTCGAATTGTAACGATAGCGTGTCGCGTTTGGCCACCGCGATAACACGATCCGGATATTTTGACGAAATCTATTCGTAAAAATTTCTCGTTCCGGCAGTGATTCGCTCTTCTTTTCTTTCTTTCTTCCTTTTTTTTTCCGTTTTTGATTTAAATATCAAAATCAATGGGCGTTCCATTAACAATGGATCAAGCTTGTTGCATGCATGCGATAGAATTCCAAGGATGAAACGTTAGTTTTCGTTCCCGTTAATTTACCGAGCATAAATATCGAACAGCACACAGCTTGTTCTTCTACATTTTGGTTAAATTGCGCGGAAACATTTCCGCCGTTGTAATGTTTCTCCATGAATGGAAAATAAACAGAGGTTGAGAAAAAAACAATAGCCGGATATTTGAGCAACTTGTGCCTCGAACTATTCCTGCGTATACGCGTTGACCCAGCCAGAATGCAAATATCGTGTGTCGAGAATGAGAGCAGATGTATGATTGTACTGATGCAATGTACGTTTAAATTTTTGGTTATTGTTCGTTAAAAGATAATATTTTATTTAGCAGATGAAATTCGAAAATCTGACTCATCTTAAATGCAATCTTACATCAAATCTTAAAAATGCAACATTGAAAATATTTCTGCGAATATTTTCGGAAAGAATAAAACATGACAATTGTGCATGTGTGGAAAAAAATTAGTGGAAAAATATCATTGACTGTTTTTTGATTATTAACTCTCAGGTTGGATCACTGGTACATTTTGTCTTCGAATTTCTTCGAATTTCACAAGATTGTATTATTCAAAATTAAGAAGAAAAAAGAAATTATCAAAGTTTATCGAATTTTTATTTCGACTTTACATCGCTCTTAAAATTGACTTTATAAACTCTCAGAGGTTCACGATACGAATAAAATTTCCTACATAGCGCTACAAACATTTTCTTCGAATTTCACTCTACTATTCACAATTAAGCAATAAAAAAAATCATACCAAAAGGATATCGAACGAGTAATCAACAACAACGATATAAAAGTTTGGTCGATCGCTTCAATTAGCTTTTCGAAAAATTCCCCATCGTAGATTTCCTTTAAAGAATGTGGGATAGCATAAAATAGGAGGAGGAATCAATTATTAAAAGATAAGCGTGTCGTTTTCTTTTCTCCCTCCCGGGCGAGTATATTAACACGCGAGCAATTCAACGTGAGCGCGCATGCGCAGTTCGAAATCCGTTAAAAACGGTCGCTGGAAAAGGACGGAGCGACGAAAGAGGCGAGAATCGGACGAACGATCACTGCTGAAATAATCTGTTCGACGAAATGTTAATGGTCGTGCAAGAATTAAGGGAAGAACGAAATTGTCCCTCGTTTCTACGAGATGAACTTTTCACCACAGTCGAATCGTGTATTAATTTCGCGGTCCATCTCGGCACAATGTTGTTTTATTCACACCTTTTATAGCGGATTTGAACGTTACCGGATCGTTTCACGAATTGTCGGCCAGCAATTGCGACGCTGGTTTTATTGTAATTGGGATTTTTATCTTTCCACGAAGGATTTTAAGAATGCATCGAAATTTAAATATACGAAATGCATTTGCATACCATTGTATTTATTATACGATTTACGTAATAATTAATTAGATTTAAGATTATTTAAAATATGGTGATACGACTATGAAACGTAAAATCTTCGATTGAGAAATTTAAATATATACGAAAATTAACGTTTCTCCCTTAAGTATAAAAATTCAACGCATCTGAAATAATCAGAAGATACCGCGATGCGAAATATTTGAATTTTTCGAATCCATTCTTCGATCGAGAGATTTAAATTGTAAAAAAAAAAAAAAAAAGAAAAACCTAGCAATTCATCATGGGATTAAAAACAAACAAGATATTAAATCATTAAAAAATTCGGGGAAAAAAAATTTCGAAATTTCCCGAGTAAATATAAAATATAAATCTTGCGTATTGTTTTACAATAAGAGTAAAAAAAAAAAAAAATCCAATATTCAGATTATAAGGGGACGAACTATGCTTCGAATAAATCAATTGAATTTCGATAAATCAATCGAATATTGGTCGCGAAAATAAATTTCCCTTTCCCCCTTTGGGATTTGTGTTCCCAAAATAAAAACGACGCCCGTTTTCGAAGAACGATCCTCCGTGTAAAAATCCGTGGGATACGGTGTGCGGATAAAAATATCCCTCTCCCCGATGAAGCGTTAATAGCAGCATTGATACCAAGGCACGAATTAAACGACGGCGCCTGTTTCATCTCCGAGCGGAAATTAATTTCGCTCATCTCGCTACCCGAGCACAGATCGAGCGCATTTTAACGAGAACCGTCCCGTTCCTTCTCGACAGATTAACGGTAACGAAGGACCATTCTCCCCTCCCCCCTTTGGCCTTGCATCTTCTCACCAGGAAACCAGTCACGTATACCAGTCGCCCCCCTCCTCCCGCCGTCTCGAAAACGTCGGCAACATTCGCTCTTCGTCGCGAAATTTTAATATTTTTTTAGAATTTTCAGAACCGTTCGGAGATAAATGTCACGCGCGATTCAATTAAAACTCATTTCCATTCTTTGTATTTGTCCAACTTTGATGGAATATCAGGAAAATCAAATGAAAGTTGATCGATAATATAATCAAAGAGAGAAATTTGTATATATTTATATATGGAGGGAGAGTTTCTAATGCTATCAAAATTTTGCGTTTCAAATTCCCACAACTTGCTTGGTTCAAGATATACGGCCGGACTTAACTTTATTATCCTTGCGTCCAACTATTGCAACAGTGAGAGCCGAGTTTATGCGCCGTATCCTCCTTTGTCGAGAAGAAACCCATTGGGACAACGCATGGTCAACTGTGTGTTCGCTAGTTATGCTTACAATGGGTCAACGAAACGCTATATTTCTAAAATAATAATAATATATTTTCTGCCCGAATAATTCCAACTTTTATCGTAATACCGCTTGTTCAACTAACTGAAACGAGGTAGGTGAATGAACAAAGGGTTAAGTTTGGGTTAGGTAACGTGAAACACCGTTGTGAAACATGGCAGCTTGTTAAGGAAACTGAAACAGAGCGTACACCGTATTGTTCCCCCCCACCATTTATTGAACTACACAGAACGATAGATGTGTTTTTGCAGAGTTTCCATAATTAATGGAGGGATGATGGAATATCACACGGGTTACCATGCCCCCCCCCCAAATCGATTGCAATTCGCGCAAATATTCAAAGCGAATATTCCATTCGAAACGAGACTGATTAATCGGTCATCTGGCTATCAGGTTGCACAAAGGTTGCGTTCCATTAAACGACGTGTCTTGTTGGATTAGGCTAATGTGATTCTCGAAATGAAATGAATAGAAAAAGAGGGGAGGACGAGTACACGATATTATTCGCCGATACGTGGAAAGAAAATGTAAAAAGGAAAGGATGGAAGGTGGAAAAAATTAGCATAATAATAGAACGCACGAAATTATACGGGCTCGATAGCGAAGGGACGAGGATAATCGACGAGGGCAGGGAGAACAAATACCGCATAGATATGAAGATAATACGAGTGCAACTAACACACACACACACACGCGCGTGATGCAACGTGCGAAATAATAAATGCAGGCGAATGCGGATCTTGCGGATGCAGACGTCGTAAACTGACGTCTTGTTGGCAATGAAACTCGAGATTTGTACTTTTGAGTCGATAAAATATTCCGGTCGATATTCGAGCTCGAATGGTAACAAACAAGAGGATAAGTCATATAGAGAGTATCTTGAGAAATTAATTTATCGTTCCATTTTTCAAATAGAGCGTGGATGCCTATGCTGCAGATCGTGACTTTTGAAAGGTTGAATGAATACGGTGTAAAAGAGGAATCTGCGCACACGTGCGCGTAATAGGGTTGCACAGTAAATGGCAAACAATTCGTTAGAACGGAGTTATTATCGTGTTTGTTAGGGAATCGTTGCCCCGTGAACGATGTTTATTTCGTAACGAGCGCACGATCACCGTAAATTATTATTTAGTCGACTGTAAAGTGTTTATCGAGATGCGGCGGAACCGAGAAAAATCGTTCGCATTCTACTTCGTTGATTTCAACGGAAACGACTCTTCTATTCGATGCAGAAGGCGATGCGCCAACTTCAATAAGAAACGATATTTAAGGTATACCGTTCGACACATCTTTATCCAATATAAATTGGAAAAATTAATTCTTTTCCGTTTTGCTGTTGGAAATTTTACACCGTTTCAGAGTGTGCTTTTGAGAGTTGTTGAAATTCGAAAATTATATTTTGTTAATGGATACTGCATCGAGAGCGAAAATTGAATCGAGAATTTCGCTTATACCTTGTTACAGAATGTACATATTTTATTATATAGAGTATTTTCGGTAGATCTCAAAATAGATACAAAAATATCTAGAGATTAAAAGTTATTTTTTAATTTACAAGCGACTTAAAGAGAGGACGTAAAATGGATAGATACAAAGAAATGCAAGACTATTACAAATAAAATAATAAATAAATCGTTAATGTATATAATTCAATATCGATCTTTGAGGTTTACGTGTATCGGCTAATTCGAAGATCAAAGAGTTATCAGAAGAGAGATACGTGCATAGTCCATGTCTACGCGAAAAGACAGCTTTTCCACGGTTGGGGTGCACCGCATAAATGATACATAAACACTAGCTGTAAGTGTGTACATAAGCGGGGGAAGCGTGAAGCTAGACACTATGCTACGTAACGAGATGCTTCACATAGCTGGGCAAACGTATGTACACGTAGAAATTGGAGACTACTCTCTCTCTTATCCCTTTGCCTGAATTAGTGTCGCCGTGTCTTTTCATCTCCTTTGCTTCGCAACGTCCTCTCAAGCTTTTTCTTCCTCTTCGTCGCGAGCGCTCCTGTGTCAATCTTTTTCACACTATGTACAGTTATTCTCAAGAATATTTAAACACTAGTTTTCACATGTTTTCATGTCTATTATTCTATAAACGAAAGCAGAAATGTTAGAGAATAAAGTATAAAAATATCGAAAAATAAAGAATTTTGTATAATTATGCAGTTGTTTAAATATTGAACTTCTTGTTTATAGAAATGTTTATTTGATTCGTTATCTCCAATTCAACGTACACAAATTTTTTTGTAAATAACCTATTACCTGAATATTTTTCGATGATGATTACGTATAACCACGTTCGAAATTTCATAAAATCATTCCAAAGCATGATGTTTCCATTGTCATTTAACGGGTAGAAAAAGAAAAAAAGAAAAAAAGAGATATTTTCGCATGCATTCCACAAAGAGACACGGATAATTTCGTTTCGACCGTTAGCCACGAAAACGTTACGATACATCAAGAGGAGTGAAGATTATCCCGGTGAAAAATGGCGATCTTTTTCTTCCATTTTGCCGACATCAAGTTACCGCGTGCAATATACAGCTTATAGGTTAGATACGCGCATCACAACGTGTGAAGCGTTTCGTTACACCTCGATTCCGGAAATGTATTCTTCCATTTTGAAACGCGGGAAGAAGATGCACGTCACTCTGCCTGGCGGCGTTTTTTAACACTTTCCACGCGAAAAGCTATGGAAAAGAAATGAAAAGCGGCCGTTATAAAGGATGCATTGATGTCTGAAACTTTGTGTGCTCGTTCGCGCCCCCTCTCCCTTGCTTCGATGCTCTGTGTAAGAAACGACGAACCGCGATATCTATCGGAAAAAAGAGAGAAGAAAAAAGAAAATTCTACTTCAGAACTAGTGCTTTTAACTCGTGGAATTGCTCGTTCGAAATTATTTTTACGTTGAAAGGGTATTCCTAATCGCTGGAACAATCCTCTTTACTCGTTCAATGAAATAATTTTCTGCAAGTAAAGGGAGTATTGAAAGGGAAAAACATTTCAACGATATTAATGAAAATTATTATCGATGCACAACTTTTCCAACTTTCGTGAAGATGAAATTCAAGAAAAAAGGCGTATCATAATTTTATTGGAATAAGTTGGAATTACAAGGAGCAACACTTGCTGTTTCTCTGCAAGGATAATGCGGCAGACAATAATAATAATTATTCGCCTCGCAGTGCTTGTAATTGCCTGGTATAACTCGTGATTCCGCGATGTCCGCCACACATACGAAGTTTGCATACGGAGTGTTCTGTGAACAGAGAGGGCGCTCTGTCGTGGAAACTTGCTCTGTAATGCGGTTATTTCGTGACTCTCTCCCGATTTCTGCCGAGATCGCGAATAAATATTAATTCCTCTCGAAATTTTTTTCTTTTTAACTTTTATACACAATAGTTTCTCTCTTTTTCGAAATATATAAAACTCTCTATAGGACGATATATTTTAACTAGTCTTGCAAGAGAAAATCTATCACAATAGATAATTTCCAAAATGATAAACGTGTATAGATGATTTTTTATCAAATTGATATCCTTTCAAGCTGATCAAGTGGTCTTTTTTCATCTGTGTATAAAAATATTTATCCGATCCAAACAATTTTACGAATTTCTTCATAATACTCAATACGTTTTTATTGAGATTTAAGTAATCTGAACCAAATTCAAATTCTGTCCCTATCGAATCGTGATCTCTATTGGTTAACCAATAGACCAAAAGCTTTGGCCATTTCATTTACTCTTCCACAGGTCTGCGCGTGACGACTGCCACGAACCGTAACAGTTTCAACGGAACGTTTCAAACTATTCTCGCTCTTTTCTCGATTATCAGCGCATGCGCACGCGAGGGGATACTCAACTCTGGCTCATTTGGCCGGTCGTCGGTAACGTTTCGCGCGATAATCTCGATGTTATCTCGATGATTCGCTTTGCACAGTAACGAAGAAACTTGGGGAGGAGCTTTCCACGATCCGGGCAAAAGCTGATGAGCATTCGCGCGTATCCATTAGAGATTAATCAGATCGGTGACGAAGATATCATTCCGTTATTTTATTCCGGTGTAATTTTTTCTAATTTTTTCTCGAAATATAATTTTGCTGGATAAGAAAACAATTAGTCAATTTTGAGGCGAAAGAGATCAGTGCATTTAAGAATTGTTAGAGAAGATTTATCGCGGGCTTCATAATTAATTGATTAAAAATTATTGTTTGTACGAATTGAAATTGTAATTTTAAATCGTAGCTTTTGCATCGATGTAAATAAATAAATAAATTTTAATTTTATGCGGATATTATAAGCGTCGATACAATATTTTTTAATAATTTACGATTGATTAATAATTAATTAATACTTCTTGTTTGTTTGAATAATAATAATAATAATAATAATAATAATAAAAAAGAATCTCCCTCCAAGCTCGAAGCTCGATAATAATTTCAAAATTTTTGCGATTATACAAACAACCGAGAGACAAAATAAATAAATAAATAAAATTTATCATAACTCGTTTCGTTTAAAATCGAGAGGAAATATCGTACCCGATATTTACCAATCAACGATTCATTCAACGTTGTAATTCCTCCAAGCCCATATTTACCCGAATTAAGACCCCCTCGCCGAGTTGGCAAAGTAATGGCAAAAGTATCACGGCATTAATTACTCGCTTCTCGAGTCAAAGTTTATTTGGCTGTATTAATTATGCAGCCAGCGTCCTCCTCTCCCCCCTCCTTCTCTCTGTACCTCGCTGTTCGCAAGATGATCGTGTCGTTGAATCGGAGATTATTCGAGATCTCGAGTGTGGGGAGGGAGAAGCGGCGTGCATACCGCTACTTATACGATAAAGTTTAACCAAAGTCGGGAGATCTGTTTATTCGGCCAAAATCGCTCAACTTATCCGGTTCAAGGCTCAAGATTTATCCGATCGTGGAAATCTCGAATGTTTCCCAATTTAATTCAAACGCGTTAGGGATACGAAAAAAGAAAAACAATTAATAATTGAGAAGGAAAAAAAGAAAAGAAAAAGCGGTGGATAATTCTTAACAAGATTTACAAGGTTTACGAAAAAAGGAAAGAGCGGAAAATGACGTTGCTACGTGATGAAGAGTCTATCGAGTCGATCGACATAAAGGAGGATTTTCAATTAAGATTTCACTCGAGAGAACGGACTGCTGTTCTCCTCCGTGGATGGCGCGACGATCGAGAGGGAGAGAGAGAGAGAAAGAGAAAGAGGGAAACAGAGGAGGCACAAAAAGGTTGGCTGAACGCGGCGAGAGTGTAGATTAACCGACGCGTCTGTGGCTCGCAATGGGGAAAGCTGCTTACCTCCTCGAGAAGTCTACGCTACTCCAGCAACTGTGCTACACCTACTCCCTTTGAATTCGCGCAACTTTGCCCGAGGTTCTTGCACAATGCCAACTATAACTTATGCGCCACCCCTTCCTTCGCTCGAGTATGCGTGCATCACTCTTTCATTCCCTTCAAACCTTCTCGCGGTTTACCTTTGCAAAGGGACCCACTCACCGCGTGTGTACACTTTTTCCTCGAGGCGGAATACCGCTCGATCCTATATTTGCCGCCTACGTTTCGATACCCGATTTTTCGTCCCATCTGCCTTCTTCTCTCTCTAGTTTCTCTTTCTTTCTTTCTTTTTTTTTTTCTTTTCGCCAAGAACAAAGAAGAATATTCCGCTCTTTCGATTTGTACTTGTTCTTTCTTCGGCCGACGTTTCCCGATATTATCCACGCGTTGCTTTCCCCTTCTCGAGTATTCGAGAAGATCATGCGAACGGTTTAATTTATTCTCTCGACACGGAGGAAGAAGAGGGGAAAAAAAGTTGGGAAAAGGTTTTTAACGCGTCTCCTTTTTTTTTCTTTTTTAGCTACCATTTGTATTCGTAACCGGTTTTTAACCGATTTTTCTCTATTTTTATTCCTTCCTCCCCCCTCTTTTTTTTTCCCGCTACTCTTTTTCGCCCGTCTTCTTTTCCTTCGTTGTTATACAGTGAAGCGAAACGGCGGGTTGGAAAAAGCTCGCGTGAACTTGGCGCCTGTTTTTAAAAGCAGAATTTTCTTTTTTTAACTAAGTTTCTCCACCTGCAAATCATATCCTCGTGCAATTTCGGTCGATAAAATTTTAACAGATTTCAATCAAACGCTTTGCACATCCTGTCGTAGAATTCTCGTGTTAGAAATCGTGTACCATTTTAATTTTCATCCCTGGAATGTTTCTCCCATCATCTTTCACGGTTCGAGGAATTTTGCATCGAGTAAACAAATTCGCGTAATTTTGCCAAGGAGTCGAATAAGAAAGAAGGAATGAAAGGGTACGAAACGGGTGATACAGAAAGGGAAGAGGCGAGCTCCATTTCGATAAACATCTCTCCCGTTAATCCGGCGAAAATCGGACAAGATTTCGCGGATAAATATAACGAGCATAAAAGAACATTCCTTCAAGAAAGCTTTCCAATAGCTCTCTCTCTCTCTCTCTATTTCTCTTTATCTCGTGGAATCTCGAATAAATCGGGAATTTTAATAACGATCAAGTTCGAAGCTTTGTAAAATTTTTAATAAATTAAATATTGTCGTCCATGGATTTTTATGCAAATATAATTTTTTATTCGTTACATTCGTTTCGGATATTTCGTACGAGCGACATAGAATTAATTAATTATGTTTTCAATATTTCCCCGATGTTAATTTAATACGATAATATTTGAACAAATTTAATCATCGTTTTAAACAACAATTATCCGTACAGCTTCATCGGGAAAAACTTTTTTCGCAATATTTATAATTTTATTATGCAACGGAATCTAGCTAATAAAATTACTTTCACGTATTCGCTTTGATGCATTTCGTTTAATGATAATTTTTTACCGATCTCGTCATCGAGATGTGTACAGCCATTTTGGTTTCGATCGGTCTCGAGTCTGAATTTAGAACAATGAATTTGACGTTTATGTCGATGACGAATTAAAAAAAATTACTCGCGAAGAGCGAATAAATTAAGAGCCGCGCCCGTTTCTTTGCCATCGAGTTTCCTTCCGACGGATTATCAAACACGGTAGCGCGCGAAATTGGGTGGGTGTTCCATTGTAATTGGAAGATTAATCCTCCCCGGTGACGATTCTATTTTCCAAGAAAATAGCGCCCCCTTCGCGGCGGTGCCGCTAGAAATCGAATAAACCAACGAGACGTGTCGAGGGATCAAGTGGAATAAGGATACGTAACAAGGGAGCGTGGCGTGCTTTCTTTGGCGTCCAATTAATACGATGCCGTTCGAAGCGGGCCGAAATCGCGAAATACCGGAAACGAGGTAAATTTGTCGCCACTGAGAACCCGGCCAAATCCTGTTCCTACTCTTTTTTTCCATCCCCAGAGAGAGTTCGAGTTTCTGTCACTCTTCGAGAAATAAGCTCTTGGGTTCTGATCCTTGCGAAGAGGGAATGGAAATGGGGCTGAATCCAAACGTTGATATTTTTCGGTCGATTGTACCCGGTATTCGTTACATTTTACGTTGATTCGATTAATAAGTTGGGATGAAAATTTGATTTGTGCAAAGGAAATCAAGAATGATTTTCGTTTTTTTTTTTTTTTGAATATAATTTTGTAATAGTTACGAGCAAGATTATGAATTATTCGAGTTTTAATGTTCTGTTATAAAATATATTTCCATTGTGCATCGAAAATTTGATTGGTTTAATCTCAATGAGATTTTTCGTCGGAAAAATAAATTACGCCAACCCATTACATTCTATTTACATGAAAATTTCATTAACCTGTGGCCACTGGAAAAAATTTTTCTACGTTTGCTTTTTTTTTCGTTAATAAATTTTAAACACGAAAATCCATGGAATAATTTCTTCCCGATGTAATTTGTAAACACACCAATCAAACCATTAACAAGTTCTCAAATATAACATCAAGATTCACGTTAGAAACAAAATTGAATATTTTTTGGAACCTCTTTTTTACTTTTGAAACGTTGATATTACCTCGAAAAATTCGAGAGATTGGTTTAACGATTAAATAATACCTTTTATTCCGGAGATAGCTAATACGTTAAACGGAATCGTCATTACATATTCACGCTCGACATAACCTCAAAAATAATACGCGCGCCCTCTCATCCGCGTGAAAATTATTTGACGCGGAAATGTATATCCGAAATGAAATCTCCCCCCTCCGTTCCGCGGTCGTTAATCCAATGATTATTTTCGCTTTGTTATTCGTCGCGGTTACACTCGATGCCGAAACCGAGATATCGTTTTTGTTATCTATTCTACGATTAATCGTCGAATCGAGAGTATTCGTTTTTCGGATGTTATCGCGCGTAAAAGCAGAGGGAAAGGAACAACACCGCGAGGATAAAAATTACAGGTTATGTCGCGGGAATAAAGAAGTTTCAACGGGCGTCGTAATTTTGTCGCGATATATTTCATCTTGGAACTGCGTTAATTACGAAAAAAACTTGCAAAATAAACACAAACATACGAATTTCAAGCAAGCGAAAAATGCAGTTCTTTCCTCGCTTCTTTAAAGAGATATATTTCTCTCTCTCTCTTTCTCTCTCTCTTCTGGAATAGATTTTGAAATTTTGAATTTTCGAAATGAAATAAGGTACATTCGACGTGTATATACAACCACGTCGAGCTAATAAATAAGTTTTTAATTTGAAATTTGAAAATTGAAGAGAACGATTCGAGGATAAATTATTCTCGGTCGAACGAAATAAAACGAGGGAATAAAATTTTTGCACGCAATTCGATGACAGTTACGTTCGTAATTTTCCATTTCGTCTCGTTTTCGAAGGACGAATGTTCAATCTACGATCTAGAATATTTCACGCCCCCTTTCAGCCTCGAAAGGAACAACGAAGAATTTCCGTGGCTATGGTGGGGGAAGAGAGAGAGAGTGGGGATGTACGTTTGAATAGCGGAATAAACGTAAACGGGTCGTTTACGATATAAAGAGAAGAATTTCGTTTCCGGCAAGAATGTCATCGTTTTAAGCGATGCATGAAGACGAATGAAATCTACGAGAGAATTTTTGGCGAAACAGGCCGAGGAAAGGAGATATTCGCTTATATTCGCTTCACATCGCGTATCCGTGAATCGCTTTGAACAGGGTCCCTTCGCAAACATGGCGAGTCGTATGATAATTTTTATCCAGGCAGACGAGCGAAAGTCACGAGGTCGAAGATAAAACTTCGGTCAAAAAGGGACGAAAGTCATTTTTCATCGAATCAAAGAGGGTTATTTATATTAATTCGGGGGATAAAAACGGAGAAAGGGAAGAAATCGTATTAAAAATATTATCGTCGAAGAATCAGAGTGTTGCGGAGATAAGTGGGTAAATATTGGCAGAAATATATTTCTGTAAAAAGTGACGAAGAATCGATGGAATATAATGAGTTGTCGAGAGATTCAGATTTAAATTCAGATTTAAGGTCCTCGTATATTTTTCCTGAAGAATTAGATATAAGCAAGAGCATTCCTTAACGATGAACTTAGATTCTCTCGTATTTTAACTCGAAAGACCGAACGCAATTTATCTGGATTTATTATTTATATATAACACTTTTATATTTTCAAAGTGAACGAGTATTACACAAAAATGACAAACTTAAAGGAAGTAAAGATCTTGATTCGAAATAGCTCAAAAATTAAAATCAAATGGACGCAGGGATTTTTACAATTTAATGCTTTCCAAGAGTCGGATTAAAATGGGAAGGTACGAAGCAAAGTGGCAAAGTGACGAAGAAGACATCCAAGAAGGTAGCCTTAATGGCGGCGGAGTGGCGAGATTGAATCTCGAAGAAGAGATCCTTACATCCTTTTCCTCGCTTCTACATTTCCCTGAAAATAAAGCGGAACAGGGATCACTTTGACGTTCCTTCACCGGGACACAAGATTTTGTCGTGGAACCAACTCCAGCCACTCGGCCAGAGAGGCAATTCGTATACGTAAATATACATTACATTTTATTCATTCTCGTCGCAATGAAATTGAATACCTTCTTCCGCTCGCGTCTCCTTCCATTCCACCCCATCCTTCGTCTCCCCCACCGTCTTTTGATCTTTCTCGCTCCCTCTTCTTTTCTCTCTTTCTCTCATTCTCCGTCCTCGCATTTCGGTTGTGCACCGAAGGCAAAGCAGGCAACCAGCCAGCCAGTCAGAACTTCCGTTCCACGGGAACAGACGTTCCCCTCCCAAATTATTATTATTCCAACCACCACGTCCAATTATATCTCTGTGAAACTAATCTGTAAGTTTCTTTGTTAAATTTCGCGCTCGCAACTGGTAACAGGATTTTAAAAGCATAACTCGCCTGCCTCCCCGTGCAGTCACGCGAGCCAACCAAGTTCCTTGATGGAACACCAGGGAGGGGGAAGAGGGTGGGGGAAGAGGATGAGGGAAGGGAGAGGGGTGCGCGCGAAACCGTGGCCAGGTTTATTGCTCCTTCGTTACGCTGATGGGAATATTAAGGACTGCCATCTTCCAGGATTTATACATATACGTATACATATATATATATCGTACTTAACGAGCGACATTCATCATGCCATACACCATGAGAATGGAATCGATGCCACGCGTTTTCGTAAATGTGAATTAATGTGTCTGGGCGGGCGTGTTTCGTCCTCCCTCTTTAGTCTATCTTGCGTGTACGTAAAATTGATACTTATTTATTGGCGAGTTATTCGAAACTCGATTACTTTCACGATGCTACTTTATTTTTTTTTTTTTTTCGTTCGTACACCAGAGTCTACCGATTGTCAAAATTTCTCAATTTCTCTTAAAATTTTCAATTTAACTACTTCCACCTTTTTTCGATCGTAGATACTATAATTATCGTCAAAATTGATCCCCAAAATCTTTGAATCCTAATTTCGCTAAAAGGAATCAAACGATAATTAGAGCTACGTTAAAAAGCGAATTCTCTGAATTAAATTTTCACGCTTATCTATAGGAAGCATATAAAAAAAAGGATCATATTTTTCTTAAAATTTTATTGAAAAAAATTTCCTTTTACCCTGCACGCAAGCACAAAAGGGTTAATTACTTCCGCCTTTTATCTTACTTCGTGACGAGGGGTCGAAAAAGAAAAATCGAAATTTATTATTACACCAGAGGCAGAAAGGAGGCGTTTCTGCATTTTTGGCGGATCGCGAGGCGCGATAAACGGTGGAACGCGTTGCATAAGGTGGTACACGTGAGAGATATGTGTTTCCTTGGCTTTACGCGAAGGCAACCGCCAGTAGATGTTCCCCGGCAAACTTTCACCCGGTAATAGCATTCTCTCGTGCATGTGCGTCTTGCACGATTCTCACGAATATTTGCCATACACTCCGCCCGTTTGCAACCGTATTTATGTGTTCGCTGGTTGGAATACCAATGTATCGTAAATTACACCCCATATAGTTGTTTTTGGATTTTATTTCATTTTTCACTCTTCCTTCTTGCTCTAAATTTCAAACGTCTCTCTTTGACAAAATTAAAAATTATCTTTCTTGGGGATCGAGTTGGATAGAATTTTTTTTTTTTTTTTGTTTACTCTCGATGTTTATATTGCACTTATGGTACATTTTTCGATAAAAACATTTGACTTTTGCACGTGAAATAATCGATTTTACGAATCTATAAAACCATCTAGAAATACGTAAATAAATATACAATTGAATAATGTTTGTCGTTCGTCGATTTTAAACTGGATAAATACACCGAAATATTTCAATATTATTTTTTGTGTTGTTATTAAAAAGAAATATTTTTTTTGAAATTCAACGTGTAAAAAAGTGATATTAATAAATTGGTGTAAAAATTTAAGATCGGCAAATATAAAAAATATAAAAAATAATCAAATTTAAATTAATCAAATCTATTTTAAATTATAAACATTGATAGTCTCTACAAATTTAAACAAGTTGATTTATCAAAAATCATTCTTTAAAAGTTAACCATCTATATGGAATGCACTCTGTCCAAAGACGATCAAACTTTGAGAGTTGAAATGGAAATGCCAGAGGACAATCGAAATTAAATTGACCTGATTAATAATAGTGATATTGAGGAACACGAGGCAATTTCTGTCCATTTACAGAAACAATCCTGTCAAGAAATTTTTTTAATTTTGTACTTCATTCAAAATATCACGTCCAACTCGAAAATATAACAGCTTTCTAAAACGAGCACAAAGCTACTTTCAATCAAAATTAAACGTGAAATTAAAAAGGCTATTCTCGAGATTAAAAACTGAATAGTCTTAAAGATATCAATGTTACTTTGATTAAAATGGCACGATTAAATTTTTAAAAAAAGAAAGATGAGAACGTATTTGTTTTCTTCTTGTGTACAAATTTCTTTTCTTATTCAAATTAACTCGTTAGATCATAGTGTTATACGATCAAATTGTATGAAAGAGAATAAAAGATTTAACAAACTTCCGTTTGTAAATGATGTCTTTCTCTCTTACCAGAGTGGAACGTCTTCAAGGAAAAATTATTTTTAACGATTCTCGCGTGACGCGAAAATTTTTTTCGTGTCGGTAAAGATAATTCTGGTTTTATCTGAAAATTTATGAAAATAAAGAGACTTTTCTAAATTGTACACTTAAATTATATTATAATTACATTGCTTTCTTTTTTAT
The DNA here is from genome assembly GCF_029169275.1 of Apis cerana. NCBI lineage: Eukaryota > Metazoa > Arthropoda > Insecta > Hymenoptera > Apidae > Apis > Apis cerana. The sequence goes on from NC_083857.1 coordinate 14,467,938, forward strand.
AATTATATACATTGGAATCATTTTTAAAAAAAGATTTTACATAAATATACTATCTATCTTAGATAACAATATCTTCTTACTTTCGCAATATTATACAATCGTTTTCTTCTTTCGAAAAAATCTAATTTTCTAATTTAAGTCCTTTTCATTTACTCTAGCATTCTAAAATACCGAAGCACAGGCTTCTGGCTATTTTAAACTTACATTTAAGTCGCGGACAAATGACATCTTCGAAGTTAAAAATTTCAGAATTCGGTGTGCTTTGCGAGTACGTGATATCCACTGAAGAAGAACGTGCAAAAGAGGAGCGCGGCGATAAGAAGGAGAAAAAGTAGTCGGAAGATTTTTATGAGGCTGATATTACCCTCGTCCACGCAATACTTTTTGGCAGCTGCCGCAGCGCAGAGAGCGTAACTGTCGACGTCGATTTCCGTGGAAACCGGAAATATATCTTGGTCCTCCGTAGCGAGACGTTGTTGAACCAGATACACGCGATTCCTCTCTACTGACCAAACTCTTGATGAAATTGACTCAACGGATCGAAGCGCATCACGGACTCTTTGATACTGCACGAGAAATCTGCGAAGAAGCTTATTTTTAGTAAGATTTTACTGATCTCCTCTCTTTCTTCAAATCCTATCCATCGTTCTTATTTCTAATTTAAACTATTCCAATCTGTTTTCTGAAAATTTTAATAAAATTTCATTTATCATTTATATTTTAATAGATTTTTAATTTAACTTTTCGCGCTATAATTGTTTTCTTCAAGAGTTTATATAGTCATATTATAAAATGTAAATAATTAATATTAATTTAATGATCAATGTATAACGTATTATTATTCTCTGAAGCTCGGAAAATAATTTCCGGGAAAGGATGTTTTTGCTCCTCAATCTTTGTTACTATGCCTACAAGGCAAAATTCATGTCTAACCTATTTGTCTCCGCTTCCACGTGCGCTGTGTATTATGCGCAGGTTATAATTAGTCAAAAGTATATTGTTCCATTGTTTAATCGATTAGCGCAATTAGATGCAGCAGCGCGCTATAATTTCCTCCGAGCTGATAAACGGTTGCAGACGTCGCGTTCACGGCAACCATGTGCAACATGTCCCTATATTGTTCATCCGTGTAGATCGATGGGATGCACTCGATTTCACTTTTCGGTCATCCGACGTAATTGCGAAAGTTCGTTCACCGGATGCCGTTTCACTTCTCTCGAGTAATAAAGACGCGTAAGTTCTTACGAGCAACGCAGCTTCGAGACATTTAACTTGGAAACGAATTTACGATTTTCCGATGAGCCGCGAAATCGAATTCCCGACGAAATATTCGTTCGAAACTTTGCATTCGAAGCTGTTCGACAGTTGACTACGGATCGAATGGTAGACAATCGCGGGCAACGTTCGGCAAGTTTCGGCTAACATCGACAAGTCTCGGCTACCAGCCTATATATGGATAGCTTCAGTCGGGTCTAGAGGTCTCTCAAATCCTCACTTCACTAGTTTTGCTGACGTTAATTTTGGCTTTATCATTTCCAGGGGTAAATGAAAAGTATTAGCTTAAAGTATCAAGTTTCAATTTATCATTTTTGCTAATTTCGCAATTCTTAACTTTCCTTTCGATATTATCACCAAGCAATAGTTTGGTAGACGATGAAATAGGCAATGTAAAAAGTAGGATAAAATCCAAATCTCTTTCTTCGCTAATTTCGTAGACTTAATTTTTATTTTAACGTTATTTCATGGGCAACTATGCGTAATAGAAATTATAATAGAACTTTAATGGAACCTACTTTGGAAGTTTCATAGGCTTTAACTTTGTTTTCAGTATTGCTCATGGCCATTTGCTGGTAACAGAAAATGTAATAGATCTAATATAAGGGTCACTTTATTAACGTTAGTTTTGCTTTCAGCATAACCATAAGCAATATGTAATGTAATAAGCTCATTAAAGTCCAACGTTTCAAAGTTTTATTCTAATAGTTTCACTACTCGTAGTTTTATCGTCATCATTAATCGGTAGTAAACTAAAATCTAAAGTTAAAAGTACCCACTCCACTAATTTCACGTAACTTCTCATTAATTGCAAGCACGGGCAACAGGTAACGCAATATGTAATTATAGATTTCAAATTTTAAGTCCTCATTAGTTTTACCTCAGTATTGCTTACGGACATCCATGGCCGTAAAATAATAGATTGAACAATAACCTTCTATGTATTTTGCATTAACTCTTATGTCAATATCCAAAATTTAATAAATGTTTAACTCTCAAAATGGATAAAAACTTCTAAAAGAATCAAGTATAATTAAAGAAATATTTTTCTTTCCACTTACCTTAACTCAAAGCGCAATTTTTTTGCGATTTTATAATGTCGCAAGCAGCATGATTACTGTAATTAAGGTCAAAGGGATGCAAGTGTACTAAATCACCGACATCTTTCTATCCTTTTACTCTAAAGAAAGAAGACATTGAAAAGGAGCGAGGCGAGGCAAGATGAGGCATTATTTACTCGTTCATTAAATAATTAAGATTTACCCGTTGATTTAAACATATATGCAAACTGAAACAAGCTTCAAAGAAACACGAGGTCAATTGAAATTAACAGTTTCAAACTAACATGCTAGTGTACGTAAATAGCAGCATTATTGTGTCTCACTGAATCTCGTTCTCATTACGCTACACTAATTCACTTTATTTTATAATGTCTATGGCATACTACGATCTTATAACGGTAATATTAAAGCCTTTATTATTGTCAAGTATGAAACCATGCGACTCGGTTATTAATATTGCCGTTGTTTACGCAAGAATGAATTTAATTATGAATGTATTAACTCTCAAGCCACTGGTTTCGCAAAAATCCGAATTATTTCCCTCCATTTTACCAAACTACATCCGTTTTATGATAAAAATGTTCATAACCTCTAAAATACCTTTTATTTTACCTTTTATCAAAGCATGTCCGTTTTATGATAAAAACATTAAAGATCGCCTTCCAAAATACCTTTTATTTATTACCAAAACTTCTATTTCGTTCCATATAACGATGCCTTTCGTTCATCATCGAACTTTCTTTTAACTTTTTCTACTCTTCCGATGAACTAAAAAACCAAATTATATATTAATCAACGTTCTCATTGAAAAATATAACCTTTGTTTTATTAATCATTAATAACTAAAGAATTCACAATATCAAAAAAAATAATAATAAACATCGTACTTCTTTTTTGAATCAAGACCGATCTGAAAAATTCACGAACGGTTGAAGTTAAGTTACACGATCCACGATCCAAGTTTCCAGAAGGAAACATCGATAGAAGATTTTCGGTAAAGTTTGATCGCGGCGTAGATGCGCGGCGTGGATGCGCGACGTGGATGCGCGGCGTGGATGCGCGGCGTGGATGCGCGGCGGGAGAGGAAGCATGGAGGGGGAAGGTTGCAAGAACCGATCCTGGAGAAACGGATCCACGGGCGTGCTTGGCAAACGCGGTGCAATCGTAAAAGTAAAAGTTATCCGGAACTACGATTTAGGTGAATACCAAAGTAAACGGGTTCGTTCACGACGGCGGTATTCGAATCGTGGGGACAGAACGACGGAGAGAAGGAGAGACAGAGAGAGAAGAGAAAGGAGGAAGGAAGTGAAAAAGGCAGTTGAGGAAAGAAGGCGAAAAGGAAAACAGTGGAAAGGAAACTCGTTCCCCCTCGCGGAGGAAACTTGCGAAACTCGTAGTCTGATTGCTTTTAAAAATCGCGAGTTTGCCCCGGCAACGAGGAAACTTTCCGAAAATCTTGACAGCTTTCATTGAAATGCGTTTCTTTACCCGGGCCACCGGCGTGATTCCAACTTTTCTTCCCCGCCCCGTTCCCATTCTTCCAGAATGCACAGAGGAAACTGTGCAACCTGACCGAGTTTGCATGATCCTCTACACGTACTTTTTAGTATGTATATATATATTGGCTCCGTCGATCTGATCCGCGCGCGTGTAAATAAGGAAATATTGTTACAAGCAGATGGCGGATATTCAATATTAAAATTTGTATGCACGAGACACTTATCGTGACGTGTAAATCGTAAAATTTATACGATTCATAGTTATAATATACGATTTCTCAGCTTTCAAGATAACGTATATTTCGCTTTCGTATAAACTTCTAATTGTAAATATATATATGTGTAAGAAAATATTAAAAATTTTTTGTATCGCACGCTATTGATCCATGCGATTATTTATCGATTTTGTTTTTTTGGCTATTATTAGAGATCTTTCAAACCCACGTCTGTCGATTTAACGTACGAATATGTTTGATAAATGTGCCTTTTCGGAACGATAATCTCGAGAAATTGTAGATATCGTATATTTCTAGCTCGTTATACCTTTTCTTTGCTCCGACTAGTCCGAGAATCGTGTCGCAGAGTGTGGATGGCAACCATTCAAAAAGCACCACCAAAGCCCAATGTAGCGTTACTATAGATGTCATACCACGGAAGCCGAAAGTCGGATATGCAAACTTTCGGTTGGCTCGCTGAGATTTCTTAATCAGGTCACTCCATGTGCATCCTATCGGGATCGCGTTGTATATCACTGGACCTTGTACATTTTTTCTACGACAATCAAAAGAAATATTATTAATTCTATTCTTAATTTATTTAGTCAATTCTACTTTTATACGGTCATACAAATATTCTACGTTACACAAAATTAATTTATTTTTTTTATTTAAAATTTCTTTTTAATAAAAATGCGAGTATAAAAAATATAATTTTTTTTAACGGAATATTACTTTAAAGGAAGAAAGCGAGAGCTCAGAATTTCAATTTTTTCGTTTTTTTAAATATAACTTTGTAATGGTACGATAAAATAAAATTTTAAATTGTTAATTTTTAATGAAAAATATTCCCGGATGAAATTGTATTTAAAATTGAAAAAAATGCAAAAATATTGCTTCATATAAAACACATTATACTCTACATATATATATATACTTTTAACTAAATTAAAATCGATAAGATAGCTTTTGCTTCTGATGTATATATATTCTTGAGTTAATTGATACGTGATAAAATGTATTAAAAAGAAATAGATAGGTAAATAGATGTAATAATAGTGGCAAAGTTCAAGGATGCATTATATAATATAATTTAACCTCAACGGTCCGTCAACGATTCACTTCGATACCAACGTTCAATCTGAATTCGTTTGACGTCATTCCAGTCTATGAGGTTCAAAGCATTTTCCAGGGTAAGATTAAAGGAAATAACATCTCGTGTACCCTCGTAAATTCGACATACTGATTATAATATATATATATACACATACATATAAATATAGACCCTCAAAACTTTACAACTTTGACCAACATAACCATTTTTATTGAAATCTGGCTTGATTGCCATCTTTCAAAAATACCTTGCCCGTCATTTGCTTTTTCTCATCTTTCACTTAAATCAAATCCTCGTCCCGACCCATCCTATAGACTAAATAATATTTTGTATATCGAACTTGTGTTACCTTACATCTCAACAGCTCTTCAGAAGATGAAATCCGATATAATATCGATTTTTGGAATAATTGTAAAAGCACGAGTCATATACAACGATCAAACACGAAAACACGAATTATTAAAAGATCTTTCTAGTTAAATAGATCGAATGTTCTTTTGCAAGTGAATTCCGACTTATTTAAATTTTATGTTGATTTATTCGTGTTTTATATACACAAGTGAAGAAAAATAAAGAAAGATGAATGTTAAAACGCTACAAGTTTGAGAATCCGATGCTCGAGAAGAAATCGGGTCGGATCGGCTCAAGTCGAGTGAACTCGACTTCGGTCGGAACAGTTCGGGTCAAATCGGCTAGAATCGGATCCCTAAAGTATCTCATAGTTCTAGAACATTGGGATTCTCGAGAATTTCAGCATGAAAATATCAGGATTCTCCATAATTTTGAAAACGCTGAACAATATATTGGAATTCGTTCACAAATTTAAAACAAGAGTTTTGAAATTTTTAGACATCTTAATTTTCACGTGACAATTTCGACTCGATTCGAAATTTTCGAGTTTTTAGATCTCTATAAAGTATAAACTAACAACTACATTTTTCGATATCTAAAACATATTCAATTTCGAATGATCACCACTGGAAGTCCAAGTTGGTGATTAATATATCGATAGTAGGATATTTTTCTATATTTGCGTCGAATATCACTGGTAAGCTCATAAACACGCTTCATACTTCATTAGTCGCAAAATTGTGTCGTGACAACTAGATAATCCGCGAATATCTACTCATTTCGACGCATGTATAATTCCTGGCCATTTAAATATTAAATTTACGCGAATATAGGTATTTAAACCGGTAAATCGTCATAATACGAGTTTCCTCTGGTATTACTCGATATACCGAACATTGGCCGCGTAAACCAGCTCTGCTTGCTTTTTGCCCCGCTCAAAAGAGATTTGAATGTTCTTTTGAAACGAAACCACCGTTCATTTCGCGTAAACTTTAATCGCTTACATTTTATAGCTCCACCACCGAAAAAGGCAACAGGCTATGGATCCACACAGAGTCGTGGTTTACGCGCATTGGTTCGATTGTTTCTCGTGTTATTACATTGGCTTATTGGATACCGTTTTGTTTTTCCCAAAGCTGCGCAAATTTAAAAATTTCCCTTTTGCATATCGTTTTTATGCATCATTTTATTTTCCTTTTTTGTTACTTTTCTTTGATTTCAATTTTTCTTATTCTTTTTCTTATTAATTTCTTCAATAATAAGAAGAGAAATTATTAAATTATCTTATGCTTTCGAGAACGGTTGATCAGGACAGAGGGGACAGAATCGAGCCAAGTATATCGATGTTATTCGATTCACGCGTAATTAACCAAGTTTAACGTCCTTCTTCAATCGATGCTCACACAGCGAGAAATTAGAACATGATAAAAATAACAAAAAATTCCTTCCAAACATTTCGTATCCTTTTTTAGTTTTGATAACATTTCCAAAGATAGCGTTTCATCGAAACAGAGCGACTAAAAGCGACAAGATAGAGCAAGGAAAAGGTACTCACGAGGTGGCTCGTTCCCAAGCAACAGTGATCAAAGTGTTGACCGCCAGGTCGATCGGAATAATTTCCGCCTGAAGGTTCGAATTGCCGAGGACGTGGCCTGCTCCCGCTATCAAAGCTGTCGATCCTTTCAGCGTGTCCACGAATCCGGGCATGGGCTCGCGGAGTGCAGGCCCGACCAACGGAACCCGCACCAGTGCCATGGGTCCATCGTCCCCTTCCTTCCCCGCCTCGACCACTCGGTCGTCGCTCGCCCGCTCGAAGATGCTCGTCACCACTGCCACAACTTGGATCCGCGATAATTGTTTGGAGAATCGAAATGTCTCGTTGCACGGACCTGCGGCGTGGAACACCACGCTCACGTTTCCCAACAGCTCCTTGTCCCTCTCGCTCATGCCGAAATCGTTGTACGATAAATTACCCTCTATCGCTTTCACCCGTGAGAGAGCGTTCGGGTCCTCTTGTCTCAATCTCTCGAATCTGTAACGAATAAACGGACGAGAGATGGAGTAGTTTGACTGGATCCTGGCCAAGATTTATTCCCGTTTGAAGATGTTTATAATAATGGTGGGATGGGTGTAAGTACGATAGATTTTTCTTCGACGTGTGCGCGTTTTTGTTTATGTAATGAAACGAAAGTTGGATAGAGATTTACATAATTCTTTTAAATATCGAGTTTATATAACGCGCGAGTTTGTTTAATTTGTTTTGTTAATAATTTTAATTTTATGTAAATATTTATTCAATTTATATTTCAAAATTGTATACGTTATGTAACGTTTTCCTTATTTTCACTTATTAGAAATTATTATCTGTTCAAGCTACGCCGTTCGTTCCATGTACGTACCGTGACCAACTGGCGTTTCCGCAATTACTGGTATCACTGACAATCTTCTACTTTTACTGTTACATAAACTAGATTTATTATTACATCTATTATATCATGTCAACGATTTATTCTCGATATACTCTTATTCCTTTGTAAATCAGAAACAGTTAAATATGTATCTGCGCGTAATTAAGTATAATTTTTACTGAATTCACATCGAATCGTTTGATCACGACTCGTTGCTCGAAGCGAGGAGCGCTTAAAGCGAATTCTCAACGTAAGACGTGTAATAACAACCAGTTGCGAATGCCGCAGTCGAATTTTTTCTCGTGTGCTTTATACGTCCATGTGTAATATGTGTATTACTTTATAATTATACTTCATATTTATTTATATAATTTAAAGGGTTTTTTTTAAGAGCAAATGATAGAAAAACGCGATAATATGTTTATATAAAACCATTTGAGGATTTAAATTCGCAAAGATCGTAAATTTAAACGGGCAAGCTTTTCACTCTTTTCATTCATACTCTGAATTAATTATTACGGAATAAATTTTTTTTGTTAAAATTTATTAATATTTGCTTCGCGATTCGAAATAAATCTCATCAGAAAGACCTTTTCACTTTTTGTCTCCATTATGTCCCGGATTTCATTCATCCTCGATAATATTAACTCGAATGTTTAATCGAGCAAATTGACAATGAGCATGCGTCTAGCCAACAATGCGCAACGAGAGACTAATCTGTCATTCTGTCTAATGAAACGTTAATTAGAATGGAAGGCTATAATACCTAACGAATTAAAATCAGACCGTCTAACGGATATACAGTTAATGATAACGTAACAATGGGTAAACGAATAAAAATCAGAATAAGCCAATTAATCATTAAATATTGTTAAATCAAAAATATTGAAATCTTGCGTAACAACATCGCGCTTGGAAAAGGGAGCAAACAATATCTTGAAATACGATGAAAAATAACCTCGATTTCCAATATCTTTCGAATAACGAGAGAAAAATATTCTCGATCATACTATCTCACAGTGATGAAAAAAAAGATTCTCTCCTTCAATTTTAATATCTGCTATGAAGAAAAAAAAAAGGATATTCTATCTTCTCATCAATTCTAATATCTTCTAATAAAAAAGATATTCTCGATTCTATTACCTTACCGCGATGAAAAAAAAAAAAGATATTCTTGATTCCGTGATCCTTTCTTTCGTCTTAATTCTAATAACCTTCAACGATGAAAGAAAGATTCGTGATATCCTTTTCTCATCGATTCTAATATCTTTTGCTCTCGATCATCTTTACCGTGTCTTCTTTCAACTCATCTGTCACAATTCTAATATCTTTTATAACGGAAAAAAAGTACCCTCTACTATTCTCCTATGGCGAAAGAGAGATACTCTGACGCTCTCTATTATCTTATTATGGCAAAGGAATATTCTTGATTCTTTCCATCTGTTATGATATCTTTTGCAAAAAAGAAAGAGAAAGCCTCGATTCTAATATCTTTTACTTTTTTTAAAATAAAAGTCTTTACGAAAAAGAGACACTCTCGATCATCTTACCGTGGCGAAAGAAAGATATTCTTGATCCTGTCGTCTTTGGTGAAGCCGTGGCGGGTACGAACGATCGCGTATATCTTCACGTGCGGGAACGAGCGAAGGACCTTCTCGAGCAACGCTCGTCCCACGTCGCTGGTCGCTCCCGTTAGAAGCAGCTCGCGATCCGCGTACCATTCGCGCAGAGCCATACTCGTTGACTGACCGATCGAAAAGGAAAGTGACCGTTGTATTCACTTTAACCGTCGCGCCGACCCGAACGCCCTCCCTTCGCTCCTGCATTTTTGATGGCCGCGAATCTCGAATCGGTGGGGAGGAGGCTCGATCCATTTCTAGAAAATTCTTGTTCTAGAAAAATGACGTTCTCTGATCGCGGAGAAATCTTCATATGCGACAATAAGAACGTAAGTTCCTCGTTCTCGTTATTAGAGAATTATCGAAAATTGATTTGTCGTCGATTCAAATCCACTTTTTTATTACTAATTTTCCTAAAATTGTTATCCCCTTTTCGAAAATTTCGCCATCGCGCTATTGAGAGGACAAGTTGGACGGATAGTATCGGCTCGAAAGTTCGCAGGCAACAAAGTGAAAGTGGTGAAATTCGCGAGCGAACGAAAACAATAAATTCACGAGTAGTAGGAGAAGTAGTGGAGAAATTAAAGGAACTGTGGAACGGGGAGGAGGTAAAGTTCTATTTCGACCAATTTGCCCGTCAATTTGCCCCGTCTTAATGGGTATTTACGAGCTGTTGACTGGCAGAGGAACGGGGGAATTTATTTATCGATAAAATTAATTGACCGCCCTCTCCCCTTCTCGCCCCTCGAAACTTCATTTTAACGACGAAACTTTGTCATCGATGGAAAAATTGTTTCCCGATAATTTCCAACTTCCTTTCATGTTTAATCTATAGAGGAGTTAAATATCGAGGGATCGTCGATATAGTCTTTTCGTTCGTACACTGGAACTTTCTTCGATCTTCCGAAGGTAAAAAAAAATTAATAATAATAAAACTCTGCATTACGACGTGTCTTGCATCGATTCAACGTGCTTCGAAAAGATCGAAGAACCAGGAAACGGGAAGACAGAAAAGAAAATTGATTAGTAATTACTTATGGATTATTATCTTATTATTAATTATTACTAATTTTATTTCGATCAATTGATTTATTAGATTTTGAAAAATAATAATTCTTGAATTCTGTTGAAGTTAATTTATTAGAATAGCAATGTTTCGTCGAATTTGCATTCCGTCATTTATTGGCAGGTTGAAGATGTTTGTGTTAAGATAGCCGCCTCGTAACACGATACGTCATTGTCCTTGTTGCATCGCGCTCGGACCCAACGGCAAACGAGGAAGGGAGAGCAGTCTCCTTGATCCAATGCACAGACGTTGCTCGGCAAACGTTGGCTACATCTCCATGCAAATGAGACTGGTGGTGGCGTATTCGCGGCAAAATTGCCACCAGCAACATCCAGAGTTTGCTTTTGCCAAATAGCTGGCTTCATTGTCAAGAAAGAACATAGTTGAACGTGACACGCGTTTATTCGCTCGTCGCGCATGCGCGTGTCGTAGCGAATTCGCAAAGGTGACGGTTGTCTCCTTAGATCGAATCGCTAGAGATTCGAGAAATATGTAAGAAACAAAATATGTAAAAAATATGTAACATGTTTGAATATTGGATGGATGGAGAATAATGGAAATTGGAATTATTGGTTAAGTGTATATAGTGCGTGGATTTACTTGGAAAGGCACCTTGAAAAATATTAATAAAGGAGCGAAATGGGATGGCAATATTTACTCGACGATGACCTTGAAACGCGCGGCGTTCATATTTCTCGAGATATTTACACGTAAATATAAACTGTGATACATTTGGTAACAAAAGTTGAAGAAACAAAGTAATCATTCTTTTGGGATAAATATATGAAGAAATATAGGATAAAGAAGCTCTATTAAAGATCTAAAAATAAGCCAATCCTTTGATTATATTCTCCTTTGTGTTTCCATATACACATGCTACATAAATTTGTTTCAAAAAATTCCATCACGATAAACTTTCAATTATACGTCCCAGCTACTTTCGTGGGAATTTGATTTATTATTGGGATCCGAGCGGAGATGATTTGAATAACAGGTTGGTTTGGATAATAGGGTTTTATACAGGCTCTTCCTTGCACAAACAATTCCTCTCCGCCGAACGATAGAGCCTCGATAGCCGATAGAAATCGAGATCGAGCGTATTTGCTTGTTTCGCCCGAAACCGGAGGCGCGAGTCCTTCCGTGTAAACACGGAGAAAGACGGAAGGATAGAGTTAGAGAGAGGGAGAACTAGATGGAATTTTACCGTAAACCGTCCCAACGGGCCGAACACTTTCACGCTCCGACTCGAATTGGCCTCGATTTAGATTCTCCGGTTTGGTATACCATCATTCGGCCAAAGCGGATGGCAAACTTGACATCAACGATCACTTTTCCAATGAATACTAATATAGCCCGTAGAATTGGCTCGCGATGCACAATCACGGGGAACAATGGCCAGGGAGAAACGAGAACAATCGTTAATTTGCATTTGCACAACGAGATGGAAGAAAGTAAGCCTGTTTAATATAATGTAGTATATATTAAATGTGAATTGTCAGGCTGAATAATTACCAACGGAATCGAGACGTATCTTTCCTTTTTTGATCTGTGGATTTAGTTAACTGGTGGAAAGAAGTCTCGCGGGACGGCACAGGGGCAAGAGGGGTCCTTCGCAAGGATCGCCTATCCCCACTCACGCCTCGCTTTGTTGACGTTCCTGACACAACACGCTACGTAATAGTAGCTATAATTTGATATTAGGAAATATTTTGTACATACAATTATTATCTTTGCTCCTCGAATACAAAATTATATTCATAAATTAGTGCATATTGATGAGAAATGAAAAAATTTTTATATTATATTAGATACGTTAAAATTCTATATCTACTCTAATGCATTGATTTTTAAGTCATTTTGGATCATTTTAAGATTACAGTTAAAATTTTGAATCAGTATATGTGACAAATACCGTGGTAGTTTAACCAATCAGATTCGCATTCTTTCCATCAGTGAACAGTATATTCTTCGGCCTCGTTGTTATTTTATATATCTTTTCATATTTGATAAAACTAATTCCACGTCTTTCAAAAATTGATCCACTTATTATATTAAAAAAAAATACAAATATTTAATTAATATTCGAAGCAATAAATTTCTTAAGAAGATTTTCTATTTTTTTTTTTTTTAATTTCCCTAAAAATGACGAAAATGAAACTCAACTCCTCCTCTCTTTCTTTCTCTCTCTTTGTTTGCAAGGTTCTCAATTCCAGAGTAGAAACACGAGCGCCGGCAGCTGGTCAAATTTTTCCCCCTCCTTTTCTGTCCGAACTGGATGCGCAATTCCCCTGTAACGCAATCCGACCACCACCCCCCTCCCCTTTACCATGAATATGCACACTTTTTTCGCGGACGTATGTTTCGCCACGCAACAGCTCATCCACTCCATACTCGGATACACGGTTATATTCCGTTTGCGAATACAAAATCGAGGTAATTCGAAAGGAACCACCAAAAGCGACATCCTGCACGGATTTGACAGACACGTTCGTTATCAAGGAATGTCGATATCCGTATCGATGTATTTTCCGCCAACGTTACGTTGCATTCTCGTCTCCTGTCAGTCGTTCTTGTGACACGTGTATTTTTCTATTTCCACGAATTTTTTTTACAATGAGGAACAACTCTACTCGATTAATTAATCATTGGTTCGCAAACACGGATATTTAGATATTTTATAAAATAGTAGAATGAAAGATCGATCAGAACTTAGATCCGAATTTAATTTAGAATAATAGCAACGATCGAGGCATTCGATCGGATGAACAGTTGGTGGGATAATCGAAAGTAAATTTAACGAGAGAATTAAAGAATTGAAGGAATTATAATGTAATTTGGAAGGGGAAAATAAAAAAGGTTTTTTATTGAATACTTGTTCCAGAATGGAAAATGTTTGAATAATAAAGGATAATCGACGTTTCATTATTGTTTACACAACGAATATTTCGACACGAGTATTATAGAATTAAGGAAATGAATTCGTTTGGGAGTAAAATTCTTAAGAGTAATTCTCCAGAGTAGAAATACAGTGTTGTCAATTTTCAGTACGGAATCTTGTACAATAATTCCCGAGAGTTTCGTTTCTCCAATAGAGGTCGCGCACGTTAACCTAACCTAACCTAACCTAATCTAATCGACTATCGTTCCGTTCGTGACGTCATACGAACGATATTGTATCATGGAACATCTTGTCCGTGGCGTCATATGTACACAAATCGAATATAAATTAGAATATGAATTTTAAAGTTGGTTTAACTTTTGAACAAAGTAGGGAAAAAAAATAAGGGGAAGAAAATAGAATCGTTACGATTCGAGAATTATGAATAGAAAATCTAGGATCTATCGCAGCAATTGCGGCTTTCAAAATTTGCAATTCCGATTATGGATATCGATATCGATTGCTTAAATAGAATTCAGAACGGAACGAAATTACGAAAATTCGAATCTGCTTTATCCTCTTTAAAATTTTTTACAACTCGACAAAACTCGTCGAAACAAAACGCACAATTCAAAGATCGGATCGACAATCATTATACAATCATTGCACGTGTATATACGTCTTAATCACGATTTAATCATCAGTAGATTAATAATCCATTCCAATAACAAATTATCTTGCAGCAGAATAAACATCTTGCGATTTTTGTAAAAAACGACACGTACGATTTGATAACGCTGCTTTTCCACTATTTCTTTTTATCTCTTCTTTTTAATCAGCAAAAACACCTCCATAAATCCTTCTCGCTTATTTAACTTCAATGTGAGAATGATCTAAAAAAAAATATAATTATCTAATCGTTCCAAAGATGATCGATCAAATTTAAATAAAATCGTATAACTTTTCTAAAATAAATTAATCTATTTAACGAAGTTATTGATGAAATTGAATTTCGACAATAATATGAATCTGGTTAATCACAGTAACATATTGATATTAATCCTAAAAAATGTTTAGATAAAAAATATTAAATTTATTCCAATAAATATTATAGTAAATTGAAGTTTTAATCATTTTACATTTAATAACGAACCAGTAATCCATGAATAAATCTAGAAATGATAGCAAAAACTGCTTCTATTGAGAGAACATAATGAAAATAACGCAATTTGACAGTATAATTCCTATTTTTAAATCTAGAGAATAATAAAATAAATCATAATGATCGGACAAAAATATTTCAATTTAATTTTGATCCACGAATAAGTTGCTAATCATCTAAAAACTTTAATTCCTATTTGTACAGCAATAATTATCGATGTCGATGAATATATGCTCGTGTATCAACATATCTAAACCTACAATATGTAATCAAAAGTTAAACGGATGGAAACAGGGAAAACAGTTAAAATTCGTGAAGAATTAATTCTATTCGATTAGGTCGTGAACTCGCATCATGGACTTTATATTCGTGTAGCACGAATGTGTAGCAAAGCATACAGCGCCAGCAGCAGATTGCACGCGAAATTAGAATTTTAAATCGAGCAGGCTGTTTAGCAAGAAAACATTTATGAAATTATTAGGCCGAGACGTCGCGTGTTAACAATTATGAATTGGCGTGTAGCAACAAATAACTAGAAAACGCGTTCCAATATGGTCGATCCGACGTTTCTCGATAGATATTTTCCGATTATGCTTCCGTACAGATCGAGAATGCGTTATCGGTTCGAAAAAGAAGCTCGATGCACGTGCAACGAACACGTATCGACCGAATTATTTTCGCTTTGCAGCACAGAAGGAAAGAACACGGTTTCAAGTTCTCGTTGATTGTTTCACGCTTAAAATTTGTCGATTAACTTGTTGTTCTACTTTTTATTTTGATTATAAAAATATCATTCCCGGGGAATTCGTGTATTTGACCGACTTGTCGACTGTTGTTCAACTCTGGTCTGAACAGCTTGAATTTCTGTCTAAGGAAATTTCTAAGTGAAATGAGAGGAGTTAACTATCATGCATGGTCCTGCTAATAGTATACACTCTTGTTAAGGAAACTCTCTGGTAGAATTACTCAAAGCACACCACGATGAGTCGAAGATATCCAACAGTATTTTATCGTGTGTTAAATCAGACTCGGTTGATTGTTTCCTAACTTCTTCCTAAAAAAGAAGAAAAAAAAACTTTTATAATAATTTAAAAAAATCAAAGTTTTAATAAGGGAAAAAAATGACGTGATTAAATATGATTACATTTTTAAAAAAGAAGATTGTCGAACAACGCGAAACGTTTCAATTTATAAGTAGCTTAGCAAGTGTTTTCCCCTTAATGAAATCTTTTGAAAAAAAAAAAAAATTAGATTCGCGAAAGGAAAAATTATCGGTAGTTAAAAGGAATTTTTTTTAAAGAATTTTTTCGAACATAGCTCAACTTCGAGGAAAAAGTACAAAAAAGTAAAAAAAAATTTAAGAAAAAAAACCGATACATCGAGTCAAAAAAGTTGAGGAAAATAAAAATGCTTGGAAAATGATTGAATTTACACACGGAAACGAGAATTCTTTTAAAGCAGCTCCCGATGAAAGCGTTCAAAGGGCGGAAAAATGGTTAATAGCGTAGAAAAGTAACGTCTTTATGCTCGCCTACGCATCACCAGTCTAATTCCTTAAAGTGATCCCTCTCGCTACGTTAAATCACTTTATCACATGTTCCTTTTCCCATAGAGTGTTAAATTCATTTTGAAACATGCTTGAAACGCGATACAAGAGTTGAAAGATCGATTTTTACTGCCTTACGACTCGTTCCTCCGATGCTAAGTCTTGAAGATTTTCTTTCGATGTCGAAGCAACTGTTCACTGCTCGAAAACTGAAAAGAAAATGGCGGGAAGGCAGAGGGGCAAGAGGTCCTTCGCTGGGCCGCCTATCCCCACTCACACTTCCCTTTGTGACGATCCTGACACCACACGCTACGCAACAGAACTATAATTTGAACATTCAAAATCGTAAAAATTATTTTCATTTATGAAATTATGTTAGGAAATATTTTATATGTACAATTATTATTTTAACTATTCGAATAAAAAAGAAGACATTTATAAATTAACCTATGCATATTAATGATAAAATAAAAAAATTTCTATATTATATTAAATACGTTAGAATTCTCTGGATTTTATACCTACTCTAATACATTAATTTTTATAGTTAAAATTCTAAGTTTTTAACTTATACTTAGGTTAATCAAAGTTCATCATTAGATCTTAAATTAATATAGAATTTTTAAATCACGGTTAAATTAATTAAAACTATCATCTTTCTTCGTTTTTCATTTCTTTTTTGAATTATTCAATAGAAATTTTTATATTTTTTTTATATATATCTCTATATGAATCCAATTATATCGTTATAACCATTATGTAATGATAAATTGATGGAATTATTCTCTTTTTAGTTTTTAATTTTTACCAGAATTTCTAAATCATTCTAGATCATCGTATTTTGAATTAGGATAATTGCGACAAATACTATGAAACAAAAAAGCTTTCAATTTAACCAATCAGATTCACATTCCTTTCTCGAGACTTCTTTTCGATAATAAACAGTATGTACATGTTTAGCCGACATCGATCAATCTTAAATTAATCTATCGTTTTAGCCTTAGTTTCAGTTATAAAGAATCGTTCGTTAAGTTTTTGCCTTCAATCAGTTTCGATCGTATATGCAAATTGTTTCAATTAAAATTTCAATTAAAACTTTTAATTGTGAAGAATCGTTCATTAAATTTTTTTTTCCGATACCAATCGATTTTAATTACACATTTTGATCTCTTGCAATGTTTTAATTGCAAAGAATTGTTCATTAAATTTGTGTCTTTGCAGATTTGATCGATTTTGATTGATACAATGGTTAGACTGCTTCTAGAAAATACAATATATCTGATCGATTGATTATAAAATAGTAAAAAATTAAATAGATATTAACTTTAATAAAACAACAATTGGTGAATTACAACAAGACTACCTTCTATTACAACAAAAAATATTAAATCAATAATATCGATAATATCCAATAGCAATATTCTAATTAAAAAAAAGAAATAATCGCATGGATTTTCGTATTGGATTGGTACATTTAACGATATGCAACCACGATCGTTTTAAACTGACTGCGCGAGGAAAATTGGATTGCCGTCAAGGGTCGTTTTTCTCGAGAAAAATAAGGGGAGCGTAGAGGTGAAACTACCCTTTAAATGCTAAGTTTATGTACCTCGTATTCCCTTTAAACACCCTCAAACCGTGATAAATTTCCCGATAAAGTTACATTTGTCACCGTGAGTTACAAAGGGATCGAATTTATCCGGTTTCGTTACGCGAAGAATCGTGTAAAAAAAAAAAAGAAAAACATTGTGTTTTCTACGAGCGAGATCTTTGCATTACGAGGTTTCCATTTCCATCCACGATTACTATGCTAAATATCGCGCGAGCAACGAGAGAATATTGTTTTTCTCCCACCCCGGTGCAAATAATCGTCTAGAGATGCCGCGATAGAGCAAGAAACGTATGAAATGGCGCCACCATCGCACGCCAAGATTAAAATTTGAATTGCTGCAGGTGCAAGTACTCGCTCTCGCTACTCGTTTCGAAACGAATAATTGTCTCGATATCATTTTTACATAATTATAACAAACGAGTATTTAATAAAAAAACTGTTTCACGTAAGTTACAACGAAATGGATTATCGCATCCTATTATACCTCATTAAATTACAATATTTATTCGTACGACGCGGTCATCGTATTACATAATCACAACGTCTAGAAAAGGAGAAAAAAATGAAGAGAAACGAGTTTCTTTCTTCAAAACGATTAATCATCCGTAAGAAATTACATGTATCGCATTGTCAACGCAATTTAACGTAATCCAATTCTGATTATTTGATCCATTATCGTTAATTGTCTCATCTCTCGCTCCATCCCACTACACGGTGTCGGTAAAAACGGATAAAAAGCGCGAAAGAGGTATTATCGCATCCCCGGCTATTTCTTGGAACGAAAAGAGGCGTGGGACGACCATCACGGTGAAAAGGATGGAACGATCGATCACGGGGCGATTGGCAGCAGCTCTCGCGAGAGTTTTCACGATCATCTCGATAATGTTCTTCTCCTCGGTGACGTTCTCCTCCTCTTCCCACCCCGCCAGCACCAGGGCAACCTCGGGGCTCACCACGCACGCCCTCTTCTCCTGGTCGTACGTGTACCCAAATTTGCAAACGCACTCGTAGCCGCCAGGCATATTCCAACACGTCTCGCCTTCGTCTACGGAGCAACGGTGTTCGCCACGCGCGCACTCGTTCACGTCCACGCAAAGCCCGTACCTCGCGGACCACTCGTACCCCGGCTCGCCGCATTGGCAGCTGATGTTGATCTGATTCCCAACCAAGCTCAAAAAATCTTGGTTCTTCTCTCGGTTCAACTTGCACTCTCTGTTACCTGCGGAAAATGAGATATATCGTATCGTTTGAAATAATTCCTTCGAGAAGGAAATATATATGCGTGTATATAATTATTAAGGTTAACTTAACCTCTTAATAAATTTAATGAAATTGGTGATCGTGTATTTGATGAATATCGTATTAATGAAACTAATGAAGGTATAAAATTAATTATCTACTTGTTTGTCTGTAAATTAATATTTAACGAGAAATAATAATAATAATTTTGAATCCATGAGATGACGTTGATTTTAAAAAAAGGTGTTATTCTTATAAACATTGTCGGTTCTGTGATTTTATGATGATTTTGACATCGTATTGATGTGAATATGTTAATCTTGAAATTAAAATACTAATATAAATATACGTTGTATCATTAACTATAAGTAATCCGTAACTACCTAATTTTAACATAATTGATTACCAAAATTACTGATCCATGATATGGAAGCTTCAACACGAGCTTTAAGCAATCATCCATGAAACACGTGCAGAGGAATTTTTACTAAAAATGATACTATTAATAAATAAATGAGTAAATAATATTAGATATAAATTTAAATTCAATTCAATAATTATAATATAAAATATATGTATAATTTTACCACCAATTTTCACTTATTTTATAATTATATAAAAAATTAATAATAATTCTAATTCATAAAATATATATATATCATAGAAAAAGAATTTATCTTGCGCATTGTATCGAATGCTCTTTCGACCGAGGTGTATATGTGTGTGTAGAAGCTTGTGTGACGTGATGTATTTTTCTTCACGATTATTGGACCGTATTTAAGTTCAAGTTTGGCACGATAATAATCAATAATATCGCGGCCGACAAGAAAAATTCTTCAAATTGGAACGACGTTGATTTCTCCCCAGCCAGGCTGAAATGTGTGAAAAATATTACTAAATTATAAGCGTCGATATAAACTCGGATAATTCTTTGATTAGGCTTAATGCACGATATATTTGTGTGTGAATATTAAATAAGTTTCTATTCTCAAAAGTTAATCTTTTTTCTGGTACAATTTTATTATAATAAAGCCATTCCATTATATCATTGAATCTTTTTTTACAGCAAATGTAAAGTGTTTTATAATTACACTTTTTATTTATACAAAATATTCAACGTAGGGAATGATAAAAAAAAATCGTTTGCGAACTCACTTCCCTTCCTTTGAAACGAATAAACCGTATTATAAATCTTGCGAGCATATTTGTGTGAATATTAAATAAATTTCTGTTCAAAAATTATGGCGTAATAACGTAAACTGTATTTATGACTACACTATTTATATACTCACGCAAAATATTTCAACGTGCAGAATGAACACGCGAATAACCAAAAAAAAAAAAAAAAAAATTCTCCTCGCTCGAGATAGATAAAAATTTAAAAAGAACGCAAACAAAATTAATCAAATGCAAATTTATCATCATCACCTTCGTTTCTCCTTTTCGTTTCTTTCAATAAAAGAAAATACAAGAGAAAGATCGAAAAAAGGCCACGAATCGTTAAAAAGGCAGAATATGTTGCGTCACTCCGATATCTTGGAAAAGTGCCAAGAAGGGAAGGGGAGGGGAGAGAGAAGAAGGAGAAGGAGGCGGAGCGAGGGAGAAAATTAGAGGCAAGAGGAAGCAGGCAATCCTCTTACGAGATTTCTACGCACCTGGCTCGTTCCCAGCGTAACACGGGTTGGCCTCAGACTGGTGGCAATCCGTCATATCCCCGATACGTTTCATGGGACAACAATGATCCGGGCAGAAGCTGTAAAGGGCGCAGGCATACGGTTCCGTGTCATCGGCCCTCGGATCCCCCGTTGGCTGCATCTCGCAGTTCGCGTGATTGTCGCACGGCTCCCCGAAAATGCTCAGCTCTGGAACGCCGAGCATCGTGTACCAGCACATGTAATAACTCACCGTGGTGCGCCACTGAAATCGTTCTGAAGTCAGAATATTTTTCTCTCTCTCTCTCTTTTTGTCTCCTTCTAATTTGTGGTCATCGATTATCGACGGTTGGTACATAATATATAATAATTAAAAAGTTACAAAGTTATAATTTAATCGTGTTCGAAAATAGCTACGAATAAATGTTTTGTTCGAGCGTTTTAACGAGTAATTGCTTCAGTAGTAATTTTATTCGAAATTTTCGAAAGGATTCAAAGAAGAAAAGAAGAAAGGAAGAAAAAAATTCATTTCAGGAAGATGAGAAAGGTAGAATGAAAATTCTTATCGACCGATTGATCTTTCTTCCATTTTATTTTAAAAGGAAAAGGTCTCTACTTACCTATCGGACCTTCGAACGGCGGCATCACTTTTTTGTCACGCTCCATCGCGTTTAGACACTCCTTTTGAACGGACTGTATCTGCTGCATATTGTCGGGCAACACCCATTTCTGTTCGTTTATAGCTGTGATGGTGTCGTCCTGCCGTTTCAGCGCGGTCTGCTCAATGACGCCCTCGAGATATCTTAGACATTCGAGGAAACTCGCGTCGCAGTATCTGTCACATGAAATTTCTATGTTTCATTCGTTTATTTTTTCCCACTCGATCGATCTTTCGCGGATATTTTTTAAACCGATCTATCCGGCGGAAATCGAAAACCTGGATCGAATCACCGAATTAAAATATCGGTTAACCACTGATCGATTGATTTTTTTTTTTTTTCAAATTGCGCATCGTTCCAACGTGTATAAATCGATAGCGAGAGTAGGAAACGTTTTTAAAAAAATAATTCACTTTGCCTCGATACGTATCAATTAACTAGATATAGAATAACATTTCGTTCTATACACGAAAATGCCATTTCAAACGATATGATCGTATAAATAATTTCGGGGAATAAACGATGTAAACAATCGAGTCGAACGGATCGAAGGAAACACGTACGAATAAATAATCTTTCCCTCCATTTTACTCGATTAACTTAAATAAACCCGCATTTTCCAAATTTCAAATTTTCATCGAGAAGCATTAACGAATGAATAAAAAAAAAAAATATCGACTCCATTTAAAAACCAGTTGGATTTTTATATGGTAATTTTGGAATTTCCAATTATATTCGATCGAAGAAAGTAAATAATAATTACGATCAATTGTCCAACCTGTGCACCTCCCAGTGCAGAGATCTCAGAGCCGGCTTGGGGAATTCCTCGTACGGTTTTTTCGCCGCGTCCTCGTACCTCTTGAAATAACGACGATCGAAATCGCCAAATTTGTGGCCACGTATGTAATAGGCCACGTCTCGTATTACCTTGTTTTTGTCCCAACTCGGATCGAACTCCTCGGTTGTCTCTTCCACGTCGGGCAAATCGGTTATCTTTATTTTCGGATCCATAACCTCTTCCGTCATCCCCACCTCCTCCATACCCATCTCCGCCTCCTCCTCCTCCTTCTCCTCCCTCTTTTCGCCCAGCCCGGCCAACGTCGTCTCTTCCCCCTCCGTCGCGTGGACGAGACGGAACAACGAGTGCAATAAAAACGCGTACAATATTATTCTCATTCTCGTTCCTTCTTTCTTCTCTCTTTCTCTCTCTCTCTTTCGAATCGATCTCCATATTTTCGTCGCCCGATTCTGCGTTGTTCCTTCGAGCGTGCGTTAATTCGAAGGCAAGGTAAACATTTACGTAGATACGCGCGAAAACGAGTCGAGTCAAATTTCTCTCGAAAAAATGAATCTGAAAATATGGAAATGAAAGGAAGGAAAGAAATGGAGGAAAAACTCGCTTTTCGATCATCTCATTTTCTCCCATACCGTTCGATCTTCGTTTTTATAAACTCGCGTTAATTTTTCGCGTCTAAGCTTTCGTTTCGCGAGAATCGAAATGTTTTTCTAGCCTTTTATTTTCGTGCGAAGAAGTCCGTGGATAGAAGTCGATCTATTTCTTCGTACGCAATTTTTCACGAATAGGAGAAAAATAAACCGTCTCTTCTTCTTATCTTCTATTCTAGTTTCGAAAACAAATTTCGTTATATTTTCTCATATTGTGTCGCGTGAAATACTCGTTTTTTCCTATAATTCATTCCAATCTAATCAAAACGTAAGTTCATTGAGATATTCAATTTTAATAAAATTTTATGGTTTCAGCGCGGAGAAATTACAACTTCTCGAATATTTTATTCCTTAAAAATAATTGTAAATATCGAAACGGGTTAAGATTTCATACTTCGTTGTTATAGCAGAAGAATAGATGCACATCTATCGATTAACGTCGATTGTTTCTTAATCGATTTCTTGGGAAAGGAACAACGAATTATTCCCTTCACGGATCACCGTGCAATCTGCACTCCTATCTTTCTTTCGAGCTTTGTAAGCGCAACTTCGAAACGCTGCAAACTTTCGCTTTCGATTTATCTTTGTTCTCAAGATTTTCGTTTCCGTGCCTGAATTTTTCAACAATACTTAAACTCGCACAAAAATTATTCGCTTCTCTCTAAAAAGAACAATTGAACCAATACGAGAAAAAGAAACTTATTACAAAAAGAAGATGTAAGATTAAATAGAAACAATTAAAAGTACAAGTCGCTAATATTTCGGTTAACAATAACACTCGATCCCGCAATTTCTACGGAGGAAAGGATCGAAGAGAAGGAGTTGAGAAAGAGGGAAAGGCAAGAATCGAATTCCAGGTGAGAATTTCTAAATGGGATCAGAAGCAAGGAAAGGCCGAATCGAGAGGCCGCCACCTGGCATCTCGTCCACTTCGTTCGACACAGTGGAAGGGAGGGGGAAGGCACTCCTCTCCTCTCTTGCGGCCGTATTTCGCTCTTTTCTCAGATTGGCGAGCAAATATTGACCCAGTTCCAGCTTTGGATCGGGCCGCTCTCCCGAAACTGCTGACTAGAATACGCGATGAGCGGCAAGTTAGGGTGGTTGTTACCTCTCCCGCCTCCGCCCCTCCCACGGGGTTAGCCATCGAAATTTATGCTCGAAATACAATTCTCTCCCCTATATTCCGGGAATACCTGTAAACTTCATTTTCGTTTTTAAAATTGGGGAGGGGTCCTTCGATCTCGAGAATAATAATCGATATTTTCTTATGCTCGAAAGAATTTTACGCGCTCAGGGAATTAGAAATTTTCTGTATAAAGGTTTGAATTTTGGGCGGTAAAGTGAGTTGCCAATGAAAAAAAAAAGACAGTTAAGGATTATTAAAAATGGAAAGAACAATTCGTCGAGCAATATTTTAAAATTAACGGAGATTTTTCGAACAAGATCATTGTCATCAATACAATTAATTTTAAAACCGTAATATAATTTATTTAATCAATCAATTTTTATAATAATTTTTTTGATTTATTATTCATATATTTTAATATATAATTTTTAATATTAGTATAAATTTAAATAATTAAATATAATTTTAATTTTATAAATATTTTAATATTAAGTTTTTTTTTTTTTTTAGTTTATTAAGTTATTATTTAAATATTATTATATAAAATTTATACTAATAATAAAAATTATATATTAATTTATATGAATAAAGGAGTATATATATATATATCCCTCTTCAGGGATGAGGCTCATTTTTTTCGTCTTCTGATGGATCGTCGCTTTTGGGATTCAGAAAATCACGAGCGATGCATCCACAACGTGTCGGTTCAACATCCTAAAGAAAAATTCTTTATAGTTAAAATAAAGTGTCTGAATACTTTCAAACAGGAGATTAAACATTAATATTTTTCGAATATGAGTCAATAAGCGCGAGTTCAAACGTACCATATTTCAAAATAAAATTATTTTATTCTCTTTTTCAACAAACGATTTATTCCCAATCGTAATAATGCTATCCTCGTACTTTTATGCAAATATAATAGAGCGTGAAGAATATCACTTATGACAATTATTGTATATATATAAATATTTTGAATATTTCGTGACGACGAACATTCTAAGAATATTATGATTTGATTATGATGAAATATTTTTGTTCCATTTTTTTCTTTTTTATAAAGGAGATTGAAATTAGAGATTGAAATTAAACTTCGTAATTATCCTAAATAACCGAACCTATTTTTCCAAATTTGACGAATGGAGAAAAGCCAGCAGCAACGAGCAAAAACGCGCGATAAATTCGATTATTTAAACACGAAATTTATAGATAAGAATTTTGAAATATATTGGGTATAAATCGAGCGGGAGTAAGCTCTCGTTAGCTGAAACCAATCTAATAGGATAGCGCAAAACCGCATCGGATGTCCGATATCGCCGGTTTTACCCGGTGTTACGGAATAGTAAATTAAATCGAAACAAGTGGATTACCGTGGTTATATATCCCTCCCCCCCCCCGTGTTTCACAAAGAGCCAGAGAAAGAATTTTAAGATCGTTCAACCGACGCGGGTTGACCGATGATTAGGGGAGTATTCTTTTTTTTTTTTTTTTCCTCCCCAAATAGAGCAGATTCAGACTCAATTTCGTAGTCCAATCAGAAAAAAAAGTGATCTCCTAATGGAAAGGATTCAAATATAGTGAATAAGATAAAAGCGGTGATTTTGATTGTATATTTTTAATGTTCATAATTTGAAGAAAACAGCAATTTTTTTCTTCTTTTTATTCTTACTCTTCAAGTTATATCATGCAATCCTCTCACTTGTATAATAACTGTCAACAAGGAATATTTTCGAGTACTTTTGTAACTTATTAATAACGCGTGTTTATAATGCACAAATTGTTGAATTCTGAAATTTTGTTAATCTTGATATTTCTCTCATATTACGCATCAAAACTTGTATTAAACAAATTTTCTTTATATATTTTGTTCGTCGAAAATCGGAAGCAAACGGAAGCGTTCGAATAGTTTGGTTATCCGTTTTATATATCGACATGTATTTTCTTTTTTATTCTACACTTTTAATCCTTCAACAGCGAACACTTTTAGCACGGCCGATCGCTCTAAAATGGAACAAAAATATTTAATCAAAATGAAATCATAATACTCTTAGAATATGGCTGTTCACGAAATATTCAAAATATTTATTCCGAGAGAATAATTGTCATAAGTGATATTCTTCACGCTCTATGTTTACATAAATATTAAAAAGTTGACAAATTATAAAAAGAAATATCGCACGGAGTTAAACCTTATATACTTACGAAAAAGAAGAAAGAGAGAAAGAGAGGAAAAAAACTCACCTTCCATTGCTCGAACGAAAGTATTTTCTATCCGCATTTTCTCTCCTCGCTCGCTTATAAACGAGCATTTATATCGGACAAACGTATTGTTGGCGAGAAGAAGGAAGGAGGGAAAAAGGGGGAAAGAAGACGCGCCCGAGAAGAGAAAAACAAGTTGCGCGATCCTCGGAGTGTTGGACGCGAGAATAAAGGAAGAGAAGGCAACGACGTGTGTAAGGGAAATCCATTTGACGATTGGAAGGGCACCTTTGATCCGCTTGGCCTCTCCCCCCTCCTCCAACGCCTCGAAACGATCAACCATAATGGAGAGCGCGCCATTTTTGTAAGCTCTCCGAGAGCGTCCCTCCTCGTCGAAACGGGTTTAAAACGTGTCCCCCTATTCGACGAGGTATCGGTGGAAAGTGCTCCTTCCTTTTCTCCAGGATGAAATTTCGTGGGGCGAGATAATAATTCTTACGACGAATGGAAAATATCGTGTATTGCAGTCTATTTTAATCAGATTCCAAATAGAGTCGAAGCTCTTCCATTCGTTAACCGATTCGACTGATCGAATGGAAATAAACAAAAAGTATCGACCGAGTTCAGTCGAGAAACTTGAACAATCAACTATTGAAATAAATATATAGTAGAGATATCCATTATCCTTAATATACCGACGTTCTATTATCCGTATGTTTCCGCCGTTTCGTAGCGATGTTTATATGCGATGTAAATCACGACGTACGATAGATTACAATGTAAATACAACGTACACGCGTATTCAGATGTAATAAATATTATACTTTCCTGACATACTTCGATTGCAACGTAAATATAATGTATTCAGATGTAATAAATATTATACTTTCTTGTGTTCGCCGTGTACGGTTAAACGTAATCGGTTCGGTGTGAAGCGAAGAACGGTGTCGAGTGAACGAAAACGCGTAGTTTTAACTCTGCGCTCGAACGGCGCGCTCTGAGGCCGCTCGGTTGACGCAATAACACGAAAGGTGACTTTCAGGCATCGCTTGGATCGATTCGGCGACGACATTTATTTACGTTTGATTTTTTTAAAATAGTCGCTTCGCACGAGTAGATTCGTAAGCTATTTATGTGATATATTATAATTAGATTTTTTTTATCTCAAATTAGACGATCGAAAAATACGTTTTCAGTATTGATCCGAGTTCGACGGTCGGTGGAAATAGAAATATTATTTTCAAAGTTTTCGAGTTTCGTGAGCATGGAATACGATAATGAAATTAGTTCGAGCGAGGATGAGTTTGATTTTTCGTTATTGAATAACGAAATTATTTTTATTCCTGAAGGAATTGACGATAGAGGGAAGGAAGATGAAAATAGAGAGCAGTAAGTAAGAAGAACATAGAACGAACGAAAGATAAGAATAATAAGAGATTGGAAACCGAGGATGCATCTTGGTAATCACTTTATTATTAAAATATAATATAAGATTTTAATATTCGACAAATATTTTCTTTCTTTATACGTAAACACACATAAAATATTAGAATATAAAAACTTTTATACGTCAATTCGCGAATGAAATCGTCTCGAGTTGTTGATTCGGCCGAGCGAAAAAAGGCAAAAGGTTAAAAATGTTGAAAGTGGCGAAACAACACACGGTTCGAGGCGCGGATTCTATGCTTACGATAAAAAATTTATACGGCTAAAAAGATACGGGATGTTGAGAGAAACACTCGATTTCGTTCATTTCTACTCGAATCAATGAATAACTATTATCCGAAAATTCCATTATCCGACCACTTTTGTCTTCCTATTATTTCGAATACGGGAATCTCTATCTTCTTGCTGAGCCAAAATTGTCGGTCGGGCGTATAATAAAATAAACGAAGAGGAAGAATTCATCCTACGTTGAATTTCAACAAATTAATGGCTCGAAAGAGAAGGACGAAGACGGCGAAGGAGGGGGAGATTCCAGTGTCAGGGATACGAGTGATACGTCGTCGCGGCGAGAAAAGGGGAAATAAAGCGTGGCGTGCAGCTTCCGGCACAACAATGCGAAATCCATTTGGGAGATGACGCGCGAGCAGACCTGGCGCAAAAGCCGCCACCCCTCCTCCCCTCCCACTCCCCGGTTATTGAAACCTTTTGTATCTTTGATTGCTTTCAACTTGCTTGCGCCATGCGATAAACTATCCATCGTCCCTTTCTCCACGATAAATTCGTTTCGCTTCGGTCGGGGCAACAGCCTTCGCCCGAACGAATTATTGAAAATTAAAATTAAAATCAACGTATCCCGATTAATTATCGTATTATTTAGCAACGTGTCATCTCGAGTTGTCCGATCAATGTTTTTTGTAAATGTTTGCAAGTCGAAAAAGGCAATTATCGAATCGAATCGAATTATAATATAATATCGTTAAAGCTTGAACCAACGTTCGTGCTACGAGTTTTTCGAATGCGAATTGTGTCGTTGGTGAATTTTGTTTAATAAAGAAGATCAATATGGCGGGTCGATCGTTATTTTTCCGCGAAAACGAGAGCAAAGGGGGGTCGGAGGGAGCGATAAGTCGCGTTCGAGGCGGAGTCGGGCGACCGAAACCAACCTTGAAAAAGTAAAGTAGTTAAAAATTTCGAGTAAAGTTATTTTCGAGTAATCGCTTTATTAAAAATATGCTCCAACAACGTTTACATAGTTGCGTAGCTATTACGGTCGATCCGCTTCTCGCGTAATCTCGACCCAAGTTTTCTTCCCCGCCACAATTATTTCGGATTGCTGTT